>NC_135586.1:26774074-28024074 GCF_965152235.1 Eretmochelys imbricata
TTTGTACTTCAAGAGCATGTAAATAATTTATTAAAAGTGGCTATTGTAATTTGGAGTTCTTTTTAAAAAGAAGATTCCAGCTCTAACTCGTGTCAGGATGACGGGGGAGGGAGAAGGAATGCTTATAGAAAAGGAGCTGGTGGCATTTACAGCTTGTGTCAAGCTTTGTATAATGTAAATTCTGTATAAATATTTTTTTTTGGTCAAATAAGTAGACGAAATTAGAAGCATTAAGAAACTGAAGACAAAAGAATGCCAAGTGGAGGCTTTGTTTTTGTTTTTGTTTGCCAGTCTGAAACCTAATGTGCAAAATCTATTTATTTCAAGCGAGGAAATATGTACAGTCTATTAATAGACAACCTAAAATATATTTAAGCAAATCTGCATCTGGATTTTTTCAATTTAATGTGTTTTTTTAATAAATTTCCTCTTTAATTGCAATTGTAATATTTGTACAAGTGAAAAGAAACACATTGTAAAGGACACTCTAATCCAATCGGCAGTTTTAAAAACAAAACCTAAAAAGCTGCCCTCATTCCTTGCTGTTTCATGGGTTCTGTAAACAGGTTGTTTTAATTCACAGTGTGAAGGTTAAGGGCCTCCTTTAAAAGGAGGCAGGTAAAATGGTTTGCAATAAATGAAAATTCTGCTTTTTTTTTTTTTTTTTAAGTTCTCTTTAAAAAAAATCTCTGCTTTGAAGATTTAGGATTTCTGCTTTCGCTTTTGTTAAGCAAATTTATAAATTTAGGGATGTTTTGTGCATATAGATTCTGTCATCAGTATGTATCTTGTTTTGAAGAAAGTGTTTTGTTGTGGATGTGTCATGCTGTATATATTTGTTCATATTTTTGTGAATTGAATACTATGTACCATTGTATTATAGTAACTTTTATAAAGCAAACCATAAATATACTGACTTTTCTTACAGAAAAAAACACTATGTTGTGCTTATTATTCTATTACAGTAGCATCTAGAGGCCTCTGAGATTGGGGACCCCATTGTGCTAGGCCTTGTATGGACGCACAATAAGAGACTGTCCCTATCCTGAAGAGCTACATTTTATTAACATACCCATGTGAGTCTCATTGCAGGATCAGGGCCTATAAACATAGAGCCCGATTCTGTCACACTTTGTCACGTGAGTAACCCTGTTGACTTCAGTGTGACTGTTTTGCATGGGTAAGGATCACTTACTTGAACAAAAGTTGTGGGATTGGACTCATACTTTGCACAGCTATAGCTCTTCTTATCTCAGGATCCCAAAACGCACTAATTGAAACATCGATTCAGAGATTTTAAGGGACCATTATGATCATCTAGCCTGCATACATCTCAGCATCCCATAGAGATTACTGTTGGAGGCTGAGTTTGTATTATCGGTCTGTGACTCTTTATGCCGTAAGGCTGGCAAGGAGCTAAGAGCTTTTAGTTTGGGTGGTTTTTTTTTTTAATTGTGCTAAATCTGTAGTGAACTTGATCTACTTTTTACAGTAGAGGGAAACAGATACAAAATTAAGAGTCTTGCCCAAGGTCACTGCTATGGGATGTATGTACCCCATGTTAGCCCAGCAAGCAAAGGGTTAATACAAGCCCTGCCAGCTACTGCTGATTGGCAGTTTAGCAGCAGCTGGGAGGATAAAAGGGCTGGGAAGCAGAAGGGAGAGGCTGCTACAGAGTAAGTGAGAGGGGAACTCTAGTCAGTGGACTGCTAGACAACTGGACAACACCCAGCAAGGGGCAAACAAACCCACAGAGTGAAGAGCCTGCAGAGGCCCGAGGGAAGGTAGGAAGGAGCTCCGGGCATTGTCCAGGTCAGCACCCCTGACTCTCCTTATGTAGCTTGAGGGCCTGGAGCTGGAACCCAATGGAGTGGGCAGGCCTGGGATCCCCTACCAGCCCGCTGGGGGGTTTCCAGATTCCTGGACCCCAGGGGTAGACTGACAGCTCCACTGAGCTGAGGGAACCAGAGCCATGCACCCCCTGCCCCCGTTTAGCCACAGGGGCCACCGCTTCAGTCCGACATCAAGAGCGTGGCAGACCTGAAGATAAAACCCTGGACTCCTTTACTCTCAGCCCCTTGTTTGGCCATTAAAGCACCACCCCCTCTGTTCATTATTGGCAGTATTGGCCCAAATGTGCTAGGGTTCTGTCTGTAGGAAGAGACGGTCCCTACCTCAGAGAGCTTACAATTGAAACAGATGAAAAAACAAGCCCAGCGTAGCAGAAAAGGAGGCCATGAACTAGGGTTTGCGGTAGCAAATTTCATCACTTGGGTGAGATGCCGTTTCTATTTATACCTCCCGCCCCACGTTCTGCAGGTGATGAGAATGGCCTGGATTTTCAAAAGCTCCTATGGGAGAAACTGGGAGCTTAAGTGGCCAAAAAGGTTTTCTAAGGTTCCTAGGGTTGCACAAGACCGTTTCAGAAGCAGCCTGGTGCTTGGGCCCAAGGGCCGAATTGGACGCATTGATAAGCCACCTAAGGGCGTAGTTCTGTGGGGGGTGGTTAACTTGATGGGCTTGTGGATTTGCAAAGTTATGCGAAGTCGTCCCTCCCCCGGTATTGTGCTTCTGAGATAGTCATAGGGAGGCACAACGTGACATCTGTCTGCCCGTCATCTGTGTTCCCCTTGGGGTCCGTGTTCTCCTGCACATGCTCCGCTCTCCATAACTACCAAGTTGTGAGCCGCTCCCTGGGTGACCTTTCTCAATCACTAGTTGCTCCTCATTCCAAGCAGTTGGGGCAGGGAGGAAGGTACGAATCTCCCCAGACCAGTGGCAGAGGGAGGCAGGACCCTATCTCCACACAACCACCTCTCCCTTTCCCACCCTGGATCCAATGTTTGCCCTGCTCCAACTGCTTTGGGTCCCCTCAGAATTCTGCCTCAGTGAGGAAGGGCTGGTCTAGCCTGTCCCAGCCTGCCCCAAGGTATATTTGCAGGGAAAGGAGTGGGCTTTTTCCATTCCTCCCCCACCACTTCTTGTAGAAAAATATGTTGTCCTAGCCTGTTGGCCCTCCTCTCCAGCCGCTCCCCACAGCACACACGCACTCCTGAGAGGGGAAGGGCAGGAGGCTCTGCTAGAGCTGCCCTCTGACTGGGGTGAGGGGGAAAAGAAGTGCAAGACACTTCCCTTAAAGGTAAAGTGGGGGCAGGGGACAGTGACTGATACAGGAGAGAGCCACAAGCAATTGGACAGGAGATGCAAAAAAAGGGGAGGACTCTCCCCCATGGTTGGGAAGAGAAGCAGTTCCCCCAGGCAGTCAATTATCTAACTGCCAGTCAATTGAGTTCTGACCCACCCTCCCCCCACGTCTCTAATAACCTCCCTCTTTGCCCCTCAGGGCCACTTGATTTTCATCTGCCCATTCACCCCCTTTGATAGGTCACTTTCCCTCCCTGCCTCCTTCCAGGTGTCTCCTTCTCAGCTATTTATGCAAGTCCTTTTTTTTTTTTTTTTTTTTTGGCAAATCCTGCAGTTTGGGGCTAAATGCTGGGAATTGGGAGCTGCAGGTTCTTGTTGACAATGGTGACAGAAGTGTGTGCGTACTGGGTTCCAGTTTCAACTAACCTCTCTCTTGCCCAGCAGGGGCCTGAGCCTGGAATCCCCTCCAGTGACTCTTCCTGGCCAATTCTCTGGTGCCAGCCCACAGGGCAGGAAGAACACGTCTCCCCCGTGTCAATGCTCCTTTTGCGGGTTGTTGTGGGGGAAGGCAGAGCCAAACGTAACACATTATGTGGGCAGTGGGGACTGACTTGGGGAAACCAGTGACAGAACTGTGGCCACATCGTATAATGATCCATTTTATTTCCAGGTCAGGTGTTCGCAGATGAAATTGGTTGGCATTTGTGTTGTTGTAACAATATGGTCTCCTGTCCCTTGAGTTTCTTCCACCAATGCTATGGCACCAATTCTCTGCTGGCATAGATGGACACATCACCACTGAACTCAATAGAGTTGTGTCAGTTGACGGCAGGGCTGAATTTGGCCCCCTCTGTAATGAGATGTTGGGCATTGTAAACGGAGACTGTCCCGGTTATGTGACACTGACAATGGTTTAAGCATCTCTGCTAAAAGCAATCTTAGAAACTGGTGTATAGTATAAATAGTCAGTGATGTTTTCTTCCTCTTCGTGAGAACCTGGTGCCCCCTCCCTCTAGTTAACCAAGTCAGTCACCCATCTCTACCATTTCCTGAGTCCCTTCCCCCTCTTAGGCTATCTGCCCTCTTCCTGTAACCCATGGTTTAAGGATGGGATCGCCAAGCATGGGAGGGAGGGTGTCTCCTGACCAGATTTTTTTCCTGCAGAGAAAAAACACCCATAGTCATGACTCTGACTCTGTTCTTGGTTCTGCCTGGTTTGCTGGGGGCCTGGTATCACAACCCACATGGTAACATTTTCAAAAGCGATAGGTACTTGGGAGCCTATTGCGAGTCAATGGGATGTCAGTTTCTCAGGTACTTGGCACTTTTGAAAATTTTACCCAGGGTTGGGCTCTCTCCCCTAAGGCTGCTTTTAAGTCTTTCAGACCAAGAGTCAGCAGAGCCAAGTTTATTCTGGGATGTTTTATTTTTTGATGTTTCTTTAGCAAACAGATGGGCTTTGTTCTGCTCTTTTGGCCATGTGTGTATATCGCCATCTGGGCGCCACTACTCTGGTAGAAGTCTGCATCAGTGGCAGGCCTCTGTCTCTCATCAGTATTTCTTTGCATGTGTGTTGCGGAGGCTTAGAAGCTGGGGACACTAACTGCAGAGCTGGTTACAGGGATCCACTTTTATGAGCATGACATTTAATTGCAGCCAGGGGCTGATTGAGAGACCCAGGAGAAAAGGCAATCAGTCCCATTCCCTAGCTCTTATCCCCATCAGAAGATTGAGACTTCAAAGAATATTTCTGCCACAAAGGCTGAGTTAAGTTTTGCACTTAAAGCAGGGATTCAACCCCTTTATAATGTATGGACAATACATTGCATTCTCCCCAAAGTTACCACACGTACCCTTTGAGTACAGAACGCATTTTCTGAGAATGTACATGTTAATTAGCTTAGGAATTAAAATTAATTAGACAATAACTACATTAAAGTGGAGTTAAGGTTGAGAGTTTGGCAGTTTACGTTAAACCGCATTACAGGGACGTTGTAATTATCCCAAAACCAAGTGTTGGAAACCCAGGAAATTCACAGATAAGATTAAATTTAAAAGAAATCCGAACAACTAAGGTATAACATGCAGTTAGGGCACCAAACCTTAACTCTGCCCTCTTTTCTATAGTTAAAATTCACTGAAATCTTTATGCAACATGCAAATAGTTTATTAGGATTAATAGTTGTTTCTCCGTGTTATTCTTCATAACTGAAATTCCTCCTCAGCAGAAACCTGAACACTGCCCTGTAGTGATGATTAAGGCATTTTAGTATTTAGCAACCCAGATCGGATTAAACTGATTTTAAAGACATTTGATTTTTTTTAACTCCCCTCCCCCTCCGTCAGTAGCGGGCAGAGTTAAGGTTGTTGGACTGTCCTAATTACATTGCCATACCATATCACATTTGGAATCCTTTTAAGTTTAAACGTAACTGCATTGGTGGTGCGTGAATCCCCCCCTTTGGGGAGCATAGTCCCCTGCCCCTTATGCCCACGGCCCTGCCCCTTTTACCCACCAAAGTCCCGAGGGCTCACGCTGTTGCCGTAGGAGCCCTGGCTGAACTGCCCCAAGCACTGGCTTTCCTGCCCCAGCTGCTCCAAGCCACTGGCCGACCCAACGCTCGGGCCTGGCCCGAACCGACCCAATGCAACCTGACATGCCAGCCCAGCCTGGCGCGCTAGCCCAGACAAAAGTGACCCAATGCGCCAGCCCGAACTGACGCGCCAGCCCGACCTGACCCGACCCGACGCGCTGGCCCGTCCCGAACCGACCCGACATGCAGGCCCAGCCCAACCCTACGCACTGGCCCAGCCTGACCCGACGCGCCGGCCCAGCCCAACCTGACCCGACCCCCAGCCCGAACTGACCCGACGTGCCGGCCCCACCCGACTGGCGCCCAGCCCGAACTGACCCGATGTGCCAGCCCACCTTGATGCGCCAGCTTGACCTGAACCGACCCAATGCCCAGCCCGACCTGACCCGACACACTGACCCGGCCTGACCCGAACCAACCTGAAGCACCAGCCCAACCTGAACCGACCCAACGCGCTGGCCCAGTCAGCGACGTGCCGGGCCAGCCCGAACCGACCCGGCCCGACCTGACCCGACGTGTCGGCCCGGTCCAAACCGGCCCAATCTGCCATGCCAGCCCGGCCCAAACCGACCCACCGCGCCAGCCCAGCCTGACCGCGGGCCACTCTGAGCTGAGCCCCCACAAGCTTCAAGGGTGAAGGGGAGAGAGAGGTGGGCCGTCAGGACGGAGCATGGGCGGGGCCACAGCCTGGGATAGGGGAGGCTTAGCCACCTCTGGCCTATTATACCTGCCTCTCATGCTTAACTGTGAATTTCCTTGGTTTATATGCTTAGTGTTCGGCTACTGACCCAAATTATTGGAGATTTTTAACAAAAATGTATAGGCACGTTCATATATGGAAGTTATTGTGTCTGCTGCCTATCTCTTGCTGAGAGGCTCTAGATTAAATTAGTTTCTCCATCTGCTGTTAGTATGGTAAGGTTTCCTCTTGCATCCTGGTCATCTTCTATAGCTTGAAACAAAGACTTGAAATTTCCAGCACCAAATCCCTACATATGGGAAGAAAAGAACATTAACTGGCATATGGACATGGCAAGTGAATTTGTTATTTCCAGAGTCTCAGGAGTAAACCAAGCAGCCACAAGAGGTTTACTTACATACAGTGGGACTTCCTTCCCTAAGGACACAGAATGGGACTTGAAGCCAGGAACTTCTGCCATTGACAACTGCAGTGGTCACAGGCAAGTCATCTAACCTTCCCGTGCCTCAGTTTCTCTCATCTATAGATTGAGGATGCTACTGCTTACCTATTGCAGCTCACAGGAATCTTGTGAGGATTAATGAATTGAAGTTTGATGGTGGAATGTGCTATGCAAGCTGCTAATCATTATTTATAGTGTCAAAGCCATACCAAAGACTCCATCAAGAATACGACTCTGTGACATATGTATGAAAATGCCTCCCCTTTCCTTCCCACCTCAGAATGATAATAAAATTAAGCACCTAATTCTGGAGAGACAAGGGACTAGAGCAGGTAAACTCCGGAGAGTCTCTTAGCTAGGTCTGGAGCTGGTTCTATCTTTCTATTTCTGGTATATCCACCCAGCGTGTATAGGCACCAAATAGAGCAATAAAGAGAATTCTCCACTGAGGTCCAGAAACAGACCATTTTCTCCATTGGGAGGAAGTCTCCCCAGTCTGTTGTCTTACACGGTGCTCTGAAGGAGTGAGGCACTGACCCTTGACAGAAGGAAAGAGCTTAGTGGGTAAGTACCCTTTGGAATTTCATACCATTACAATCATGATCCGGGACTGCCAAATATCAGGCTTTTCATCAGCAGCCT
The DNA here is from genome assembly GCF_965152235.1 of Eretmochelys imbricata. NCBI lineage: Eukaryota > Metazoa > Chordata > Testudines > Cheloniidae > Eretmochelys > Eretmochelys imbricata. Next base: position 26,781,597 of record NC_135586.1, read on the forward strand.
GGTTAACAACCGAGACATCCTTAAGGGACCTTGGCCTGCTCAGGCTGTGAGTTCAGTCAACCAAGAGCAACTTGGATTTTTAACATTTCTTTTGTAAAAACAGCTTAGCAGCGGCATCTCTTAAAAAGCTTGGCAGCTCACAGGCCCCACGGGAAATCCCACCAGGCTGCTCGCAGCTGCCATTTTGGGTTGGCTGGTCTAAGGAACCAAGTCTCTGCAGCAGCTTTTTAATTTTTCAAAACTTTAACTTTAAGAATTTCAGAGCAAAATCCCTGTGCGGTCGCAGGGACATGAAACAGTCAAAATGGGACCGGGAGCGCAATGCTCCTGCCTACCCCTGCTTTTTGGCATAGCTCCATTTTTTTAAATTATAATGAAAAATCTTAACATTTTCAGTTAAAGGCAGCCAGGAAAGAACCTCTCAAGCCCAAACACTCAACAAACCTGGTGGTTGTGGCGCTGTATGACCTCCAGAAAGACAGTGGGTCTATCCTGAACGGGTTTAGTGAAGATCTGGAGCAGGTATCCTTTCTCATCGAAGTCAACTAAGATTTTCAGTTCCTTGGAAAGAAAAACAATAAAACCGATTGTTTGGAGAATTGTTGAGAAGCTGGAAGCTGGTGCTAAATAACCCCCTAAATCCACTAGAATCTTTCAGCAATATTGTGAAAAGTTTTTTGATGTCTGGTCTGCATCAGAACTGCTCGAGTTGGAATATCTGGAATTCTGTGCCATTAGGATCTTTAGAGGTTATGATTTAAAGACAATAACGTTCTGGTCAAATGCCAATCTGTGGCGTTATGTCGTGGTTATCCAAAATTCCATCTGAAGTTTCAGGTGGATGCATTACTCTCCACTTCCTTCCTTCCTAAATGATTGTCATGTCACTGGGTTGTTAAAGCAATGGTCACAATCTGTCCCTGGGAGTGACTGCATTCTAGTGGTGAGTACAGAAAACAAGAATTTGTTTTCATGAAAAATTTAGAGGTTTTAAGCTTTTTTTGGGGGGAGAGTTTGAGACACTCCATACCCCAGAATAGCCAATTATCCTAGTGATTAGGGCATTCACATGGGATCTGGGAGACCAAGGCTCAAGTCCCTGTTCCAAATGGGGTGGGGCTGTCTCTCCCTCCACCCATCCTGGACCTGAGAAACCTTCCTGACAAAATTATCATTGAAACAGATTAATTTTCATGAACAGTTTCAGTTTGGGCACATTGGCATGTTCCAGAAACAAAAAGGTTATTGATAAAATCCCACCCAGCTCGAGTGGTGAGGGAAGAGATCGCAGTCTGCAGAGCTGTTTGGGACCCTCCAGATTGGAAAGTGTTATTGAAATGCCAGAGATTGCATTGTTTTGTCTGCATACACCTTGAGAACCAGGCTGACCTCCAGTTTGTCGATGTTTTCCTTAACCTTGATTTTGGCAGATTTCAGCTTCTCTCGCAGTTGCTGGTAGTAAGTGGATGGAACCGTCATAAACTCCATGCCCCGTTGTTTCAAGTTTGTGACCTGTAACACAAGAGTGAGATTCATTCAAGTGGTTCTTTCGCTCACCCCCTTTCCCACCCTACTGGCTAAAGCATGGTCCCACTCAGAGCAGCAAAGCTGCCGCTGGGTCAGGAAATGCCAGTAGCTGGTGCGAGGAGCTCAGAAGCAGGTCAAGTGGAGCCCATGCAGCATAGAGATCCTGATGGCAGCTCCCGATGCAAACCAGTCCATGTGCAACCCTCCTAGGTTAGCACTCATTCACGCAATAAACAACCACTATCTATCTGGCTGCCTCCATGGCTCCTGTAACAGAACCTACCCTTACAGCAGCACTTCCATGTCATTAAAAAATGAACGGGAAAAGCCAGACCCATTTTAAAGGGGAAGGAGTTAAAAGGTCACAGTAGAAGTCTGCTGAATTCCTGGAAACAGAGAGAGATACACGGCAAGAAATTAATTGATGCTAACGTAACCCTGATAGACCCCGATCATCGGTGAGCCAGATCGAACCTGGGACCTCAGTGTATGAGACTCTACTGCATGAGCTAAAAGCCACACGAATGTTAGCTAAGGCTGTAGCAGACTCATTTAATCTCTCTCTACATGGCCTCAGTGCCACTAGATGCGACAGAACGCCACATCCAGGAGGTGTGTGGGTTACACTATTATTAAGGATCTACAACCTATCCTGAAGGATGACCCAACACTCTCACAAATCTTGGGAGACAGGCCAGTCCTTGCCTACAGACAGCCCCCCAACCTGAAGCAAATACTCACCAACAACCACATACCACACAACAGAACCACTAACCCAGGAACCTACCCTTGCAACAAAGCCCGTTGCCAACTGTGCCCACATATCTATTCAGGGGACACCATCACAGGGCCTAATAACATGAGCCACACTATCAGAGGCTCGTTCACCTGCACATCCACCAATGTGATATATGCCATCATGTGCCAGCAATGCCCCTCTGCCATGTACATTGGTCAAACTGGACAATCTCTACGTAAAAGAATAAATGGACACAAATCAGATGTCAAGAATGTTTTTCTCATTCATAAACCAGTCGGAGAACACTTCAATCTCTCTGGTCACGCAATCACAGACATGAAGGTCGCTATCTTACAACAAAAAAACTTCAAATCCAGACTCCAGCGAGAAACTGCTGAATTGGAATTCATTTGCAAATTGGATACTATTAATTTAGGCTTAAATAGAGACTGGGAGTGGCTAAGTCATTATGCAAGGTAGCCTATTTCCCCTTGTTCTTTTCTACCCCCTCCCCCGCCCCCCCCCCCCGACGTTCTGGTTAAACTTGGATTTATGCTGGAAATGGCCCACCTTGATTATCATGCACATTGTAAGGAGAGTGGTCAGTTTGGATGAGCTATTACCAGCAGGAGAGTGAGTTTGTGTGTGTATGGGGGTGGGGGGGGGGTGAGAAAACCTGTATTTGTGCTGGAAATGGCCCACCTTGATTATCATGCACATTGTAGGGAGAGTGGTCGCTTTGGATGAACTATTACCAGCAGGAGAGTGAGTTTGTGTGTGTATGGGGGTGGGGGGGGGTGAGAAAACCTGTATTTGTGCTGGAAATGGCCCACCTTGATTATCATGCACATTGTAGGGAGAGTGGTCGCTTTTGATAAGCTATTACCAGCAGGAGAGTGAGTTTGTGTGTGTGGTTTTTGGAGGGGGGGGGGGGTGAGAAAACCTGGATTTGTGCTGGAAATGTCCCACCTTGATTATCATACACATTTTAAAGAGAGTGGTCACTTTGGATGGGCTATTACCAGCAGGAGAGTGAGTTTGGGGGGGGGGGGGGGCGCGGAGGGTGAGAAAACCTGGATTTGTGCTGGAAATGGCCCAACTTGATGATCACTTTAGATAAGCTATTACCAGCAGGAGAGTGGGGTGGGAGGAGGTATTGTTTCATGGTCTCTGTGTATATAATGTCTTCTGCCGTTTCCACAGTATGCATCCGATGAAGTGAGCTGTAGCTCACGAAAGCTCATGCTCAAATAAATTGGTTAGTCTCTAAGGTGCCACAAGTACTCCTTTTCTTTTTGCAAATACAGACTAACACGGCTGTTACTCTGAAACCTGGGTTACACTAAGACTCCTCTCCTCTAGTCCATCTGATTTGAGTCCTAGATGGACAGGACAGATGGCATCAGGAGTTAGCCTGTGGTCTTCCAACAAGACTCTGTGTGTTTGAGTGCTTAATATCCCAACAACTCTGTGTGTGTGAGAAAAAGCAAGAGACAACTTAGTGCTGGTGAAAGAGGTCAGATTGACAGGCCTGGCGTTTCTAATCCTATCTGTATAAACAGACAAGTACAGCATGCGCAGTGGTAACATGAGCATCCTCCACAAATCCCGCTGCCAATCTGCCTCAATCTTGACCTGGATGTACCATCTCAAAGGGCAAATCCTCGTGGCCCAGTCAGTCTTTGGCCCCTCTGCTGTGGTTGCTGACAAGGGGGACAGGTAGTGTCAATTGTGGTGGGGTTTTTGTGATGTGGACACTGAGCTGAGACCCATCAAACTCCTTTCATATAGAGCCACCGAAGAGATGGGTGTGTCTCTTGTGCTGGTTGGGGTAGGAGAATGCACAAAAGTCATGCAAAATAACTAGAGAGGGAAGGTGGGTGAGGTAATATCTTTTATTGGACCAACTTCCATTGGTGAAAGAGACAAGCTTCCGAGCTTACCCAGAGCTCTTCATCAGGTCTGGGAAAGGTCCTCAGAGTGTCACAGCTAAACGGACCATGGAATGGATTGTTAAGCATAAGGAGTTAACACATGTTGCAAGAGACAATTCAATGTGCAGTGGATGGTTAACATCTCTGCAGCCATACGACAAAGGAGAGTTAGTGGGTTGTTCTGTGAGCCACCATTGCTGAAGAAGTTAAGCAAGCCCCATGTATACAGCTTTAAAAACTTTAGCTCTCACAGGTTAGCTCTGTGTAAGCGGCGAACTGGCCTGTTTTGCTCACTGCGCGGTAGCTCAGAGAAAATTAAGGGCATTGCCACATACAGTGACTTAAAAAGTTTGCGCAGCATACTGGATTTCTTTTCATTTTTATTTTTACTCATTAGCAGCATTAAATTGTCAGACTTACAGCAGTAACAATGTCAGGGGTATTCAGAGCAATGTGCTGGACCCCAGCTCCTCCATAATATTCAACATATTCCTATCAAGAAACAAACACACACCATTAGTGCAGGAATTTTTTTGGCTCTGGTTCAACTGTTGAGTATTTTCTAAGTTGCTTTTATGCTTAAAAACAAAAGAAGCAAAAGCAGTTGCAGCTCAAACCAAGGCCTTGCCTCCAGTCCTTCCACAAAATGGAAAATTAAACTCACGGGTGTTTTACTAGTGAAATAAGAGGGCTAGATATGGGTATTAGGACAGCAAACTTAGACTGAGTGCAAGCAGCTTCCCTGTTTGTCTAACAGTCCCTCCCTCTGTTACAACAGATCTGTTGAATAAGAAAAGGCTCTTTTCTCAGAGTCACTTTTTGGATCATAACTGCAGATTTTAACCCAGATATAACTTCAGTGAGACATTGCCATCTAGTGTAATAAGCGGGCACTGACTCATGAGCCCTCCTGGATCCTGAAATTAGGTCCTGGCTCTGAGCAGCTTGCATCTGTTATTTCTGTGTGAAGCGCTGTGCATGACCACAGGCCTATGGGGAAATAACAATCTTGATATTGAGACCCAAGTTTCATGAGTATTTACCTGAATCTGGGATTTTTTCTTGCCCATCGCTGGCTCGTTTATGGGCATTTTTATGGTCTCTTCGTAGTTGGCGACCACAATGGAACGGAGGGCACTGAACTCTGTGTGCAGTTGTTTATCATCCACAGACCAGAACCGATGAAACAGAAGGTTCTTGTGATACCTGACCGGGAACAGAAAAGGCAGATTTCATTCCCCCATTAAGCCAACTCATAGCTTCTAAGAACTGTGGACTTCAGCGCTGATGAGTTTCTATCACTAGATTAATAAAGTAAAGAAGATAATTTCACCCTCATTTGCCAGGGTTAACCCATGAAGCTCCCTTCCACTTTAACAGGGCATGAGCAGTTGAATGCCTGCAGATGCACTGGACAACACATCCTTGCCACCGCGTCATCTCACCTCTTGAAATTAATGGGCAATGCATCATCTTCTGGCAGAGCTGAACTGGACCCACTCGAAATAATTTTCATTTACACTCACTCTGCCTTTTGCTGTAACTCTACTGACTTAGAACAACGCTTCCTCAGCTCTCGTCCCCTAACGCCCCTACTCTACTTGCGCTACATTGATGACATCTTCATTATCCGGACCCATGGAAAAGAAGCCCTTGAGGAATTCCACCATGATTTCAACAATTTCCCTCCCACCATCAACCTCAGCCTGGATCAGTCCACACAGGAGATCCACTTCCTGGACACTATGGTGCTAATAAGCGATGGTCACATAAACACCACCCTATACCGGAAACCTACTGACCGCTATTCCTACCTACATGCCTCCAGCTTTCATCCAGACCACACCACACAATCCATTGTCTACAGCCAACCTCTACGATACAACCGCATCTGCCCCAACCCCTCAGACAGAGACAAACACCTACAAGATCTGTATCAAGCATTCTTACAACTACAATACCCACCTGCCGAAGTGAAGAAACAGATTGACAGAGCCAGAAGAGTACCCAGAAGTCACCTACTACAGGACAGGCCCAACAAAGAAAATAACAGAACGCCACTAGCCATCACCTTCAGCCCCCAACTAAAACCTCTCCAACACATCATCAGGGATCTACAACCTATCCTGAAGGACGACCCACCACTCTCACAGATCTTGCGAGACAGGCCAGTCCTTGCTTACAGACAGCCCCCCAACCTGAAGCAAATACTCACCAGCAACCACACACCACACAACAGAACCACTAACCCAGGAACCTATCCTTGCAACAAAGCCTGTTGCCAACTGTGCCCACATATCTATTCAGGGGACACCATCATAGGGCCTAATCACATCAGCCACACTATCAGAGGCTCGTTCACCTGCACATCCACCAATGTGATATATGCCATCATGTGCCAGCAATGCCCCTCTGCCATGTACATTGGTCAAACTGGACAGTCTCTACGTAAAAGAATAAATGGACACAAATCAGATGTCAAGAACTATAACATTCAAAAACCAGTCAGAGAACACTTCAGTCACTTTGGTCACTCGATTACAGACCTAAAAGTTGCAATTCTTCAACAAAAAAACTTCAAAAACAGACTCCAATGAGAGACTGCTGAATTGGAATTAATTTGCAAACTGGATACAATTAACTTAGGCTTGAATAAAGACTGGGAGTGGATGGGTCATTACACAAAGTAAAACTATTTCCCCATGTTTATTCCCCCTCTCCACCCCCCACTGTTCCTCAGACGTTCTTGTCAACTCCTGGAAATGGCCCACCTTGACTATCACTACAAAAGGTTTTTCCCCCGCTCTCCTGCTGGTAATAGCTCGCCTTAAGTGATCACTCTCATTACAGGGTGTATGGTAACACCCATTGTTTCATGTTCTCTATGTATATAAATCTCCCCACTGTATTTTCCACTGAATGCATCCGATGAAGTGAGCTGTAGCTCACGAAAGCTTATACTCAAATAAATTTGTTAGTCTCTAAGGTGCCACAAGTACTCCTTTTCTTTCTACTGACTTCAGTGGCTTTACATGTGACTGACTCAAGTCCTCTGGCTACATCACCTGATAATGGTCTTTGCTGAGTAAATAAACTCACAAAGTTTACTTTGTTTTAACTCTCTCAGGAATTTGGGGTGGCGAGGGGTCTTTTGGCAACTTGCTGTGTTATGCTGGGAATCACTTTCCATGGTTTCCTCACGTGACTGTCTTTCTTTGAATCACTCTGTCAATGGCTGTTTGTTCCTCTACATGATTCAGGTGTATAAAGGAGTTTTACTTCATTTACACTATAATTTACCTTTTTTCTTTAGAATATCTTCTGACATATGCAGCCAGCTCAGAAATAAATGAGCCAAATACATCAGGGCACTACCCTAGGAGATGGGAGACCTATGTTCAATTCTCCACTCCACCACAGGCTTCCTGCATGACCTCAGGCAACTCCCGTAGGCTTTGTCTACACGGTGCGGCACAGCATGCCAGAGGGGTGTGAATTGTAAAGCACGCTAAAGTGTTGCTCTCTAATGATCCCCTATAGATTCTGCAGGCGTGCTATAAAATGTACCTAGTTCACATGTTAACACAGGACTACGTTAACATGAACTAGGTTCCTTTTAGACCACAACAGCTGGGTCTACTTAGGGCAGTTCGAGTGCTTTACAAATCTCACCTCTCTAGTGCGCTTTGCCAGCACTGTGTAGATCAGGCCTTTAAGGTCTTTCTGTGCCTCCGTTTCCCACCTGTACAATGGAGACACTAGCACTGCCTGCCTCACACAGGTGTTGTGAGGATAAACACATTAAAGATTGTGAAGCACTCTGAGATCTACGCACACTATAGAAGAGAGAGGTATTATGTAGAATTCAGCTTTTGTAGCAGTTAAACTGACATGGTGATGACAGGTTTTCCATAATGTGCAGCACTGTCAGCCAGTAGGCATGTAATGTAGTGCAGTATATCCAGAGCCATGTTCTTAACTCCTCCCATCCCAGATATTTGTGCTACCACCACCCCTGTAAAAATTAAATTCTGCTGAGTCAGAGTTAAACAAGCTCATGTTTCAAAACGTAGGGACTTGAGCTACACGCATGGAAAGCGTATTTTTCTCCTTGTATCTGCATTAGGGATCCTGTAGTCGCTATCTTCGACAGGGGCTGCATACAGACAGTGACTGCAGTATGAAGCCTTAGATATATGATCCAATCATCCTAAAATCAACCAGACCCAAAGAAGGGAGCCACTGCACTAGTTCTGACCAAGGATCAAATTCTGCCCTGGACATCACCGGGAAAGGTCAAGGAAGCTGCCAAATGCCTCTTCTGCTGCCCAAATCCTGCCTGCCCAAGTAGGATCCCATGAGACGGGAATGGAGGTGCAGCAGTGGATGTTCACTGGTGTTCCTCTGAAAGAGATCCATGTAGGCTCCAGACCAGTGCATGCAGTAGACGTGGGTGGGCTGGTTGTGACTCTAGCCAGTGGATAGCACTCCCCTTAATCCCACAGCACACTGGCTGGCCCTTGCCCCCTTGAGCACCATGTTGGAATACAGCCCTGCTCCCATGGAAGCCAGAGTATACTTCCCTAAGAGAACTGAACCTTGTGCAAAGTGTCCTGTCAGCAAGACAGCAGAGTTAATAAAATAAATAGAACATTAAACATCGACATAAATTACTGAACAGTGGTGTTAACAGAGAGAATTGCTTGAGTGGCTTTTTTCTAACTGCTACAGTTCTCACCATTCTGCCACAGGGACCATGTGAAGATCTGGCTGGTTCCCCACCACATGGTCAATGAAACTCAGCTTGCCACTTGGTCTGGGAAAGAAAGACCAGGTCAGTTTTCATTCAAAAAGCAGCTGGCATTTATGTATGTAGTGACACAGCTCGTAAAATACAACCAGTGCCATCAAAACAGGCGCCAGTGAGAAGGAACCAAGGTCCCATGGAGGTATGCTCATCTGCTCCTAACACACAACTCCCGCTCTGTGCCAAAGAGATAAAACACAACTAAAACTCTCCGCCAATAATCCCCAGGGGAAATTCCCTCCTGGCCCCATACTTGGGTACGAGCATAACTGCTTGCAGTGTAATGTACTGTCCTGTGTACGCATCACTGTTGGTTGGTTGCTCACATGTGTGATCATGTCATCCCCTAGCGGCTGAGCATTGAGGGAAGGGTTTAGCAGCCAAACAGGGTTCTCAATTTTGCAACTGTTCCCTGTCTCTTAAATGAGTCAAACCAAACCCTGCATCTAGACACCCTACACGTTTGGGTTGGGGTTGTGATCCAGAGCCAGCTGTGAATTGTGCGGGTCAGGCCTGTCAAGCACACCTTGTACACAGTAGGTTGCAGGGCTACTACCAGCAGGTCAAGTTCCTGCACCAGACTTAGCCTGGCTACAGAGCCTCCTTCTCAGGGAGGTACACCAGAGATGTGTCATCCAGAAGATCCTTTAATGCAGTAGTTCTCAACCAGGGGTCCCCTGGGGGGCCGCAAGCAGGACCAGGGTTAGACTCACTGGGCCCAGGGCAGACAGCCTAAGCCCTGCTCTGCAGGGCTGAAGCCCGAGGCCCCGTTGCCCGGGGCTGAAGCAGAAGCCTGAGTAACTTAGCTTTGTGTGGCCCCCTGTGGCATGGGGCCCCGGACAATTGCCCTGCTTGCTACCCCCTAATGCCAGCCCTGGCTTTTATATTGTTGTTGTGACACAGGTGGGCCATTGAGTTTTTATAGCTAGCCTGTGTTAAGGTATTGCTGTGGCGTCATCTAGTGGCTGAACGATATAAGACCTTTTAGCATTCCATTACAAGGCCCATCTTAAGTTTTGACCAAGTTTCGCTTTTGAGTTTTCAGGTGCATCTGAGACTGAAACTGCAAGCATAACCGGGAGGTGACAGACTTCAAATAGAGGAAAAACAGAAGACATTTGCAAGAGACCATGCAAAGCACAATGCCTGAGTTAAGCACAGGTCTAGCTAGAGCTCACATCTATTGCATACAGACAGCCCAGCCTCTGAACATTTCACCACTATGATCTGAGGACCTGACCCTGCATTCCTTACTCAGCAGAGCCAGTGGGAGTTTTGTATAAGTAAGAACTGCTAGATCAGGCCCTGTACTTACAGCTTTGGTAACAGTGGATCTTTGAAGAGAGGAGGCTCAAAGCCAGGTAAGAAGAGACCTTTGTAGTTAAGATTTTCTATTAATGTGTGCGTCGTGTCTCCATACTGGGAGGGGAGAAAATGGGTAACGTTACAAATATTGTTCCTCTCCAAGGATTCTGAGATAATCCAATAACTGTTCAATAAGCACCTGGATCTGCGCCTAGTTCAAAAACGTAACTTGCACCTTGGTGTGGTTCTGAAGTGGTCCAATGAGCTTCTTTCCCTCCCAACTCCTCACTACTAGGAGCTCCTAGTGAGAGAGGCCATTCAGATGCTGTTTCTGATCAGGATGGGAAATGCAAGGGCTGGAAATCTGACAAGGCAGCCAATCCTCAGATTTGCAGACCAAAGAAGTTCAGAGGAACTGCCAAGCTATTGGAGTCTTATCAAATCCAACCTGAATTTGGAACCCTTTCAGGTTCACCAGGCATGACTGCTGGCTCACTGTAGGACAATGCAAGGGGCGGAACCCTCTGATGCCCAAGTGCTTACCAGCGCCTGTTGCTTTCAGGAGCAGGGGTCCAATTTTGACCCCCTACATGTGGTAGGGAATGTGGTACTCGGTCTGAGCAGGAAGTAGCCCAGAGAATTTAGAATACTAGAAAAGTCTACGCTAACTCCAGGTGCTGGCTGCAGAGACTGCAGATGCTTGCTAAATATTCACTGTGCAGGTTCCAAAGAAGTCATTGCATAATTTGAAATTTCCCATGTGACACTAGGTTCCTGTAGCGGAGGTGTTCCTGAGCGGGGATGTAGGCAACTACATGGGCCTCCATTGACCTGTAGCTGGGGAACTCAGTTTAGCCTGCATTTTTCCTCAAGTTAGTCATATATTCAGAAGAGTGAGAGAGCCGGATGCTCTGCTGAAAGGGAGCAGGCAAAGGTGAAATTATGCCACCTCCAGGATTCTGGACTGCTCCAGGGGCTGGCACAGCCTCACCATAACCGAGAGCAGCCCCAGGGTTGTTCTAACTTACAGTGGCTACCTATAGACACCAGTGGGTTGCTGAAAAGCCCACAATAGCTGAAGCACACCAGCCACTCAATCTGAGCCACAATAGAGGGGCAGTGCTGGAGCCTGGAATTGGGGCCCGGAAGCTCAGCTCTGCAGTATTTGATGGAAAGTGCCCATGTAGCTGCTCGATTTCCCTTTCCACTTGTGAGTGTGATTAGTGATCTTGCAGCCCCCACCCCTGCAGCCCATGATGTTACAGTCCATGGAACAGAGACAACTCTTTCCTCAGGCTTACCGTCTGGATGATTGCAAATTTCACTCTTCCAGATTTGTCTTCCTCTACCCAGGGCTCTTTCACTATCACTGCCCCACGCTCTTTAGCTTTCTGTGAAAGAGAACAGAAGACGGTAAGAACTGCCATGCTAGAGCAGACCTATCAAGCCTGCTCATCTGTCTCCAGTACTGGCCAATGCTGGATGCTTCAGGAGAAGACATATAGCATCTAATTCTACAATATTGGTGGGGACAACGCACAAACCGGAAAGACCCTGGATTGACTGTCCGATCCTAGGGGGCAGTTGCAAGGCTGGGAGTTAGGCAAAAAACCCATCCTTTATAGTAAATTATGTGAATTTCATATGGAGCAATTGAGACACAGCACACATGGAACCTCCCAACGCTGTCTCCGTGGAGTCACTTTTCAGAACAGAACCGCACTTCAAGGCAAGTTCACGTCCCAGTAGAGGGAAACTATGGTGCATCACGTTCGGTGTTTCCCCAGTGTCAACATTTGCTTCAGTGCAGTTGCTGCAATTTTGCATATGAGCAGGAGAGACTCTTGAACTTTGTAAGTGGTTAAACTGACACTATCTACATGGAGTACTTAACCCTGCAAGACCTGGAGATGTTAAATTGAACTGGCTTGGACACTTCAGTATTTGGTCCTGCCTCAGCACAGGGGGAGTAGATGACTTCCTGAGGTCCCTTCCAGCCTTGCCTTTTTATGGTTCTCTGATTATATCATTTACCTGCACAATGAAGTCGCAATCCTCGACTTCAAATGCAATGTCTTTTACACCATCTCCATGCTTCACCAAGTGCTTTCCCATTTCTGTGCAAAGAGAAAGACAATGTGTGTGTGTGTGTGAGTGACCCGAGGGACTTTTCATTTGCAGTGCCTGACAGACCACGCATGGAGCTCAGTGCGCTGGACTGCTTGCCTCTGGCTCGCTGCTCTGCCTTGCATCAACAGCTCCTTCCTCCTGATTAGATGTAGCAGCATGTGAAAGAGTTTTCAAAGTTTCCCATTTTATTGGTCGGTGGGAGAATTGCACGTGTATGCAAAGGGAGTGAATAGGTAATGGATTGGCCTGGGTTAGTCTTGAGAACAGATTCAGCCACATCTTGGACTTCAGGGAGGATCAGAGCAGGTCCAAAGACTAAAGAAGTGGTAACCCAGTAAAAGTATCAGCTGGATTTGTGAAATGACAAAATTCTGTCCCAATTCACAGCCATGGTGCCATTTGTAAGATACAGTATGAGCTTGAACTGTCACTTAAAGGCCTGTTCAGAGCTAGCTCACACTGTCAGGTAAAGATCACACTGTATCCTCCCTAAACCAGGGTAGGCAAAGAATGCCCACTCTCAGGAGCCTCCCCTGGTAACCCAGGGCCCGAGAAGAGACTGCTTCATAAGGGCAGGATTTCCAGCCACACAAGTTAGAACCCCTCCCTTTCCCTAAGAGCCCGGATCTGCTCCAAAGGGAGCTGCTGCTCGTGGCTGGGTTCTTTAGGTTCTAGTGAACAGGGATTTATAAACAGTAAACAGGAGAAAATAGCTCCTGCCCCCTTATTACTTTCCGCACACAGTCCCAGCAGGACAGGATAATAAATGGCTCCATGATAGGAAAGATGGGGGAGGTCTAGTCGCTGTAGCCTTCAGTAGTGTTCCCTGTGCAGATTACACTCCAGGAGGTACAGCTGCCTGCAGTCCTTTATCATCCCTGATGATCATTTTCATTTACCTTCGTTTTCAGGGTTGAGAGCAGATGAGAGGACAAATATGATCTGAGAATTAAGCAGAATATTATACGTTATTTACTGTCAGATAAGGTCAGTGGGAGATCTGAGCAGAGGGTTTGCAGGATTGGACACTAATAGGTAAACTGAAGATATGTATGTGTTTTTATTTGCATAAATGCTAATGAATGCTCTTATGCAATATTCATCCAGCTCTAGTTTAAAAAATCCCAAGATGTTTCGCATTGCTCTGTTACTGACTTAGACTCAGTCCTGACTCAAGCAAAACTCCCATTGAAATCAGTAGTTTTGTCTGGGGACAGGCAAGGAAAGGATGCAGGACTGGCCTCAGAGAAACTGGAGATTAGAAAGTCCCTTTTTGTTCTCCGTTTATTTTGGGCCAGTGATCAGAAAATTGTAAAAATGTCAGTTCTTGGACCTGAAACTGAGCCTTTTGCCTCAGTTCCAGTTGAGGAAGCAGATGTAAGAGGTACATTGCCTCACAGGACATCACCACGCTAATGGGCGATTCCAAATGGCTTCAAGGACTTAATGCAGTTTATTGTAATGCCACAAAATGTGAGAAGCTGGAATTCAGATGTGACCCGCCTACCTTTGCCCAGACAAAAAGACTAAGCATATCATTCACCCCCTCAGCTGGCCATGTGACACCACTGGGGCACATGGGTTACATCACTTGCCCAAACTAATTTGGGAGTCTATGTGAAGGATTGAAGTTCCCAGTTCCTAGTCTGGTGCTGAGACCACTAGAAATCATCTCTTCTCTCCCCTGATTTACCTGACCGAAAACAGCACTTCATTATCCCCTGATCCGCTACCAGAGTAGTGACATTATTCTTTATATAGTGCCTTAAAGCGTTCTTCACAAGCTTACCTTATCCTGCTTTATTACATGAGACACCACTTCTCTGCTGCCAGTTTCCAGGCCCTTATAGGCCAGTTCTTCAAATCCCATTTTGTTACAATAAAACGAGGCAGCCTTTGAAATACATGAAAACATGTTAGAGTTAAAGGAAAGGACTATTTTCTGGTAACACTCATATCCAGACTAGCACTGCCCAAAGCACAGACAGCTTTTCAGCGTCACCTACTGGCCCCATTCTCTAGTGAACAGCTCATGTACAATATGATCCAGCTGTTGAATGATCTGAAATATGGTCCTAAAAAAAATCAAACTTCCTTCTCCATATGGGCCTCTAACATTGCACAAGCAAGTCCTTGTTTGTGCATCTGAAGGGGATAACTATGCACTGCAAGCATACCACAGCGGTTTTCAGCCTGTGGTCTGTGGACCCCCGGAGGGCTGCGACTATATCTAAGATTTCCAACAGGGTCCACACTTCCATTCAAAATGTTGTAGGGGTCCCACAATGAACCCAGCTCTTTCACAGGTTCAAATCAAGTGTTTCCGTACTGTGCAAAGCTCCACCATGCTAGACACAGCCCCATTCACCCTCTTGCTTTTCAGGGCCTGACTTAGGCTGTCCAAGCACCAGGCTGCCCCCTTAGTGACTGGGTCTCCAGCTAGATAATGTGATGGCACGTCACAGGATACAGTGGCTGATAGGTGACTTGGCACCATGAACATTAACATGACTAGAAGCTTGAGCCTACAAACCCTTATGGGGTAGTGGGTCAGAGAACCGGCTCAGCTGGGCACACACCACACAACGAGAAGGCAGCAGCTGTGTGCGGTGTCATGCTCAGCACAGCTCGTCTAGGCCAGCAGCCACGAGCAAGGACGAGGAGGATGGGAAAAGGGGAGGATGGGGCGGAGTTGTGGGTGTGACTGGGGCAGCAGAGCACAGCCTGAGTGCGGAGCAGCTGTTTCGGTTCAGAACTGTTGCTTCTCCTGCAGGGTGGGCGTAAGGCTAGTGCTGAGTCCCAGGGAGGCAGAAGCCACCAGCTAACTCAAAAGAGGTCGAGCAACTGTCCAGGCGGTGGTGAGTAACACTCTGGATAGCCTTGGGGATGCTCCTTCTGCACCCTCTAATCACCTACACAACCCTCATTCACTCACAAGCAAGCACTTGCACGCAGAGACTGCTAAGGGTCTGATGTCCCAGTCTGCCAAGTGGCCCTTTGTACATGTACATTATGAATTAGAGATCCCTTTGCGCATGTAGCAGAAGACAAGGGCACTGCCTGGTCCCTGGTAAACAAGGGATTCAGTCCAGCTCGGTGTCCCACTCCCCTTGCACAAGACTGACTGTCTGAGAGGCAGAATCTTGGGCTCCATAGGCAGCGGTCACAGGTCTCAGTTGGGTTTGGGATTCTTTGTCTGATTAAGTTAACTTGTTCTGTTTTCTTGTATAAACCAGTGGGTCCGGGGCCACTGGGGGGCTGTGAGCAGGTTTCAGGGGGGTCCGCCAAGCAGGGCCGGCATTAGATTCACTGCGGCCCAACCAGCATAGAAAGCCAAAGCCCCACTTCATAGGTCTGAAGCCCAGCGCCCTGAGCCCTGCCACCTGAGGATGAAGCCGAAGCCTGAGCAATGTACCTTCACACGGACCCTTGTGGTGTGGGACCCCAGGCAACTGCCCTGCTTGTTTCCCTCTCACACCTGCCCTGGCTTTTATAGGCAGAAAAGCAGTTACTGAGGCACAGGCGGGCCGTGGAGTTTTTATAGCGAGGGGGGGAGGCTCAGAAAGAAAAAGGTTGCGAACCCCTGCTATAAACAATCTCCCCTGAGGGAAGGACCCTGCTGACGGTGACTATGGTTTTCTGCTGAGTCTTTCCAACAGTCTGCAGTGAGTCACTGCATATTTTAATACTTTCCTGCACCTGCTACATGAGCTTACTCACTTTGCTGGAAGAGAAAAAAAGCAACCCCACACTGCAAACCTTGCTGTAAATGACATGAAAAGGGCTCTGGCAGCAAAAGGGGCAGGCCATACTGCATTCTTACAACATCTAACAACAAAAGAAAAGGGTCCCTGACATTTTTAAAGGAACGTTTTCCCTTTTTAGTTGCAACCCAAACATTGCAACATCATGCTCATGGAGGAGAAGCAGAAAGAGAAACCGATTAGTAGCGGAGTATAAATGTGAGTGAAATGGACTACCCTTTTCCAAACTGGATGGAAGTGAAAAAGTGAATACAATGAATGATGAAATGTAAATGAACTTTTTAATATTCTTTCCATTAATTTAAGATGTCACTAAAAAAAAAAATCAGGTTTTTAAAATAGAGGGATTTTAACTTGTCAGTGTCCTTTTAACATGGAATGATATATCTGCCGGTCCAATCAGCTAAGACTGATACCTTATCTCTTTGCAAACAAGACTGCTACATACTGCCTCCATCTAAATGACTCACAAAGGCCTGGAGATGGGGACATGGTCAGGGAAGCAGCAGGAACTATGTTTTTGTTTTATATTAAACATGTGCCACTGCAAATCTCTTCTGGGATTTCATATTTTCATTTATTTTGGATTTTCTGAATGTCCACTAACTTAGGAAGACAAATGTTTCCATGCCTGACCACACAAATATGCCCTGTCTGCAGTGTAAACAGCACTGTTGCATAATAATGGTCCAAAGACCATCCTTGAAGAACATTCCACTGAGCAAAAGTGCTGAAACACCTCCATCTGCGCAAGATCACCAGAGCCAGCCACTGATGGAATTTTAATTGAATGCAGATCCCTAGGACCATCCAGGTATCACATGGCAGACCCGCCCCTCCTCACAGCCAATCACAAAGGCAGATTACCTATGCCCCTATTCTTCACACAGGGATAGTGCACAAGAATGATCCAACCCTGAGACCTCACAGGCACACACGTGACTTTTATCTACATACCTGCTTAGCATTTCCAACCCAGAATGTGAGAGAGTGGAAGTGGAGAAATTTGCCTCCTTCGGGCTAAATGGAATGAAGAAGAGTTAATATGAATCTACTGGGTTTTGGGTCTCACTTTAATGCCATCTCCATGCAACACTTTCAAGCTGACACGGTCTCTATTTTAGCAAGGAGCAATGAGTACATCTAAGCCATCCTTAGACTGGTTTAGATCAGGGGTTCTCAAACTTCATTGCACCATGACCCCCTTCAGTCAGAAAAATTACTACATGACTCCAGGAGGGGGGACCGAAGCCTGAGCCCGCCCAAGCCCCACCATCCCAGGTGGGGGGTGGGGGCAAAGCCCAAGGGCTTCAGCCCCAGGTTGGGGGCCTATAACCTGAGCCCCGCCACCCAGGGCTGATGCAGTGGGGCTCGGGTTTCATCCCCGGGCCCCAGCAAGTCTAACGCCAGCCCTGGTGACCCCCATTTAAACATGGTCCCGACCCACAGTTTGAGAACTGCTGAGTTAGAGAAACATGTTGTGACTGCACATTTAGCATTTGAAATAATAAAACCAGGGAAAGCACAAATCTAAGACTAGGATTTGATAAAATATACACCCAGGATATCTGAAATTAACCAGTTTTGCTGGGTTGCAAATAATTTGAGGCACTCCCACCTCACAGGGTTTCTGAGGAGCCCTTACAGAGCTCTGATGGTCACTGGGCACTGACCCCCAGAACATGGGACTTTGAAAAGCTGGGGCGGGGTGTTATACATTTCAAGCAAAACAATTAATTTTTCTTCTAAATATTCAACAGTAATTTGTCTAAAAACAAAGTCACCAAAAGCTTATTTATAATATCTGGGTGCCAGTTGTCAAGGTCAATATGGCCTGGCTGGATCAAATCACAGCACCCTAAAAGCATGCTCTAGAGGAAAAATTCCAGTGTGGGTGAGGAAGGTGCTACTAAAATATTCACAAGCCAGGAAGGAGCAAAGCTGGAAAAAAATTCCATGAATAATTTACAGTGGGGTACTTTCCCCTCATGATTCTGGAAAATAATATTTTGGGGTCCTCTGTGGAGTGAAGAACACACAGCAGCCAATCCATTCAGTCATTGCTTTGTCTGTCACTGCTAGACCTGATTCTGTTCTCCCAGCCTTGCAAATCAGGAGTGCTTTCACTTAAGTCAATTAAGTCACATGTAAAATCCGTTCAAATGAGAACAGAATCAAGCCAACGGGTCAAATTCTGCTCTGAGTTACGCAGATTGTAATGGGGACGGGTTGCAGAGAATAATGGAAACTAGAATTTGTGCCACAGTTCAAACAACCTGCACAATTGTTTGGATCCAGTATGAGTTTGTTAACCTTGTTATGTTAAAGATTAATTCTCATTGAGGAAAGCTCTTACCCAACTTCAAATGTGGGTCCAAATTACAGTTTGGGAGTTTAACAAATTTATTTGGAGTATTTCATAACATTATTTGGTCAAACACTACTTTAATAAACAGCTTTTCTTCCTTGCCTACGATTTGACATCTGCTGTCTTCTGTATTGTCATTTTTAATCACTGTTAATTATTTGTGCATGTACTTTGCATAAAATATATAAAATAAATCTGTGTTATGTGGTATAGTATTTAGCAACAAAACATAATTTTGCTGTATGTATCAGTATTTTTTTAAAATGCTTTAAATTTGAAAAAAAGTTTTGAAAATATATTTAGAGTCATTAGTGAGAAATAATACAATAAAGCATGCTTATGTTTAGACTTGGAAGAGTTAGATTTTCCTTGGTAAATGTCACTACTCTTACATTTCTCCTTCCTCCCTCCCCAAAAAAGTGAAGAAAAAGGATTTGCATCATTAATTGCAATTTACAGAGAAGGAAAACTATACATATAAGCAGTGTTTCAACACTATAAAACTGGAGCGCCTTTTTGCTTTTAATCCTACCTGGCAATCAATGAATAAGAAATTAATATGATCAGTGTTGCAGTAACAGTACCAGTCTTTCGCTGGAGGGAATATAAACCCATTCCATGCAATTGTATTCTTACCTTTTCTCCTTTGTCCGTGTAAGTTGTCTAAAGAGAGAGAATTAAAAAAGAGAGACATATTCACATTTCAAAAATGTACACTAATCACCAGAAAACTGTAATCCATCAGGTCAGTTTTTAGAAAACACATTTTCTGAACTACTTGAAACATAAATATGAAAAGCCCAGCTTTTCAAAGCATAAACAGTACTGAGAGTAATTGTGCAGAAATAAATCTATCCAAGCACAGTGGGAGATTTACTCTTTTACCTCCACAGTGTGTTGGCAGCAAATTTAAACAAAAAAAAAAATTTCTCAACCTCACCATTTTTGTAACCTGATTGAATGTGATAGCACCAAGAGACAGTCAGACTCTTTCAATGCATTTAATATAGCAAGAGGAGGAGAGAAAGCCCCTCCCTGACTCCACCTTCTCTAGATTGTAAACTAAAATGATTTACTTGGTTTGAATTGGTTTACTTGATTTGAATCATTCTGCCCATAGGGTAAGACATGATGAAATGAGCTGTGCAGGGAATAGTATCTGGAGTTCATATACCCTGCAGCGTACCTGTGAGTCAGATTATCTAAGGAAAGCCTAAAAGAAGGAGCCAGATTCTCATAGACTGTGGTGTAAACCCAGAGTAACTTCATACTCTGATTAACACCAGATTTCACTGAGCTTAGTCTGTGGACCACACATCAGGTACCATCTCCTTGAAGCAGGGCTCTGGCAGTACCAGCCTCTACAGATGTTTGCTGCAGAGAGATTATAAAAACAGAAACCTTACTTGAGGGTGGCCGTGGATTGCTCAAGGAATTGGCAGTGGGAAAGGGTGCTTTTCGGCTCTAGATTGCTGTTTCAAATCTAGAATAGAATAGCAGTGATCAAAATTTATTATTTGATGGCTGTGCAGTGTACACCAATGCTTTCCACCATTATATCTGATTGACACCAATTAGAGGAAAATCACGCCCCTCATGGAACTGGTAAACCCTGTTATAATACGGTTTCTTCTTCCCTGTGTGGACAGAAATAAACATGTTATAACCAAGGTGTGACAGGTTGCAGGCAGTCAACTTGGGCCCCAGCAAACATGGGTCCTCTCCTCTGACACAGGAGCTGAGGGGCTGCTTGGGAGACAAGGAGAGAATACTTTTGGCAAGGACAGGGCTGAGGTCATAGGACTCAGCTGAACCCCAGCTAAGGAGTTTTATGTTTTCTCGCTTTTCCTTCTTAATTTTGTTTGATTTGTTAGTAAGGGAAAGACACAGCTGACTGTGGCTGAGTTTGTTTTTTCTGCTGAGTCCTTCCATCAGTTCACACTGTTGTCTCCTCAGGGACCAGATTGTCCAAGCCCAACAAGAAGAGCTGTCTCACAGCTGTGCCTGTGTGAGCACTGGAGCTGGTGTCAGGCATGCCCCAAGAAAACATTTTCTTTTTTTCTTCATTCCCCACCCTCCCTCAAACCACACTCACCAGCAACCCAACCGGAGTGGGAGGAGAGACCTATCGGACTATGGCTTAGCCTAGCTGTCTGCCAGAGTTCAAGCACACTTCTTTAGCATGGTGTTTTCTGTCCAGACAAGTAAGAAAAAATTGTCATCTCTGACTATATTTATTATATTTGGCTGAAATCCCATTTTCCTTTTCAGTTCAAAGTCAAATCAATTCAAGCATTCTCTCCTCCGCCCAACAAGGAAATAATCAAAGCTCCAGTCATCCTTGTTATGAGATTTCTTGCAAATAAAAAACCTTGACAAAACAAAAACACATGCCCCTAAGAGCCTCCATCATGCCACAAACTAGAAAGTAGACGTACAGAACAGCCAAGGTCTAAAAGTTTGACAACATGCAGCATAATGGTCACTTTTTCAGCTCTTGCAGGAGCTGATGTTGGGAACCTACAGAAGTGAACAGTGTTTCTCTCATGAAACTGATTAAAAACATGTTTACCTAAAAGACTGAAAAGATAAGAATCCCTCCACAGCAGTCAGAAGATAAAAAACAAACCCACAAGCACATCCCCCCAGCCAGCCCGCCGTATGGCACTGATTTAAGCTAGCACTGCAGAACTCTTCAGTTCAAAAGCTATCTGCAAACATTCACGGGCAACAAAACTAGGAAAAGCTGATCAGGAAAGGCTTTAAAGCATGTAAACTGCTTCAATGAAACTGGGTGTATGTGCGATCCTGAGAAGGAATTTGCCTCTCCCGTTTGTACCACATGATGATGAGCTACAGTAGCGCATACAAGGCCTGCTGCCCTGAAGTCTGTCACCATTACGAAATCTCTCTTGCACGGGGGTATAGAGCATTCAGCGGCACAATTCAGGGGGGAGGGATAGCTCAGTGGTTTGAGCATTGGTCTGCTAAACCCAGGGTTGTGAGTTCAATCCTTGAGGGGGCCATTTAGGGATCTGGGGAAAAAATTGGGGATTGGTCCTGCTTTGAGCAGGGAGTTGGACTAGATGACCTCCTGAGGTCCCTTCCAACCCTGAGATTCTATGAATTCAAAGAAGCCGAAACTCGGCAGCATTTTTCCCGCTGATTTTTCTCTCCAGATGTTCGCACAACTGGCGTGGAAGGTGCGTGGAAGGTGCTAGAAGGATATAAAAAGAGGCAGTGACCGGGCGACGCCAGCTCTTTTAAAGCGCTTGCAAGTGACTCCAAAGTTCTTCCGTTTAGAAACCCTCACGAGGGACAGGCTTGTTGGGGTGGCTTGTCCCGTCCCCACCCCCCCGGGGTCGGTGCATTTCAGCAGATACTTTCTGTCTGGGCCTGCCACCCGCTCCGCACAGATGCATCTTCTCCGGGCGCAGCACCCTCTGTGCCCTACGGGAGAGGCATCAAAGGTGGGCACGGACCCCCCTGCACAGCGGCAGATGCATCGTCCCCCCCCTGAGCCCACCTCCACCTCCCAGGTGTGTGTCTGGCTCAGGGAGGGCGGGGCCTGCTCCACCCGGCTCCACCCACCCAGCCACCCCCGCTCGCCCCGCCCACCGCCCAGGGAGGCGGGGCGGGTCCCTGCGTGGCTCCGCCCCCCTCCCCCGCCCTGCGGCGCGGCGCGTGAGCCGCTCGCGCGCGTGCGCGCGGGCGAGGTTGCTGGGCTCGGGAGATGGCGGAGGAGGCCGCCGGGCCCGAGGCGCTGAGCGTGCGCGAGGTGCAGGAGCTGGTCCGCAGGAAGGATGAGCTCGAGGCCCAGATCAAAGCCTGCTACGCCGTGCTGGAGGGGGTGAGTGCCCGCGCGTGCGGGGGCGGGGCGCGGCGCGGCGCGGCGGGGGGCACCCGGGCCCTGCATCTGCCCCGCCCCCCGGCGCGCACGGGGGTGTCTGTTCACGCACACGGGGCTCACTGCCAGGACGCGCGGGGCCGGCGGGGGCGGGGGCGGGTCTCTGTGCAAAGCGCCGCTGTGTGTGAGGCGTGTTAGGCCGGGGGGGTCTCTGTGCAAAGCGCCGCTGTGTGTGAGGCGTGTTAGGCCGGGGGGGTCTCTGTGCAAAGCGCCGCTGTGTGTGAGGCGTGTTAGGCGGGGGGGGTCTCTGTGCAAAGCGCGGCTGTGTGTGAGGCGTGTCAGGCGGGGGCGGCGGCGGCGGCGGGGGGGTCTCTGTGCAAAGCGCGGCTGTGTGTGAGGCGTGTTGGGGGGGGTCTCTGTGCAAAGCGCGGCTGTGTGTGAGGCGTGTTGGGGGGGGTCTCTGTGCAAAGCGCGGCTGTGTGTGAGGCGTGTTAGGCCGGGGGGGTCTCTGTGCAAAGCGCGGCTGTGTGTGAGGCGTGTTAGGCCGGGGGGGTCTCTGTGCAAAGCGCGGCTGTGTGTGAGGCGTGTTAGGCCGGGGGGGGTCTCTGTGCAAAGCGCGGCTGTGTGTGAGGCGTGTTAGGCCGGGGGGGTCTCTGTGCAAAGCGCGGCTGTGTGTGAGGCGTGTTAGGCCGGGGGGGTCTCTGTGCAAAGCGCGGCTGTGTGAGGCGTGTTAGGCCGGGGGGGGTCTCTGTGCAAAGCGCGGCTGTGTGTGAGGCGTGTCAGCCGGGGGGGGGTCTCTGTGCAAAGCGCGGCTGTGTGTGAGGCGTGTCAGCCGGGGGGGGTCTCTGTGCAAAGCGCGGCTGTGTGTGGGGCGTGTCAGGCGGCGGCGGCGGGGGGGGTCTCTGTGCAAAGCGCGGCTGTGTGTGAGGCGTGTCAGCCGGGGGGGGTCTCTGTGCAAAGCGCGGCTGTGTGTGAGGCGTGTCAGCCGGGGGGGGTCTCTGTGCAAAGCGCGGCTGTGTGTGAGGCGTGTCAGCCGGGGGGGGGTCTCTGTGCAAAGCGCGGCTGTGTGTGAGGCGTGTCAGCCGGGGGGGGTCTCTGTGCAAAGCGCGGCTGTGTGTGAGGCGTGTCAGCCGGGGGGGGTCTCTGTGCAAAGCGCGGCTGTGTGTGGGGCGTGTCAGGCGGCGGCGGCGGGGGGGGTCTCTGTGCAAAGCGCGGCTGTGTGTGAGGCGTGTCAGCCGGGGGGGGTCTCTGTGCAAAGCGCGGCTGTGTGTGGGGCGTGTCAGGCGGCGGCGGCGGGGGGGGTCTCTGTGCAAAGCGCGGCTGTGTGTGAGGCGTGTCAGCCGGGGGGGGTCTGCAGCCCCGGGGCGGGCCTGTGCCAGCCTCGGACTCTGCAGTTCCCCGGCGCTCTCGTTCAGCCTCATCGACGAGCTGCGGGGACGCCACAGGTGCCGTTTTTTTGTTTGTTTGCCCTTTAAAAAACGGGAACCCGAGCGGGCTCTTGAGGCGAGGTCGGTGACCGCATTTCTGCCCCGCAGCAGAAGGGAGTCGGGATGAACGAGCCGCTGGTCGATGCCGAAGGGTATCCGCGTGCCGATGTTGACGTGTACCAAGTCCGTGCGGCCAGGCACAACGTTATCTGTAAGCAGTTCTGCCCTGAAAAGTCGTCCTTCGCGGGGGCTGAGCGAAATGAAGGGGACAACGCTTGTCAGAAGTTTGGCTTTTTGTTTTGCAAACATCGGGTTTGGTTTTTCCCCTTGGCAAACGTAAAGAAATAAAACTGAGAACTCTGTTAGCAAAGGGACATTATTGATTGGAAACTAGGCTGTTTAAAAGGATGAGTTTCTTTAGTTTATTAATAACTTAATAAAATTCAGAATTGCAACCGTTTTTATAGTAATAACGTCCTACTGCTGTTTAATATTTTCCAGGGCTGTCAAGAGATTAAAAAAAAAATCATGATTATTTGTGCGAATAAAAAAAATTAATTTGATTAATTGCACTGTTGTTAATAATTTATTTAAATATTTTGAATGTTTTCTACATTTTCAAATTTATTTCAGTTACAACACAGAACACAAAGTGACAACGCTCACATTTTTTATTACAAATATTTGTGCTGTAAAAAACAAAAGAAATAGTATTTTTCAATTCACCTCATACAGTTCACTTCATTGCACCTCATACTGTAGTGCAATCTCTTTATCATGAAAGTAGAACTTACAAATGTAGAATTATATACAAAACAAACCTGCATTCAAAAATAAAAGTGTAAAATTTTAGAGCCTACAAGTCCATTCAGTCCTACTTCTTGTTCAGCCAGTTGCTCAGACAAACAAATTTGTTTACATTTGCAGGAGATAATGCTGCCTGATTCTTATTTACAATGTCACCTAAAAGTGAGATCAGGTGTTCGCATGGCACTGTGGTAGCCAGTGTGTCAATATATTTACATGCCTGATGCGCTAAAGATTCATATGCCCCTTCATGCTTTGCCCACTATTCCAGAGGACCTGCGTCCATGCTGATGACAGGTTCTGCTCGATAATGATCCAAAGCAGTGTGGACGAACATGTTCATTATCTGAGTCAGATGCCACTGGCAGGAGGTTGATTTTTGTTTTTGGTCGTTTGGGTTCTGTAGTTTCCACATCAGAGTTTCCACATCTTTGAAGACTTCTGAAAGCATGCTCCACACCTCATCCCTCTCAGATTTTGAAAAGCACTTCAGATTCTTAAACTTTGGGTCGAGTGCTGTAGCTATCTTTAGAAATCTTACATTGGTACCTTCTTTGCCTTTTGTCAAATCTGCAGTGAAAGTGTTCTTAAAACGAACATGTGCTAGGTCATCATTGGAGACTGCTATAACGTGAGATGTATGGAAGAATTCAGGAAAAAGGGAGCAGGAGACATACTATTTTCCCCAAGGAGTTCAATCAAAAATGCATTATTTTTTCAACGAGTATCATCAGTATGGAAGCATGTCCTCTGAAATGGTGGCCGAAGCATGAAGGGCCATACAAATGTTCAGCATATCTGGTATGTAAATAACTTGCAATGCTGACTACAAAACTGCCATGCGAATGCCTGTTCTCTCTTTCAGGTGACGTAAATAAGAAGCCAGCAGCATTATCTCCCATAAATGTAAACAAACTTGTTTGTCTTAGTGATTGCCTGAACAAGAAGTAGGACTGAGTGGGCTTGTAGGAGCTAAAGTTTTACATTGTTTTGTTTTTGTGTGCAGTTATGTAACCAAAAAAATTCTACATTTGTAAGTTGCAGTTTCACGATAAAGAGATTGCATTACGGTACGTCTATGAGGTGAAATGAAAAATACTATTTCTTTTGTTTATCATTTTTACATGCAAATACTTGTAATAAAATAATGTAAGGTGTACACTATTCTGAAATCAATATATTTTTGGATGTTTTTCTACATTTTCAAATATTTAATAAATTTCAATTGGTATTCTATTGTTTAACAGTGCGATTAATCGCGATTAATTTTTTTGAGTTAATTGTGTGAATTAACTGCGCTTAATCGACAGCCCTAATATTTTCATTTTATTCAGTTTGGAAAATAAAAATAGTGGAGTCAGTTTGAGTTTTGTTTCTAAGCAGCTTTGCCCTCTGGTCAGGTACTACAAAAGTGCCAGTGGACTGGCTCAGTCATAAAATTGAATCTGTTAAAATGCAGTGTGCAGCATTATTAATGCACCTACTAATGATTAATGAGAACAGTCAGATTGTAAAACCTTTCTGTGTTCTTTATAAAATAACTAAAACTAGTTGACATTGTTCCTTTTAAATTTAGTGCTTGCCTTGTATTTGTGGACAAATGTATTATAATAGTCATTGTTTAGAAATAAGTGTTGTATTTAGCGTGTGATTTAATGGAAAGGGGATTTGGTTGCTTAGTAAAAAGAAAAGGAGTACTTGTGGCACCTTAGAGACTAACCAATTTATTTGAGCATGAGCTTTCGTGAGCTACAGCTGTAGCTCACGAAAGCTCATGCTCAAATAAATTGGTTAGTCTCTAAGGTGCCACGAGTACTCCTTTTCTTTTTGCGAATACAGACTAACACGGCTGTTACTCTGAAACCTGGTTGCTTAGTGTTCTTTATGTGGACATTGATCTCCCTAGTCCATATTCTCTATCTACGCTATGGATTTTTACTGAATTTGTAACATGGCTGTTTCTTCACAACTGTGTATGTGTACTGTGTATCACTGCTGCTTATGAGCAGGGCTGTGAAACAGCTTTCAGTCTGTAACCATGGCACTGTCAGGTGATGACTGTTGTAACTGGTTATCCTTACACAGTGGATCCTGTAGTGTATTTGGGGACATTGACTCACTCCCATAGATAGGTAGTCAGGAGCATGGGTTACTAACAGATTTAATATGGTTCTCAGGTGGCCACACTGGACAGGGAAACTGAGCTAGGAACAGCTATGCTAGCTGCACAAGGTTGTTAGCACAGTTTCATTCACAGTGTAGGCCTAAGAGGAACAAAATACTTTTAATTGAAAGCTAAGAATCTCAGCCAGAGAGAGATGCATCTGTTAGGTAAGGACTTTAAATGAAAATGTGATTGTTCCTGTCTTCTCTGCACTAATGTCTCTCGCCTTTAGGTTTACAGAATGATCACAAGGCCCTAATGCTGCAAGTGGAAAAAGCTCTCCACCAGCTGCATGCCCGAGAGAAGGAGAAGCAGGCAAAGGATGAGGCAGAAGCTCAGGCTGAGGCAATGAATCAGAACCCGAGTCTGCCACAGCCCTTCGCAAGAGTGAATGCTGTCACACCAGGCTCTCCTGCTAGCATCTCGGCAAGTTCAGTCATCTTGCTTCCAATGGCACAATCTCTGCCAGTTGGGCCCCAGATATGGCAGGTGGCCCTCCCCACTCACCTGCAATCAGGAGCAGGGTTTGAGCTCCTGTTGTTAAACCAGATTCTTGCCAGGTGCTTGTAACTTTCCTGGTGGACGTAATTATACTCGTTAGCCTGGACAGTGTAAAATATGTATTGCTGTAACCTGTAGAGCCGTGGCCATGTTAGAACACCTAGCTAGTGGGTCGGGCATGGGGGTGGGAATCAGAACTCGTTTTTTCCCCAGCTCTCCAATTGACACACTGTATGACTTGGGTAAGGCCATGTCACCACTATGTGCTTTGGTTTCCCCATCTCTGTAGCAGAAATAATAAATACTACTCCCATATTTCCCTGGGGGGTTGTGAGGCTTAATCTACTAAATTTTGAGAAGCACTTTGAGATTCTTAAATGGAGGCATAACCTAGATGAGGGGTGGGGAACCTTTTTGCTATCATGGGTCATTGACCCACAGAAGTTAAAAGGAAGGCTCTGATCAAAAGCCCCCAGCCCTGCCCCTTCTGCCCCCCTGCCAGAGCCCCAAAGCCCCTCGCCACTGCGGCCCCTAGCCCTGCCCCAGGCTGGGCCCCCAGTCCCAGAGGAGCGCTGGGAAGGCAGGCGGCCCCTGGAGCGCTAGCTGGAGCACAGGGGGTCTGGAGGAGCCGCACACTGCACAGCAGTAAACAGGAGCAAGTGGAGCTGGGCAGGGTGGAGCGTGGGCAGGTCAATGTCTGGCTGTTTGGGGAGGCACAGCCCTCCCCAGCCTATGGGACACCCTGCCCATGCACGGGCCAGATGAAATTAAGTAATGGGCCAAATGCGGAACAGAGGCTGTAGGTTCCCCACCCCGTTCTAGATGAATGTTCACCAGGTGTGTTAAGGTCCTTGGATGAAAGATGTTATATAAACACAAAGCGTTGTGTATCTTTGAGGGCAAATGATGCTTAGTCTCCTGTTGCTTCTTCGTAAAGGGATTACAGGTTGATGATGAGATCATTGAGTTTGGCTCTGTCGACACACACAACTTCCAGACACTGCAGAATATTGCCACCGTGGTGCAGCACAGCGAAGGGGTGAGCAGGTTACCAGCTTCGGCTGAGTTCTATTTGCAGTCTTTGAACAGAAGGTTAGATATTTTTTCTTTTGTGATAGTTGGAAGACACCAGTAGTCTC
The DNA here is from genome assembly GCF_965152235.1 of Eretmochelys imbricata. Lineage (NCBI taxonomy): Eukaryota > Metazoa > Chordata > Testudines > Cheloniidae > Eretmochelys > Eretmochelys imbricata. The sequence goes on from NC_135586.1 coordinate 26,810,056, forward strand.
AAGTTGCCACTCTGGAAACCAAACATCAGGCTCATCCTGCTGCTGCTTTTGATGTGAATGTTGACCCCATAGCTATACTGCTCAATACTATTCCTGAGACCAGCTGGATCCAATGGAGAACAGTTGAGACCTTTCCTGGGCTGAGAGATTTGGGAGGGTGTGTAAGCATCATGCTTTGTCTCTACTGAGAGTGCCTGCTGCTGGCTGATCAAGGAGTAATGGTGATAAGCTTTAGAGAGAGCTGCTTTTGACTCTCCTTGGAAGGAAGAAGAGTTACTCTGCCACATGGCCTTGAAATTCAATGTTGATAAAAGCGAAGTAATGCACATTGGAAAACATAATGCCAACTATACATACAAAATGATGGGGTCTAAATTAGCTGTTACCATTCAAGGAAGAGATCTTGGAGTCATTGTGGCTAGTTCTTTGAAAACATCCAGTCAATGTGCAGCAGCAGTCAAAAAAGCTATCAGAGGGGTAGGAACCATTAGGAAAGGGATACATAATAAGACAGAAAATGTCATAAGGCCACTATGTAAACCCATGGTACATCCATGCCTTGAATACTGCGTGATGTTCTGGGCAGCCCATCTAGTAAAATATCAGAATTGGAAAAAGTACAGAGAAGGGCAACAAAAATTAAGGTTATGGAACAGCTTCCAAAAGAGGGAGTTTAAAAAGATGGTCAGGTATGTAACCCAACGCTTTGGGTGTTCCTAAACCTCTGAGTACTAAATGCTGGGATTGTGACGGGGTGGATCACTCTATAAATAGTCCTGTTCTTTTCACTCTCTCTGAAGCATTTGGCACTGTCCATTGTTAGAAGACGGGATACTGGGCTAGATGGACCATTGGTCTGATCCAGTATGGCTGTTCTTATGTTCTTAGGGGGACAGGGAAATGAGAGCAGGGCCAACTTGACAGGAGAAGGTGCTGTTTATTTTCTTGCATTTCAGAAACCTCTGAGTGTGACCGTGATCCGTGGCGGCAAGAAATTACACCTCGGGCTCACACCAAAGCAGTGGGCTGGGAAAGGACTGCTGGGGTAGGCATGCTGTTTTCTTCCATAGCTTCTGAGTTCAGGTTGGCAAAGTGCATGAATAGGCATGTCATTAACCAGCCTTAAACTGGAAGATGCCTTTGCTAAGCAGAACGGAGCCTGAGCCTTCTGCCCTCCCCTGGGAATTTACCTGAGGCAGAATCCAACCTAGCTTTCTTCAGCACCAAAGTCTTTGAGTGCCACCTTGCTCATTATCAAGTGGGTACTTCTGACCTGCCTAGCAAGGGGGGGGGGGGGGGGGGACCTGCTGGTGCTATACAAATTGCAGTTGGACCCTGTTATGCCCCACCTGCTTTATAATATGGTTTGGTTTTCCTGCGTAGACTGGCCCAAACCATGTTGTTATAACCTTGTTACAGCCCTGGAGTATAATTTCTTCACTGCAGGGACTGATGTCAATCAGTATTACTTGTACCATGTGTGTGCCTGTGGGAAATAGGGCCCCATATGTTTTCAGGATGTAGTTTGGATCCTCTAACACTGTTATACCTGGTTTTTCAGTCTACCCCGGGGAAAACAGTCTTTGACTGGGGCACAGCTGTGTTGTAGCTGAGGCTCACAAAACTGTTGGAATTATAGTGGAGACAGGATCTTTCCTCTGCAGATTCAGCTGGGTGCAATATTCTCCTCCACTTAATGGAGTGGATAGGGCTTTCACACAGGATCAGAACCATGGATTCTGCATTAAGGACAGGACTAATTTGTCATGTGGTGTTGGGCATGGTTCACTCTGCTTTGATCACCCCTCTCAAATTTGATGATCACTTTTAGAACCTTCAGTGAAAGACATTATCTAAAGTCAGTTGTTAAAGATTTAGCTGCAGCAGTGTGGGGAGGTGCATCATATCAAGAGATCAAGTTGGGAATGGGGAAGGCTTAGCCTCGCAGCCCAATGGGGAGGCTAAAGAGGTGAGTGGGGCTCTGTTTGGTTAACTGGAGGGGAAGGGTCTGGCTATGGAGCTCTTTACGTAGTAAGCTCAAAGATTACAAAGGGGCCAGAAAAAAATAAATCCTTTTCCCCCTATTTCCTTACTCCGGATTGAATGCAGAAGACCTAATTTTATTCCTGTTCATTTTTTCAGCTGCAATATTCTCCCCTTGCAAAGATGACTGGCTTGGAAGACAATAAGATCAAAGTTTGTGCTTTTTTAACTCCAACCTGGTTTGAAAAGTTCCCTTTGCAACCTACATCTACTTGCTGAAGCTGGAATGTTTATGATGGGTTCCGAGGCTCTGACCTCCAGCCTGCTGCATATACTACACCTGAATTGCTTTCAACAGACTTGCACCTGGTCATGATCAGTAATTTTACTGATTCATAAGGAATAGATTGTAGAGTCATAGGACCTGATTCTGACTTCACTTGCACTGATGTAAATCAGGTGTGAGATCAAAGTGAGGTCCATGCTTTTTCTTTAGTTAGAATCCTTGCCAAATTATTCTGTAACATTTAGTGAATGTTTTTTTCTGTTTGTTCATGGGAAGTAACATTTACCAATAAAGAGTTATGCTGGGTTTTTTTGTTTTTGTTTGTTGGTGATAATTTACATTCATTTTTAATCTAAAGTCCTTCCTGAACAGGTCAGCTTTTTATATTTCTCATAGCTTGGACTATAATATAGTTTTAATTTGGTGTATATTGAGTTTCTTGTTCATTTTATTTGCTGTGCTGTAGTTTTTGGGTTGCATACACTGCAAGAGGACTCTTATTGGCTTGGTTTGTTTTTAAACCAGTTTCTATTGGAATTCTTAAAAAAAAAAAAAAAAAAAAGACGTATACCTGATTTTAGTGTAGCTGTCATAATTTTTGGAAAAGGTTATTTTTATAGAATCTCAGTTTTGAACAAACTTGGACCTGACAGAAGCAGATCAACACTGATATCTAGAGATCAGAGGGTCAACTTCTTAATATTGAGGTTTCAAAGGCTATAATGGATTAATAAATTATACATCTTATAAGTATATTACAGACATGGATAGTATATTATGTGTGGTTATAAGCACTGGTGTAGAAGGTGTTATAGATTGTTTTAAGCCATGGCTATAAGCAGCCTATTGATCTGTTAACTCCATACCAATTAATTATTAAAAGACCTATTAATTAATTAATCCTTCATATGTGGTAGGCTCATTTGCTTTTCAGCTACAGTAACTCTTCACTTAAGTTGTAGTTATGTTCCTGAAAAATGCGACTTTAAGTGAAATGATGCTAAGTGAATCCAGTTTCCCTATAAGAATGAATGTAAATGGGGGGGGTTAGGTTCCAGGGAATTTTTTTTTGCCGTACAGTACTATAGTTGGGAGATGCCCCCACCTTACCCCACACAGGCACAGTCCACTGGCACTGGAGACAATGAGGCAGGCAAGGAGGCTGAAGGTGCTGTAGGCTGGGAGAAGCACGTTGCACAGCAGCAGCGGCAGCTTCCCCTACTCTGCAAGCACCTGGGGTGGGGGGCTCAACCCTTGGCCCGCCCACTCCACCCCTTCCCCCAAGCCTCCCCTCCTACCCCTTTATTCCACACGAGGTGTCCTCGCTTCTCCCTCCTGCCCATGGCAATCAGCTGGCTTGTGGTGTTCTGGAGGGAGGACACAGCACGCAGGCTCTCCCTGCCTCCCAAACACCGCAAGCCAGCTGATTGCTGTGGGCAGGAGGTGGGGGAAGGCGCTGATCCGTGGGGTCTCCCGGCGAGTGGGAGGCGCTGGGGGCGGGGCGTAGGGGAGCTGACGTGGGGCTGCCCGCTGTGGACAAAGCAGGCAGCCAAATGATGTTATTGCAAAGCATTGCACAACCTTAAATGGAGCATGTTCTATAATTGAGCAGAGACGTAAGATCGAAACAACTTTAAGCAAGGAGTTACTGTATATTCTTCCTGCTTGCTGGTGTTTACGGATATGTTCAGTCAGAGGTATTGATACATGCCAGCTAGTGTAATCAACAAAGCCTGTGTTATCCTCCTTGCAAAATCAGATATAGTGTGCAGGTGGAGAGGCCTAAACTCCCTGCTTACCCTACAAACGAGGGTCCAGCAAGGGGGAACTGAACAGAAGGACCATATACCAGTGTAAATGGGAATTAGTGTTTTTGTATTAGTGTAAGTGAGAGTGGAATTTGGCCCTTCTGCCTAATGATATCAAGGTAGGAAATGATGGAATGAATGTTGCTGGGAGTATATAACAATCTATAATCACCAGGGTTTTGAACTAACATTGTTGATTATAACTTCAAGCTGCCACTGTAGTGCAAAATAATGCTTTCTGAAACAAGAGAAAATTGGCTTTAATAAATACTAAACTAAATGAATTTTAATAAATACCAAAACTAAATGACCACTAGAAATATAAAATGGGTTTCATCTCCCTACTCCCGTGGTGTATAGGTGCTATAAACTGCTTACAAGATGCAGGGGTGGAATCACTGCATTGGCTTTCCATAAGTGGACTTATGCTAGCCCTTGTGGAAGCCCCAGGCCAGTAGGTCTGAGAGAGAAGCTAGGGACTAGAGTGGAGATGGCAGGGGTGGGAAGAGGCAGGAATGACCACACCACTACAGTCATACTTGTTCTGCAAGCCAGAGGCCGTCCGAGGGAATCTAGAGAAGGCCATTAGCTAACCTAATTATGCCGGAGGCTATTTTTGCTCCTGGAACAGATCAGAAGCAGGAGGGGGAAAAGGTGGCTTAAAGCCACCTTTAATTCCTTTCCCGTTGAATGCGTCTCGGGGGAGCGCAGCACAGCACAGAATCTCAGCCTTAACCTTTCTATAGAGCCTAAAACTGGCTTCACTTTGAATTTTAGCCAAGGTCCCAGCCCTGCAAATGTCCAGGTGTGTAAAATTAAAGGCAGCAGTTCCTGTTTGTATTTGCTTGCATCGGTCATTTTATCTCTTATCTCGACTCCTTAAAGTGCCCCGTTCCATTTGATATATACACACACACCCAAGAGTTGTTTATATTTTTTGCTTCATGGGTCTAATACAGTAGTAGCTTCGCACCTCACACAGTCAAGCTGCCTCTTGAGCTTGAAAAAAAAACCTAATGTTTCAAAGGATAACAAAATTGACTTTCTGGACTATCACGCTGCATATCGTGCATGAGGAAAAGAACTTAGATTTAGAAATCGTTATTTCTACGTAGTCAAGAGAGTTTAAACTTCATTATCTTTTAAGGGAAGATAATATTTTAAACTTTATATTTGCAAACGTGTTTTAAAGGAAGCATTACCCTGGACAACCCCTTTAGTGGATTGTTTATACAAGTGCTGTCTAACCTGAGGACCAGATGCCTTATTTCAGATAGGTAAAGCAGTCAAAGTCAATACTTTGGGGCAAAAAGAAAAGGAGTTCTTGTGGCACCTTAGAGACTAACCAATTTATTTGAGCATAAGCTTTCGTGAGCTACAGCTCTCACGAAAGCTCATGCTCAAATAAATTGTTTAGTCTCTAAGGTGCCACAAGTACTCCTTTTCTTTTTGCGAATACAGACTAACACGGCTCCTACTCTGAAACTTTGGGGCAGATTCTCTAGCTTGCTCTGCTCCATTTGCCCCACTCAGGAGGTACAAAGAGCAGTGTTAGTGGTTGGAAGATGTGGGAGAAGAGAAAAGGGAATGAGGGAAGATGATGTAGTAGTGGCAGTTCCTGCTATTTTATCATAGGTCTCAGGGTGTCTGGAGTTTTTCTTGAAGCCACAGCTCTTGGAGTCATGTGATTACAGGAGATTCTGAAAGGCAGTGATCTGGCACAGAAAACTTGACATAATGACTTAATTAGATGGGGCCTTGTGGTACTCATGTGCCATGCACTCAGCTCAGGGCTACCCTCCCTCATGATGCTTCTGCTACAAGGTGAGGCCACCTGTCCCAGGGGAGTCGGGCTCTTCTTTAGAGGCTGGGTTCATGTTGTACAGGGACTCACAACAGTGGTACCTCTTGCAGGTGTAAATGGGATCTGGGTGTGGGCAGAGGAGGGTAAAGGGATGAGCAGCTGCTTGGGTCCTGTTAGCCAGTGTCCTGCAGGGGGGAGTGGAGACGGCCTGTGTACCATGAAGTCAGGAGCAGCCAGTGGGAGAAAGGAAGTACCTCCTATCCTCCACCCCCTGAGGAATACCCGCCAGCCTGGTGGTACCTTAGTGCTCACCACTTCTCCCCTTCTCTCACCCCTACACAGCAAGCTCCTCTACAACTGATCTTTCCAGCCTGTCTCTCACTGCCTGCAGCACCAGCAGCAGTTACTATGGGAACAGGCTTCAGATACAAACAGAACAGGGGAGCTCCAGGCTGCTGAGCTGGGGCTGAGGCTGCTGCAGAGGTGAGGCTGAGAGGGGGTCTGAAAGGGAGAGGGATGGGGGGGTCCCATTGAGAGTGATTTGGGGTAAGGCCTGAGGAAAGGGGAGTTGCTGGTAAGCATCTGAGGGAGCAAGGTTTGGGGGAGCCTGGCCAAGGGAATGGAAAGGTTTTGGAGAGTCAGAGGAGGTTAGAGGGGTGTGAAGGATGAGCTGCAGCAGCAGTCCCAGGGGAAGAAGGGGGGGGAGGGGGGTCTGGATAAGGCAACAGGAACAGGTGGGAGCTAAATCATTAATATCCTGCTGAGTAATTGCCCTCACTGGAGATAAATGTGTTTTGACGGGTGCAAAAATCTGTGGTGAGCTGGAGAAAGAAAGAAAAATGTCTGTGCCCTCAGATATGAACCAGAGATGGAGCCGAGCTAAAGTATGCAGCGTGCATCCTCGGGGCGTGGGTAGGTGCCCAAACTCGGTGTATGTACAATATGGTGTTTGAACTGAAGGAGGGTGGCAGGGGAATGGGGAGATTCCCTGCCTCTGGTGGGGTTAATGTCCTGCTGTGGACAGGATTAATTGATGGCTGTCAATCCTTCACACAGCAACAGCATGGTCTGTAGAGCAAATATTTTGTCTATCAGACTGTACTAAATGATGTGTATTTTCAAAAACATTTCCCAAGGGAGGAGATCCCCAACCCTTTGCATGCCAGTCTCTAATGGGAGAGTTTTATCTAGGGAATGGGCCAAAACCAGACCTCATTTTTTCATTTTGAGGTGAACCATAGGGCTCCGATTTGAAGGCTTGTATATAAACTTGTCCCTAAGGGTTGGGGTCCAGGTGGTATGTACAAGCATAAGGGATCTGTTTTCTGGTTTTAGTGTGGATGCAGCCAAAAGCTCATGAGAATAGCCATCTTCAAAAGCTCTTTGCTAGCAAGATTTCTGTGCTTTTGAACTGAACCTCAGCCCTTGTTTGACCATGAATCCAGACCCCAAAGTCAGCCTAAAACTAATCTGGGTCTGAACAAAGTGCCAGTCTCTAGCTTTATCCCCCTTTCTCTGAATTATTATTATGCATAGACACTGTGACAGAGGTACAAGTCTAAGAGGGAACATCTCTGCCACAAGGAACTACAGGTGCTTTAGGTACATGCATGACCGGACAGAGGACATATGTATGGTACTTCGAGATGGAATAAATGATTGTTTACATGCTATAGAACCATCTCTGGGATTCTAAATGTTTATGTGACTGACCTGGAAATCTAACCTGATGTTTCTGTATCCATTTTTGTCTTCCACTTTAAAGGAATTTTAGTGCTCATAGAAGTGAGAGGGGTTGAATGGTTCTGGCTAGGATGCCAGGACTAATGTAGGGTAGGCCCCTATCTTCCTACACACAGTTCTGCCACCCTTCCTTATGGCAAACTTTAAGGGAATTTTAATACTTTGGACCAATTTTACATCACCAGCTCCTTTCGCTTGGGCATGTTGCACAAGATCAAAAGTATTATTGGTTTCCCATCTGATATACCTCCAGTTAGGAGACTATACCATCACCCTTTCAGGGGAATGGACTCTGATCTAAAGGGCTTTTGTGGTAACTGCTAGGGATAGCAGGGAAGAAAATCTAATAATGTGTATTTTGGAAGGAAGCTTGTAGAAGAAGATGGCTGATGATTCTAATGAAACCCCCCTGGAGCAACCAGCAGGAGGAAGTATAGAAGGAAATGAAGCTTCAGAAGAAACTCCACAGGATGAACAAGGGGCTCAGGACACTGAATTACCCAAACAGGTCACCGAAATGCCAGCAGATATGCTAGTGGGTGATGCAGAATCCATGGACATTATGGAAATGGAGACCCAGCCCCCACCAACCACAGCGGACAATTTCTCTGTGGATGCTGCCACCCCTGAGACAGAAGAGAACGAACTGAGCATCACAACAAATCCACATGTGAGTATGGATATCATATAACAGACTTCCTATTGCCAGCTCCCCAGCTTGGATCCCTATGATGTCACAAGAAGGGTGTATTCCATTCAGTGCACCTTTTTATTTGTGATATTTTCTATGGTGTCTTTCATGCTCACTGAATCACACTGCCCTTGTATGGAGTTAATTAAAGCATCAGGAGGGTTAGATTCTATCTCTTCCATCCATACAATTCCACAGAGTCGGGCTCACAGGGTTCAATGGAAAATAACAGAAAAGGGAGACATTATTGTTTCCATTAGCAAATTCTATAGCTCAGATGAAATTCTATAGCTAAGAAGGAATTTCCATTCAGTCCCCATTTACAATCATTCATAATGTTCTTAAACAAATCCCTTTTCAGGCCAAAGCTTCCTCTGCTTCATATCAGTCCAGTCATGAATATGCTTTGAAAATTTGAGCCGTATTTTAATTATGAGTAAGGGAAACCTAGATTATCCATATGCTTCCATGAACTTTTGGCACTCATGGAGCTCAAAAACAACAGAGGCTAGAAACTCCAAACTAGGCTTGTTTCTGTGACAAGGTCCTGCACAAGAAGCTCCTAAAGAAGTTGTTGTTGGGTTAGAGGCAAAGTATGGTCACAGACCAAAAACTGTAGGAGACAGAAAACAAAGGTTAGAATTAGATGGTCAATATTCATCATGGCAACAAGTTAATGGTGGGGTCCCTCAAAGGTCAGTACTAGATCCAGTTCTATTTAATATGTTTCTTAACGATCTAGAAGGGGGGTGAGTAGTGAGGTAGCAAAATTTCTATTCTTGTTTTCCCTGTTAAATAATGCATATGTGACTATATTAGATTTCCTGTTGTTAAATGTGTAGCATGCCGTGCAGAGGATGTGCAAAGTAGCCAAGTTAAAATTCCTGGCAAATCCTTAACCTTTGCATTTCCTGATTTTTTATTTTATTTCATTTTATTTGCCAACCTTAGCATGGATTTGATATCTGTTCCCTGCAAAGCACCGGGGCCACCTATGACACTGTGAACATGATCAATAATGTTTTTGCATGTAACATAAAAAGTCTGGGGCAGGGAGCAAAATGTGTGTTCATCTGAGCTTTACAGTGATATGGAGAGTTGTTCAGGAATTCAGAAAGCTAGTCTAGGTTACTGGCGCTGCAGAGGAGAAGTCTCTTGCACTAAGAGCAGCGAGATTAAATGAAGGGACCCAGAGGAGGCCAGGACTGCATGAGCAGAAGGACCATAGAGTGGAGAGGAGAGACATTTTCTATCAGGTTATCTGGAGCAAATCCAAGGAGAGTTTAAAAACACACAGAGGAATTTATTGATGCCACAGCCCTAAAATGGGTTCTTATTTTATGGTGTGACTGGAATCCAAAATAGAATCGATCACGTTTTAATAACCAATAGGACTGAAGCATGTAGCTGAATGTCAATCCACTTCATGACAGTTGGATGAGTTACAGAGGTGGCAAGGGAGACAATGCAGCACGGAAGAGATTAAATACATTTTTCATTCTGCAAAGTGTACATCGCAGCCTTTATTTGTTTTTAAGGAATCGGGGGCTGATGTCACTGAAGGTCCATCAGAGAAAAGAGAAGAAACTGCAGCAATAACAGGAACATTAGAAGATATTGGAGAAGATGAACAGCAGGTACCCACAGAGCCGCAATGGGAGAGCAAGGCTCCTACTAGACTACCAAGCTCCACCAAGGTGGAGCAGGACATGCAGCAAATAGGCCAAAAGGCACAAGAGAGTGACCAGAAAAATCTGAGGGACAAAGACAAAGAGAGTTTAGCAGATCAGGAAAGCCAGAACATACAAGCAGGTGCTGAAATGAGCCAAGAAGAGACAGGATCCCTAGAAGCACCAATCACTGCCAGCTCAGCATCAGCCAAGGAGGAGTCACTAGTGTCCTCTGCCACCCCAGGCTTGTTGTTTGAAGAGGATGAGCGCATCAAAACACATCCAATTGTGAGTATTTTACAGAGTACAAAGCAGGGCCTAGGGAATGGGAAGTTTCATGTTAGTGAAAAAGACTACTTCATCCGTGATGAGCTGATCTTTTAGCTTCAGGAGAGACATAGTTTAGATTTTAAAGTTTATTTTTCTACTAAAAATAATGATGCATTTGTAGGAGGTTGAAATTAGTGTCAAAGGTTATTCTGATGGCCTTTTGCTCTGTCACATCTAACCGGCATCAGCTGCATTTTCAGTCTTCTGCCAATCAAAACATCTTTAATGGGTCATTGGGCAACATAGGAACTTATTATGAGAAGGGTTTTGCTCCAGTGTTCTTGGCCAGGTGTGGTGTTGTGTGTTTCTGTCCTTCTCCCTAAGGGTGGCAGGATATCAGTGGTGACTGAGGGGATTGTAACTGAAACATATTGGGCTCCTTTAGGATCACAGATGCTATCTAAAAGTAAGAGAGATTATGTTTTATGATAATTCTGTCACTGCTTGGCATAAAGAAGTAACTATGTTCCTTACAGAGTTTGTCTTGGGCATTTGGTTACAATAGCCACCTCCCTGTTTACAGCCTGCTTGATGAAGAGCACAGGGTGATTCTATACGTTTCCTCTCACACTGTTGTGATCCACGACATACTCAGAAACAGGCAATATCATCTACAGGTACAGAAACCCATTCCCAGAGAACACTCTTCCCACAGGTACTGAACCCCATTGCTAGAGAACCCTATCCTACTGGCCCAGAACCCCACTGCATTATCTGCAGGTACAGAACCCTGTTCTTCCAGGTGTAGAACCCCTTCCACAGCAAGGGAAGTGGAAGACTCACATACTGGGATCTAAAAAACATTCTGATGACCTTTTTGTCTGTCACATCTACCCAGGATCAGCTGCATTTTCACTGTTCTGCCAGTCAAGAGACCTTTAATGAGTCTCTGTTTATCTTCAGCTGACTTGGCTCCTTACTGTAACTTGGTATTATAGAGCTCTTCAGACATTTCTGATATAATGATACTGTACTTAACAGGGAAATATTTATAAATGGTGTATATGGCTGCAGAGTGCTCTGCACATTCTTGGGCTTGGTATAAGTAATAAATAATCCTATAATACACCTTATATTTATAATCAGGTACCTTATATTTGAACTATGAATTGTATCTGCACTGAGCTATAGCCTGGACAAAGATTTGTATTATTCTGTTATGAATTATAAAACGTATATAGCACTGTACATTTACTCTCCACTTTATACTTACGAGAAGTCATGTTCTGTTTCCTTCCCTAGACAGCTTACAGTGTAAATATGGCAAGACAAGACACAGGGCAACAAGTTCAGAGAGAGGGACTGAGGGGTTTATAGATGGGGTAAAGAAGGAAGTACTCCTGGATAAAGTGGGTTTGAAAGGGGAGAGAGAGGAGGACCTTGACAGATATGGACATGGAGGCTGTCACAGGTGCAATTACAGTATGTGCAGTTTAATTAGGCCTTTGCTAAATGATGGCTTTAAATAAATGTTGTTCCTAGATCTTTCAAGGCACGTTTCTTATTTTGACTCTCCAGGGTCACTCTAATTCTATTTCTTGTCTGTGTGTAAGTGAAGACAGGCGATGGATTGCAACAGCTGACCAGGGACCTGATAATCTAATCATTGTGTGGGATGCCTTCTCAGGGTAAGTTCCTAGGTATTTAGAAAGCCCCTGTTTGAGAACCTTCTTTCTTTCTTTTCTGTAGCAAATGCTCCAGATTGCTCAGGAGATGCTATTTTCTCAGCGTTCTGGGTAATCACCAAGTAACCTTTTCATGGCAGTGTTAGCAAAAACCAAAACTTAGACTCACAAAGCAAGACATAGGAAAACTTCTTGAGCCAATATAATAATTATTAAGCGATTTTAGCTTTTAGTTTAGACTGAAATAATTACATAGTCCAAGAGCGCAGGATGGAAAAATAGACCAAGCAGCCAAGAAGTAATGGCTTCAGTTTCAAATCATTCCAGTGCAGATGGGTCCACGTAAGATCAGTCAGAACTCCCCTAGGACAAGATTTTCAAACTCGACTGCCTTAAGGTTAGGGTCCTACATCCATAATTGGGCATCTAATTTTACTCACCTATTTTTTTTAAATCTTGGCTCTAGTTCTTAGAATTCTGAGTGCTCGGTGACATTGGCTGCTGGCTGTAAGCCCCTTCCCCACATTCCCAGTAACCACTGCTGCAGCTCCCTCCAGAATAGTCTCAATCAGTCCCCAAATATGCAAGGAGCAGGAGCTACCCTAGAAATGTCAAGGAAACCCTAGAAATATGCAACTGTCAATAAGAATTGTTCAGAAATTACAATCAGAAGAGCCTCTCAAATATGAAGCTAAACCAGGGCTCTGAAGGCAACACTGCAGCTTAGAACAGGACCCCAGATTCTGAGGGGAATGGGTGGGAGTCCTATGCGATGATCCTTTCAAAAAAGCAGCATTATAGGTACTGTAATTTCACCGGCTTTATCAGCACTATAGAAGCGGGATTCCCAGCCTTGCAGTGTCTGGAATCTTATTTGAATTAGTTTGTAACAGTTCAGGGTTGTTGTTTCTCCTCCCCCACCCCCCAGTTATGGTGAAAGGGAGCTTCCAAAATGACAGGTGATAGAATTTTGTGAAAAGGGTTGGGGGGGGGGGCGCTAAAATAACGTTGCAAATAGTTGTCACTGTAATTAGTGACTGTGTATGCATTGTTCTGCAGGATTCCGGTGCATACGATATTTGATAGTCACCCGGAAGATGGGGTTGGTGCTATTGCTATTTCCCAGGATGCTAAGTATTTGGTAACACTTGGTGCTGGCAAAGTACAGGTAAAGAACATGTTTTCGCCGTTGCAGCCTGTAGAGACTGAACCCTGCGAATTTGCACCAGTGTAACTAAGAGGAGGATATGCACTGGAGTCAAATTGGGAGGGTTGGACTTTGGTTTTACAAAATCATGTCAGCTGGGTTTTGGTTTTACTAACTCAGAGGTAGTTCAGATCTGGATTTCATTTATCTTAAAGCTACAAAGTTCAGAAACCTGTATAAGTCAGGATAAACGATTCTGACTTTGACAGATCTTTAGTTGACCTGATTACTAAACTAGCAACTAGCAACACCCAGTCACCTTACATTTCAGGCAGAAAAATAACATGAATTTTTTTGTTAGTTTCTGAACATATTGTCAATCTGCTCCAAGATGTGACTAGTGGTATAATGTGAGGCCTAGCTAGCAGGAGGATAATGGGAGTTCCCAGCAAAGTCAGTTTTGCTATGCAATTCACACCCAATATCAATGCCACAATTATGCCAGGGCTGAAGCTAGAGGGAAGTCATACTAAATGCTAATGCTGTCTCTCCATCCTCCATGTACACAACTGGAAACCATCAAACTCATGTTTGCTTGAGTTCACCTGAGTCGGGATTAGAACCCAGGCCTACAGAAGTGAAAAGCTAATGCCATAACCTCTTGCATTATTCTGTACCTGCAGGCCAATCTTCACTGGCAAAGGGCCAGGTTTAAACATGGTTCAAATTTAGCTGCAGCAAAACTGATTTATAACATGGTTTTGAACAATCTGTGGGAAGCAGAGCCCAAACTCTGTTGGTCTCAAGTTCAAAAAGTATGTCTGACTGCAGGCCTGACCATGCTGGATATTAATTTGTGACTTTGCATACAATCAATATCTCATATAATCGATTTTTAAAAATTCCATACTAACCAGCAAGACCCTACTGGCTCAATTCTGCTCCCATGTTCCCACATGCAACCCTGCTGACTTTACTGGAGGTCACTGCAGTTTGAATGAGCAGGATTAGGCTCATTGAATTCAATAGTGCATAGAAAATCACACTGATGTCACTTTGCTTTCCCCTGTCTGCCAGAGAGTTTGCATTTGGAAATGGACTTCACCTGAAGAGAAACCTATGTGGAGTGTAGAATTGCAACCTGCATTTGGTTATCAGGTGAGTGATGCTAATTGTTAAAGGGGCTTAGGAGAGTGGAAACAAACCATTGTTAAACACAGTGTGCCTGATTTGCACGTTAAGGCATTCCTGCACTTGGGGCAGGAACAGGCCTGGGTGGGGGACAAAGATGTTGTTGCATTCCTGTATTCTGAGGTTGTGCAGAGCCCTGTGCAGCCCCCAGTATATGTTAGAGCAGCCCCAGGGACAGTATAACTTACACTCTGCTTCCTGCCCTGGCCTTCTATGAGCCCTGAGAATAGCAATAGACCAGTGCACTTCAGTCATGCCTATGACTTTCTGCACCATCTGTAGTGACCTCTCGGCAGCAGGTGCAAAGTAGAGCCCTGATGCCAGCTTTACAACAGCCAGGGAGGCATTCCTCAGGTAGGGTGACCAGACAGCAGGTGTGAAAAATCGGGACAGGAGGTGGGGGGTCATAGGAGCCTATAAGCCCCAAATATCGGGACTGTCCCTATAAAATCAAGACATCTGGTCACCCTACTCATAGGGTCACACTCACAAGGCCTTTTGTATCCACTTTAAGGCTCCTTTACACTGCCAGAATGACATAAGAAGGCCTTAGTGAAACTGAGCATCAGGCCCTATGGGTCAAATTCTCTGCAGATTAACAGAGTACATGTCTCATAAGAATGGATGTTGTGAAGCACAGCACGCTGCCAGGCCAGAGCATTAAAATTGAGAGGTGTAAATGTCATAGACTGGCCAACGTGAATTTTAACCTCACTTTAACGTTTTAATTTCAGAACTACATTGTTTTTAATCCAAAAAATCACAAGGAACTAGTCAGCAACAGTAAAACTCAAGTTCTATTTTATCTATGGGTAAGTAGACGTAGGAGTTAATGTGATTTTGTAGTTGTTGTGCCACAAGAATAATTCTGGGAGGGGAAAAAATTCTCCCAACGTTCTAAATACACTACTTTAATACATAAAAGGGAAAAGCTGAGCATACGGAGGGATGGAGACGTACTGTGGCTCTGTGTTCTAGAGAGGCAGCATGGCCTAATGGAAAGGGCACTGGATGGGGGCTTGGGCAAATCACTTAACCTTTCTGTTTCCCCTGCAACCCATTGTTTGTCTACTTACTGTAAGATCTTCAGGGCAGAAGATTTCTTTTTTACTATTTGCACAGTGCCTAGCACAATGAAGCCCCAATCTTGGGTGTGGCGACCAAATGCTACTGTAATAATAAATAATAATGTAATGTTAGTGCCCAGATAACACAGTGATGGGCATGTTAGAGCTTCTTTTTTGATCAAAGTCCATTTTAAAAATTATCATCTTTATGTGGAACAAGTTCTCTGTTTTTCTCCTCAGGATAGTAGCGGTTTGCAGTACAGCGCTCCTCATTTAACTGACAGAGTGAGTATTGTAGATGGACTGTACCACTTTAGCTGGTTTGCTTTTTTTCTGGCAGTGACGACCAGTCTGTCTTACTAAATAAGCACAATGTCCTGAATGGAGTGAACTTGCTAAGTCCCTCCACATCACAGTGTATCCCACAGTCTCTAGTTTATGCTACTTTGTGATTGTTATTGTAAAGTAACATTTCGGACATTGGTTGATTGTGAGAGGCTGCATGGCTCTCTAGGGAACTCTGTGGCGACTGGAGGGGACAGTCTGTGGTTGCTGGGAGGAGAGGTCAGGATGGGACTCCCAGAAAGAGCTGGTCCTGTTGCATCTCCTGCTGCAGGACCTTCCTCCTCCTGCCCGCATGACAGATTTGCCTCTGCTGGGTCCTGCCATGGGGTGGGGACAGTCACTTCCTAATGTGGATGGAGCTGGGAAGCAGTTTCGCACTGAAGAGACATGTGCTGCCAATAGCCTGTTTGTTTCCTACAATCAGATTTGTGATTTGTGAGGTTATTTTTTTCTCTCCGTTAGTTTCAATTAATTTTTGAAAACTTTGCAAGGGTAGGTTAGTTTGTACTTTACAGAGAATGCCATGCGGGGTCTCTTTGCTTCCTTTGCAGACTTTCAACAAGACGGTGGGACACTTTAGTCAGTCAGTTTTTCATTTTGGCAATTTGCAAGCTCTCACAGCCACATCAGGAGGGAAGCTGGTCGTGTGGGACGCAGTCTGCCCACCGTCCATGCCTGCCAGCTTGTGTGTAAAACCACAAAATAGAAAGGCTATTAAGCTGATGTATGTGCAGAAAGATGCCCTCACTGTGCTTACTGCATCTGACAGGTAATGGATAAAATAATTTCCTGTTCTTGAGCTAATGTGGGCATTTAAAAAGCCAGTGTGTGCGGCTGAAATGAAAAATCAATGTTCAAACTGGTTTTTGCATTGTTTGTTCTGCATACATGTATTTATGCTGAACCAAATCCAGAAGTTTTCACCAAAACAAACCTCCAATTGCTGTCAATGGTAGTTTGCCTGGGTAAAGAATAGGTAAAAATTAAGTAAGGGCCTTGTTATCTTTTAATGTATTCAGGATATTGAACTGGAATGAAAACAGGATTCTCCTGCAATGTATAAAACTCGATTCTCCACTGCTTTGTACATTCTGTAGCCATTACACCTGTGCAAAGCAAGTACTATCACCTATTGTGACAGTATTCTACACCCACTTTGCAGAAGCATCAGTGAGGACACAAGGTGCAAGGCAGTAGCAAATCAGGCTGATCGACACATCACAGGATCAGGGATATCCATGTTAGCTAGTGAGGCCAAATGATGGTGTGGGGTCTCTAATATAAGGTTCTAGTGGCATGAGTTTGAGATTCTCACATTATTCATACGTGGCGAGCTATGTGGCTCATCTCAAACAAGTGACAGTAGAATCTTTTTGCATCTCTACACACTATCATATATTTTGCTTATGCGAAATTTTAAAGAGACGTTTAAGCGAGGATTGCTTTTAGAGTTCAAGGGTGTGTTTTCCAATGCTCTTAGCAGTGATCTAACTCTGCTCCCAGGAGGAACTTTCTTCATAGGGTGCAGATTTGGGCCAACACTGAGCACTTCTGAAAATCACATTCTAAATAATATTATAAGTAATATTTTCTGTATTCTTCCACATGCAAATCCAGGTGGCTTTAGTTAATATACTGGGTACAGAACTTGAGGCCGCAGACAAGTTATTAATAATAATAAAAACATATAAAATATATTTTACATACATTCCAGTGTTGCAGTTTTAAGGTTCAATACTTTGCATCCTTCTGAGACTGGATGAAAAGGGTCAAATTCACTGCTGTTGTAAGAAGGAAAACTCCACTGACTTCAGTTGAGTTGTGTCAGTTTTCACTGGCAGTAAATTTGGCTGAAATGCTCCTTATTATGTGAAAGCTGAGAATCGCTGCCCCCTAGTGGGATAAGGGAGACATTTGTTGCCCTAACAGTCATGAGGTACCAGACCTTAAAACCATCAATGGTCTAAAATGAAACGATAGAGAAACTCATAATTCACTGTGTTGAATAGTAAAAATAAAGGTCTTACTTAATATACACTATCAAAATCTGTGAAATCTCCCACCCCATACCTAATCAACAGGCTCCACGGTTGTCCACTAATTGCATAGGTTCAGAGAATGGATTAATTTGGGCTATCGGGTGAATTATAAGAGCAGCTTCCCTATCTTAACCAGTAGAGGGAACTGATACACACTGAAGTCACAGAGGATGTTTTGCCAACTTTAAAATATTTGTTGGCAAGCCATGCAGTGATACTACTAGATGCTTAGCTCTAAGTGCTATTATGTATCAACCATCTATGTACTTTTTAAGGATTGCTAACTGGAAGTTAATACCTATCCTAAATAAATAGCTAGTACTTAATTGTTTACACTTCGAAAGTACTGTCCAGACATTAACTGACCCTCACATCATTCCCTGTGAGTGAAGTAAGTTAAGCATCATTATCCTTGTTTTATAGATGGAAGGACTGAAGCACAGAGAGGTTACATGATTTGCCCAAGATTGCACATCAAATCCATGGCAGAGTCAGAATTAGTACTCAGGAGTTCTTGGTTCCTAGTCCAATGCTTAGATCTCTAGATAATGCCACCACCTTACGTAATGAAATTAGTCTGTCGGTTAAGCATGTGTTTAGCAGCTTGCTATACTACTATGGAGTCTTTAGATACCAATTCTTTTTCCCAAGGCCTTGTGTCTAGAGGTTAATGCAAAGGACGAGGAGTCAAGACTCTTGGGCTCTATTCTTGGCTGTGTCATTGACACGTGTGGTTTTTGGGAATTCATGTAATCTCTCTGAGCTCCATTTTCTCATCTATAAAATGGGGGATGAAAATGCCCTGCAGCAGTATTGTGAGATATAAAAGCCTGATTCTGATCTCACACTAGTTCTACACCAGTGTAACTCCACTGATTACAATGAGTAGTTACTCTTGACTTACACCAGTGTAAATGAGAGCAGGATCAGGCCTTGTGAAGCGTATTCCTTCATAAAAATCCCTAGAGTAGTGCAGAGCATTAGGCTTGTCTAAACGAAGAGTTTGAGGCAAGCTGGGGTGTAAATCTACCCCATACAAGCCTGCTGTGCTCCAAGTGTCTGCGTGGACCCTACTGCCACATGCTAGAAGTTCAGTAGTGTGCTTTGATATACCTCTGCTTTGAAACAGGAATAGATCAAAGTGCATTAGGGAACTGTTTGTGAGCAGCAGCAGGATTAACAGGGATACTTAGTGCACAGCACACTAATGCAGTGTAGATTTACACCCTCGTGCACTAAACGCTTAGACGAGCCCTTAGTTCTTCTGGAGCGCTTTAAAAATGTTTTTTGATTAACCAATTCTTGTCCTTCCTTTTAGCTATTTTGTAACTTGTGATGTCAAAGGTCATATTAAATTTTATGATGGCCAGCTGCAGCTTGTGAACTGGTACAGCCACTTTAAACTGGGACCCATCCAATCCATTTCCTTTTCAAAAAACCCTCCCAGTCCTGCCAGCAACAACTCAGACTACTCCAGTTCTTGTACTATGAACGGTCAACCATTTATTATCAGGTGAGAGTCCTTCAGTGGTGAATCTAATCAACTGATTAATAAGAAACTGTTGAAATATTCAACTAGTGGTCGACAGATTTTCTTTGTTGTGCTTTGGCTTTACCAGAATGGATTTTAAATCCTAAATCTAGTTGAGTTTAAAATTGTCAGTACACATGGTTCAGATGTTAATATACAATATGATGGGTAGGCGAGGTTGCCCATTGTACTGTCTTTTCTGCAGGAAGGGCTGCAGATATTCATACTGGTCATCCTGATGCTGAATCAAACCTGTCCATCACAGACAAGGGGCAGAGGGCTGTCCCCCTGCTAGTTCATTTTTGCCTCCCCAGTTGCTTGCAGCCTGAAACAGAGCTTCCTTATGCAGAGTTTTTAGACTCTTATGGAAACAGTTTTAAATTTCACATGTTCTCCAGGGAGCTGTGGGGCATAGATAGACTCCTCTGTAAACCTGAATTCTGCCTCAGGGAATAGGTATTTTCCCTATTGATCTCCTCTGTCTGTTTCCTCATCCTGAGTAATTGCTGTAGTTTCCTGGCACTGTTAGCCCCTCTGGGAAGCAAGAAGTGGTTGAACCGCAAAGAGAAAGGTTAAAAGATGCTCCTGCCCTTAGGGTCCCATCATCAAATGTATAGATGGAGATTGCAGCTAGCAACCTCTGTAGACCTTCTGCCTAACCAGGGATTACAGCAGCTTCCTTTGGCCAGGCAGATACACAACCCCCCACCAGCTCTGGCACACCAAGTTTAACACCAGGACAAATGACTGAAAGGCCCTCCTGCCCCGCAGGGGAAATCAGAGCAGGCTTACAAATGCTAGAGAAAGGAGGTGTGGTCCGAACACAGGACCGAGGCCCAGGAACCACTGGTTTCTAATGCCGACTCTTGTTCAAACACTGTTCATGGCCTTAGGCTTGCTAAGTAGTTCCTGGCTGCACAGAGAGTCCCTGTGTTGTCAGTGAGTGATTTCTGGGGAGTACAGTAAAGGGTGGCAGAACTGAGCTCTGAGAAAGGACTCCAGGGTTTGGCACTTTTATTGGGGCCAGTCTCTCACATTGCAGGATGGCTGATAACCACTTCCTGATACGAGTTTCGTAACATATATGCATGGTCAGTTGTTTTGTTTATATATCTTTGCTTATGTATATGCAGAAACTGAAGTCCAGCTGCACTAAAGACGCAGCTGAATGAATGGATAAGCAGCCATTCTTTGCATTGTTTTAGGGAGCAATCATTCCCTAAATTACTGACAAGAAATTAGCCTGGTGTGTAACTGGGAGGGAAAAGAGTCCACCTTGCTGACTCATCAAATTGTGTCTGTTTCTTCGTGCTAAACAGGAATTTTATTCTTTCCACGTTGGACGCGACAGTGCTTCACGTTACAGCAGAGGGGACAAAACTTGACAAATTAATGGAGGAGGCCAAGGAAGCTGTTAATGCCATTGCTTGCCACCCTAGTCAGCATCTCATTGCCATAGGAAGTCACTGTGGGCTGCTAAAGGTGTGGGACTTTGTGCAGACAAAGTACCTCATTAGCCGAATCTTTATGGGGGCCAGTATCCAGTGCCTCTCCTATGACCCTGAAGGTATTTTTACCTTGAGATCTCACTGAACATTGAGCATCCGGTTTCCTGAGATGAGTGATCTGTACAATAATTGTTCTCTGGTGTGTATTTTAGGTTCTTTTCTGGCAGCTGGTTTTACTGATGGAAGTGTTTACATCCTTGATTCTATTTCATTGGAAAATGATTGCAAAGAATTCAAATATTCAAGAGGCCCAGTAACTCAAATAAGCTTCTCTCATGATTCCCAGTATCTTGCAACTGCTGTAAGTTTTTCTCAAGATATATGTATATACTCCTTGCAGCACCTTTTGGTGGGACTGGAACTTACAGGCTGTGCCCTGATATGATCCTGAAAGGAGAACAGGCAGGGTCTTCTCCATTGACTCTGGAACACTCTTCGTCTCTTAAAGCTGTGACTTTGTAAAAACAGCACCTTCTTCCTTGGTGTACCTGCTCCCTGTCTCTATAGAGAGCCCTACCTGCTGATTCTATTGACAAAAATAAGTGTTGACATCTCTTTACTCCTCTGACCCCTGCAGTACTAGCGATGGGAGAGTGAGATGGAGTCTGGTTTGGTTCATGTGTCATCAAAAGAATTGTGAACTCATTTTCATATTTCAGTGCACAGATGTAATTGCCAGTATTTGAAGGCAATGAGGTTGCATTTGGAGTGCAGAATCTTAATTACTGATGATGATACATCCCATGGGGGCTGGAAGTTATGAAAAATATCTTTTTGTTTGTAACCTGATCACATTTGCTCCAGGCTCATGGAGACAATCAATATGGAGTTTCATGATACCATTTTTACATTCCCTTTCCAAAGCCAGAAGCATACTCTAGTATACCCCTGGGGTTGGTCAGTGGCTTCCTTTCAGGCAGGGCTGAAGAGTTGTTCTTTATTATTTTAGTGTTTGTTGGTTCTGTTCAGATCCTTTCTCCCAATCAGGTTTGTTGTTGTCATTCTATTTACCTAATTTTCCATGTGGCCTACACAGCACATAGCTAGAAAGGCATGTAGGCCAGACTAAAGAGCTAAGAAATGCTAAGAATTCCCCTGACAGCTTGAGGAACACAATAGAAATGCAGGCTGAAGATAAACTGAAATATTTTTATTGTCATTTTAGGATGAAAAATATTCAGTGACTGTTTACAAAAGAATACTGAAAAATGGTGAAAGATCCTGGGAGCATCTAGCAGGGCTTCATTCACATTATAAACCAATTCGAAATATAATATTTGGAGTCCTTTTAGACAGCGATCAACCAAGGCTCTTAAGCCTTGGGGAGGACAGGCTGTTGGTAAGTCTGCTTAAAAGCATGCAAGGCAGTAGAATTTACTGGTTAGAGCAGGGGCTGGGTGGCAGGACTCCTGGGTCGTATTCCCAGTTCTGATTCAACATGCTGTTTGACCTTGGGTAAGTTACTTTAGCTCCTCTGGGTGTCAGTTTACTCATTTGTAGCCTGAATGTTTCCAGGTGCTACTGAAGGTGCTGGGTTTCATGTATGAAACTCTGTGTGGCTTAGGTCCTGGCTGTGTGAGAGACAACTTTCCATCCCACCATTTGAGAACAACTATGCCCCTCTCATTGATAGTCAGTGGGTTTGTCCCATTGCACGTCTTGAGCTGGCAGCTGGGCATTCTCAGTGAAAGGCCCTTGACTCTGTCACCTGCTCCCTCTCTTAGCCAGGCAGACTCTCACTTTGAGCTTCACCTCAGATTGCAAGACCTGTCTAGTTACTGGGAGTGAAAAACCTTCCCCCAGGCTCCATACCAGTTGCCTTTAGAGCAGTGAAGTTTCAATAGGCCAAGGACTTATCCCCCCTTACCCCCAAGCTACAGAGCAGCAAAGGGTGGAATGGACCCAATCTCTTCTTGCACCCTTCTCTGTGGGAGGCAATGACCAATTGATACATGTAGCAGCGGATACACCAGCCCAGACTTCCAAAGCCTACTGTGCAGGTCATTACAAAACCTAAACTTAATTTCCCCAATACTAATTTCTCCCTACTGTTACTCACACCTTCTTGTCAACTGTCTGTAATGGGCCACTCTCTTACACTTCAAAAGTTATTTTCCCTCCCTTGGTATCCTGCTGTTAATTGATTTATCTCATTAGACTGACCTCACACTTGGTAAAGCAACCCCTATCCTTTCATGTATTTATATCCGCTCCTGTATTTTCACTCCATGCATTTGATGAAGTGGGTTCTAACCCACGAAAGCTTATGCCCAAATAGATTTGTTAGTCTCTAAGGTGCCACAAGGACTCCTCGTTATTTGTGCAGGAACAGTGTCCCTGTG
This sequence comes from Eretmochelys imbricata, assembly GCF_965152235.1. Taxonomy (NCBI): domain Eukaryota; kingdom Metazoa; phylum Chordata; order Testudines; family Cheloniidae; genus Eretmochelys; species Eretmochelys imbricata. The sequence goes on from NC_135586.1 coordinate 26,833,166, forward strand.
ATGTATAGGGGGCCATATACCCCTGCAAAGGCTCCCCACATTCTTCCCACACCCCTCCCCCCAATGAACTAACACCAATTCCACTGCAGTCAGGGCTCTCCACAGCCAGGGGATTTACACCTCCAGCTTTGGCTGAGGGTTTGGCATGTCAGCAGGGAGCTGAGTTTCTTTTGCTGTGGAGTTCTTATTGTGTTCTCCGTAATTTACATTGCATCAGCTTAGTGAGGTTTTAATCCATGTGATTTTTAATAATTATGGATACATGAGCAGAGGTTGCAACAGTAACATTTTATAAACTGCAAAAAATCTCCTCTTCTACCGTGCAGGGCTGTTGGGGATGTGAATTCATTAAGCATTTGTAAAGCACACTCAAATCACTAGTGTAAAGCAAAAGGTACTAGGGAGGAGCAGACTACCATGAATGCTGGCAAGTCTGTGCAGCTGTTTCACGTGGATCTTGTTCATTGTGTTCTATTCAGGTGGAGTATGATCTAGGCAGCAGCAGTAAAGAATACCTGGCAGTTCTGCGAAGAGACCGCATTGAACAGAGGGCAGTCCCAATGTGTTTGGCCTGGTACCCTCCCTTCACTCCAGAAGCTTTCATTCTCACAGCCAATAATCAGTACAAAATGAAGCTTTATAATGCTACGACTAAAATGTGCAGGTAACTGGGAAACTCAAACCCTGCTCCCCTTCCCCCCCCGCCATCTTCTCCTCTCGGTGTGCACCCAAGATCAGTGGACACTACTGAAGAGTTTGGCATAATGGACTTTCACGCAGAGAGTCAGAACTGGGAATAGAATCTCAGAGTCCCGAGTGCCTGGGCTCTGTTCAAACCATGGGGAAGACCTAACGTTCTTTACTAAAAGACGAGGGAAACTGTGATGACTATGATAGAGTCCTGCATAGCGCCACAGATTTCATTTATAAAGCTGCCTGTGTTATCAGGCTACTGTACCCCCGCTTCCACTGTACTAGCTACCAAGATATCAGTTCAGAAGGTTTTCCCTAGTTACAACAGGAGTCTTTCCCTGGCCAACAAAGCTAACTAGCAGATTTTAAACAGATGGACCCTGTATTGGTCTTCAGATAAAGAAAACCTGAAGGTGAAGCCAGCATCCAGTCCAGCTCAAGTCCTCTCTCTGCTCTCTGAGCCAGACTGATGGGATCGGCCTTTCCTGTCTCACTGCTACAGCTGCCAAAATATCCTTTTAGCAGAAGCCGAAATATTCCAGGTTCTTAATGGAGCACATCAAATACCTGGAGCTAGATTTTGCTGGATGGGTGTAACTGAGGGCAGAATTCAGCTCTTAGCTCCTCCTTAAACGTTTCCTGTGGAAATGACTGATCACTGTATTACATAAGTTAATGGAATGGAAGCCAGCGCTCTCACAGAGGACACACTAACCATCCATCAAGGATGTTAGTGACTAAATTAATCACAGTGTTTGCAAAGATGATCCAAGAGAGTGGTTCTTTAAAAGCTCCTTTTGCCAGCTTGCCCTGAATGCTAACCCTCTGAGATTATTTAATTATGTGTAATTGTTGTCAGAGCCTAAAAAGCTGAATGTGTTGGAAGCTGAGCAGTTCGTTCTTCACCCAAAAGTGCAGAGTCCCAAGGGGAAGCCGATATTTGATCTAGTGGGAGCCAGGCAGTTTCAGTGAAGGCCAATAACTGAATGAGCCAGGGAGACTAAACTTTTCTCTCACTTCCAATGGTGGCCCTTCTAAGGAGAGAGACAGGGCAATTGGGGTAGAAGATTTTGGTCTCTAGAGCTGTCACCTTGACACCTTTCACCAGTACTAAATTCACACTCTCACACCCCTATACACACATGCATGCTCAATTCCATACTTGTGCCCGGGAACATTTGTGTGAAAAAATGGATAAGATCAATAGAATAAATGAAAATGTTGTTTTCCTTTAGAAAGACACTTCTGGGGCCAACCTATGGGTCCCCTCTTGAGAAGATACAAATCCTTCCAGCAGCAAACAGTCAGGATCCACAGAAACGATATCTGGCCTATATTACAAAAGATAAGGTACAGAGTCCCTACATGTTTATGTCAGATATGCCTTTTGGATTGTTTTGCATAACATTGCAAACAACCTTAGGTACAGCTGCCATTTGTACCTAAGGGAGAAAAACACCAGATATTTAAGAGGAGGCAGTGTTACCAGGTGGACAGAGCACTGGACTATAATGAGGGAGACTTAGATTCTATCCCTGGCTCTGCCATAGCCTTGCTGGGTAAACTTGGGAAAGTCACTTCCCATCTCTGTGCCTCAATTTCCCCATCAGTAAAATGTGGCTAATGATACTGACCTTTATTGGAAAGCACTTTGAGATCTACTGATGAAAAGTGCTATTAAGAGCTAGGTATTATTCTGTTACAGTTTTTATTGTTATTTATACTACCAGATACTTCTATAGTGCTCCTCGCTATATCCTCTACATGTGCATGCAAATAGTGAAACCTGCCCGCAGCAGCTACCCAGCATGAGAGAAAAATTCAATCTCTGGAATACTTTAAAGTGCTTGCTTAGGACAAAGGTTTGCTTGTTGTACATGCAGGTCCTTAGTGCAGGTTTCACCATAGACAAAGTCATCAGAGGTTCTGAGTTTCAGGTAATCTAGTCCTGCATGTGTTCAGCAAGGCACATAATGAAACAAGTGGAAAGAGAGTGGAGGTCTGAAGCTGGGGTATTGGGGGGATTAAATGAAAGATGTGGGTTTGGGTGAGACCAGAGGTATTGGAAGCTGAGGAATTGGGAGTAGGGGATGAGGGGATTGGGAGGTGGGAATTGTGGAGAGGAGTTGTTTAAGCTTTCTGTTGTATTTCACTTGGGAGTCAGTTGTACTGCTTTCTATGCGCAGTGGTCACCATTTTAAAAAATCAGTATTTCCCCACAGGTACCACAGTATTTCTCTATACTTTGAATAGTCAATAACTATGGTATTGAATTTTGACACCCACCCCCTTCCCCATGTATGAACATTACCTGCCCCTGGTGAAGAAGGAGTTAACCTCAGCTCAGCGTCCCCCTCCTGCACACAGATCCTCAGGGGAGGGGCTATAAAAGTTGATCTTGGCAGACAGCTGCGTGAGAATGCCTTTGGGATGGGCTGGCTTCAAGCCCAGGGGTTTTGGAGCTGGACTGAACTCGAAGCCAGGAGTTTGCTGTTTCCTTTTCTGCTTGTATTCTGTTTTTTTGTTAGACATGCTCTCCTTAGAGGAAAGGCCCTGTCATCTGTGGATGTGTTTCCCCCAAGCTGAGCTCCCTGTGTGGTTACTGCGTGGAAGTGGTGGCCAGTGTAGAATAAAATACTAGTGACTTTAAAAAAAAACAAAAAACACTGCATCTTAGGTGCTGCAAATGCTTGGGGCCTGTGTTCAGACCTACTTTGAGCAGATATAACTCCAGCGAAGTCACTAGGTAGCTCCTGGTTCCACCCAGGTCTGAATTCAGCTCTGGGGATTTGATTGTCTCAAAAGAGCCATGTGAGTTATTCCTTCCTGGGTTGCTGATTTGGGTTTCCAGGTGGAAAATTGTACCCTCATATGGGCACCTGAAACCCGTAAACACAAATGGACACCGTGTAATTACATCTGAAAGCAGAACCTGGCCCCTATGCGCACTGCGTACAGGTTGGATGATCTGTACGAAGGCTGCAATTGGGGTCAGAACTGTTTGTGCCCCTGAGATTCACAAGACTTGTGGAACAATGTGGTAAAACTTTAGATTTACATATTGACGGGCCCTTCCTTAGTCAGCCCTTTCGTCAACACTGGAATATTTCTGTGGTAAATCTTGTCCCATTTTCATTAGCATGGAGGTCTCTGTGCACTGCAGAACCTGTGCAATTCCACTGCACTAGAATGGGCAGGATCTGAGGACCCCATGCAAAAGATGCAGATTCAAGACACAGCCCCATGAGCTCTTGCTGTTGAGAGTGGATTCTTTTCACTACAGAACCCTCCACAGTGGACAGCCCAGGGTCCTAGCTGGCACACGTGGAGGTAGAATTTACCCCTCTGTGTCACATAGGTCATAGAGCATAAGGCTAGAAGGAACCACCAGATCATATAGTCTCACCTCCTGTATACCACAGGCTACCAACACCATCTAATGATAAAAGAGCTGAATTTGTATAAAAGTGCCAATCATCATGGAGTTACCCTTTTCTTGGTAGGTTGGCCTGCAGATTTTGCCCATTGATGGTAACCCCCACAAGTCCTCAGCTTTCATTTGCCATCCAGGAGGTGTCTCCAACCTAGCTAGTTCCTACGATGGATGCCATGTCTTTACAGCGGGGGGGAACGACTGCATCGTGATGAAATGGGAAATTAATGTAAAGTGAGTAAACACCAGGTCAAAGCAGAGCATGCTGTTCTCACTGATGGTGATGTGCTCTGTCCCTTTACACAACGGTGACCAACCCAGCTAAAGCATATGTCCTGCTGGCAAAGAACTTATGCTTATATAGGGACTTTCATCCCAAAGGATCCCATTCTAGTTCAGAAAGGCTTAAAGTTGAAGCCCCTAAAACTCATTCAGACAAGGAGCGTTAATACAGGTGCCCTGGTGCAAGTGGGACTCTAATACCATCCTGTGCAGCGTTGACACCTGCGTTTCAGTGGATTCGACTTGGTTTAAAATGTTCCCTGATCCAGTGCAGGTTTGCTACAAGGGCTGCAGTTAAAACAGAGAGGACTAGATCTTCACATGTGCTCCGGACCCACAATTGGAGCCAGATTTTCAAAAACGGCTCAGCTCCGATTTAGGCACCTAACGGAGGTGGGCAGATTTTCACAGGTGTTCTCAGGTGGGAATCACTAAGGATGCTGAACTCTTTTGAAAATCTGGTCCCAAGTGTCCAGTTTCCTATCATATCATCCGAGAGGGTTGGCAAAGGAACCCACAATTCCTCCTCCCCCCAATTTACAATTAAGGGTCCTGTTTTCAGACTAAGCTCTTAGAATCCTGGTATTTCTAGGCTTCTGCACCGCCAGCCAAGGGCCAGATCCTGTGAGACACTGAACAGCCTTATGTCACACGGAAGTCAATGGGAGTTTAGGGTACTCAGTACTTCGCGGGATCTCGCCTGCGGTGAATGCAAACAGAAATGTGCTCTAGTGATCTGAGCACAGGAGTGAGAATCAAAAACTCATAAGTGCTAAATCTGGGTTAGGGACACTGCCTCCCTCTGGGAACTTCGGAATATCTCTTATCCTCTTGGCTTCATCATCTGTTAAAAGGGCCTGATCATTCTGACTTACCTACTTCATAGGCTGCCATAATGATTAATACATGAGTATTTTTAAAGTGCTTTGAATATGAAAGATACTATGTAAATGCTAAGTAATGTATAAAACAGTGGCTTTTAAGATCCCTGCCTGAGGGGCCACAGGCTGGGATCTTTTTAGAGCCAGGCAGTGGGGATTACGAGGTTTGGGCAGGGAGGTGGGTCTACAGGAGCATCTGTTTCTTATAAAATGCCCTGCAGGATGAAAAACAATAGAGAAGTGCTGATACAGACTATCCAGTTTCCAAATGGGATGGTCTGATATTGTCCAGGAAATTCCCCATGCATTTGCAGAATGGATTTAGGACCAACAACTTTAATGCCTTGCTCATATGAGTAGACCGTTTGAAGTAACCGGGACTGCTCCTGTGAGTAAGAACTGCTTGTATATGCCAATTTTGTGCTGCCCTGGCAGCAAGCTTGGCACTTTCCTTTGTCAGCTTCCGACTGAAGAGCTGTGCCAAAAAGCTGTGCCATTGATGTCTGATGGGGACACCTCCTCCAAACGGCCCTTGTTTACAGCCCTTGGTAAAGATGCCAAAAAGCGAGGCCATGTTTGTTGCCTTTAACATCAGGGCTATTCATTCTGATGTGAGCACAAGGTGGGGGGAAGCTACCACAGTGCCAAGCGTTCCTATGAATGCCTAGACAGATAGATTTCAGAGCAGCAGCCGCGTTAGTCTGTATCCGCAAAAAGGAAAGGAGGACTTGTGGCACCTTAGAGACTAACCAATTTATTTGAGCATAAGCTTTCGTGAGCTACAGCTCACTTCGTCGGATGCATAGATAGATGCAAACATCAACAGGAAGCAAGCAGCTGCAAATGCTCTGAAACAAGCCTTTTCAGTGCAGCGTAACTTCATATATCAAAAAAAAGGAGATGGCACTTACTCACAGAGCTAGAACTGAAGGATGGTTTAGGCTAGGGGGTTAGCTAGCTATCTGTCTGCCTTAGCGTTTTCCATAGTACCTGTTGCCATCATATGTAAGGTGGGAATTCCTCCTCTCTATGATTTCTGCTAAATCATCCCGGCTGGGGTTGGCTTTAAGATACTGCTGAAGAACACATTGTTGCCCTTTGGAGTGCACTGAATGGTACGAACTAAACAGGAGAATCCTTCCTCTCCCCCCACCTAGGGCTTTATTTCTCATATACGCTCACTCTGCAAAGACATCAGTTCAGACACTGTCCACTATGAATAGAGCTCCTCTTGATGATTCCCGAGTAAGAACAGCCAATTGCACGGCAGTGAGGGCACAGAGCAACTTCCGAGCTGCCAGAGCAAATGAAGCCCTGGTGCGAGAGCAGTGGTTTTATGTATTTTCTTTTTCCATTTCATCTGGCTTAATCACTTGGGTGTCAGAATGGGCAATAGAAGGCAATAGGATGTAAATGCTCCTTCTTTATAATGGTTGGTCATGGTCCAGGCATCACTGAATTTTTATGTAATTTGCTTTTGGAGCAAGGCTCTTTATGAGCTAATTATCAGTTTACTGCTGCTTCTGGTATCTTCTGTGTCTCCACTATGTTTAATGTCCAAATAATTATAAAAAATCATAAAACGTAAAGATAGCACAATGGGGAATAGCACACCAAAGGTGCAGATCAAAGCGATGCCATGCTGTCATGAATGCACAGGGATGTTGCTGATGTTATTGCTGTATCAGGCTATTGTAGTGTCTTGGGCTGTTTTCATTGTGGGAGCTGTTACTTTTCTGCATCCTGACTAACACATGTGGCTCTTTGGTCTCCACCTGCCTATGAAACTGAAATTTGGACCACAGATGAGGAAGCTAGAGCGGAATTTTTACCTGACACTGCATCTAGGACATTGTCTTCCACTGTGGAGAATAGAGCGCCTGAATAACAGAGCCTAATATCTTACCAGGAAGGAGTGTGTGTAATTGTTAGAGTCCAGGAACTTAGGAGCTAAGGTTTGATTGTTCTACGGCAAGCTCTGCTCACTAGCCCTTTTCCTCTTCAAAGTGCTGGCCTGACATAAGCTAATTAATCCCCACAACATCCCTGTGAAGTAACACACTTTATAAATGGGGAAACCACGACACAGAAAAGTTAAATGTCAGACACAAAGACTACACACCAAGTCAGTGTTAAAGCCAGGATTAAAACCCAGCATCTCCTGGCTCCCAGGCCTAGGCTTATTCCATTAGACCAGAGACACACATGATAATAATTACCTCCTATAATGGGCTATTGTATGTAAAACACTGGGAAATCGTGGGATAGAAAGTGCTGTAGAAGTTCTGACTGTTAATAGAGTAGCATAAGGTTCAACTTAGAACTATACCTCTCCCCGTTTGTTCTGAGCCTTGGGTGGATTTTATTTATTTATTTGTTTGTTATAAATTTCTATGTGACTGGCAGCAAACAGGACATTTTTCCTTACATGAACCCTTTCTGAGCTATCTTTTTGTTATTGCCATAGTGCTTTGGAGGCTGCTGTTTCTCTCGGTGGTGAGGATTTGATCCCATTCTACAACCTTTTGGATGGCGGAAGAGATGGTGAATTCTTCAGGGTAATTATAGTCACAGTAAACATTGTGTGGTAACAGCTGGTTAAAATGTTAGAATTAATTTATACAGGTCTGACAAATTTTGGGGGTCCAAATCTGCTTTAACAATAATTTCACTGATATGCCTTTTAGTATATCTTCAAAGAGGCTTATGTCCCATGCATGTTGACAAACTGAACTTTGTTATACTTCATGTGATTTTCTCTCAGGAACTGGAGGACTATTTTTACTATGCACAGCTGCGCAGTCAGGGTATTGATGCAATGGAGACCAGACAGGTGTCAACACATATTCCCTTGGAGGAAGTTCCATTTGTAATGAGAGCAATGGGGTTTTATCCATCAGAGGAAAAGGTTTGTTTTTTACCAAAGAGAATTATTGTGTTTACAGAGTATGCGGTCAGCCAATTTCTGATCTCAGTCACACAGGCTAGATCTGGAATAAATCCATGGATTTTAAATGTATTTAGTCTAGATCTATATTAGTGTAACTTTGATCAAAATCTGGCTCTGTATCTTTTTTTAAAAAATGTATGGGACAAAGTAAAGATTCAATACCACTAGGGGATTGGAGTGCTCTGGGGCTTGGTGAAAGGAACCTTTCACCTTTGGGTTAGATGGACAAATCCAGCCCAAGTCAATGGAGTTCAAAAGTTTTCATCTGTCAGGTGTTTGGTGGCCTCAGAGAGTAAGTGCTCACAGCACAAAAATCACACCCACAGTTGGCACTTCAGAAGAGAGGTTGGTTGCCTCAGAAAAGAAACTGAAAGTATGAAGAGTGGATTCTCCTTTCACCCTATAGCGCAGGAGTGCTGAATCAATGTGTATAGTTGGGGTACTGAAAGCCATTGAACCAAATTGTAAACCCTGTATATGATGGAAACCACTTCAAGTCAGGAGGTGCTGCAGCATCGCCCGCACCACTAGTTCCAGCACCTGTGCTATAGGGGGTCCCTCCATGTCAAATTGGGGCCCACCCTGAGTTTCTTCAGCTTGTGTTAAGTGTCGTTATACACAAATGGGGCTTTGGAACTTTCAGCTCTATATACTGACTCATCCATATAGTATACAGCCTCTTGTTTTCCTTCCCTTTGTGCCTTATAGTGATGATGAGAATGATTTTACATAGAGAGAGCACCTTTCACCTGCAAGGGACCTCAACATCCTTCACTAACTGATAAATGTTTGACTTAAATTCCTATGGAAAATCTCTCAAAGTTTTATTTGTCAGGTCACAGCAATGGGGAGCTTTTTTTTATCAAAAATTTCTCAGGAGTTTTAAGCCTCAAATCCTCTTTGTACTGTAGCTAAAGATAAATCCCTTAATAAGGCTGATGATTCTTATCCTATTGTAATAGTAGTTCTGAGGCAGTTTGTATTTACACATACCTAATTTATAGCACTGCAACCTGGCAGAAAGGAAATTAAGGTACCTGGAGCAGATGTATTGACTCTGTTGCAAGGAGGTGTAAATTACACCTCGCAGGGCCAGCCTAGTCCCTTCATCCAGGAGAAATTCTCCCCTGCTGGGGCTCCATAAGAATTCCAATGGAGGAAGCTGCACTGAGGGAGTTCCACCCCACCAGCCCTGCAGCAGAAGGATCCAGCAGAAGGAAAGTTTTGGTCACTTTTCATCAATGCAGCCTTCCCCTAGCAGACTTTCCTTGGAGCTCCTGGAGCTGGCAGAAGTTGGTCTAATCTTGGGATGAGCTGGTGCAGTGTCCTGCTTTGGTACTATAATTTTGTACATAGTTAGATGTTTTCCTGGGCTCATTACCTTGGCACCTTCTGCTGGTAGGGAAGAAGAGAATGTATTCCTCTCATGAACAGTTGCTAGAGGAGGCATGGGGAATATCTCCTGAGAAATAGTCTGTAAGAAATTAGAGGACAGCATTTCAGTCAAGGAAACTACCCTGAAACTAGACAACCTATGATCTGCTTCACAAAGTAGGTAGGACAATATTAATTCACAGAATGAAAATTCTTCTCTCTCCAGAGCATTTTATTAAATAAAAAGTGAGAGGGGAAAAATCAGCATGGACTCCACTAACAGGAGCTCTTGGGAGTTGGAGAGTTTTTCTTTTGTAATTCACTAGGACAGGGATAAAACTTAATCCCAGATCAGCTAGAGCTGAGTGAAATGTTCTGTTCTTGCCCTGCATGATATTTGCCAGGGCGAAAATATAAGTCCATGATTTCCATCTTCCCTGAGCACCATTCAGTGGAAAAACTTCTGACATGAGGACAAAGGCCCAGGGCTGAATGCAAAATCCTCCCCAGGGAGGCTTTGCATTGGCCTGCCTTCCTGGGGAGTAGAATGCTTGGTACATGTTGGCACTGGGAATTCTCCCAACATTTAGCTGCATTTGTAACTGTAAGGAGGCTGCTGCCTCTTTAAACATGAGCACAATGAAGGCATGGAACAGAACTTGCCTTTCAAACAAACATCTGCAAGGCTGCATGCCACTCTGACTCACAGCAGCAGGCTTCAGGAAAACTGTTAAACTGCTAGCGACAAAGAGGCAGGCACTGCCTGACTGCCCAGTAGATGGACTGCTGTATGAGTGATACAGGGAAATAAAGGACAGGATGTGGGACCCTTTGAGCAAAGTTCAGTCCTCTGCAGTTGCAGAGGGCCTCAGAGGCAGTTCTGCTGCACAGGATGAGTGGGTATTGGGAGTAGGGGTGGAAGGAGGAGAATTTTGGAAGCTCGTTCATGATGTGCATACCCACATAGCCAGCTTACTGCGTGGAGACTTCCTGCACACTGGTCTGTAGCAAGGTGGAGTCACCATTTTGTGGACTCACTGTCCATTGTCCCCAGAGTGGAGACACAGCTGCAATGAGGGCTGCAGTGAGGCAGCCAGAGAATTGCTCTGCCTTCACTGCATGGCTTGTGGGGGAATCATTCCTTCCCCCTCTCGTGTCAATTGTTGGATACATCATCTCATAATGAAAGATTTCCCCAGTATATTACATCCCAGGCAAAATGCTTCTCTGAGAATAACAGAAAGACCCCAGTGTATTGCAGGAATTGTACTACTGGGGTTGATGTAATTTTTATGTGGTAAACAACTTCTTTAAAGAGACACCGTCAACTAATCTGAGGCTAGATTCTAATCACAGTTATAGTGGTGTAAATCCAAAGTAAATCCAGTGACTCCAATGGAATTATTCTGGATTTATATTGGCATCCCTGAGATCAGAAACTGGTCCAATGCTTTAAAAGAAACCCGCCTTGTATAAGTGTCTTTTGTCTTGACTTTTAGATTGAGGACATGATAAATGAAGTCAAATTTAGTGAGTATGTGCACACTGGAAAACAAGTTACAAATATCAATTTAGGGGATTTTATCAAACTTTATATAAATCATCGACCAGCATTTGGCCTGTCAATGAAAGAAATACAAAATGCCTTCCAAGTTCTTGGTTATGGTACTGAGAATGGAGAAATTGTTATCAACAAAGGAGACTTACTGCAACAACTTCAGTGCAGAGGTGAGCATTTTCCTAACATCAGTTTTATGTTTGCTTGTTCTGTCCTTCATTTCAAAAAGTATCCATTGCAGTAAAAAGTTATCCGGAGACAAGTTTTGATAGGTGGTATGTTACCTCATCTGTCTTAGAATTTTAAATGAAATAACCACATACGTTGTCTCAACTCAGTTGTATCCTCCTGTTTGGAAATTGCTGCATGCTCCAAGTATTCTATCTGCTATCTGAAGAGTAGGAGTACTTGTGGCACCTTAGAGACTAACCAATTTATTTGAGCATGAGCTTTCGTGAGCTACAGCTCACTTCATCAGATCTGACGAAGTGAGCTGTAGCTCACGAAAGCTCATGCTCAGATAAATTGGTTAGTCTCTAAGGTGCCACAAGTACTCCTTTTCTTTTTGCGAATACAGACTAACACGGCTGTTACTCTGAAACCTATCTGAAGAGTGTGGATCTTGGAAAATATTATAATGCCGTTACATTCATTGATGATGTGCCCTCACCAGGAATACTATATTCTGTTTAACTCACACGATCTCCAAAAAAGTACTAGTAGAAATTGAAGAGAGTCCAGAAAGGAGTGATGAAAATTATTAGAAGTCTGGAATGACTTCATATGAGGAGAGACTGAAAAGATTGGGATGGTTTAGTTTAGAGATGAGGTGAATGAGAGGGAACGGGATAAAGATATTCAAAATTAATGGCATTGGCACAGAGAAGGTAAATTAGGTACTTCTATATTCTCTCTGTTATTATAAGAACAAGACCGCACCCAATTCAGCTGAAAAACAGCAAATTTAAAATGGATAAGAGGAAATACTGTTTTAACCCACACATTATCAACCTGTAGAACTCATTGCCACATGGTATCATTGAGGTAAAGGGCTTACCAGGAGGTTAAAAAGGATTAGACACTTATATGGATGATGAGAACATCCACAGATACATGACATAGGATAAAACATTTTTAAAAGGGATACAAATCCTCATGCTTCAGGGCGTAAGCCACTGACTGATGCAGGTTAGGAATAAACTCCTATGTGCAGGCTATTCTGTAATAGTTGACCATATGTTTTCTTGCACCTTCCTCTGAATCGCAGTGGTGCTGGCCACTGCCAATACACCCCTGATCTGATCTGGAAATTCCTGAGAAAAGGAATAGAGTGAAAACTGCTGTAGGTGCAGCTCAGCTCAACAAGCCAGCTCCAGTAGCCTTTCCCCCTCCCAGAAACCTAATTTGTATGCCAAAAACTCATATTGTTCACAAAAACAAATGTCTCTTGGGTCAAATTTCTTGCACTGTGATCATGCATTTTGAATGGTGGTACTGGCTACACCTTGGAGGAACCCAAATCATCCTATTTTGTCCTTATGCCATTCTTGCTAGATATGTTTGTGCTGAGTTTGTGTTAATGATGCTGTGAGAAAGCTTAGAGATTGTGTTTTTGCTTTATGTGTGTAGGGGAGCATATGACAGAGGAGGAGCTGGCAGAGTGTCTCACCACCCTGTTGGGCATGAATCCAGAGGGTGGGAGATCTGAGCTGGGCATCTATGATCACTCAGGTACAGGATTAATATTCTATGAAACACAGAAATAAGATTGCTTCAATTCCCTTTAATATAAGAATTAAACTGAAAATCCTATTAACCTTGTTACTCCAATAGCTGTTAAAAATGTTCAGCTGGGATTGCAAAATATAGTCACAGGGCCAAATACTATCTATCCTTGGTCCATGCACTTAGCTTCCACTGATGCTGGGGAAAAGTTCTACTGCTGACTGAAACTCATATATATTTAAATGGCCAGTGAAATATAAGTGTCCTTGACTACATTACGTTACTGTTTATCTGCTGTCTAGGAATGGAAACTGGAGATATTTGCTGGAGGCCTCACCACTGTTGAGATCCATGGGCAAAGCGGAATCCTATCATATACAAATTATTTTCAGTTCCTTGCAGAGTTGTCCATTGTAATTGGAACCCCTGACTTCTGCCATATTCATGCAGTTTCTGAAATGAGTGTCCCAATCCCTAAAGGTCTACAATAACATCCAGTTGGGATTTTCCACAACTGATATATGCCTACTTAAGGTGCATCTCCTGGAGGGAACAAACCCCAGGTTTGAAATACCTGGATTGCTTGGAACCCTAGATTCAAATCAAATCACAGCAGCATAGAGACAGCCCTTTGTCCTTCCGAAGTTCAGTGAGTTCTGTGCAGTTTATTGCATGTAGGTCTTACAGATGAGATCTTACTAACCAAGCACCAGTCCATTCTGCATAGATGTTAAAGATCTCAAGTCATTTTTTATAAGGATCTGGGCCTAAATATGTTCTTTTATGCCTAAATTACTTGAAACGGAAAATGGATATTGTTATTAAAGCAACTGAGTGGAGTCTGCAGATATCTGAATAACAGTATTCAAAATACAGCATGTTCAAGATGGCTTTGTAACCATCTTCAAGAAAATCATGGATAAGTAACAGGAAAAAAAGCCATGCAGGATTAGAGGAGTCAGAGATGGAATGGACAAATATAGTGCTATAGATCATTTAGTTTAAATCTAGTTCTCAGTGGGAGTTGAAGGTGTGCTGCACCTCGCAGGATCAATGCCTTTGTTTCGTGACAGGGGACCTATTAAGTATTAAACTGATACTATATAAGGCCCCTTTCATGTATTTTTGTAGACATTCCATACAACACACTGCTGCTGACAAGTCCTATTGATCTGGAAACCTGATTGCTTTTGGGGTTGTTGTTTTTTGTTCCCCTCCAGGTGCAGCAGCTTTGATGGAAGAAGAAATTCCAGAGGAAATCACAGCAGAGATATTTACTGCTGATATTCTTGGCTTACCTACTCCTGAATCAGATGAAACTGAGACAGAAAAAAATTATGAACTCACGAGTAGCATAGAGTCAGCAGAGTCATAGTTGCCACAGAGTTTGTAGTTTTTTTTACCCAGAAATGCATTTTCTGTAATAATTTTTTCTCCTCAAACACCTGGGAAACTATATTTTTGTATTTATTATAAAATAAAGTGAACTAAACATTCCTCAAACTCTATGATGTTTCATCAATTTAGGGCGTGTCATAAAGCTATGGGATTAAAACACTTCACAAAGTCTGGGCCAGTAATCACGCAGCAGTGCTACCGTGGGGGAGTTCTGAGTTTGGAGATCAAGAGGAAGCAGCTTACTCTGTCCCTAGGAACACCATGTATTGCCAATCAATGACCTCCAAAATGAACACACCAAACACAGGATTGGGTTAAGTAAACTTGCTGCTAAAATTGACATCATGGTATCAATCACAAATGCTTTCCTGAAGAGGTCTCTTCAGAGTGCAACATTACGGTTTTGCTCTTCATCCATCCATCTAATGGTCCAGTGGGCCATTAGGACAATCAGGGATCACCATGGCATAAGGCTGCAGGAAGAAGAGTGAAATATGAGATGGTACAGTAGCTCATACTCCCCTGTCCTGGGAGGAATCCTCCTGTGACTGGTAACATTAGCTTTAGGGCAGGTTTACACTAATGGTGTAATGCAAAGCTGCACTAATACAGTCCAGTTTCAGCATATTACAGGAAAAGTTTATTCACAAAAACTTTACAGTAAAATAGCAATTAAAATTAAGTGCTATATCTGAATATACCACAGTAATGAATCTTAGTGAAAGGAGCATTCTGTTTTGTGATGGATTAAAAATGGGCTTCCATTTTACTCCTAACAACTTTGTATTTCTTTTTGGGAGTGTTAGTTCCAATTAGTAGTGTAATACCAGTGGGAGAGTGTCTTACTCAGTGTTTGTATAAACAGCATAATGGTACCAATGCAAATTGCTGCAGAAAGATCAGTGAGTTGTTGAACTCATTTCCTTCTTTACAGTGCCCCTCAGCATTGATGGGTCTTTGCATAATCATGTAGCCCCTTAAAAAGTGTTCCACTCAGTGGTGATGTTTATTGCATGGAGATTACTATTATACATCACAGAAATAATTATAGTTGTGTTAGTACATATAGCAAGATGTATAGCTAGTTGCATGGCAGTGAAGAGATAAAGGTCAAACAACACAAATCAAAGTATTACAGGGTGTGTGACAAAGATTTCCTGAGGAGGTGTTGCTTCATATGACCTGCTCTCCAACCAGGTTTTTTTTGCATATATGTACACACACATGTACATGTGTTGGGTCAGATCCTCAGATACCATAAATCATCAGAACTCCACTGCAGTTATTAGAGATACATTGACTTACACAGCTGAAGATCTGGCTCACTCTATCTTTTTGTATTACACAAACATTTGTATGTAATGCCCAATGAACTGGATTGTTAAATATCCTTTTCCTATTGTTTTATAAATCACATAAGTTGTTGAAAAAGAAATATAGCTAAACAACAAACCGCAAGTCTGCAACATAGTGTCATAACTGTTTGCACAAGGGCTAAATCAGAAACTAGTCACTCAAATAGTCTATCATCCATAAGAGGATGCACTATAGGATTCTCAAAGATAAGTATTTAGTGTAATAATCACAAAGTTTAGGAACAAATGGGTCTAATATTATTACTGATTGAGCACCCTCTGTGTACTCTGCGCTACACAAATACCTGCTTATACAAAGATGTGATCCCTGCCCTTGGGGCTTACAATCTAATTTGGACACGGACAATAAGGCTCAGACATACATACAATAATACATCACAGGATGGTTCTTTAGCTTTTCAGAGAGGAGTGATTCAGTGCGCAGAGGCTGGCAGTCTTATTTCTAATCCCAGCTCTGACATTAACACCCTCATTTAGAAAATTACCCCCCTGCTTCACTTTCCCTACCTGTAAAATATTTTAAACTTCTCAGAATCGTTTTGAGAATCAATTGTTTCTAGAGCTTATTATTATCATCAAGCTTTCTAAAGGCTGGGGTTGTGTCTTTTGGGCACATATTTGCATATTTATATTACAAAAGTATTTACAGCACTATATAAACAAATAATAATTCCTAAAAGTAGCCTTCACAGTCCTGCAATTTATTTCCGCAACTTTGCTGCCCACAGAGGGAAGAGAAGTCAAGCCACAGTATTTTGCAGCTCTCCATCTGAGACTGTCAAAACTCTTTATAAACATTAATTCATTAAGTTTCCCAACGCCCCTCTATGGTAGATCAGAATTGCTATCCCCCTTGGCGGGAAGGAGGGGTACTGAAGCGCTGAGGTGTTAAGTGACTTGCCCAAGGGAAGGTCCCACAGTGAGTCCAGGCACAATTAGCAACACAACCCAATCCCATCTCTTCTAATGATTAGACCCCCACACTTCAACCCAGAGCTGGGAATAGGACCCAGGAGTCCTGGCTCCCCGCGCCCTGCTCTAGCCACTGGATGTCACATCCCCCTCCTCGGGCCAGCAACAGGACTAAGGCCTGGTCCCCTCGCGCCCTGAAGCTCCTGGCAGCCCCTTTCCCGCGCGCATGGCCGCGGCGCTGACTCCTTGGGGGCCCCCGCCCGCGCGCCAGCCCCTCCCGCGCCCCACGAGCCCGGCCTGCCGCGTGCGGCAGCCGGCGGCGGCGGCTCTGGGCGCTTGCGCAGTGCGCGAGCCCCGGCGGCGGGCGGCTGAGTCTGGGCGGAGCCGAGCGGCGGGACGGAGCATTGTGCGTGCGGCGCAGCCAGCCGGGCCGGGCCGAGCTCCGCATTCTCCGCAGCCGCCGCCGCCCCGTCCCCAGCAGCATGTCGGGCCGGTCGGTGCGGGCCGAGACCCGCAGCCGGGCCAAGGATGACATCAAACGGGTGATGGCGGCCATCGAGAAAGTGCGCAAATGGTGAGCGGGCCGCGCCGGGCTCCGGCCCCTCCCCCGGCCGTGCCGCTGCTCACCCCCGCACGGGGCCGGAGCCCGCCGGGTGGCCCGGGGCGGGGGCAGGGAGCCGGCTTCACCCACAAGCCATTTCGCTCCTGCGAGTCACGCGAAGGCGGCGTGTGAGGGGGAGAGCGGCAGATAGACACACAGGGCTCCATTGTGCGGCCGAGCCCCGGCCCGCGTCCTCCCCGCTCTGCGGCCGAGCCCCTCCCGTCCCCCCCCCGCTCTCTTCCGAGCCCCCCCCGTCCCCCGATCCGTCCCCCCCCCACGGTCTGCAGCCGAGCCCCTCCCGTCCCCCCCCCCCGCTCTGCGGCCGAGTCCCTCCCGTCCCCCGGCCCTCCCCGCTCTGCTGCCGAGCCCCCCCCCGTCCCCCGATGCGTACCCCCGGCCCTCCCCACTCTCTTCCGAGCCCCCCCCGGCCCCTGATCCATACCCTCCCCGCTCTGCGGCCGAGACCCCCCCCCCGGCCCTCCCCGCTCTGCTGCCGAGCCCGTCCCCCGATCCGTCCCCCCGGCCCTCCCCGCTCTCTTCCGAGCCCCCCCCGTCTTTCGATCCGTACCCCGCCCCCCCCCACTTTGCGGCCGAGGACCCCCCCGCTCTGCGGCCGAGGACCCCCCCCGTATCCCGGCCCTCCCCGCTCTGCGGCCGAGCCCGTCCCTTCCCCCGATCTGTACCCCCAGCCCGCCCCGCTCTCTTCCGGTCCGTCTCTGGGCCCTCCCCGCTCTGAGGCCGAGCCCCGGTACCCACCGGGCCCGCCTCTACCCCGCCGCTCTGTGGCTGAGCCCCCCGCCCATGTCCTCCCTGCTCTTGCTCCCTGGCCCCTCTTTCATTCTCTTTCCCCCTCCTGCCCCAAACCCCACTTGTTGTCTTCCTCGCCTCTTTCAGCTCACCCTCCCATCGCCCCCTGCTGCCCTTGGTCCTAGTTAGGTACCGTTGTTGTCCCAGTTGCCGAGACCGTCCCGTGCGGTCGATCTCTCCCTCACTCCCCTTCATGCTGCCTCAGAGTGTGTATCTCCTCCCCCCGGGATCCCATCCTAGGGGCTCTTGCAAAGTAATGGGGATGCGGGAGTGAATGTAGCGATTTGTGAAGGGGGGGTGTCATCAAAGAATCAAAGAAAAGCTGAAGGGGCCGGGCAGGGAGTGGTGCATGGATGGGAGCAGATGTAGCAGGCATGAGTCAGACCCCACTGGCCTTAGTCCATTGCAAAAGAAACCCGTTCTCCCTTCTCTCAAATTTCCCTGTCAAAAACAGGGAAGGGGATGAGGTTTTAAAAAGTATTATTAGTGTGGATCTTTAAGGAAACACATTTTGAAATGCTTTGTAATGTTGCAGAAATAATAATTATCTTAGTGTGTAAATGAAAAAGGTGTTGAGTTTATTTTTTTATGCTTGAGAGTTGGGTGAAAACAAATACAAACAGGATCTTGTATTAAAAATCCCAATAGGCTTTCAGTTTTTGTTTTTAAAAAAGCTTAAAAAAGCACACATAAGCAAATCAGATGTGAACGAAAGTGTCTTATTTTAACATTCTGGTGGTTTTAAATCCTGAGTGGAATTGGAGAGAGAGATGTAATTGGTACTTGAATTGATTTTAAATTACATAATTAAAGGTTGTACCCATAGTAAAATAACCCCCTTTTATTAAACCTTAGAAGTGTTTTGGCATTTTATGCTTTTCTCATTCCTAGTTTTATTATGAAAATCAACATGAAGTAGTTAAACAATATAGTAGAACAGTTATTGTAGCACAATACACAGTCTCGGTTTTTTGGATGGGATAAAGAGCAGTGTCAATATGACTCAGGAAAGAGTTACTTTGTTCAAACAGCTTGACCTTGTCTGTTCAATAGCTTTTGTATATCTATCCTAAAATGTCTTTTTTAAAATGTATAAAAGACACAGTAAATCCCAGGGACCAGTTTTAATCGACATAACTCATATATTTTGAATAGGATAAAATGAAGGTTCCTGTTTTGTTATGTAATTTATAACTTTAAATTGATTTAACAAAATAATAAAATATAGAAATAAATCTGCGTTTTTCTCTTGTTCTCTCCCTGAACTGGATTGTTGCCATTTTAAAGCCCTTGAACTCTGTGAATAGGCTGGTTGGCTTGAATCGGACAAAGAATCAAAATATGTGTCCATAATGCAGGGCTTGAGAAGGGGATTTCAAAGTAGGAATCCATCTATTGTGTTGGGAGCTGAAGCACTCACAGTGTTATAGTTTGATGATAGTACAGAGTTCCTGATATAATACTTCTACTATGTATTTTTTTAATGCTCTTTGTTGACTGGCTGGTTAGTATTGAGGGGTCAAACACAATAGGTAGAGATGTGACAGCACTTTCTCTTAGTGGTAATGTAGCTAGATGCTTGTTTTTTGTTTTTTTTTTTTAATTTCCTGATATTTCTTTAAAGAGAACTGGTACTTGTTTCCTTTAAATAATACTATGCAGTGTACAGGAGAGACAGGAGTTTGACTGTGCTTGGAGAGAAGGAGAGGCAGGAGTTTGATCTTTTCTTCATGGCCAACAAATTAAAATAAGAGAGGCTAATCTTTTTTTGGAAGTATTTTCTACCATCACAGCAACTGTGCACAGATATTAGCCTGGCTAGTTGTACCAAGAGTAAAGATTTTAGGATTCAAATGGAATTTGTAAATTTAAATCCTGACAGGGTAGATTGTTTAAGGGTGGCCTTACAGAATTACTGAAAGCACTTATTCTGACCATTGCCAGATTTATTCGTCACTTCTTGCATGAAAGTCTGATGAGTACTTACCTAAACCACATTTTTCGCATGAAATTGTTGGAACTCATTATTTTGTTAACAAACCTCATGTCTCTTTGTTCTTATTTCTCATCCCCATAGACCATGTAGAATGGAAAGGCACTGAGACATTAAATGTTTTGAGTTTATGTGACTTAAACATTTTTGAGAAGCTTGTTGTGAATTATGAGATTTATACACCAGCCTCACCCACACCTTGTCAAGAGCTACATATGCAACTTGCAAGGAGCGTGAGTACCACACCTAATTTGTTATAACTGGGAGCAATTTGTTGCCATTCACATCTTTACTGTGGAAATGCAACCATTGGAGATGAAAAGTCCCAGCATGAGTGCTTCCATTTCTTGGATCAAAAATGGAGCACTACATAGTGGGACTGTAATAACATAACATAAGAATATAAACATAAAAATGGCCATGCTGAGTCAGACCAGTGACCGGTACCAGATGCTTCAGAGGGAATGAACTGAACAGGGCAATTTACCAAGTGATGTAACAGTGTGTGCACAATGTGCCCAGCCGTTTGATTGCGTCATCATCAGCCAGGTGGAGAGCTGGTAACCTATTGTTGAAGTAAGTTAGTGGGTACCCGTCAAGGATACATGACATAGTCTAAAGTTGACTGTAGCTGTATTGCGGGTTATTAGAAAAACCCCATTTAAAGAGATGGCCTGAACAGGTGCCCTTTCCTATTTGAAACTGGGTTGGAGATGACCTCAGATGTCTTGGCAGATCAAAACCTGGTGGACAGATGGTTGGGTCAGTGGTGAGAGACTGATTAACAACTGTTGTCACTGACTTCTTGTGCCAAGCAGATTCCACCGTCATGTCCTGTGGTGGCACAAATGACCATAAAGGGCGTCTAGAAGACAGGTGAGCTGGAGGGTGGTTGAAGAGGTCCGTGTACAAAGGCAGGCTGCTATTCTCTTGGATCTTGGCCAGCAGCCTGACAGATGCCTTCTCACAGCGAATTTGTGGTGGTGCTATGTTATTAAGTATCGGTAGCCATGACAATGGAGTTGCCCATAAAGTCCCGGTAACAATACGGGGTTAAGATCTATGTCAGCCAGCCTCGTGTGAGATGAGCAACACCAGACAGGAGCACAGTACTCTGCTGTTGAACAGCAGAGGGCAAGGGCTGATGTTCTAAGCATCCGAGTGCTCGTGCTCCAGGTTGTACCAGCCACTTTTCTGAGGAGGTTGTTCCAAGCGTTGACTTTGGCTGCAGTCTT
Source organism: Eretmochelys imbricata (assembly GCF_965152235.1). Lineage (NCBI taxonomy): Eukaryota > Metazoa > Chordata > Testudines > Cheloniidae > Eretmochelys > Eretmochelys imbricata. The sequence continues at coordinate 26,854,384 of NC_135586.1, forward strand.
CCTCAAGTGGTTGTGGTACGTTAATGACCTATCCAATATTACAGTGAGGTAAACTGGGTTTGGATCATGCTGCAAGCATTGGCCATTGAGAAAAATGTTTAACTTGTGTGTTGCTCTTGCATTATGCAGATAAAATACACTAGAAACTGTTTTGGAAAAGTTTGGCTGTGGTCAGCATTGACTGTGATAGTCTGTAATGAGTTTTGTATCATCATTCAAGATATTGTGAATTTCTGAGGAGGATTGAGCTTGCTAGCTGCAGTAGATGTTATTGGCATAGATAAACTTGCGCAAGAATGTAGCTGGCAGGTTGTTGATGTACACATTGAACAGTCTCAGTGAAAGAACTGAACCTTGAGGAAGGCCGTTGATCTGACACTTCCAAGAGCTATAGCAGTTGCCGATGTGTATTCTAAACCTCCTGTTTTGGAGAAGAGCTCTACTATTTTGTCCACCCAATACAGGGCAACTTGAGAAAGTTTAAACAAAAACCCTCTGTGCCAAACTGTGTCATAGGTGGCAATCAAATCCAAGAAGATTGCTGCCATCTTTAGATTTTGTTGAAAACCATTTTCGATAAAGGTGGTCAAGGCTGGGACTTGATCATAGGTGCTGTATCCTTTCCTGAACCCTGTCTGCTTGACCTGCAAGACATCGTCCAAATCTGGAGCGGTTCGTTTCTGGATCAGACTCTCAAACACCTTGAAACACACTGACAGCAAGGATATGGTGTGGTAATATGACACATTGTAGGGGTCCTTGCCTGGCTGAAGAATAGCAATAATCTTTGCTTCATGCCAAGTGCGTGGTAACTTCTTCTCATTAATGACCCATATGTAGAACTAAGTAAGCCCCTGTGATGCCTTTGGTCCAAGGTGTTTGAGGAGTTCCACCAAGATGTTATCATAGCCCACTGCTGTGCCTGGCTTGATGGAGTTAGGGCCCTATCTAGCTCGTTGACCATAAATGGCTCTGGTTGACTCTTACTCAGATTGTGATGTCAGAGTAGGCACCATTTGTTATATACTTTGCATTTGAATCGCTTCGCCAGTGGGACCTTTGCTTCCCACATAAAATGGCTTGCAACCTCACTGGGCTTAACCTGTGGATGATTTTGACCTGGAGGTTGTTGAGCAGCACCCAGCTGGCGGATCAAGTTCCAGCACTTCTGACTGGAATAAATAAAGTCAAGTGTCTCTCTAGATTCCTTCTACCAAGTAAGCCTGGCTGCATCCAGGTGGTCAGCAATGTCCGAGTCGCCAGATGTCTTGAATTTCCTGAGCAAGTTTTGGCGTTTGGCACTCAGACAGGGAGAGTAAATTGGACGACAGCCCCGTAGTATAGCTGAGCATGCGGCTTTATAAATGGCTCCTTGGAATCAGTGTCAGGCTTCATCGACTGGCATACTGTGCAACAGAATTGTAACCATGCTAAGTTCCAGTGCGTCACAGAACTTTTCCCACGCTGCCTTGCAGAAATTCTACCAACGCTTGGTTGAGCTTTGAATGATGGGTAGCTGAAGCCCGGTGTGGATAAGCGATGGTCTTTGTTGGCTACGAGGGAAGTTATCAAGTACTATACCGCTCACCGGTTGTGAACAGCCATCTAGTGAACCGACCCATGAAAGGTTGGGCGAGTGCTCTTTCAACCATCTAGTTGAAAGAAATGCGCCACATTGTTTTGCATTGTGAATTAACATGAAGTCATTGTTAGTCGCCCAATCCATCAGCCATTCACTGTCGTCATCTGGATCAGCATACCCCCACTCAGAGTGGTGGCTGTTAAAATCACCAATGAATATTGCTGGATTATCAAGTGTTGGAAGGACCTGCTGGTCCCAGCACACACTCAGTGGCTTAAATACATTGACAGTCCTAAAGCCATCAACCTGGATCACATTGTAAAAACTGGAGGAGGAGAGTGGAACAGCATCAGATATGTCGGAGCGTACATATGTTGCATGGCCATCTTTGGCATCTGGAGTGTGAGAAATTAGGTTAAAGCCATTTACCATAATGTCCTGCTTCACAAATTGCAACATGAGTTCCTTGCTAACAGATTTTGTCAATACTGTGATGAATAGCTAAGGCATTAATGATGCTGCGTTTGGTGGCTGAAGAATTTGAAGCACCAGTTCAAGGGCTTGAAAGTTGAAGGATGGCGATTATATTGGGGTTGCGGTCAGATGGCACATGACCAGGATCCATCACCGAATTTGGTCCACTGGTTGGATCATTAGTTTGCCCGGCCTAGCCCAGGTCGGATACTGATGAGGAGTGCAACATGAACACTGATCCATTGCCCCCCTGTATTGAGTGATACATCCCCTGTCAACCAGTCTCATCTTCCGGCAATCAGAGGTTCAGGGACACCCAGAGCATAGGGTTGCATCCCTGACCATCTTGGCTAATGGCCATTGATGGACCAATCATCCCTGAGTTTATCTAATTCTTTTTTGAACCCAGTTATACTTTTATTGTAGTCTGAGTATTGCACTCATGTATGAAAGATGAGTCCAGGAGCAGGTCCCTCTGCCCAGACAATGGCTTCTATGCACATTGTCCCCACCGTATGTAACTAAGAGGTGAGATGGTGCACTGGGCTCATTACTGGGCATAATACTGGTGCAGAGTAACTAATATTGTATTATATGCACATGTGCTCATTTTGGGGTTATTTTTTCACTCAGGCAGAATATGTCTGTTAGAAAATATGCGTGGTCTTAGACTGTAAGCTCTTTGGAGCAGGGACTGTATCTTCATATATGTTTGCAAAGTGCCTAGCATGGTGAGGACTGGATCCTGACCAGTGGGTTCTGGGAATTACTCTAATACGGCGGTTCTCAAATTATGGGGTGGGTCTCCCAAGGGAAGCATGGGAATATGTCAAGGGAGGCCCAAGCGTGTGCCTTTTTGTTTATTTGGTTGTTTTTTTGTTTTGTTTTTGTTTGAAGAGCTGTGGCTGTCAGTTCTGAATGGCTGGGACTTGTACAGAAGGGCTGTGCACACCAAGGAGGTGGGGGAAAAAGGGGACAGCCTCCCCCGCCCCCAATCCCTCACTGGGAGGCCGCCCAGACATGGACTCTCCACCCCAACCCAATCTGTCACCAGGAAGCAGCCTGGGCTCAGACTCACCTGGAGGTGGCAGGGCTCTGGCTGTGAGCCGCTGGGGACATGGAGGGCGGGCAGTGGGGCAGCTGTGTTTGCTGTGAGAAATGTGCTGCTGTTGGCGTGGCACTGCCTTCAGAGCTGGGTGATGGTATATGTATTTGGGGGGGGTGGGGAGGGGGCGGGGCATAAATAACTACAGACACAAGGAGGCCCCGATCAAATAAGTTTGAGAACCAATGCTTTAATACAACTGTTATAGTAATAATAAAGTTGTTCACTGTGAATGGTTTTGATCTTTGAGATTAGTGCAGCTTACTCAATTAGGTTGTTTCAAAGCACTGTATCAATGGGCCTATATTGTAGAACATCCTCAAGTATATATCTGAATAGGCATTGCTGCTGTAAATATACATTCTGTGCATGTGACTTTTGAATACATGGCAGAATTGCTGACCATCCATGATGTTACAAGAGAGAGTCTCTATTTTAGCCAAAATATTTATAATTTTACAATCCGCCTATCCAAAAAGTGCTTACAGTCCAATGTATCTTAATGGATTTAAGAGGAACATCTCTTTTTGTCTCCCCTAATGTGTCATTTATAGCTTTCAAAGGCTGAGAAGCATTTGTAGATTCTAGGTAGGATCATTTAGGACATTTTATACCATTCCAAGAGTTTGGTCAAAAACTTGGCAGTTTCTGCCATATGCCAGAAAATATTGGAATATTTTACTTGATGAGAGAAAGAGAGAGTTTAAATATCATCTGCTTATTTATTAAATATATTTGTATAATGCATATCACAGGATTTTGGGGGACAAGATATGTGGTTTAGAGTGAGGCAGAAAAATAATTCACAAGTATAGGGAGTTAATATTCCATAACTCATCATTTCCCACATACACACTAAGAATATATAGGCAAGAGGAGACTGAGCCAATCTCCTGGTCTAGGATAGAGCACTAGATTAGGAGTGAGGAAACCTGGGTTCCATTTCTAACTGCCATTGAGTTGCTGTGTGACTTTGGGTAAGTCATTTAGCCACTCTTACCTCATTTTACCAAGCAGTAATACAAGGATAACAATACTTTACCTCCTTTTGTAAAGCATTTGGAGATAATGGATGAAAATCATAATAACAGTAACAGGCCGCTATCTGTGCCTCCATTTCCCTATGTGTAAAATGAGGATGTTAATATTGACCTGCTTTGTAAAGTGCTTTGAGAGCTACAGATGAACGGTTGTATTATTATAGAAGTGCTCAGTATTTATTATGGAAAAGTCTGGCCCCACAACAGAGTCTTTAAATGGGACACAGACTAGGAAATGTTACCAATGTGTGTGAGAGCTAAGAAGCAAAGTAACTCATTTGTTGATGAGGAGTTTGAGAGATCATGGTGCTCTCCCAGGTCTGGTGAAGAACCATAATATGCTCTAGCTATAGATTGGCACTTGTAGGCATTGCCACAGGAGCATCTCTATTTATTGTCTCTCCTTGTACTGTACAAAATACATGTGCTGTTCAACTTTCTGAGGTTGAAAAGATCAGTTACAGGTTTTGTTGCTGGTACTTCTTCCTTAAAGTAGATTTCCCTATACTTTATAAGAATTTCAAAACATTGGCTTTTGCCCTTTCCATTCCCTCCCTGAAAATGATTGAGATCTGGGGTTTCTTCATCTGGCACCAATAGGAAACCTTTTGCTAAAGCAGTGTGAAATGAAACCCTAACCATGTGAAATTCACTTATTTCAGGTATTGTTACAAACTTTAAGCTATATATCTCCAAGGGACACAGCACTTTAGAGGAAACCTGGTTCAGTTTGTAGAACTTGGGCCAATTTGTGCTTTTGTATCAAAATTGTATATAATCTGTATATTGACTGCAAAGCCTGGTGAATCTCAGCTATTTTGACTGAGTTTTGTGTTGAATGTTGGGGTTTGTTTCAACCTGAAACTGAAAATTCAGGGTTGAGGCAGAGTAAATAGGTGCTCATCCACACAGATCAAAATTAAAATGTTAGCACAAAGCTGACTCTAGTTTTGACCAAGTCAGAGGCAACTGAGACTAATTCAGGTCCTCTGGAGAATCAGTGGACCAATGGGTTAACATCTTGCCAACATTTTCCCACCATTGCTAACATTATTTCAGCTCCACCAACATTGGGAATGTTGGGAGCCCTACCATAGCTATGCGGCTGTTGCCAGCTGCATTTGACACTGTATCATCTAACCCTTCAGAGAGCTTGCTGGTTAAAAGGCTGGCAAGTGTTAGATCCAAGCTAGTGCTTCCAACATTTCTAGTACTGGTGTAGTTGAAAGGGTGTTAGCACTTTCTCTAGTGTAATCAAGTCATCTCTTTGAGATTTTGTAATGGTTCATAGTGCCCCTTTCATGTGGCTGAAGTAGGTTGTGTTTTGTGGCTCATTACATGTTCCATTTTGAGTCAGATTCTACCCTCTGATATGCATGTCCCACTGACTTCAGTGGGAGTTGCAAGTGTTTATATGAGGGAAGAGTTTGGCCCATTATAAACATACCCTTCAGATTAGTGCAGTCAACAAGAGCCATCTCTGCAACTTGGGGAACTAGTAGACTCTGCATAAAAATGGATCCTTAGGTATGTAAGTTAATGGGGGCTTTTGTACTGAAACACAGTTGGATGAAGAACATTTTGAACCAAAGGACATGTCTTTGGTCAGTATTTTTTTCCAATCACTCTGATGCTAGTCTTGTGATTATTATTTCTTTGTATTACAATTGGGTCGAGAGACCTTTCTGCTAGTCACTATACAGACATCTACAAAGTCACACCCCCAACTCTAAAGAGAGAGCCTAACGTTGAAAAAGTATTTTCATTTATTTCAGTTTTATTTTGTGCATTTGAGAGCACTTTGTGTGTCTAATAATGGCATTTTCTTTCCCATTCCCCCCTTTCTCCTTCTGCTTGATCCCACAGGGAAGTCATAATTCTGTGATTTTCACCAAACTCTGTTGCAATGCAAGTGAGTGTGATGTGATAAATTCAGCATTATGACATCATTTCGTGACCATCAAGAGAAGATGGGGTATGCGGGAGCTATCCTTGTTTAAACACACATTGTTTTAATAAATAGCAGACATGGTAAGAAACTGTAACAAGTGGTGGATTTCTTCTAGTCTGGTCTATCTGAAAGCCACTTTGCTTAAATGGCAATGCTGTATCTGCAGCAAAGGCTTTCAGTTCTTGTTCTGTTAAACATTTTTGTTTCTGATGTTCAATGCTAATACAAAAGCCCTCTTGACATTTCATGTATCAATGTAATACATGGTATTCTGTTTCATCCACTAGAACGTTGCATTTATATATGCAATTTGACGCTGGGTTTTCTTTGAGGGCTTTGGGGTTTATGTATATAATTTTTGCATAGAAAGTCTTGGCTGTTTAAAACTAGACCTTAAGTGATTATGTAACTTAAGTTCTAGGGTACTGATGTGACTGTGTCTACGCTAGAGAGCTTACAGCAGCACAGCTGTTCCGATGCAGCTGCACTGCTGTAAGATCTCTCATGTAGCCACTCTGTGCCAACCGGAGAGAGCTCCCGTCGGCATCATTAAACCACCCCCCCAATGAGAGGTGGTAGCTATGTCGGTGGGAGAAGCTCTCCTGCCAGTGTAGCGCTGTGCACACTACCGCTTATGCCGGAGCAACTTACATCACTCCGGGGCATAGAATATTCACACCCCTGAGCAACATAAGTTTTGCTGACATAAGTGGTAGTGTAGACATAGCCTGAGACATAAACATTAAATACTAGTATTTATTTTAAATTCTAAATATGTACATATCTGTTGCTGTCTTCAAAATATTGTGCAAACCTTTAAGGATCACTATCAACCTAAACAAAATAATTTAGACCAAAATGTGATGCCCTTCCACTATTTGATTGTAAAGCCACAAAAATTGGCAAGGATGGTTGGGGGCAATTGGAAGTTAGTGGTTTTTGTTTGTTTGTTTTTAAACAAAATAACTTTCAAGATGAATATGGGGAAATTGAGACAGAGAGAATTGACTTGCCCAAGGTGTCAAAGCAGAGCAGATACAACTCAGGAGTTCCTTGCTTCTAGTCCGATGCTCAGTCAACTACTAGACCATGCTACAGTTCATAATTCATACAGCATCTAGCACACTGTGGGTGCTGTTGGAAACACAAATGAGTATCTTATGTTAATTCAATCTAATTAAAAGAAATGCTTTAATTAGCAGATCAGAGTGATTTTCTTTTAACAGTAAATAACATTGAGGACATCAGAATACAATTTGAAGTTTTTGAAATGGGAATATGATTAATATTGTGGATAAAAACATTGTAGGAAGTACTTGTAGTTTAAGCATTCATTTGTACTTATAAATTATGAAGCTGAACTCTCCTGCCCATTCTCTAGATTTTAAAAGGTATCTGTTAGTGTTCGAAACCAGTTAAATTTTTTGACTTGTTACAAACTTTACAAAGTTTACATTGGCAGGTTAACTAAGAGTTTGTTAAAGAAGCTTGTCTTCTCCATTCTTCTTAGTACTCGTGCTCTAGAAAGCTCCAGTATTGCAATCACATTTGTAAAGTGAAGTACATGAGTGAGTAGTCCCATTAAGTTCAGTGTTATTGCTCATATGCATAAGTGTTTGCAGAATTGGGGCTTTGGTGTTCTTCCATCAAAAATTATTATTTGTGTTGTGTTTCTGTTCATTACTGTTAATTTAAATCAGAAAAAATACTTTTGGTTGGAGGTTATCAAAGGTTAAAAATACTGCTTAGGAAGCTTAATAGAATTGAAATGTCGGGGCTAATTTTTATACTAGAAGGAAAAAGTTACTAATATAGGTTTCCTCCTGTGTTCTACAGTCTGTCCAGTGAAGATGCTGCTTTGAGGCTGCATTGAGATGCTAACCAGGTACCTTGAACTTTTGGTTTTCCAGTGCAGCATCTCTAAGTAATATTTTGATATAGGAGAAGACTAAAAAACCTTGAGACTAAAATCCATTCTTGTTTCCATAACTTCAAAGACTTTTTTAACTAGAGATGAGTTTAGATTGTCTTGTATCCTTAAAACAAACAAACCCTGTATCATGAGAATCTCTTTATAGGTTTGTTCTCCTTAGCATTTGCATGCTTGTATCTTCATAGCCATTTTGATTATGTTTAGGAACAGAATTCAAACTGGGTTCCAGTTAAATTGGTTTCTGACATGCTTTGGCCAGTTGGTGTGAATGAATGGGTGGTGCTAAGCCACATTTAAAAAACTGTGATCTAAGAACTGAAGCGGGAAACCATTTAATCTGAATCAGAGTTTAAATCCTGTTTTTAAATACAAATTTCAAACAAATGTCAGTGTAGACAAAGCCAATATTTGTTACCAAAGTGCTATAAATAGTTCCTTTTCTAAGCAGGAAAGAGTATCCCTTCAGGCAGATGAAGAACGAGGTTGACATTGTCAGTTGCCAAAAAGGGAAAAGATGGGAGGGTGGCGGTGGCACTTCTAGAGTGTGACTGCTGCTGATTCTGCAAGCCTTTCTTAAAAACCTCAGAGGAGATGTTATCGCAAATGCACAGGAGTGACAAAGCTTTTTCCCATCCTGCCAAGAACGTGTGTTTTACAATGTATTAAATAATAGATTTGGAATCCAGCTGTAGTGTTGTGGGTTTTTTTAAAAGCAAAAACCAAAAAAAAAAAAAAACCAAACCCATACCCAAAAGCCATAAATGTTTTGAAATCATGCCAAATTAATTTTAGTTGTTTCTCAATAATCAATGACATTAGTGTGTTTTTGCTAGGTTTTTAATCGATCTGTTTGCAGAATTTTATTTTGAATCCGCGAACCAGCAGTGATGATCTGTGACCTGAAAACTGATTACCAGAGACTAGATGAAATTTTTCTGGGATTGTGGACCTTCTTTTAATCTTCTTGTGTAATGATAATCTCTCAGTCGTTCTCGGCATCCTTGTCATCTCCCCACTCTGTGTGTCTTCATAGCCCCACGTTGCAGTGGCACCCTCCGGACAGATTCCCTGTGCAGCTCATCAGTGTCACTTCATGGTTGGCTGGCTGGCTGGCAGGGGTCTTCATAGAGTGCTTTAGGCTATGCTCTCCCTCTTCCACAGTATTCCAAACCCCAGCTGGTCCAGGGAGCCAGGGTCCAAGAATCAGATTCAAGCCTTCTGCATGGCAGCACATATTGCTACCAGTAGGCCAGGCTTAATTTCAAAGCTATTTGACATGGGTGTTGAGTGAACAGTAAAATTGCTACCAGAAAGTTTCTCTCCAAAAATAAAATGTAAATGGTCAGACAGCATTTAGATTTCCAATAACACTAAATTTAACTATACAGCAACCAAAGTACCATGTGTCTGAAAACTTCTGCTGTATACAAAGTTACATAAAATGGAAACTATTGTCATTGTGTTTTTGGTTGGCTAGAATTCTGCTTAACTACAGTATATCTCTAACCCAGGTCTCGTTACTGCTACTGCAGTCACTCAGCCAAGCCAGTAACTGCTCTTAGAATTGTGAAGTTTTTTGCAGGCTGTAATTGGTTGTTTTTTAAATGCAGGTAATAGTATATACATACCTACAGTACTAAAGATGGTATAATAGAGATCATCTTAACTGTATGATAGCCCATTTAAATCCTTGACAACTTAGTAGGTCATTTTGTGAATATGAAGGTTTTAACATTAACGTCTCCTGCATTGTAATTTTATAGGGAGAAGAAATGGGTGACAGTTGGCGACACATCCCTCAGAATTTACAAATGGGTACCAGTAACAGAGCCCAAAGTTGATGATGTAAGTATTTCTGGACATCCTACAGATAGATATCTTTAGAAGTTTTTGCAAAAAGAAAAGGAGTACTAGTGGCACCTTAGAGACTAACCAATTTATTTGAGCATAAGCTTTCGTGAGCTACAGCTCACTTCATCGGAAGTTTTGGAACTGCAGACCAGTATTTAGTTGAGGTCGTAAGGGGACATACTGTCTGTCCTCAGATCTCAAAGTTAATATTGGGTTGGGCCTTAGTACTTAAAGAGAAGATTTCCAAGGGAAACTGAGGTTGCTGCAGAAGGTAATGTTGGTGATTCAGTAAGGTAGCACTTCCCCCCCCAAGTCTCACTCTAATACATGACTTTTAAAGAGATTTGAAAGCAAGTTAGTTTTTTAAAATAGTTAGTTATAGATTCTGCATTCCCATTTTCCAATTTAATAAAAAAAAAAAAATCTCACCTTTTTCTTTTTGAAAGACCCATACAATCATCAGAGGAAAGTAACTTGTGCAGCTAACTGTGCACAGTATGTATACTGTATTCTTGCTGTGCATCGTTACGGTTGCCACATCTCACAATAGAGACACCTTTTTTTCAGTGTCTTATAAAGAGATTCCTCTGTGTGCGTGTGTAGTTTATAAAGTGTTTTAGAATTCTTTGGTATATAAGTGCTATGGAAATGTGAGGTATTATTGTATTGATTAAGATGCTCAAGCCAAGCAGTATAGCATGTTCTCTGCTATTGTAATGGCTATTTTCTCCTGATAAATAAGCATTGCACTTGCAGCGTATTGATGTTCTTACTGTGCAGTGCATTGTGAATTCACTGTTTTTTTGCTATGATAGACACATGGCATAAAACAGCATATATAATGAAAATAAAAATTAATAGCACTTATCTTTTCATCCGTAGATCTCAAAGTTCTTTACAAAGGTAAGTATGCATTATTACTCCCATTTTACAGGTGGATAAATTTGTGCCGAGAGAAATCGTAATTTACCCAAGTTCTTGCAGTAAGTCAGTGACAGAGCAGGGAAATATAACTTGGATCTTCTGAATCCCAGTCTGGTAACCTATCCACTGGACCATGTTGCCACTGTTTTAAATCTATAACAGAGGTGTGAAATAAGTTGCAGTTTGATGGAACTAATAGTTTAGTATCTTGGTTTTCAACCTGTGGTCTGCAGAGACCCCTGGGGGACCACAGACTACGTCTAAGGGGTCAGCGAAAGGTGGTTGTTATCTAGCATAGTAGTTTTCAACTTGTGTTCTGTGGATCCCCAAGAGTCTGCACACTGTATAAGATTTTCAGAAGGGTCCGCACCTCCATTTGAAGTTTTGTAGGGGTCTGCAAATGAAAAAAGGTTGAAAACCACTGGTCTAGTAAAATGTCCAAAATAGTGGCTCTCAAAAAAGACTGAAGCCTGGATTTACACTACTCAAAACCCAATTTCTGTCTTCTGATTGAGGTTATGTTAAACTGAACCTGTTTCTTTACGTGACTTCAGTCGCCTTGCAGAATCTGCTCCTTAAGGTGCAAGACATGCCATATCTACCCCGTTTAAGGAAATCTCTAATCCGCCAATCTGCCGTTTTCAGTTCAAGGCACCCTGTTTAGACAGCTCCTTTAAAGCAGTGGTTCTCAACCTATTTATCGTTGTGGGCCGCAGGTTGAGAACCACAGCCTGCCACCCCCAGACCACTATGCCCATCGCTCCCACCCAGAGACCCCTCCACAGAGTGGGGCCAGGAGTGGAGCCCTGGATGGGGGCTGGGTAGCAGCTGGGCAGCAGGGACCCTGGATCTTGCTGTACAGGGCCGGGCAGCCCCGACCTTGGACCCAGTTGCACAGGGCTGGATTGTAGGGCAGCCTGGCGGCAGCCCAGACCCTCACCCCACATGACAGCTGGCAGCCCCGACCCTGGACAGCAGCCCCCGGACCCCGCGTGGCAGCCCCTGGATTCCAGACCCTCTGCGGGGCTGACCGGCAGCTCCAGACCCTCGCAACGTGAGGCCAGCCCCTGCCGTGCTGGGTGGCCAGGCAGCCATGATCCTGGACCCTGTGGCTCTGTGGCCTTTAGCACACAGCTGGGCCTCAGCTGTGTGCTAATTGGGCTGCGGGTTGAGAGCCATTGCTTTAAAGAACCTCTGTCACCACTAGATGGCAAGAAGAAGCTGCAAGCATAGCCAATGCCTATTCAGCAGTCCAGCCCCTGATTTTGACCTTCCAAGCCATCTGTGGCAAAGCTTAATTGCCTCAGATGTAGACGGATCAAGTGTGCTGCAAATGTCTATAAGTGGGGGCCTTTGTGACTTTCCCCTTTGCTACTATGGCCAGTTAGAAGATGTAGATGATATACCTGGAGGCTGCATCCATTGCTGGGGCTACGTGGTTCCCTCATGGACTTGCACAACACCTTCCATCAGCTGTTGAATGGTTGAGATATTTAAATTAACATGCCTGACTTGAACATCTATGTAAATGTAATCACAATACAAAAAGTTGCCCTAAAGACTTCACTAGCTGACATGCTGCAAAGATTTCCAGAGAGTCTCTTGTATTTAAAAGTTTCTTCAGAGCTGAACAGCTTGTGTGTGAAATAAACTCTCGTCAGTTAGGATGCCTATTTTTTCACAGAAGTGTTCTGTATAGAAACTTTTTATCTCATTGATAAGTGTTGGCACTAATTGGATTACTTGTTATACAAAGAGAAAATGGTTGCTGTTACAATGTGTGCTTTGTTAAATATATTTGAGCCGGGGGGTTACAATTTCTAGGGTTTTTCCAGGCAAACTTTCCTGCATCTAAGCCTGTATCCAGCAGAATACTTCTGACTTTTTTTTTTTTAAATGTCCTTCATAGTACATTAGAACTGAGTTCATAGACATATTCTGCATGAGCATATCAGCTCCGCATAGGCGGATCCTCATTACAGTCAGTGATGCTCAATGTTTGTCTGAGTCCTTTCACATGTAACCAGTCATAGTATTTGGACCATAATTTGGCATATTGGGCAAATAACCCTTGATTTTGAGTCTAAAACTAATTGACAGAGGCCCTTTGAAACTAGGTCATTCTAACATTCACATGCTGTTGCAGCCTTGTTTAAGATTAAAGGGTCTCTGCCTTGTGGCACATGAAATCCCTGAACAGAAAAGAGCTATACATTATTAGAGAACCTAAAGGAGGGAAGGCAAAATCTGATCTTTTTACTTGGGCACAAGAATTATTCTCCACCTGCCCTTGGCCTACATGCACCGAAGCAGATTAAGATACCCTCCTAGTGCTCATTAGAATGGTAGGATGGGGGTCTTACTAATGTGCCCTGCAATGCTCCATGGCCCCAAAGGAAGTTGTATGCCATTTTAGGGGGTATGGTTAGTGTCTCTCCCCCATCAATGCACAAGGTGCTCCTAGGGCCACCTGAGCTGTTTTGGTGGGATGGTTTAGGAGCTGTTCACTCAGCTGCTACCCTTTTGTTCCCTCTGAAAAGAAACAACACAGTGCTTCTGGAAAGTGTGGCTTCCTTGATCCAGAGCTGTTAGATTTGTCAGTAACTTTCTGAAATATGTATATGTAAGTGTTTGTTTGTATTTATGATGTATATTTTAATAGGGAAAAAAACACCTTGTTCCAAGGATAGAGAAAAGTGCCCCAGTGTCTGTCTTGTTGAAATTCTTTTGCAGCCTCAGACCATACTTGATTGTCTTCTTGTTTCTGTCCCTCATTGGAGAGTGTTGCCTGACCATAATGGGTTGATTACTGAGCTTCTCCCTTCCTGGAGTCTGGCTTTTCATTCTCCTCTCAGCAGGAACTGGGTTTTCCAAGAGCAGCGCAGCTGGCACTTTCTCCTAGGAGACCAGTTACATCATCTCCTAATTGAAAATGCTGCATCCCTTTCTAGACACGGATTTTCCACATGATGGATGCAAACATCTCTTTTGTTGCTTTAACCTTGCAGCTCCTGCTATTACACAGGACATGGGGCAGGGGTGTGTGTATGCAGGACTGTCTTGCTGCTGTTGGGATTTCTCTTTCTCTCATAATCCCTCCTGCTCCACTTTTTAGATTTAATGCAGAAACTACATTGTATATGGAGAAGGGAGAAGTCTCAGCAGCCTGGGAGGGAGGCAGGCAGGCCGGCAAACAGCCATCCTTTCCATGTGAAAATTCTCAGTCCCCCACCATTACCATCATGCACACCTTCAAAAATCCATGCAAAAAGTGAAGATGCTGTGTCCTAGGTGACTAAATGATAACCTGGAGCAGGCTGTTGCTTCATAATACAGCCCTTCCAGGAAATAATTGCCCCTACTCCATTCTCTCTCCAGAACCGCTTCATACTCTTTAAAATACTTGGCACTTGCAGCCTGCGAGTCTTTCATCTAAAGATCTCAAGGTGCTTTACCAGAAATGTTCATCACTTTACTGTGAGGTAGATCACTGTTATCCCTATTTTCCAGAATAGGATACTGAGTTACAAAGCAGGGAATTGATTTACTCAAGGCTCCAGAGTGGCAGAGTCAGAAATCATGTAAAGAATTCCCAAATCCCAGCCCTTACTCTAATGACGTTGCCTCTGCTTTTGCCTTCTCGGTTTTGGCAGGAATTCTCTTGATCTTGTCTTTCCTTTTCCAGTTGCCTTTGTAGCTCTTGGGAATTGGGAAAAACATGAATAAAAATACTTTATTTTAATGCACCCAAAAAACACCTTAATGGTGCATAATAAATTAAATTATACACCTACTGGAGTGGCCTGTTGGTATATTATATACCTTCAAGGCTCCGGATATACTAGCTGTGGGGGAGGAGTCCTCCACAGTCTTAGCCCTAGGCAAAACAGATGCTTGGCTGAAAATAAAAGGAGTTTTTCATTGTGTTCTGAAGGCCAGCAGAGCTCTGGTGAACAAAGTATGTGTTCAAATACTTCTCTTTAGTAAATTTCTACTCCTCTCTCTAAAGAGAGCTGCCCCCAAGCATAATGTACAGGTGGGCTTTCGGCTACAAAGTAGTATGACTGCACTAGGGAAAGGTGCAAAACTGCTAGGGCCTGTGCTATTGGTTATAGCACTGCAGTAAGCTATGGTAAAATTTCTGTTACAAAGAGAGAGGTGTGGTATTTTGGTCTGCCCACAGAGCTGGCAACCAGCAACTCCCCAGTTCTAATCTTGATTCTTATGCAGCTCCTTCATTTTACCTTGGATAAGTCACTGGCGCATTCCGCCTCAATTTCTCCAGCTGCAAAATGGGGGGATAATAATGAGCTACCTCACGAGGGTGATGTTATGTTGTGCAGTGGTTTTGAAGATGAAAAGCAAAGGTGTCCTGATCTGTGACTAGGGCTCCTAGGCACTACAGTATACAAATAATAATAATAATAATGTTTATAAACACTAAACATTAGCAGAACTTCTGGTAATAGTTGCTTTTTTGTGTGTGCGTTAGTGGTCATAAAGAATAAACTGTATAAATGTTTCTCAGAGATTCTTATGATGACTGCCTCATCAGTGTTCTTGGTAATTCTTGACTTGGCCTTATTTCCCACATGCAAGTTATAAGCATGATATGCTTACAGGACTAATGCACTGAGCTGAAAGAGAGAGTTTTACACTAACACATGGGTGTTGTTTTCCTGGCTAACAATTCGGAGACTTTAATTTTTGGGGTGTGTTTTTGTTTTTCAGAAAAACAAAAATAAGAAAAAAGGCAAAGATGAAAAATGTGGCTCTGAAGTGACCACTCCAGAGAATAGCTCTTCTCCAGGGATGATGGACATGCATGGTGAGTGGGACGTGATCAGCCCAAGCTACTCCAGGCACTGTTATAAAGGAAGTAACCAATGGACAAGATTCCTCTTGGAATCAACAGGAGTCGCTGATGCATACAATGAGGGCAGAATTGGCCAAGTGAGAATAAAAAAAATTAGAAATGCCTGGCGCTAGATCAGTGTGTGGTATAAGTCATTAACGTTGATGGTGGTAAATGCAGTTTTCACTCAGGCTGCATGTAAAAGAAAATCCCTTTGTCTTCTGTGAGGGGAGCTAAGACACTGAAATAAAACGTGAAAAGGACAAAACAAAAATAAGCCCAGTATCCAAGGTGCTGTTTCGCTTATCTAAGTGACGTAGTAACCTTGTGCAGCTTACAGACACTGCTTGCTTTGGCAGTGGAAAGCTAATGAGTTCTTGTATATGTATTTGCTAACTCAGACAAGCTGCATATGTCTTCACAGTGTGTCTGTCCTTAAAGTGCACAGGTAACTGCCTAATAAAATACCGTTTCGCATTTAAAATATGAGAAAATTTATCTTGAAACCACTTTTTCAAATTCAGCAAAGCAGAGACTGTCCATTGAAGTATGTTTTAATAGATAGTGTGCAATATTAGTAATTTTTAATAACCTATGAAGGGAAGAAACATGGTCATTTATATACGTACCTATTCGCCCTCCCCCAGACTCCAAAGGAGCTGAAAGAATTTTGCTTAAAAAAAATTGTGGGAAGAGACGAAACACACAACTTCATCCCCAAAGTAAATATTTCAGGAAGTCATCAGAATATGAAAGCAGAGAGCTACAATGGAATCTCTTCTGCAACTTCAGCTATGATTGTCTGTACTGTATGGGTATTGTAATAAATTGTTGGGAGGAGTGTTGTGGTGCCTAATTTAGGATTTTAAGGCATTTTGGAGAGTTTTGGATGGAAGACTATAGAAATGCAAAGCATTAAGGAAGTGGCTATGAGACTGGGCTGTTAGCTAGCTTGAAAGTTGTGTACAATAACATCTAAAACAGAATTCCTAATTTGAGCTGTGACAAACAAAAATAACACAGGAGACTTTCTTGACAAGTAGTTGAATCTTCAGCAAGATTTTAAATTCATGAGAACTTTTGCTAAGAATCCTCCTGGAAAATGAAAGTTCCTTTGTGCCATACATAATTGATATGATGAAATAAGCAGATTGGGTTAATGTTGTGAAGAATGGAGAAGCTTTATTTTCAGATCGCCTGCTTCTCCTCTCACTTGTGTCAGGTTTACACTTGTTTAACCCTATTGACTTTAATGGCGTTACTCCTGATTTACACCAGTGCAAGTTAAGAATTGGGGCAAAATTATTCTTTCAGTTCCAAGAAAAAAACACTACTCTCCTGTAGTATTTGCCACTGGGAAGACTTCTCCTTGATAAAATTAACCAAACCAGAAAACAAAATTTTCAGTTCCCAGAACAAATGCTGACAGATTAAGAAAAGCAAGGTGAATTGAGTGTTACCATGGTTTCTATCAAAATGGCATCTGTACAGCTCAGCCATGTTGAAATTCCTTAACTTATGGATGTCTAGGTAGCAGCAGTGGCCAAAGCTGCTTCCCCATTTGAGTTGGAGTAGAAAGGTTTGACCTTTTGAAGATGCAGAATTTTAGCTTTAGCAGTTTGCAGCTTTGTCACCCATCTACACAGACTTCTAGTGTGACTTTATCTTGGACAAGTCATTTAATCTTTGTCTCTCCTTTCCCCATTTGCAAAATGGAGATAATACTTTTTCCTTGCCTTTTGTCCATTTTGTCTATTTAGATTGTAAGCTCTTTGAGACGGGGACTGTCCCCGATTTTATGTGGTGACTACCTGAGTTGGGACCTGATCTCAGTTTGGACCTTTAGGCCCCACATCAATACAAATAATAAAAATAAGTGTTCTCTATGGAAATACACATGAAAACTTTACCTATTACAGAAGGATACTATGTGCTTGATTAGCAGGTTGATTTAAGGGGATTATGTTACAACTGTGCTCCAAGATCTGTACTGGTTGGCTGTCAGTTAATTTCTGGTTGCAATTCAGCTGTTGGTTTGTACCTATAAAGTGGTTTGGGAGTGTTTCTTTCCTTGGACGATACCCCCGCAGATGATATTAGATGAGGCACTCAAGCAGGTAGCCCCTGGTTTCCCCAGGAATTGGATGCAGACAAGGCATTTCCGCTGAGGGGCTCTTGATATTAGAATTTGCTTCTCCCTTTGACTCGACGTGGCCTAGGTTTGTAGACCTTCAGGATACTCTGGAAGGCGCACCTGTTCTTTTGAGTAGAGGGAGGGGCATGAAGGAGCATACAAGTCTGCAGGGTAAGTATTAAGAGTTGGGTACTGATGCTCTCGATGGATGAACTGATAAAATACAGAATTCTGGCTTCTGATAAGAGATTATATTATATAAATCCAAGAATTCTGTGCTGTTATTGTTTAGAGCCCTTGGTCACCATATTTGAAGAAATATGCACTATAGTTAAGCAGCACTGTGTACAACACAGGGCATCAGAGAATGTCAGTTGCGTGAAGGGGACTTAAGTGTAAAGAGTCCTACTAATTTGTGAACCTGAACAGTCCTCAGCTCACCCAATATTCCCAGTGAAGTCACTGGGATTCTTGAGTGTGCAAGACATGTAGAATCACATCCGATATTAGCTATGCTATGATGCATAAAATTATATAACTTCAAGAAGAGCCAAAATATCCTATTTCATTCACTTTTCATCAAGGTAGAATTTTTTTCCAGATGACAATAGCAACCAGAGTTCAATAGCTGACGCTTCTCCAATAAAACAGGAGAACAGTAGCAACTCAAGTCCAGCACCTGAGCAGAACTCAGCAACACAAGCAGATGGCACTGAAGTAAAGTCTGATGAAACTCAAGCAGATGCAAAGGAGCAACCTGGTTCAGAAGGTAATGCATATAGATATATCTTGTGCCTGCAGCTTTTCTAATAGGAAGCACTAGTTTAAACTAACACTTAAGTTCCACATTCTTGATAAGAAAGAAGCTGAAATAATAAAAGTGGAACAGTGTGACTGGCATGTGATAAAAAACACAACCATCCATTTTTCCAAAACAACAAATACAGCTCACAAATCAAAAGTGATGATTTGCCACAGTCCACATGTTGTTAGTTATTTAACTTCTCCATAATGATGTCTAGTTGGCTTAAGTCTTCTAAACTTCATTGCTGTGTCAGTCAGAGCAAAGTCCTTGGTATGTAAGTATTTTATTTATGTACTTAAAACTCCTGTTGACTTCACAGGGAGCAAGAACAGGTTTAAACTAAATTACAAAATTAATTTCTTCCATGAGAGTTCCACTGACTTCAGTGGTAGCTGGCCCAGGTTCGAAATCTTTACTGCACCTAGATGCCTCACATCTCCAGAACAGAGTGGAAAATATTTTTCTGCTTGGTTTTATACCTTAAAAATTCAGGTCCTGCCTAGGTTGGAGGACTGATTGCGAACTAGTGAAATGGTTCCATCACAAGAGCTAAACTGGTGAAAGTTGATTTGCTGAGAGGGGAAGAGATTTTTATTGACTCTTTAAAACTTTTATTATGTAAAACTTATCTAATGTCAGTAACTGAAAATTGACATTTTAAAGAAGGAAGTTGCTTCTGTATTCATCATCCTTGGGCTTTCTTGAGAACTCACAATAAACTCCCTTATATTGCTCATTGATGCTCCAGTGAAAGCAGGGAAGATCAGACTTGACATTCCAGATATTCTTAAGGTAAAAAACAAGCAGGGGAGGAGGGAAACCTTAAAATAAATAAACCTTTTAGGCCACCTTAATCCATACCAAGAAGCAAAAAATAGACTTAAACCCCAATCTTAAAAAATCCTTTGTATGTCACCATTTAGACATTTATCAAAGCCTTGATCCTGCCAGGTGCTCAGCCAGTGGGAGTTGAGGATGCGCTTCACCTAGCATCATTGGGCTCTAAACAAAAATGGAAATAACAAATATTGGTATTTTGTAACTTGTATGTGTACATTTTTATTTTAACTTTATTTTTTTTTAATTCACTTTGCTACATTTCTTTTAAAGCTAACTCTGAATTTGTTTGCCCAGTTTTCTAAAAAGTACATAATGTATTTTATTTGCTGCGCTGAAAAACAGCCAAACATGATGTTGGTGAAAATGTTTTAAATCTGACATTGTTAATGCTATATTTCTTTGGTGCCTTGTAAAATTTTAGTAACTGAAACATTTGCCGTGTACCTATGCAAAATCTTATGTTGTGATGTTTTGAAAGTACCATTGTCTCCTCCCTATTATAATATATAAAATATACTCTTAACAGCATTCTAATAATCTGGTTGCAAAATTTCTGCCATAACAAAGCATTTAAATTGTCCTTCACAAACCTCTTCCTACTGATTCAGTTCTTAACTCAGTAGATCCAATATCCAATTTAAATTTAGATCAGTTATCTCAGTAATATTAGAACGATGTACATCATGCTAAATACCTTCAATGGCTAGAATGTAACTTTTAGATGCGGGGCAATTTGGCAGTTAAATCACTACCAAAGTAGACACAGGAAAGCCAAATTTTATAAAATAGTGTTCTCAACTGACTGCTCACTGGGAATTGTGTGGATTTCCTGCCAGATGGAAAACTTGCCTTTAACTTGTTCATGGGTGAATTCAGCCAATTACATAATGTACATCTCCCATGACTAAATTTAGGTTCAAGGAAAATCTTTCCTTGGGTTGTTTCCAGGGCTGTTACTGTGAAATGAGAGGGAAAAGCTAGGGCAAAATGCATACTAATCTGGCCTTTTTGCTGGTTGGATGCTGTGTTTACTTAGGGATTCTAAATCCAAATAACCCATCATCCATTGGAGAATGATGCTGTTTGATCAAATAGCTGATTGTGACATTGTCAAGCTGAATTTAAATAGCAGGTAACAAATTAAGGACCCAAATCTGTTCCACTGTACATCTTATGTGACTATTCTGAAGTCATTGTGGAAGGTTAGGGGAAAAATTGTCCCTAATTCTTTAAAATCAACATTTTTATAATGAACAAATATTTTAGAACATTTTCCTATGTGTATACTAATTATTGGCAGGTCTGAATGACTCTGAGGACAGGTAATCCTACCAAATTCATAGGCGTGAAAAATGCATCACAGACTGTGAAATCTGATCTTTTATGTAATTTTATCCTATACTATACAGATTTCACGGGGGAGACTAACGTTTCTCAAAATGGGGGTCCTGACCCAAAAAGGGGTTGCAGGGGAGTCATGGTATTGCCACCCTTCTGTGCTGCCTTCAGAGCTGGGTGGCCAGAGAGCTGCGGCTGCTGGCCAGCTGCCGAGCTCTGAAGGCAGTGCCCCACCACCAGCAGTGCTGAAGTAAGGGTGGCAATACCAAACTATGCCATACCAAACTGGTGGCAATACCAAACTGTAGTTTAACAGTGTCAGCAAATTGTACTGTAGAAGATACTAAAGGAAATAAAGCCACTGCTCCGAAGTGCTTTTAATCTGGAAGTACTGAAGACTTAGTGTTTTTTTTATAGCCACACAAACAATTCTATGGCAATTTAGAGAAAACCCCCCATAAAACCACAAAAACAAACATCTTGCATCTGACTGAGTCACTTTGAGAATTATCACTCTTCAGACCACATTCAGTAAAAGATTTTCTGGAGAAGGCTTGCCTTTTGGTAACTCATAGGTAAAAAGAATTCTTTAGTTTAGCTCATGTGGCTAAATTGGGTAATGTAATATTGGGTGCTGAATATTATGAGTTTAGTCCCCACTGCTAATTCAGATATCATCATGTGTATGCAATCACAACTGGTTATATTTGAATGAAAGGTATTGTATGTACATTAGCATTAGAGAGTATAAGCTTGTATTGAAAGTTGATTCTTCATGTTTAAAATAAGTTTTTACTCTTTCAGATACTTCTGATGAACAGAATTCACAGTCTTCAATGGAAAATTCCATGAACAGTTCAGAGAAAGCAGAAATTCAATCCTCTGGAGAAAATGATATAACTACAGAGGCATCTAAAAACTCTCAGGTAATTTTAATTAAGCTTTTTAAAAAAAGCTACTTTTACACGTCTTTTCCAAATTCAATATCAACTTTAAAAAAAAAGTTAAAGAAAAACTGTCAGGAGACCAACCACATTTACATTTATTTCTTTAGCTGTGTTACTAAGATCACCTTGGACTATTAAATTATTTTTAGTATCTGATTTGCTTTCACCATTCATTTGGCCTTCTGTTTCAATTTCATTTGCCTTTAACAGTAAGAAGACTGATCAGTTTCACTTTCAGGCTCATCTGCACCAGCCCAAGTTCGATATGTAAGGAGATGTTACTGTCCAAATAAGGAGGATTTTATTTACTTACAGTCCAGTAGGCTGTGCCCAAAATGTATCCCTTTAATTTCCATTTGGAAATAAATATATTGTCTTTATAAAGCAGAACAGCTAATAGACCTGGCAAAAATGTAATGCTAATAAACTCAGTGGGTCAGATTCTGGCTTGAGGTATGTGTATGTCTGCAGAGCCATGGCTAGGAGAGGGGCTGTGGCTTGGGAATTATCCCACCTAAATCTGCACTACAGGTCCTCTCTGAGACTTGGTGGTGGTTTCACGTCTGAGTGCACATGTGCCCACTCTCAAACTCTCACACCCTGCCCTGGAGAAATTGCTGCTGCTGCTACTAGAAGGAGTAACTTCTGGGTCTTTGTTTTTTGTTGTGGCTGAGTATGGAGCTGAGGTAAGTCAGTCTGATCACATTACTGCTGTTGCTTTGGAATGTATGCAGTGGCTTCATGCCGGGAATCAGGATTTTGCCCTATGTGACTAGGTAACAACAAGACCAAGCAACATGATGTTTTAGAAAGATGATTTCAGGAGGTGTGTTTATTTGGTTATGTCATTCACATCCTAGGATATTTTGCGTCCCCCAAGTAACATGAGAGTACTCACTCTTTATTTTAATCTGATATCTACAGCACCTAAGATTCAGTCCAATGATAACATGAATTCTTTCTCTCTTTCCTGTTAAGGACTCTGAAGGAGTGCCACCTTCTAAAAAGATGAAAGTAGAGGCTTCCCAACAAAATGTTGAAGAGATTTAGACTATAGATTTTTTCTGATCAGTTTTTATGTAAGGTACATCAGTGGGCTTAATCATAGAACAACTTTACTTAAGCATCTTCTCTTGGATGAGGACAGAACTCCTAACTTTTCAAGTTACCAAGCAAAAATCCAAGAAAACCTAGCAAAGGTTTAACTTCTCAGACACTGAAAACTTTTTCCTGTGAAACAAACATTTGAGAACTTTTAAGTTACTGTCTCTGAAATGGTTGGAGTAAACAACTCAGGAGGGGTCTACGCACTGTTTCTAAAGTCAAAATTACAATTATGTTGCTGCTGGTTTTATTTTTTTCTATTTTTTTTTTTTCCATTTCTCTATTTAACAATGTAAGATATTTAAGGATGGTACAGGTCAGGTATTAGCTTTCATGTGAAGTTCATTGTTCTGGCGTGATGTCTGCTTTTGTTTTGTGCCTTGTGTTCTGAAAACAGTGCTAACTTTTAAAGTTGTTTTGCAGCTGTCTCCTTTGCAAAGTGGCCTATGTTTGTATAATGCCATGTAGTAAGTTTTTCTGGTTTTTTGTTTTATTTTTTTATTTTAAATCCCTGATGCTTAAAACTTAACAAATAGAGATAAAATTGATCTGGAAGCCATTTTCACACTTGGAGTCCAAGGAGACAAAGAAGCGTCATTTTATTTTTCTGCAGCTACAGTGGAGACCTTTTATTGAATGCCCGGCATTCGCAAACTGTAAATCTGGTCTTTTAAACTGTTCTTAACTTCATCGGAAGTTAATATGATTTATTTACCATTTATATTCCAGATCTGAATAAATTTAATAGAAGTAAAGTAGATTAAGTAATAGGTCCAGATCTCTGTACTGGGTACAGTAATTGTTTTATAAAAAAGTTCCACTATAAAGATAGGATCAAAGGGATTGATGTGCAGCAAATGATTTATTCTGATATCAGGTTTTCACTGAACTGGATTTCATTGTACTGTTCTTTAATAAGATGTTTACTGATATATTCCAGGCTATACTGTATTTGGGATTTTTTTAAACTTTCAGCTAGTCTTTGTAAATAAGTCTTATTTCCATAATCTCTACATTACTGGTAGAAATTATCCTTTCTTTTCAATTATGTTGAAGCGTGCTTATGCTAAGCTTGTTTGAGCGGCTCTGAGCATGTGTAACTCCCTTCAAGTCAATGGCATTTAGAGGTGCGAAGTATCTACCTAGATCAGGCCTTTAAGGGCCTGATGTTGCAATGGGCTTAATACTTCTAGGGAGGTGCCAAGCGCCTTCAAAACCGAGTCATGTCCGTGGTAACTACTTGTGTGACTAAGGATATTCACATGAGGTGTAAATGTTTCTGGATTGGACCTTAATCTTCATTCACTCTCAGAGGGAGATGGGGCTTGTAATTTAAAACCAGATCCCACATCTCCAAAAATTGTGCAGAATGTGTAAGCTAAGAACTGTAAATATTTTTTAAAATGATAAATCTTTCTGTCCACACATTTTCATAATTAGCTCTTTGTAAACTTGCTTATTTCTGAATTCTCCAATGGTGAAAATGGCTTGAGCTTTGACTACTACATTGCATTTCCAATTACCACCTTAATTATGAAGAACAATTGGGAGTAGGAGAAGAGTGAGGAGCCAATGCTGACCTTCCGTAAAATGTCTGTTGGATTAAACTCCAAAGTGACTTGGTATGCTCAGTTTGGGAATTTTTCCTTTTATGTTGAAATAAACTTTTTTGGATCTCAACTAAATAAAATTTGGTTGCAAATCATTCATGAAACCAGTGTGCTCCCTAATAAGTTTTTGGGTTCTCTGGTCAGATCATGAAGTCCATTAACTTTCTGAACATAAGGAACCGAGGAGCCAAAAGTTATATTTGCACAATAAACATATTGGAATGGTAATTTCTCTCTTGAATTGTGTGTATGCTTAAAAATGTTGATAACTGGTCAATGGCTATCAGTTTGTATGTATAAATACACTCAGATTTAATTGATATTTTGTGAGAAAAATTCTATTTGATATATAAAATGGGCAAATTTAAAAAAAAATCAGACTTTTCAAAACACATTCACTAGCATTTTAATTTTGAATGCTAAAACTACATGAATCAGATGCCACCTTTTACAAGTCGTCATGTTTACTGATCACCATCTTCAGATGCATCCCAAAATGTTTTTAATTTTGATTTTTCTACAAGTTTTTGAAGGGGTAGGTAAGCTTTTTGATTTCAAAGCTGATTCCTGTACTTTAGGAAGAAAAATATAAATAGTACTAAAATACCTCAAATTTTTCATTAGATAGAAATGTTTATTGGCATTACTGACACCAACAGGTTTAACTATAAAATTCCTTCTTTTTCTCCTGTGGCTTCTGCTCAGAACTGTGTCCATTGTACTGTGGCTTGGAAAACAAACCAGCTATTGCTAATGGCTTTATTTCTAAAATAGTAACTTTTTATTTACAGTTTATACAAAATACATTCAGATCTTCTTTTCACTACAGATTCTAGTGACAACAGACAATTGAAAAAGCAGATAGGTTTGGGTTCCTTAAACCTGTTAGTGTCATTCTCTGAGAGGAGAGACCTTGACATTACCTGGTATGAAGAAATCCAAAATAATGTATAAGACTGTTATTAGTCTTTCTTTGAAGTGCCTGATAATATTAATGGGCCAGTGGGTGTGATTAAACACATTTTAATACCAGAAAGTACAGATGTGATCAGACCAGAACATAGGATCCATATCTACTTGAGGTTTGGAACCACATCTAGATTCAATGTTTTGGCTTGGACCCATCTCTACCAGAAATTTGTTTTATGAACTCACTGTAAAAGAGTGTATTGAAAGCATTGAGACATGAAGCAGAAGGGGAGTTGTAATTTACTTCGAGGTAACTGAAAGTTCTCATACAGCTAATGTTTTAGAGTTAGTGCAAATATCAAGAAGTGCTTCCTTGCTACATGCTGAATGTTGGAGCTTCAGTTACAAAAACAAAAGAAACTAGAAGCAAAAAAGTAAATTTTAGCTTAGGTTGTGGAACACATGAGAAGGCCTTCCAAATAAGCGATTTACTCAGCCAAACATTTTATAGCAGAACTATTCCTTGGAATTTTTATGCTTGGGAAAGTAATTGTTAAACATTCCAAAAAGTGCTGGCACTTACAAAACAACAAATCAACAAGGCAGTATAAAATATTGGTTTTGGGTGGCTATCTTCATACATAAACATTGTCATGTTTTGGAATGTTCTTTATATCTAAGGGTCTGTTAGAAGATGTAAAGAATTTTGTTCTCCCCCCCCCCCCCCAATACCTAATCGTTTTCCATCTTATGATTTGTGTGTGTTGTACAGCAGTATAATTTTTCACTTATTTATTCCATCAGTAGCTATGGTTTGTACAATGTACAATGGTTTCATTTAAAAAATAAAATTAAAAAATCACAACATGAACATTGCGTGAATAATTTTGATTAAGAAATTTAAATTTAAGAAGTTCAGTTTGTTTCTAATTTAAAATAAATGTTTCAATTTTTAAATAGATTTTTAAAAAATTGTGCATTCTGTGGTGTCTAATTCCATAATACATAAAACAAATATTGCAATCTTCCTGTTTCTCACTGAACTACAGCGTTGTAATACTGCTTCAGTATGACCTTGCTAAGTTGCATGGATGAATGAGTGGTCTCATGGAATTAAAGTAGTGGGTAAACAAATCCAATAAAAGAGCAAGATTACTGGATCCAGCAATGTACTCTGATTATTTAAAGTGCTTGAGTATTGCTTTGGTACTTCACAGGGTCATATGCTGTAGTATATTTTGTAAAAACATTTAAAAAAAACTTGCAGACAGATCATTGTAGTGAGGTCTTGTTGAATTTTTGCTGAGAAGTGGGGAAACTATTAGTGCAACTTCTGTAAAGTGACTGCAGATTAGTAAATTTCCACTGTATGATTTCTTGCTCACCATCAGTGTGCTCTCCAGTGTACAGACACAATGAGAGATGTGGCCTCTACCCTAAGTGTCCATATTTCGCAGTTTTTCAGGACACTTGAAATGTTCCAATTTTCATTTCATTAATATTTTTTTGTTAGAACCACAAAATGTTCAAGATATATTGCTGTATGAAGTATAATTTGGGTCTGTGTTTACTGGGAACACTCAGTCTAGTAGAACAAGTGTTTTTGGAGTGAATGGAAAAGTTGAGTGCTATCAAAATTATGCTTTTTCTTGAAGTGAATGCTAATGACAATTTTTCATTGTTTTATGATAAATTTATTCAGAAACTTACTGGAAAAAGTCCTGTACTCAGAAATATACCTGTGTCACTGAGCCAAGAACTGGCAATAGTAAAGTCAGCACATACAAAAGAACACTTTAAAAAGTATATTTCATTACCCTAAAAAGTTGCTGTAAAAATGCCATTTTTTTATTTTGAAAACATGGTCACTTTATCCCTGCCCCAAAGATCTTACATTCTAAATTAGACATATAGATCAAGCATATTTACACATTGAACTGCCTGATAGCAATTCATTCTGAGTTGTGCTGATTGGGGGGTTTATTTTAATACAATGCTCACATTTTTAGTGCATTATCAGGCTTCACAGAAGGTGTGTGTAAAAGGGGGATTTGCACAAAGAGAATTTGCTTGTTGTACAAGAAAGGAAACTATTCCAAGCATAAAGGATGGAGTGAAAGGATGCATGAGTGAAATGTGAGATGCAGTTTTGCCAGAATGTTTACAGTATGGACTTTTGTTGACACAGTTGTGTTGGTTGCAAATTGTACCACCTCCACACCCCTCACTGACACAGCTGTGCTGCCAGATATAGCGCAGCCTGCAGAGACTAAAACTGGGAGGGGGAAGTTAAGACAAAGTGCATAAAGTGGGGTGGGAAATTGTAGTGGGTGACCTACATGAGTGAGTGTTAGTAGGACTATGCCCTAATTCTGTATATATTATATGGTTGACTGGATATATGTAAATACAGGTGTGAACATGAGAATCAAAGTAAAACTGACCAGTCTAGATTAAAGTCCCATTTGCTCTTCACCATTTATACTTGTTTATTTTATTCAACCTGGACTGTTAAAATGTTACCTTTTAATAGAGAAAGGTATTAACTGTCCAGGTAAAAATATGTAAAAAGAAATAACCCAAGCAATTTTTAGCCTGACAATGTCCAGACAAGATTACATTTGGACAGCTAACTGGTGGTGTGGGGCTAGTGGTCCTCCCCTCTCCCCCCCCCCCCTTTGATTGCTTATATTTTGTGTTTTTAACATGGGTGCAGAAATAATTGGCAGCAGAATCCTAGAAAAGACCTATTGTCTCAGGTAGACTACCACCGCATGACCAGTACTGGATTGTTTCTTGTCCTCTTGCAGATTTTTCTTGTGTTTTGTGCAGTCCACTTTTAACTGTCCTAGTCACTGAGGTTTCCGCCACTTCTCCCTGGAAAGTCTAGCAAGAAATTTAGTGGGTGCCAGTTTTAGACATTCTGTGACAGTTTTCACCTTAAGAGCCGGAGTCTAGTCACATTATGTGAGGTATTCATCATCCCCAGTTCCCTATACACTTTGGGCCAGGGACTTTGATCTGTGATTTTTTTTGTCTAGCTTTTCTCCCTCACTATAAACTGTTCTATAAAATATAAAAATAATAGGAATTCCCCAGACTCCTGTCCAGACTCCAAAGAAAAGGCACAGTTTAAACTTACTTTGGTTTTTTAATTGGTGTCCACTAGGAGGAGTAGAGAGCAGTTCTGTTCCGTTTGCAATGGGCTATTGCAGGAAGGCAGTCACACGCAGCCAGAGCCCTACATCAAGGATGATGCCGTCTTCATTATAAACAGGACTGGCTAGAGCAGTGGTTCTCAATCTTTCCAGATGTACCCTTTCAGGAGTCTGATTTATCTTGCATACCACCCCCCCCCGTTTCACCTCACTTAACCACTTGTTTACAAAAATCAGACTTAAAAATACAAAAGTGTCACTACTACTGAAAAATTGCTTACTTTCTCGTTTTTAGCTTATAATAAAAGAAAATGATTGGAATATAAATATTGTACTTACATTTCAGTATATAGTATGTAGAGCAGTATAGAGTCATTGTCTATGAAATTTTAGTTTGTACTGACTTTGCTTGTGCTTTCTAGGGTCGGTCCTGCTTTGAGCAGGGGGTTGGACTAGATCAGTGTTTTTCAAAGTTTGGGTCGCAACCCAGTACTGGGTCGCGGCATGTAAGGCACTGGGTTGCCTTGCTCAGCACCCAGGGACTCTAGCAGCTCTGGTCCGCACTGCCGACTGGGAAGTTAAAAGTGCCGTCGGCAGTGCTTCCCAGCTAAGGCAGGCTAGTGCCTATCTGTTCTGACACTGCGCTGCGCCCTGGAAGCAGCCAGCAGCAAGTCTGGCTTCTAGGCAGGGGGGCTCCGTGCACTGCCCCTGCCCCGAGCACCGGCTCTGCACTCCCATCAGCCGGTTCCTGGTCAATGGGTGCTGGGGGAGGGGTGCTTGTGGGCGAGAACCACGTAGAGCTGCTTGCGTGCCTCCGCCTAGGAGCTGGACCTGCTGCTGGCCGCTTCCAGGGTGCAGCACGGTCTGCAGTGCCAGGAGAGGCAGGAAGCCTGCCACTGCACCCCAGCTGTGACGCTGACCAGGAGCCACCGGAGGTAAGCCCAAGCCCATGCCCCATCCCCTGACCCAGCCCTGAGCCCTCCCAAACCCGGAGCCCCTTCCTATACCCCAAACCCCTCATCCCGGGCCCCAGCCCAGAGCCCTGAACCCCTCTCCCACACCCCAACCCCCTGCCCCAGCCCAGAGCCCCCTCCCACATCCTGAGCCCCTGATTCCCAGCCCCACCCCGCAGCCTTCACCTCCACACCCCAACCTCTGCCCCATCCCAGAGCCCCTCCCACACCCAAACCCCTCATCCCCAGCTCCATTGGGTCACGGGTATCAACAATTTTCTTCAACTCTAATTTTTTACGATTCTATGTAGCCTGTTGTAAAATTAGGCAAATATCTAAATGCATTGATCTGCCCCCTGGAAGACCTCTGTGTACCCCTGCTTGAGAACCACTGGGCTAGAGCACTTCAAGGCTGCAGGCAACTCTGGGGTGGCATTGCATGATCACTAATGGGATAGGAGTGCAGGGGGAGGGGTTGTTGCAGCAACAGGGTGTTAGTCACAGCTGAGACAGAACCTTCTCGATTCCCTCTGTGTGTATGGAAGAGACACGTCTCCCATCTTCATTGTAAATAACCCAGTTGTCACTTTGCAATTAAGCAATAACGTAACTGTTTTGGAGCCCTGTGTAGCTGGGGAGAGGAAGGTGGTCAGTGGAGAAAGTTTTCCTGGCCCGATCCTGTACGTATGGAGGGGAAGCAAAAATGCTGCCTTTTGGTTTGAAACTGGGTGCCCCAAAGCCATGCAGGTTGTAGGGTGGTGATTGCAGTGCTGGTACGTGGGGAGTTGGTGTGGCAGAGGAATTGCAGTGAGTTGTTTGAGGGATGGCAGTGCAGGCCTTAGCATCATGGAGCCATTGGGTTAGAAGGGACTGTAAAGGTCATCTAGTCTAACCCCTTGCCACGATGCAGGATTTGTTACGTCTAAACATCCAAGACAGATGGCTATCCAGCCTCCTTTTGGAAACCTCCAGTGAAGGAGCTTCCTCAGTCTCCAGAGGCTGTCTTGTTCTTTGGGGTGTTCAGTGGGAGCAGGGGGACCACCCTGCATCATCCTGTCTGACCTGTAGATTGCAAGTCCCTGCCCCCAAAGAGTTCTCTTTTGTTTGTCTGTACAGCACCTAGCACAATGGAACCCTGATCCTTGATTGCGGTTCCCAAATGTGACCATAATATAATGAGCAGGAGCATTGCCTGCATGTAGGTGTGGCGGCTGTTCTTTGGAGGCGCAGGGTGATTCTGGTATAGGTATTGGAGGGGATGTGAGAAGGTGCCACGGGGATTATAGTGTAGATATGTGGATGGGTGTTTAGGGGATGGTAGCAGCTGTATGGTAGCAGGGAGGAATACCAAGGACTGCAGTGGAAAGGGTTGGTTGGGGTGGATTATAGTGCAGGAATTAAGGAAAGGCTTTACGGTGCAGGGCGGAGTTCTGGGGGGCATGTGGGTTGCTTCAGGAAGAGTTTGTGGATGCACTGCAGGGGTGGGGTTGAAGTTCAGGGGGATGCAGTGCCGAGGAAATGGGGGCGTAAGGGTGGTTGGGAATTGTGGAAGAGAGGGGCAGGGGCCTCCAGGCTGGGGGCCAGGGCGCGGGCTGCCCAGGAGCAGGGGTGGGGGAAAGGGGGGCGGGGGCTGCCTGGCTTCCCTCAGACAGGTGCCAGTCCTGGTCCAGGGCTTCCCGCCCCGCCACCGGCTGTCGCCGCCCCTGAGCAGGCCGGCGGGGCGCGGGCCCCGGCTCCTTTAAATGGCGGAGGCAGGCCGGGGGCGGTGCCAGACCGGGGGCGGGCCGGGAGTCGGGAGGGGTCCGCGGCCGCAGCAGGAGCGGGAGGCTCGGGCCATGGCCGCCGACGTGTTCATGCGGCCGGGCCGGCTCCCGGGGGCGGCGGGGCCCGTGTCGCGGCGGGCGGAGCCGGACGAGGACTCCTCGGACACGGACGATGGGGGCTCCCCGGCGGGGCGGCGGCCCGGGCCGCGGCGGGGCCAGCCCGCGGGGCCCCAGATCATCCACTCGGGCCACTTCATGGTCTCGTCGCCGCACAGCGAGCACCCGCCCAAGAAGGGCTACGACTTCGACACGGTCAACGAGCAGACGTGCCAGACCTACCGCTTCGGGGCGGCGCGGGGCGGCGGCGGGGCCGGGGGGCGCCTCAGCATCGACGCCTCCCTCACCAAGCTCTTCGAGTGCATGAGCCTGGCCTACAGGTGCGGGGTGCCTGGAAGGGGCAGGGGATTCCACGGGGGTGCTGGGGGGTTTCTTGGGCAACTGGGGGCTCCCTGAGGGAGAGTGTCTGGGGGGACGGGACAGGAAGCGCCAAGAGGCTGGGGGCTCCATGGGGTGGGGTTATGGATGTCTAGGACAACAGGGGGTTCCCCGGGGGGGGGGGCGGGGGTCGAAGAGGTTGATAGTCCAGGATGTTGGGCTTAGGGTATCTGGGGGGACAGGGGGCCCCAGGCAGGCTGAGGGGACTCAGGAGACAGCAGTGGTACACAGTAGCGTTAGCTTAAGTGGGGGAACCCCTTAAAGCCTGGGCATATGGGAGTAGTAGGGGAAGTTGGGTAGGGGGCTCGGTATCAGCCTTGGGGTATAAAGGGCCTGGCATCACTGAGCATTCGTGTGTCTGTCATTAGCTCTTCCAGTTATGATCTTGCAGAGACTTGGGGAGGGAACAGGGGAAACCATGAGACCCTGTTAGGGGACTTGGAACCGCCTCTGGAGTTGAGAGGGGATGCAGAGAGGTGAGGGATGATGCTGGGTGGGCTAACAGGGATTTGGAGATACAGATATCTCTAGAAGAGGGCACAACAACACGTGAGGCAGGAACTGGTAACAATATTAGATGTATATGTACTGTACAAGACTATACACTTGCATAAGTGCTCTGGATAGGAAAACTCCTCCGCAGTATGTTTAAAGTGGATGGGTAGCTATGCCCAGCAATGTCAATAGCTACCTACTGCATAGCCCCTGGTCCCAGATGTGGCCATCTACCCTTCCAGAAGGCATCAATGTCAGACTCCAAGTGAGGGATGGTTTAATTGAAAGAGGGTGGGAGAAGAGTGGAGTAAACCTGAGAAATATTTTAGCTGAGCATTCTGGAACCTCAGTTTTCCATGTAGAGGCCAGTGTCTGTCCCTCCCCACCAGGACCAGAAGGGAGGCCACGCCTCCTTACTTCCACATCTCTGCAAAAAGAAAGCTCATGAAAGCTCATGCTCCAAATAAATTGGTTAGTCTCTAAGGTGCCACAAGTACTCCTTTTCTTTTTGCAAAGACAGACTAACACGGCTGTTACTCTGAAACCTGATCTCTGGAAAAGCCAGTTTAAAGGGGATTTAGCAGCCTCTGAAGTCCTGGCCTTCTAGGCAGGGCTAGACAGCAGAGAATCTAGGGCTCTGGCCTTCCAGCAGGGCTGGAATCTAGGGCTCTGGCCCAAACGGTCTCTCACCTGACATCCTAACTCGGGTAGGCAGCAGAAAACATTGGCCTCTTGGCCTAAGGTGGGGTGCCAGCAGGAAGGATGAGGGACCTTGGCCCACCCTACTCCACCAGGTCCCAGCCCAGAGCCCTGACAGTGTGAGAGCTCTGCCACTGGGTCAGCAGGGATCCCACCAAGACACACAAACAAGTACTTTGGCACTACAACCAGACTATTGTCTGGTGTCCCTGGGCTACTTCCTGTAACCCACTGACTAGATACCTTCATTCTGTGGGTGTCCTCTGTCTCCTCATGGTACACAGATAACAACAGTTTCCTCATCCCTGGCAGCCCCTTCAAGTCCTCTGTGCTGTAGAGGTCCTACTTGGGCACAAACCCCAGTGGGGAGCATCTATCTTGCTCACCAGCTCCAGGCCAACTGAGCTGCAGGGCCTGCCTTTTATACTTCCTGTCTGCCCCTCTGCTTTGGGCGTGGCTGGCCTGGCTCCATGCACCAGGGAGCAGATGGTGGTTTCTCCTGCTCAGGTCCAGAGGAAGGCCATGTCCCCTCGCTACACTCCACATTTGATATAAATAAATTACAGAAGCAGAGAAAAGGGTTGTGGGGGAGAGTGGTAAATGCAGATTTAAAAACTGGTGACTTGCATCGTAATTTTAGTATATTTAAGACAGAAGGTGCCAGTGGGGCCTAAAACAGTTCTGAAAAGACTTAACCTAGGGAGTGACTGGCCTTAAAAATCCCTTCCAAAGCTGTCGTTGTCAGTCTGCATTGTGACAGACATCAGAAAAAGGACCGTTAGTGCACAATCTCATAAACTCTGGTGACAATCCCTTTTGTGGTGTGGTGGAAAATATAGTCATGTTGGCGCAGAACCCGTGGGGGGAGCATATGAGTAGTAAAGCTTTTTCTTTTACTTTCAGTATGTATTTGCTTTCTATTTTGTTCTTTGTATCTAAATTACTTTTGTTTAATGAAACAGCAAAACTTTAAAGTATCTGTAGAAAATTTTATGGACTTGGCATTATAGAGGCAAAGCTTGTATCCCTGTATATAATTAAAGTTCTGGACTAAAATGGGTTGCAAAGGGAACAAATAGGGTTAGCTTCAGTATATGATGAGAATTAAAAATAAAAGGACTTGATTCTGAGAGAGTCTGAGCTCTTCCTGCCTCTGTAGACTTCAGTGGAAGTTGCAAATGCTCAACACCTCTTGGGATTGGGCCCAAAGTTAGCAGCAACACTTAATTGCAAAGCCGAATAATTTGTCAAGGACAGAATACAAGTTTCTACCTCTTTTTCTTTTCCTGTTCCATAGGAAGAGTAGCCAGCTATTTGTTTGCATTTTTCTCTTGCAAGTACAAGAAATTATTAGTCAGCGTCTTTCATTATTTTACAGTAACTCTTTATTTAACTTTGTTCCGGTGATTGCAGTTTGTTAATAGTACTTCTTGAATTTATTTAGACATGTTACTAGAACTTCAGTCTTGCCTTCCACCTTTTTAGTAAGATACTAACACTTATCACCCATGTCTGTAGTCTTCCACATTGGAGACAGGGACATAAGGTAATCATGCTGTGGAATAGAAATGGGTTTTTGAGAAGATGCATGTCTGCTTGAAGCTTTTGTCTCTTGAGATGCTACTGGGAATGTATAAGGGAGAAAGTCCATTTGGATTCACATTTTTAGATTTTGATTAAAAGGAGGGGTGGGAAATTCTTCAAAACATATAAATTAAAATGTTTTTAATTTAAAGGGAACATATTAACTTGAAATTTAGTCAAATAAAGAAAATGAATTTCAGCAATTCCTGACGTGTCCTGCCATTTTTTGTGGTTTTACAGCCACATTTTTATATTTATTTAAAAAATGTTCTTTTCAGGTGTTGCTATGCAAAAGACTCATAAAGTAAAGGGGAAACTAACTATGCATGTGAAATAGTGTAACTGGCTAGACATACAATTTTGTGAAGTATGCAGTGCAATGAAACTGATTCCTTTCTTTTGATTACCTGAATGATCGTTAGTAGGTAAATAATTTCCATGAAGAAGAGTGAATTGGCTACGTATAAATGTTGTGAACTCAAACAGGAGAGTTTTGTGCTAATATATGAGAACCAGAATGTAAAACTAACCAGTCTGCTTTCACTGTCCAAACTAAGAGAAATGCAAAAAGTAAATCATCAGCAGAAAGGTTGTTAAAGTAATCTAGATTTAAATATTTTTCACTTTTTACTCGTGTGTGTGTGTGTGTGTGTATATATATATATAATTTACCATTGTATTATTAAGATTTTGAAAATTGGTCATCATATTTAATGAGGGAGCAATTCTGTGGTGGTAATTTGTGCTTATTGAAAATAGCCAATTGTCATACAAACACTAAGCCCTGTATTTTTTTTTTTTTTTTTTTTTTTTGCAAATGTCGTCATTCTGATATTCTGGCCCTATGTATTGAGAGGAGAATATGTCAAGAGACAGAAAATACCTTTTCAGTAGATTCCAAATACAGACTAACACGGCTGTTACTCTGAAATCTATCCTGGTGACTCTGAAGGCTGGTTAATTCCACCTGATGAAGTTCCCTGAACAGATTTCAGATAACATACTGAGCATTTTCATCATCACCTTGTAATTAGTACAACAAACTGATCACAAAGTTTGTGTCCTTTAAACAGGACTTTTTTTTTTTAAGCCTGGCTTTAGGTGACTGTTTGGTGAACATGGTAAAGTTAGTAAAACTGAGTGCTTGATCACCAGATGAAGAATGATTGATTAAGCCCGGAGAATGAACTACCCCCACTCATCCTTAGAAGTTGTCTCTACATCCTTATCTGCTCTAGGGATGCTCAAGACTTACAGATTATACAGTAGACTTCATTCTCCAGTCCAGCACCTTCACTGTCAGGAAATCCACTACTGCTGAGTATTATTTTTAACTCAGAAAATTAAACAGAAAAAAATTGATGTTGTTTATGGAAAATGTCTGATATTTGTGTTCTGCAGAGCCAGCAACACTAACCATGTTCCCAGAGTTGGGCAAACATGGCCTATACAGATGCAAAAACAAGGAAGTCACCATGACAAAATTGTATTTTTATTTATTTGAGACTCCTCACTTGAGTCTAGGTGACTTGCAGGCTTAAGATGAGCTATTCAAGGCCTTGAGAGGTACTAAATTATATACTATTTTACAGCTTTACCAATCTGCTAGGAAACCAGGATTTAATCGTGTGGGAAAGCTTGTTCAAAGAAGTGCATCTTCCCCATAATTCTAGAAGTGTCCGGGTTTGTGCTGAGTAATATTTTCTGCCGGGAATGGATTCAAAATCAGACGTCTAATTTTGTCTTCTACCTTAAAGTGTGCTGCATCATTCCTTTGTGCTGTTTAAACAGCTACCTCGTTTCACTTGAGGAAACCTGAAGGGGAGAGAAGTGATTGCTTTTCTTTCTTCTGTGAACAGAACAGGCTTCTAGCTTAGTTAAACTTATTTTTCAGTTGTATTGCAGTAATTTAAATAATTGCTTTTTAAAAAAATCATGTCAAATCAACTGCTTTACAGGGAAAAGTGTGACAAGAACACACATTCTGATGTGCAGTTTAGTGGGTCATAAACAAACTTTTATAAATCAATATGTTACCTATAAACAGTGGAGCAAACTACAGCTATCACGTGTCCTGTACTGTATACTTTA
Source organism: Eretmochelys imbricata (assembly GCF_965152235.1). Taxonomy (NCBI): domain Eukaryota; kingdom Metazoa; phylum Chordata; order Testudines; family Cheloniidae; genus Eretmochelys; species Eretmochelys imbricata. The sequence goes on from NC_135586.1 coordinate 26,891,024, forward strand.
TCTGAATGTCACCTTCTACCATCATGAGATTGATTGGGAACGGTACCTCTCTTAATACTTGTCAAGGTTCCTCCCCCACTCTGAACTCTAGGGTACAGATGTGGGGACCTGCATGAAAACCTCCTAAGCTTACTTTTACCAGCTTAGGTTAAAACTTCCCCAAGGTACAAATTAATTTTATCCTTTGTCCTTGGAATATCCACTGCCACCACCAAACTCTAACTGGGTTTACTGGGAAATGTAGTTTGGACACGTCTTACCCCCCAAAATCCTCCCAACCCTTGCACCCCACTTCCTGGGAAAGGTTTGGTAAAAATCCTCACCAATTTGCATAGGTGACCACAGACCCAAACCCTTGGATCTGAGAACAATGAAAAAGCATTCAGTTTTCTTACAAGAAGACTTTTAATAGAAATAGAAGTAGATAGAAGTAAAGGAATCACCCCTGTAAAATCAGGATGGTAGATACCTTACAGGGTAATTAGATTCAAAACATAGAGAATACCTCTAGGCAAAACCTTAAGTTACAAAAAAGACACACAGACAGAAATAGTCATTCTATTCAGCACAATTCTTTTCTCAGCCATTTAAAGAAATCATAATCTAACACGTACCTAGCTGGATTACTTACTAAAGTTCTAAGACTCCATTCCTGGTCTATCCCCAGCAAAAGCAGCATATAGACAGACCCAGACCCTTTGTTTCTCTCCCTCTTTCCAGCTTTTGAAAGTATCTTGTCTCCTCATTGGTCATTTTGGTCAGGTGCCAGCAAGGTTACCTTTAGCTTCTTAACCCTTTACAGGTGAGAGGATTTTTCCTCTGGCCAGGAGGGATTTTAAAGGGGTTTACCCTTCCCTTTATATTTATGACAACGTGTCCTGTACTGTATACTTTATCTGAATGTCACCTTCTACCATCATGAGATTGATTGGGAACGGTACCTCTCTTAATACTGGTAAATAGACTGTAGATGCTTTCTTCTGTAGCCCTTTGCCTCAGCCCTCTAAAATTAAAAGTGTAATTGATGTTATAAATTTTAACTTGTACAGTTTTGTACATTTCCCTCCTCCCCCCCATTTTAACAGGCTTATTAGAACTATTTAAGCAATATCCTTTAGCAAAAATAGTGCAAGATTTTGGATTGTATTTAGGATGTTCCTAGCCCCAGCATGAGTCACCGGGATTAGATTCTGGGACTGGGACAAAGGACTCTTCTCCCTTCTTTGACTGTGGGCTTTATTGTGTAGGAATGGACCTTCCATGTCCATTGACTTCAGTGAGAGTTGAGGGTGTGCTCCCTTTGCAGGAGCAGGCCCCACTGCCTGAGAAAGTGGAAAGGGAAGTGCATGTAGTAGAAAGTTCTGATATAAGGAATTTGCAGAGGGCAGTGGGAAGGATTTACTGCATTAATAAATCAAAGAAAAGTTATGTTAGAGAGCTCCATGTGGAAAGTTTTACCTTGTAAACAGTGGAGTATAACTTGTTGAAGGTTCAAACGTGGGAATTCACACTTAGAAATGAAGACATGTACCTATATTCTGTACACTACAAATAGACTCCATACTTGCCAGGCTAAGTGCAGCATCTCCCTTACAAATAATATAAGGCAAAGCTCGGTTATAGGTGCCTTAAGACATAATCTATTTTTCCCAGAGCAAATACTCTCTTGTAGGTAATTGTGCATTTGGCAGGATTTATTAGCATCCGGCCTCAACCTTCTCTTGGGCATAGGAAGTGTGCCATAGCAGACTTAGCAAATAGTGGAAAAGCTGAGATTGTGTGAAAGAAATATTGAAAGGTGTTAGACTGTATTCATTTTTTTTTCTTTGTACACAAAAATTTGTGGGTTTATAATTTTCCTTTTCTTTTCACTGGTTGTTTCGATCTCAGTGCCACTGACAGTCTTCTCAGAACTAAAAGACAAAGGTACTAAATTGTTTGAAAGCTGCATAAGTGTACTGCAGGTTTTTATTTGTTTTCTTTCAGTCTGGGCAGAAAACCCTTAAAATTATTATAAAAATTAATTATAAAAACAAACAGTTGTCTCCAGGGAAATAGAGTTGGCTCTTTGTATTCCCGTCAACAGTGGAAGCGTCTTAATTTTTGTAATGCAAACTAGAGTTTTATGGTATTGTCAGAGTTTCTAGGGAAGTAAAATTTGGAAACTTTTAAGGAAAATATAGGCTTTCAAATATCACTTCTGGTAGGTTTGCTACTGGAAAGGCTTTGTGTTAAAGTAGGGACTCTGAACGTAGGACTTTCAGTAACTGCTTTGGTGCTCAAAATGGAAGTTGTGTGATTATTTCTTTTATTAAATATTTTTTCAGAGTGGTTCATAGGTGCTAAGGCCAGAAAGGGTCATTGTGATCATCTAGTCTGACTTCCTGTATAGCGTGTACCCTGGAACTCCCCACAATAACTACGGGAGCATGTCTTTTAGAAAAACATCTTATCTAAAACACTCTTCAAGGATTCAGTGTATAATAGAAGTAAATGTTTAGTTTCTGAGGGTCATCTAATCAGTAAGCAGAAATGGGGCTGGTAATTTAATATGTAGTCTTCACAGCTTGTTTAAACATGAAGGTAAAGTGCTCAGGTCATTCAAACAGAAGACTGGGAGCCAGGTCTCTTGTGTTGTATTTCTGGCTCTGCTAATGACTTGCTATATGACCTTAGACAGTCATTTAACCGCTCTCTGCCTCAGTTTCCCTATCTGTAAAATTATTATAATATTGGCTGATTCATATGGGTGTTGTGAAACTGTTTGCTCTCCTTGGGCCTGCCAGCTAATCATAGGAAAAACCACTTCTTCATTCACATTTTCAGAGCAGCCAAAGCGCTCATTTTTAGCATTTATTAATGTAAATATGGCTAGGTATTCGTAGTTGTCTTTCCTTTGTTTGTGCTATATTGTATATCTTCAGGGTAATCAATAAATGCTCTTTTCTCATTCCGAGTCTATTTTATTAATAGTAGCAGTACAAATAGAGCTTGGCCGAGAATTTTGGCTGCATGGATAGAGAAGAACGGCTGGAGTTTAGAGATGTTATATAAGAAAGAGGCAAGATTTAGGAACAGACTGATTATGTGGGTCTGATGAGGGGATTGATCAAAGATGACAGTTAGTTTATGGGCCTGAGTGACAAGGAGGATAGTGTTGGTGGTGGTCAGTGATAGAGAATGCAGAAGAGGAGGGACTTGGGAGAGGTAAGATAAGTGCTCAAAGAAAAGAGCTGATCTGTCAATTCCAATAAATGTTAACCTTTGTAGCTGATCAAAAAAGACAAACCCACAAACACAAATTACTGCCTAATAAAACCTCACCAGTTTTTTAATAATGATAATAAAGTTAATACTGAACACTTTTCAGGGGCGCTGCTCTGTACACAGCTTTTCACACCAGTTGACATACCAGAGAAGGCACCCACTCCTGTGTTTAAATTGATTGTTATGTTTTAAAGAGTAATCCTCTTTGAAGTAAGGGATTGCTCTGCTTTGGGACTGCTGTGGGAAAAATGTAATGTCTGGCTACTACAGTGCTAATTCCTGAGTCAGAGATCTGCAAGTGGCGGAGGGAGGAGACGTTCTGGAGATTCTAGAAAACTTTGTTGACCTTAGAACAAAGGGGGACCCTGTTACTCATAGAGAAGCTTATATTTTCTGTCTGCTAGGCCCTGGGATGTCTACATTTGACAGAGTACAATGACCATCCACAATGACCATCTCCTACTTAAGATGTCAGAAACTGAATTTCCATGTGATGCATGACTCCTTTCTGAAAGAGAAATTTGTTACAAATGTTAGGGTGTGACTCCAGTTCAGCAAGTGTCTGTGCCAGTCAAGAAACCTGTTTTACTGTGAAAGTACAAATGATCAGGCTGTTTGCATGCTCTTCTCTCCTTGCTTTATGTGCTGCTGGTGAATTTCATTTTGAGATTACAATTCTGTAATGTAATGGTCTGTCAAAGGAGGATTCATATCTCCAATGATTTGATTCAGTAAGTACGTCACTCTAATATCAAAAGGAAGCAGAGCCTCAATGAGATTGTATTATACATTTTAAACACTGCACATTCTTAGAGTTTTCTAAGACACAAATAGAAATGCAGAAGAGAAAATACTGGAAGACGGGTCTATTGATTGGAACACAAGCCTGGGAGCCAGAACTACTACTTTCTCTTTTTGCCTCTGCCATGGACCCTAATATATTATTTTATTCAAGTCTTTTAACCACTGTCAAAGTTTGACTCAGACTCACAATTTATCAGACCACTCTGTTTTATTAGCAAAGCTGCTCTGCTAATACATTTAGAAGTGAGCCCCCCGAGTGGGGCTTGTGTCTCTTAATTTATACAGTTTTTGGAGAACAAGTTACAGAGAAGTTACAGACAAAAGAAGAAAAAAGATTTTAGTCACCACCCTTCGAGATCCCTGAGACCATAAGGGCCAGTGGTAAAGCAGCTGGCCAGTTTAACCCTGTGGAACTACAGATTTTTGCCAGCTTATTTTTAAGCACACCATTTCGCCTTTCAACTGCCCCTGCACTCTGTGGATGGTAAGGGCAGTGCAACAGGTGGGTGACATGTAATACCTGGTTTAGATGTTGAACAATTTTTCCAGTAAAGTGTGTTCCCCGGTCACTAGACAAAGTGGCAGGAATTCCCTTGGTAGGGATAATGTGGTTTAACAGACATTTTGCAACGGACAATGAATCAGCTTTGTGACAGGGAAAGGCTTCAATCCAACCCGAAAACAGACATATTATAACTAAAATGAATTCATATTTCTGACACTTTGGCATTTGTACAAAATCAAGTTGCCAGTGTAGGAAAGGTGCTTGAGACAAACCCCGGAACCCTTGTGTTACTTTTACAGATTTGCCTACATTGTGGCTTTGACAGGTAACACAAGCGGCACAGTGGCGGGTTGCAAAGGAGCTGAAATGGGGAGCCCACCACCCCGCCTTACTCATAGCAGAGACCATCCCCTCCTTGCCGACATGCGAAACACCATGTAGCAGGGCGGCTAGAGACGGGTAGAGTGAGAGGGGGGCTACAAAGGTACCGGTGGGCGATCACCAAAGGGAATCAGAATGCAAAGAGCAACCCAAAGCACTCCAGGAGTCTTTCTCTGTTTCTGGGGCAGAATCCTGGAGCTGAGCGAGATGAGACAGGGATGATGGCGTTACAGAGACAGAGAGGGGACCAAGAAATGCTTCTGGTGAAGGTTTTATAGTGGCGGCATGTTTTGCAGTAGCATCAGCAAGTGCATTACCTTTTGCCACCTCGGTGTCTGCCGCTGAGTGGCCAAGTACACTTAACAATTGCCAAGGCAGACGGTAGTAAAACTGCATACAGGAGGGCGGCAATGTAGGGGCCATTCTTGATAGGGGTACCAATAGAGGTAAGAAAACCTCGAGCCTGCCAGAGGGTGCCAAAGTCATGCACAACCCCAAAGGCATACCGAGAATCAGTAAAAATAGTGGCAGAGAGCCCCTCGGCTAGAAAGCAGGCACGGGTTAGAGCAATCAGTTCAGCCACCTGGGCAGAGGTCACAGAGGGTAAGGGCGCAGCTTCTATGGTCTCAGAGAGAGAGACCACAGCGTACCCTGCAAGAAGGTGGCCTTGGTCATTTCTATAACAGGACCCATCAATAATACCAGGTCAGAGTTAGGGAGAGGTACATCTGAAAGGTTGGGGAGCGGGACAGTGATAGCAGAGTCAGTTGCAAGGCAGTCATGGGGTTCACCATCACTAGGTAAAGGAAGGAGGGTAGCAGGGTTTAACCGGGAGCAGCGCTTAATAGTGATATGTGAGGCTGAAAGCAGCAAAAGTTCATACCTAGTGAGGCGAGCAGAGGAGAGGTGAGCAGTAAATAGAACAGCCAAGTTTGCATAGCAAGTCCCGTCCCAGAAGGTTTGCAGGGGTGGAATCAGAGGGGAGGAATGCATGCTCCTCAGAGAGGGGACCGACCTGAACAGACAAAGGTTCTGAGAGGGGAAAAGAGGTAGGGATCCCTGTAATGCCAACAGCAGACACAGATATTCCAGATCGGGGAACCTCAGGCAAGTCAGTGGTGCGGACTGTAGAAAGAGAAGCTCCAGTATCAACAAGGAAAGGGAGAGAGAGATCATTTACAGTCAGGACACATTCTCCAGTAGGGGACAGAGGTAACAAGGGAGCTAAAACTTTGTGAGGTTCCCCAGCATCCCGTCATTGTTGGGGTGAAAAATAGGGTTGGGGATCAGCTGGAGGAACCAGCGGGGGGTTCACTTGATTTCCCATACAATTATTAGGTCATCTTGGACACTCTTTTTTCCAGTGTCCAGGCTGTTTACAGTAGTTACAAACCCCAGTTAATCCAGGCCCCTGCCCCCTTCCGCAACCCCATCCCTGTCCCCGGTGTGGTCTGCTTAGTCCTGAATAATGCTGTATCTGCAGAGCCATTAACTTTTGGGAGGACTGTTCCTCCTTTCCTTTTAAAGTGCGGTGGCAATGCTCTGCTACTGCCAGCAATTTGCCCATGGTTTCAGTCTCCCATCCCACACTTATTCGTTTTAACATGCTGCCTGTGGCAGGGAGAAGACAATCAACAAATGCATGTGCCAAGGCCCCCTGCCCATTTACATCGGGCTCTTGTATTCCTGAATGTTGTAGGAAAATATCAGTTAGCCGGGACCTATAGTCACCTGGGCTTTCTCCTTGCCCTTGCTTACAGCAACGTATTGCTGTCCAGTTTGTTTTAGGAGACCACACTTTGGGAATGGATGGATGCAGGCGCTTCCAAAGAGCCATACACCAGTCTCTGTATGCCGAATCTGGGCCAGTACTTTTTATGGTTGAGTGGCATGCCTCAGCTGGCCAGTCTGTTGCAGCCAACCATTTTTCATAATAACTGGCAGGAGCTAACAATTTACACAGTTGGAGGAGATCTGTCTCAGAGGGTTCATGGGTTTCACAGATTAACAGAAACTCCTCAGCAAATTTGACAGAGTTTTCCTGTGGTTTGGGAAAACTTTTAACTATAGATAAAAGTTCCGTACGAGTCCAGGGCTTATAATCCCATATGGACTCACTTTCTCCCATCTTAAGGACTCGTAAGGGTGCCACAACAGTTTGATCAGAGTCTCGCATTAACCTCCCATCAGGTTCTCTTTTCCAAGAAGAGATGTCAAGAGAATCTTTGCAGTCTGCTTTGGATTTCTTCTTCATAATATTTTGCAGAGCTGCGAGGCCAATGAGGGTATCTTCTTCACTTTCATTATCTGTAGTCACTGAAGATTTTTCCTTTTCTGATTTTTCATTTGCGCAGGAGTATGGTGGGGGTCGGGTTTGATCCGGATCATTGCACAGGACTGGGCAAAGGGGAGCGCTCGGACTAGTGGTGGGAGAGACTGCATCCAATTGAACTGCTAGTTTTTTGATTGAATTTTTAAGAGAGGTGAGTTTTGACTCAGTCCATCTACGATTTGCCTCTTCCCACCACTGCATGAAGCAGTCTACTTCTCCTCTCTCCAATTTGGTTTTTGGGAGGACGAGTTTCCTTTTTAAAGCGTCCACTCGATCCTTGTCCCAGGAACCTAACAGTGGCCACTGTAATTTGGGGTTCTCTAGAGCTAATTTGGACCATTTTTCAAGAAACCTACAAGAGTCCGGACCCCTCCTAAAATACATAAAATAAGCTGGAGTTCCCTTAGGGAACTGTTCTACCTTAGACTTCTGATTACCCATCCAGGAGGACTTCACACAGCACTCAAACAAGAAGGAAATTCGGGCTCAGCAGAGCGGTACCCGGTGCAACACACAGAAAGGAGCCCACAGGCTACTCCCTCAACTGCCCTTGCTTTCACACCAGGGGTTATACCCAAGGCGTGGTGCGGCTGCAGCTGTGCAGATTCCACTTATTCAGACCGTGGGGACGGGGACCCCTTGGTCAGCCAGTCTCCGGACAGAGATGGCTCCCAGATTCACACACACACCACGGGGAAGACGGATAGACATAAAGACAAGACAGTCCTCAAACCGGTTAAAGCACAAAAATAATAAGTACCTGAGACGTCTGATTCCAGAAGCTGGATCCAAGGACCCTTACCCGAACAGAGTGGGAACCAACAAGTTCAATGGCGTAGAGTGCGCTGCTGCTGTGTACCTTTCCGTCTTGTGGAGGATCGCTTGGACTAAGCGTCCAGGCGCCGGCTGCCACGATCGTCCTGCAAGGCAGTCAGGGATCACACAGCCTCAGTGAAGCCACTTGCCATCTCGGTGGGACCTCCAAATTGTCAAAGTTTGACTCAGACTCACAATTTATCAGACTACTCTGTTTTATTAGCAAAGCTGCTCTGCTAATACATTGAGAAGTGAGCCCCCCCCGAGTGGGGCTTGTGTCTCTTCATTTATACAGTTTTTGGAGAAGAAGTTACAGACAAAAGAAGAAAAAAGATTTTAGTCACCACCCTTCGAGATCCCTGAGACCAGTCGTATCTTCAATTACCTGCCACCCTTAACAATCTCCTTTAACAGCTTCCAGTTAACTTAACTAATTGCCCTTCACACCTTCCATTCTGATGCCTGCTTCTTAGACGTGCTGGCTCTATCTTAATTGCTTCTCCATTCAAAAGCTAACTGTCCCTACATGTTTCAGAGTAACAGCCGTGTTAGTCTGTATTCGCAAAAAGAAAAGGAGTACTTGTGGCCCCTTAGAGACTAACCAATTTATTTGAGCATGAGCTTTCGTGAGCTACAGCTCACTTCATCGGATGCATCTAAGGTGCCACGAGTACTCCTTTTCTTTTTGTCCCTACATGTGCTCCCTCAGATACTTTGTAACATGTTTTGGCGTGCCCTCTCATATATAATGTATCCAGCATGTCCCCTTATACAACGCTATACTTATACAATGTTATACTTCCACACCACTTTAAGCTTCCATTTCCTGTGTGTAAAATGGGACAATAAAACCTTACTTCATAGGAGTTTTTGGAAGCTTGTTCATAAAGCATTTTGAGATGAGACACTTTGGATAAAAGGCACTGGAGAAATTCAAAGCATTTTATAAATAAGCCCCATAACTTCCCTGTAAAGTAGAGAGATTTTGTTACCCCCATTTATGGAAATCTCTGTGTGGAAAGGTTTCAGAGTAACAGCCGTGTTAGTCTGTATTCGCAAAAAGAAAAGGAGTACTTGTGGCACCTTAGACTAACCAATTTATTTGAGCATGAGCTTTCGTGAGCTACAGCTCACTTCATCAGATGCATACCGTGGAAACTGCAGCAGACTTTATATATACACAGAGAATATGAAACAATACCTCCTCCCACCCCACTGTCCTGCTGGTAATAGCTTATCTAAAGTAATCATCAGGTTAGGCCATTTCCAGCACAAATCCTGCAGGAGAGTGAATTTGTGTGGGGGGGTGGAGGGTGAGAAAACCTGGATTTGTGCTGGAAATGGCCTAACCTGATGATTACTTTAGATAAGCTATTACCAGCAGGACAGTGGGGTGGGAGGAGGTATTGTTTCATATTCTCTGTGTATATATAAAGTCTGCTGCAGTTTCCACGGTATGCATCTGATGAAGTGAGCTGTAGCTCACGAAAGCTCATGCTCAAATAAATTGGTTAGTCTCTAAGGTGCCACAAGTACTCCTTTTCTTTGTGTGTGGAAAATAGGCTAAATGACACCTGGTGAGTCAATGGCAGAATCAGAAACAGCAATCAGAATTGAGGCCTGGGATTTCAGAGTATTCTAAGCACTATACCGCAGACTCTCGACTACACAAACCTGATTTTTGGTCCTACTGAAATTAATGGAAATTTTGCTTTAGTGAAGAGTGCTGAATTATCAGTGCCCTTAATCCTTGTCCATGTTTGTACATGGAGGGCAGTGAGTTTGTATAAATTCAGGCCACTGAAGGGGCAGAGAACCAGTGATGCAGAATAGAAGTCTTAATTTTAGTGTATGCATGTTTTAGTTGGTGCAATTTATAATAATCCTGACACTTCAACACATTTTCCATCTACAATCAAAATTAACATCCTCCCACACAGAATGGAGATATCTAAAAAATTAAGAGCAAGGATTGCCATTTGAAGTGGCTGGAGATACAGTTTTGGGTTAATAACAAAATGTGTTATGCCAAGTGTGCTCTCAGTCCCCTGCTGTTTTAAGTTTTCATCTCCTAATTGCATACTGGGCAGATGGGGTTTAGTCTGTTCTCTGCTGCATGACTCCTGTAGGGAGGATGTGTCTCATTGTCATTTTCTTTAGTTTCTGACTATCATTATTGGTGTTTCCTCCCCACTCTCTGAGCCCCTGTCAGGTCTATGAGGGAGTGGTTGGAGTAGGGTCTAAGGCATGAGCCTTCTAGGTTCTATCGCCATCTTTGGCACTCATTCAGTAAGACTCATCTTTATACCTGTACAGTAACCTTCACAATGTCTCCTAAGTAGGTTAGAATTAATGTTTATAAAGTGCTTTGAGATTCTCGGATAAAAGATGCTATAGCGGATCAAGCCCATCCATATAATACAGACATTCTTATTTGTTAATATATATACATAAACATAATTAGTTGGGATGTTGAGCTGTGCCCGTTTGACATGAAACACCTCTCTTGGTTGATAAATTATTTTAATTGCAAATTATAATGAGAAATAAGATATTTGATAGAGTTGAATGTTAATTTAAGAAAATCTGATTTTTTTTTTTTAACAGTAATTAGGAATAGAAGTGTGCTGTTTTTAAACATGATCACTACTGATGCACAGGTAGCCTTTCTCATCTCTATTCAGTGGTGTGGTTTGGAATTTTTTTTTAAAGGGGTGCTGTATAATATGTAATAACTATTAGAGGTGTCGTCTGAACTTAAGACTTTTGCCAGGAACTCCTGAATTCTAATTTTGGCTCTGATGCTGATCCTGGGGCAAATAATTTAACATCTTCGCCTCAGCTTCCCTTGTAATAAAACATCTTCCAGCGAAGATATGAGAATTGCTTAGGTAATGTTTGTCAAGGGCTTTAAAGTTTTAAACTGCTGTATAGCGATTAGTATAGTGAGTGAACCAAAAATACTGAGTGAGGCCCTCCATAGTGTGGCTTTCCGTTGTTTCTGATAACCATTTAAATTGTTCAGGGTAGGATAATAATACTTTGCACTTGTGAAGCATCTTTCTGAGAATCTAAGTGTTTTTTACAAGCTTTAATTAATGTTCGCATCTCTATCTGGGAGTTGAATAAAGTGCAAATGTTGGGAAACTGAGACACAGAGCAGTGAAGTTACTTGGAGGGTTGGGGGCAGATACAGAAATGGAACCTAGATCTTCTACTTCCCAGTTGTGTGCTCTCCACAGCATTAGGCACTGCACTAACACAATAAGAGACAGTCCCACAGCTTCCTGATCTGTCCCCAAAGGTTGGATGAAACACTTTTGCTTGACTAAAATAATGGTTAGAATGCCTGCTTTTTTTAAATTTATTGGTGTCTTTTCTTCCCTGAAATTGTTCTATTTGGAAATATCTTGCTGCATGCTGGGAGAAATGCTTCCGCTTATGCTGTAGCATGAGGGGTCTGAATTGCACTTGGTATTTATCTGTAGTTTATACACCACCAGAGCAAACAAAGCATAACTTTACAGTGAAGCAAATACATGCTCTGTGTGCTGCCGTCTCTAGTTGCAGATAAAGCAAAGAGTGAAAGGTTTCCCATGCATACTGGCAAATAAGCAGAAAAATTGAGGCCAAAATTGCTAGAATGGTTTTGGGGAGATCTTGTATAGGGGAGTCAAGAGGAGGAAGAAAGACGCCCCAGTTCCATTTCAGTTCAAGGAGCCAGATTTCCAGGCTCAGATTCAAGATGTTTGCCCAATGAAAAATGCTCTTGTACTGTACTACCTGTGAGAATCTCATTTGTTTCCTTTCAGCTGCTCATTATAACTTCTGCTTCTGCAAGGCTAGATCTGCAGCATGTACTTAGAAGGCTTTCTCTTTCATCTTGAGTCAGGAAATGGGAAGGGTCATCTTATTTTTGTTTGTTTAGGTGGGAAATTAATGGGGTCTGCTAGTACTAGATTTGGCTTGTGAGTTTATACAGTGCTGAGCATCAGGGTTGACTTGTGGGGAGTCCAACTAGCCTTGTTCTTGCCTAAGAGATTCACCCTTGAGAAACATAATGCTGTTATTGGTTTTGGAAGTGACACAGCAGTTACTTTGTTTGCTTTGCAATCGGGCATTGATTATCAGCACCTGTTATCTCTGTCAGATCACCTCTTTGCATCTACACAGACAATTTTCTGCAAATGTTCCAGCTTCTCCAGTGTTAGTCACATTGGGAGAGTGCTGGTGTCTAAGTGGCTATACACCATTATTGTAGCAGTAAATATTGTGATAGTACCCAAAGGCCCCATTTGGGCTTGGGATCCCATTATGCTGGGCATTATACAAACACAGACAATCGCTGACCTGAAGGGTTTATGCCATATCATCTAACCCTGCTGGAGACTGTTCTGTGCTATGGCTTCCAGCAGTGGAGCTAATTGATCCTAACATGCCAGTGTAACAAGGCCCTAAAGCAGTTGTGGGCAGCCTGCGGCCCGCCAAGATAATCCGCTGGTTTACGTTGACCGTCCGCAGGCACGGCCATCCGCAGCTCCCAGTGGCTGTGGTTCGCCATTCCCGGCCAATGGAAGCGGCGGGAAGTGGTGCAGGCCACAGAGACTGGCTGCCACTTCTATTGGCCGGGAAAGGTGAACTGTGACCACTGGGAGCTGAGAGCGGCTGTGCCTGCGGACGGTCAGTCTAAACACTGTCTCGCAGCCCACCAGCGGATTACTCTGATGGGCCGTGTGCGGGCCGCAGGTTGCCCACCACTGCCCTAAAGTGCCGTAACTGTAAAAAAGTCATTTTTAGTGGTGGAGTCTCCTGAGTAATTTGTTTGTACAACTGCCTTGCTTGGGACGTTTACACAGCATTCCTGCCCCCCCTTCCCTCCTTCACTTTTTTTTTTATCATCTCCTTCCCTCAAGGGTTCATATCACAGTAACTGTCACACTGCCTTTGCAGTACTCCAAGCCTTGAATACCAAGAGACTAGACGTAGAAATCAACCCATGCATGGTTATGCAGAACCCTAGCCACAGGATCATCTGGTCAGGCCTCTTATAGCCATTATGGTACTGCCTGTCTGAAGCAGCTGGAGTGCCATAGGGAAATGAAACAACATAAAGATTGTACAGTAAATTCTAAAAATAGCTGAGATTCCTCTGTATTTCATTAGAGTTTAATAAAGTGGTTTCATGTGAGATATGAGGAAGAGCCCTCACTGTTTGCCTAGCTAGACTCAATCCTCTGGCACAGTTTGCACAGAAGTTTTCATCTGACTTTTTGATTAATTAGAAGTTTTTAAAGTATCCCTTTCAGAAGATCTTAGAGTGATTGGAGGATGAATTAGGACAGAATCATCCAGTACCCAGTGACCACTAACTTTTTGAGGCCCTTTGCTGTGCTATGTTGGAATTTCTCTACAGAGATACTTTTGTTTTCAATGCTGGGGTTTGTCATTTGTTTTGAAAGATCTGAATTAGTTCTTGAAAAATGGCCTCCTTTTCCCAATACAAATAATGTTGAGTTGGTGAGAGAGACCAAATGATGAGCAAAAAAGAAAGGAAAGGCTTGGAAGAAAAGGAAGAACCTACACACTCTGTGCCTGGTTGATGTTGCATAGGAATTTCCAAACTGGAAGAGGCCAATGGGAAAAGTCTTTCTGAATTTTTTATGTGCCCATTATTGGATCTGGGTGCTATCCTGCCATCTCTTCCAGCTAATTCATTATCTTCTTGGACAGTTTGTCTCTACTCATTTTTATTACTGTATTGAGTGGTCTGTATAAATTAATTTAGCATTGATTGACAGCCCTGAAGTCTGTTGAAACAGTTTACAAAGGGTTGTGATGGAGTCTCCATCTCTTGCAATTTTTAAATCAAGATTAGATCTTTTTCTGAAAGAGATGGTCTTGTTCAAACAGGGATTATTTTGGGTAAATCCTGTGGTTTGTTTTGGAGTAGCAGCCGTGTTAGTCTGTATCTGCAAAAAGAAAAGGAGGACTTGTGGCACCTTAGAGACTAACAAATTTATTTGAGCATAAGCTTTCGTGAGAAGTGAGCTGTAACTCACGAAAGCTTATGCTCAAATAAATTTGTTAATCTCTAAGGTGCCACAAGTCTCCCTATGGTTTGTGTTATGCAGGAGGCCAGATTAGATGATCACATGGGCCTTTCTGACTTTAGAATCAATGAATAAATCCCCTGTGCATCCATGGAACAAATACAGCCTAGTTAGGGCTTCTGACTTTGGTTTTAACTGATAAAACATCCCCAATAACGTTTTTAAATGAAATGTGTTTATACAATAAACAATGGGAAAACACCAGAAATGGTTTCTAAGGGGTTGTCTACAGAGAGCAGTAATGCAGGCTATGGGGGAGTGATTTCTAAAGCGCATGGACGTGTTGCACAGTAATTGGTCTGTGTAGACCAAGATGCTGTGCACTAAAAGATTCCCTAATGCCACTTTAACGTAGTGCTGTTTGAAACAATTCTACATTAAAGCACACTAGGGAACATTACAAAGAGATTACTCATTATAGTGTATACAAAACCCTGATTTTTGGACATGTACATAAAACTCTGAAATTACAAAAATTAACCCTGAAAAATGAAACTAATAAACCCTGAAAAACAGAAGCCCTAAGCATGGTCAATAGCAATGCAAACTCCCTACAGTCCCAATCAAAATTCATTTAATCCTAATCTGGAGGAATCACCTCTCAGGGAAAGGACAGAGTTCAGTCCCCATGGCCTAATTAGTCTGACCTCTCTAAGTGTCAACAAGAAAGCCAGTTGTAGTGGCAGGTTTTTGCGATGTGGACACACTGCTTACTGGGAATTAGACTGAGATCACCATATTGCCTTGGTTCCTAGACTTGAATGCAATCAAAAGACTTTCAGTGGGACCACTTAAATTTGTTATTGATACTAAACAAATACGCACAATGTAACAAATGATATGTGCCAGTTTTATTTACTACACTTGTGTCATTTCAAGATTAAAATTTCCAGAAACATAGCATCCTTTACCTAAAAGGGAAAAGGAGGCATTCTGGTCTCAGCACAGTCTGATAGTCAAACTAAAGACCCAGTCCTGCGGATTCTGACATCTGAGAGCTTTACCTGTGTCAGGACTACACCATCAGGTCCAAATTCGACTGTCCTATAAACTGAGGCTAGAATCCTTTAAGATGGGGGGGCTGTAGTGGGGCATACTCTACTCCTGCCTTCTTGCACCCCAGAAACCTGCATAGACTCCGCTGGTTGTGTATCCACACCTTGCCATTTATTTATGTTCCCTCCACCAACACCTTTACAGTCCTGTGCAGCAATGCTATTTACAGTGTCTCCTGTACTTTCAGACCTTTCCTCAAGGACTGAGAGGAGCAACGGTCTCCCTTCTCCAAAACCTTTGTGAGCCTGGGCTCAGCTAGCCCTGTTCTTCCATCCTCCCTCACTTCCTTTCGGTGCCTTTCTTGTCAGTCTTGAGCTGATAGGCTAATGGGGTAACTGACATTAATTATCTAATAGGGACTGGGGCTGGGTGAGCAAGAGGGCAATCAGCCTTCTTCTGAGGAACTAATAGGCATCACAGCACAGGCTCACCTGTTAGTTCCCTGTACTCTGTCACAGGGTCACTTGTAGCACAAGAGGAACAGGCTCTTAGATATAGCTACACTGTTGTTGCAGCTTCTGTGCTGGGAGACTTGGTTGTAACAAGTAGTCCACTGAAATGGTTAAAAAAATTCAGTCTTGCAGTTTAAATAGGACCGCTGTGCTGTGCTGCGTTCTTGGGCATTGCAGAGCTACAGCTTAATTTTAGAACATGCACTTTGGTCCCATCTGTGCTGCACGACCAAACTAGTTTAACTGTCGGGACAACCCTACTATAATCTCGTTCCCAAATTGGTGGTTTCTACAGTGCAAACAGGATCCAAATGTGCAGCAGTTGTTTTCAAAAGGCGGGGATCATTGGTGAGTTGGGAGATAGGGAAGGGAGTGGTGCCTTGTCCAAACTGGCAAACGCTTCATAGTCATAAATCACCACAGTTTCAGCTCCACTGGGAAGCTGTAGTGTAGGCAGGGCAACAGAGTGGTAAAAACACCAGAGTCCTACTTATACTAAGCTTCTGCTGTTGCTACCACTGGGGTGGAGTTGCACTGGTATTCATGTAAGGGCTGTGAAACTGGCTAGTGTAAATGCAGTGTGTAAATGCAGCCTGTGATGTGTTTACCTGGGCCTTAACAGCGCTATCCACAAATGCTCCATAAGGGACATGGAGTTTCACACTGCTGCTTTTTGGTGACCATGCATCAGTTACCCAGTTTGTTCAGCTTTTGGTTTGGTCAGTAAATAATGTCAGGTTTCAGAGTTGCAGCCGTGTTAGTCTGTATTCGCAAAAAGAAAAGGAGGACTTGTGGCACCTTAGAGGCTAACAAATTTATTTGAGCATAAGCTTTCGTGAGCTACAGCTCACTTCATCGGATGCATGAGATGTTAGTCTCTAAGGTGCCACATGTACTCCCTTTCTTTTTAGTAAATAATGTGTTAGTCTGGATAGAGGATAAGAGAACTTGAGTAGAAAATATGGAGGCAACCTGCCAAGTGTGAGTAAAGCCCAGAACAGAGCAATGGGAATGACTGATGTCTACTTTTGCTCTTTACAAAACAGAAGCTTGTGTGAGAGAGAGGCTAAATGGGGAGGGTACTTGTGGAGGGAAATATAGTGACCCAGCAACAGATAGGAAAGGAGACTTGTCTGTTGTTGAAAGGTTTTGTATTTTTGCAAAGGTACCAAATCCAACACTTCGGGGAATTCAGACATGGTTTCAAACTTGTAGGCCTGCTGCAGAACCAGCATGTTGTCAGCATATTAAAATGTACCCAGTGTTGGGATAGGAGGAGGAACTGATCAAAAAATCTCTCTATCCTGAGGCAGGAAATTGAACTTATTTTGAATGTTCAGAGCTGCACAAACACACCAAAATTTATCTGAGTGATCATCACACCAAGTAATTTTTTAAAAGCAGTCATGAAATAGCTGAGAATCCTGCTGCAATCTCTCTGCATCCTAGTAGATTTGAAACAGTGTGGTGGTTAACAAGCAGCTGCTCTTTAAGAAGAACTTCATTCTCTCTCTTCAAAGTAGAAACCCAGTAAATCAACACACACTCCCCAGCAGACCAAGTATGGAAACAATGGACTCACTACATATGCCGAAGGAGAAATATTTTTCCGGTGTCTTTCATTGTAGGATCCCAAAACACCTCCCAACATGCCAGTGAAGTTGGTAAGAGCATTCCTGCTTTACAAATAGGAAACTTTAAAAACAGAAAATTAGCTTATCCAAGATCACACAGGGAGTCAGTGGCAGAGATGGCGGGGGGGAAGAAAGGTGTCCTTACTCCCAGTCCTGTGCTCTAACAACCAGTCCGCTCTTTCCCTCCAGTTACTAAAGACTAGCCTCTTGACAAGTGAAAGGTGCATCTCCCTAATGAGAGGCTTCGGATAAAAACGCACGTTGGATATTTATTCTTTTCAGGACAGTACAGGCAGGGTGTGTCAGAGTTGACACTTGAGTTCTAGAAGGCTGTAGATAAGTATAGTTTGGGTTGCTGTCCATCTGCCTCTGTTTTATCACTCTAGTCCTATCCTGATGCTTCAGGCTAGGAGGAAGCTTTTCCCCCTTACTTGCTGGCTGAAGGTGCAGCATTTGTTTGGAGGGTATGCTACTGTATTGTGGAAGAGGGAGAAGAATGTATGAAACTTGGACATCCACCTGTTCTGAGTTATTGCCCATGTGGAGAAGAGGTATGCAATCAACATGGAGAAAGAGATCCTTGCATATGAATACTTGCTTTCCCTCTTCCCCTGGACAAAAATAGTTAGTTCCTAACCTACAGTAATACTAGAGGTTTTACTTATTTACCACATAAAAATCAGTTAGTCTTATTTAAAAAAAGAAAAGGAGTACTTGTGGCACCTTAGAGACTAACCAATTTATTTGAGCATAAGCTGAAGTGAGCTGTAGCTCACTTCATCGGATGCATCCGATGTAGCTGTAGCTCACGAAAGCTCATGCTCAAATAAATTAGTTAGTCTCTAAGGTGCCACAAGTACTCCTTTTCTTTTTGAGAATACAGACTAACACGGCTGTTACTCTGAAACCTGTCTTATTTAAAAAGAGCATAGAAATGGAGTCTGAACCCCGTGGGAGGACACACGCAAGTGAAATATGAACCCAATTTAAGTGTTATTGTTTCTGGTAAAGTCATTTTCCTCAGTGACACATTGATACGTGACAGGAGTGCTACACATGTTTCATTTTGTGCTATTAAATCTGTCTTCAGCACTCAATTGTACAAATGGAGTATGGAGAGCTCCAACAAATCCTTGTAGTTGGCATGTAGGCAATCTGAAATTCTGGTTTTGTCATGGATGTGCACCTGGTGTGTTCTACATAGGCTTGGCTCATGCTTTTTCAGAAGGGATTTGGCCTCCAGGGTGACTGTAGGCCACATGGGTATAACCAGCTTCCCAAAATATGGAGCGGGATTTTGATGATCATAGAGAAAGTAGTGTCCCTGCGGTCTTTCACACAACCACATTGTCCTTACCCTGATGATAAATAAGTAATATATACATAATCACCTTTCATCTGAGGATTTCAGAGTTCTTTACAGATATCACTTTAGAGGGGTTTTGGGGCTTAGATTTTATCCTCATTGTACAAATTGGGAAGACAGGTTCAGAGAGAAGTGGCTTGCCTAAGGTCACCCAGTGAATTATGACCCAGGAGTGCTGACTCTGTTACCTACCTTAATCAGGAGGTGATTACCACTCTGGGAGACATAAGACGCTGCTCCATTTGGAAATGTGTATGCTTGAAGAGGAGGATTACTCTGAACTGTTCTGACCCCCTGCCCAGTTATGCCCTTGGAGCAGCGGATGGTTGAATGGCTTAACTCAATTTGTGAAGCTGTCTCACAACCAGATATTTCCAGCATCATATCTTTACTGATCTACTAGCTGCCTGTGGACAAATTGCTGGCTTCTTTAACTGCTAGTACAATACAACCAAATACTTCTGACGGTCTCCACATTATAGTGTGATTAAGTACCTCTTGATAAGGTTAATTGCTGTGAAGTGTTCCTGAGAGCCTAGCCTGCTGTGACTACTGAATGACAGAACCACTTCAGCTTCTTTTCAGTCATTTTGCCAGGCAGAAGAATGACTGCAACTCCTGAGACTTCACAACTTCACCTTTCTGTGGAACAATCCTCAAAATCCTGTCCAGGAGAGCCTGGTGCCTACGTATTGCAGGAATGGGTTAATTAGACATGCAGAATTCTATAGGCTAGAAACATACATAGGCAATAAAAGGGTGTTGTGGGGTTCCCTCTGCTCGCTCACTCTGCTGTCACACCTAATTAAGCCAAAAGAAAAGGAGTACTTGTGGCACCTTAGAGACTAACCAATTTATTTGAGCATGAGCTTTCATGAGCTACAGCTCACTTCATCTCATGAAGTGAGCTGTAGCTCACGAAAGCTCATGCTCAGATAAATTGGTTAGTCTCTAAGGTGCCACAAGTACTCCTTTTCTTTTTGCGAATACAGACTAACACGGCTGTTACTCTGAAACCTAATTAAGCCAGTTTTACACAAGTGATGTGACAATTTACTAACCAAAGCACAGTTTCATAATAAGGATAAAAAAATGAATATTTTGCTGGGCACCCTTGACTCACATTTAAATCAAATCAGCTGGAGTAGAGAGCGCTGTGTCTTGCAGCCATTAGACTAATGCAATACCTGAGATTTTTGGAGCAATTACTACAGAGCAGATACCCAGCAATCGTGATATGTGCCACTGCCCCAAGGCTGTGATTGATTCTGAAGTTTGTCAGTCTATGTGGGCATTCTTTAGTGATTTTTTTTAAAACTCATCTGAGTGTAAGTAAAAATAGGAAAAACAAGATTGCATTTATATAGGGCCTTTCATCCTGAAGAAACCCAAACGATTTTATAAACAGTTTATGTACAGGAGTCACTCAGACCTCTCTGGAATAGAATGATAGTGAGGTGATCAACATACTGCATCTATGGAAAAGGTTCAAGCAGAGGGCCAAACCACTTCCATTATGAAAAGCCACATGGGATCTTTAGTGACCCTGCTGACCAGACAGGGCTCTCAGGTTCAAGATCTCATCTACAGTATGATCCCATTTTATGTATGGTGAAACTAAGGCAGGGAGAAGTGACTTGTCCAAGGTTGCAGAGGGAGTCTGTCAAATGAATTTAGAACTCGGGCAAGACTTCTCTACTATCTGTCTCTTATCTTCATGATACTCTCCCCTTTTTCTGAGTTGTTAAGAAAAGACGCACCTTCTTGGTGAAAGTCTGTCTTATACATTTGCAAAAATAGAGAACAGGATAACTACAAAATAAACTCCTTGTACAGGTGTTTGTCATAGCTTTTCAATGTTTTCTTTATTTTATCTCCTCTGGTGCCCGTCTCCAGAATGTGTGAGTGTTAGTATTAATTGCTTCTAACCTTGGCTTTATGCAGCTGTTGAAAGTAGAAATTGAAGGTGGGAGTAGGGTTTTAACCCATTGGAAACTGCAGACAGACACGCGACTACAGCTTTTAAGTCCTCATTTCACTGTTATGCTGGGTAGTGCCATCTTGGTTAGGATATTTCATAAAAGTCAGAAAAAAATGCTGCCAGGGGACTCTGCACTCATCATCCATCAAAAAATTCCTGGCTCAGAAGAGTCTGCCTTGCCAAAATGTAAGAGAGTAGAGTTCAAGGAAGGGTCTTAGGTCTGCATATTTTTTTACCTGGGGCCACTGTCCTACCAGTTCCCAGTATGTTTGTCCCCTGTCATAGGCAGATTACTCCTGCTCCTGGTATTCCTAATCAGCATGTGGAGGCCAAGAGGGTGAGATGGGGATCTTGTCATCCAGAACATGGGCGCACACAGCATTTTGGTAGCGTGAAGATGGGTAACTGTTAAGGAAGGTATGGGTTCTAAACCCCATCCTGCCACTGACTCATTGTGGGGAGCTTTGCCAAGTTAGGGTCTGTAAAAGAGGGTGGTAGGAGGAGTGATTAGTGTTTATATAGCACTTTGAAGATGATGAGAGTATACCAATGGAACAATTGTTAAATTTCCAAATATTTGGGCAGCACACCACTGAACAGATTAAATCTGTCCTGGAACTGATTGACAAGGAAAAGCTCTTTAGTGCTTGTATAAATGGATTGTGTATGAGGTTTCCCTCCCTTTTATGCTACTCACTTTATAACACTTTTGTTTCCTTTCCCATTAATATCTTGAGTTTAACAATGATGTTTAAATAATTCCCTTATTTTAAAAATGCTGATAAATGACAAATCTCCACTTTTTTAAAAATGAAAGTAAATTTAGTGCTGATAAGCCATCTAGATCTGCAAGCTGATGCCTTTATCCTAAAGAACAAGGCCACCACAGCTAGCCAGCCTGCAAGCTTCCTCTATGCGTTGATCCCTAGCCAATCTCAGCCAGGAACTGAAGGAATCCATGGCCTGTTCAATCCTTGGCTGACAACACAAGAGACAGGTTTCAGAGTAACAGCCATGTTAGTCTGTATTCGCAAAAAGAAAAGGAGTACTTGTGGCACCTTAGAGACTAACCAATTTATTTGAGCATAAGCTTTCCTGAGCTACAGCTCACTTCATCAGATGCATACTGTGGAAAGTGTAGAAGATCTTTTATACACACAAAGCATGAAAAAATACCTCCCCCCCACCCCACTCTCCTGCTGGCAATAGCTTATCTAAAGTGATCACTCTCCTTAAAATATGTATGATAATCAAGTTGGGCCATTTCCAGCACAGATCCAGGTTTTCTCACCCCCCCCTCACACAAACCCACTCTCCTGCTGGTAATAGCTTATCTAAAGTGACCACTCTCCTTACAATGTGTATGATAATCAAGGTGGGCCATTTCCAGCACAAATCCAGGGTTTAACAAGAACGTCTTGGGGGTGGGGGGGAGGTAGGAAAAAACAAGGGGAAATAGGTTACCTTGCATAATGACTTAGCCACTCCCAGTCTCTATTCAAGCCTAAGTTAATTGTATCCAATTTGCAAATGAATTCCAATTCAGCAGTTTCTCTCTGGAGTCTGGATTTGAAGTTTTTTTGTTGAAGAATTGCAACTTTCATGTCTGTAATCGCGTGACCAGAGAGATTGAAGTGTTCTCCGACTGGTTTATGAATGTTATAATTCTTGACATCTGATTTGTGTCCATTTATTCTTTTATGTAGAGACTGTCCAGTTTGACCAATGTACATGGCAGAGGGGCATTGCTGGCACATGATGGCATATATCACATTGGTGGCAGAGGCTCGTTCACCTGCACATCCACCAATGTGATATATGCCATCATGTGCCAGCAATGCCCCTCTGCCATGTACATTGGTGATTGATTTCTGTGTCATTATCATTTGTATGCTAAGAGTTGGATAGATACATTCCCGATTATTCTCAGAAAGGGACAACTACGGAGCCTTCAGATGAGGATGACTTTCGGCAGCCATCAACCTGAGCTTTATATAAGATGGTGAATTAGGGGTGAAAGTTTGTTTTCCTTTTACCTATCCAAACCTCCTATAAAGCTATTCTAAAGGGAGACTTTTACTATGGGATGTGTATGGCATAGTGGAGTCCATTTTAAAACAGATTTCCTTTTTGTTCATTCCAGTTTTATTTGTTACCTCTGGATTACATTGAGGCTTCTAAATTTTTTGCTGGTAATTTGTATTAACATTACTACATCTGTGGTTAACTTATACCTTTTTGCCTCCCATTTGTTCAGTTTTGTCGTTTTTATTAAAGCATTACAAAGTTAGGTTTTCCGATGAAGCCTCAGAGTCTTTCATAGTTTGGATTGCAGACATGCTACAAAACCTTTGTTTAGCAGGGGAGAGGTGAGGAGAATCTCTTAATGTTTTTTTTAAAACACTGAAGCCACTTTTAGAACGAGATCCCTGTAGGCTCACAGTATATTTTTAGGCTTGCCATGTTGCAAATGTTATATTATCCTCTGTGACTTAAAAGCTGGTTTCAGATTTCTCAGCCTGTTGAGCATGGTAAATAGCACTTAGTTCTTCATAGTTAGTAGAGATGGTGGTTAAAAATGCTTTGTATTGGTATGGGTTATTTTGGTTTTTTTAGAGAATTTAGAGACATTTAGTGTTTTTAAAGGCCATTAATATGTATAAGAAGGCAGAATTCTGATCCTTCTATTACTCTTCAAAACATGAAATATATCAACAGAAAGCCTCCTGCCATTCCCAAAGCTGCTTTTGAGAAAGATACCTTGATAATACTGATCCTAGGGCTGACATTAAACCAGCTGCAGTTTTATTAGCCATATAGAATTTTCTTTTGCTTCACTTAAAAACACTTCTAATCTTGTGTGAGCTGCAGGGAGTGCATATGAGGTGAAAAGAAAGGATGGAGAAGGGAAGAAAGGGTGCTGGGATTATGGTGGCTGTATTTAAAGAGGGGGTGGCCAGAGGGAAAAAATAAAGCTTGTGATGGTGATGCAGCAGGGAAAATCCCAGTGTGTATTCCCTCCTTTCTTCCCCACCCTCACCCTAGCAGAGCTTCAAATTGAAGTTGCTGGTGTGACCAGTAAAGTGTTATGAAGTCACAATTAGTGTTAGGGTTGAGTTTCATTAAAGCAGGATTTAACCACTGTTGTGAAAAATATGGCATATTGTCTCTAAATGGAAATTGAGACAAAAATCTGTCAAGATAGTTATAGTGGATAGCATATGTCAATAACTTAGGGCTTGGCTACACTTGCGAGTTACAGCGCAATAAAGGAATCCCGGACGCACTAGCTCACTACCCCGTCCACACTGGCAAGGCACGTAGTGCGCTCCGACTCCACGGTTGTGGCACTGCTGGTACTCCACCTTGGTGAGTGGAATAACGTTTGCTGCACCCCGCTGCGGCGCCAGTGTGAACGAGGTGTTGCATTACTGCGCTCTGATCAGCCTCCAGAAACGTCCCATAATCCCCTTAACTCAAGTGGTCACTCTTGTCATTGTTTTTGAATCACTGCAGGAATGCCGATATGCCCTTTGAAAGCTCCGTTTCTGACAGCTGTCTGCTTATCCGCTCTGAGACAAAGCAACCATTAATGTGGAATGCTGTGTGTGAGAGAGGCGGGGGGGAGAGAGGGTCTGCTGCTGTCTGAACTTGCAAGACAGCATGCTGACATGCTCTCAGCCCCCCAAAAACCCACTCTCTCTTACCCCCACATATACACAACACACTCCCTGTCACACTCCACCCCACCCCCATTGGAAAAGCACGTTGCACGCTGGGATAGCTGCCCATAAAGCACCAATCCCAATGCCGCTGCAAGTGCCGCAAATGTGGCCACACCAGCACGCCTGAAGCTGTCAGTGTGGACAGACTGCAGCGCTTTCCCTGCTCGCTCTCCGAAGGCTGCTTTAACTCACAGCGCTCTACATCAGCAAGTGTAGCCGTGCCCTAAGACTAAAAAATAATTGCAGGGATGTAATTATGAACACAGAAAATTCAGAGCTAAGGATACACTTAAACGAAATCAAATGTGTTAAAGTAAAAATGTACAGTTAAGGCATCCAAATAACTTTAACTCTACCTTGTACTTATGCTTTGAGGGGGAAAATATGAAAAAAAAAATCTTTTAAAAATCAGCTACAGCTAATCTGAGACCTCAACACTAAACCATATTATTATGATTAAAATATGTATTACATGTTGTCATTACTGAATAGAATTAAGATTCTTTTGGGTGTCTAAATTATACCTTCCTTTTAAGTGTAACTCTAAATCTGAAATTCCTGAGTTTATAATACTTTGGGGATAATGACAACATCCCCTTAAGCTACTGATACATACTTTCAACTTTAATCCTACTTTGATGTGATCTTTTTGTTTTGTTTTGTTTGGGAATTTTGTATATAGCAGGTGCTTTACCCAAGTGAGGACTGGGGAACCAAAACCAAATACAAAAATGCACCCTTTATTGGACAACAAACTAAATGCAGAATCCTTGATTATAATGTTACCAGGTTGTTTAGATTTGGGTTATTTTAAAGTCTTAAAGGATGACAAGTGTGTGTCTGGATCCCCACCTCCCTTTCCAAAGTGTATTGCATAGTGATACAAAAACCACATTTAGGGATTGCTTCACCCAGCTGAACTGCAACCACAGAGGGGTGTGAGAGAGAGAGAGAGAGAGAGAGTAATTGCTTAATATCAACATTACACTGTAATGTAGGACAGGAAATAAAGGGAATATTATAGTTAATTGGAATTGCAGGTATAATGTAAGAAGACAGAATGTAGCACTTCTCACTGTCAGAGAGGCTTGCCAACTCGTGTCAGGAATGGGTTGAGTAGGAGACATTTACAAAAATGATTCAGGTCACCAGTGTGAGAGACTGGATTCTCCCTTCCTTCCCATTCTGGTCCTAGGGCACATCAGAGCAGTGACTCTGGACTGACCCAGGCTAACCTGGAGTGCAGTTCTAGCACTAGAAAGAAGGGGATCTCGGTAGGGGGTGGGGTAGGGCTTCACATCTCAGGCAGATTGACTTCCAATTATGTGGCCTCAAACTGCCGTCATTTGCAAAACGCAGTGCTGAGAGCAGCTGTCTGGCATGCTGTTAGCTGGTCTCATACTGCTTTACATACAAAAATAACGTGCCTCTTTGTTAAAAGGGTGAGTCATATAAAACATGGGACACGTAAGCCACAGTGTCAGGTTAAAAAAAATCATATGAAAAGAAACCTAATTTCCACACCTAATGTTACATATTATTATTAATTATTCTAGGCAGGGTTGATAGTACTACCTATTATAAGGCTCTGTTTTCACTTACTTATAACTCTGCCAAACTTTAGCCCTTCAGGCTGAAATTTTCTGTCTCTGTATAAGGCTGAAATATTTTTTATATAACATTTTTGACAGTTTCAACCAGAATGGTTCAGCTGTTTCCAGGAATGAGGCTAGGGGAAAACACATTGTTTTGCCCATGTTAAAAAATTCTTGTGACCTTTTCTTTCAAAAGGTCCAACACCCCCAGGCTGTGGAGCAGGTGCCCAAAATTTGTCAGAAGGGTGCCTTTGTATCAGGGGTGTGCCTTTTGCCAACCCCAAGAAAATCAGCTCAAATTTGGCTACGTTATAAGCCTTGGAAAAATTGCAGTTCGTAAATGCTCACTAGAGTCTTAGATTTTAACAGCTAAATTTCCCAAAGACTCCAGTCACACTGGGCATGCTCCACCCTGGAGCTGAGCAGGAATTGGCACCTGAACTGAGAACAGTGAGACTGTCCTGTGCTTTCCTGTCCCTTCTCAGGCCCAGACAGTGTGGAGGAGGAAGCTGCCTGATTGTAATGCAGAGGGGACAAAAGCCTGAGCTGGGGGTGAGGGAGGAGAAGGAGATTAGGACAAGAAGCCTTAGGGGAGGGGGAGACTGGAACTGGGGACTGGTGGTGGAGAGGCAGGGGTGGAGAAACAGGAGCTTGGGATGGGCAAGACGTCTTGGACTGGGAACTGGGGGATCAGTGAGTGGGAGAAGAGACTGGGACTGAGAAGCAATGAGGTGTAGGGAAGGAAGTGAGTAGGTAGGGGAGACCTGATGAGGAGCCAGACTGCAAGGAGAGAACTGGGATAAGGAGCCAGGGTACACTGCTATTGGACAAGGAGCCTGGGGAGCGAGATTGGGACACGGAGTGATTGGGGATAGGAAGCCTGGCTAGGAGGTAAGGGAGACTAGAGGCTGAGGGTGGAAAACAGGTTGGGTGAGGAAGCAGTGAGGGGGGGAAACTGGGACTGCAGGCAGTACGGGGAAGGGGAGTTGAGAGGAGTGAAGCTAAGATTTGCTAGGTAAAGAGACTGGGATGAGAAGTCTAAGGAATGGAGACTGGGACTGGCTAGGTGAGGAGAATGGGATGGGTACAAGGAACTAGGGGTGGGGAAGAGGCAGGACTGGGACAAGGACAGGTTGGAAGGGGCAGGGCAGAACAGGTCATGTTTGGGAGGAATGGGCAGAAGAGTCTGTGCCCACTAGAGGATAGTCCCCTTGAGAGCCTGGAATGGAACCCTAGGTTCATGAGTCGCTCCATTCCTCTGCTGTCAGCAGACATCTGAGAAACTCACCGGCAAAGTGTCCCATCCTTCTCTCCTGCTGGTGCATATAAAAGATGACAGTCTGCTTACTGCTATCAGTTACTCCATTAGCTCAAGCGGAAGAGGTCTGTGCGGTAGATCTGAAGGTTTTTACCCTGCTGATGACGCATGTGTTTATTAGTATGATGCCACATGATGGAATTTGTTTTTTTAGTTATTTTATACAAACTCAAAAAACTACACACAAATTATATTAAAAGAACATTATTAAGGTTCTAAGTCAAGAACTCCAAAGTTAGGAAATGCCTGAATTAAGTTTGCCTCTGCAACCTTAATTTGGCCCCCTTGTGGATATGCGTTATGGTAATCTAATAACATGATCGCATGCTAATTTTTCCAAAAATCCCTCATTCAGTACACAGGATGGACCTGCTCTGGGGATGAATCAGGTTGTGTTGTAAAGGAGGCTGTTGTCTGTAGGACCCCAGTCTCATTTGTTGCAGAAGTTGGAAGGTGTGTAGTGAATGAGGCAGGGGAATGCATGAAAAGAAAAGATGGTTTCATTGTTAAGGCAGTTGAATGCTGTCCTGGAGAACTGGATTCTATCCCAGCCTGTCCCAAGGAAGAGTTGTGTGTTTCTAGTCAAGTCACTTGAACCAGATTTTTCACAGATGATCACTAATTATGGGTGCTTCATTTTCTGGGTGCCCAACTTGAGACCCTGGGGTTTCATTTGCCAAAGTGCTGAGTACTCTCAGCTGCAACTGAAGTCGGGTGGAGCTGTACTTTGCACATAAAAATGCTATATCATGCTAAGTAGTCTGAAAATCAGGTTCTAAGCATCTGAAGTTTGGCACCCAAACAGGTGAAACTTTTGACTTTAATCTCATTGTGCCTCCGTTCCCCATCAGTAAAATGGAAGAGTAATGAGCCCTCATCTCACAGAGGTGTTGGGAAAATAAATTTAATATTTGTGAAGCACTCAGATACTCTTGTGATGAGTGCCATAGAAAAGCACAGGAGGAAATTAATAATTCTGTCTTCAGAGCAGGGTTTGAACAATGTGCAGTAATTAAGGCCTAAAGCCACACATAACAATGAGGAGAAAGCTAAATATTGAATAGCTGGTAATTTAAGTAAGTACCATCCATTTTATGCAATGAATGAGAAGGGTCCTGTGGGAAAAACCAGTGATTGTGTAATTAAAGACTACCACAATGCATACATGCAAGGGGGGCAAATTAAGGCTGCACAGCAATCTTAATTCTGGCATTTCCTAAATTCTGAGTGCTTGACTTGCAATCTTAATATTTTTAGTTTAGTTTTTTGTGTATAATTTAATATTTTGCAGTAGTGCTCAGAGATCCCAATCAGGATCAAGGCCCACTGTGTTACGTGTATTCAAAACCTGTAAAACACAGCGCCTACCCTAAAGAGACACATTAGGTTATTAACATTGAACATTTAAAAAAATCTAACATACTTTTCACCATTTATGCTGTTTGTTTACTTTTTTACATTTCACCTTGGATCCTGAAAATAGACTGGCCAGTTTCACATTTGTTTCTAGTGAGCTTTCTAGTTAATTTCCCTTTCTGGGTCTTCTGTTCAAGCACAAGGCTGCAATGTTTGGGTTTGTTCTAACAAAATAATTTCCATTGGAGTTTATTTTCAAATATTAATAGAAAGACTTGTATTTCTTGTAAGAGTTTAATTTCTTACACTCTGGTCCAAAAATTAGGTTTTATCTTTTGACGTGTCTCTGGTTATTGACCACAATTACAGGAATGGGGTGCTCTGAGGAAAACTCCATGTGGGTTTAATATTTTCTGCAGCACAATGTTTGGCTAATTGGCAAGTTTCTCTTAGATCCTGGAAACATTATATAAAAACTAGGTGTGGTATCTTTATTGAGATAGGGAGGAAATATTCAAAAATATATGTCTGGTTGCAAAATATATAGTTGATGGCTCTATTTTGGATACACTTCTGTGGCCAGCTGGGAGAAAAGTTAAACTAGGTCTATTCTAGTGTTTGATTAGCCAAATGAAGGTATAAAGATGCATGTATTGGGGTAAATGTTTGTACCAGGAAAGATTGTCTTGGTGTTTAATACTTTACCCTTCCTCTAGCATATTCAGACTGAGTCTATTAAAGCATTTCACAAACATTAAGTAAGCTTCCCAGCACTCCTGTGTGGTAGGGAAGTTTAGAAAGAGCCACAGAATGTGTAGTCTTAAAAAGCCTGTTTTTGCTAAAGTAAACTCTGGTTTTCCCTTAGTAATATTTCACTCTTAAAACTTGATTTAAAACTTGAATAAACATTGCTTCCTTTCAAACATGTAATTATGTTTGTAGAACAGGGTCCCATCTAGCGAACGTGGCATGGGACTGGGAGTCAGCAGGCTTGGGTGCTGTTCCAAGCTCTGACACAGAATGTGTGGCCTTGTGCAGGCTGTTTTTTCCCCTCTGTACCTTGGTTTAGGTATCTATAAAATGGGGGTGGTTGGTACTTATACACTGTAAAATGCTTTGAGATCTAAAAAGTTGTATATAACGGCAAGATATTATTGTCCTGTAGCTGCTTTCTTGTGAGCATCTGACAGCCCTTTACAAACTTTAATTATTTAAGTCTCAGAAGATTCCCATGAGATTGGTAAACTTGATCATCTCCATTTTATTAATGGACAAACCTTCGTCCTACCCTCTCTTCACCTCCGTTTATCCCAGTCACAGGGAACCAGTGACAGAGCTAGGAGCCCAACAACCAACCTCCTGATCTAATCATTAGACAGCACTTCTCTCAGATGCTTAGGAGGCTTTTCCAGCTTTCTGACTGTTGTAAGCCTGAAAAAAAATAAGTGAATTATGGGTGGGCGGGGGGGCTGGAATAAACTATACCAGCAGTATAAATTGTAACCCCGCTAGGAACGCTTTGGTAATATAGCTATACCTGCAAAGCACTTACTGTAGATGTAGTTCTTATGAGAGCAAAATCCCAGATCCTGCAGACTTTTACTCAGGCAAGTACAGGATTGGGCTTTTTGCTAGTTTTGTAAAGTCACTACTTTATCTTCGCTCTCCAGCTTGTTTGTCGAGTACACTGGGGAGATGTATTTCCTCAGGTAGTGGGATAAGAAGTGACTGAATAGAATTATGAGCTGTTGGTTCAGAAAACCATACATGTTTGACAGGGTACTACTATTGCAACCTAGCAATAGAATACTTTGAATGCTGATTTTGCACCTCAGTTTTTTTATGAGAGACAGGTTGGGAAAAGATGTCTATCTTTTCAGGAATCTCTCTCTCGAAAATCAAAGCATTGCTTTCAAAGGGGATGTGCTGCACAGCAGGATAGATGGTTGTTGAACAGTATGCTGAATTTAGCATCAGCACAAGGATTCATGTGTTGTTTTATGGAATATAGGTAATGTTAACATCCTCCCTTGTTTTGGAACCTGCTTTTCCAGAGGAAGTTTTCAGATGAGATGATGGACAGAGTAGCATCAAAAAAAGGGCAACCCCAGTGCTTTCTTTGAAAATTGTGGATAGGATTAGCTGTCTAGTTATTCAGGTTTCAGAGTAGCAGCCGTGTTAGTCTGTATTCGCAAAAAGAAAAGGAGTACTTGCATCCGATGAAGTGAGCTGTAGCTCACGAAAGCTTATGCTCAAATAAATTTGTTAGTCTCTAAGGTGCCACAAGCACTCCTTTTCTTTTTGTCTAGTTATTGTGGATAGTAAACATGAATCTGTGAGAGTGTTGCCTTCATGTGAATCCTGTACCGAGTAGAGAAATCATAATTCCTATCCACATGATGCAGGAATGTTTTTGTTCCACTTGCCTGACTCTTCATTCTGTCACGCAATATGTGAATGTTCTTGTAATCTGATCCTTTGAATGAGCCTTTGTTTGAGGAAGTATTGATAGTTTTTGGCTCCTAGAGAGCTGAGGTGATAATGCCCAGCCTCCATCAAAACAAAGAGATTAAAAACAAACCAAAACCATTCTCGTGAATTCTGTGTGGAAGCCAAAAAGATCTTTCCTTTTGTCACAGGAAAAAATATCATCTGTTTAGCTTATTTTAAATTAAAGCAATAGAAATTTTTTTATTTAATATTGGACATCTTATTACAAAAACCTGCAAAGAAAATATCCTTCTCTAAAGGTCTTTGCAGTCTAACTCAGAGACAATGCTATAAATGAACAAGCAGAGGAGGGGATCACTCAAGAAAGTTTCACAAAGCAAAAAGAAAAGGAGTACTTGTGGCACCTTAGAGACTAATCAATTTATTTGAGCATAAGCTTTTGTGAGCTACAGCTCACTTCATTGGATGCATACTGTGGAAAGTATAGAAGATCTTTTTATACTCACAAAGCATGAAAAAATTGGTGTTTACCACTACAAAAGGTTTTCTCTCCCCCATCCCACTCCCCTGCTGGTAATAGCTTATCTAAAGTGATCGCTCTCCTTACAATGACAGGTTTCTTTCTCCTTACAATGTGTATGATAATCAAGTTGGGCCATTTCCAGCACAAATCCAGGTCGTCGTCCCGTCCCCCCCCCACAAACCCACTCTCCTGTTGGTAATAGCTTATCTAAAGTGATCACTCTCCTTACAATGTGTCTGATAATCAAGGTGGGCCATTTCCAGCACAAATCCAGGGTTTAACAAGAACGGCTGAGAAGGGGGGAGGGGGTAGGAAAAAACAAGGGGAAATAGGTTAACTTGCATAATGAGTATGCATCCGATGAAGTGAGCTGTAGCTCACGAAAGCTTATGCTCAAATAAAAATTGGTTAGTCTCTAAGGTGCCACAAGTACTCCTTTTCCTTTTGCGAATACAGAATAACACGGCTGTTACTCTGAAACCTGTCATAATGACCTAGCCACTCTCAGTCTCTATTCAAGCCTAAGTTAATTGTATCCAATTTGCAAATGAATTCCAATTCAACAGTCTCTTGCTGGAGTCTGGATTTGAAGTTTTTTTGTTGTAATATCGCAACTTTCATGTCTGTAATCGCGTGACCAGAGAGATTGAAGTGTTCTCTGACTGGTTTATGCATGTTATAATTCTTGACATCTGATTTGTGTCCATTTATTCTTTTATGTAGAGACTGTCCAGTTTGACCAATGTACATGGCAGAGGGGCATTGCTGGCACATGATGGCATATATCACATAGGTGGATGTGCAGGTGAACGAGCCTCTGATAGTGTGGCTGATGTGATTAGGCCCTGTGATGGTGTCCCTTGAATAGATATGTGGGCACAGTTGGCAACAGGCTTTGTTGCAAGGATAGGTTCCTGGGTTAGTGGTTCTGTTGTGTAGTATGTGGTTGCTGGTGAGTATTTGCTTCAGGTTGGGGGGGCAAGGACTGGCCTGTCTCCCAAGATTTGTGAGAGTGCTGGGTCATCCTTCAGGATAGGTTGTAGATCCTTGCAAGTGGATTTTAACAAAGGATTTGGCAGGGCAGAGGGCTTTTAGCACAAGGAAAGTGGGACCCTGTAAAAGAAAGAATAAAAAAGTAAAATATACTTCTGGTATAGTTGCTCCTATAACTTGAAAATGATTTGGTTTTCAAAAGTGAAAATTGTATAGGCAATTCTCAATTAAATCCTTTTCTGTCACAGCTATAATAGGCAAGATACATGTGGCTTGAAAAGTGGGTTTTACAAGCCGTAGCTACTTTTCATTGCATCTTATTTGAGAAGTTGAGTCAGTGCTGTAGAATCTGAGCTTCAGTGCCCAGAGATTTATGCTTAAATTCCACCTAGGATATATGTAAGGACCGATGCAACATGAATGCAAATGGAGAAAACAACTTTTTTCCTGAACTGGAGAACTCCAATAGGAGCATTTGCTTTCTACCTTCAGATTAATTTCAGTTATTTTCATAGAATCATAGAAGAATAGGGTTGGAAGAGACCTTAGGAGGTCATCTATCCCCTGCTCAAAGCAGGATCGATCCCAACTGTGTAAAGGAGCAAGGGCTTCCAGTTTAAAAGACAGAACTGAAAATCAGGGGATCTGGGTTCCATTCCTGACTATGCCACTGACAGGCCCTTTGAATGTGTAATTTCACCTCTCTGTGCTACCTCATTTGTAAAATGTAGATGACTAAAATTCCTTACTTTAGAGAGGCTGGTGTGAGGATTGATGGTTTGCAAAGCACTTTCAAGGTGTGTCATTGGAATGCAGGCTTTTTCTTATCTTGTACATGTAACTGGACTGAGTTATTCTGCACTAAGTGCTCCAATTTGTTTACTCCATTCATCCACCTAACTTCAGCAATGCCTAATTTATTTTAAATTCAGTTTATAATATATGAATTATTACAGGCTCTAGACAAATGCACAGTATAAAAAACAGTTCAGAATTTTAGAAACTGATAAATGTAACCTGTCTTTGTCCACCCAACCCATTTCCCCTGGTCCCACTATAAACCATCAGCACTTTCTTTAACATAAAACTCAGCAGAGTAGATGGCTTTCAGAATTCTCAGATGATTAACAGAGAATGATTGAATCATTCTCTATTCTCTGTTCAATCTCAGATGATTGAACTTTGTTTAGACGAATGAGGAAGCAAGGTCTGGATTTGAAGATCTCTCATTAAAAACGCCCTGCTCCTAATCTCCTCATGGTTAAAACAGAGTGCAGTTAGCTCAAGCATCTCACCCGTTACCAGCTGCTGTGCAGAGAGAGAGATCCCTGTTACCTTCACTGCAGCTGTCCAAGCTGTACTGGGCATCGCAGCTGAGAACAACATGGTTCCCACCAGAGGGGATTTTTTTTCCCTTTGTAACTTCAGTTGTTGATGATTGTGAAAGTGAAATTGCACTGGAGGCACTAGAGTTCCTTCTTCAGCACCAATTGCAAGTCATGAAGTAGAGAATGTATTTATTTTCTTTAAGACAAGAGGGAAGCTTTTCAGTAGGCATTTAGAGCAAGCTAGAGTAATATATATTCTTCCCACAACATGAGACAACAGAGGGGACTCAAAGATGTAATGAAAAATAATTAACTAAAATGGGAAATTGCTATTTTCACAGTATCATGAGGCAGATAAGGGCTGAGAAAACACATTAGACACCATTTGAAGTGTCAAAGTTGTGTATAGGGAAAATTCTACTTGTGATTATTTGATTAATTTAAAAGTTGCATACACCATTGCTTGCATCAGCTGCTGTATCACATTCCCCAAAATTGTACTGAAGCAAATCAAACCATTTGCATTGTCTCCTCCTAAGCCAAGTTTCACTGAAATATTCTGTTGGGTCATTTATTAACTTCAATTTTAGATATGAACAGCATCCCTTCAGCACTCTTCTTAGTTTTTTGATGAGTATGTAAGCAGCAGGGGGGCAAATCCTGTATACTCTCCCTAATAGTATTGTGTTAGAGACAAGGTATTAGAGCATAAAAAAATCACTTCTAGAGATGAAGGTAAAGCATTATCTGACTCATAGGCTGGTGATTAGTGATTTTCAGGCCAGACAGAAACTTGGATTATGAGTAGAATGATTAAATCCCTGCTCCCTCTACATCATTAGTACTTAGTCATGGGAGTGCAGCCAAAAATGTAGAACGCAGTGCAAATATCTCCTTCTGTTTTAAAAACATTTTATTATGGATTCTGTGAATATAAAACAAAATCCCTTACGAAGTGGTGAGATCCTCAGAGGAAAAGAACTAATTAAGGGAACACAGTAAAAAATCTGTTTAGGAAGAAAACCTATTTTTTTATCTGTTACTAATCGCCTCTTAGAAAGCTAAAACATTTTAAGAATCTAATATATCTGTCTGCATTTAAAAGACACTATTTACATTTTGTGTTTCCAGATTGGACAGTGAACATCTGTTTCTCATGTACTAGCACAAAACTGCAGCGTTTGGGGAATGCTTGGTTGTCTGGGGAAAAAATACCCTATTTTATATTGAATTTTTAAAAAAAAAAAACTGGAGACAGTTTTTGGCTTTCAGAATTGCGTGAGTTCACTGTTGCAATTATATAACAGTGGTAGCAATCATGATTTGCATGATTATATTTTAATTAGACAGCATCACAGGGTCAGATGGCAATTCAATCTTGATGGCCAAAAAGGGATCTGTTGTGGCATGGGTTGCTGCCAAATTGGGTGGGCGTCTCTAGTGGAGTCCCACAAGGGGCAGTCCTGAGTCCAGGAGTAGTCAATATTTTCATTAATGACTTGGATAATGGAGTGGAGAGTATGCTTATAAAATTTGCAGATGACACCAAGCTGGAAGGGCTAGCAAGCACTTGGGAGGACAGATTTAAAATTCAAAATGACCATGACAAATTGGACATTTGGTCTGAATTCAACAGGATGGAATTCAATAAAGACAAGTGCAAAGTACTTCACTTAGGAAGAAAAAAGAAAATGCACAACTACAAAATGGGGAATAACTGTCTCGCTGGTAGTACTGCTGAAAAGGATCTGGGGATTATAGTGGACCACAAACTGAGTATGAGTCAACAACGTGATGCATCTGCAAAAAAGACTAGCATGATTCTGGGTTGTATTAATAGATGTGTTGCATGTGAGACACAGGAGGTAATTGTCCCGCTATACTCGGTACTAGTGAGGCCCCAGTTGGAGTACCGTGTCCAATTCTGGGCGCAATTTAGGAAAGATGTGGACAAATTGGAAAGAGTTCAGAGAACAGCAACAAAAATTATAAAAGTTTTAGAAAACCCTATCTTTGAGGAAAGGTTCAAAAAGAACTGGGCATGTGTAGTCGTGAGAAAAGAAGGCTGACGGGAGTACCTGATAAGTGTTCCAGGACGTTAAGGGCTGCTATAAAGAGGATGGGGATCAGTTGTTCTCCAGGTCCACTGGAGGTAAGACCAGAAGTGTTGGGCTTAATCTGCAGCAGGGGTGAGTTAGGTTAGATATTAGGAAAAACTTTCTAACTATAAGGGTCGTTAAGCACTGGAATAGTCTTCCAAGGGAGCTCGTGGAATCCTTGTCGTTGAAAGCTTTTAAAAACAAGTTGGACAAACGTGTCAGGGATGATCTCGGTTTACTTGGTCCTGCCACAGAGCTGTGGGCTGGACTAGATGACTTCTCGAGGTCCCTTCCTTCCCTACATTTCTATGGTTCTGTGATTTGATTTTGTTATGTGAACACTTGTCCACTAATACTGAATTAAAACCATTGAATTTATTTCACATCAGTAACTCCTGACCTGGGGTGGATTTAATATCGGGATCAAGAGGTTAAAAGTTCCATATTCCACCACCATCATGCCTCTGAACCACCGAGACCCCATAGCACAGTTTGCTCTTTTATCAGGGACTAAGAACTACAAAACATTAAGGAGAGATTATGTGTATCTTTCCTGAAAATCTTTTTTTACTCTTGTCATCTCAATTGGTACCTGATCAGTTTTTCTTCTAGAAGTAGCAACACCTTCATAGACTCAAGCCATTTGCTGGCCAGTGTGTCAGTCACTGTTCTGGTGACTGTTGCAGTTTGTGTTGCAGTAGATTTCATCCAGGTCTCTTCTCCCATTTTTGGAAACTTTGCTTATTCCCTGTTTGGGAAAAGTTCTCACATGGAATTGAACCAGTGACTGTTGAATTCCTGAAGGCCTTCGGCATCTTCCACTGAAGTTCATGTTTTGACTGTGTAATCAGTAGGCAAGTTTATCTGCATTTGTTTGTTACATTTATTTGCTTCGAGAATATTAGTGTTCTTGAAGGTTAATAGGCCAGCAGGAGCAGAAACTCCTTTTTTGGGTTTTTTTGGGTTTTCAAAATCCAAAGGTCAGTTACAGTTAGGGAACTGCTCTCAAACACTATGTTTTGAGTTGGTGAAACCACTCTCTCCTTTAGTGTTCCAGAATAGAGATGACCAGTTAGGCTGAAATGATCATTAGAGGCCTCATCCAATCTCCCCAGAAGTAAATGGAGCCTTTCCATTTACTTTATGGGGGTTTGGATCAGGTTGTAAATATAGTTGACATCTTCATGGTGATTCCTGTCTGCTGTATGAAACTGAGGTTATCAAACTCATTTCACTTATGACCTAACACTGGACTTGAACTTTGCTCCCATGGAATGCACTGAAAGAACTAGAAATAATAATAATCATTGTCCTAAAAGGAGGATGAATTATTAATCTCTTTCGTCTTTGAAGAAGATTTAAACTGGATACAAGAAATACATTATAGTTATATTGGATTGTCTGCAAAAATGCATGTGTCCTTGTGACTTTTTATTAGCGATTAGACCTATTTTGGGTACCGATAAGTTAAATAAGAGAGTTCTGCCAGTTAGGATTTAGTTTATTAAACTATGCAACCATTGTCTCTTGAAAATCCATGTTACTCTAGAGATTGATATTGGATTGGCATATTTTCTAGTCCGACTTATTTTGTAGGGACTCTGGCAAAGTTAAGGATTACAGGAGAGTGATGTGTTAGGATAGTGAAGAGAGAGAAAATTGAGACACAAGTAAGAGGAAAAAAGGTATGTTTTCATCTGAGATTTGAAAGGAAATGAAGACTTGATGAAGTGAAGAGATATGGGGGAAGCTGTTGCACACAGCACGTGCCACAGAGCAAAGGCTCATACTAAAATTGATGAGACTGTGAAAAGATAGAAAGGAGGACACTAAACAAACAGAGGAGATCCTAAAATGGATGGGTTGCCTCTGTCTGCTCTAAACCCAGAACTTGGTGGCACCAGGAATGGATTTTGCAGCACTTCCCCAATGTGATATGGGATAATTCTTAATTTGCAGGCTCCTCTGTCAGTCATAAAGTTCCTGTAGCATTGAAATGTATCTCTTAGCACACCCCATTTCTGAGAATGGCAAGGAAACAGCAATTGATGGGTGCCATGCTTGTTGCTTCCAGTGATGGTGCTGAAGAAATGTCGTCTTAAGCATTAAGCATAGTAGATCTGCAGAGATTCATGTGTCTCAGCAAAAGCTGAGCATGGCAGCAAGGATTTACTGTAGAATTCAGTGGAGAATAAAGTAAAGATACTATGGAGGCGCTCAGGTAATATAGCAATAGATGCCATATAAGAACCTTAAATAAATAAAATAGGTTAAGAGTCTGAGTAAAATATATACCGTATTATCATAGAACAGGAAGGGTCTCCATATACAATTGCATTCATCTTCATTATTTGCTAATCCCTGAAACTCATATAGCTACCCTTGGAATGTTTCTAAAATCTGAACTCAACTCAGAGAGCCTTGAGTACCTCGTGGAAATCAGCTTTGTTTTATTTGCTGAAATAAATGTATTTGTGGTTTCTGTTGTTTAAAAGTAACCTCCCCAAATCTCAAAGCCTGCATCAGGTTCAGGGAATTTTAGCATAAACAAAACTATAGTAAACTTGTTCATTTTCAAATATGGAGGGTTCAGAGTACAACATATGGGGTCACTTGGGAACTGTTAAGTGCAATGACCATGCAGTTCTCTAACTATGGAATCAACTTAATCCTTTTAGTGCACTTGTTATCTGGTCTCTGCACCTGGTTCATTGCATGTATAGTACAAAACACTAGACAGGTTTTTTTAAAAAATGAAGATAGGAAGCAGAGAAAAACCTTTATATGCTAGCATAGAACCTAACCGGTTAAAATATAGATACAACTGGCAGCATACAATAGAAGCTAGAATTGAAAGGTGGCTGGTTGGCTGTTCCTTCCCTGACAGCTTAGCTGAGATCTGGTATCTGTTTGATTGCCACTGTAGGAGTCATGAGATTACCTGGTTTCAGAGTAACGGCCGTGTTAGTCTGTATTCGCAAAAAGAAAAGGAGTACTTGTGGCACCTTAGAGACTAACCAATTTATTTGAGCATGAGCTTTCGTGAGCTACAGCTCACTTCATCGGATGCATCCAATGAAGTGAGCTGTAGCTCACGAAAGCTCATGCTCAAATAAATTGGTTAGTCTCTAAGGTGCCACAAGTACTCCTTTTCTTTTTGAGATTACCTGGGTGATAATGTCAGATGAAGCCCTAAAAAGAGAAACAAAGGCGAGCTTAATAACCCAAAACAGCAGTGTTTTAATGTCTTCCTTTGGTAGGTGTGGAGCTTTCTGAGCTTCTGTATTGCAGTGGCCATTGGGAAATTCTTACTCTAAGCCCCATATAGGTTTGCTCATATATGGTACTACTTGGCTTCATTAAAAATAACTGAGGGGATGGGGATGGACAGGTACAGGACTGGGAACTGGGCATTCCTGAGTTGTAGTCCCAGCTCTGACAACACACAACAATAGGGGACAGGAAACACTTAAAAACAGGAAAATGTGTGACTATAAAACCGTGAAAAAATGTTGGCTTGAAACTGACTAGATAAAAGTGTGTCTAACCTTGTCTGCTCCACCTGTAATATGAGACTAATACTGCATAGAGGTGTTCTGAGTGTTAGGTAGCTAACATTTATTAAGTGTTTATAACAGTGCTAAGCATTATCAGTGTCTCTGTTTCTCTATCCTTTCTCATTTCCAAGAAAACCCTTCACATATGAGCTGCTTTTTTTTATGGACATCCCACCTTTGATAGTACTGTGGTTGTCACTAAACTTTTTGCTTTTGTAACTAGATCTAGTTTATTAAATGCAGCATTGCAAAGTTTAAGGGCGACAACTCTGCTGGGGTAGAGTAGAGTTAATATTGTCATGTTGTCTTTTGAATGTTGTTGTCCTGGAAGGTGATCTGGAGCTGCAAGTATGAATGTGTACTGTCTCAGTACAGCCCCTCAACATCCAAGATAGACAAAACCAAAAGCCTGCTAAGTGCCAGGTTATAGACATGACTTTGGGTGGTCTCATTCTTGGGGTTGGTGGGAGGTGATGTATTTGGGTTCAGGGGAACTGTAGTAGGTAAGAAAAGTGTGTTTGGGTGAAATGAGTTGTGGTCCCAGTGAAATTCCAGAGTGACGGGTATCCACATCACAAAACACGTCCCCAGAGCTAGTAGCAGAGAGATAAAGGACTAGAAGAGCCTTGAAGACAGAACTTCCCTATCACCTCTAGACCTTTAGGCCAGGAGGGAGGTACGTTGTTAGGGTGGTGCATGGCAGAAGCTTGCT
This sequence comes from Eretmochelys imbricata, assembly GCF_965152235.1. Taxonomy (NCBI): domain Eukaryota; kingdom Metazoa; phylum Chordata; order Testudines; family Cheloniidae; genus Eretmochelys; species Eretmochelys imbricata. The sequence continues at coordinate 26,931,385 of NC_135586.1, forward strand.
CTACCATTGCCTGAGCTTCATTTCACTGTAGTCTCCAGAACTGTCAGCCTGGCACTTTAATTAGCTACTATATTTGCTTTTTAAAAAAATCACTGATTTTTTTGTTTGTTTGGGTTTTTTTTATTTCAGTGGGAAGTTGGTTTCACCAAAATGGAAGAATTTTAAAGGTTTAAAACTTCAGTGGAGGGATAAAATTCGTCTCAACAATGCCATCTGGAGGGCATGGTATATGCAGTGTAAGTTGCTTTTATGGTAAACGTGATTGCATGCAACCACAAAATGTTTGAATCTGGCCTTGCATCTGGCCATGCATATAAGGGCCTGAATGGACAGGAGATGAAATCACAAGCCCCGTTATGATGGAGAAACCCAAGCAATCTGCTGGTGGCCTAAATCCCTGTAGAGGACAGTCCTGAACTTCCACCCCATGATCAAACCATCCCCATGGTGTTCAACACTGCTTCGGGGCATTGAACCACTTGAAGTCAGGTGCAGTCTGAAATGGCCTATTCCCCAGTAGTGTGTTGGAGGGGACTCTGAGAAGAACCTTGTTAAAATCCTGCCTCCGAGGTGGAGAAGGGATCCCTGAATAGCATGTGTGTACCCAACTGTCATATTTTCATTTCTGTTTCAGACCTGGAGAAACGCAAGAACCCAGTGTGCCATTTTGTGACTCCACTAGATGGCTCTATTGATGTAGAGGAACATCGGCGGCCTGAAGTATGTAAAACTTGAGCTGTGGATTTGATTATCTCTCTATCTCTCCTACCTCCGTTTAGATGTGAAGGCTCTGCTTTGGTGTCCTCTCCATAGTGAAAAATATCAACATGTGTACTATATGGCTGCTGTTGAGCCAGATGTTATAAATCTACCTGTATAGGAATGATCAAGGTGCAGCCCAAGGGTGACTTAACAGTCCCTGGAGTCCTACTATGCAGCCCATGACTGCCCTCCAGTTTGACAAATCTAAAGCACAAAGGTGCAGCCTGAAGAGCCCATGATTCCTACACCTCAGAGCCTGTTTTACTTTTCCTCTCAAAGAGCCCATTTCTGGAGGTTGCAGAAGTCAGTGGGAGGTGAGGGCAGACTACCCTGTAGGATCAAGCTGAGTGGCTTTATAAAAGCTTTTTCAACATCGTTTTTTAATTTTCTTTGCTCACCTGAATACAAACTAACAAGCAATTTCTAACCCTGTCTTGTAAACTGTAACCACAACTGAGTGCGGTAGGTCTGTGCATTTTCCTTTTCTTTTATTGTATTTTATTATATGCAAACTATTTGCAGCCCTCTGGCTGCTGTCCTGTGAGGCCCAGGACATATCAAAGTTTTTGGTTCTCTCATGTACTGCATAACCTTAGATTGGACTCAAAATGCATAAACCCTCTGTTGAACCTACAGAGCAGAAGCAGCAGCAGAAATGGGCTTCGAAAGCATACATGAAACTTCCTAGTATCTGAAATTTTTGAAAAGCAAAGTTAGGCTAACCCTTTAGGTTGAGGCACAATCCAATCAGACTAGGTGGAGTTAAGTCTACCTCAGTTCTTGTGAACTTGCCCTGTTGTCCTTGGTTTTACAGTACTTGTGGCATGTTAAAGCCCCACATTCTGATCCCATTGTTGTCACTGGGGTACCACTGCACTACATATGGCTTGAAGAGTGACGTTTCTCCCAGAGCTTTGTTACTTGGCTTTTATTGTTTTGTGTCATTCCTTCACAGTCGTTGGATGTATGTGTATGTTGATACTTGCCTATTTTCCCACTCACTCCAGGCGAGGAGTTTGTTTTTTGTTTTTGTTTTCCAGTGAGTACATTTTATTTCATAGTTGTCATGGTGACAGGTAAGCCTATAGATTTTGTATCTTGGCTGATGAATTTTCATTATGCTTTTGCATGGCTGTGTTAACATGAATAGTATCTTAAAAACAGTTTCTGAAACATAACTTTTATTTTTCCTTTTGTACTATACTGTCTTTGCAATTGGTTACAGGTGATCCAAGTAATGACATATTGGTACTATTATCGAACATCATCACTTTTTATTATATGTGGGGATGATTAAATGGATCCTGGGTTGCTCTACAGTAGCTGGATTTAAGCACATTGTGTCAGCTGGGTTATGGGGTCAAACAGAATTAATGTACTCACCTTATGGCTTCAGTCTGCCTGAAAACTGTGTGTGATTATTTAATGTTTGTGTATATTTCCTCATGTATTTTGTTTGTTGTCAGGCCATTGCAACAGAAGGGAAATATTGGAAACGAAGAATCGAAATAGTCATCAGGGAATATCACAAGTGGAGAACATACTTCAAGAAAAGGGTCTGTTTGTTTGCAGCTGTGAAAGTATTTTGACTGGAATAATTGCTTTTTGATTTAATAGTTGGACTTCGGATGTAACTTTTACTAACCCATGCAAAAATGTTGGAAATTTAGTTATACCAGTATAAACATTGGGTCCGCTGATGCATCATAAGAATAAATTGATACACTGGGTCCAGTCCGGCAACCCCATGTCCTGTGAATAGTCTCTACTCATGATTGGTCCGATGGGGGCTAGAAAATGACTTGCATGAGTAAGGACAAATCACATGAGTAGGGGGTTGCAGAAACAGGTCCTTTGGGAAGTACAGGTGCTAATTTTACTTTTTAAAATATTCTATCTCTGCAGTTACAGAAACACAAAGAGGAAGACCTTTCAAGCTTGGTGCGGGTAAGTAATTTTTGTGGAGGCAGTAGCAGCATCTCTGTGTATTGAAGTTGTGATAAGTAGCAAAGGTGTACTAGCATGACAGCTTGCAGTGATTAAAACCTAAAGCCACGCACTTAGCTTTAATGTTTATTATGAAGAGGGGGCACCTTATTTTGCTTAGAATAAATTGTATAATAGAGAGCAGTACAGCTTTCCCCAGCTTAAATCAGATTGAGTGGAAGTCTTGGTCTAGAGTGCTATGGCATAAGAAATGAGTGTGTGCAGGCCAGCTGGCCAATCAGGGCCACCTCTTTGCAGTTGGTCACATGACAGCTTGTTATTGAGTTATAACTGGCAACATAGCCTGCCTTGTGGAATCGGGAAAGGATGTGTGTGCTACAAGTAGAAAAATACATAGCAGAACCAAATGAGTCCCTTTTCTGTGCTATTATAGCCAAGTAGTTTGGTAAGCTTCAAAAAAAAAAAAGGGGGGCTAGATGTTGAGATGTATAAAAGCATCTGTGTTTCAAATACCTGGGACAAAAAACAGTCGTGTGATGGAGCCTTCTTGGTGATCAGTTTATGCCAAAGAGAGCATTTCAGACCTTCTGTAACTAAATGTAAACCCAGCCTGGATTCATTCTTCATTATATGCCCAGAACAATCCCCAGGTTCACAAACCATTCAGCAAACCTGGCTAAGATTTAGATAAACCTCAGGATGTCATGGTTCTGGCTGGAAACTTCACCAGTTTCAATTGAGTTTTGCTTTGTATTTGTTAGGGTTCATTCAAACCCAAAAATCAGTGAAATTCTGGGTGCAAAATCCCACTTATACCCAAAAAAACTAAAAAGTATTTCCAAAGCCACTTTGGTTTTATGCAGTTCTAATCATCAGGTGGAATTGGGAAGATATTTCCCCACAGAGTCTAGTGTTGTGCAGTGATATATTTCACAGAGGTTTTATGCTAACTTCCAAAACATCTGGTTTGTGACATTGCTGGAGGCAAGATATTGGACTAGATATACAAGTGGCCTATTCCGGTACACGCAGAAATGGGATGCCACTCTAGATGAACCATCGGTCTGTTTGGTATATAAAAGTAGCCAGAGTAGATGAACTGTTGGTCTGAGCTGATGTGGCAGAGGGTAGAATACCAGACTAGATTGACTGTTGCTCTGTTCCATGTGACTGGAGGCAGGATGCTAACAAGTTGATCTGATGCATTTTGATGACTTCTGTAGAATGTTCCTCTTTATTAAAATGTGAAAAATAATTAGCTTTGTCTGTTTGGTGCCATAATAACTGCATGTGACTGGCAGCTTCATATAACCAGGCTTATTTTTCTTTCCTCTTTGTCAGGATGATGATGTGGTTCTCTGGCATCAGAGTAGATATGGCAGAGAAACCCCGGTCCCTATGGAGGAAGATTCCTTTCTGGATGCAGACATGCTTATGTCTGAGTTCACTGACACCCTGTTCTCTACGCTTTCTTCACATCAGCTGATTGCCTGGCCAAATCCCAGAGAGATAGGTGTGTGTTTGCTTTTGGCTGTGTTGATTTTGCAGTGAGAGGAGACTTGAGGCTTGTTGCTTCACTTCTCTTCCAGACTTACTTTTTCATTTTTCTGGTTGAGAAGGTGGCTCCATCTTTCACTTACAAGTACACAGAGACCAGGGAAATACATTGGATCAGTTTAACAGTAGTGCCAAACTTAAAAGTTTAAAAAATAATTGTTTAAGGGATCAGAAATCCTATTCAGATATTCGGCCTAAATTTTCTTTCTTTCTTTTTATCTCATTACACCTAATTACTGGTATACCTTCTGGTACTAATAAATCTACCCATGACATGCATTATCGTTTATGAGGCCATTATCATTTACATTAAATCTTATTTTCCTTTTTTTAATGTAATAATGTAAAAATGACCCTCTTTCTTTTCATTAGATGAAGGTTCCTCTTCCCAACAGAACTCAGCTCAAAGTCTTGTAGCCAAAACTCAGGGTTGCACTCTGTGGGACCTAATCACTGAACTGCCTCAGCAGGAGTTGTGTGTGCAGAGTGCTTACAGAATCCAGCCCTGAGGTTTATACTCACTACATAAAAATGAGGAGGTTAGTTAAACAGAAATTAAAGGGTACAGTGCCAAAAGTGCAATCTCTGCAAGCTGCGTGGAAACTTTTTAAAGACACCATAATAGAGGCTTAACTTAGATGTATACCCCAAATTAAAAAACATAGTAAGAGAACCAAAAAAGAGCCACCATGGCTAAACAACAAAGTAAAAGACGCAGTGAGAGGCAAAAAAGCATCCTTTAAAAAGTGGAAGTTAAATCCTAGTGAGGAAAATAGAAAGGAGCATAAACACTAGCAAATGAAGTGTAAAAATACAATTAGGAAGGCCAAAAAAGAATATGAGGAACAGTTAGCTAAAGACTCAAAAAGTAATAGCAAATTTTTTTTTAAATACATCAGAAGCAGGAAGCCTGTTAAACAACCAGTGGGGCCACTGGACGATCAAGCAGGACAATAAGGTCATTGCGGAGAAACTAAATGAATTCTTTGCATCGGTCTTCACAGCTGAGGATGTGAGAGAGATTTCCAAACCTGAGCCATTCTTTTTAAGTGACAGATCTGAGGAACTGTCCCAGATTGAGGTATCACTAGAGGAGGTTTTGGAACAAATTGATAAATTAAAGAGCAATAAGTCACCAGGACCAAGAGTTCTGAAGGAACTCAAATGTGAAATTGCAGAACAACTAACTGTAGTCTGTAACCTTTTCATTTAAATCAGCTTCTGTACCAGATGACTGAAGGATAGCTAATGTGACGCCAATTTTTAAAAAGAGCTCCAAAGGTTACCCTGGCAATTACAGGCCTGTAAGCCTGACTTCAGTACCGAGCAAACTGGTTGAAACTATAATAAAGAACAATATTATGAGACACATAGATGAACATAATTTGTTGAGGAAGAGTCAAGATGGTTGTAGTACAGGGAAATCAAGCCTCACCAATCGACTAGAATTCTTTGAGGGGGTCCATAAGCATGTGGACCAAGGGGATCCAATGGATATAGTATACTTAGATTTTCAGAAAGCCTTTGACAAGGTCCCTCACCAAAGGCTCTTATGCAAAGTAAGCTGCCACGGGATAAGAGGGAAGGTGCTCTCATGGATTGGTAACTGATTAAAAGATAGGAAACAAAGGGTAGGTATAAATGGTCCATTATCAGAATGGAGAGAGGTAAATGGTGTCCCCCAGGGGACCAGTCCTATTCAACATATTCATAAATGATCTGGAAAAAGGGGTGAACAGTGAGGTGGCAAAATTTGCAGATGATACAAAATTACTAAAGATAGTTAAGACCCAGGCAGACTGCGAAGAGCTACAAAAGGATCTCTCAAAACTGGGTGAATGGGCAACAAAATGGCATAATCCCAACTATACATATAAAATGATGGGGTCTAAATTAGCTGTTATCACTCAAGAAAGAGATCTCTCAGACATTGTGGATAGTTCTCTGAAAACATCCACTCAGTGTGCAGTGGCAGTCAAAAAAGCAAACAGAATGCTGGGAATAATTAAGAAAGGGATAGATAATAGGACAGAAAATATCATGTTGCCTCTCTATAAATCCATGGTAGGCCCACATCTTGAATACTGTGTGCAGATGTGGTTGCCCCATCTCAAAAAAGATATATTGGAATTGGAAAAGGTTCAGAAAATGGCAACAAAAATTATTAGGGGTATGGAACGGCTTCCATGTGAGGAGAGATTAATAAGACTGGGACTTTTCAGCTCGGAAAAGAGATGGCTAAGGGGAGATATGATTGAGATCTATAAAATCATGACTGGTGTAGAGAAAGTAGATAAAGAAGTGTTGTGTACTACTTCTCATAACACAAGAACTAGGGGTCACCAAATGAAATTAATAAGCAGCAGGTTTAAAACAAATAAAAGGAAGAATTTTTTCACACAATGCACAGTCAACCTGTGGAACTCCTTGACAGAGGATGTTGTGAAGGCCAAGACCATAACAGGGTACAAAAAAGAACTAGATAAATTCATGGAGGATAGGTCCATCAATGGCTGTTAGGATGGGCAGGAATGGTGTACTTAGCCTCTGTTTGCCAGAAGCTGGGAATGAGTGACGGGATGGATCACTTGATTACCTGTTTCGTTCATTCCCTCTGGGGCACCTGGCCACTGTTGGAAGACAGGATACTGGGCTAGATGGACCTTTGGTCTGGACCCAATAGGGCCATTCTTGTATTCTTATGTTCCAGCAAAGTGCCAGGCTTTCTTTGAGCAACCCATATCTACATTGTAATAAACTGAAGTGGCATGTATGCTGCAAAATTAACCGGTCTCTCTTTTGGTTTTTCCAGCACACTTAGGAAATGCTGACATGATTCAGCCAGGACTTATCCCCCTCCAGCCAAACCTAGATTTCATGGATACTTTTGAATCTTTTCAGGGTAAGAATAAGGGAAAAAATGAGTTTACTGTCTTTATTAGTAGTATAGCACCAATTTCTGCTATAGCGGTAATGGGTTTTGCACAGAAAAATAAACTATGCAAACCAACATATTTATCCTCTTTATACAGCATGAAAATGGAGCCCAAATTCAAAAGTATTTGAAATCCAATTAAAAAAAATTTTAAAAAATACTGTAGCGAGATCCTCTTACTGTTGCGAGACCAGTTCTTTGCCTGGCTGGGTTTTGAAATTCACTTGTAAGAGTCTATGTGTCTTAAGATTAGACTTAGAAGAACACAGCTTTCAGAGAACCTTGTTTACATACAAGTGGCTTTTGAAACTTTACCTATTGATTGTATGGGAGAACATCAGGTGTCAGCGGAGGACCTTACAGGAGAACGATGCTAATTGGTGTCTCCCTACTCCTCACACCCCATTGTTCACTCATACAGTCTCTGTGGTTTCCCCATTTCTTCGTAACGATTTAATAACCAATGCAAAGTCTCATGTTACTGAGACCTCCATTACTTTTTCACTATTTACTCTAGAATAGAGTTTAAAATAGAAAATAGAGTTTAACTGGAACTCAAATGGTGCCTGGGATTTGTGCTGGTCCTCTGCGCAGGGCTGAAATTCACTCAAATCCACTAAATTTGCATGGCATTTTACAAGCATAGCTGAAAAATAATCCATTTCTCAAAGAGTTCATAAATCTCAATAAGACGGGCAAACATCTTTGTGTTTGTAAATAAGCAGAGTACATTTTGTGGTGACGCAATTTCCTTATTTTTTAATTATTTATTTACTTGCTAATTCTCAGTGAGTCTCCCATTACTTAGTGCTACCATAATATAGGGAGTAAATATAGTGCTACCATAATATAGGGAGTAAAACATTTAATATTTGTTTTCACATTCTTTCAGATCTGTTCTCATCCAGTCGCTCTGGCAACTTTTTCACTTCTCTCCCTGCTGCCAGTTCTGCTATGACAGATACCAGCAGCCATTCTTCCCAGGTAAACAGGTTTTATGTAGTGAAAATTTGCCAGAGCTCAAATTTGTAAGTACTATACAGATCTTCACGTACTAATATGCAGTATCAGACAAGCTCATGTAAATAGAATTGAATAAACACTTACAATACTTGGTTAATAGAGTATATTTTCCTCTGATTTACCAATAAAAGAAATTATTACGATAACCTAGAAGTAAAAATAACTGGTACATGTACTATACTTGCACTGTTGTGACTTAAATACCTTTGTCCTCCACAGTGTCCAGTTCAGAACAGAATTTTCTTTGTACTTTAAAATACTAGTTTTTGTAGAGAAAGTGTTTTGTCCTTCGAGTGAAATAATGCTGTCTCTGAATGTAGTTGGCCTTGCTATAAAGAATCCTATGTACCGGGAGGGAGTGTGGACTAGCAGGTAGACCTGCAAACTGGGAGACTTAACTGCTGGGTTTTGTTTCCAGCTGTGTCATTGACTAGCTGTGGGGCCTGGGTCCAGTCACTTAACCTCTGTGTACCTCAGTTTTCTTATCTGTAAAACAAGCATATTGGTGATTTCCTTCCTCTGAAGAGCTGTGGATCTCAACCCCCTGGAAGATATTTACCTCCTTTATCTTTACCTTCTTTACCTGAGCCAAGGAGAAATGGGCAAAACTAGAGGTAGTTGTACCTGTTTAGTTCTTGATATGGAAGGCTTTGGCTTAGCATAACCAGGGGTGATTCAGATATAAGCCTCGTTCTCCCCTTTCACAATTGAGTGTAAAGAAAGGTCAGATAAAAGCTTCTGGTGCTGGCCCATCTCCAATGTCAAGCATTAATCTGTACTTTTTTTTTTTTTTTTTCCTCCTGCCAGTCTTCTGTCCTGCCCTCAGGTTCTTTACCCAGCCCACTCCCAACGGTGAGCCTCAGTGAAGGACTGATTGCCTCATCAGTACCTGCTCCTGTCATTCCTGATGTTGGTGCTAACCAATGTTCCAACATTCGGAGTGGGGGCTCTTTCATCCAGCCATCAGACTTCAATTCCAGTTCATCTCTAAGTGCCCAGCAGCCATTTCTTCCGGTGTTCCCAGCTCCAGTGTCGCTGCTGCAGCCCACTGTCCCACCACAACAAGCCGCTTTGCCCACGGTGCCTCTGAATGCCGGCTTGAATTCTCAGGCGCCTGCTTTTACTGCTCCAGAAACCCAAAAGTCTGGCCTCTGCAAATCTTCCATTGTTACCCACACGGCTTCTGCCACCCAGACCCACAACGCCTCTGCTACCACCTTCAGCCAGAGCCAGAACCTCATCCTGGCAACACAGCAGCCAGGGGGAGGCGTGCCTTGTAACCTGACTCTACAGACTGCTGTCTTGCAGGGGCAGCCCCGGCCTCAGCTGCAACCCCACCTGACGTTTGCACTCCCGAAAGCCATTCCCCTGGCAAATGCTGGGACAAGACCCAAACAGCCACAAAAAATAGTGCCTGTTCCAAAGCCTGAAACGGTGTCCTTAGTGTTAAAAAATGCCTTCATCGCCCCAGGTGAGAGTCACGGGTGTTCCTCCTTCTTCTGGTGGGAGGGAGTAACCTGAGGGCGGGGCACAGTTGCTGTTGTAGGTGCAAAATAACTTTAACAAAAATATGCTCATCTGCAGCACACTGGTTGTCACTGGAAGTACCTAGAAATCTTGATGGGGAGGATATTTATTGTTACTAGCACTGCCTTCTCAGAATCCGCTTTCCAAATAAACATTCAGGACGGCGACAAAAAAAACAGGCTTTTCCCACAGTCCTGAATTTTAATCTGGTTATAAGGGAGGCAGCATGGACCATTGGAGTTTGCATAGGACTGGGAATCAGGAGGTCTTGGCTTCTGTTCCTGGCTCTGCCACTGAGTCCTTGGTGGTTGCCTTTAGAAAGTCATTTCACCCCTCTTTGCTTCAGTGACTCCTTCTGTAACATGAGGCTATTTTACCTACCTCAGTTGATGCTGAGGTGCTCAGAGCTCTTGGAGATCCTCAGCTGAATGGCGCTAGACAGGTGCAGAGTGTCAATTCAGGTATTGGCTGTTTTCAAAGGGATATACCTGACTAAACTGACCAAACTCTCTGATCAAATGGGGCTGTTCCTCTGTTGTCGTGACCTTGTCTACACTGGCTGCTGCACAAAGGGTGAAAAGCAGGCTGCGTCCCTGCTCACTGCAGTGTGTGTAGCTACATGAGGCAGTGAAAGTCTCTGGCAGTGGGGAGCTGCTGGAGCCTTTCCTCTCTGTCTCCCCCTTGCCAGAACCTTTCACTGCTGCCAGAGTCTTTCACTAAAAATAGAAGTGTAGATGTGAGAGGCACTGCTTGGGTGTGCAGAGAGCCGTGTAGAATATATACCCACAGGTTCAGGCACTCTGCGATACTCGCCTAAGCTGTGCCTCACCATCTACCTTTTTCAGGGACACAAATCCTAAAACTTTATTTCTTAGGGTCCCATATCAGACTACAGACACATTATGCCCAGTTATACCTGGGCTAACTGGGCGTAACGTGTCTGTAGTCTACAAACCACTGTAAGTGTAGACCTACCCCATGAATGTTAATGCTTATGAGCAGGCCTGGCGTAGCGAGGAGGAAGACATTTCAGTGACACGGGACCCTAAGAAATAAAGTTTTAGGATTTGTGTGCCTTGGCCTCAAGCTGCCTAGCTTGGGGCTCTTAGAGATTCAGTCAAGCGGTGTCTGTTTTCAGGACCATGTTAACACTCTAAAGACAGCAGAAGCCAGAGACCCCTCAGGATTTGAGCTTTTTTCAGAGGCAGTTTCTAAAATGTCCCTACGTTGGCCCATTTGCTCTGAATGCAAATGATATGGAGAAATATTGTTGGTTCATGGTCATGAAGATGTAACAGAGAGATTAAAATCCACTTAGAATCTGACTGTGGGTGTCTACGACATTTGAGCTTTCAGTGCTGTCCAACCCACCATCTGCTGCAGATGTCTGAGAGCAGCAAGCGTGAGGAAAACGAGAGCGCTCTGAACTTGTCATAAGGAACAGCTGCCAAGGGGCTACACAGTCTCCATGATAACACAGAACAGGCAGCATGTTCACTTCTTGGGATTATTATACACTGCCTTCAGGGATGTGCTAAAATCACCTGACTGAGGACCCAAGTGACTTCACTCATCCAAAATACGCTTAGCACAGAGGTTCTCAACCTTTTCCTTTCTGAGCCACCCCCGCCACCCAACATGCTAATAAAACCCCACCTGTACCATGACAACTGATTTTCTACATATCAAAGCCAGGGCACATGTTAGTGGGTAGCAAGCAGGGCAGTTGCCCAGGGGCCCATGCCACAGGGGCTCCCGCAAAGCTACGTTGCTCACCCTTCGGCTTCAGCCCCATGCAGGGGACTTCGGCTTTCTGCCCTGGACCTCAGCGAGTCTAATGCTGGTCCTGCTTGACAGAACCCCTGAAACCTGCTTGTGGCCCCCTAGCGGGCCCCAGATCCCTTGTTGAGAACCACTGCTATAGCCAATCCCCCAGAAACACACAGCCTGAAGGATTATTGTGAAATGGAAATTACTGAAAAGCAAGAGAGTTTGTGTGTCTGCCTGCCATGGGCATGATGCTGTGGCAGCTCACCAGAAACCCCAATTAACATCCTCAAGTCTGCTGCATCCCAGATCCTAGCCCAAAGACATGTCACTTGAAATAGCTTGATCCATGATTAATAGCATTAAGACACTATTAGGTGTGTTTCTAAGCCATTCCTATGTGCACCTAATGAATTAAAAAGCAAGAGTCCATGTGCCTTCAACAGCCAAGAAATGCACTACTGACCTAGTGAAATGTGTTCTAGGTCCTTTCTCAGCAAGAGCATGTATCTGCCTTCGTATGCTGGGGCTAAGATGTGCCCCTTTGTTACCCATGGGATTTGCACCTCTGGTTGGACAATGAATGGCTTCATTGTTCATGGGCTCAACATCAACTGTGTCTCTAAATTAGGTTGCAAAGTACACCTGTCACAGCCTCAAGGTGCACTTACATCAGTTATAAAACACTTGATCCATAGACAACTCTGTATACTGTGTGGTATCTGAAGCTGTTATAAGCCCTTTTTGTATCCTGGAGCCACCTAGCAGTGGCAGTTTGTGTTGCAGCTTGATCTTTGAGAGAACTTAGAATAAATATGATTTGGCAAAGTTGTACAGAAGATACCTGTTCGGTCCCATTTAGTCCATCCTCCCAATCAACACTAGTTTGTTCCCTATATAACATTCTCCAGATCTTTTGTGTCAATAACTATTCTAACTTCAGTTGTATTCTTCAGCTGCCTTTCAGGGACAGTCCAGAGCTGTGATCGTAACCCCAGCACCTTTAAAAAGAGAGGGGATTTTGACTCCAGCCATGTCTCCACCTAGTGTTGTAATTGCACCAGCTGGAATTGCCAGAGTAAGGAAAAGAAAAAAGATATTTGGATTGGAGTTTGCATGTTGTTAGAGCGTTAAAGTGTTCATGCTTCAAAAAGTGACTAGGTATAGATGCCCCCTCATTACTCAACAGATCTGTTGGCGTACTCAGAGTTATCTGTTAATGTTTGATTTATCTACATTGTGTGGCTCTTAGCACTATATAATCTGCACAGCTTCAGGAGAGTGAACTGGTTTCTTCTGTGGCTTACACATCAACAGAATTCATAACAGGCACCAGTTGCAGAGGGTTTTTTGACTCATAGACTTTCAGTCGAGAATGGACCATCATCATCATATAGTCTGACTTCCTGCACATTGCATGCCACAGAACCTCACCAGTCCACCTCTATGATAGGCCCATAAGTGATGATGATGAAAGAGCCAGAAAGAATCCAGCTTGATTTTCCAGTTGTCAGTTGAGAAGTTTGTCTTGAGTATGCCAGTGTGTTTGTCCAATATGTTTGAGTGCATGGGAGAGAGAATTTAAGTGTACCCTGGTATAATAAGAGGAAATTGCTTTTTCACTGCTGCTAACATACTCTAATAGTGCATTGAATTATGAAAAAATGTGTGACTCTTGCCAGAAGCCTGACTTTTGTGCTTGATTGTCCATAATATAGCACTAGTTTGGGGGGTTCCTGTCACCAGATAGTTATGTACTAATTTAACATTATACATTCCCATTGAAAGACAAGATAATAGAATCCTTTGTGTATTTCTTTCTATAATGTTCCTGTGCTGTTTCTAGGCTCCCGGGGTGATGGAATTCCATAATAACATTCTGGTTGGTCAAGCACAGCAAGCTCCGAATAACCAGCAAGTCCAGTCCACAGTCTCGCATCGCTTCTCTCCTAGTGCAGTCCAAGATGTGAAAGGAGAGCAGATCCCTTCCCACAGTACCTGTTCACAAGTTCCCTCACCTACACCTAGTAAGTTAGAGACCTAAACTCTCTGACTCTCCCTCATATGCATCCACCTTTAAGGGGGATGTAAAACAGATCTTGGCCAGCTGTGGTTATTACATATCCTGGGGAATTCTTTGTAGAAATAGCTTGTGAGCCCCATTTCCTACACTTTCAGTTGTCTATAATAGTCTTCAGTTCTTGCCCTAAGCTTTTGATTAGTGTCTGTGCACTGGTAAGCTGCAGTAGTCCACTCCAGAAGTGGTTGCATTTCAGTACTCCATAAAATGCTATACAAGTTTGTCATTTAATATAATAAATATAATTCTAGTACTTTGCACCACTTCTGCAGCAGCTTTCATTAGAGGATGTCTAAGCACAGTTTAGCCTCACACCTTGCCAAGGGTTCCCTGCAACAGTACGTGTCCCTGGCCTCTTCCCTTGTGCTCTACTTCTGAGGTATGTGTCCATTTTCATGGGATAGTAAGAAATTATTTAAATATTTTGCTTCCTGCTTTAGGAACCTGGAAGGTCACCGTGCAAGTAGGTCAAGGTAGGATAGTCAGTTTAGGTCCCAGACACCCTAACACACATTTGCCTGAAGTGGAGAGAACATGTCGCCACAAGGCATTTAGCCATTGCTTGTGAAATATTTGGATTTCCTAGCCATCTGATCATCCTACTAGAACCTAGATATTACAGCACTGGATGCTCTAGAAGTGCAGTCAGTGGCTAGATTAAATGATCTGGGTAGAAACTGCTGCTTGACAGTTCAGTTTGTTAGAGAGAGCTATTTGTTTTAATGATCTGACATTTTCTTTTTGAAGGCCGAGATTGTCAGAATTCAGGACAGGCCTCTCCCTGCCCGTCTGAACAAAGCCCCAGTCCTCAGTCTCCACAGAATAATTGCTCAGGAAAATCCACAGCTAACCCTCAGATGGCTGCATTTAAGGTACATGTTCCCTCCTTTTGAGTTTTTTCTTCCTTATTTGTCTTTGTAGCTTATTGATTTCCTAATTTAGACTGTAAGTCACTTGATAAATGAGGTTGCATGTGAGGTTGTGGCTGAGCTTGCATTACATTTGTGTTGCTGTATTTCAATTTAAACATTTCATTATGGCTTCAGGCTTTGGTAATGGTACTGATCCTGCCCTGCTCAGCAGTGATTTGTCATCCAACATGCCCAAGGAGGCTGTATTTCTGTTTCTCATTATCAGCCATGACAGTATTTGATACTGTAGTTCATATAACCCTTACGACAGATCTAGGTTTTAACTGGTAGATCTGTATTCAGCTGGTTTTAGCCTTAGACTTCTAAGCCATTTTAGTTTGTCTGTGCATGTGGTTTTTCATCCAGATTATTGCTGTTCTGTTGGGAGCTCTTCCAGCTGCTCAGTTTTGGGGGCTCTTGATCTTCAGTGCTGTTTGTTGGGATGATTTCGCCTGGCGGTGTCTGGTACTTTCTGATAGCCCCTGGCGATTGCCCTATTTGGTCCTTTTCCAAAACCTGAAGAAAGTGCAAGACTGAATACTCTGGAGCTCAATGAAGTTTAATGATAATTAAACAGCAGGTCAATTTAGTGGAAACAGAACTCCAGCTGACTTCCTGTCTGTCAAATCTCCTCTCCTTTTACAAACAGTGATACATATGCCACTGTTGGGGTGTTAGCCTTAATGACCTGGGTGAATTCATATTGGAATAATTTTAGATTAAGACTCTCTGACATTCCCCTCAAAGATTCATTTTGACATGGTGTCTTCACCACTCTTCCTAAGCAGAAAGTGGTACTCTTGCTGTGTGCTATTAAAGAGCTGACATTTTCCTCCGAGGGGGTGGCTGCATGTCACTTGGGGAAGTGTTCCCTACTGTATAAATTATCTATATATAGTGGAGGGTGTTCTTCCACACAGAAAAGTCACTGTGGATGGAGTTTCACTCTAACAGGATGGGGCCAGCCTGGTTTAAAAAAAAAAATCCTCTACAAAGACCTCTCCTTGCCCCTACTAAAGGGCAGATATTTCCTGGCTGGCCTGTCTCCCCTTCTCTCCTTGCAACAGCTGTAGCATGAGTTGGAGTTAGGAACTTTTCTCACCCTTCATCAATCCATCCAGGGGACAGTGGCATCTTCTCTTCTCCTCATCCTCCTCTGCTCTCCTTAAAATACAGCAGCCAACACCTAGCCAGTAGGATAACTACTGCATTCCAAGAAGATTAGCACAGTGAAATCTGTTGCAGTGAAAAGCCCATTGAAAGCCCTCACCTGCACAAGGAGTATCATTATAACCAAGTTCGCTGTAAGGCTGTGTCCACACTACGGTTTCTAACCTTGAGTTTGTAAACAGTGTCACGGTCACCTTAACCAGTTACAGTTACACAGTTCAGTTTCTGCTCCGGCTGCTTTTCTGCCGTCACTCCCATTTTGTGCATCTGTATCTGCCATGCTATTTAACACATCAACAAGGGATAGAATTTCTGGAGGGCATGCACCTGGAATGGCAGGAGCTGCATATACCCTCAAGGATGTCCTTCCACACTCACAGCTGAAGGATGGAGAACAGGCCATACCAGTTGCACATGGATAGGGGTTCCTGTCTGCAGAGCAAAAAGAATGCACTGACCCAGTTGCAGAAGAGAGCCACTTGCCAGTCTAGCCCTGGAATGGCAAAACACTGAGCTGCTATGGTTACTAAGAGAGTCCTAGGCATGTGGTGTAAGAACACATGTTTTGAGCCATCCATATAAATAACCTTACAAGCTCCATTCCAAGTTGTAGTGTGGATTTACTTTGGAGTGAGAGCCACTATAGAAATGCCAGTTGTTAAATCAGACTGCTAGAGGCCTTGGCTGTATCACTCACACTAGTTGGCCTTCTTAGAATTTTTCCTTGATTATACAAGAAACACAATGAAAACCACAACAGACCCAAGAAGGCTATCAACTCCGTTTCTTTGTTTAGAAGTAGGCAGTCACGAGATAATGTGGTGTCCTTGGGAAAACAAACCTACAGTGAATCAAATTTTTTAGCCATTTTGACATAAATATTGGTGACTCTGAATGCTTTGTATTTTAAATGTTTTAAGTCCCAATATGTTGGTAAGCAGGCAAAGGATCAGTGATTGTTACAGGCGCTTTGATGTTTGCCCACCTTTAGCGTTCCATTCTTTACTCTTTTTGGAATGTCGTTGTTCTCGAAACTTAAGGTGATGGTCTTGCTGAGCAAAACTGCTTAGATTACAGTACAGCAGCATGTCAGTGGGTAGGGCATTGGGTTGCGAGTCAGGAAATCTAGGTTCTGTTCCAGAATCTGCCACCAACTCGTTGAGTGGACGCCTACATCACACAAACTTGTTCTTCCTCATTTTTCCCCTCTGTAAAAGGAGGCTAATGACAGTTACCCATCTTCTGTAAAGCACTATAAAAGGGCTAAATCTGATTAGCCCTTTTTCAGGGTTCTGGTGGAAAAAGATGTTTGATAGCTTTAGAAATGTATGGTAGCACATAAGCCAAACAATGATTTAAAGCATCCGTATGTGCCAAAGGTTGTATACCAAATGTTAGGGCCCAGTTTAGGTTCCTTTCACACTTATAAAGTCCACCGACTTCAGTGGGAGTTTTTGCTGCACTAGGAATGGTGGGTCAGGTCCATAATTTGCAGGTAATTTTAAAGGTCTAAGGATGTAAAGAGACACTGTCAGAATTTTAGGGGGTATTTTTAAACCTCATGAAACTTAAAACTAATAGAAGTGTGCATAAAACTAAGAAGAAAACCCTATTAAACCAGTTTTGGTTTGCATTTAGAACAGTGGGCACTTCTGAAAGTGTTTAAATTGCCATGTGCAAGTAATTAATATCACTATGATATTTTGCCGCATTATTAGGAACGCTGTGGATACCATGGTAACTTTTAATTCAGCAAAAGATAAAATTGTATAGATTTTAATAGCAAAAATGACCATAGGGCAGTGGTGGAGAAACCAGCATAGATTGATGAGTTAATTTTATTTGTTTATGTAGAATCGAAGGATGAAGCATATTTCAGCAGAACAAAAGAGAAGATTTAATATCAAGATTGGTTTTAGCACCCTGAACAGCCTGGTATCAGCTAACTCTAAGTCAGTAAGTTGTCCATGAGTGCTGTGCATTTTTAACATGCAAAAGAAGTTACAGAAACCATCACTTATTCTGAAAAGGGTTGTTAATAAACCTGAACATCACTTGTTTCATTGGAGAATGTGAAGTACACATCAAAGTGAAGTTACTTGACGCATCTGTGACATAAGAGTTTAGGTGAGGATTCGCAGGATGGGTAGAAGAAAATCTATTGCTACTGGTCAGGTAGCAGAGTACGTGCCAGCTCTTGTTCTCATAAGTTTACCACTGGTACCATTCTCAAAATTACAGGGAGTCTTGTTTGACCATGAGCTTCAGCTTTAGGACCCAAGGGGGAAAGAAAGGAAACTGGGCAGTGCAGTCCTCTTTGCTCCTGGAGCTTCAGTAACAGATACTTGATCATAGGTACAGCATGATAATGCTTTGAGCTTAGTGTATATGGTTCCTTTCCTCTGCCATCTCAAGAGTATTTTACAAACGTTCCTTAATCTTCACAACACCACTACGAGGCAGGTCATGTACAAATTTGACAGATAGGTAAACTGTAGCACAGAAAGATTGTGACCTGCTTAAAGCCCAGGATGGATTGATTTGAGTCAAAGTGAGGGGGGCTCACCGATATAACGTCTTATTTTATTTATTGAAACAATTTTAATGGATTATAATAATTGTAGATCTTATTTATTGCTATCCTGTCAAAGGTGCACACAGAGGCAGATCCTAGAATAGAAGTCAGTAATGCTGTTTGTCCCCTTTAATAACCGCTAGACCACATTCCCATCTGTTTAATGATAATGAGAAAACGCCAAACCCTTTAGAATCAAATGTTCTAAATTATCTCTTTAACATACAACTTTTAGTAACATGTGAAACATATCAAAGAAGACATCACACACCCCATAAATAATTATGAATACTTGTTAAGGGGGAAAGTGGTTAACAAACAGTTTAAACATTGCCATTGAGAAAGTAGTCAAAATCCAATCTGGGGAAGAGAAGGCAAGTTGCCACACATGCATCTTTCACTTTTCCAGTGCTAATAAGAGTGAGGATAAATACCTAACTGGTTAATTGCTCTTCTGTAGCACTTTTCATCTGCCAATCCCAAAGTGCCTTACCAGGGTGGATAAGGAATGTGATAAAGGGGCAGAAATGCTTCTGTAGGTGCTATATTTGGTTTGGGTCAAACTCTTAGGCTGTTTAGATCAACTCCAGAAAGTCAACTTTGTGTTTGTCTTCGGTACAGATCAGCCACGCAATCACGCTCCAGAAGACTGTGGAATATATCGCTAAACTACAGCAGGAGAGAATGCAGTCACAAGAGGAAACCAGGCGCCTTCGGGAGGAGATTGAGGAGCTAAACACTGCCATCATGTGAGGTTTTGGGGGGTATTGTTACCTTTTTTCCATAATGACCAGAGCATGGGGAGCATTTCTTTGGGTAATAACATTGGGTGTCTGCACCAAATATTAGCGTAAATGGCAGCGGGGCATTGAAGAGGAGAAAAAAATCCGTGGATCCCAATGAAAAAGCAAAGTCACAATAGGATGAGCGTCAGTAGGCTTCAGTGGGCTCTGAGTATTGGTGCATATGGTGGTAGCACCAAAAATGGCCCACTTCTGAGAAGTGGTCAGGGAGCATTGTGTTCAAAGCTGTATTGTACGGTTGATCAGAAATCATGTCCCTTATGTCCTTTTATATGTAATCTTTCATTATTGGAAGAAATAATGTCCAGTGAATAGAGCACAGGATTGAGAGTCAGTGTGCAGGGATATCTTCCTGGCTCTGAGACTGACTTCCCGTGTGACCTTGGGAAAGTCACTTTAATAGTTCTGTGCCTCAGTTTCCCCAGCTATACAGTGGAAGGTAGCTATCATTACCCAATTTTAAACCATTTTGTGGTCTGTAGTGCTTTTCATCTACAGACTTGTTAAGTGTTCTGTTATGTAATTAGGGTTTTGAGGAAAGCAATAAATTATATTTGTAGGAGTTGATAAACTCCATTTAGCTGATTTTAAATTAATCCTTTAATTTGGGCTGTGTCCTAAAATCATGGGAATTTGAAGAAAATATTAGTGTTTTTCTTATCTGACTGCTAGTTTTAGAGTTTTTATTCCTTTCTAAGTGGGCCCTCAGAATTACGTTGTTAGATGTTTTACTTTGCTTTTAGCACTATTATTTGTAATAATAAAAGCTTAGCAGCTTGAAAATTCGCTTTGCTAAATGGATATGGACAAAACTGATAGGAAAACAGTGTTATACAATACACATTAATGAATGAGGTTTGTCCTCTTCATTTTAGTGGATTACCTCCTAATAGGCAGCATCAGTCCTATGGTACTGATGTTTAGTGCTTGTCCTGTATTAGTGTTTGGTTTGCAAGAGAAATATCTCCTTTTTGCAGAGAGATTTTGAGCTCTGGCCTTTTTCTTCAGTTCTTGTCAACAGCAGCTCCCTGCTACCGGGGTTCCCATAACACGACAGAGATTTGATCACATGCGGAGTATGTTCGATGAGTACATGAGAAACAGGACCCTCCAGAACTGGAAGTTCTGGATTGTATCCTTTCACTGTGCTACTGTACATTAAATTTGTATCAAAAAAGCACTAAATCCCTATAGGCTTGTGACTGGAGAATAGGACTGAGAGTTAGGAACACTAGATTCTAATCTCAGCTCTGCCAATAACTGATGCTGTGCCTTTTAGCCAGTCACTTAAGTAACTCTGTTCCTCCATTTTCTCATCTGTAAAATGCGAATAATATTTCCCTGCTTCACAGGGTATTGAGGTATAAATCCATTAATGTATGTAAAGCTTTTCAAGAGGTTTGGAAGGAAGGTGCTGTAGGAGTGCAAAGTATTATTACTATTCGTTATTATGGTTTAAAACCTGTTAAAGTTTAGTGAATACTGTCCCTGAGGTTATAGCTCGTCTGTTCATTTTTTAGAAAAGGCCACTGTTAAGATAGGTGATATTTAAATAATCAATTCCTTACTGATAACTACTGAGATTATTAAAATTTAATTTTAATAAAATCACATGTGCTTTTCACCATTTATGTGGTTTTCTTTTTGCCCTGCACTCGTACTGTACAGTGAACCAGACTGGTCAGTTTCTCTTTCTGGTTCTCCTGCACTGGCTGCTACGTTGAGTTGCAGACACTTTAAGAGAAAGCTAAGATATTATTTTGGTTTATATTCACCAGTATTTAAAGGATTCTGTCCCTTAGTCAGATTGTGCAACACTTTTGGGGAAGACTCCCCTGTGCTCTACACAGCAAGTTTGACCTAGCATCTGTGGGAAAGGCCCAAGGATTTTGCAGCATTCTAGTATGTACCTCACACTGGAGCAGCTTCAGAGAAAGTAGAAAAATAGTTCTTTGCAATTGATTTAACTGTGAAAATTATTGATCAACTAAGGACAATATCCCATGTGTTGCTTAATTGGTTATTATATTTTATACTCCTCCAAAATGTTCAACTCCTGCAGAATTTGGTTTTAAAAAGGCTTAAGAGCATTATAAAAGTTGTCAGGGAGGAAGCTGGGAGTTTTGGCAGCTCAGTAGGAGGCAATTGGAACTTTTTGCACTCAGGAAGATATGGGAGGCAATTTGGGATAGTTGGATATTTCTCCTAAATGTTCAGCAGTAAAATGGTTGTGGGGATCTAAATTGGCATCATGAGGTTTCAGAGTTAATGCCTCACTGAGATGAACTGGACAGTTTACGTTTATCAGAGCTATTGTTTTAGGCAGTTTGCAGCAGGGACCTTGAAGGGAGTGAATAATACTCTCAGCAAACCACCTCTCACAGCCGGTTATGCCTCCAAGTTCCTTTTTAGCAATTGGGTTTAATTCTCAGGACACAGTGACATTTTCCAGAATACTGTCCAGTGAAAGCTTAGGAGGCTATCTGTGCCCATAGTCAGCCATCATGATGATGAATGAAAACTGTTTTCACCATGGTAAAATGACTGTAAAGCAGTGAAGGAGGTTCATAACATAAATCTGAAAATCCCTTAATAGTTTCTGCTACGTAAAGGAGGGAGATGAGTAAGCTGATCTTGGGCTGGAAGAGATAGCTGAAGAGTAGCCTGTTACATTACTTTTCCAGTCATTTTACAAGGGGGTGTAAGCTCAGGCAGTCCCTTTAAGCATAACAGGAAATAATTAGATTGATCTTGGCCATTAGTGTTGGAGGGTACCCAGGAGCATATTACAATGTTGAGACTTGTTTATGCCATACTTCCACGCTTTGATGGAATTGGAAATTTTTTTTTTTTACTGTTATCAGAAGATCTAAAGATAGTGGTAGATTGTCAGGCCCATTGATCATAGAACTGAACTATCTTTAAAGCCCTGGATAAGTTCCGTGGGTACATATTTCACGAGCTGGTTTGATTTTAAGTTTTGATTTAGTTGGGGGCAGGTTGTTTTTGTTCTAGAATTATTCAAACATCATCATAACAAATTGCTTTGTAGGTCAAGCGTAGTGAACATTTCAGCTGTGATATAGGAGACCCTGATTTGATATCTGCTCCCAGTCACTGCTACATGGGGCCAGTGGAGGCTAAATTGTGCTTTAAAGGATGCAGCCTTCTGCGAGCAGGAGAGAATGATCCTATGTTGCTCAATATCTTTTAGCTCATTACAATGTGAGAATCCTGTCCAGTCCTCCTTTTCTAGTAGGGTTGTAGCCATCACAGTGCCCATCCTTCAGGTTAGAGGAGTTAATGGGAGGAATCCCTAAAGCATGTCTATAGCTTTCTGCTGTTAGCACTGGTTGCCAAAGGATTCTGATCAGAAGAGGTGTCCCCCAGAGTGGAATGTCCCACGGTTTCATAGGCTGTGTCTAGGGCTAGCTGCATCTTTTTATAACAGTATAATAAAAAGGAGGGACACAAACTACTAGGACTAGAAACATTTTTCGTGATTTCTTTTAAATGTTCCTTTGTTATTTGCAATCCAAATTCTACAGCATGATGCTAGTGCATGGGGACCAAGCATTGAAAGTGACCGTAAATTGATGAGTCTAATTTCACTGTTCATACAGAATGAATTACTAAAGTAGACAAACAACATAGGTGAAGAGCACTGATATTAGATGTTGTTGTTTTATTTTAATATCCCAGGGAGAAATGTTTCTTTAAATGTTAGTGTCCCTTTGCTGGTTGAAGTCCATTTAGATGCCTTCTGTTTCCCACTTACATTGAACTATTAATGGTTGTTGTTTTTTTATTAAGATGCTCTGTGCTCCTCTTTTTTTCCCCTTAACCCTCAATGATTTGCAGTTTAGTATTATCATTAAGCCACTGTTTGAGTCCTTCAATGGAATGGTGTCTACGACTAGTTTAGAGGATCTGAACCAGACCGCAATGGCTTGGCTGGATCAGCATTGTTCGCTCCCTGTTCTGAGGCCAAGTAAGTAGAGTTCTAACCAGTGGTAATTTAATACTATAATAGTTGTTACCATACAGTTTCCTCTTGGAAATTCAGCATGGGAAAGGGAAGGAAGGCATGATATAAGATGTGGGTTTTTTCAACCCTCTTGCATTGTTGCAATGGAAAATTAAGAACTGTTGTTGCTGCCAGTGAAATTCACTTTGAGCATTTCTTGTTAGCACCAAGGAGAGAAAATAATTTAACTTTTGTTTGTAGAGACCAGAAATTAAATATAGATTCAAGCCACAACATTTTAATCCAGATTTCAAACACTCTTGAGATGGCGTAGGGGTCAGGAGAGTGGTTTGTCTTGTTATGAAGATAGAAGATGTTTGAATTTGTGCTTAGCTTTCAAATGCCTGTGAAGTTTGGGGGTGATTGAAGCTGATGCCAGTTTCTCAATCCTCCTCCATTATGAAGCAGCAAGTTCATATCTGTGGTTAATACTGCAAAATAATACAGTCTATATTGGAACAAGTTGGGATTTTGTTGAAACGTGCAGTCAAAATACTAGATCTCCACTTTGTAAACATTGTCCTTCCAGCAAAGTCATTGCGCTTCAATGTCTTTGACGTTGCATTGTTGAGGCTCCGTGTGTACTGCACGAATATCCGTGTATCTGTACTTGCTGGAGGATTCTCTGCTCCTTGAAGTCTTTAAACCACGATTTGAGGACTTCAATAGCTCAGACATAGGTGAGAGATTTTTTGCAGGAGTGGGTGGATGAGATTCTGTGACCTGCGTTGTGCAGGAGGTCGGACTTGATGATCGTAATAGTCCCTTCTGACCTTAGTATCTATGAATCTATAATAGATCATTTATCCCTGCTGTAACTTCACTGTGTACTACGTGAATCTGTTTGCAATCAGACTAATTGTTCTCCTTGATTCTTTTCTGGCCCTTTATTCCAGTGGTGCTGAACACCCTTCGGCATCTCAGTATAACCACCTCGATTCTGTCAGATCCATCACGCCTGCCAGAGCAAGCCACTGAGGCAGTTTGTAAGATCAACAAAACAGCTGGGGAAACCTAACAACCACAAATGATGAGTTACCTATACAAGACGTGAAGAACATCCCAGCCTCACAGACTTATGAGTCTCCTTACAGTTCGTGCACTTTAGAAAGGATTCTCTCTATCATGTAGGACATTGTTCAGGGCATTTTGCCTCTGGCTTCTGAACATGTAGAGATACAATGCAACATTGTCTAATGCTTGGCTTCCTCTTCAGTACCTGTTAGGTTCAGTTAAGTGAGAATGCC
The DNA here is from genome assembly GCF_965152235.1 of Eretmochelys imbricata. NCBI lineage: Eukaryota > Metazoa > Chordata > Testudines > Cheloniidae > Eretmochelys > Eretmochelys imbricata. The sequence continues at coordinate 26,955,716 of NC_135586.1, forward strand.
AACCTCAGATACATAAGTAGGCTAGGGTCCTGCATTCAGCAATAAAAAAAATCTCCATCAATGAAGCATGAATAAATACACAGTGAACATCTTTGCATAAAATGACTTTAAGTACTAAACAAGGTGTAAATTCACTACACCTAGGAACAATTTGTTAAAGGGAAATGCACATCTGATTTCATGAAAGGTACTGTGCTTTTTCATTTTATTACCTGCAGTTCAATTTCTTTGTTGTGTTACTTGAACAGTAAAAAAGATGATAAAAAGAATGATCAACATATTAATAACCAAAGGAGAAAAAAGTTAATCAAAGATACAAAATCATGGTAAAATACTAGAATTAAAATCTCAGGTTGTGTATGTATCTTTATTTTAGTTCAGTATATTATTTGTATGTGATCATTTGGTGGGTATGCTTTATTTCCTAGCAAATAAAGTAGCAGATGTTTTCGTAGAACTTTTTTTTTCCTGATTTAGGCAGTACAAGTGCATAGCAGGACAGTTTGGCAAGTACAAGAGAACAATTTCTTTAATTTGTGTGAATTTTTTACTTGTAAATATAGACATGAATTTCCATACAGGCTTAAACTGTAAACTATTTTTTCTTACATGCTGCAGAGTTGAACTCTCCATCATAACACATGTGCACAGATGATGCTGTAATGCTTTAGAGACAGAAACTGAGTTTGTAATGCTAGGAAGTTGGCATTTATGTTGTCACAGAAATTAGATCAATCCATATGTACTCATAAGCTATCCCTCACTCCTGTATCTTCTTTGCCTGTTTCCCCAGCTTCAGTATCCCTGCCCTAAGTCCTAAACTCTTGAAAGATTTAGGTCACGGTTGTCAATCTTTAAGAGGAGGCTTGCATCCAACATAAAACTTAGAACACAGCTTGTTTGATATCTGAAATGTGATTTTATTCACTGTGACTGGCACAGTAAGCGTCTGACATAACTATAGATGGGTCTGAGCTTCACTGTTCACTAGCAATGTGTTCGTCACCATAGTGCTAGCAACTTCTGGCCAACAGTACCTCATGCAGATTGTTCCTGTCCACATTAGGATTAATCTAAGTGGGGCAGGGTGTATGTATCTGCCATTGGCGAATTAGGAGGAGTATGGGCATAAACCTGGAGACTCTTGACCCATGATTTGTAGGCCTTCTCTTGCAGTGCCTTCTCCATAGCTCATGTCATGGAGAGTCTGCAAAACTGACTCTCTTTGATTGGAGCAAAGCTGGAGCAGAAGATTTACGCTTCAAGCCTTCCCAGCTTTGGGGTTTGTTCCTTGCCAGTGCCTTTGCACAGCACCTTGCCCACCAGTGTTGCTCTCAGCCTGTGTGCTGGGGACAGGGTTTGGCTTGTGGGTAACAAGTTACTCTGCTGCATCGCTGTAATGAAGTCTACTAAAAACATGATCCTTGATAGCCAACCCCCTTGACCTGAAAGTAGAGGCACGATGTAAAGCTTAAGTCTTCTGTTGAGGTTCTGATGCGGCACTCATCACTCTGGTATCTGAGCTCCTGCTTTCCAATGCACTGTGAAAAACTAAGTGATTTGTTGCTTAGCTACTAGCATATAACCACCTAAGCGGAGAGCTGTACTGTGCACAGCTAGAGAAATGCCTAGCAGTGTCTGCTTTCACAGTGACGGGTAACTCCAATAATGTGATTACACGTCTGAGTGTTTTTGTTTGGTTTTTTGTTCCACTGCATGAATTAACTTCATCTGCAAAAGAATTGAGCCTTCAGGCCATTGACTGTATTTTGTATCTCGTTCAAAATTTGAGATCCCAGAAGTTTACCAAACTCTCAGGTCAGTTTTCATGGCAGAAAAATAAATCATTAAACTCAGCACAACTTATTAATAACCCTGACAATTCCACTATTTTCTAGAGAGAAGTTATTAGGAACCATGTTAACAATCCAGGTAAAGCCACCTGATATCTTCCCTTGGTACCTTTCCTTCCAGTTTCACAAGCAAGCTGCATTGAGATGGGCAGGTCTGGTACGCTGACAGTGTTTAGTTAGAGAGCAGACTGAAAATAATTTGATATTATACATTCTAAAATATTTTCAGGGATTTTACATTAGGAAGCAACTCTTCACTTTCTCTGCCACATAACTTTCCATTTGGAGGGTCAGGCTTTCAAAAGTTACCTGTGAAACAAACTGCAGGATTTCCCTGTCCTGAGTTTTTGCATTCTCAACTTTTCACAGCTGAGTTTTTGCATATGCCGAACATCAGTTATGGTGGAAATGGCATTTGTGCATGCAAATCAAGAGACATTTTGCTATGCATTTATATACCTAAACTTCACACACACATCTCTGAGATTTTTGCAGCTGTAGAAAAACTTCAGTCACAGCTGTAGGGATAGTAGTTGAAGGCCCTTTGAAAATGTAGGCCTAGACTTTATTGAAATAGTACACAGAGGTGGTTGGTAAGCGGTGAAGTGGCTTTTCTACATATATACTCAGGCCTAGATATGCAGTACAATCTATTAGTAAAATAAGCAATATTGTTTGGTATCCATCTGAATAAATGGTGCTATATAAATGTAAGATCTTTTCTATCGATGCCTATATTCAGCCTTCATTTTATCAATGATCTTGAACTTCTAACAAAATCTGACACAGTGATTAGCTGGGTTCCCCCCCAACTTCCTCATTTACACACCTACCTTATTGATATATATATATTTGCATGTTAAAATATGTATCAGGTGAAGTTGTCTCCAGTCTGCATGGTAGATATTGTGCCTAGTTCTTACCTCATCCCAGTGTAAATTGGGAGTAATTGCATTGAAGACAATGTGAGGTGCGATCATAATCAATCTTTCCCTCAATACCCAAGATGTACTAAGAGCCTGTTAGAAAGCTCATTGAAGTCAGTGGAAGTCTTTCTGCTGACTTCCAGGAGCTTTGGATCAGACCCTAAAGAGTTCAGTCCCAACTCCCATTGAAATCAATAGAAGGACTCGCATTGACTGCATTGGTAGCCTAAAGGAACATGAAAGGATATTGTGACTGAGCTGCTTAAAGTTATCAGGTTACCACTTTTTTTTATCTAGAAGTTTGCTAAAAACCATCGAGTCTCACTGCATAGCTGAATAGATTAAAATGGGACAGATAGGGTGTGTATCGTTAGTTGCAGGGGAAACGGACACAAAACTGTTCTGCTTGCTGTGCAAAGATCGGCAGCACTTTATCGTTTTTTTTTTTTTATTAAAAATTGCTGACTTTGGCAGTGAGGAAGGGGAAAAGTGTACGAGGGAGAAGAAAAAAGAATACAGACTTTTCATTCTGTCTGGCATTTACCAGAAATCATCTGCTTTCCTAAATCTTTTGAGTTGAACAAATACCCATGACGCATGGAGATTTGAACAATAAGATCTTGCCCCTTAGTGGAGGTTTATAATTCTGAGAACCCTTTGCCACCTAATTTCTGTAAATCTGAACTCTCGTTTGTTTATTTCAGACTACAGGTTTTATCGTGACAGTGCTTATTGGGGGCACTGAAAACTGGACTGGGAGTTTACAGACCTTGGTTTAATTCCTGGCTCTGCCACTGTTTTGCTGTGGGCCTAGTCACTTACATCTGCCTCAGTTTCTTCCTCTGTAAAATGGGGATGATACTTCATCTTTTGTAAAGCAGTTAGTATTTCTACAGAGCTTTTCTTTAGATCGCAAAATACTGTTATGAAAAAAGATTGACCCAATTTATATGAATTGCGGTGTAAATCTCTGCTATAAGCTTGAACTTTGTATTCTATTTCTGCTCACCAGCTAAGGGGTTTAAATAACACATCTTTCAAAAAGATGATTTCTGCCCAGAGCAGTCACACTCTGCCTCAGTTTAACGAGTTTCAATTCAGTTCTGTGTGGCAACAAACAGATGCAGGCTCTCAACCAGTCCCCACTATCTGTTGCAGTTTACAGAGAATTTCAGGTGACACCTACGGTCTACCTCGCCTTCAGTGGCTTCATGTTGTAGATTGGTTTCCAAGAATCTGTAGTGCTCAGATTCATTTTTAGCTTCCCTAAAAGCCAAACACAAGTTATGCTTTACTCAGACCCAAATCATTACAGGGGTATCTGGGTGAAATAATGGCCTGTGATGTACTAGATCAGCATTTCTCAAACTGGGGTCCATGGGCCCTGCTGATCAACTCCTCCCACCACCTCCTGCACATCAGGGAACTGTTCCCCAGTGTGCAGGAGGCACTGGGAGGGAGGGGGAAGAGTGGGACAGGCTGCACAGGGAGGGGGCAGAAAGAGGCAGGGAAGAGGAGGGTCAGGGGTGAGTGCAGGCAGGGCTTGGGACTGAGCAGGTGATTTGGGGGTCCTTGGATTTTCAAAGTTTGAGAACCACTGTACTAGATGATCTAATGGTCCCTTCCGCCCTTAAACTCTGTACATCTCTGTAACCCAACACATCAGCTACTGTAGTTCTCTTAGGGCCTTATGCTTCCTGCCAACAGCACAGTCATGGGCAGAAAAAAACAGAAACTAGCTGAGGTTGAGGGAGCAAGAGCACCGCAGGGATGGGGACAAGAGATACTCTTGGCAGCACGATCCCCTCACAGAACTGTTGGGATTTCTTTGTGGGAGATAATACTGGGTCTATTGGCAGGCTCTGCCATGGCTTTCCCGTCCCCTAGAGAAATACCCCCTGCAGGGAGACTCTCTGTATCAGCTGCTGGAAGGGAGCTGTGTGGACAAGCGTAGATGTGCTGAGTCTGCGTGTGACTATTCCTGCGCTCTGTGAGTGCCCCAAGCTCCTGGAGATTTTCTCACAGAGCTGAGGCAATGTCTGCACTGCGAGCACTCGTGTAGACGTTTCCTACATTGAGGGAAGGGGGTTTTCCAGTCACTGTGGCTAATCCACCTTTCTGAGAGCCCGTAGCTAAGTCGATGGAAGAATTCTCCCATCAACCTACCTATGTCTGTACTGGGAATTAGGTCAACCTAACTACGTCACACAGAGCGCAAAATTCTTCACAGCCCTGAGCAACGTACCAAGGTTGATCTAATTTGTAAGTGCAGACCAGGCCTTATTAGGGTACTACAGGTTTGGTGCATCTCAGTTCAGCCATCCCCTGCTCCCAACAGGATGATCTGTTGAAAATCCTGAATATAGTGGAGCTTCCTGGGCCCTCTGTGTGCCCTTCTGACCAGGGGATGATATGACCCTTAGAATCTGGGACTGTGAAAATTACTTGATTGTGGGAAATGTGCACAAAAAAGTCCAGTAATACCCCAGAGTCTCCAGGCACCAGCTTTCTGCTAGATCTCTGTGCATCTGTAAGTGCTTGAAAAGGCAAAGACCAGCGAGGTCACACTGCTAAGCAGTGTCTTGCCAGCTTGAGTGAATCCATTTAGTTTGCAGCCCCAGAGTTTGACATTCCAGTACGTGTGTTTGGTTTTAAAACCAAAAGCCTCTGTGAGATCAGGCAGCGGTTTGAGAGCAGTTATAATATTTAGTGACAGTGGCATTTCTGGGTAATAGCAGAAACAGTCAGCAGCATAAAGCTTTTGTAGTTCAGATTACTGGGAAGCAGTTCCATCTTTTCTGCCTATTCTTGGGATGGTTAATTATTGACCTGCTGGTTCCAGTTGAAAGCTACTGGGGGGGGGGGGGGGCGGGGAATTGACTATTCAGTATCAGGACAGTTCTGAATAATTTGTCTGGTGTTATCTACACTTTATTTCCAGTGCCTGCTTCTACTTTTGATTATACACCAAGATAAAGTAAAATGATCAAAGTACTGTTGCCACTAAATCACGTAGTCTTAGGGCCCAATCGGCAAGTTGCCGAGTGCCCTTAACTTCTTCTGACTCGAGTAAGATATTTGGTGGGGTAACGACTGCAGGATTTGGCCTGCCCATTGCTTGCCTCCAGTAATTTTTGTCTACTATGTGGGTGCATGTGTTTCATAACAGTTTTCTGCAGCAAGGCCCCTTCCTCCCTCAGCCCTGTTCCCATTGACTTTGATTGGGGCACCTGCTCTCCATTTTTCTTCTTTATTAAACAGGTGTCATGCTGTTTTGCATTGCAAGACTGCAAGCACACAGGTAGGTTTTGGACAGATATGTAAAACCCGGTATGGTTACAAAGCAACATACCAAGGCATTTTAATATAATGGTCTCATGGCTGTTGGAATTGTTTTTATTCTGAACTTAAAGCACAGCTCATACGCATGAATAAAATGTTAAGACAAAGTAAGTGAGCGCCCGAAGCAATCCTCCTCCTCCTCCTCCTCCTCCTCTTTAATGATACATTGGACAAAGTGCTTCCTGTGCTGCCATAAAAATTTGCTACAGGTATTTTTTTAAATGAATGGATTTGATTTTTTTGTTACATAAACTCTCGGAAGAACACGGGCTTCAGATGTGCTCTTGCTTTGGCCTTGTTGTATAAGGTTTTCTGTTCTATTGTAGGACACAACATCTGCTGCGCTACTGATATGCAGCATTTGTCATGCAGCTCTGTTAAATGTGCAATGCAATTTTATATTTACAACCAAAACAATAAATGTTATTTTTTGGAAGAAAACTCCGCTCTTAGTGTGTTCACTTTTAAATTTTGTACTGCCTTTATATAGCCAGGGCTCATGGGGTGGGGAGGGGGGAGAGAAGAGAAGGAGAGCAGCTCCACCTACAAAAGAAGTTCTGTCCACATGAAATGCCCCTCACCATAGCTGCGCAGATGTGATCATGTTCTGAGTGCCTTGTGCTCAGCTCTCCCAAATCCCCCCTCCCCCTTTTTTTTTTGAGGCTTGACTTCCTCTTTGTGAGGCTCATCTGCTCTAAGCTACTGGAACTTGGCTGCTTGTGGGGGCCTAAATGCCCCTTGGGGCTCTGCTATGCTCCTGAGGCTTGGCTTCTTGATTGGAGGAGGTGAAAAATGGTGGCATCTTCCAACCTTACTCACTGGTAGTGCCAAAAGGAGCTGGAACTCGCAATAGATTGTACAGAAAGTCATAATCTCTCTCCTTTCTTACCTGCGGGGATGAGCAGTGAAATTCTTAACAATGCTGACATTTAAAGTGTTATCACTGGGTGTCTTGAGTCAGCAGCCATTGAGATGAATGGAGTCGTCCACACCTCAGGTACCATTTCAGATCTGCAAACAAAGACAAATGTCACCGCATCAGTTACACTGAGTCAGGTCACGTTTGAGGTGATCTCAGCAATCAACCACTAGAAACATAGGCTATGTCTACACTTGCAGATGTAGAGCGCCGGGAGTTAAACCAGGCCTCGGAGACAGCACCAGGGAAAGCGCTGCTGTGTGTTCACACTGTGCTCCTTGTGACCGTGGAGCATGTCCCCATGAGCGGCTCTTGCAATGCCACAGAGAGCCGTGCATTGCGGTCACTGTCCCAGTGTACAAGCGGCTGCAGTGTGTTTTGGGAAGGGTTTGCAATGCCTAATGGGGCAGGTACAGCATCCCATGATGTAGGTTTCCCAGTCCCATTGTTCCATGGGCATCCTACTAGATTGCCAGCTGCTTTTCAAGTGTGGGGGGGAGAGACAGTGTGTTTTGGGGGACAGTGTGTCAGCATGCTATCTTGTAAGTTCAGCCAGCGGCAGGGGAAAGAGGGAAACCCAACATCAGCCCCCACCCCACGCCTCTCACACACACCTGCATCTGCAGCCAGAGCATTCCATAGTAATGGTTTGCTTTGTGTCCAGGAGCAGATAAGCATGCGGGCTGTCAGAAACGGAGCTTTGAAAGGGGATAGCCGCATGCCTGCAGCAGAGTTCAAAACAATGCCCAGGGGATTATGGGATGTTTCCAGAGGCCAATCACAGCCCAGTAATGCAACACCTCATCCGCACGGACACACCGGCACTACAGCCCGGACGCAGCAAGCTTTATGCTTCTTATGGAGGTGGATTACCAGAGGCGCTCCAGCCACGGAGTCCAGGCGATCTAAGTGCCTTGCCAGTGTGGACACCTCAGGAGTTATGGCGCCCGGGGCTGATTTGATGCGCTCTAACCTGTGAGTGAGGACAAGACCTTACTTTTTTTTAATGAAAAGTTTAGATTCTGCACTTAAGGCAGGATGGAAGGCACCAGGGCAGCATACCCATCAGAGCTCTGTACATACCCACAAGTATTGGTATACTGCACATTTCTTTTTAATTCAGATTTTAGTTACTGTGACGGGGTCAAGACTCCCCACCACTGGCGCCTCCCGGTGGTGGTTCCAGGAATTAGCTCTGTCTGTTGTAGGGCATCCTCAGCATATGGTGTCTTGCCCATCGTCTGCTCTGCTGCCTTGGGACCCGCGTTGCTCCCCATTCAGCAGCGTCCGCTTCAGGACACTGCCCTCCGGCAGTGCCCACTACTCCAGACTCACCCCTTTCTGGGGCAGGGGAGGTTTGTTAACAGCAGTCTTTGGGACTCACACCTGCCTCAGTGGCTAACCACAACCCAAAGTCTAGCCCCTTAGCTCAGGGGCAAGTTGCAGTCTGTACTGGCCACCATCCTCCATGGCCAGTATAAGGGGGGGACCCAGGCCTACCTGCTACTCTGGGTCCCAACTCAGGGACCCTCTAGTGGTAGCCTCTTTCTGCCCTCCTTCATTCCCCTCTTGTCCGCCTATTCTTCCCTAGGCCACTTCCCCTATGGCCCTGTGCACCTTCTCAGCCCTTTGTAGCAGGGTCTGCAGCCTGGCAGGTAACAGGGCTGGAGCCCTCTCCTGCTCCCCCAAGCCTGCCCTGTCCAAGGTGCTAGCTCCTTGCTTCAGGAGCCTGTCCTTCTCCCTCACTAGTCAGGGAGAGAAAAGGAGTACTTGTGGCACCTTAGAGACTAACCAATTTATTTGAGCATGAGCTTTCGTGAGCTACAGCTCAGTTCATCAGATGCATACCGTGGAAACTGCAGAAGACACTATATACACACAGAGACCATGAAACAATACCTCCTCCCACCCCACTGTCCTGCGGGGTATTGTTTCATGGTCTCTGTGTGTATATAATGTCTTCTGCAGTTTCCACGATATGCATCTGATGAAGTGAGCTGTAGCTCACGAAAGCTCATGCTCAAATAAATTGCTTAGCCCCTAAGGGTTAGTTCTCCTTTTCTTTTTGCGAATACAGACTAACACGGCTGTTACTCTGAAACTAGTCAGGGAGAGACTGCCTTCTTCTCTGCTAGGCTGCCTTTATATAGGGCCTCACCCAGCCCTGACTGGCTGCCTCTTCCTTCCCCTGATTGGCCCTCCACATGCCTTTATTGATTGGCTGCCGGTCTGTGCATCCTCAAAAGGCCTGTTCCAGACCTTTTCTCAGAGTGGGGTGACTGCCCCACCACAGTTACGCAAAGGAAAATCCAGAGAATTTCCACTGATTTACTGCAAATTGATGCCAGTGTAAATGAGAACAGAATTAGCTCCTATGTCTTAACGTGCAGTTCTACTCCAAAAAGTGATAAAAATGTCACCAGATTCACTCCCTGTGTGTATTCAGTGACAAAAATAAATATTAATGCTTTTGCTCCTCTTAGTGCTGCTGGAGTTCATATAGCCATGGGAGAGGAAGCTGGATTCTCTTCTTGCTCATTCATCAACAGAGTTGCTAACTAAATTCCGCTCAGTGACACCTGTAACAATCCACTGGAAACTATGGCATTGCACAGTGTCACTGGGGCCTCATACGGGCTGCAGAACTTCTTTTCCTGGTGATAATGATGCATGAGGAGGAAAAACCCCTGCTAAACTATTGGATTCCAAGCTAAATTTGCATGGATGTTTTAAAAACAAAACAAAAACCTTGTTACGTGTGAACTGAATACATTAGATATTAAATCCATTTAGAGACAGTAACCATGGAGCCACGCAGAACCACATTTACAGTTATTTCTCATAGTACAACTATAATTAATGTACTCCGTTTCTAAAATCACACAGGCTAGAAATCAATTGGACCTGCAGCATAAGCAGTCAAGAATTGGCCCAGCTAATGTGACTGGGGACCAACAAGCTGACCTAATAAGTCTCTGACTGACCTAGAGGTTCTAAGCTAATGCTTTACATTTTTCATGGCGTAATTTTCCTGATATATTAAGTGTCTGAACCTGCTCCCATTGACGTCAACAGGATCAGGCTCTGACTGTTTTTTGTTTTCTCCCCATTCACAACATTGTGCGAGAAACCCAGCCAGAAAACCATTCCAATAATTCTCTGTTTGCCTCTTAACCTGCTTTTCAGTTCTCAGGCTGGTAACTCAAGAGCCCTAGTGCTTCTCTAAGCCAGGAGAAATGCTTAAGCCTAAGCTGGCTGTACCATATACAGCACTAGCAGCTTGAGCCCTGTGTAACAGACACTCCTGTGGGACTGGTGCAGACCTAAGGCTCTAGAATTATGTACTGGTTATTTTTCTCTTTCACTGTTTTTTTGGAGGAGTGTGAGCAGTGGTCTGACTGCAGACTCCTTCACCCAGGTGTGTAACCTCTTTGATGCCCTTTCTCTTATTCCCTCACCTCCAAAAGCACTCTCCTAGGCACAGAGATGTTAATGGAAGATGTGTGCGGTGAATAATCATGCGCACACATTGACACCGGAAAAGGGCCCTGCAGCCATCCGGAAAGATGTTTAAAATGTCTCTCTCTGCACTTGGAGCTTGTGTGACAAAGCCAGCCCAGATATCACAAAGAGAAACCCATAAAAGATGAGATGCTGCCTGAGTCACACAGCCCAGTGCTACCTTCTGAAAGGTTAACCCCCTGTGAACCCATCTGCATCTCCTCCACTGGACTACCAGCAACCTTTGCAGTGTACCCTGAAGGTCAGCAGCCTTGTGGTCAGTCAAGCCAAAAGGGGAGGTGAATTCCAGGAGGGAGGGTCCCCCTCTGAGTGGCCACCTCCCAGTTACAGTTGGCCACAGCCATAATCACTGCCAATACTTCTAGTTGCTTCCCCCAACTTACAGGCAGTACTTCCGTCCTGTCAGGGCTGAGCTTCAGCTAATTAGCCATCACCGGAGCCCTGGTGCAGGAGCCCAGATTACTCCTTCCCTTGGTAAAACCCATGGGAGGAGGCTAAGGGGAAGCAAAACTCTGAGATTTCTCCCATGTTGGTTGGTTAGGGGCCTGCCCCCCACAGAAGGAGCTGCTGGGTTGCCCCACAAAGCGTCTTGAGCCCAAGCCATCTGTCTAGAGGTTCTCTGCTTGAGCCCCCAGTAGCCACTGAAAGAGGGATTCCCCACTAAAGATTATGTCCCAGGCTAAATCTCCACAGGACAGCAGGTGTGGCTGGGGAAATGGTGTTCCGCTCTCCTGGCTGCCTCTTCCCTGCCCCCCACAATCAGGGTCACCCTCCATTTTATGCCCTCCCCTCCTCCTGAATCCCAGCAATGGAGCGTCAGCCAGGAGGTCTGGCAGAAAAGAGGGAAGCTGATGCACACGTACGGCCACCACCATTTTCCTCACAGAGCTATGCCCCGAGAGAGCCTCTATATGGACCAGGGGCCATGAGTTGGATATGAGGGGTCTGAGGGAGAGCAGGCAGAAGCACATCCCACCCATGCCTGGCAGGTTGCCCATAGCGCCCAGATGAACAATATTTGTCATCATTGATGAGTGTTTGCCACAGGAGCCCATGGCCTCGCTCACTTCTGTGGAGCAATTGTGCGGCCTTTGGGATGCACCCAGATGGTACAAATGGGCATGTTGTAATTTGTCCCCAAGGTCTTCCTACGTGGATGATTACATACACAGGCAGACAACTCTGGCACACACACAACTCCTATGAGCACCCATTTCATCCCTCCACTCCTTTCCACTCAGACCCTGCCAGCGCTTCTTACCCCTAAGCCTTTGAATATCTGATATCTTGTCCCCAGTCAGGCCCAGACAGCCCAGCTCCTTTCATAAAATATTGAATTCCAACTACTTGTGGGACTCCCACAATTCCTGTGAAAAATGAAACTTCACAGCAGCTTGAGCACAGCTGTACTACCAGGAAATCAGAAAGACGAGCACACCTCCCCAGGTTCCCCACTCACTCGGTGGGCCTTTTATTTGTTTTCTTGACATCATACAGGGTGTTTGCTCCCAAAACATGTTAGCAGAATTTGAGTTAGTGTGAGTTATTATGGGGCCATTCACAGCCCCTCTGAGAGACAGAGGGAGAGCTCAAATGCAGCTGGGATGCAACCTAATACAAGTTCAATTCACCAGGACCCAATTCTGTGTGCTTTTCTCAAACTCCTATTGACTCCCCCACAGCAAGACCCACTGTCTTGCCTGGCTAAGGAGTGCGTGATTGAGCTCCTCATGGGCCCTAGACACAATATTGATACACTAGCACAAATAAATACGGACTAAATAGCCTTCCAATAAATATAATGACAATTTAAAACATTCATGCTTTAAATATTTTAGTTTTTAAAAGATCATGTAATTCAGAAACCTAATCCAATAGGTAAACTAACCATTGTGTCCCTAGTACCAACCATCACATAAATAATGATCAATTGTATTTAACAGAAGCCCACAATGTCTGAAACTTAAATATTTTCACACTGCTACATTTGCTTCGGCCTTGACCACATTCATTTGCTTCATACATTGTTCATAGTGTTGGAAAACCCGCCAGAAATAAATTTGCTTCTCAACGTTAGAGGTGGGCTCATTTTGTTCAATATCTTTAGGTCGTTGTGGAAGGTAGCATAAGACGTTATTTAGCAGGATCTTCAGCTGGGCTACATTAGCAACAATTGAGTTCTTGAAGCCAAAATCATTACACAATGAATAGAGAGTTTTGTTTTTTGATGAAACAGAGTCTAAAACAGAGTGGAAAATGTAGGAGGCGTTGCAATATGGGGCAAGCACTTTTTGATCAAATTTCAAGCAGTTTGGTATTTTTTCCATCATCATGTTGGTCGATGAGTTAGTCAGAGTGATAATTATCTGTGTAAAAGGCCGACATGTGTTCTAAATGGGGAGAAAGAGAGAAAAATGATAATTTATAATTTTAAGTTATTCCCTGGTAGTTTTCTACTTTGCATAAACTTTCACACATGCTTAATTATATTAAGAGTTATAGTCCTTTTACTAAATACCTATTATGGTCATTTCTCTCTGCACTGCCTCTGATAGATAGTTAAGATTGCCCAACACTTTCTATCATATGACCCTGGTTTTAGTAGCTTATAACTTAGCCTGCATGGGAAATTTCAGCCCAAACAATGAATGTGGCAGTCACCCTCAGGCTGAGTAGTGCAGGGTTTTTAGCAAAAAGTATTCAGCCATTTCCAAAAATGAAAGTCAGGAAAAATAGTTTCTTTTGCCCTTAAAAAAAAAAACCAACCAAGTCTTTCACTGGAAAGCTCTAGGGCCTTCATGCTTTGGAGTGAGGAATTGAATTTTGGATCAGAGATGGGCCTTTTGCTGTTCCCATGGGGAGGGAATAAAGCACCCAAATTTGGCCAAGGTAGGAGCCTTTGGGGAAATAAAATCTCAATTTGCACATACTCCATAGCCTTGGTAGAGCTTGCCAGCTACATTCTCCAAAGATTTCATCTGTAACGAACACCCTCCTGCCCCGCACAGCTCCTGCATGGTGACTGCAGTGTGTCTGTATCCTTACTGCTTGGGCAACTGAGCGTGCTGAGCAGGCCTTTCCGTGCAGCAGCTCCTGCTGACTGCACTGGTGCCAGGCACCGGCACTAAAGAGCAAGACGACCGGCTCTTGGGTCCGCTCAGTGCTCTTGCTGCTTGTGCCCAGGTAACGTGAAGGAGGAGGCTGTTTGACACAAATGCGGGGAGGGAACGAGCTGGACTGACTGACATGGAAGGGGCAGTTTGGCCCAAGGAGCCTGGAGAGGGGGAGGGGAACTATCTGGACAAAGCGATTGTGACGAGGCCAGGGGTCGTCAAACTTCATTGCACTGTGACCCCCTTCTGACAACAAACATTACTTCACGACCCCAGGAAGCCTGAGCCTGCCTAAGCCCCACTACCCTGAGGGGGGGGGGGCAAAGCCCGAGCCTCACCTCTCTGGGCAGGGAGGCCCAAGATGAAGCTCAAAGTCTTCAGCCCTAGGAAGGGGCCAGCAACCTGAGCCCACTGCCCAGGGCTGAAGCCCTCAGGCTTGGCTTCAGCCCTGGGCAGTGGGGCTCAGGCTTCAGCCCTGGGCCCCAGCAAGTCTAAGCCAGCCCTGGTGACCCCATTCAAAGGGGGTTGCAATCCACAGTTTGAGAACTGCGGGACTAAGGCATGGGGGAAAGAGGCACAGGCAGGGAGCCAGGGTAGCGGGGGGAAGATTGGGGAAGGAGACTGGGAGCTGTGGGGCCAACTGGGACAGGGAAACAGAGTGGAGGGGGCAGGGAGATTGAGCTCAGGCAACGTGCAGGGGAGAGACTGGGACTGGGAGCCAGTGGTGGTGGGGAAGACAGATTGAGGAAGGAGCTGTGGGGGAGGGGAACTGGGACAAGGAACCGGTGGGGGGCAGGGAGAGGGGAGGGAAGGCTGAGATCAGACCAGGACCCTAGGGTGTGGGGCAGAAAGTGGGACTGGCCACACAAGGAGCTGGGGGTGGGAGAGGGGGTCCGTTAAAAGCTTGCAGAGTCAAGCACTCAGAAGTGAGGTAGTTCTAGCAGGCTGAGACAGTGAAGCCCCAGCCCCTGGAACGACCGGGCCGGTGGACTTGCTGCGTCCTGACAGCGGTGATGCTGCTGTTCCAGGGGAGCCCCACAGGTCCGAGCAACGGGACCACGCCGGTTGCCTCAGACTAACTGAACGGTGTGCGCAATTTTAGGTTGTAGGCTGGTTACCTGTACGTGCCCTGCTTTGGAAGGGAAGCTGTGGTACGGGGGACTGTGCCTTTAAGGCCTAAGCTTCCCAGACAGGGGCTGGGCAGGGGGCTGGGAAGTACAGCCAGGTGGAACCGGTCCCAGAATAAAGCAGAGCTCTTGCAAGCACTATCAGCTCTGAGGGCTCACTGACCACCCCCCAGGTGATCAGGCAGCATGTGATGGTAGCCTGGGGGCCCAGGCTCCTTACAAGAAGACAGGTGAAAGACCTGGGGAGGTCTGTCCAGAGAAGCCTGGCAAAGGCCCAGCAGAGCTCCTCTGTTTGCAGGGGACTGATGAGCTGATACAAGAGTAACTGAGGACATACCACCACCACCCCAAGGGATCTAGACTCGGGTGCCCAGCATCAGCAAGGACTGGGGGAAGAGCTCTCTGCTTCAGCCAGGTGAGGCCTGGCTGGAGCTTCCTGCATTGAGAGACAAGAGCAGAAGCATTAAAAGGAAGAGTCTGGGGAAAGGGTAGCCAGCAGAAGCTGGGGGTTGGGAAAGAACTATCGAGTTTGGCCAAGGGCTGGAGCAACAGTGGAGGGATTTGTTTGGGTTTAAGCTGACATTTGAACTGCGATGTGTTTTAATAAACTAGCCCCCAAGAAGAAGTATTCTCTGACTCACTAGGGACTTGGCACAGTTTTTAAGAAGCCAAAAAAGGCAGCAGTAGGTCTAACCCCTTTGTGCATATGCATTCTGACATAATCTTTAATTACATGATCACATGTTGTTTTTTCCACAAGACTCAGGCTGGACCAGCTGTGGGGCTGAATCACGGTTATGCAATGAATAAAGCTGTTGTCTGCAGGACCCCTGCCTCATTTGTTGCCGAAGTTGGAAGGTGTGTGGTGAACAAGGCAGGAAGGCAGTTGAATGCCCCTCCGTGGAGAATTGGATTCTATCCCTGCCCTGTCTTGCTATGTGATGCGAAGAAAGTAACTTAAATTTCACAGATGGTCACTAATTGGGTGGTTCTCATTTTCTAGGTGCCTAACATGAGACACCTTGGGCCAGAGCTGCAGCCGTGCTGAGTGCTCACAGCTGTTACTAAAGTCGATGAGAGCTGTGCATTGAAAATCAAGTGCTATGTAATGTTAAGCAGTCCGAAAAATTAGGCCCTACATGTCTCAAGTTGGGCACCCATAGTTAGTGGACACTCAATAATTTTGGCCTTAAATTCTGTGCGTCTGTTCCCCAGCAGTAAAATGGGGTGATGATGATAACCCCTCCTCTCACATGTGTTGTGAAAATAAACAAATGTTTGTGAATAGCTCAGGTATTCCAGTAAGAGCCCTGTAGAAACACTCAGGAGGAAATTAAAAATTCTGTGTTCAGTGCAAGTTAGAGAGTGTGAGACAAATAAGTGAGGGGGCCACACACTGAGTGAGGAGGCTAAAAATAAATACAGAATAACTATCCAGCCTCTGGATGAGGCAGGGGTTCCTGTGGGAATAATATAATATGTAATTGTGATTAAAGCCTGTATCAGACATCCGCACAAAGGGGCCAAATGAAGATTGCATAGGCAGCCTTAATTCTGGCGCTTTTGAGCACTGGACTTTACAACCTTATGTTCTTCTAATTTTTTTTTAAGCTCTAACTTCCTCTTTAAAAGAACAACAAACTAAAATAACAGAATTTCTGTCCTATGGAATGATATCGACCTTCAACTTATGTCATCAGCAAGGATCCAACCTTTTCAGCTGCAGTATGGCCCCCTATGCTTGAGCTAACAGTAACAGGTAGCTGTAGGAAGCTGTTGTGCTCTGATCAGCAATTAGAGCGGGTTCCACAGGTTTCACAGTTACTTACTGAAAGCAGAGGAATGTAGAGATGCTGCACTCCTGTGTTCAACTCCAGGTTCTGGAGGGCAGTGTCTCTCATCATTAGAGACACTTCTACCCATCCCATTTCTATGCCCTTCTGCTCCTGCCTGCACCTCCCAGGTCCCTGTCCCGCTCTCCTATCTACCCCGCCGTCTTCATCTCCTGTCCCTTTGCTCCTATTCTACCAGCTCTACCTATAATATACACATTATAGTACCAAATTTTGAACTTTGAAAGTATTTTACTGAAAGTCCTAAATTCAGAGGCTTTCCTTAAGCACAAAACTTTCCACGCAGTGAACCTACTGGAAGCGAGATTTGAAAAGCCTATCATTTCCTTTCTAGACTTTGCAGGCTTTACTGCTTTGGAAAGTGACAATACCATAAAACTCTAGTTAACATTAAAAAAATATAATAATTATAGTGTCTCCATTGTTGACTGGAACACAAAAAGCCCATTCTCTTTTCTTTTGAGATGACTGTTTCTAATTGTCTTTACAATTTTTTATAATTAAGTGTTTTCTGCACAGATTGAAAGGAAAAATAGACAATAAATAAGAACTGTAGTGAACTTACATAGGATTTAAACAGTGCGGTAGCCTTGTCTTCTAATTCAGAGAACACTGTCAGCGGCTTTGAGAATGAAGGGGCCAGTAAACAGAAGTGGAAAATTATAAATCCATTGATTTCTGTGTACAAAGGGGAAAAAATGCAATGAATACAGGCTAAAACCTCTTACTATTTCTTTCACACAATCTTTGGTTTTCCATTCTTTGCTAAGCCTGCTAAGGCACAATTACTGCTAACAACCTGCTATCAATTTAAACTTGGTCAGCACATAACATGAATGGCAAACCATGGTAAGGTAAAGTGAAAACACACCTGTCTGGAGGTTCATGGCACGCAGAGAGGAGCAGTTGAACAGACCAGAAGCTGATTGCCTTCAGTTTTCTAGTAAATTTTTGGCTTGTGTGTCTCTGCCATGGCCTGCAGAGTTGTATTTAAATGCTACTAATCTGTGACATTTAGTGCAAGCAAACAGGAAACTTTGATTTTAATCTGGTTTGTACTTTCAGTTATTTGCCTAAAAGAATATCTATCTATCTATCTATCTCTTTTCATCAGTAGATCTCAAATAGCTTTACAACGGAAGTAACTACCATTATCCCCATTTTCCAGATGGGAAATCTGAGGCACAGAGACAGGAAATGACTGCTAACAGGCCAGTGGCTAGACTGGAACTAGGCCACAAGTGTCTATTGCTGTAGCCACTAGGTCACATTGCCTCTCTCAGGCTGGTATAATTTGGTACTTTTTGCTAAGCAGGATGGGAGCATACATTATATCGTTACACATTTGTTTAAGCAATTATATAGCTCTTATTCAGATTTGTAGTTTTATATTAGAAAATGGTGAATGAGGCATTTCTTATTTACTAGATGATTAGTATGTTTTTATTCATGATTGTGTCAAACTGCAAGTGGATGGAAATGGGAATTTAATTCAAATGCACAAAAGCAGCATTTTAAAATTGTTTTATTAGTTACATAAAACTACCTTTAATTATACTATGTATGTAAGGGATGGGAGTATGTTTATCACAACGTGCTTTGCATTAAAACTAAATAAGTAACTAATTAACTAAAGGAAGTATTATCCATAGTAATTGATTTGCTTCTTGTTACCATGTTCTTCGAGAGTTTAGCGCTGGCAGATCGCATCCTCTCATGCCTTGTTTTGTTTATAGTTTAGAAGAGGAAAACAAGCTTTCCTGCTTTTTCAACTGCCAGTTGGTTTCTCAACTTTGAATGATACTGAGTTAGTTGAACGAACCTAAATGAAGAAAATATTCTTTCTACATATGCAGAAAAAGTTACTGCCATCAAAAGCTGGCTTAGCACTTCAACAAACACTGGTTTCAGGTGCTGAGCCAGTGACTTCCACCAACTGGCTTGCCTTTCAGCTGACCAAGAATCCAATTTAAATGCTAGGTTTCAAGATACGTTTACATGTCTATACTTCAGCGCAGCACACATTCCCCTCTGATCTTCTTTCAGCGAGGATTTCCCAGTGTTTACAGAGTGTCTCTGATGTGCAGTATGTGTCACTGGGAATCCTCAGCGTTCGGAAAGAATGGCACACCTCAATCCTTTCAAAAGCCTTCAGAACCCTGTCAGAAAACAAGCAGGTGGGAGTCTCTATAGCTAGCAGTATTCCAGCTCTTGGGTTAATAGTTCATTCAGTGGCTGGTGAAACAGAAATCTGTATCCTGTGTCCAAAGTGCCCCAGCTGTTGGGATCAGCGACTAAAATAGCCACTCCCTGGATTTCCATGAGCCTCGTACAGGGCACTATATTTTCCCTGTAAGCCTAGCTCAGTCAGGTAAGAATGTACAAACCCTCATCTCTCTAGCTGAGCCAGACCCCCAGGTTGAAGCAGTTACCTAATAGCAAAATGTAAGTTCCAAAGTTTTCGTAGGCCCTCGGGGTGACAAATACACCCCTGCCAGCCTTCCCTCTGACTCCATAAAATACACAGCAGTCGGCCTAGCATTATCCCAGTGGAGAGCTTCCCCGGTTCATAGGTGCTAGAACTAGAGGTGTGGGGGTGCTGCAGCACCCCTGGCTTGAAGTGGTTTCCATTATATACAGGGTTTTACAGTTTGGTTCAATGGCTCTTGGAACCCCCACTATAAAAATTGTTCCAACACCCCTGCCCCAGTTAGTAAAGCTGGAATACCCCGGACCTGTGTCCAGCGTTGGACAGAGATTGGGACCCAGCCCCCACTGCAGACATATCTCTCGATCCAGCCACTGAGTCCATGGGGCTGTTTTTACAGGTGGTGATTACAGCATCTGACCGGCCAGGGCTTGAGCTCCTATCCAGCTTCAGAGACAGCTACCTAGAATGGCCGTTTGCTGCTATATCCAACGTTCCCAGTGTTTTTTGGGCTCTTCCTGCTGAGCCAGCCTGCCCTGTACTCTGCAGTTAAGCAGAGACACAGTATATGCCAACAAAAATCTATGTCTCCTCTCTGCTGCTCAGGGCCATCCTTAGCCATAGGCAGATTAGGCAGCCACGTAGGGCACCAGTATGTCTGGGGCACCACTCTGCCGGGAGCCTGGATGGACAGGAAGCAGTGGCGCATGTAAGAGCAGGGCTGGGTCCTAGAAAGAGCCGAATGCAGCACAGTCTGAGGGAGGGGATTGGCTGCTGGGGTCTCTGGGAAGGGGAGGGGGTCCGTTGGGCTGGCAGTGGTACCCATTGGCCTGTGATCGGATCTGAGGGTTTGCTGCTGCTGTTGCCGCCACTCTGCACCCCAAGAGGTGGATTTTGGGGTCCTGCAGTTTTCCACCTATCTCCTCCTCTACTGCAGCTGTTGGACCAGCAGGCTGGAGGGTGAGCCAAGCATGAAAGCAGGACTGTGTTGCCATTTAGATTGTCATTTAACAACTTTGTTTGCCAAAAATGCTTGCTAACAATCCTGAATCCAATTTCAATATTTAAAACAGAAAATTCAGTTGTTGACAATTATTTTTAATGTTGTGATCGATAAAGCAATATCTGCCATTGATGAAAGGTTTAATACCTTACGAGCACACCATGAACAGTTTGGAATTTTGTATGACATAACTAAATTCATTAAAAAATTCAACCTCAGATTTCATCTGTGGGCTCGTCTGCGCCTTCATATTCTACTTGCCGTTTTTTCCTTGAAACTTGTGTCACGTTTGGACATGGAAATTTTGGTTCTGCACCGAGTGCTGGTGTAAGCTCTCTTGCTGTAACCTGTGCTTCTTTGAATCCTTTTTCTTTGTATTTCACTAAAAAGCCTCGTGTGTTGTTTAGTAAGATAAGTGTTGACATAACTAAATTCAACGAAATAGGAAAACAAGAGCAGCAAATGACAAAGTGCAAGAACCTAGAGAGCCTCCTGAAGCACGGTGATAGTTTTGATTTAAATGGACTTGAACTGTACAAAGAATTGAGTACATTGTCATCAATGTTACCATATGCAAAATCGGTGACAGACATTGTACAGTTTATTCATACCAGCAAACTTGATGACATATATCCTAATGTGTACATTGCCACTCATAGTCTACTGACAATTCCTGTAACGGTAGCATCAGGAGAACGGAGTTTCTCAAAACTAAAGCTCATTAAAAACGATCTCTGTTCTCCAATGAGTCAGGAGCGATTGACTGGTCTTGCTATTCTTGCAATCGGACAAGACATCACTTTGTCTTTGTCATACAATGACATTATTACTGATTTTGCAGCCAAAAAAGCCAGAAAGATCGCTTTTAATTAAAAACAAATCCTTGTTTAAATACCTCTTCATAGAAATTTCTAATAAAATGTTGACAAATTTTAAAAATTATATTATTTGCATCATTCTGTCAATAAATCAGAATTTTTTTATAGCGCTACTTCTTTAGTGCTAGTCCATCAGCATTACAGTGTGCTTAATTAAGTTAAACTGTTTCTCATAAAGTGCCTGTGGCAAGTTTTCCAATACTGTAAGCTTATGTTTGGGTTCCTAAGAGCAAGTCAGGCATAGGGCACCAATTTAATAATCTCGCCTAGGGCACCATAAAACCTAAAGACGGCCCAGTGCTGCTTCTCTCCCTGCAATTTAAAAACCAAATTACTGCAGTATAAAGCATGTGGGTTACAAGCTGAACTAGTTTCATTGCAAAACCCTGTATCCCAGTTTGCAGACCAGGTATGATGAGGGATGCAACAGGATTTCCAGCTAGCTGGTTACCCTCTTTATGTCTCACCGAACATTAATGTCACCAAAAATTCACAGGCCTGTGAATGCACTGTATTAAAGGGGTTGAACTGCCAGCCACTGATTGTGATCTTGGCTTCTCTGTTTGTTCATTTTGTACATTCACAGCTCATTTCTATGACCTATTTTGATGCAACATTAATCTCTACACAGAGGGGAAAGCTTTGCCATAGCTAGAGAAGGTGGAGTCTCACTGCATAGTGTCAAGGTGGCACATACAGGGCCTGATCCAGATTGCACCTCACTGTAAACCCTGAGCACCACCACTAAAATAAAGTCACACTCGCACAAGGGACCTCAGGGTCAGGCCCATAGTCCCCTTGATCATACCACTGATGTCTGTTTTCAAAGGACTGATCCAGATGGCCTGGGAAACAAGGTTGGACCTAGGAAGTTCTCATATACAGCAACAGGGGCAAATCTCTCCCAGTGGATGGAGAGGGGAGGGCCTGAAGAGAGCAGGATTGGGGTAATTTTGATGTTTGGGGGCAGGCAATGGGGGAAGGCAGTCCTTTCTTTTCACTAGCATGGATGGGGGGGCCCACCAGGGACAGGGCCATGATGTGGGCAGGGCCAGTGGTTTCACAGCCACATAGAGTGCCCCAGCTGCATCTTCCCACTACCTGCTGGAAAGTCTTGATCAAGATGACCTTAAAGAAAAAAGTTTACTGGAAAGGATGCAAGGGCCTCTTTGGAGTGGCCTGGGGTGGGGGATTCCAGACTGACTGCTGCAGAATTGTCTCCCAACAAACCCATGTGTTCAGGCTGGATGTAGGAACCAGAATTTGAGTCATAGTTAGGACAGCTTTTATCAGAACTGTGTCACTCTAACCAAACGCATTGGTGCTGCATGGAAATTAGATGGAATTTTCATTCTACTGCACTAGACGAGTCGTTTCCTACTGTCCAAAAGTGCTCGGGGGGGGATGTGTATGTGTGTGGAAGAACTCTGCTGTGACATTGCTGCTTTTTGCCTTGTGATCTGTAGATGAAGTAGGGAATGATCTGCCTAGTCATCGGATGGTTTTAAAATGTATGGACAATGCAACAAGAAAAAGGCATTAGAAAACTGCTAGTGAGAAAACAATAAAAGGCAGCGAATTTCTTTGAACTCCTGGAGTTAAGCAAGAAAATATGAAGTGATATGCAGGAACTAAAAGAAAATGAATCAGTGAGGGACAGAACCTTAAAAGGAAATGACAGATTAGAGCACAGATGTGAGATAACCAGTCTAAGAAGAACTGAGGTGAAAGACGGTGAAAGGCAAGAACTTTTTCTTTAGTGTCAGCTTGATCAAGTCTTTCCATTTTCCCCAAATCAGAAAATGTGACCCAAAACTGAAGGCCTGACCTACTTATGAGGGGGAAAGAGAAACACCAGAGCTCCTTGGGAAATACCCCGCTCAATGAGATTAAATCTCCAAAAGGACGGTTTCTGAGTATGTGGCCACACAGATCCAGAAAAGGAGAACTGAAGAAATGGCCTCGAGACAGGAAATTTCTAAAGAAAAGGGACGCAAAGTAGAATAGGAAAATAGTCTCTCTGTTACCCTGGTGTAAGGTGATGAAATTACTCCAGAGTCAGGAAGGAATTTCTCCCCCAATGTACAACTGGCCAGCTGAATTCTGGGGTTTTTGTTGTTTTGGTTTGTTTGTTTTTTACACCATCAGAGACGGGTCTCAACTTGAGTCAGGACAGTGGCCACGGACATAAAATCTTCTTCCTTAGATGCCTAGATGGTGACTCTTGCTCACATGGTCAGGGTCCAGCTGATTGCCAGACTTGGGGTCAGGTATATGGTCTGTATTTTAAATAATATGAACATTGAAGAATTATTCTTGAAACTAGATGGGCAGAAAATACCAAAAACATGACATTTAAAGTATCTAGGTTCCAGAACCCTGGAAAATGGGAAAATGGAGGATGAAAATAAGAACTAGGATAATAGATACCTGGCTCAAATTGACAGAGTTAAGTGGCTTAGTATGTGACAGGGAGATATCATAAAGATGAAAAGAGAAAGTCTATACAACAGTGGCCCCATACAGTTTTAATGTGTGGCACTGATTGTTGGGCAACAAAGAAGGAACATAAGCAAATGAACTGTTCCACAGAAAAGTGAATGTTGAGATGGATAAGGTCTATATGCAAGAAAAACCATGTGAGGAATGTGTGAGTTAGAGACCTGCTCAGAAGTAATACTAATACAAGAAAAAATGAGGGAATGCAGGCTCAGATGGTTTGGTTACGTACAATGCAGTGCTGACAAATATGTAGGTGAGAGAGTTCTACAGATTAAGGATGAAGGAAAAAGAGAGGCTGACCCAAGAAGAAGGGGTGGGATGTCATAAAGGAAGACGTGGTATAATAAAGGCTATGGCATTGGACAGAGGACTTTGGAGGGAGAGGACTCATAAAGGGGATCCCATTTGTTGGGATTAACACAAAGAAGACAAAGACAGGAGTATCTGAGCCTCAGGATGGCATGGAAGTCTTGCAGTGATCATTTTGAAAGACTTCATAGCCATTGTGTGTTTTGAGGAAGGCAGTTATTTCTTCTAAGAGAGACTATGGACATCAAGGCTTTCCTAGCATTGCGACCATCAGAGCAAATCCTTGTCCTGAAAGAGTCAATCAAAGCTGACAGGGACCCGTAAGTGAAGGGCTGTAACTCTTCTCATCTTGTGCTACGCAAATGTAACTTACTAGGCTTTAACTCTTAGGGTGCTGTTATTTTTCAAGCTGTCAAATTAATGCTTTAGGACGGAGGCTCACAAACTTTTTGGGTGCAGCTGTTCCACTTTGCCAGCTTAAGAGCTGAGTTGGACCAACCAGTGGCCTGTGGGCACCCATCATGTGAGCCCATCTGACCCAGGCTGCAGAGCACAGCGAGGAGAGCTATCTAAGGTACTTCTATGGACTCCCTCTTGAGACCCTCACACTCTGTAACATACATAACCTCCCAACACTCATGTGAAGCAGGGCATTGCTCCCAACACCCTGTTTTGCTGGTGGGGAACTGAGTTACAGAGAAGCTAAGGCCATTGAAATCAATGGAAGTTGGAAATCTAAACACTTTTAACGATCTGGGCCTAACCGATTTGCCCAAGGTCACAAACAAAGGAATTGAACCTTCGTCTCCCATGCCCTGGCTAGTTCCCTAATCATTGGACCAGCCCCTCTCTTTTTGAGACGGGAAAGCAAGGGAGCTCCCAGTGCTGCAGGCAGGTCTGAGACGGGGAAGTAGAAGAGGGCCTGTAATTCAGCAGGGCAGGTCTGATCTGGGAAGATGGGAAAGCGAGTAAAGGTGTTGTGTGCTCAGGCTGTTTAATTATTTTCCATCCAGTCTGTGGGTATCCTGCACGTCTTTCATTTCACAATGTACCATCAAAACATACCTCTTCTGCTGCTCGGCTTCACTTCCAAGGCCCTACCCAGCCTATCTCCACCCTACCCATCACCTCTCATTCATGAGCAAGCTGTCGACTCCTGCCTCTGATCAGCCCCTGAAGCCAACCTCCACCACACTCTTGTTAACGTTTCAAACAAGCACTTAGGTGGAGCTCCCTGCAAACATCTGTAAAGCTGCCTCTTCATCCTCCTTCAACCCCACCCCTCCTCAAAACTCTCCTTTGCTGTGATGCCAACCGAAAATTCGACAATGATTAGGCTGCTGGTGTGCTGAGACCCCTGCTTATTATGCTGACCAATGGTGTCTCGATGTTTCCTTGCACTCCCCCATCTGACTGCACTGTATCATCTGTTGTCTATTGTCTTGTACTTAGCTTGTAACCTCTTTGGGGCAGGAATCATTTTTTTGTTTGATGTTTGTACGGCACCTCGCAGAGTGGAGTCCTGGTCTATAAGTAGGGCCCTGATGAGCTCTGGTAAAACAGATAATAAATAACTGGCTCTGATCCAGAAAATCGCTCCGTGCTACTGATGCTCTTTGGTGTTTCAGCTTCTCAGAGATGAATAGCAGGATTCACTACATTACACTCAACTGGGGATAAGCTATTGGCATGGTTCTTTCACCCCAAACCACTATCTTGTGTGTATGCGGCTCCCTTTGCACATCCTTCCATAGCTATCTGCAATAAGCAATGCTGTGTCATGCTGATAAGGTGACAGATCAGCATCTGTCCTGGAGAGCTGCCTAACTGGGAGGTACAATGTTCCCCTGTGTAGCCCCTATGTACAGTAGAGTAATTGAAAACTGATCCACTGGCGTTTTATGGACAATTAAAAGCTTGTTTGAAAGATCCCTAAAGAGGGGAATTTTTGAAGCTCACAATCTAGAGTATTCATTTTACTATTAATTAGACCAAGAACTTCCGGAGAGAAGCCCAAGTCTTTCTAGTTGTACTATAAATTGTCTAGCATGATTTGCTGTGCAGTAGAAATATTTGATAATCGTAAATAATCCCAAGTGGCCCAACTCATCCTCACATTTGACTGTGTAGCTGGGTTCTTTGCTGGCGCCTTGTGACGCCACGCATTCCAGGCTGAAAAGCAGAGGGGTTGGACAGCTGCTGGACTGTGGTGGAGCTAATAAGGGGCCAGAGGGGCTATCGTCTCTCCCCCAGCAGCCTTTAGGTGTGTGGGTGGCACTTTTTCAAGTATACTATGCAACTGACAAAAAGAGGTGTACAACAGGAATATTCATGCTGGGCTGGGGAGCAAATTCGCCCTGCTCTCACCTGACTGCTACAGCTCCTGTCCCGGGGGCCTGGCTCCTACTCTGGCCATTACAATGTGGTGCATGGGGACCCTGTGCACTATGTTACAATGCCCTCCATCGTGATGGAACGGTGGCCAGGCCAAATCCAAATGGCACTGTGACCCCATGCAGCAGGTCACAATGCCCAGCGTGGAGAGTCAGTCCCAGCCCCACAGGAGCTGCTACTGCCGGGTGAGTATGGGGCAGGCTCATTCTCCATCCCACTACCCATTGCCCCCAGGTTGCAAAACCTGGCTCGGCCACTACTGCTACTTGAGCACATGTGTTTTTAAAGCTACAAGCCGTACATGTTATACTCCCCACAGCATGTATGTGGTTAGCCAACCACCCTGTCTCCACAGGTACAGAAACACCACTGGTCACATTACAGTAGCAGGGAGTGGGGGGGGCAGAAAGGGGGAATGGATGCCACAAGCTGACATCATCAATACTGTGTCGGTTTGCTCCGCAGTATTTTACTACAGGCCTATAAACCTTGATTTAATTGCAAGGGAAAAGCCAGAGCAAATCTCCTCCTCATCGATCTCAAACCTGGATCCAGTTGTTCGATAACTTCTCTGTCAGGGAATGTATTCTCCCCACCCCATATATTTTCACATTTGTATTCACTGGTTAATCATTTTGTGGCCCATCAATTAACCTACTCCATAGCTTCGAGCCCTTTGTGAAGTCCTGCTCCCTCAAGCTCTCTGGATCTCATACTCAATAATTGCTGCGGCGTTTTCAATCACTTCATAAACAAGCAACCAACCAACCTTCAAAAGGCCTTAGATTCCTTCACTGGATAGTTCACTGCATGTACTGTAGATACTGCAATAAACAATTCCACTGGAGGCGAGAGTATATACAGCTGTTCACTTCACGTCGAGCAATAGAACGGCTGAGCAAGTGCCGGAACACACGCACAGGTGCCAACGCAGGCTGCTGTACGCTCAGCTGCGGTGCGGCGGCAATGCGGGTGCAGAGACCCTGTGGGTGCAGAGACCCTGCGGGTGCAGAGACCCTGTGGGTGCAGATGCGTTGTGACGAGAGCGCCTGGGCAGGCGTGTGCGGGCTGCGCCGTGGGCAGATCCGTTGCCATCGCCAAGTGCACAGCGGTGCTGCGGCTGCAATCACAGGTGCTGGAAGTGGGGTACTGCTGCACCCCCTGGCTCGTAGTGGTGTCCCTCCTGGACAGGGTTGACAGTTTGGTTCGGTGGCTCCCAGCACCCCCACTCCACAAACTGTTCCAGCAGCCCCGGGGGCAACGTGCGTGCTCAGGGGTTTCGGCTGCCAGGCGCCTGCAGAGACCCCGCGCGGGCGGGGCTGCGCGGGTTGGCGGCGCCCGCGCACCGGGCTACCGTTGCCCTGGACGCGGCGGCGGCGGCGGCGGCGGGGAGGGGGACGGGGGGACGGGGGGAGGGGCGCCGCACCGCGGCCAGGGCGGGGAGGCGGTTTGTTACCTAGCAACCAGGTCAGTCTCCTAGCAACTGGGGACGCGGTGTTGCCGCAGGCCCCGGCCGGCCGCATGCGGCGGCTCCAAAGCCATGGGCGGCCTCAGCGCCTCCGCCGCCTTCCGGGAGCGTCTCCGCCGGCTGTGCCTGGGCGAATTCCCCTGCGGCGCCGGCCGCTGGGTGAGGGCTCCTGCCTGGCGGGGGCATCGTCCGGCAACCGGCCAGTGCACCGGGGCGGGGGGCTGCCTCGCACCCCAGCCCCTGCGCAGCCTCGCTTGGGGGCCAGAGACCCCCCCCCAAGCCACAGAGACACGGAGGGGGCAGCTCCTGGTCCTGCGGCACTGGAGCCGGGCTGCCTGGGCAGGGCCTGGAGAAAAGGGGGGTCCCGGCAGTGCCCAGTGTCACCAGCACCCCCAGTATCCTCTGCACTGGCTCCAGTGGGGAGCCCTGTCTGCGGTGGGGGCGCGTCCGCCGGGGACATTGGCCGGGGGGTGCAGCCCGGCGGCCGCAGCCTGTTCGTGGCTTTGCAGATGGGCCTGCGGGCAGCGTCCCTGCGCCCAGAGAGCGGCGGCATCGGTCCCGCCTCCGCAAGGCCAGGCCAGCGTGTTCCCAGCGAGGCGCTGTGTCACGGGCGGTGCGAGGCCGAGTGCCCCCCAGGCACACGCCTTGGGGTGCTGCAGTGGCCCCTGGGGGCCGGCGGTGCGAGGCCGAGTGCCCCCCAGGCACACGCCTTGGGGTGCTGCAGTGGCCCCTGGGGGCCAGCTGTGCTGCAGACTGAACGCTCAAGGATAGGGTGACCAGATGTCCCGATTTTATAGGGACAGTCCTGGGTTTTGGGTCTTTTTCTTATATAGGCTCCTATTACCCCTCATACCCCCCACCCCCCGGTCCTGATTTTTCACACTTGCTGCCTGGTCACCCTACTCAAGGAGCGGGGATCATCCTATGGCACTTGGAGGCCTATGTGCATATGGAGATGGGGAATGGACCTAGACACCTCAGATGGTTTAAATTTGGTTTTTAAAAAGGCCCAGCCCTTTTATCCCCAGCAGGCAGGGTCTGCCAGGCCCAGAGCCCCAGAAATTCTCAGTTTGCCCTCATTCCTCTGCACATGCGCTCCCCTTCTGCCTCTGTAGAACAGGTCCCGTTTCGAATTAAGGAAAAGGAAACCTGGAGGAAATGCAGCCCAGAGAGATGCAGATGCAGGCACAGCCCAGCACCAGGAAATTGGAACTCCCAGTGAAGAGAGCCTGGAGACCTTACTGGAGTTTGTGAGCAGCCAGGACTCCCCCTGGGCTCTGCCACCTGACTGCAGCCCCGAGGATCAGCACCTGAGGGAGCTGGCAGTACAATCGCCGCAGCTTATCCGGGACAACTTCATCTTCTTGTTCTTCAGGTCCTTAAGGATAGTGGATAAAGGAGTGAGTTCAACCAGCGGGATCTTCACTATTGTTAAAATGTAGAGAAAGACTTAGTGCAAGATTGGGAGCCAGGAACTCCTGTGTTGTAATCCTAGCTCTGATATTGCCTCCCTCTGTGGTCTTGGCCAAGTCAGGGAGCCTTTCTGCCTCAGTTTCCCCACATATAAAGTAGATGCTACTATGTTCCTATCTCACAGAAGAGCTGTAAGTATTCCTTAATTAATATCCAACTGTTGCCAAGGGTACTGATGCTGGGGCTGTGGCAGTATCCCCTGGCTTGAAGTGGTTTCCAGTTTTATACAGGGTTTACAGTTTTGTTCAATGGCTTTCACTGCCTGGTGCTGTGTGAGGGCTAAGTGTTATAGCTGTCATTCAGCCCCTTTCTTCACAGATTTGTGCTCTGATAAGATGCTGCCATAACCTTCCTGTTCTAGAAAACAAATCAAACCTGAACATTGTATTCTCTTTGTGATGGGCAAGATATAAAAATATACATCTCACAAGAGCTTTTCAGAAACAGCGATATCACTATATTTTTTATAGTTTTCAAACATGTCTCAGTAATATCAGCAAACCCATCCCAACAGGGGTGATGATCTTTTTCACCCCATTTATTTATCCATAAGAAAAGTCCAGCATTAAGGCCTTGACTGAGGAAAGCACCCTTCTTCAGGATAGCACTTAAACACATGCTTAACTGTAAGCATGTGCTTGTGTCCCATTCAATTCACTGGGAATTAAGCACATGTTTAAATGCTGCCCTGAATATGGGTGGCCTTAAGCATTTGCTTAAGGGCTTTCCTGAAACAGGCTCAGGTGATGTTAGATGTTGTCCAAAGACTCATTAAGACTTGACAGAAGGGATTGGGAGGCTGGGTCTGTTTCCTGTTCAGATTATCAAGTAAACATACTGGAGAGGGAATGAAACTGCTGTAGATGCTGCACCCCCTAAACTCTGGTTGTCTGCGTGCCTGTTCCTAGGGAGGAAGAGAACCAATAATCAGTAATGATCAGAGTGCCTCCAGATGTCCCTTCACCTCATTCACTCTCCACCACATTCCGTGTTTCATCTGCCTCTCTCTCCCTCTGCTGCCACCTTGTATAACTCTGTTTTGTAACTCTGAGAATCATTTTAGGAGCTCTAGGGCCTGATCCTCTGACATGCTGAGCACCCAAAGCCTCTGGTGAAATCAGGGAGCTGCAGGTGACCAGTGCGTCTCAAGATCAACCCCACAATTTGTACAAAATATGGGTGTGATCCTGCAGTTCTTATTCAGGCAAAACAAATGTACTTAGGCGCTTGGATACTACGATAAAGCAACCTGAACAGGTTGGATTAGAGGAAATCAGATAGAAATCTTACTTGGAAGCCAGTGGGAGTTTTGCCTTTGTGAGAACCATAGAATCAGGCACTGATGTTGCCCTGTGTGCTGTATTGTCATGCTAAGATACATCTGTGCTTCAGAGACAGCTGACTGAAGTTGAATGTGAATCTCTTTCCAGGTAAATGAAGTTGATGAAAATTTGCTGAAGTTTCATAACCTGGAAGAGCTCATACTCAGTGCCAATCAAATCAGCAAAATAAACTCTGCCAACCTTCCTAGAACACTGAAGGTAAATAAGCAGGTTCCTGACTCTTTCTTTGGGAGGCCAGACAGGGAAGGTGTGTCAAGATGAGTCTCTCTTCTGCCTCAGACAGACTGAATGGACCGTAGTGGGCTACAACAGAAGGAACACATAGAAAAAGACACTTAAAACCTCTAGAGCATAATTTCCCTCCCCCGATAACTGTTGCTTCCTCTTTCTCTGGCAGGTCTTGGAGCTCTGTGGCAATGAGATTGTCGGTTTGCAGAGTTTGTGTTCTCTCCCACCTCCGGAACTCCAGCATTTGGGGCTGGGCTACAACAGGCTGTTGGGCTCTTCCGAGGATAAATATCTCACAGCAGAATTCTGGTAACTCCCAACACTAAAGGGACCATAGCGTGACTGCCTGACAATATCATAATATCCTGAACAAACCTGATGGAACTAAACTAACTTTACTGAACTAATAAAACCTTATTGAAGTAGGGTTAATACCTTTGGGGGCCCATTGCATTAAAAATGCAATTGTGTACATGTTATGGTGGAATTATCTGTACCTTCTCTAGTAGAAAGGAGTATGCTAATATACTTCCTCTGTTGTCAGCCATTTGAAGCCACCTCCCTGGAGAAGCTGCATATGCTAGTTCAAAGTGGATTCTCCAAGGACCAACAGATGAAGAAAGGACTTTTGGATAAATAGCCTGGTTTTAAACTGGCTCAGGGACCTTTCTGATCCAGCAAACAGACAGGACCCCTGGTCTATGGAGGGCCCTAATCCTTAGGGGAGGGTTGGAAGGATTTGGCCTGCTGAGGCCACATAAAACCATGCATCTGTTCTGAGCTCAAGCATGGATGAACTTGTGACTGCAAAGGAAATCCCACAGATGGGGTATTGAAGAACTGCTCCTGCCAGAGCCTGGTTGGGGCTCGGGTGATCTCTGGTAAGCTTATTAGCATGTGTGTAGGTTCTTGTTTTTAATATATTTTCTCCATAGTGTTTTTACCTTAAGAATAAAGTAGGCTTGTATAGGAAGTGCTGTGTGGTACCTTCTAACCTGTGGCACCTGTTAACTATCTCTGAAGAGAAAGCCATCAGGTGTCCTTGGGTGGCCTGGCTGTGCTGGGATTAACCCAGTGTAGTCAGGGAACTGTGCAGCCTAGAAATACCCCGGTCAGAAGGGAGATAGATGCAGGTCTCCACCTAGAAAGGAAAATGGCTGGGGACCTGGAAGCCTGAGACTGGGTGGCTTGTAGGAGCACTGAGAGGAAATACAGGTGTGGTTGCCCTGAAGAGTGACACACAGCATCAGTTAAAGTAGCTAGTGTAAAGCACCTGGGTAGGAGCTGCTCACACACCTGAGTTAGTCTGTTCTATCTTTTATGTCTTAATAGCTATAGCAAGCAGGGTGCATTGAATTAGTTTAGAGATGAAATACTTCAGGGCACAAACCAACCATGAACAGATGGGCTAAGAAACAGCTTCCATCCTGTGTAGGTTATTCATAATTATCCACTAATTGTGCACTTTTCTCTGAAGCAGTTGGTCCTGGCCACTGTCAGAGACAGGATTCGGGATTGGGTGGAGCATGGCTCTGATTGTATGGCAATTCCTGTGCTCCTGTTTCAATCTGCATTTTCAAAGGGAAACATCCTGAAGTCTTTAATGAGTCTTGCCTGAATAAGGGCCTGCGGATTAGACCCTGTGCTAGGAAAGGATACTGTACGCTAGTCAGCTATCCTGTGTGTAGCATGCCAGGGATGGCCTGGACAGCTCAGAGGTTTGTCAGTAGCATATTGAGCATGTAACTTGTGGGTTCCCAGTTTGAATCCATCTTCATTCTCCTGCAGTTCCAAGTTGTTACCATGCAGTGGCCCAAGTAAAATGCATTGGGTTCATTGACTTCAGTGAGAGCTCTGCTTAGACTCCAGGCTGGGCCCTATATACTGACCTGAATGCTGCTTGTTACACACCCTAACACTGTTCTCTTCTCTTTTAGGCCAAATCTTCTCTCTCTTGACCTAAGTTTTAATAATTTTACGGATCTGTTGGGCATAGTCTCTAAACTGGCTACTCTGCGGAGGCTCAGAACGCTTGTGCTCCAGGGTAACCCACTAGTGCTCATTCCTGGCTATAGAGGTTTTGTAATAGACAGCCTGCCCAAACTCTGTATACTGGACGATAGGAACATATCGCCTGATGAGAGGCATCAGTTCCATGGTCTGTCTAGCAAGCCAGGTGAGACTTTATTGTATAAATATCTCCGTAGTAATCTGTAATTTTTTTTTATAGGCATCTTGGGGTAGTGTATTGAGTATGGGACTGGGAGTCAGGGGTCCTCAGTTTTCATTCTAGACTCATTGATGGCTTCCTGTTTGCTTGTGATCAAGTTAGTCCCCCTTCTCTCTGTCTTAATTTACCCATCTGTAAAATGAGGATAATTGTTCCCACATACCTATCTGGGGATGGGCTGTGAGGATTAATTAACTGATGTCTAATTATAAATATCTGTAAGTACTAAGTATGATCATTCTGTTTTTTAATTCCATTAAATGTTAAGCGTCTTGATATATCCTCTAAAACTCTCTCTAAATTCTTACATTTGGGCAAAATAGAAGATGATTGAGAACTTTATACAACCAATTATTTCTCTTGGCTAGTATTAGCCATCTGTAAAATGGGGATATTGATATTTACTGACCTCCTTTGTAAAGTGCTTTGAGAGCTAGAGATGAAAGGCAGTATGTGAGAGCTAGGTAGTCTTCATTATTCTTATTATTTCTCTATATTCTGGGTGAAGAATCTATCTGGATTATGCATACACAACTTCCATTGATACCAATGGAACTTCGCTCATGCATCCCAGAACAGGCACCATGGTGAAAGACAGCCTTATAAAAACCTAGAGAGAGAGAATTTGGTCTTTAGCTGTTAATCTAACAAAGATCTGCAGTTCTTGGATTTCAGACCCACAGCCCAGCTGTGATAAAATCCTACTTTTCTCTCTTTATGACTTCAGTCTTTTGCCATCCAAGAGAGATGCTGTCTCCAGTTCCGCATTCTGGCCTCCCTGCAAGGGAAATAAAATCAGCTGGGCTGAGCATGAGCAAGCCCTTATTGCCTAGGCTTGCATTTGATTTTAGATCAGGCCTTTCCCACTCAAGGTTGCTGCTCTATGCTGGTAGATTAGGGTCCTGATTCAAGAAAATACGTTCATACATTTAACTTTCAGCGTGTAAATAATTAAGCAAGTGCTTAAATCCCCTTGACTGTATTTAAAGTCAGATGTTTGAAAGGTTCCCGCAGAAGGAAAGCCTCTCGTTAAGGCCCCTGTTCAGGACAGCACTGAACTTGCTTTCCTGAATGAGGGTCTAGAAGGCTAAAATAGAGCTGTGAAGGCAGCAAGCCCATTACCTGGGGAAAGGGAGCTCTTTGCATAGTTTTTGAGTGACCCCATGTGGCCAGTGGTTGCCTTGGCATTAATGAATCAGGAACTAAACTGGTTGCTCCTTGGTGGAACTAGGCTGTGTTTTCACCTAGCTAGCTTGTGTCTATGCTTGCTGCAGCCATACCTCTCAACTGCAGTGTAGACATATCTTAGAGGATTCCCCCCTGCCAAACAGCCCTTCCACTAAAATATTTGACCCCTTAGTTTCCTAATTTGCTTAGGAAATCTGATGAAGTGAGCTGTATCTCACGAAAGCTTATGCTCAAATAAATTTATTAGTCTCTAAGGTGCCACAAGTACTCCTTTAATTTGCTTTGGTACAGTATCTCAAATTCCATCCTGGAGAATGTACATTGTAACTCGACGGCTGGATTGTCTTCCTCTTAGATCTCATTGGGAATAAAGCACAACTGGTGGTGAATGTTGGGAAAATCAAAGGCGTCCCCAACCCCAGCAAGCCAGAGGAGCTGGAAAGTGGCCCAGAGTCTCCAGTGATCACTCACAGCTATTATGTGACGTACGAGTTTGTGGAGAGGGAGGAAGCCGAGGACACTAACAATTCTGAGGTCTGTTTTCAAATGAGTTAAAATATAAGCAAAGGGAGCTAGGGGGTGGTTGGTGAGAGGGATTCCCAAGCCTTTTACCTCCAGGTTGCTGGTGTAACACAGCCCAGGTTATTAATGACTGAAAGTTGTTAGTTGGCTTGTATGAAATGAGTTTGGTGAGTTCTCAGCAGCCACTCTCAACATCTCAAAAAACACATCCCTGCAACTGGCCTCTGTTTGGAAGTCTCAGCAAAGAGCCCAAGGATTGAGTTGGCCATGGAAGCTAACTTCCCCTTTCACCTTGGGCGTGTACCCAGCTGTTGTGCTTCAGAGACCGTTTGAGGGAATGTTGCCAGTTCTTGAGATTTTTATGATGTTTTTTTTATATATTTGATGCCTTTCTTAAAACTCTAGGCTCTGAAGTCATGTGAGTGCAACAGAATCTCTACTTTCATTTAAAAAAAAAAAAGTAAATTGCTAGTTTCATGGATGTGGAGATAGGCTTGAAAATGGAAACTCTACAGGTTAAAAAACCAAAAGGCAAATAACAAGAATTTCCAATGTATTCTTTTTAAAATCTCACAATCTGGGCACAGACATATGCTGCAAAGGTAGTATTGAGGTGTGTCCACCTTCTGTCTGAGATCAGCCCTATAGGTCCTCTGCCTCCATGTACTCTGTTCCTGCAGTGAACAGTAGTATTCTGCACAGAAGGGTGTGTTTATGTGCTTAAATATGTAGACTTTGTCTCACTGACTTCAGGAGACCTGTTCACCAGAGTCAGCACTACTGGGCATTCCTCCAATGCCCCTTCCATGTTTCTCATGATAGGGGAAGTCTGTGTAGTGGCATTTCAGAAGTGCCATGATGTAGACAGGCACTTTTCTCTCCTTGCAACCTGTGTCTGTGTGCAGACTCAGCCAGAATTTGGCCCCTTCTATAGGTACCTTTGATGCCTTTCTGTTACAGGTAATAAAATTCCATCAGAGTCAAATGGTGGCTACACCAAACCCTGGGAGCCCACCAGGGAATGCTGACACAGGAGGATCGGAGTCTTCAGCTCTGTCTTCTCTGCTTAAACAGGAGCCTCCGGCAAACAGGGGTACCACAGAATCAAGAAAGTCATACCTTAAACTGAACTTGGGGGTTTATCAGTCTTCCTGGAACGTCATTAGCTGCTACATTGAAATGTGTTGCCATCAACATGTCTCCAGTAGTGTAGGTCACCGCTAGATACGTTATCAAGACCATGCCACTTATTAATTGGTGGTATTATTCTCCAGCAAGACATCTGGTCTGGGACAGATATTGCTCTCCAAATAAATGAGTCAATACAAATCAGATTTAGGATTTACATTTCCCTAGTGATTGTCTCGAATCTGTAATTTCATTTGGTGTGATAATTACAGTATTATAGGTTTCAGAGTAACAGCCGTGTTAGTCTGTATTCGCAAAAAGAAAAGGAGTACTTGTGGCACCTTAGAGACTAACCAATTTATTTGAGCATGAGCTTTCGTGAGCTACAGCTCACTTCATCAGATGCATACCGATGAAGTGAGCTGTAGCTCACGAAAGCTCATGCTCAAATAAATTGGTTAGTCTCTAAGGTGCCACAAGTACTCCTTTTCTTTTTACAGTATTATAGATCGTATGAAACCCCAGAAGCCCAGTGTGAAATAAAAAGACCAATTCCTGATCCAAACAGAATTTCAGGGATTTTTAAAAAAAAAACCCTGAAACTGATGTCCTTGAATGACAAAATATCAAAATATTTATTCAGTTGTCAGTGCTCCGTTTCTACAGCACATGTTGTTTCAGTGCTTAGAAGGCTACAGGGCTTGATTCTGCAAGGAGGACCGCTGGCTGCTGCAAGTAGTCAAAGGGATTACTCATAGAAGCCAGCACCACTTCTGGGAGCAACAGTTTGCAGGATCAGGCCCTTATTTTGTATAACATCATACCTGCATATGGTGCTTACAGCATGAATGCAGGGCCCAATCCTAGATCTGCTTTGTGCGTGGAGCTCCTGCTGAAGTCAGTGAGCGTTCTTTGTGTGCAGTTATTTGGGGGTTGGGTTCATAGTCACAAAGTTAAAATAAATACTAGCAAAGGGGGAGAGAAACTAAGAGGCAAAAGTAAAGGAGATAGGAGCTGAGATCTTCTATGAGATGGAGAGTCAATGAAGCAGAGATTCAGGGGGGCTCTCTCAGATGGCAGGAGCTGCAGAGGAGCAGGCTCTTGCACCAGAAGTGGAATGATCCTGTGAAGGGACAGAAGGGGAGGCCAGTGCAAGATGAATGAAGGAGGGGAGAGAGGGACAAAATCCTTGATATAAGCTGGAGGAAGGCACCGGGAGGTCTTTAAATACTGTAGGAGATGGGCAATTTTGAACTGGGTCCTGCCATTAATGGGAGGCCAGTGGGGTTATTTTAGGGGAGGGTGTTACTGTGCTTTGTGGCATAAGTGAGAATGTGACAACAATTGTTCTTCCCCTTAAAATGGTCTTGTTCCTTCCTGGCATCAAACTCACTCACACGTGTCTGCCTCGAAAGTGATTTCAGGCTGCTCCTGATCTAGGCAGCTAGCTGAATACCCAGGAGTACATCTCACCAGAGTCTCCTGGCTTCGCATGGTAATGGGATTTCTCGTCTCCTGCACTCAGCTCTCTACTGCATCCCAGACAGTGGTCTGTTAAATGCTCTGTTTCTCTATTATACATCATATTCTCCTCTGATCACCCCACGGGTGAGCTTCTCTGTTGTAGCCAGACTGGACTTAAAACAGTGGGCCAAATTCAGCCCTGGTGTAAGCCCATTGACTGCAATGGAGCCAAACATACTTATAGGGCTGCGGCCAGCTGGTTCTGTTCTGGGATCTCACCAGAGCAAGCGTGATAGAGTTTGGTGGGTCTCAAAGTCTAGTTCCCAGCTGGCAAGTGTCCACATCACTAACAAACGGCATCCACAATTGGGATGAATTGCCCCCGGCCACTCCCCATGTTGGCAGTGTGAGCTGAGAGCCCAAGGACTGAATGGATCATGGAAACCCAGCTCCCCACTCCCTCCTGCTGGTGCTCTAGAGCAGAGCAGTGTGGGGGAAGCTGTCACTGCCCCTGTGTGTGCTCTGCAGGCCCAGCTGAGATGTCAAGGTGGGCCTCACTGCTCCTTTTGTGTTTTCTCGTTTAGCGAACAGGCACCTCACCCTTCGGAAGCACTGGGCTGAGACCATTGAGTGCAGCCACAGGAAGGAGCATGTCACTGGGGATTTAGCGGCACTGAAAGCCTTCCTCATGGCTGGAACCACCGTCACTGTTGTAGAGGAAAAGGTAAATGCTTGGCATGCTTTGGGATGGAGGGACACAGTCTGGCTGGGAGGAAAACAAGCTTTTCGAAAGCCTGACAATAATGTGAACGTTCCCCTGCATTTGCATATTTTTAATTCCGGTGTAACAAACCGAGATCCCTTGTGCTGTTTGCAGCCCAAATACTGCAGCATGAGAACCAGGCTGTTCTATCTTGCTAGGTGTTTTCATGGCCCATTGCTGCACGTCTGGCTGAAGATGCAGGCAAGAAGGGGAAGGCGGATAAGGGAAAAGCAGAGAAGGGGAAGCCAAAGGATGGTGGTAAGGTAATAACAGAGATGGGGTGAGGGAGGATGTTGTTATTGTGAAGACTGGTTAAGGGTGCTAAGCAACCCCACACAAAGAGTAAGGAAGTGTCACTTACAGGCACAGTTCACTTTTAATTAACCTGTGCTCCTGCTCAGCCTGCCAGCGATGATCTACACTTACACAGACCCCTGTCGGGGGTGCAGAAGGGCATCTGCTGCTACTCCATATGATGCAGGCGGTTGCAGAGAGGCTGCATTAAAAAATATCAAATGGAAAAAATATCCACGTGAGCCACAACAGAACAGTGTCTATGTTGTTCAGCTGAGGTTATTCCCCCAGGCACTGAACATTTGGTCCCTTGACTGGTCTGTGCCAAGTAATCATCAGGGCCTCAGTTTCTATGAGACGCCTCCCACTTATTCCTAAAGTTCTTGCCCAGGTATTGAGCCCCCTTCCGGTCTCAGGTGGAGACCTTCGATGCAACCATTTTACTCCATCTTCATTCTGGATGGGGCGGGGGTGGTTATAGAGTCACATGTATAAATCTGGACTGGGGCTCCCAGATCTGATGGTGTTTGATGAATGAACTGTGATCTTAAGGTGCGTGACTCTTGGACACGATCAACTCTGTGCTGTGCAGGGCGACAAGCGGAAAAAGAAAAAGGAAAGCCCCGTCGAACTCCGCAGTGACCCGCCTCTTTTGAGAAGCCTGGGGTCTGGGCACGTGAACTTGGAGAGCCTCTTAACAGGCGACCAGCTTGTGGCCGTGGTGTGTGACTTAGGAGTCCTCATCTCTGAGGAAACAACTCAGCCACCGTCTCCTAAGGAGAAGGTACCAGCCACTCTAGTATTAGCAGCGAATCCTCATCCCAGCTAATAACGCGAAGCACGAGACGCTGACCTTACAGGATGAATGGGGTCCATTGATGCCAGCGGGAGCACTCTGCATGTGTGAGCATGGGGATTGGTCCTGGCTTGCGGGACACCCCATAGGGTTGGATGTGTTTCAAGGGGAGCAAAATTTGGCCTGAGCTGATGGACAGAGCTTGAGAGGTAGCAGAAGTAGAACCTTGCTGCTGGGCATCAGGGCACAGAGTGCAGAATCTCAGCTGGCCTCAGTACTCTGAGGCCTAAAGAGAAGGTTGTCAGTTGGAGCCTGATCCTGCAGCCCTAGCTCAGAGTTTTTTCTCATTCCAGGGGCCAGTTTGGTGAGGAAGGACGGCAGGAGCTCGGGCCCTTAGGGAGATACATAGGTTTGACTTTGGAGATGAGATTATACCACACACAGGCTCTCTCGATTATCTTGTCAACGTAAAGCCAAACTAGCCCATATGATTGTGCCAGTCTGATATGGCCAATGGTCCGTGAAGTCTGTACCCTGTCTGTGGTACTGACACATTCGTGATGCTTCAGAGGAAAGGGGAAAAGCCCTTATACCCCACATGGACAATTTTACTGATGAAATGTGCTGGATAAGAGTTAGGTGGTGGTGTTATTAATATGGTCCTCTGTTAAAGAGGAACTGATCTGTTTGCAGTCTCCCTTGTATACACTGAAATCATTCACTCAAGTCCCTTCTTGCATTGCTCCTAGGTAGGGTATAAATCCTAAAGAGCTGCGGAGGCCTTACGGGAAATATTCCCATTGTAGAGTGGCTCTGACATTTCCTATTTTCTGACATTCTCTCGTTTCTGAGTACAGAGGCTCTTTGCTGAGCTCCTGCTGCTGATCAGCGTCTTTTAAATCCTAATGCTCTGTTTGCGACCTCACCTGGCTGTGTGAAAGTGACCATGATGTCCCAGTCGGGAGATTGTGACTTCAGGGCTAAACTTTGCTTCGCACAAGCTGCTTGGAAGCCTTCCCTACTAAGAACAACAAATTTCTTTTCTCTAGGATGGTAAGAAGAGCAAAGACAAGAACAAAAAACCAAAAACTGGGGGAGAAAGTCCCGCAAGCCAGAAAACCACAGTGGCTGCCAAAGGTAACAGCAGAGGTAGACCTATCTAAGCTATCAGCATTTCTAGAGCCCCTCGGAAGAGCTGCGTCACTGAGATGCACAATGAGCAAGGCAGCACCAGCATCCTCCATCCATTCAGCTGTAGGTTGCGCACAAGCATCTTCATAGCTCTAATTCAGCAAAGAACTTAAACATGTTCCTAATTTTCAGCACACGAGTAGTTCCATTCATCAAACTGGGATTCTACGTGTGCTTAAAGTTAGACACATGCTTAAGTACCTTGCTCAATTGTTGCCTAGCTAGCTAGTTGTGTGTGTGATGTGTATATATGTATACACACACACACACACACACACACACACACATATTCAGGGCATGGCATGGGCTAGCTGATCCAATAAGGGAGTGTTGTCTAGTAATAACATAGCGTATACGAACACTTAGCAATCTCATTGTATTTTTTCATCTGTAGATCTCAGAGCACATGGCAAAGGTAATATCAGGGCACAGAGAGGGGAAGTGGCTTGCTCACGCTCACACAATGAGCCCATGGCAGGGCCAGGAATAGAACCTAAGTCCCCTAATTTTCAGCCCTGCCTCTCCTATTCACTGGACTTCACTAGTCTTTAGAGTAAGAGATTGGCCATCAATACTCTTAGCATCTTTTCCAGCTCTGCTCCTGACTGTGTGACCTGGGGAAAGTCACTTAGCCCCTCTGTGCCTCAGTTTCCCTGTCTGTGAATGAGACCCACCCTCATCTGAAGGGTGACAACAGGATGTGAGGTCCTTGCTTTTCAATATTTCTGTGGGAAGAGGAGTCTCTTGTAGCCTCAGGGTGACTTTCTGCTTCCCCAGTGCCCTAGCTCCTACCTTGTCCTAGAAGACAGTGTCCCAGCTGCTTTCCGGCCAGTGCTTGTCCTGCTTGAGAGAAAGTTGTATGAAAAGAGAGTTTGTTGAACCAGCTGCGACACACACCCCATAGAGCAAGATACACATTTGAAACAAGCGTTAAACGTTTCTGGAAGTTTCATGCTCCTGGACGCTGCACTGAACTCGATCACCACCCTAGCAACCCACTCACCCATATAGGGAAGGAGGCCACAGCCACAGTGCTAGTCCACCTCGTGTCAGCACACTTGTAACAAACCAAATGTATTGTAACCATTGCAGAAGGTAGGCTTGAAAGGTTTCAAGTAGCACTTAGCACCTGGGGTTTCTTTTTATTTTTTTTATGACTGGAATATCCCCTCATGCAGCCTCCGCAACAATGATGGAGTCAGATGCGCAATAAATATCCAAGTATGTTATCATGGACTTGGAAAACCCATTGGGATTAAGCAGAGGATTTTGCTTAGTTTGGCATTTCCTTACTTCTGTGCATATTAAGGCTAGCCAACCCTTTCCCTTGGCTGGCAGAGCAGGGGAGAAGTTGATTGCATGGGCATAGTTTGTGGGAGATAGGGGACCTTGCACACCCCCCAAACTGCAAGCCTCCGGCAGCTGTGGAATTTGCCCTGCCCCCCACGCATGGCCCCGTTGGCCTGAATGGAGCTGCCCCTCCAAATATAGAAGTCAAACTACATCTATACTTAAAAAGAAAAGGAGTACTTGTGGCACCTTAGAGACTAACCAATTTATTTGAGCATGAGCTTTCGTGAGCTACAGCTCACTTCATCAGATGCATACCGTGGAAACTGCAGTTTCCACGGTATGCATCTGATGAAGTGAGCTGTAGCTCACGAAAGCTCATGCTCAAATAAATTGGTT
Source organism: Eretmochelys imbricata (assembly GCF_965152235.1). NCBI lineage: Eukaryota > Metazoa > Chordata > Testudines > Cheloniidae > Eretmochelys > Eretmochelys imbricata. Next base: position 26,997,662 of record NC_135586.1, read on the forward strand.
AGTCTCTAAGGTGCCACAAGTACTCCTTTTCTTTTTGTGAATACAGACTAACACGGCTGTTACTCTGAAACCTACATCTATACTTGATTGTCTTTCAAAGATTAGGGACATAATCTGTGGTACCCCTGCTCAGCCAGCAGCATGCACCAAGTAGCTTGAGGGTTTCCATTTGTTGTTTAGGGTTCGTAGGCAAAGAGGTGGTCGTATTTCCACAAGTCAGACCTGAACTATTGGAGCTCAGAAGAGCTGGTGCAATAATTTAAGGTGTGACTGGCTGCATTTGTTGTTGTTTTTCCTGGCTGTGCAGACAACTGCCAGGAACTCATGAAAATGTGTGCAAAACTTGAAAGTGTCATGAATTGTATCACAAATTATCACACTGGACAGTGGGTTATTCACCATTCGCTATTCTCCTGTTTAAAAGGTATGTCAGCCGTTCATGGAGCCGAAATGTCTTGTGAGTTAGATGGCCGATCGCATACTACAAATAATGAAGGATCAAAAGCTTTAGCTACACTTGCAAACGTGGTACTAACAGCAGTAGATGTAATTCACCACTGCAGTATAGATCCCATAGAAGACATCTGAGCTCTGTCTACACCACAGCTTCCGTTGCTACCACTCTTGGAGCTGCACCAATGAATGGTAGCTACAGAGTTTGCTAATGCAGGTGCAGCCAAAGTGAACGATTTGCTAATAACCCATAGTCTGAAATTAGTGTGCATCATCTATTCAACAAACACGTACAAATAGTGAAAACTATCGTTTAATCAGGATCCCTCACCAACAGGGGAAAGAGTGAAGTCTCATCCACAATGAATGATTTGACCAGACACTGAAAGAATGTATTCTCTCAGCCTGAGGCCTGTAGGTTTCATTTGACCCCTGAACAGATTCTCCATGTGCTTTGGAATTTCTGTTTCTCTCTCCTCTGACTGGTGGATATTGAGTTCTAAAACAACAAAGCAAAACTGTACCCAGCTGGATTGAGCATCTTAACACTTAACAGTGCTGGATTCTTATTCAACAAAATTCATGTTCAAATTGGTCTGTATTAAGGAACTGGAATGACTGCAAAAACTTCAAGGACACATGCAGCCCATTCAGAGTAGTGGGGTTTTCTAGGGTTGTTTCCTAGAAACAATGACTAACTGTTTTCCTCAGGAAAAGGAAAAAACAAAGAATCTCCTGAAGGGAAGGAAGTCCAAGAAATCCAGCCTGTGCCTCTGACCGTAGAATTCCAAGTTCAGTTGATTCAGTGGACAGCCGCATCCGATGCCCAGCACCAATAAAGAAATGAGAAGCACTTGCTTGATGAGGCAGGTTCATGTAATATATGTGCAGCAAAAAAACCCTACAGTCTCCACCACTGAAATAAACCTGTGAAGCTTGCTAGGTGTTGGTTGGTTTGGGTTTGTAGGGCTCAGGCCTGAGAGGCTTGGAGATACGCTCAACTCCCACTGACTGCTGAGTTTGCTGTGACTCCCCCTGAAGGAGCTTTGCCAGACTTCAGTGGGTGTATAACAGGGTGATCGGCCCCTTTACGGGTGTGGAGCCAGCCAGCCAGCCAGCCCTGTTCAGAGACATGGGTTTGGGCCTTCGGAGAGGAGACGATCAGACCCAGCTGGGAAGGAGTCAGGCTGAAAGGGCTTGGTTGACAAAAGAGCTGTGGGAAGGGCCCCGGCTGCTGAGGCCGGCCCTGGAGCTGTGGGAAGAAATGCAAAGGGAAAGGCTTCTGGGTTCCAGTTTTGGCTAGGGGAATAACTTTGTGAGTTTCCAGATGGCCTTTGGGTGTGGAGTTGGTCCCTAATAGGCTGGGGAGATGGGCTAGCAGCCCCACCAGGAGCAGGAGCACGCCTCATGGCCAAAGAGAAGTTCTTAAAACCAGAAGTCACTAATGGCAATGAGCTTAAATGTAGCAGCAGGAGTCTCAGTGGGAGCTGCCTTTCCAGTTGTTTGATGGAGTTTGGATTGGCAAATACAAGCACTCCTGGGTTTTATTCCCAGCCGTACCACTAACTCATGCTTTCTGTAGTGGTTGTTGAAAAATATTTCTGTCTCATCCACACTAACACACAAACTGTTTTCAACGCTGTTTCATTTCAAGGAGGCCTGGGCCTGACAATTGTTGCCATCAGCAGGTCAAGCTCCTAGTGTCATCTGAACTCTTGTCACTTGGGTGTGAATCAGAAGTGACACATGGGGGAACATGCAGGGTCACATGCCCCCAGATTTCTGCAGTGTTTTATATGCCTTGCCCTGGACCCTGCTGCATACCACCAGAACCTTTAAATTGTGCCCCTCCCCCTCCCCACTATCAACAGCTACATGTCATCTCTGCCGTCTGTTCATTTTCAGAATGTCTGGAACGTTTGTTCGTGGGCTGCTGTCATGTGGCATCTTTAACGGTAGTTGAGAGCTGAGGATAAGCTGTCTTCAATGCTCTGCTTTCTCCAGGGAGAAAACGTAAAGGCAGCGTCCTAAGCTGGCAGGTCTATTTGCCTTCTCAGCCAGATGGTGTCACCAGAGCTGCACACCTGAGATATTGTACTGCTGGGGTAGAAAACAATAACTTGCATAGCTGCCCTTCAAGGAGAACTTGACAAGACAGGTCACAAGAGAGCAGCTTGTGTGGCCCTCATGGGTCTGCTAGAGAAGAAGTGGAGACCTACTTATGCCGCAGGAGCTTGTAAGAAGAGATGGTTGGATAGCAGTAATAAGAGGTTTGAAAAGGGCAGAGTGTATTTGTTATAAATGAAGAAAACTCCCTAAGGGTTTATTGGTGAACCTTCCTGAGCAGAGGGAAGACACAGGAAGGTACGGGATAAAGTGGGGAAGTCCCCCAGCTCCACACACATTGTAATATGTTTCAGCAAATGATGCTAGGTGCTATAGAAAAAGAGCGAGAGGTGGGCAATACAGAGGGCTCTTGTCAAATATATTCCTTGGGGATGGCTGTTGATGAAGGATTAGAGCCAGACAACCCTAGCTCCAACTGGGGAGCAGTGTTGTTCTATGGTCGGCCTACAGTCCCAGTCTAACTGGTTGTCTCTCAAGTGATCAGTGGTGAATCAGTTAACAGTGCTAACATTTCACCTGTCCCCTGTGGCTTTCTGAATTAACACCAGCTGAGAGTTATTCTAAGACAATTCACACTCCTCAGACCTAGCTATTGTTTTGGGTCCTCTGAAGAGTCAGGCAGGCAGCCCAGCACTGGATCTGACCTAGAAGATTTTCCTTGGAAAGAGAAAAGCAAAACAAAAACAAATCTTAAAAGCTGCAGATCTGGCTGGGAGCCCGGCCTAACGCAGCAGGATGACATAAACACTTCCACTCCTCACCCATAGGAATTAAGTTTACATGTGGGCCAAGCTTGTGCTCTATTTAAGCAGAGTCCCCCCCTTCAATCTTGATCCCCGGGAGCCAGCAGAGGCGCTCTGGTAAGGCCCCGCGCCACGCACAATCCGAATCCAGCCCTTGCAGCCAAAAGGGAAATTAGGGAGCAGGTGGGTGGGCAGAGAATTTCCAGTAAAACTCCAGGCCCTGTCTTGAGGGTATTGACCGTTCCCAGCCCGGGGGCAGAGCCTCGCCGCCTCCTCCTCCCCCAAAGAGCCGGCAGGGAAGGAGTCAAACCAAAGCGCCTAGGCCGAAAAGCGGTGTCACTCCACTGTACCCCGCTCGGCCCGTCGCATTCCCGGTGCCCGAGCCCCCGGCTGCACCTTCCGCCTTCCTCAGCAACTTTCGGGAGCAGGGGGGGGTTGAATTCATTCAGGCTCCATTTGCCTGAGAGCAAATGCCTCCCTCATTAAACTAATCCCCGAATGGGGGGCTGGGCGCTCTCCCGCAGCTGACCCATTCCCCGGCCGCTGCCGCCCGTCGCCCCGCCTCGCGCCCGGCTTTCCCCAAATCCCGGAGCATCCGCTGCGCGAGCCGGCTCATTTCCCGGCCGCACGAGTCTGCCCGCCGTTTCTATGGCGACCCCGGCCGGGCTCTAGGGCAGCGCGAGCCCCAGTGGATGCGGCTTCGCCTTTAACTGCAGCAGGCTCGGGGAGCGAGCGGCTCCCAGAATCAGAGGCAAGCGCACAACAGAAAGAGGGGGCCGGAAGGGGGTTCAGGCCTCCATGCACCACCCCCGCCTCCCTCTGTTTAAATTGGAGCCTGGTGAAAGGTTTGTTTGCAGCAGGCGGGGACTTGCACGGTGCATTTAAGGAGCGCTCCTTGCAGAGCAGCAGCCCCCGAGGACCAGTCGGTGCTACAGGAAAGGTAAGAGGGGAGGAGGAGCCCTGTAAAACTCGGGGGAATGGTTTGCACCCATCATTGCCTGGTCTTGCGGGGTTCAGCAGAAGATGCTGTATCCTGGAAGGGAATTGCAAAACTCCCTTCAAAGCTTTGCTGGGAGACTAGCTCTTTTTTCTGCACGCCATCTCCTTTAAATAAATGACAGCCCAGCGTTGTGAGGTTTGGGAACGTTACTGATTAGGCTTTGGTGGGATGTTTGGGTCCTTTAATAACTAAGGACTTATTTGATTGTAACAGCGAGTCTAAAGTCAGACCTCTGATTTACTTCAATTATTGACCAGTGGATTCAGTATACAAGTGACAAGGCCACTACAAATAATGTGTCTGTATTAAAGGGCGACAAAATGTTACAGGGCTGGGAATGGCATAAATGATCCAGTTTGCCTAGGACAGCAAAAAGTTCAGTCTTTCTGTTGATCGGATGCTAGATACCTCGGGAATGTTGCAACCAGTTCTAAATTTCACATGCGTGATGGATCATCAAGAAACTGGCCCTGGCAGAGCAACCCTAATCCCAAAATTAGCCCCTGTGTAACACGACGCTTTATGGTTTGGCCACAGCTTTTAAACCTTAACCTCTCTGAGGTTCCCTTTCGTCTGGTGTACCCTGCAGGCGTTGGTATTGTCATAGTATGGGTATGGGCTTCTGATCCTGCCATGGTAAATTCCACCCTAAATGCAAATGCCAAAAATGTGACTAACTATAAACACTGTTTTCTAAGGCAGCATTGAAACCTGCTTGTTGCTGGATTCCTAGGCCAAAAACCTTTACTAACAGTTAAACAGTATAAACTTAAACACTTTCAGTTGGGAGCAGCATCCGCGTCTTCAGCTTCTCTAGCTCTTAAAAAGGGTGTGTCATCCCTGTGTAAAGTCAGGATCCCTGTAATGCTTCTAATGTTGGATTCAGACCCTGAGTGCCCTTCTACTGAAATGTGGGGTTCATTGCCAGAGCAAGCACCAGCGTGCCTGTCCGACACTTTAAAGTTCTAAATGGGAACGTTTGGTGAGGGGAAAACTAGGTTAATTCCTTCTGCCTTTAATGGCCTGTTAGAACTCTCTGGCAGAACTGGAGTTGGATGGGGAATGGGGCCTGGTAAGTGCTTTTCTTTTCTTAAAAGGAAGAGGGAAAGTTGTTGCCTGTAAAGCAGTGTGGTTGATACATTGAGTTAATCGTGTGAGTTAGCAGTGATTAATCGACAGCCCTAATTGATAGTTAATAGAAAATAATAAGCCTTTCTTGAAAAGTAGGATTTAAAGAGGTACTTGGAGAGGATGTTAGAAGTATGAAGGGGAGTTCTAGGTAAAGGGGACTTCATGGAAGAAGATGGACAGGCAAGAATAGTTGAAGGAAATAATGGGGATATTGGCTATGTAATTTGGTTAGAATTTGGTTGGATCTGAGTTACTACAGAGAATTCTTTCCTGGGTATCTGGCTGGTGAGTCTTGCCCACATGCTCAGGGTTTAGCTAATTACCATATTTGGGGTCAGGAAGGAATTTTCCTCCAGGGCAGATTGGCAGAGGCCCTGGGGGGTTTTCGCCTTCCTCTGTAGCGTGGGGCAGGGGTCACTTGCTGGAGGATTCTCTGCACCTTGAAGTCTTTAAACCATGATTTGAGGACTTCAGTAGCTCAGATATAGGTCAGGGGTTTGTTACAGGAGTTGGTGGGTGAGATTTTGTGGCCTGCGTTGTGCAGGAAGTTGGACTAGATGATCATAATGGTCCCTTCTGACCTTAAAGTCTATGATTCTATAGATGTGCTAAAAAGCAAAAAAGTTTTATGGTCAAGGCACAAGGGTGGGTGTCAGGAGATGTAGTTTCTGATCCCCACTGTGACACAAAGATGCTGAAAGGAAGTAAGGTGCTGTAAAACCCATGTGCTGTAGGACTTGGATATGGGCTTTTACCTGAGAGAGCGTATTAACAAAACCCAAGCTTTAGGATTGCACTTCAGACAAGCTGTTCACTTAGATGAATTTTTTAGCTGCACTAATGTGCAAGCTTGGTAGCTGGAGGGACAGAATACTGCCTCTGACGTGACTAATAGAAACCTGTTGGCTTGTTCTGTGCTCTAATGCCTGCATAGAATTGAGGATGTCTGTGATTAAATGCCATGACATTCTTTTTAAGGCTGCCTTTAAAACAATACTGAATGTAGAGGCTATGCAGCATTGGCTGCTTCAGCTGACAGTCATGAGGGCCCTGGAAAAGCTAGTGTACTCTCTCAGACATGGGATTCCAGGTTTGCGAACCTAGAACCCCCTGCAAAACTTAGAATGGACTGATCAGCTCCAGCTGGCCAAACAAATGGCTAGATTAGACGAACTTGGCAGATGTGAAGCGCCCCAAGGTCTCGACTTCGCAAACAGCATGCAACCCCAAAGAGAACTAGATGGGGGGGAAGTGAGCAGAGAAGGAAGCCCAGAGACTTGCCTGCCACCTGTACTCACATCTAGGCCCTCAGACCAAACTACCATGCTATCCAAGCATCCCTGGTGTTGCCCCCAATTTTCCTAAAATGGGCTGACACTAGATGATGCGAATAGGGCTTTGACTCTGATGGGAAGAGCAGTCTGAATAGCTTGCATCAAGCTAGCTCTGTCCTTGCAAGAGCCTTGTGAGCTGCAGCACTTGGCCTATGTGCCTGTGTGATGGTTCGCTGTGCTTCCTGAGACCTTCTCATAATACATATTGGGCACCTGGGCACTGCCCAAGAGCAGTGTTAGCTTTGAATTTGCAGAGCTGGTCTTGTGCTGAATACCCTCCTTTCCCAAAGAAGAGGATGGAAATTGGGCCCAAATTGAGCAGTGACTGACTTCATAGGCTAATGAGCTCACCGTCCAACATTAGAATCTGTCCTCCACGCCCCCACCCCCCCCAATCCCAAATCCGAGCACTTTGGCAGCTCTCAAGGGGCTCCTGTGAGCAGCCCTGACATCAGTACTCTGGGCTGGGCAGGGACAAACATGTGTCCTGCCTTGTTTAAGTGGAGTAATGGGACAGCTCCTGATCCCATTAAATTCAATAAAAATTTTGCTATTGAAGTCTGGGGCAGTTAGGTGTGTAAGCTGCTTAGATGTTTTTGTACATCCCACTGGATTCCTATCTGCATCTTTAGGCCCCTAAATAGCTTTGTAAATCTAGCCTTTAGTCTCTTGTGATCATTATTTAGAACTTCTTGTCTCAGTGCCAAAGAGACTCCTACATGCTCCTTTAATAAATGTTGTGTGTTCCTTTAACCACTCAGGGATTGGCTCCTGCTCCAGAGTTTGAGATGTATCCCAGGATAAGAATGGTTGGACTATATACCATTTCAGTCACATTGATTGCATTTCTTATGTATATAAGGAAAGAGACTAAGCTGGCTGTGTCTCCAGCAGCCAGGAAGATAGCTGCACCAAATCCCAGCCATACGTTCTGGGCCCCAGAGCAGACTGAACTCAGCAAATGTTTGCCAGACCTGACAATTGCCAATTCCTCTCTTGCACTCCCAGAGCTTCACCGCACCTTCTTAATGTACAAGCACTGTAGGAACTTTTCAACACTGCTGAAGCCCACGAGATGCAGCGAGGAAACATTCCTCTTGCTGGCAATCAAGTCTCCCCCAATCAACATAGACCGTAGGGTTGCTATCAGGAACACATGGGGGAAAGAAGTGGCCATTGGCAGCAAGCCAATCAAGCTGGTGTTCTTGCTTGGGCGCTCGGAGGCCAAAGTCCAGGCTCACTCCCTCCATCAGCTGCTGGTTTATGAGAGCCAAGAGTTCGATGACATTGTCCAGTGGGATTTCACCGACAACTTCTTCAACTTGACGCTGAAGGAGCTGCACTTCCTCCGCTGGTTCATGGTGGACTGTCCCCATGCCAGGTTTGTGCTGAAGGGCGATGACGATGTTTTTGTCAACACCTACAATATTGTTGAGTTCCTCAAGGAATTCAAACCTGGGCAGGATCTCTTTGTTGGGGATGTGATCAGCCAGGCCCGTCCTATAAGAAACACCAAAGTAAAATATTTCATCCCGGAGTCTATGTACAAAGCGCCCTACTATCCTCTCTATGCTGGTGGCGGTGGCTATGTGATGTCCAGAATGACAGTGCAGCGACTCCAGAGCACCGCCGAGGACACCGAACTCTTCCCAATAGATGATGTCTTTGTGGGAATGTGTCTGGCAAAGATGGCAGTGACTCCATTGAACCATGCTGGCTTTAAGACCTTTGGAATCCAGAGGCCTTTTAATCCTTTTGATCCATGTCTGTACAAAGAACTGATGATAGTGCACAAGCTGAACCCCACCGAGATGTGGATCATGTGGACACTGGTAAAGGATGACCGTATTAGATGTGCTGTATCATTAACTCAGTAACTTGCAAAACAAGACTACTGGTGCTAAGGGGGGAACAGAATGACGGTGGTGGTTACTCCAGGTTGCTTAAACTGACATTAAAAACAAACCAAACAAAGTTGCCGTAGATGGTACATTTTTATTAACAGACTGTAGTTTTACAGTAGGGTAATGTTCTGCAATGAGCCTCTGAAACTATACAGTTGGGTTACTGAAGCATCACAAGGTTGAACCGAAAACACTTAGGGGGTAGCTAGCTCAGGGATTTGGGATTGGGATTGCTTCCTCTCTAGATCACTGATCTGAATTCAGCCTACCTGGGTGGTGCTGAGTGGCTGTTTGGTAGCATGCAAAGTGAGGTGGTGGACTTAGTGCCAGTTCTGATGGTGGCTCTTGGACACCAGTGTCCCAGTTACAACTGCCAGCCTTACTAGCAGTCTCTAGTAGGAAGGCCTGTAACTAAACAGGCAATAGAGCCTGAACTCCCCCATTAACCCGTGAAATCAGGGCTAAGGCACAAGGAGAAGCAGTGTGGACAAGCTTATGCTGTGGGGTCTGTGCATCTCCTGTGAAGGACTTCACTGTCCAGGGTTAGCAATCCAGCAGACTTCACCAGCACTAAGTTTACTTAATGGGGATATGAGGGAAAGAACACCGAGAAAATGGTCCAGAAACCTCTCTGTTGTCTGTTCTTAACACAGCCATTATGCCACAAGGTACTTAGTTCCGATAGCACTGACTTCTAACCAGCTCTTTTTCCTTGAATGTATCTACTGGCATTGGAATTTTTGCACAAAAATACTTGACAATGGGATTGGGAGAAGAAACAAATCGTTATTAATCACTGTAATAACCACGGCTTTTTTTTAACAGCAGATATAAATAAATACTGTTTTGAAAGTATTTACATTCTGAGTATTCTTGTTCTACTGGAAGTACAACTGAGATGAGAATATCAAAAGGAAATCCAGGGTTAGCTGACAGCTACCTACATCAGAGGTTACACAACTGCAAATGGAAAATACATCTGTAAGGCTTTGTGGGAAGTGGGACTTGCTAATTAATGGCCTTGTGGTGGAGTATGGTATAAATGCCTACACAGGTCCTATGTCACCTTGGTGCTACTATCTGAGTCAATCCCTTGAGTAAAGTTAAAGAAGACCCATCCTCCTTGTACTCATATGGAGCTTTTCAACTGCATGAAATAATTCATCCTTGCACTGCTGTGTTGCAGGTGAGGGGAGGAGGCCTGGAAGTGGCAGTAAAGTGGTGCTCTTGGAAGAGAGAGACCTTAATTCTCATCTGATTACTGTGTGGCCTTAGCACCTGCAACTGGAGGGGCAATTCTACCACACAGATGTGAGATGGTCCTTAATTTATGTTTGTAAAGTGCTTTGAGATCCACTGCAGGGAGGTCTCTCATCAAGAGAAACTGAGGGATGGAGAGGGTAAGTTACATCCTCGCACAAGGCCAGAGAGAGGAGAGTCTGACAGAGCTGGTACTAGAAGCAAGACATTTCTGCTTCCCTGTCTTTTAAAGTTTATGACAAGACTATTTAAACTACACCAAATCAATGGATTCTTCTGTTGTGGGTTTCTGCTTGCCAGTGTATTATGCCTTCATTGTCACTACTCTGCTTGTTTTTGTTAGTGCTTAACCTGAACTGCCTTTCTAGTTACTTCTGATGTTCTTGTCAATTCCCTTTTGGTGTCGGAGGGTCTCACCATTTTACTTAGGGTTGTAGTTGTCTGAAAGCATCAGGGATTGTAACATTGGATACTAGTCCACTTGTCACTGTTGTATGACAGATACTTGCTCACTGTTCCTGTAGTGGACTCTGCCATGGAATAAGCATGCAATTCCTGTGTAAGCATCTAGGAAGAGATTAATATAAATAGATTAGTGGTTGAAGAGGAGCATGTACGAAAGCAGAACTGCTATTCAGAGACTAGCCCATAATGTGGGTTCATCTTTACATAAACCTAAATTTTAGGCCACAGCTGATTTTGTATTAAGTCTCTAATGAATACTACTGTACCCTCCCACATTTCCATTCAGGTGTAGTAATCCCTGATGTAGGGGTTAAAAACATGGTTAGGAAGGTGTTTAAGTCTGAAAAATGTTTCTATGTTGCTCTATTTGTAACCAAGGCATAAGGTAGGGTAGTAAAACTTAATGCTTGGATTTTTAGGAGAGAGGGAGGAAGATTGTTCACTGGACACTGATATTCTGTGTGGGCGCTTTTTATCCATTTCCAGAGGTGTGTAAATCTCGTGTGTGTATCAGTGCCACTATCCAGGACAGGAGTTGGTACCTTTTATGAAATACTACTGTATCATTTCTTTGTTACCCTAGACAATCCCAGATACAAATTCAGTGAGATACTGTAAGAAATGTTTCGTGTGCCTCTCCAAGCACTGTACAAACTAACTTAAGCATGCAGCGATAAGCTGCAATCAGAAGATAGGACTGGAAAGGACTTTGATTCAGTGAAAAGCTCCAGCATCTATGAGCCGATCAATTTTGAGTGTATTCAAACAGGTGTTGGAAAAATAAAGACTAGATCAAAGTCCAACCACACTAATTCTTGTCATCTCAAATGTGGTTCACAGAAGGATACATTTGAAAGGGGCTTATCTTCCATTCATGTTTAACTAAGATTTCTACCATGCCTCTCTCCAATGGCAAAGTAGACAAATTGGTTTGGGTGTTAATGACTCATGTTACAGGGCTGAGTTTACAGGTGCAGAGGTATTGGCTATTGTCTGTAACAAGCAAGTTGTCTGTCTATGCTGCTTGCCATGGTTTCATCAAGAAGGTGAAGCATTCCTCTTTACATGGCTTCCTTCATCCTCCTCTCAACATGGGCTAACAGCATATTGTAACAGTACTGGGCTGAAAAAGTTACCTTTTTCCCCCTTCCACCTTCTTTGTATTCTTACAAGTGGGTGTATGCTGCTTTACAACTGCAATCACAGAGGAGAGGGAAACAAGCTGGTTTGGGTGGGAAGTCTGACTCAGAAAGGGAACTACATAAATAGGATCCAATCTTTTCTTGATATTCTCTGCCACAAAAACATGTGACAGAGCTACACTGGCACCGTGGCAGGCACAAGAGGCCAGTACCAAGTACACGTATATTCAACAATGCTAGTACGTGCAATTTTGGATGATAAATATAAATGGCTTGGCACCGGAATTCTCCACCAACTAATCAGCAGCTACTTACCTTTGTTCACACAGCGCAGTTACAGAGAGAGGCTGACCCCGTGTGGCAGTGTGGCTTGCTTAGAGCCCTGTGCCAACAGTGCAACTGCAAGGAATTCCCCCCTCCCCTCTGTTCCCATAATCCTCCATCCTAGAACTGTATTCAGGGGTCCTTAAAGGCTGCTATGACCATCACCAAAGCATAAATTTTTTTGCTGTTTTTTTGAAGAGATTCACTGGTAAACATAGGCTTTAATTTAACCTCTAAACTTAGTGTTACAAAAGTATTCACCCTCCACCTGTAAGATTTCTTCTGGCTGGGGCAGAGAAATTATTTTCTATTACATCTTTTCATTCGATACCAATGCACTTTGCACATACAGGGCAAACCCAAACATTTGATTACAACAAAGCAAATATCAGGAAATATTTTATTTCTTACTAATGCAGGAGAGTTAAAATGACCGAGGATTAAACTACACAAGAAAAGAGTGCAGAGTAATCTAACTAGAGTTTAAAACTCCCCATTAGCTGCAGTCACACAGTGCTACAGGGATCCGATCCCCTTGTTAAAAAGGTAAAACGGAAATGAAGTTCAGAAAGATATTCCCAGGGAAGGGTGGTATTGGGCTGGAAGACTTCCAAACACACATTGCTAGTTATAAATGCCAAAACAAGTGTAAGTACCACCCAAAACCTATAATCTAACACAAGAATATCAAGAAATTTTGGGGAGGGAACTTTCACACAGACTGGGGTCCTGTAGAAAATGGCACTTTTAACAATTACTAATACACAGAAGTCTGTTTCCCTAAACCATACCTGTTGGCTTGATATCTACTACCAATAGTCATTTGTCTTGTAATTCAACATTACACAAATATTAAAGGGAGTTCTTCATAAAAATCTAGCAGCCACTATTCTACAGTACAGACTGTAAAACACGTGAATTTGGGGAAATACAACCTTATGAAATTAACAAACTGCTTAAATGACAAAGGGAAAGAAATGAGATACTCATGAACTGTTGAAATGTGGCTTGAAAACACAGCCTGCAGTGAAACATTGTCATTTGACAATCCAGGAGGAAGCTTTTTTTTTTGTGCAATTTGGGGCAGACTGCAGCTATGCTGCTTGAAAATTCACATTCGGAGCACTGTGTTCTATGATCAAATAGCATTTGCCACTATTTGTGGTGTCTGCCTTTGCAACACAATGTTCCCTATTGACACAAACACTGTTTTTTAAATGTGGCACAGCAACAAAATCCTTTCTTCACTACCACTGGAAAACCAGCTGTATTGCATCTTGCTGGTTATGTTCCTATTAGATTACAAGCAACTCTGCATACACACAACTGCCATACTCTATACTACAGTAATCACTGAGTGTAGATCCTACAGATTCCCAAGATTTGTAGCAATTCTATCAATTGTCATCTTTTGATACAATTAAGTGCAGTAGTTTGCATTTTATTAAACAATGAGATTTCCATTATGAATTGTCAGTCAAAATAATTAGAAAACGGCACAAAAAAGTCTACATTGTTAACCAAACTGACTTTCTGATTATGAAATGTAATTCTGTTGTTCAATGGGAGATATAACACCAAGATTAACTTGCTTCACAGACTAGAAATAATTATTTTTAAATGTCCCTCTTTGGTTGCAATCTACAATTAGTTTTAGACATTGGGCATTTGCAAGGGTTTAGTATTAAATCATCTGAATTAGACCCTCATGGCAGCAGACCCAAACACTCATCAACAAAGTATCTTTAACAGGTAATTTCACATTTGCATAGTGGTACACTTAAATAAAAATGTACTGGAAATGCATATTATAATAATGGTAACTTAAAAAATAAAGAAGTTTCAAACACCTGAATCTGGCTGGTGGTTAGGTATAGCAAATTTGTGGGGAAGAGAATTATTGCCCACTGTCACCAATTATAAAGATAGCATGCCTGTCTTCAATGACTTTTCTTTATCCAACATCTATTTTCTTAACGATGTGGGAAACTCAGGGCCTGGAATTAGTGGTATGCTATCAAATATTCCAAAGGTGATATTTAGAAGGTTTTTTGTTTTTTCAGTCTTCACGAAGATAGGACTCATCAACTTCCTCTGTGGTTTCAGGGATTCTGCATGGCTGTGATGATTCCTCAACTTTTGTGTTAATGAGCTCTTCTGTCTGAGCTTCAGCTAATTTGATCTCTGCTTTCTGTGATAGCTGTCTTACATCTTGCACCTGTGTTTTCACCAGCTGAATATGGTTGTGAGCTGTCACTGAAGCTTGATCTGCACCTGGAAAAACACAGTAATTTAAGTAAATTCATTCAGAAACAGCCCGTATGATAAAATGCCATCAATTAAGGCAGGGATTAAGTTGGTGGTAATTAAATATTATGTTTTACTAAACTGTTCATGTTCTAAGCAAATCAGACAGTTTTCAAATCACAGTTTACTCCTCTTTATTGTCTATTAATAACTTGATATAGTAGATATTTTTAGACTGTATCATCATATGACACAAAGGGAATTTTTCCTCAGAACATTCCTGCCAACAAAGTTCGGATTGCCAATTAATGCAAAATTAGGTTGTGATTTTTATGTGATGTGGCCATGTGCTCTGTGAGAAATAAACCAAGACTGAACAATCATCAATCACATGGTGGCAACTTTCAGTCACTAGTGATGTGTTCTGAATTTGAACCTGCACTCTGTGAATAACTATATTACAGTACCAAACCTTGAACAACCTAGTCTTCTCACTATTTCATTAATATAATATTTAGTTTCAAGAATATTTCTTAAGTCAAATTTATAACGCAGTTTTTCCTTATTTCCTTAAATGAAATAATCAGGTCTTCATTATTATTATTTTAAATTTAAATAATTAGATGATTGTGTTAAATTATGGGCCTGGTTTTCAGAAGTACTAAGCACTTCAACTGAAAATACAGAGGAACTGAGCAGCTGTGTCCTCCCTAGAAGATACAGGTATTTGGCAGCTCTGAAAATCAGACCATGTGGTTCTCAGTCTGCACAGGTTTCAGAGTAACAGCCGTGTTAGTCTGTATTCGCAAAAAGAAAAGGAGTACTTGTGGCACCTTAGAGACTAACCAATTTATTTGAGCATAAGCTTTCGTATGCATCTGATGAAGTGAGCTGTAGCTCACGAAAGCTTATGCTCAAATAAACTGGTTAGTCTCTAAGGTGCCACAAGTACTCCTTTTCAGTCTGCATACTAACTAAGTATATTTAGATCTAGTCTGTCTTGCCTGCACCTTTTTAATAATAAATACTGCCTATGCGCCAGGGGAAAGTTTGCTAAAAATTACAAATTCCAGCTGATACTGAGTGTATTACAGTAATGCCCGCATACCTGATTGATATGCAGCTTCTGCTGCCATCTCTGAAAGATGTAAAGCAGTCATCCAAGTGGATTCTAACTTCAGGAATTCTTGCTGCTTTGTAGTCATCTATAATTAAAAACAAAATGCCATGTAACACTATCTGAACCCACTTTTTGTAAGAGACACTCTTACAGCCATGTTAAATTAATGAATGGAGAAATACTTCTTAAATAACAAAAAGGAGACACACTGATGACTGCAGAAGTTAGTTAATTCTTTACCTCAACTCTTGCTCCTATGATCACCTGCCATACTGCATCCACCTCTTTGGAATTCATTTTTTCAAGAAGATTTGTATATTGCTGGTAGAGAGACACCAGTGTGTAAACTGCCTACAAAAGAGAATAAGTCTAGCACAGCTACTTGATGAAGATACTCAAAGTAAGTAGTACTTGCATATGTTCAAACTAATTTTGCATCTGCTGATGCTCTCACATTATTAGCTTATGTTACACAGTAGACAAAAATGGGAAAAGATCTAACACTTTCCCTTGTTTTAATCCCCTATAATATTTAGTGAGGAAATCATTTCTGGATAGTGTCCGAAGTGCTTTTTGAACTTTGCTTTTGCTGGTATTGTATTAAAGTGTTCATGAATTTAATTAATATGAAAATCTGTTGAAAATGGAAAGACTTCATTGTAATTAAAGTCTAGAAAACTTAGAAATTGACAGTTTTTTAATATTGTAAAACAAGTTTTGTGATATCCTAGGAACTTAATAGTAACAGCAGAGAGAGAACTCTGATTCTCCTGCTGAAAAAGCAAGTCTATTAGCACTCGAGCTAGAAGAGAATTTTCTTTGAAATATGGACCTATAATACACAAACACTTTGATTCTATTTAACAGAGGGCAGTAATACATATACACAAAAACTGGCTAGTTCATTACATCTTTCAGAACTGAAATATTGCCAAACTGCTTATTTTTTATTGAAAATATTGGCACGAATGACATGTAATGGATAAATTCTCTGTATGCATGTAAGTCTTCAGTTTCTACATTTACTTATCTACAGTGATATATTAAAGGCAATGCTAATCAGTAGTTAATATGGACAACTATTCTGCTTGTTGTCAGTAGCTACTGGTGTGGTGCTCTGCTTTTGTTCGATGATGACAGCAGTCGGCTGCACGCGTGTTCCCTGTGTGTGCTGCCCCAGCTCTGTGCAGACAGCTGACACAGCAGACCCCGAGAGAACCCCCAAAGACCAGACTCTAGTAAGGTACAAAGACATCCAGCCAGGTTTATTGTCAAACGAAGCACAGTAATAGTTTCCTATAGACTCTACAGGGCATACTACGAATATGTGCCCCCTGGCAATGGACACAGCTCAGTCAGTGGCGGGACACTCCACTGCCTTCTAGGCTGGACCTATTCTTCTACAGGTGAGGAACAGATTACTCATCCCTCCTGACGTATTGAGGTGCACCCTTTACTTATTAGGGTGCTGCTTCTCCTTTACATGTTGGTTCAAACAAATCTATCCATCATGTTGTCCTTTTGACCTTGTCTTTAAGATCCACCTGCCTGTTCCTTGTTATCTCTGTGGAGTGTTCTGATGCCATCTTGGCACAAGTTCCTCTTATTATCACTTGTGTGGATGCACCTGCTTCTAGCAGCCCTCTTCTTGCCAACTTCTGTGAGTGGGGCCTGCCTCTGGCTCACAGCCCAGCCTTTGCTTAGCAATGCCTGGAAGTACTTTGGTTCAGGCTTCAGGCCTCAGTCTGGGCCTCTGATACAAGAGTTTATGTTTCAGGGCCTCATCTTACTACACTGCTTAATTTGGAACTTAAAGACACTGCATTTCAAATAGGCCTTTCTGGAGTTTCAGACTCCGTTAACTGGATTGGGAAAAATACTTGTTTCTGATGGAACCTACATATTTTTCTTGCCTAGAAAAGAAGTCAGGAAGGTAATGGATGTATTTTTTAAAGACCGCTTGATATCTGGCTTTGTTTTTTTCTGTCTAGCTATTAGTCTGCTATTTTCAAAATTTAGCCTCACTCCTCATGTGAAGGGCCCACATTTCAGGAAGTAGTTCGTGCCCAAGCTTCTCCTGAAGAGTTTCACAAACCTCTAAAAATTGCTCGTGCCTTCTATCACGAACACTCCAAAACCGCAGCAACACCTCCTCTATTGTCCACAAGGGACATGTTCTGTTCAGTTCACTTATTTTGACATGTGTGATGCACCAATTCAAGCTGAACTGCTACCCCAGAAACTCTACATCCCTGTTACATTGATTTGTGAAGTCAAAGTCCATTTTAGGTATAAGAGCTGATTGAATAGATGCAGTTAGAGCTTGTCTTTGTCAGAGAGTTAAATACTCCAGCTGCTGCAGTATTAACTTTGTACTAATGTAGGCAGTCACTCATCTTACCTTTGTATACTCTGTTAATGATTCAATTAATGCATATGTTGCTTGAGAGAGAAGAGTACAAGTACTGTCTGTTACCAGAGAAACTGCCCTTCTAATCAAAGCTTCATGACTGAGAGAAATGGGCTCGTGTTTCTGAAAGGCAAAAGATTTACACAATCTTTACACTGGTTTTCAAAGACAGACAACTTATGATAAAAATATCTTCTCCGGTAAGTAAAAAAAACCACAGGCGCCATTGCTAAAATAAAAAATTGCTAGTCTGCCTTAACTCTTAAATAACTAACTTATAAAAAGTAAAACAAAATCTTACTCCAATAGTTCCATTCTCTTCTACTCATATCCTGTAACTGCTTCTCTGAAGGGCCCATGTTTCAGGAAGTAGCTCACCAAAACATCTTTTCCTTCAATGTTTTTTTTAAACCAGTGTTTATATTTTTATGTCCCAATATTTGCCTGTGTCAGGATATTTTTATATGCAAAACATTTTTATCTTGTTTCCTGTCTGATGGTTATCAGTGGGTTGTAAAAGTTCAGGCACACCAGGCAAAGTGCAAGAGCTGAAATTCTCTTAATTACATACCAGGACCACAAGTAAATTTTCCCCCAGGAATTGTGGGGTTTGCTCTGTTAATAATGGGATTCCTGAATGATGTGCCATGGCAGCTTGAGGCATCACAAGCTAACAGCAAGTACTTTTCAATAATTGTATTATAAAATAGTATTTTAGTTATGTGACAACTGATACTAGGGCAAATCTACTTTATGTTGCCACTGATCTTTAAAAATGAATTATGGTTTCTTGCTGAGTGGATTTAAGTCATACTCTTCATAGTGGAATCACTTTAAATTAGTGCTGCTTTTAAAAGTCAGTTAAGATGCAGAGAATTTCTAGATGTCCAACTATGTCCCAGAAAGCTCAGTAGGCATACTTCAATATGCATACTAATAACATCATACAATAACTGGGAGGTTGTTATAATTAATACAAGAGAATGGTCTATTTGCCACAAGCACACTCTTCCACCAAACATCTTAGGATATTAAAATTATATTCACTCCAGTATATTTACCTGTACAACAGGGACTGCACACAGGGCTACTCCAAGACCCACTCCCACCATTTTGTTCCATGGGCCACTCAGTCCTGAGAAACAGCGTCTCCTAGCATTAGCCAGAACAGGAAAACTTTGTCTGGGAATGAGAAACAAATATAAGCATACAGACAGCTGCACAGGGGGAAATAAATATTCTGGAGGCAGACTTTGGGGGCAGACTTTTTTTTTTTTGGCTATGTGTTTGCCTAGCACAGAGCCTTGTCCATGACTGGGTTTCCTATGCATTACCACAATACAAATAATAAATTCAAGTTTGTTTTAAAGTTAATTACCTAATCAGTCTCAAGGAAAGATACAAGCTAAACACGTTGTGTATTGTAACCAGTAATAAGCATATTGTCAGCAGTTAATATAATTAACAGGGATACAAAGCATTTAGATTAATAATAAAATACACTAACAGGGCCAAATAAGCAGAATAGTAGGTTTATAATCAGAGGTCCTGAAACCAATACTTATGCACATTTAACTTCATATACAGGTAGTCCTATTGTAGTCAATGGGATTATGTCAATGTAAAGGTGTGTAGCATCAGGGCCTTATTGTTCAAATCAAATGGTATGGTAGTGTATTGAACCAAAAGTGAAAAGCATCTATTCTGTCTCTCACTACATTTATATAGTTTCCAGGTAAGATTTCTGAGAATGCGCGATCAGTTCATTTTGTAACTCATTCTCAAAGTGTGACATGTGGAACACCGGTGGTCTGTGGAAGGCGGTTTATCATTTGCAGCAGATAAATGGCATTAAAAGACAACTAAAACAAGTTACATTCTGTCCTAATATCACTTCAGATAACATCCCTGTATAACTACAGCAATTGCTTATGTGATCACAAATAAGAGGAGGTGGCCTACCTAGCTGAAAAGGAGAGAAAGAATAGCATCTTCATATTAAAATACTACAAAAATATTCAATTAAACAAACAGTCCAGTGAGAACTAAATGTATGAGCCAAGCCACTTCACCTCACTCTCACAAGTTCCCACACAATGAGACTTCTTGTGTAAAGCAAACAGTGTTTGCTCACGTTAACATCTTTAGCACCCTACAGACTTAAAGGGGCCCTCTCAGATAATTTAGGCATACACTTTAAAAATAATAATAAAAATGATTTTATTACTTTTTATGATCCAAACAAAAACTGTTTTAGATTTAAACATTCTCCATACCTGTTTACAACTCAAACACTGCACTAGTTCATGGGAACCAAAACATGAGACCAACTCTCAAGAAAAGTGAGAACAGCCTAATTTCACTAGGTAAATTGAGAGGATTATGAAAATGTAAACAAATAGTGAAAATTAATTCTTATATTTTTACTTAGGTGGGACTGCTCACGTGCTTACACTTAAGTGCATGCGTTAAGTGTTTGGCGGTTCATGGTATTAAGCAAACCACATCTGTTAAAATGTGTGCATGAACTGTGACAATAATCCTGCAGCTGTGTGTGCGCGCGCGCGGTAAAATAATTTTATTTTCAAACTTCTGAGGGTGTATCACAAAAAAAAAAAAAATTAAAATGGAGCGGCCCGAAGTTCCTTTGTAGCCACTGTAATGAGCAGCCCATTCAAAATGGGTGAGTCCCCAAGGCCAGACCTTTCCAATGACCCTTTAATTTCTCTAGCCCTGGTGCGCCACGGATCTCTAAGCGCGGGGCTCATCCCCGCTTTACGGAGGGGAAACTGAGGCACCGAGGGGTGCGGCGAACGGCTCGAGCAGCTGCGCAGCGGTCTCCTGGGTCAGGCGTGAAGGGGGGCGTCGCGGTGGCGGAAGGGGACCGGAGGTTTCAGAAGGAGGCAGGGGGCGCTCGGGCTCACAGGCGGGGGAGCGGGTCAGGCGGCGGCGGCCCACGGGGACGCGACACCGGAGTCTCAGGGGCGGGCGCGCGGATGGAGGAGCTCTCAAGCGGGGGGGGAGGGGGGGCAGGGGGTTGCCAGGCGATACCTGAGCAGGGCGGAGCAGCACCGGAACCACCGGCTACGCACAGCGGCCGCCATCTCCCCTAGACTAGGGCGGGGCGGCGGAAGTGACGTAACAGCCGCCCCCAAAAGGCGTGCGGCTCCGCCTCCCGGCGATTCTCCCCGCCCCTCCCGGCGCAGCCGCACTGCTCTGGCCGCCAGGGGGAGGAGCCGCGGAGTGCGCGCGCCGCGCTGCTGGGGGGGCGTGTCTCCAGCGTGCAGCCCCGCCCCTCCCCTCCCCCCCCCCACAGCGGGCGGGGAGAGCCGCCTGTCTAGTCCCTGCGCCGAGGGCGGGCCTCGTGAACCGGCCCCAGCCCTGCGGGGCTTTCTTTGTCCCGCCTCCGCATCCCCGAGCCGAGCCGGGACCGGGACCGGGACCGGGCTTGGGCGCCCTCGGAGCGGGGCGTGTCTCCTGGCGGCGAGCCTCGGGCTCCCTGGCCGCAGGCTGCCGCCCGTGGACACGGAGCCCCGCCCTGTGAGTCCCAGCCCCGCACAGCTTCGAAGGCTGGCCTGGGTCCCAGCCCCCGGGCTCCTTGTCTCCGCTCTGAACGTCCCCGGGCTTTAGCCTTGCCTCACAGGTCGGGTCTCGAACCC
The DNA here is from genome assembly GCF_965152235.1 of Eretmochelys imbricata. Taxonomy (NCBI): domain Eukaryota; kingdom Metazoa; phylum Chordata; order Testudines; family Cheloniidae; genus Eretmochelys; species Eretmochelys imbricata. Next base: position 27,018,981 of record NC_135586.1, read on the forward strand.
GCGATCCGCTGGGTTGGGCTCCCCGGGACTCTCCGGTCTGGCCCCCCCTCGCTCCTGGCGCGTGGCGCCCAGCCCTGCCCGCCGGTCTCCGGACAGTTACCGCATGCGTGTGGTCCTGTTAATGCGCCCCACAGCGAGCTCAGCCCCGTCAGCAGCTGTTGGCTTTACCTTCCTTGTGTAGTGCTTTGCCCTTATCTTGACTGATTTTCTTCTTGTTGATTTCAGATCAATTCTCCAATTTGTCAGGATTGTTTTGAAGTTTAATTTTGCCCTCTGAAGTGCCAGTCTACTCTTCCAGTTTGGTGTCTGCCACAGATTTTATAAGCGTACTTGCCACTCCATTACCCAAATGAAAATAGTGAATAGTACTGGACCCAGGACTGACCCCTGGGGGGTCGGTCCCTCTTGCTACGCCCCCCCCCCCCCACTTTGAGAACAACCATTGGTAATTATTCAGAGTAAGCCCTGTCAACCAGTTCTGCACCCACCTTACAGTAATTTCACCTAGACCATGTTTCCCTAGATTGCTTATCAGACTGCCATGTGGAACTGTGTCAAAAGCCTTACTAAAAAATCAAGATCTCTCACATTTACAGCTTCCCCTCTAGCCACTAGGCCAGTAACCCTATCAAAGAAGGAAGGTTGGTTTGGCATGATTTGTTCTTGTAAAATACATGCTGACTATTACTTGTAATCCTCTTATCTTACAGGTGCTTACAAATTGATTGTTTAATAATTTGTTCCAGGTATGGAAATTAGTCTGTCAGGGCTATAATTCCCCAGGTCTTTTGTCCCCCTTTTTAAAGGCACTATGTCCTCCTCCAGTCCTCTGGGACCTCATCCTTCCTGCATGAGTTTTCAAAGATAATTGCAACAATCTCCAAGATTGCTTCAGCTAGTTTCTTAAGTACTTAAATGTCTTCAATAGCTCTAACTTATCTAAATCTTAATTATGTTAAGTATTGGTTACAATTAACATTTTTAATGAAGACTGAAGCAAAAGAGGCATTAAACTCCTCAGCCTTCTTGATGTCATCTGTTATTTGCTGTCTTTCCTGCTAAGTAGAGCACCTACACTTTCCTTTGTCTTTCTCTTGTGCCTAATCTATTTAAAGACCCTCTTCTTCCTGTCTTTTATGTCTCTTGCTAGGTGTAACTAATTTGTGCCTTAGCCGTTCTGATTTTGCCTGTACGTGTCTGAGCTGTTGATTTGTACTCAGCAATTTGTCCATGTTTTCATTTTTTAGATTTTTGATTTTTAAGTCATTAAAGAACTGATGGAGTCACGTTGGCCTCTTACTAGTCTGCCTGGCTCTTCTCCGCATTGGGATAGTTTGCTGTTGTGCCTCTAATATTGTCTCACTGAGAAATTGTCAGCTCATCTGAACTTTTTTCCTTATGGTTTGGCTTGATAACAACTATTTCTCCTGTCTGTGCTGACCTCTTGTTATTCTGGCAAATAGATCTGTTTTTTCCTTTTTCTTTTTTGTTAAGCTGTATCGATGCCATAAAAATGACTTAGTGGGAATCAAAAGTGAAATAACTTAGTCTTACTCATCTGATTTAAAGTATACGTATATGTAAAGAGAATTTAGGGGTTGAAGTGGATAGTGCAAATGTGGAATCTTGTCTGTACAAGTAAAAAGTAGGGACAGGAACTGCCGGAGGAGAATGTGCTCCTAAATCAGATTTTTTCTGTGTGACCACCAGGTTTGTAGCAGGACTGAGCCCTAAGAAAGTAGATAAACATTCTATTAGCATGGTGAGTATTATATTTAAGCCTGTCTCCTTAGATGTGACCATTCTCTGACTCTGTTTTTAATGCAGTTCAGTGGACTATGCTTAGCACCTGATGTAAAGTCTCCCAATGACTTCAGTGGGGTTTAGGTCAGGCCCTTATTGCTTAATCTTATTTATGCTCATGCACAGCTTCAACTCACACATGCTGGAGTATAATGATCTTGAACTCACTTCTCTGTGCCACATAATGGCTTGCAGATTTAGGGCATTAGTGTGAATTTTGCCTGGTAACTTTTTAATAGAGCTCGTTCTGATATCTTCCTTCATTTCTTTACATTATAGACACAGCTGTATCCTTTGTGGATTTTTCCATTTTAAAACTCAGTCTACAATTAGCAACTTTTCTTGTTCCTTTCTGACACGTAATCTAGAATTATCCAACACAAACACCTAATTATTTTAATGGGGCTACTTTGCTATTTATAAAGTCCAATGACTACATTTGTTCTTGGGAGTGAAGTTGCTAGTCTTTAAGTAATGAATAATTTGAATGATCTGAAATTAAAGACAGGAACGGCACTTTGTAAATTAACCGGACAAACTTTTAACTATTGACTTCTAAAAGTTTTCTGTTTGTGTTAAAATGTTCTATTTATTTTTTATTCAGTCATTGTCATGGGCATCAACAGATCACTAATTTAGAAGGGAGTAGTGTAAATACATTCTGAGGGAAAAATATTTTTTCCCTCTGTCATAAATATTTTCAGTTATAGGGCACAACAGGCCAAGTGTCGGTGTATGACCAAAGATCCACAGACTTCTGATGACATTAAAAAGAGCAGGGACTGTGAAATAGGTGTGTGTGTGTGTGTGTGTGGTAATTTCTTTAATTCAAATGACATTTTTTTACTCACTTTAATTTTTCTAGCATTTTTATACAGAAATACATTTTAAGTGGCATAAAACCTGGCTTGAATGAGCTAGAAGCAGATTTCGCTAACATGACGTCAGCTCAGTGGACTGCCCTGTGTGACACAAACCACGAGAGAAATCACTTGCGCACTAGGACCCTGATCCTGCAAAGACTTATGTACAGTACATGATCAAGTTTACGCGTTGTGAATAGTCTCAGACTCCCTTTGAAGTCAGTGGGGCTATTCACTGTAAAACGTCTAAGCCTTTGCAGGCCTTAGACCAAGATGTTGATGTCAGTAAAACAACATCTGTGTTTTGCTGTAACACTGCAATTGGTGTAAACTGCAGTATCTAGAAGAACACCATGTGGTTGCCCATATTTTACCATTCTGTAGGCTCATTTTCAGCCCAGTAGTTTGCAGTTATTAAAATGTTTGTTAGAAGTTGGAAACATGCCATGTAGGTCATGAAAGTTAAAAGATAGGATTTGTTTTTCTTTCTAAAAATCATAGAATTATTTAAACAAACTCCCAAGGACACTTGTCCTTTTTACACTTCTGTCTGCTTAAATAAAAGCATAAGAAATTAATACAGCTTTATGAAGGTGCACATTTTCAGCATGTTTGAGATTTCGGGTTGATTTACACTGACTTCAATGGAGTGATGCTGATTTACCAGATACCACTGTTTAGTCCTACCGCTATTTTAAGATGAACAGTTCTGACCCATAGAAATTACAGAAAATCCTAGCCAGTCACTTTATTCCCTCTCTCCTGGGACAGGTTAGTTGCATAGGATATTTTTAGTGCTTGCTTATACAGCATGGTCCCAGTAAAACTCTTGCCTTGCTGGTTTCAGCTCTTCCAAATATGCTAATATCATGCTCCGGTGGGAAAGGCTGGAAAACTGGACACCATCAGATAAAAATGTTGAAACAAAAAGAGAGGAGACATGCGTTATGCTGATTTGAGGGAAGCACTTCCAGGACTGAATAAGAGGATCAGAAATTAAAAAGTTAAGCCTCTGTCTGCCTTTACCGCCATAACAAGGCTGATTGAAGCAGACATGTCTGGACTTGATTGCTCAGAGGCCAACTCACACTCTAATGGTTCTGCACCACTTCTGGGCTTTCTCCCTCCCTTTCATCCACCACCCTCAACAAGCTGCTATTTTCAGGAGTGATGTCAAAAAGGAGAAGATTGATCAGAAAACAAAATTGCCAGCCATCTTTCTGATCCTTCAGGCATGGGACAGGGTTGATCCCAAAGATTGAGTGTGGAAGAGTCACTGGGGGTCAGCAAGGTGTTTTTTAATCATTTTTTGTTTTACATAAGAAAATAAGGTTGTATTTAGCCAATAATAAAACAAAGACTTGCAAAGTTTGTGGAGCCAAAATGAACTGACATTCTATTTGTTGAGCAGATGCCAGCTGCAGGGTACTTGGTGGTGACTGTTGCACATTCTGCACTAGTCTGTGGCCAAAGAACATAGAGGGGAGCCGTCACTTAAGCACCAAAAAATAAGTTGTCCAGCCAGCCAGGAGCAGTGCCCCAATCAGCACTGTGTAACTGAACAGCACAAAGGCCAGGAGCTCCTTCAGCACCTTCAGGAAGTGGACAGCGAAGGACTCCTGCATGGTTCCTCCAGGCACCACAAGCCAGATGGGATTTCTGCCGTTGTCTCACACTCTGCTCCCCACTAACGTACCCTGATCTGAAAGGAAGAGAAATAAAGGGGAGAATGAACCATTCTGAGCAGGCGGTTGCAGAGCTGAGGGAGAGTCTGCTAATTGCATGTAGAAAAGTCTGGATTCAGATAGCTTCTGGTATAAACAATATCTGTAGACACTATGGTTTGTCAGAAGCTTTTTAATTGCCAGGGGAAAGTGTCAGGCTGGGACGGTGTTTGTGTATTTGGAAAGTCTCTTTCAGAGTTTTCAGGATGTATAGTGCTGAAAGGTGCTGCAGGATCTGATCACAAACCAGTTTAGGACTTGGGGTGGGGTGGGAGAGTGGAAGAAATAAACAAGGTTAAAAATACATATGGGTGCACTAGGGCACGAGCAGACAGATGACGTCCCAGCCAATTCCTGGAATTATTCCCTTCTGTCAATTGATATGTGGCTGGTGAGCTTCGTATTTAGAGCATTCGCCGATGGTGCATTAGTACCAACAAAAAGCTCTAATCAAAGTGGTCAATTCCTCCAGAGAAGCCACTGTTAATATTTAATGTTATAATTGCTTCTAATGGACAGACAGGAACAGAGCAGGCTTTTTGTTTTGGATCAGGGGAAGATTTGGGATTAAAGATAAATTTATTTATCTGAAAGCTTCATAACTCCTGTTAAAATAACCTTTTTTATTTTTAAAGGGAAAGGGATAAGATGTTTTAAACTTCTTTCCTCCCCAGTTAAATATATATTTGTGCATTGCCCAATCAGTTGCCACCAGTTAGTGAACTTTATGTAAAATCTCAATATATTTGCAATAGTTGTTTGCTACTTACTTAGGCTTTTAAGGTGTAAGGAATCCTACCCCCATCTACAGTTGCATGTTCGTTGATCCTTCATCAGAAAATTACCAGAGCAAAAATATTTGTACCTTTGTATGCATGACCAAAAGGAAAATGAAACTAGGCTAATACTAACCAAAAAGGATTATTTTTCTTTCAAATTATATACCTCCAGTCGAAGCAAAATGAATTCCATCCTACCACTTAACAAAGGAGTGATTAATTAGAAACATGAAGTGAAATCTAAACAGCAGCTTTAAAAATATATATATATTTTGTTTTAACGTTTTTTTAAACTCCCTACACCCCACGCTATGGTCAGGTGTATTAAAATACTGCAATTTTAAAAAAATCTGTTAGATATAGTTTTTCAGAGTATGGAAATTATTTACTAACCAATGTTTTACGTGAATTTAATTATGGAACAGTATCTTGACAAAGAGATAAATAAACTGCTTACCGTCGGATAGGTGACTGCATTTACTTCTTAAAGTTTCTATTTGCTTTTGTTCTGTAGCTTTCTCTTGAATTTCTGGTTTCTAAAAGGTTGGTGATGTAGTTTGATCCCCTTCTGGTCTGCTAATCCGAAGAGTCAGGAGTAATGAGGTTGTATTTACAGCCTGCACCAGTACTAATGGACTAGGTGTGGTCAGAGACCAATTATTATATATGACATAGACCCTTTGCTTTCTCTGTGCTGACAGCACACCAGTACAGAACAGTCCAACCATTGGTATTGCCATAAATCCTAGGGAGATTTTTGATGTGAACAATATATTGCATACTTTAAAATGCATGAAACTCCCCACCTCCCAGTTGTCATTTAACACTGTGTTTTCGTAAATATCCTTATTTTTTCTGCATCAGATCTTAAGCTCATCTCCTTCTTCTTATTTCACCAGTCAGTTTCCTATGTTTTTGGATACTTTATTGTGCATATTCTGCTTTTTGTATAATTTTCTGCTCTTAGCCTTGTTCTCACAGACAGGCCATTAAAAAGGAGGAGGATGATACTGGAGTGGAACTGAGGAATCTCTTAAGATCAACAGGACGTGACCGGATGGATGCCTGTAGATCTAGTTAGGCCCGGTTATCAAAAATGATGGATGAAGGTAGGCTTACCTCTGCAATATCACAAGTCCAGTTTGGTACATACTGTATTTCACATATCCACACCACAGAATCTCTGCCTCAGAGAGAGAGACTGTTTGGTTTTTAAAATGACAGAAAAAATGTCAAGATGTCAGTCTAGTCTCAGTGAATTGGTTACTAATAATCCTATTTAAAAGGTAAAGGTTGTTTGGTTTGACTTTTAAACAACCAGACATATATGCAGCACAGAGAAGCAAGAGCATCTACTGCAAATCAAATCTCTTACCTATTGAGACATTATGCTCTAGCAAATGGCCTCTTAATTTAATCAGGATCTCTTGTTATCAAATTATTACCCCATGGTCAGAAAGACCTTAGCTAGAAGGGAACATAAACAAGCTCAGGAAGCTTGTTAAGTAGTAATTGCTCCCCAGGAGAATTGGTCAACTCTGGACTTTGTTTCTTGCATATTTCCAGGAAGAGACCCTGTAGCTGATGTGTCTGTGTAACTGTCAGTCTAGCTGCTAGTTCTGATGTCCATTCAGAAATGATATGCTGACACACAACGCTCTTTCTGGTCAAAGTTGAAGTTTAATTTGATACGCAGGTTAAAAATATTTTTTTATGAAACAAGTCCAGTTACCAACAACTTAGTACAAATGAAAAAGTTAAATAATCTAGCACTTCTTGTTTTTTAACTATTTGTGCTATTACCTTTTACATTTCACTTAGCTTGGCTAGTAAAACCAGATTAATTGGTTTTACTCTTCTCTCTCCTCAGTTTTGTTCTCTCAGTCTCAGGCAGTATCAAAATGATGCAGTATTACAGGAGAAAATGTATATCCAAATGAAAGAAAAATCAATTTAAATAATAAAATTATGAAAGCCTATTGAGGAGCTGTCAATTTGATTTTTTTTTTTAAACACTAAACCTAAACTCATGGTTGTCACTTTATCTTTCCTAGTATATTTGAGTACTATAAATGTGTTTGTATATGGTTAAAAGTGGAAGGCAAAGAACTCTGCAGAGGTGCAATTTGTAATTCTTTATGGCTTGATTTTCAAAGGTGCTAAGTATTGATTCCAATACTTGGGAAATGAGCCCACTATTCTGTAATAAGATATAAGGGCTCAGTTTGACAGCTGCTTTATTACTGGAGAGCTCACACATACCTGAGGTAAGAACAATCAGGTGGTAAATTTCCCGTTCAGTTTTTTTACATACTTTAAAAAGTCAAATGTTCCTCAAGTACTTATCAAAGAAATAAAAATGTTAACTAAGAGTATATTACTAGTATGGTAGAAATCTAAGGGCAAGTCTACACTATAGCAGCAATCAACGCTCTGAGATTGATCCACCGGTGGTTGATTTAGTGGGTCTAGTAAATACCCACCAAATCGACAGCAGATCGCTCTCCAGTCGACTCCTGTACTCTACCCCTGACGAGAAGAGTAAGGTAAGTTGACAGGAGATCTTTTTTCTCCCGTCGACTCCCCTCGGTGTAGACCCCGCAGTAACTTGACCTAAGGTATGTCGACTCCAGCTATGTTATTCACATAGGTCAACTTACCGCGGTAGTGTAGACATAGCCTAGATATTGGCTAAGCAGTTTCGCATTGAGGCTGTGTTGACCCGTGGGGGTCGATGGGAGAAAATCTCCTGTTGACATACCTTACTCTTCTCATCAGGGGTAGAGTACAGGGGTTGACTGGAGAGCAATCTGCTGTCAATTTGATGGGTCTTTACTAGACCTGCTAAATTGACCGTTGGTGGATTGATCGCAGAGCATCGATCCCAGCTGTAGTGTAGACCTGCCCTCAGTAAAGTCTTCTGTTTCTGCTTGAAGAATATACATACTAAAGGGAGGATTTGGTTAAATATTAGGGTTTGTTTCACAAATGTTCACGGAACTTCAATTTAAAATAAACAAATGTAGCAGAATATAGAATGTTCATCTAATCACAAACCTTGTCTTTTAGATCACAATTCAACAAAAAATTGAGACTATTTAAAGGATTGACAAGAGTATAACTATGGGGTTGGAGGAATGTGCCCCACAAAAGAGGGTGAATTCTAAAGCAGGAGACATTTGTTAAGGCAAGAGTTTCTGCTTGAAAAAACACCTGGATTCTTTTTCTTAAGGGCCAAACATTTTAGACGGGTTTGAACTTGAACTCCAGCTGCATAAGTAACACTGGAATTCAGCTTATTATGAATTCAGGAAAGCTAGGTGAATCACTGAGAATAATTAATCTAGCTCTCCTAAACTCAGGAGGTGTCAAGCACCCACTGCTTGAAAGGGTGGCTGATGATACTCAGCACTTCTCATGTAGGAGGCCTAGTGCAGTGTTTCCCAAAGGCGGCCAGTAGGGGCTTTTCTTGCAGCCACAGCCTCCTGGGCAGTGATCGGGGGGCAAAGCAGTGGTCCCTCCCACAGGGCCACCAGCAGGGGTTGACCCTGCCCCTGTCTGGAGAGACTAATGCTGGAGGAGCAGACAACTAGTGAGTTCCTCACCTTCCTGGGGAGTAGTGGTGGGCAACCTGCGGCCTGCAGGCCACACATGGCCCATCAGGGTAATCTGTTGGTGGGCCACAAGACAGTTTATTTACACTGACCGTCTGCTGACACAGCTGCTCCTTGTGGCTCGGCTCCTCCTTCAGACAAGGGAGCCCTTTCACAGCTTTGAAATAGAGTGGCCAGCTCTGGCGATGATGCGGGAGGCAGAACTGAATCCAGCTCAAACCATCTCCTGGCCTGTTAGTGGATTACCCTGATGGGCTATATGTGGGCCGCAGGTTGCCCACCACTGCTTGGGACGGTAGGGTCAGGGTCCAGCCCTGGGTGGCGGACAGCAGGCTTGGGCCATGGGGCTCCTCCCCCCCACAGCTGTGAGGCTCACATCCCCATTGCCCCTGGCTCTTGCTGCCTTCACCAGCCCATTATGCCCCCCCCCCCACCCCCAATACCTGCCCCCTGCTGACCTCCCCATCTAAGGCTTAATGTGTCCCTGGGCTTGCCAGGCCTGAGTGTGTCTGCTGCTGTGAAAAGTGCTGTTTGTTACTTTCACAGCAACAGAGTCTTCTTTAAAAAGACCCTCCAGAGCAGCTTATTTGTGTTTCTGTTCTGTTTAGGGCCAGTAAAGAAGAGAGAGACAACAACATTATTTTTATTATTGAGTCTGCAAAAAGGGTCAATAAATTACAAGGAGTTGGACATGTGTATGTGCCTATTTAGGAAAAATTTGTCAGTGCGGCCATCAGCAAGAGTTTTAGGCCTCACTTTGAGGCTACCAAAAAAAAGTCTTGTGAGACCACCCCTCCATCCTCCCCCCCCCCCCCGTGCATCACAAGGGCTCTAAAGGAGCATTAGTTTGTCAGCTTCTCCTTGTTAAGCAATCATTGCTGTTTACGAGGTAACAAATGAAGATGTATATAACTGGGGTAGGCAAACTTTTTGGCCCAAGGCCTGCTTGGGGAAATTGCATGGAGGGCCATGAATGTAGGGCTGGGGCACGGGCTTGGGGTGCAGGGTCTGGCCCGGCACTGCTGCTAAGGCAGGCTGCCTGCCCTGGCCCCATGCTGCACGGCTCCCAGAAGTGGCTGGCACTACATCCTGGGGGAGGGGTTCCTGGCCACTGGGAGCTTTGGGTGTGGAACCCACAGGTTAGGGCAGTGTGTGGAGCCCTCTGCCCCCCCAGGGGGAGCGGCATGGTGCCATGGGGGTGGCAATCCCATGAGCTGCATCCAAAGCCCTGAGGATCCAGCCCACGGGGCTGTAGTTTGCCCAGCCCTGCTATTAATTCTTTAAGCAGATATTCATCTATTGAGTACAGACTCGTATACAACTTTTGTGTAGCTTTTTCTCCTTTATTGCTCACATGGGATGGTGGTTTCCAGCAGCCCCTTTGTCATCAGTAACTGAGGATTTACATGTTTATTGCAGCTTATGTGCTCTGAAGCAGCCACGCACACAGCCAGTAACATCAATACGTACACAGCAGCCATAGGAGGCTGCAATGGCTCTTCAGATAATAGTGATGTTGCTAGAAACTTGTGTGGTAAGGACAAACTAAGGGAAAGCAGCTGTATTTTGGATGAGCCCTTGAGATTTGAGGAATGTAAGTGACTTCTGCCACTCAAGCTCTCCCTGTCTTTTTATTATTAGTTATCAGTGACCTGCAAGGATTAAACAGCTGGGTTTGTAGACATACCCAGAAAAACAGATTCAACTTGTACAGTGCAAGCTACTGCTACAAAAGGGACCTATGCAATGGGAGAAAGAAACCAGAGAGTATCATTCCCTGCAAAGGCAGATAGGAAGTGGATACTGCAAACTCATTTGCTGTCTGTTTTTTTTGTTCCTACCGCCCCCTGCTCCTCGTACAACCAAACACAGCTGAACTACATTTATTACTAGGCCACCACCATTGAGCAGATACTGAAGAGAGGAAAGTAACAAATATTGACAGAAGTGGGGGGACAACTTTCCTCTAGCTGGGGTAAGCAGGCATGGATGTAAGGGGGGAGATATTAAGAAATGGAGAACTAAAGGCAGCAGGAAAGACTTGCTAGCACAGAGATCAATTAGATTATGGGCCAGTCTCCCTTGGTTGAAGGTGAAGCGGCCCAGGGCTTTGGGAGAGAGGGACAGATCAGACAATGTAACACCGTGTTAGGTCTATGATTTTATAGTTCAGACACCAACAGCTCTAATACTGATTTTTATTTCCTCATATTCCTCTGTCAGAGTCACTCAGTTATTAGGGAAGTTCTGTATATAGCAGGAACAGAGCAGAGTGTAGCCACTGCATGCACCAGTGCAAACATGATTTCATGTTCTCCAGCTGCAGTCATTTCTGAAGGCCCAATGCCAGCCTGAAGCATTTTACTGAATCTTTACATAGCTTCTAAAAAGGTGCGGGCTCCAGTTTCTCCATCAGGGATTTGATCCAGTTTGTGCCATTGATTAGTTTAGTGGTGGCAATGACATATTCTGTGCCTCCATCTTCCATCTGAGAAAGAAACCTCAGTGCAGCAATTTCAGCATAGGTCACACCTCCCAGAAAGAACACCAGCGTTACTCTGTTTTCTCCCTGTTGACCTGAACATTTATAGAGACAGTTACAAACTGGACTGGCGCTGAAAGGACAGGGTTATTCTGAAGTCACCCTAGGGCCAAACTGAAGCACAGACTTCGGTCAAATTGCGAAAGTGATATGGAGCTGTTGGATAGAGCACTGAATGGGTTTTATTTCTGGCTCTGCCAGTGAGCTCAGGCAAATCCCAGCCTCTCTATGGTTCAGTTTCCCTATTGTAAAATGGAGGTAATACCTCCTTTGTGAATACTATCAGATTTACTGATGAAAAAGGCTATACAGTACAATAGCTAGGAATTATTTCTACCACCTTAGGGCAATGATCAAAGGCAGCTCACTGTACTGAAGTTGGGAAGATGATAAACCTAGAATTACTAATCAAATGAACAGTCCAGGTGGATGCTGTCGGTCACTATATCAGACTCTGTAAGTGAATTTAACAGTAGAACGGTCACAGACTAATCAAGTTACTCCAAAGAAGCTTACGCTTTTTTTGAAGGCCAGTCGGTAACTGCTGCCTCTCTTCAAAGTGGGGTCCTGGGAGCATCTTTAAAACTTCTTCTATGCTACGCCACCCTGGGCGAGCAAGCAGCTGTGCCAAACGCACACTTAATGGAGCATAGCCACTGTACACATATGAAATATCATTTGGGTTCTGTAGAAGGAGAGGGAAATGAACAGCAGTAGAGTTTTCTACTGAAAAGTGACACTTCAGCATATTAAAATCTTGCAAATGTACAAGCTCTCCCCACCCGCCACCTGTGTCCATCTTCCAACTGGTCTGTCTGTTGATAGAAGTATTCAGTTTACCTGTTCATTAACATCATCCATCCACAGCCGCATGGTTTTCCTGATTGTTGGGTAGTTGTTTCTACTGCTTGTCTGAAGTTTTAAGAGTCCAGCCTTTTCCAGATTGTTTAAGGTTAATATATGTTCATAGCCGTAAGTCTGTAACATGAAGATTTTGCCTTTAATGTAGTACTGTCATTTACGCATCAAGAGCGAGTAGAAATAAAATCAGGGGATTTTTATGTAACACTAGACACTAACCAAACAACTTGCTGAAGTCTGAAATTTATAGACAAGACACCATCAAGGTTTGCAAGACAATGAGAGACATTTTAAATAGTGAATTCAATTAAACACTGATTTTAGGGACACAGTTTCAAGACAACTCATAGGGGAACAAGTGAGTGTGTAAAGTTAAAATGAATGTTTACAAATGTCTTTTTGCAGTGTGCAACAGAAAGCATGACAGTGGCCCAAAACAAAATTATATGCATGTTTTAAATAAATATGTTTAAATATATTTCACATTGTTAAAAGTTTTTAAAAACACAGGACAGTGATTAAAACACGTGTAGGCCTTGATCCTGTGAAGTTTTACACATGTGAATAGTCCTATTTAACTCATTAGGATCACTCATGTGTGCACAGATATGTATGGTGTGCAAATCTTTCCAGGATTGAGACCTTAATTTGCAAGGAATATCCACATTATTAGTTAAACAATTCTAGCCTGACCTGGAGAATCTCTCTTTTATAATGGTCCAACACCTTCTGCTTGAGTCCACTATTACACACTGACTGCAGGCAAACCAGCCTTAATATCTTGATCAGTGGATGTTTTTGAGCAATGCAATCTTCAGTGTAATTGTTGACCTATAAAGAAACAGACATCCAAGCTGTCAACCAAAAACCTAGGTTAGGATTTTAACAGAGCTGAAAAGAAAAGCTCTGTTTTTGCTTTTAATGGCAAAGCAAAGATAACATTCTCAGAAGATGCTTTTACGCTTCCCATAGTGATGGACAAGGTAAAACAGGGATCACAGCAGCTACATAAGCAGCTTAGATATATGCAAAATAGCTTTGTAGTGTCAGTGGTTCCAATTAACAAGCTTTGTCAATGGCGTTAACAATGGATATCTATGATCCTATTTGATACACTGCAAGTATTTTGCAAACTCTCATCCTTGATTCCACCCCCACCCCCATATCATTAGAGCACTACACAAGTCAAAGCACAGCACACTGAAGCTGTGTCGACAGTTGCCCGTGCTGCACTCTATGCAGCAGAACCACAGCATTGTAACGGTGACCTTAGTCTCCCCGGGCCAGATAGAAAATGCAGCACAGCAGCTATTGCCCATCCACACCAGAAGACGGACAGGAGGCCACGGATGCAGGTTAATTAGGCTGCAACTTTATTCACTTTAATGTCTAGGAAAAGCCAACAATAAATTGTACAGTACAGGGAGGAGGGAGAATGGGCTCTCTGCTGATGCAGATTTAGGAACCCCCTATACTCAGCTCCCATAAAAGATGCTTTCCTGCTGAGCCTTTCCCAATCCAATTGATCTGATAAGCGCATCCCTTCCATAGCAAGTACCTGCCCTGGACAGCCACTAGAAGTTATACATACAAGTTGCGAGATAACCTAACCTTGGGTCCTCAGATCAGCTGTGTGGAAGGTGAAAAAAACCCACCCTGCCTTGGCCAATCTGGCAGTGAGGGGAAAATTCCTTCCCAGCCCCCCAGAGAAGAGGCAACCAGAGTAATGGCAACAGAATGCCAAAAGCAAACCTGGTCCTATGCAAAGTACATGGATAGGTAGGTGGGAGCTTCCAGCCAGATCCTCATAAAGAGGCCCTCTTCGTGGCTACGTGGGGTATAAATACCTCTCCCAGTCAGCAGGAAGGGCAATACAGTAATCTTGGCCTGGCCCCAATTGGATCCTTCCCTTCCTGTCCATCGCTGTAAGCTTTCCTCCTTTTTGGCCCTGTTACAAGGGAGCCCATAAAGGGGCAAAGCCCCTTTTCGTCCAACTTACCAGACCAAGACATACTTATAAAAAGCCTACTTAAATTGTGCCCACTGCATCCTAAGTGGTATGCACCACTTGGAAAGAACGTCTCCATAACGCACAAGGAACATACTAAAAGTTTTCAAGACTGACATCAAATCAGAGTCAACCATTGTCTAGGTTTCTCTGTATTAACACACCCCCACCAAGTTTTGTGATTAGGAGACTGTGGTTAGAAGATAAAAATCACGTAAAGGCAAGATCTTGCTTTCCACCCACCTTGTCAGTGTCTATTCCTGACATGAACTCTTGTTCCACTGTTAAATTATCAAAGAAATCTTCTGATGCTTAAAAAAAAAAAAATCAATACATTAGTAAGTCGGTACCTAAAAATAAGGGTCAGTTTATCTGTGTATTAAATGGTGTCGCAGAGTCGCCCAAGTACAAATAAGGCCAGTATTTTGTTCCTGGTGTCTGAATTTTTTATGAAATCAGCAAAGTTGTATCTTTGGCTGCAAGACATAACACAAGATCAACTGTAGGTGGAATACTGAAAAGGATACTTACTAGTAATGTCTTTGATTAGCTCCGCAATCGAGGTATGGTTTGCTAGAGAACTTCTTGCTGCCTGCATGTGTGGCAGTTGTGAAACGAACTGCTTGATCTCCCCAACTGTTTTAGCATGGTGTCTTTCCTAAAAAGACCCAGCAATTATACTTTAGAGCTTATTCATTATAATAATAAATGTCTGTAAATCATTTCATCAAAAGGTGTGTTTTTGTCTGTTTAGTGTGTACTGTGTTCATTGCTTTACGAAAAATGGAAAGTAGTGAGCTTCATTACTGTCATCTTGAAACACTGATCCGTTACCTTCAGTGACATCTGACCTTTCAGATAGGCCACATTTACAAAAATATATTGTTTCCTAGAACAGCACTGTTGCTTCATCAGTTTATAAAGCTGTTGTGTAAATGCACCATGAGAAAAACACCACTGGCATCAGAGTGATATCTTATTTTACAAGAGAGGCTGCTAATCACGTTTCTCTGTGCAATTACATTAAAATAGTACAGCATCTTGCACTCCTATTGTGCCTTCCATCCAAAGATCCCAGAGTACTTAAGTGTTCGTTAAGCAAGCCTCAATTGACCTCTGAGGTTGGCAAGTATTATTATCCCCATTTCACAGATAGGGAATCTGAGGCCCACAAAAGTGAAGTTTTATTTGCTTTGGTAGATGAGAGGAGCGGCTGCTGATCTTCCACACAAATACATCAAGTAGTATGAGGAGATTCAAGATCTTATCATTAAGAGTCACTGGATTTGAGATGCAGTCACTGTGACATACTATTTCAAAACCATAGACACTGTAGCTGCTCTGTAGCTAAGGAGTTAAATCCCTAGGATAAGGTAACATACAGTAGATATTAAACCAATCTTATAAAGTTCTACTGACCCATTTACTCAGGTGGGTCTTTTTTTGACAGGCATGTAAAATATTAGCTTAAATTCTTATCTTTATTTCTGTCAAATATAAGGAGAATCCTTGAGAAAGCAGAAAGAAAAGGAGGTTGCAGATGTCTCCCTGCTCTCTCCTGCCTTAGGTCTAGTTTAGAAAAGAGACTGAAAATCTTATGCAACAGTTTCAAACATTTCAGGGATCTGCAATCTGCAAAGTGTTGCCTGAAACATTTTAAAAGCTACACTCGAAGGGCTGTAAAGAGAAGAGGCAAAGGAAACTGCAAAGATGGAACCCAGGTTGAAAGATGATATTACAATGTTCTATCAATGGGTAGTAGAGAGTATAAAACTTCACGTTCATTAGAGATGGTGTAAGGAGGCAGGTTTAGTGGTTAAAGCCAGGGACTGGGTCAGAAATAATGGGGCATTCTGGTGCTCGCACTGCCACTGACTTGTTGCCTGACTGATGGTTAAGCATGTTATCCAGCTCCACCATGCTTCAGTTTCCCCACTGCAGAACAGGGAGAACACACCCCTCTCTCGCAGGGTGTACGACTTAACTAGCATTTTTGAAGCTCTCAGCTCCTCAGATGAAAGCTGTCAGAGAAGCGTGAAGTGCTTGGCGTACCCTGAGGAAGGGGAATAGAGAGTATTTCCCCTCTCTCCAAAACTGAATAGCAGCCTATTTAGTTTGAACTAACTTTTAAAATAAGTCCCAATCGTTAAAGTCTGCCCCAAGCAATCTAGAAAACCTGGTCTGATGAAGCGCAGACATCTAAGAATTCCTAGTCAGAACAATTCAGACATTTGTGTTTTGCCCAGTCAACCTATCCACATCTTGTCACAATGACTACAAAAGTAAGCGCTCTTAAAAATTATCTTGACTAAAATGTAAACTATACAAATGGGCAAGTACAGGCAGGAGAGCGATAATGAAGTCTGCAATTTACAAGCCCTTCGCTGCCAAAGTACTGCTGTTTCATTATCACCTATTACATCTGACAAAATCTCACATCTCTTTCCTCCCTTCCAGTGTGAAGTATTTTAATCTTTGGGAGCTTCCAACACTAATTCCCCAGTAAGTGTCTATTACTGCAAGTCAAATCTGAATGCACAATTTAGATGGATATATGGTACATCTAACTGGCCTTAAGATTGGCAGAAGTGACTAAAAGCAGATGGAAGGAACAAAAAATTAACACAGTCAGCACAGCAGGTCACACAGTTAAGCACTGTGTGACTTTTGTTTCCTCGTTTTGCATGTGTGTTTGTTTTTAAAAGCAGGAGAAGACTGTTCAATTCTATAGCTAATGAGCAACAGCTGACAGGCCAACTGGAGTCTCACTGTTGGTAAACTGCACACCTGTAATAGGTGCCAATTGGCTAAAAGGCAACTAGTGTCTATTAGTCCTTGGCCATGTACACTCTTATTCTTGTGTATTTGACTGCAGCAGCTAGAAGCTATCAGGATCCCATTGTTGTGTGTACAAAATCTAGCACAAAGAGATGGCCAAGCCCCAAAGAGCTTGTAGTTGAAGAAATCCTTAAACCAGCATAAGCGCCTCCCATTCTCTAGCCAGCCCTCCACTGGTCTTACACCCCACTCCTCCAGTTGCGAGTTCTTTGGTTTTCCTAAAGGAGGGAGGATGATCTAGTCACTCAGATTCAATTCCCTGCTGTGTCTCCGACTTTGTGTGTGACTGTGACACCCTGTACCCCATGTTCACCACTTGTATATGGTTATGATATCTTTTGTGCAAAGTATGCCTCATACTGTTGAAATGTGTGAAACAAACATGGCATGTAAAATTATGAGGTTTTGCTATAGGATTGTTACTGAAACATGCTGTGGTTCTGGGTAAGGCCCACAAACCAATTTCTCAGAGACAAAAACACCCTAGCACGCCAGTAAAGTGCTAAGGAGCCATTACCGGTGTAATCGAACATTCTCCAGGGGTGGTGGTGGGGGAGTTGTAAACAAGAAATTTACAATTCATCTGAAGGACAGTTTGGAGCTCACGTATGCAATGGAACTGCCTGGCCCCATGACTCAGGAAGGAATTTTTCAGCACAAAGGGTTGAGGGTATAAGAAGGGGAGAAAAAAGTGTCCCTAGCCACCTTTCCATCTCTCTGTTGATGACAACGACGACTCTGAAAGAACTGAACAAAGCAGGGGAGTGGTCCCAGGCCAACCTGTGAAATGTATTGCAGCACATAGTGAGACAAGCCTTTTGCTTTGAAGCCTATTAGGCCTTGGTAAAGTTTAGGAATTAGGCTATGCGTTTATCCTTTTTTCTTTTGTAACCAATTCTGACTTCTAGGCCTTACTACTTGTCATCTGTCTTTCTCTAGTTAAGAAACTTGTTTTATTTAAATCAGTGTGTTTTGTTGAAGTACTTGGGAATCTCTACTTAGGTCAACAAGCCTGGTGCGTAATCATTACCCATTGTTGGAGTGATGAACTATCTAGGAGCTTGGACTGTCAAATGGGCTACTGAGCAGTACAAGACACACGTGTCTGGGGGGCAAGGCGTGGGCTGAAGGATATCCGGGTGTGGCCCTGTATGCAATTCATGGATGGCTGGGCATAGCAGTCATGTGTTCAGGTGGGAGTGACTGCATGTTGGTGGCAGAGTGAGCAGAGCCTGGACGGGTTGGTGTTCATCAGGAAAGTAGTATAAAAGGCATCCCAGGCTGGAGAGCTAAGGGGACAAAGCAGGCCACAGGTTCAGATTGCACCCTGGGGAATGTCACAGTGACTTTTGGCAAGTCACTTAGGGTGAAATCCTGTTGCCACTGAAGTCAAAGGGAGTTTTATCAGTGACTTCAGTTGGGCCAATATTTCACTTTTTGTGGCTCAGTTCTCCATCTGTACAATGGGGATAACAACATTCTCCTACTTCACAGGAGTGCTGAGAGGATAAACACACTCCAGATTTTGAGGTGTGATAATGAGCGCTATATAAATATCAAGTCTGATTTAGACTGTAAGCTCTTTTGGGCAGGGACAAGTCTTTATTTCTGGTATTTTTATGATGCACTTAGCATGCTGGGTGGTGCTATAAAGTTAATGAGGCTTTAGATTAGTTTAAGATGCTTAAGCTACTTCAAGACCCTAAAGAATTTTAAAGTGGAGATGAGCTCAAGCCAAAACCTGGAATCTGAACCATCACTAACTGTGGGACAGTCTGGATCCCATGTGTTCAATTTACTGAAAACTACTAAGGAAATAAAATGCCAAAGGCTGCATTCATGTAATACTAAGGTAGGCATTGGAAGGGTCTTAGAATCATAGACTATCTGGGTTGGAAGGGACCTCAGGAGATCGGGTATTAGTGGATCTTAGCCTTGTTTCATGCTCAAATGTGCAGAGCAGTCAGACCCAACTCTCCACCCGGAAGGAGCAGACTGCCCAGATGACATGCTACTGGGCAGTACACTGTGTACAAGTCCTTTACCTCAAAGGCTGCAGATATGATTTTGGCTTTCTTGCTTAGCACTGACCCCACAGCATTGAAGTTCTTGTCTCGAATTTCAGCATACAGCTCCTCAGCAGAATTCAGCTGAAGCTTCTTCGGTTCCGTGGGGAGATCCTTGCCACCCTCACCCTGCTTCTTAGGGGCAAACTTTTCAGGAGGGAGTTTCACATAAGCTACCAACACAGCAAGAAAACAGACAAATTAGAGCTCAAACCCCAGGACTTAAACTGACCAACCAACCAAAACCTTTCCCCAAGCAAGAGGCAGCTCTAGCCTTGTGTAAACACCCATATTACAACTTGGAAGAAATGTTGCCACATATAAGATGATTTCCCCTAATTTGAAAGGGTAAAAATCCCTACTAGCTATATGTAAACAAGGAGCCCTATACACAGATCTATACAGTACCAGAGAGATGCCTTCTGCTCACCCTCATCAGTACATTAGGTGGAAGTTACCAGCTCCACATGCTTCTGGCCCTAGAGTTTTCATCATCCCATGGAGCATAAAGAAAGCGGGGTAAATGGCTTTACAAAGCGCGTGCAGAGAGCATCAGCTTCAGTGGAGGGTGGAAACTAACAGCATGTTGAGGGGACATTTTAGCTAAAATCCCTATTCTTGTGAAAAGTGCCCTGGGATCACTAATGTCCATGTACAGCTGACATCCCAAGGACTCACACGTAGCGAAGAGCATTGTGCTCAAATCATCTTCTTGGGATGGATGAAGCACTGAGCTCACCTTTTTGGGATTGAAACCAGGGTTTTTAATTCATCAAGCAACTAAGCCACCCCTCTTGTAGGTTCAGCTAAATTATTCTCACCTTCATCCCAAATTCCACTTGGCACCCTGCACTTTATTCTAGCACTCAGGAATTTTATTCTACTCCATTCGTTTCACCGTCCATGGTTTGCTGCACTTACTATTTTGAATTCCATATATTTCATCAATCAGGCCTTCATAAGTAAGCTGAGTAGCTAGAGGAGACAACAGGTCTACATTGCGGTCAAGCAACAAGAGGGTATCAAAGACTGGAAATATTGAGTTCTGGCCTCCAGGGAACTCTCGCTTCATCCTGATCATCATGTTAGCCACATGCTGGAAAGAAAATATTTGGTTCGTTATGGCTCAGACCATGAAGGGTGGCTGTGATAACTAGCTTTAGAGACATATGCACGTATGAAAACAGGAAAAGAAGTGCATGTATAAGAAGCGAATGGGAGGAGAGGCAAGCTGTGTAACTGGTACAACTGGAGGAAGGGCCATTAAGAAACAAACCAAACTATTCTACGACAAAACTGGTTAGTTTAGTCTGACAGAATGGTCACAGAACCTGAACTCTGCATTCAGTTCCAGATGCCTCCTTACCAAAAGAGATACTTATGAACCGCACGGAGTTCAGAGAATAAGAACAAAAATGATCTGGTAAGAGGGACTGAATTATGGGGAGAGAGCAAAAGGATACAACACATGTAACTTGACTAAGTGATGAATAAAGATGAAGGTACATAAACCCTTCAGCTATCAGTAGTCGGTTAACTCCAAGGAGGGAGGGGAATTATTTAGAATGGTTAAGAGAGTCTAACTAGGAGAAAAGGGATGAAGTTAGGTCAAATACCAAGGAATCTTCTTGACAGTGAAATCTATTTGTCTGTGGAACTGTCTTCCGTGGGGAGGCGTGCAAGCCCAACTGGTTGGGATATTTAAATTAAATTACACAAAGCACTAAAGAGGTAGAGCAGAGAACATTCATTCATTGGTCAGGGTCAATAGGTCTTTATCAACTCTAATTTACTCATAGATTTGTGGACTTTAAGTCAGAAGGGACCATTGTGATCTAGTCCAGGGGTCTCAAACACGCATGCAGCCCGTGGGGTTATTTCCTGCAGCCCGCCAAGCTCCCCGCCCCCCCGGAGTTATTTCCTGCGGCTCACCAGGCTCCCCTCCCCCTCCCCCCAGTGCGCCGCGTCCCCGCTCCTCTGCCTACTTGCAGGCGCTGTTTGGCGGCGCATAGCGCTTTCCAGGAGGGAGGGGGGAGGAGCGGGGAACTGCATGCTCAGGGGAGGAGGCGGAGAAGAGGCGGGGATTTGGGGAAGGGTTTGGAATGGGGGCGGGGAAGAGGTGGGAAGAGGCAAGGCAGAGACAGGGCCTCATGGAAGGGGTGGAGTGGGGGCGGGGCCGGGGGCAGCGCGGGTGGGGTGTCAGTGACACAGCCCTCAGGCCAATGTACTAGTCCTTATGTGGCCCTCGTGGTGATTCGAGTTTGCGATCCCTGATCTAGTCTGACCTCCCGCACGTTACAGGCCACAGAACCTCACCCACAAATTTCTGGGATTCCAACATCATAGTGTTCATGAAAACCAAGTGAACTGTCCAAACTCCAGTGAAATACAGACATACATATCACCGTGTGTCAGCCTCTCAGCAGCCAGCTGACTTTCACCAGGGAGGGGGGGAAGATATCTGGGCAGGCAAGAAGACCAGTAGGGAACACACTTATAAACACGTTCCTTTAGGGGAGCAACTCAGAGGGGGCTCGTGACAGTAAAACCCGCAGTGACAGATTGACTGAGAATTGTTTCCACCAACAGGCGCCCAAGCAGCAAAATCCAGCTCGTGACCCACAGTATCAATAAACCCAACACACACTAGTGGCAGCTCCAAAACAACCACCACCAGAAACAAAAGGATTTATCTTCTTAGAAACAAAGATGTTTTAAATTTGTTTTACCCGTGCACAGTCCCCCTTCCCGAAGATCTGTGGGATAGTTCCATAAAGTGCCTGTAAGGTCATCAGACCCTTGGCTGCATGGTACAGACTTGTCTGGTCACTCTCCAAGTAACACTCCTAAATGACAGGGAAAGGAAGGTTACAGAAACGGAGGATATTTAATTAGCCTGATCATCTTAAACGTAGAACCTGGCTGAACTGGATGGCTTGAGGGATTGCTTAAAGGATACGGAGCCTTTCACCTCCAGGTTTCAGTGATCCAAAGTCATTACTTGCTATCAGCGAGCACTGGGATACCAGCTGGTGCTTTGCTGCAGGCCCCAGTGGACAAGCATGCAGGTCACAAAATCATCATGATAGTTAGCACTAGCTGTCCGACTGAAGGGTTGTCTATATGAACAGTGAGTGCACGCTGAGCTGGGGTGTAAATCTACCCCACACTGACCTGCCATACACCAACTGTCCATGAGGACCCTGCTGCCACACGGTAAAAGTTCCCCAGTGGACTCTGATCTACCCTGCTTTCAAAGCTAGCACAACACAGATGTATGCCCCAGCTTGCCCTGCACCCAATGGTTTGTATACACAAGCCCACAGAAGATGCTCCAGGAGTGAATGGGCTGTGGAGACTAAGCTAGCCCTTCCTGCCCTTTTACATGGGGTCAGGGTCGAGGAACCTTGCCCCGCCTCCTCCACACCCCCTGCAGTACATGTTCTGTGGTTAAATAGGACAGTGATCTCCAGCAATGCCAACTGGGGACGTTTCCAGCACTAAACTCACTTTAAAAAGTGAGTCAGAACGTGAAAGTGAATGCTACCGCTCACCATGCTATTTAGCCGTCCATACAGCATTGCAGGTGCAGGCTGGTTGTTTAGACACATGCACAGAACAACCAAAAATTCAGTTTGAGAGAAAAAATGACCCTGAGATTAAGCCCAGCGCTCTCCTCCATAGAGGAGAGAGACCTCAACCGTGAGAAGAATTCAAGAGGAGGGGGAAGATTACAGCTGGGGCCAGGAGCGACAATGGGTCGTTTGATTACTCCTCCCGGAAACACTGCTTCTGTGACACCAGCCGGCGGTCCAGCGACAGGACTGCAAAGCAGCAACTTTGATGTGGGCCAGCAACAAGGGGAGCTGGATTCACAAGCAGAACAACTCCTCGTCCTGGGGGCTCTCTCTGCTCAGAGCGATTAGAGTTAATAACGACCATTCGGGAATTGTTATGAGATCAAACCCATTATTTTAGAATTCTCTAGCCAATGTGCTGCTCCTAATTTAATGCAGCAGAGTAACACAGCTGAAACAACAAGTCTCTTTCCTGTGACTTGGTCAATTAGAAAATGTGTCACCAAGCTGGCAAGTTTTATCATGTCCGGACATCCTCTCTGCTGCTCACACAGGGCTAGATTCAATACACTAAGGGGAGATGGCTAAAGGAAGCCGCACACAGACTTAATGGCACTACAGGTGATGTGCTGGCAATGCAGGATATATATATATATATATATACACACACACACACACACACACAGCACTGTTGCCCATCTTAAGACAAGTGTTAAGTCTTTGTGTTGCTGTGGTGTGTGACACCCTAACAATTACAATTTACCCTTCTGTAACACATTTAACACAGGAAACTTCAAGTTCTTTATAAAGGTTTGTTATTTAAGCCTCACAAATTCTGTTCATGCAAGTATTACCCCATTAGAACAGATGGGAAAGCTGACACATAGCCTGGTAAAATGATGGGTCCGTGGGTGCATCACGGCATTCAGAAACAGACCCCAGGAGTTCTGACTCCCAGTCCACTGTTCTACTACAGTCAGACCACATTTGCTCTGTAACTCCTTTTATTGCCTTGTGGCTAATCAGTCTGAAAAGTGCTTTGAGATCCTTGGATGATGGATGCAACACAAACGTGCAAAGTATCTTTTCCCTCAAGGAAGAAATCAGCACTTACTTTAAATGCACTTTCAGACTCCATGGATAACAAGTCTCCATCAAATGGAATGAGGTCCAAACTGTACTGCTCTCTGTGAATGAAGGATCCCAGAACGCCCTGATCCTTCAGCCGCTGCTCACACAATAGGCTGCGACGGGGCACAAACAAGATGTGGAAGTCCCTCAGCGGAGAGCGAACTCTGTCTTCACTGGAAGAGAGTCAGCTTAAGTTGTCATAAGATTGAGTACAGTAACAGTACACTAACCTTGGTTTCTCAGACTGGCAATACAGAAGACAAAGGGGCACTGAATGGAAGCAAGACAGAGTTCCTGACTGATACTTTCAAGTTCCTAATAAATAAAGGCAACCCTTCTCAGCCTTTTATTTCAGAATATTTTGTACAAATCAACACCTTTACAGTGAAGGGGATGGCGCAAGGATTAAGCAGTAGGTCTGTGGCCTAATACTTATTCTGCCCAGATCTACAGGTTCGAATCCCAAGCAGGGTTGACTCGGCCTTTACCTTTTGCCATTGACTGTGGGTGGGTCTTTCAAACAAGAGCTATCTGCTCTGATAAACATGAATGGTTCCAGGGCAATTAATAAAAACTGAGTAGAGATTTTCCCTGGTGTCCTTAACCAAAAATTTCCCCCTCTCCATCCTGTTGCTATGCACCTGCTTCTCATCCTCCAACTCCAGAAATGACGGCATTTCAGTGATGCTGTACGTATAGGCCATGATTCTGATCCCAGTCATGCCAAGTTGTGTAGCAGTTTCACACTGAAGTGAAAGATTTATTATTAGTGAGTGGGCTGAAATCTGCCCAACTTATGTCACTCATAACTTATGCCTGGTATGAACCTGGGATGGGAGGAGGAGGGGGGGAAAAAGAAAACATTAACTCCACTGCACTACCACAGCTCTGGGAAGCAGCTGTTGTCTTTTCACTGAAACACCAACTTTACCTGAGCACATTTTCAGCAATTATATCCATTAACTCTAGCCTGGGCCTGACAAAGAAAATAATATTCTTGACATCGGCTGGGGGCAGACGGCCCGCCTTGAGGGTGAACATCTTCTCCACCTCATGTTCCTGTGAGGAGACAAAAATGGTATTCAATCACGGTATCCAACTCAACTCCTGTTATTTTGAAAACTGGTTTCAGAAAGGGCCACATCAGCTGGAGTTGATCCAGTAGTTGTTACTGTGACACCTTATCTAAGGATAGCAACATGGATTTCTCTTCTATTTCCATATGCTGATTATGTAAATTATTAGTTTACTGCATTACATCACCATTAAAGATGGAGGTTCTGCACATCTGGTCTGTGGGAGGCGAGTTGGCAGAAGAGCAGTAAGTGATATTCGAAAAGGCAGAGTCTGTTCTTGAAGCTCATTTAGACTGTTGCTTTATAGCAGAGAAATAAAAGACTGGCAAACCGTGGTGACAGCATTGGACAGTAAGAATTAGGGTTTGAAAAGCAAAAACTAGGACAGTTTATAGAAATTGTGCTAACAGTCTCTAGAGGCAATTATGAGACTGAGGGTCCGAATAGCTTTTGAGAGTCTCAGTATTAATCAGCACAACATGAATGCCATGTAGGGCTTACCTTTAAAAGTGAGTATTGTGCAATTAATCCAAAGGGTCCTGTGAGGTACTCATCCCACACTATTGCCTAGGAAGAAAAAAAAGCCACGGAGAAAAGTCAGTTGCTCCAAAGAGGAAAGAAAACCCTGGGGTAGGTGAGCTGCCCTCAGAAGCTCAAACATTTGCTTTCCGAGGAAGTGCTGATTTTAAAAGACAGTCATGAATTAACGGTTGAATTTCAACAACCCTTTGCCCATCTCTAGTTCCTTTCATTAGAGGAGCACAACACGCTTCAAATATGCTAATTAAACCTCCCAAGAGATTTTTACTGAATCGGAAAACCATGCAGCCCTGCCTCAGTGAGTCTAGCAAAGGGGAAAGTGACAAGGAACTGAGGTGGCTGGACTCTGGGGCAAATTTGGTGCAGCTGCATTTACTACCCGGAAGACAGTGGAGTTCCACTCAGTGCAAGTACAAAACCTGACCCAGTGTCATGGTCACTGTTGGCCAGTTTAGCAGGGCACCTGGTAAGAGCATTAAGTGAGCTTTCTACTCACCCTAGTGAAGACATGTCAAAGGCAAAACTTCCTGTGCAGTGACTGGTACATGCTGGGCTCTGCCTGCCTTACCCCACAGAGATGGCTACATTTTAATGATGCTGCACAGCATGACAAGTTTGCGAAGCCACCAAGAGTCAGCAGTCCAAGCTCCTGTAACCATTTGTCATGACCACTTCAGCCACTGGCCAGCATGGCTGCTTTTCACTAAACTCCTGTTCTTCATGTACTACAACTCCACTCTTACCTGACTCTACCCTCACCCTCTCCCTGGTACTCTGTCTGTCCTCCACTAACTCCACACTGCACCTGACACTCCCTCCCAGAACTTCTGAAAGCACCTGGCCTACAGAGCAGTCCAGATGCCACAACCACACACCCTGTGCCGTCTTCTGACTGAACTTGAGGCCTATAGGGCAGGGACTCAGTTGCTTGGCACATTCTGACCACAGGACAGCCCAGCACTGGAGCCAGCCTTACACAATGGCTGAGTTTCTAGTCTGAGTTTGCAAAGCATTTTGGGATAATTTATTACCACCCTTGCGCGGGCCTGTGCAGTGATGTTGCCATGGGCTCCTGAGGCTTTTTACTTCAGGGGTCCCTAGAGTGCACAGGGTGTCAAAGAAGCAGCTGGGCTGTTCCTAACACCTCTTCCTCTGCATGTAAGTGCTAGTCCCGTGTGAATGCAAGTGACGCTGAGTGACAGAGAAAGGAATATTCCTTATTTTAGTTTGGATGTGTTTCCACATGGGATGTTTGGATGGGGGCTAGCTAAGGTCTAGAGCCCATGAGGCAAGGTGCATTTACCAGAAGTCTGAAGTGCCTGGAGATGCTGAGACAGAAGGGCCTGGAAAGGGTATCGACTGTTATTGCTAGGCTGTTTATCAGGGAAATTATCTGTAGACCAGGAAGGCCCGGTTGGCATCTCAGGGTGGGGCCAACCCGCCCGGTTGTCAAAACTATAGACCAGGACCAGGGTGAGAAGAGGAGTCGCTTCCCCAGCCCCTGAGAAGAGCCCAGAAAGGATCGTACAGCTGCAGATTAGGATGGGGGGGAAGGAGACCAGAGCATCGCATAACGCTCTCAGACTACAGCCCCGGGGAGAGACATGGCACCCCACGCCGGGGGAGGACAGGAGAAATTCCCCCGGGAGTCAGAGCTGCAAATCGAGAGGAGGTAAAGCCGGGGGCGGCCCCGCAGGGGTCTCGGAGCCGGGCAGGGAGAGCGGGGCGGGCCCGCAGCCAGACAGGTCGGAGCGGCGACGGGGCGCGGGGCAGCCCCGGTAGCCAGGGGTCTCGGAGCCGGACAGGGGGGAGCAGTTATTGGGCAGGCGCCGGAGGGGGGGGGTCCCAGAAGCAGCAGCTCAGGCCCCCGGGTGAGGGGCGCTTGGCCGGGCCCCCTCACCTTGGAGCCCGCGCACTTGTCCAGGAACTCGCGCAGCTCCCTGCGCCCGGCCTCCCGCAGCGCCGTCAGGTTCACCCGGCCCGAGCTCAGGTGCGCCGCCATCCCGCGCCAGGCCCGGCCGGTCACATGACACCGCCGATCACGTGACTCGGCGAGGCTCTCCATCTCCCTGCTCAGGCCCCGCCTCCTCGAGCCCCAGAAGGCTCCCAACGACCCGGCCCCGCCCCCGGGGCCCGGCTATAACGGCTGACCCGCGCGCCGGGAGGCGGCAGCGCAGACACGTGACCCCAGTGACGGGACGGGTGTGGGACCGTTAGCCGCGGAGCTTGTCCTGCCCCGGGGCATTGAAGGAGCTGTGAGGAGAGGGCAGCTGGGTACTAGAGTAACGGCCGCTCCCCCGGGGGGGTATTGGGGTAGCGGGCCCTGCCCCGGGGGGGCCACTGGGATAACGGCTCCGGGGGGGAGAATATTGGGGTAACGGCCGCTGCCCCGGGGGGGGCATATTGGGGTAACGTCACCTTGCCTTGGGGGGGGGATATTGGGATAACGGCCGCTGCCCCCGCGGGGGCCACTGGGGTAACGTCACCGGCCCCCGGGGGGGAAGGGATACTGGGGTAACGGCATCTGCCCCGGGGGTGGGGTACTGGGGTAACGGCACCTGCACTGAGGAGGGAGAGTTACTGGGGTAACAGCACCCGTGGGGTAGGGGGACCGGATGTCCCAATTTTATTGCCCCAATATTTGGGGCTTTGTCTGATATAGGTGACTGTTACCCCCCATTACGTCCCGATTTTTCACACTTGCTGGCCGCTCACCCTGCCATGGCAGGAGGGGTTCTTACTGGAATCTCTATCTTAGGGCTGGTCTGTGGTTAAATAGGTTGCCACCCTGGCCACCTCACCTCAGAGCGTGACTGAAATCGCAGCTCTAGCCTATGTAGCTAGGGCTGGCAAAAATTGTAGACACAGAGGGCTGGTCCCTGCTACAAAGGTAGGTCAGGGCTGTAAAAACGTCACTGCTTATGGGGTGTAATTAAGGTGACCTAAGCCCCACTGTCACCATCAGTAGGTCGACTGAAGAATTTCTAGTTTAGAAATACCCAGTTATACTGGGGAAATATTCTTTTGTTTGCCAGTATTAGCTGTGTCCGCACAGGGACAGTTATACCAGCAAACCCATTTCAATGAAGACAAGGTCTTGTTAAAAAAAAATCACCCCCCCAAGTGCCTTCATGCTGCTATATCTCATTTCATTACTGGTATAAGTCTCTAGCCCTTATAGAGTTAAAATTTTGCACTTGAGTAGGAGTTGATAAAGCTGGGTCTCTGTTGCTTTTCAGTAAACATTGGAGACAGAACTAAAAGCCTTGTAGTGTGTTATGAGCAGTGCTGGAGGTAATGTGGAAAAAGCTGTTTTAGCCGTGGCTTGGTGATCCAGAAATAATAAATCTGTGATTGGCAAGTTCCAGCCATAGAATCATAGAAATGTAGGGCTGGAAAGGACCTCAAGAGGTCATCTAGTCCATCCCCCTGCACTGAGGTAGGACCAAGTAAACCTAGATCTTCCCTGACAGGTGTTTGGCTAACCCAAGGGTAGCCAACCTGGGGCTCCAGAGCCACATGCGGCTCCTTCAGAAGTTAATCTGCGGCTCCTAGTCTAGGCACCGACTGCGGGGCTGGAGCTACAGGCGCCAAATTTCCAATGTGCCGGGGAGTGCTCACTGCTCAACCCCTGGCTCTGCCCCCACTCCACCCATTCCTGTCCCCTCCCTCGAGCTTGCCGTGCCCTTGCTCCTCCCTCCCCCAGCACACCATGGAACAGCTGATCAGGCAGGAGAAGGAGGTGCTTATCAGTGGGCGGGAGGCACTGGGAGCGGGGGGACTGATGGGGGGCTGATGACGTATTACTGTGGCTCTTTGGGAATGTACATTGGTAAATTCTGGCTCCTTCTCAGGCTCACATTGGCCACCTCTGCACTAGCCTGTTCTTGAAAACCTCCAATGATCAGGATTCCACAACCTTCCTTGTAAGCCTACTCCAGGGCTTAACTATCCTTATAGTTAGAATTTTTTTTTCCAATACCAACCTAAATTTCCATTGCTGGAGATTAACTTCAGTGGACATGGAGAACAATTGATCACCATCCTCTTTAAACCAGTTCTTAGACTTATCAGGTCTCCTCTCAGTCTTCTTTTCTGAAGATTAAGTATGTCCAGTTTTTTTAACCTTTCTTCATAGGGCAGGTTTCTGGAGGTGGTGAGTGGTTCCAGCTGAGACCATTGCCTAGAATATTCCCTAATGTCCCATCTTAACTTGCTTAGAGGAGGGCCCCCCTTGTGCCAAATAACTTACATGTGACCATAAGCCTCAGTTGCATATGACCCCTCATCTTCTGTCCCTATCAGCCAGGTCTCCCTCTGCTAGGGTCTTCTTCAGTTGTGGGAGCCTAAAGTTAGGCAACTACATAGAGGTGGCTGAGGTAGCAAGCAGCACAATTCCTGTTGGATTAAGGGCCTAACATTAGCCTCCATGTTTGAAAACACTGGCTCTAGCTCTTAACTGACCCTTTCATTCTGACATGCCATTAATGTAAACCATCAGAAACTGCTTCCTTGAGAAAAGCATTGCAGAGTGCTCAAGATGCTACAGGCTAGGGATACTCAGACAGTGGTTCAGGAGCAAATTAGCGATCAACCTTACCCAAAAGAGCCACAGAAGTGTGAACTGATTGTTTCATTTACTATTTTTATATTATATATTCATATTACATAATTCTCATAGCAAAATGACTGACCAAGGATCATTTTATCAACTACAATTGGTTAACAATATAGTAAAAGCATCTTGATTGGTTAATAATTAAATTACACAGTGTTTTAATATGTGCTGCAAAGAGCTGCAGGAGACACATTGATAAGCCACTTGTGGCTCTTGAGCCTCAGTCTGAGTATCACTGTTTTAGGCCTTTTGACAACTCCTTCTACTCAAGCATGCTTCTTCGCACCCCCCCTCCACCAAATCTCTCTCTCAGCTGGCCAGGCAGTAGCCACATCCCTTTATTCTTGCTGTCTCTCCCCATCCTGTCCGGGTTCGTTACTGCCCCAAAGCTCAACAGGTAAAAAATACACCAGGACAGCATGTGTTACAATCCTGCTGTATTCTAGATTGAATTTCCTGACAAGTGGGAGTTGTTTTCATGGCACAATTTCTGTCTGCAACAGCAGAAGCTTTGGCACAATCCATGGTGAATGTTAAGCTATTGACCAACAACTTTCAAACCTCCCCTACACCAGGTAGACAAGGAAATGACCCAGATGTAACTGATGGGGAAATGCCTTTGAGAGTGTACAAATCTGTCAAGATACTGTGTTAGCTGTACTAAGTTAATAATTATTTGTAGTGCAGTAGTTCAGAGGCCCTGATCAGAGCTCCATTGTGCACATACAGCACCTGCCCCAGTGTTTAAATCCACATCAGAGACTCTGTTTTCACTGGAATTTAAAATATATATAATATGTAAACATTTCTATTAAAGTTATGTTTTGCAAATTATATTTTTTAGAAAGCCTAAATTTTGGTCTTAAATAGACCTGAGTATCCATTTGAATGTAAAGCCACTATACGTTTTAGAAGCTTCACTGCCACCTCTTGACCTTCCAAAACATATCTTCCTTGAATGAGAAGTAAATCTCAGACAGCCTTTCTTCATTAAAAATAATTGGCTCTAGAACACACATTGTTTGGGTCCCCAGCAGCCCAAATGGAATTTTTCTTACCCAATCACTTCCTTTCTAGTAGAATAATCCCACACAATCCATAATGGATGGGCTCTTTTCCTGTGGGATTTGGAGGTACAGGGATGTGGACAGGGTTCTGGGAACATCAGACATCAGTCACTAGAAAAGTTCTTCCATTTATCTATTTCTTTTTGATTTCTAAATAACAAGAAGGGCCCCTGCACAATCTGAGAAATAGCAAGAATGCAAGACAAAGGTGACAAGAGAATAACCATTTATTAAAGGAGAAACAGTACACTCATTCTTCAAATTAATACTGATTTCCCTGCTTTTGTTCCTATTACTATAATACATTCATTACCCCAAATTTAAAATGATTACAGATTTACTTTATATCATGTGCCAGATACTTGGTTGATAATCTTGAGAAAAATACATCAAAGGCTTATATACAGTTATAGAAAAGAGTAAACCCTATACTGTATGTTGTACAGGTAGCGGGGAAGATACAGTATAGTTTCAGTTCTTTTTACATATGCTAGAAGACATTCAAAAGAAGATAGATTTAAGCCATCTGAATAAATGATTTAGGGCCCAGTGGGGTCCACCCTGGTTCATGTTGAGTGTTTTCTTACTATATGAGTAGCCCCTCTGAAACTAATTTAATTGTCCATGTAATATGGTACATCTCAACATTAGTACGAGTGACACAAGCTATACCACGTTGTGTTTGATGGTTTAGATTTCTTCATTCCTTATTATGTTTTTGCTTATAAGAAAATCCACAATTATTAATGTTGAATTTTCCATGTTACATCCATCTGAAAATAAAATAAAAACCAGGGAAACCATATCATGAAATAGTTGGCATAAATGCTTAGTTTCCTATGGACTTTACTGAAAACTTGCTCGAGGATACAAGTGTGCTGGAAGATTTTTTTCACAGGAAACACGTTAATAAAAATCTCCCAATACTGAGGTGGTTTTATATTTTTAAGTCAACAAATGAAGTAGTCATGTTGTACTGTTTATCCCATAAACAGGTCCTGTGATGAGTTCTAATAAAATTTAAAAACGTGAATGAGAAGACATGTTTTTTCCAAAATATAATTTTAATATATATATGTATATATACACACACTCTATAGAAGCTGAAATGGATGTCACATAAATGGTAGTAAGTGTGCACAGCATACAGGTTTTTAAAAATTCCCCACAGTAGCTTATGTTTTCTTACCTGCTTCATGATTTTAAAAATTTCATACTGTAGTCCAATGGAAAGAAAGGCACTACGTTTACAGGTAGTGCACAGAGCTCAAGTTCTTTGATCAAGAGCACAGTGAAATAGTTAATGAGTAGAGGAAAATAAAGATGAAATATTTCTCAACCCATTCCAGTGTCAAAAGCTTAAAAAAAATCTAAATATACAAATGCAGCCTTAGAATGTCTTAGTGCAAATATGAAAATTAACAGCATAATTTTAAGGTATTTAAATAAGCTATAACATAACTATAATGCTTTGTTCCTATACATTTTTCCTATCAATAAATTTAATGGCGTAGGGGACATTTCTTGTTCGAAATGGTTCATATCCAGAAGTTGGGAATAAATGGCAAAAAGTCATTATTAAATAATTTATTTATATGTCACTTTAGTTTATTAAGGGGGGAATAAGGTATTTATGAATGGAAGATCAAAATATCTGTAGGTTTGAAACCGAGGATGTGTGTGTCAAGAATCATTGTCCCTTTTCCTGATGTCTGTACACACAAATGCTGGTGGAGTAAACTGTCCAATTAGTGCATACAAATAAAGTTTGTTTTCCTGGCCTTGTATTGCATTAGTAGGTCTCGTCGTCATTGCAATTGGTTGTCCAGTGCCCGAACACTTCACAGATTTCACAATAGGGGCGCTCTTCTTTTCTGCTGCCATGATAAGTCGAATGGGGAGGGTCATCTGATGCCTGTGCCTGAGTTGGACAGTCTTCAGTTTCATGGAGATCAAAGCAGTCGCAAATATCACAGAAGAGGCGAGGTTTTTTCTTTGACTGATTTTCATCCTCGCTGCAAGATCAAAATTGTATAGGTTAGGCTGGATATTCTCTTAAAGGAGAACAAACCCAAAGGACATTATAATAAACTTCCACCAAAAAAACACTTTTTTAAAAATAAAAGTTTATAACAACATCCAATACGGTTAAAACCAAGGCATATATCAGTGGATCACAAGCAGCGAAGAGAATCATTGCTCCCCCCGGCCAAAAAAAGGCAGCAAAGCTTCCGGATTCCCCTGTAGCTCTGCAGTTGCTCATATTCTTCACATGGTGATTATACCCAATCTAGCCAATAAACAAATTATTCATTACATTTTTTAATCTACACAAATACACATCCACTATTTCAAAGGCATTTGTATGAACTGGTAAAAATAGTTTCTTTTTTCACTGATACAGGGGATATGACACCACAATTAATTTAAAAAAAACGCTGAGTTCTGGACTGGTTCCTCCACATTTGCACTCAGACACCAGCTTCTAAGAGTAGAGGGTATTTTCCTAATTTGTAGAGGGCCAGGGTCACTGTTGGGAATTGATAACTAGGACATGCTGATGTTTGTTTCAGAGCTGCAGAGAAAGAGCATGTGCTACCAGTTAGAAGTTAGAGATGGACCAGAAAAGGTCTGGATCCAGCCACCTCAGAGATATGGGCAAGTCACATTTGCACTTCATGGCTCAGGTCTCTTGCTCTGTCAGCAGTTAGGCTGACCTGCTTCAGCTGCACAGGCTGACAGAAGTGATTTATACTGGAATCAGCACAACACAAACCAAACACCTTTTCCTTTAATATTAATACCTGTCATAATTGTTTATCTCCTCATTGCCATTGAGAGCTGCTTCAGACATCATTTCCACCTTCAACTTTAATTCTTCATTTTTCCTTTGAAGATCCACTATTACTGAATTCAGGAAGTCAATCTGGGAGATTTAGAACAAAGAGTAACATATTTAGAACAAAAAGAAAAGGAGGACTTGTGGCACCTTAGAGACTAACAAATTTATTTGAGCATAAGCTTTTGTGAGCAGCTCACTTCATCGGATTATTAGTGAGACACCATGGGTATAATAGGTGAATGGGCCCTAAAGGGGCAATGGAACAATACAGAGCATGCATTATCTCTGAACTTGGGCCCCTCAAAGGTAGACTGAACCCCCAGACCAGATTACAGACATTTACAGCATCCTGATAAAAGAATGAGTTTTCCCATAGCTGAATAGAAAGCAGCTAAATGAGCTAAGCAATACGTAGCAAATTAATGCAGCGAATAAAAAAGTGTAGAAAGCAGAAACAAACCATATGCTGATTGGAGGAAAATGTTGCCAGCAGCGGATGAAAGCAAGGGACATGAGGAGAAAAAAACAGAAAGAGAAACCAGAGGTTAGAATGTTAATGACACTGCTTCTAATCTATACACACACTAGGAAACAGTTACTAGGAAACAGAATGGTATTCCCCATTCCAGGACTTTACTGTTAATCAAATAAACATAGAATCATAGAAGATTAGGGTTTGGAAGAGACCTCAGGAGATCATCTAGTCCAACCCGCCGCTCGAAGCAGGACCAACACCAACTAAATCATCCCAGCCAGGGCTTTGTCAAGCTGGGCCTTAAAAACCTTTAAGGATGGAGATTCCACCACCTCCCTAGGTGACCCATTCCAGTGCTTCACCACCCTCTGAGTGAAATAGTTTCTCCTAATATCCAACCTAGTATCCAACCTCCCGCACTGCAACTTGAGACTATTGCTCCTTGTTCTGTCATCTGCCACCACTGAGAACAGCCAAGCTCCATCCTCTTTGGAACCCCCTTTCAGGTAGTTGAAAGCAGCTATCAAATCCCCCCTCACTCTTCTCTTCTGCAGACTAAACAACCAGTTCCCTCAGCTCCAGCCACCTGATCATTTTCATTACACTTCGCTGGACTCTCTCCAATTTGTCCACATCCTTTCTGTGGCGGGAGACCCAAAACTGGATGCAATACTCCAGATGTGGCCTCACCATTGCTGAATAGAGGGGAATAATCACTTCCCTCGATCTGCTGGCAATGCTCTAATGCAGCCCAATATGCCGTTAGCCTTCTTGGCAACAAGGGCACACTGTTGACTCATATCCAGCTTCTCGTCCACTGTAATCCCCAGGTCCTCTTCTGCAGAACTGCTGCTTAGCCAGTCAGTCCCCAGCCTGTAGCGATGCACGGGATTCTTCCATCCTAAGTGCAGGACTCTGCACTTGTCCTTGTTGAACCTCATCAGATTTCTTTTGGCCCAATCCTCCAATTTGTCTAGGTCACTCTGGACCCTATCCCTACCCTCCAGCGTATCTACCTCTCCCAGCAGCTTAGTGTCATCCGCAAACTTGCTGAGGGTGCAATCCATCCCATCATCCAGATCATTAATAAAGATGTTGAACAAAACCATCCCCAGGACCGACCCTTGATACCAGCTGCCAACTAGACATCGAGCCCTTGATCACTACCCGTTGAGCCCGACAATCTAGCCGGCTTTGTATCCACCTTATAGTCCATTCATCCAACCCATACTTTTTTAACTTGCTGGCAAGAATACTGTGGGAGATCATATCAAAAGTTTTGCTAAAGTCAAGATATATCGTGTCCACCGCTTTCCCCATATCCACAGGGCCAGTTATCTCATCAAAGAAGGCAATCAGGTTGGTCAGGCATGACTTGCCCTTGGTGAATCCATGCTGACTGTTCCTAATCACCTTCCTCTCCTCCAAGTGCTTCAAAATGGAGCTGTTCCATGATTTTTCCAGGGACTGAAGTGAGGCTGACCGGTCCTAGTTCCCCAGGTTCTCCTTCTTCCCTTTTTTAAAGATGGGCACTATATTTGCCTTTTTCCAATCATCCAGGACCTCTGCTGATCGCCACAAGTTTTCAAAGATAATGGCCAATGGCTCTGCAATCACCTCAGCCAATTTCCTCAGCACCCTCAGATGCATTAGATCCGGACCCATGGACTTGTGCACGTTACATATTACATTCCACTCATCTTTAAACAGGCGAAATTGTTTCATGGTTATGCACACTATTTTTTGTTTCCTGCAACATCTATCCTCATGGATGGTAAACTGGATAACTTTACAGGTTCTTTAGCTAAAGTAATAACCATCGTCTCATTTGTGCAAGTTTTTCCATAAGCCTTTTACCAAGACTATTCCGTTATACCTGAGCAATTCCCCCATCCCAGTTTGAGTGAAATTCTGTAGCTAGGTTAATGAAGCAAAGACCAATGTTTTCAACTGCATGAGCCTGAAGATAGGTACCTGCTTTTCTGAGTTAGCAAGCATCAAGATTCTCATGGGATTAAAGGCTTAGCTTTAGCATCTAGGGTTGAAAATTCTGGCCTTAGCTTTTAACTGACTCTCTTAATCTGATGTGCCATTAATGTGGCCCAATCAGAAACAGCTTCCTTGATCAACTGAGTGTACTCAATAAGCAACAACCTTTCTGGCAGCTCCTCCCAGCCAGGCATGCGCCTTCCTACCAGTTCTTCTCAGATGGCTGGTCAGTTGCTGTCGCCTGTGACCAGACAGCGGGTCTGGATTCTTTCTGGGGCTCTTTACTTGCCATAAAGCATCCTGTTCTTCTGCCTCTACCCTCTTGCCCTGGTTCCTTCCTGGCTACACATCCCCAAGGCCACTTCCACAGCTGCCACACACCTCCATCATCCTCTTCCCTCTGCCATTCATAGTCTCCCTCATCTACTCTGAGAATCAGGAACGAAGGGGTTACAAATCAATCCATTACAACCCTATTTAGATAGGATCTAGTAAGCTATCTTTGGGAAGACATTTTACTCAAGCCCAGGCTGCTAAAAGTATGTTTCTACTTTAGAGTGCTGATATTTCAGATCCAATACCTGGCTCTCCTTTGCTTTTTCTTCTTGGAGTGGATTAGCAGCAGTGTCACCTTTTAGAGAAAAAAAGCAACATGTAAAAATCCTGCAACCTTATTATGAAACATACAATAACAAACCAAAACCATGTAAGTTCTCTACCCTCTGGGATAACCTCATGTCCATATATTTCGAAATTAGTCAGTAGAAGCCATCAATAAAGTGACTTATGTTGATATATCTGATATTTAGCACTGGTATGTTATACAGAAGTACTTTCAATATCATACATTACATGTTCAAGTGATATGCAAGCAATAACTAATCCTTACAAATTCCTTATGAGGCAAATATTCGCTCCATTTTACAGATGGAGAAATCAAGGCAGAAACTGTAAGGGACTTGGAAAAAAGTAGAGGGAGTCCACACAAAATCTGGGTTTAGAACTCACAAGGGTCCTGGCTCACAGTCCTGTCCTAAGACCAGGTCTGATTTCTTTTCCTGGTGTGAGAAAACAGGTTTCCAGGAGTCATAATAGACTTCATTAAGAAATGCTCTTTTGCACAGGAAAAATATACCATTTATAGGGATAGGAATTTGAAATGGATTCACGTAGATATTTCAGGACAAATTCATCACTGATGTAAGTGGGAGCAACTAGTGACATCAATAATGTTATCAGATTTTAAGATTTTAATTTAGTCCCATTTCCTTCATTCAAAGTCTTCAACTTGACTATTGAACAACGGGTAAAGCCATCTCAGTAGAGGAAGTTCAACATATTAAGATCTCTGCTAATGGTCTGGTTTACAGGTACGCAATATTGATCAGTTAACAGCAAAGGTACGAAAATGCTCAAGTAGACCAGAGTGGGAGCACTGATACAGTAAATGGACAGTCTGTGTTACCTGAGGAGCTAGTTATAGAAGACGGCTGTTTCTTGTTCTCTTTGAGTTTCTGCTCCAGGTTCTTCACCTTTTGCTCAAGTTTCAATTTATCAGACTCCAATGATTGAACTACTGACTGCAAGGTTTTTGCAGAGGCATTTTCTCCACGGAGCACTGTGATCTGCAATAATTAATTGGAAATGCTTAGGCAGTTTGGAGTAAAAGCAATGAGGGAATGTTATTATAGTAGAATAAATGCTAGATTACCACCAAAAAGATAAGCCATTAAACACGTGACTGAAACACAAAAACAATGTTTAAAACCTACTTTGATTTGAAAAAAGTAAAGACAGAAATAGCAACAAGCTCTTCAAAAGCGAGCGCTCAAAGCATGATTTTATATCCCTATTTAGACACCTACGTAAACAAGTGGCCTAATTTTCAGAAGTGCTGAGAGCACCCACAACTAAGGAAGCCAGTGGATGCTGAGCTCCTCTGAATATCAGCCACCTATTGGGACACCAAAGGAATGATTTAGAAGCTCAACTTTAGGGACCAGTTTTGGAAAAATCTGTATGTTCCAGAATTCATTAATAAAATGTTTTAAAAAAGCCAATGACAGCTTACAGTTTTGACTACTATGGTTCTAAAAAGATACCTCATTTCTGAGTTTTTCCAGTTCTTCATCTTTCTCTGTGATCAAGGCACTAGTAACACTGATGGATTTCTGTAAAGAAGCTCTCTCTTCATCTATTTCTTTTTTTAATACGGATTCTCTAAAAGAAAGTCAAAGAGTTCCAGAAATCATCTGAAGAGTTGTTCAGTTAACATTGCTTAAATCAACCTACTCTGAAACAAGAAAATTAGGTTTCATATTTTAATATTTTAAATTAACTATCATTAGAAAATTTTCTTAAAAGCATGTTTCGGTTCTATATTTCACTGAGATTTTATATTTGCAAAATCATTTTGGATTTTACTACTGTGGAAACAAAACAAAAAGTTTACCTACGTAGACACATGCCAGAATCTGCATATCATCGCATCCATTTGAATTTAAAGAAAAAAGTTAATAGATTGGGGAGATATAGAATCAAAAAAAGTGTTGCACAGAATGATCCACAAAAAACTAAATTCAGAGTTGTGTTACTTCTTGGAATAACTATTAACAAGCAACAAAAAGTACATGCAAAGCTCATTATACAATTGTCATGCAAAGCATGGATGATGGTGGAAATATCAGCTGGTCCTCACTTATTTCAGTAATGTCATGTTCTCCATATATATTTTGAGAACTACTGGGCCTTAACAATAGCTACTGTCTTAGCAGAAATCCACTCAGAAATTGTTCTTTTACTACACAGAAGTAGACTTTTTAAACCCCAACATGGGAAATGGCACAGTTCATAAACGAGTAGGCTGTCTGAAAAGCACTCCATTCCTATTTGTTTTCATGCGTTGAGTAAATGACTTAAAAAGTAGTCCAATGGGTTGGAAGGTGGTGCAAAGTGATACCACATGGGTACCATATTTAACAAATAACCCCCCAGTGGTGAGGTCTGATTGAGCGTGTGGATTGAGCACTGAGGAAATAGTTTATCTTCTCAATAGCAAGGGAAAAGAGTGCCAATAACAGCAGACCGGAATAGGAATAAAATCCCAAAACGTTAAGGGATTTGATAAAGTCTTGTATTGTAATATTCGTAAGTGTCCCAATTAATTCATGTACCCATATAATGAGAACTTGTGCTCTGAGGGCTACTGCTGCAAAAATACCTTTTAGTTTTGAAAGTAGCAGAGTTTCATGACAAACCATGATTTTCAAAATTGAGTGCTCAGAATAAGGCTCTTACACCCCACATTTAAGCACCTAGAAAAGTGGTCTGATTTTCAAAAGCATGGATGCTCCATCAGCTTCCACTGATCCCCTTCAACAGGAACTGCTAGGAGCACCATGCTTTTGAAAATCAGACCACTTTTCTAGGTGTCTAAATATGCAATTAGGAGCCTAACATTAGGCACCTCCTTTTTGAAAATCATGGCCATCTTTTCCAAGTTCTTAACAGTCTTTTTTTTATATACTTCTGAGAAAACTGACCACGTAATTTAACTGGAGGAGTACTTAAGTTTTAATCATGAAGGAGCAGATTCTTCAAGAAGATTGAATGTCATAATGATTGTCAGCCAAGTAATCAAACGAAACTAGCAATCTATTAAGACTATCCAAGTGGTCAATATTACAGTATGTCCTTACAGAACAATGCACACTAGATATAGTATAACTGAAAGGCCCAAGATGGAGATTTTTAATATCCATGATATCTACAGTTAGTGAGACCCATGATATCCAGCCCATGACATACAATACTGTCAGTGACTCAGGATTAATAAAAAAATCAAGCAACAATGACCGTACAAGTAATTCTTTCATTGTTAAAATTATGCTTATACTCATGAATGGAAGCAGTAAGTGGAGAATCTGGGGTTTATGGAGAGTGATGTACACACCTCACAACATTCAGGTTCCTGTTTTTACAATGAAAGTAAATTTCACGGAAACACAAAATTGAAGTGTTGAGTAAAGAATCTCTCCTACTAATACAAACCTAGGCTTTTGTTAACAAAAAGCATTTAATGAGTCTCCCCTTAAGTGCTTTCACTGGCACTGATTCAGCAAACACTTAAGCACGTACTTAACTTTAAGCATGGGAGCAATGTCATGGGTTTTCAATGGGATTACTCACTGCTCTAAATTAAACACATGCTTAAATGCTTTGCTGAACTGGGGACGCTGTGTAGAGTGGTGAGACTGGATAGACAAAGCAAGGTCTGCAGAGAAACCCACGCTGTTTTTTGGGAGTAGCGGGAGGGGGCTGATGACATATTGCACTGATCTTCCCCCCCAGCCATAGAGTCCTGACCACACAGTATATTTGGAAGAAGGGAAAATATGTTGTGGAGGTGCTGCTCACAAACCCTTCATGTACAGGGACCCAATACCATGGGGTTTGTCTTTCCCCAGAAGGGAAAGGTGGAAGGGAAGATGGGAGCCCTCGGGGACTTGCATCAAAAGCTTGCATCAAAATATTGTCCAACATTTCAACTTTATCAAATCTTTATCTCAAAACATCACACAAATGTTCTGTACGAAAATCAGCGAAGGACTGGATGGCTGACCATTTTTTAGTATTGGTAAAAGGGGTAAATACAATGTGGGCACTGGGGAGGTCTGATACCTAAAGGAGGGCAAATTATACTGTACTTAGACGGGGAGAGATTGCATGCATTTATAAGTACTCTATGTGTGTGTATAACTCTATATTTTATAAAAACACAAGGGAGAAAGAAGAGGGGAGCAGAATGAAGGAGAGAAAACAAGAGGAGGAGAGAAAGATCCCTTTCATGTACCATTGCCTTATCAATTAGAGGGCAGTGTCTTTAGGAAGAAAATCTTGAAGTGTCATGGACCCACTCAGACATTCTAAAAAGTGCAAAAAGGAAGACCTACAAATACTGTAGGTGTGTTGCTTTAAGCAGCGTTTTCACTTAGGCCTGAATCACATTCACCTATCAGGATCACCAGATAATTCACTCATCTGATATTCTAATCTTCAATATCATCTGCAATACGAGGTAATATTAGGGTTAGTTAAACTAGAAGGATGCATGTTGAGTTGGAATTAGCTTTATATAATGACTTGCAAGAGAAAGCAGCTGGAAAATACTCATGATCATCTGGTAATAAGATGGGTGCTGTTATACAAAATTCATCCCTTCATACCACAAATGTCTATTTACTAACAAGTCTTGAATAGTTTAAGTAGCACATAGATGTTGGATCGTATGAGTTTTATACAACAATTCCAAGTGCTGTAAAGAAAACACCTGTATAAGAAGTTAAATTACACTTTGTGCAGAGTATATAAAAAGTTGTGTGGGATATGGATTCCTTTTCACATCAAATTACCCAGATTCTTCCCTTACTACAAAAATAAGAAATTCCAATAATGAAGCAAGTACCTTAAAGTGTTACTGGGCAAGCTTTAAAAATGCAAGATAACAAGAACCACATGTTAGAAACATGAGAGAGAAATGCAAAATACAGTAAAGAAGAACTAAATTTGCACTGACTTTTTTTTGTTGTAAAAAATAGAAATATATATACTGCTGAATATTTTACAAAACAAAAGCAAGACACTGAGGGACAAAGGCAGCCAAAAATATGTACAACAACTCTACTTAAAAAAAATTTATTTATTGTAACGTGGATAGACTTTCTTGAGTCTTACCATTAAAGACACACAGATATAGCAAAGGAAGCAAGGGTGGGAAAGGGAAGAGAGAGGAGTGAAATGAGTATTGATAAATAGCGCAAGCTCAAAGACAGTAAGACAGTTAGCAATCCACAATGAATCTAATGAGCTGAAGTCACATAGAATCCTCTCTTAGTTTCAGATTCGTAACTATCAAACATTTGTCATTCCTGACTGGAATATTTCATAGACAGTCCATTGATACTAAAAGGAATTCCTGTGGGTGAAGGAAGGTGGGGAACCTGCTGCTAGCTGGACGTTTGGCCAAATTAAAATAAAAGATGTCCCCGCTTCTGCATCCTGAAAAAGTCTAAGGAAGGCAGGGGGAAACATCAATGGACACCATCTTTAGTGTGTGTGCGGGGGGGGGGGGGAGGGGGGGAGCAAAGGGGGGGAGCAGGGGGAGATATGGGTAAGGAAAGAGACATTTTTTATTTAATTAGGCATGGTTAGCTTAACTCCTATATTTTTTAACATAAAATTAATGTCACATTTCAGCAAATTTTAGCATCAGTGGCTTGCTCTCTGTTTGAATCAGGCTTACTTGTTCTAGTGCTTATTTTGGCCTTCATATCACAGCCTATTCCATAAAACAGGATACTCATGTTTGTCAAATGCGCCGTTAAAACACTGGTGTTGCATGTAGACTTTTAGGACAAGTGACTGACGGTATGTAAGGATGGACAGATCTGGCAATCACTGTACAAGTGTCAGTGTTCCTGTACACCAGCTGCCAGAGATAGAGTCTCCACAAATGTAAAAATGCATCATTAAATGTGTATCTGAGGGTAAGGATTTATTTTTTTATTGTACTGGACCTAATGATATTGTCCTTGCTTGTGAAGCTTTGCAAAAGGAGTCGAAATCTAACTGTAGCTTTAAATAATTACATTTTATGGTTCCTGGTTGAAATCAAGCTCAAAGAAGCCAACACACCATACACACCTTCTCATTTCTTCTATATTAGACATTCTGGAGCAGATCCCCAGCTGGGGTAAACTGTCACAGTTCGATTGACTTCTGCTAAGATATGACATTTTACACTAGATGAGGATCTGCCCCCTCCTCTATATTTTCAGGTTCTCTCTTCTCATTCCCATCCCTTTATTAAAAAACATACTTAAACTAGAGAATGTATCTAGATAGGGGTTCTCAAACTTCACTGCACTGCGCCCCCTTCTGACAACAAAAATTACTACAAGACTGCAGGAGGGGGAACTGAAGCCTGAGTCTGCCAAAGCCAAAACCCAAGCCCCACTGCCCTGGGCAGGGAAGGGGTCAAAGCTGAAGCCCAAGGGCTTCAGTCCCAGCCAGGAGGCCTGTAACCTGAGCCCTGCAACCTGAGCCCTGCTGCCCAGCACTGAATCTGTCAGGCTTCGGCCCCGAGCCCCACCAAGTCCAAGTCAGCCCTGGCAATCCCATTAAAATGGGGTCGCGACCCACTTTGGGGTCCCAACCCACAGTTTGAGAACTGCTGATCTAGATACTGGGTGATCCTAGTAACAGAATGAGTTAAGGTCTCAGTGTCCTATGATACTCTATGATCTTGCATCTGTGCATTATTATAATGATCAGATCCATTGCTTTTACTTGTGTAATATACCATGTACATACTGTCCTTTGGAAAAGTGCAAAATGTAATAGAGCATAGCACATCCAAAGGAAATCAAGTGGTTAGGGAACAAAAATGGGGTCAACAAATTAGAAGTAAAACTAAGAACCTTTGCATGAATATTAAAATGACATCTGATACCTGCCAATAAAATTACAAAAAAAAAAAAGTAGTAATTTTACTGTTTTATTTGATAGAGTTCAGCTTAATGATCCCTCTGTTAGCCAGAGGAATCAGTTTTGTGAAGAGCAGGATCCTTCCCCAAGCATCACACAATTTCTCCAAGACAAATCTACAGTTTTTCCTACGTACAGCTCACACGATGGTACCTGTCCAAGTGAGCTTTCTAGTTTTCCTTAACAAACACTACATTAAATGGGACCGGAGTAAAGTTTGTACTTTGGGAC
This sequence comes from Eretmochelys imbricata, assembly GCF_965152235.1. Taxonomy (NCBI): domain Eukaryota; kingdom Metazoa; phylum Chordata; order Testudines; family Cheloniidae; genus Eretmochelys; species Eretmochelys imbricata. The sequence goes on from NC_135586.1 coordinate 27,063,171, forward strand.
CATTCACTGGAGAATATGGTTTCCAATGGAGGAGTCCCAGCAATCCAGAACAATCTCATAGTATGTAAAAACAGTGGTGAAAGAAGTGGGAGTTGCCTTATGTGCATTTGTCAGATGTGTAAGCGATCTAATACTCTGGCAGAGACTAAAAATATCACTAAACTATTTGGTTACTGAAATTGGGAGAATTTAGCATCAGTAAAAGGTAGGAGACAGTTAATTGAATAACAGCAGCTGGTAAATACTAGATTAAGTTCTGCTGAATGTGTCCTAATATTAAGCCAATTACATTTTCACCCAACTTTTAGCGTGGAAAATAGTAAAAATATTGTTTGCATGTATTTTTAGTATTCCATATGCAAAATTATTTCAGTGCCAAACTGTGCAACAGTCCCAGTACATTTCACTACTGGAGGATAGGAAGAAAAGAACCACATTTTTCTGTACTATTAGCTTTGTATTACATTTTGTTACGGTTTCCACAGAACTGTATACTTGAACACACACACACACACACACCTGGAAAAGCTTACCTCTTTTTCATCTCTAACAACTGGTTATTGAGTACAGATCTCTCCTCTTCCAGCTAAAACATAAACATCAGAAATGAGCATTTAGTGAATACACCAAGAATCAAATGGTTTGTTCAATTTAACATATCCTAGTTTCCCCACGTCTGCCGCGGCTACTGAAGCATGGAACATTTTTGGCAAAGTAATTTGTTTTCTCCAGGGGCAACATAAATATAATCACAGATTGTTCAATGAACAGGGATGTTAGCTAGCACTTGTAGGCATAACCAGGACACGCTGCACAGGAAAACACTGCCTCTACAGGTCCAGTGGCCTGGGTTAATGAGTGCAAATAGGCTCAACTAGTTTGCAAGAGTCCAGGCACCTTTATAACAATACATCATCTACTTCACCAATGATGGGTGATGTAAACTGCAACCCATCATCCAAACATGGTATCAGGAAAAACTGTTAACATAAACTGGGCGTGAAAGCAGTGATCAACAGAGAAGGTACATGGATTAAATGAGACCTTATTAGAAAGTTAGCAACTAGGTCACTCTCAGTCTCAGAAATTCTTCATCATTTCAGTGAGCCCTTGTTTTATACCAATTAATCATTATTCAATGTGCAGTGCAGACCAGATGTGGAATATCATCAAATTAAATTACTCCTGGGAATGCCAGTGGCACATAAGGGTGTCCAAAGAGATTGCGCATACTGGGCATCCAGAGCAAAGTAAATTATAGGGGGAGTGAAGGTCTGTCTGTCATCCTCAGGTCTGAGGATAAGTTCAGGTCACAAGGATGTTAATTTTCATTGCCCATCCTCAAGTACTGTAAGGCTTCCTGTTTTAGGATTGGTGGTTCTCTTATTGCTGGGGTACAACGTTACATGACTTTGCTTATGTATTCATTTGAACAGCAGTAGAACCAAGAGAGAGAACTAAGGCCACTGAATTATCTAAAGGCTCAGAAGATAACAAAATCTCCTTCTATAGGAGACTGATCGTATGGAAGAGCCAGCAGCCGTGCAAGACCCTGCTAAATGACCTCAATAGCAGGGATCTTTGGATTATATGCCATCATATTCCTGCGAGCACATTGGAAGTCAAAAATAGCAATTTCACTGACAGAACAAAGCACACCCCCTGCTTCTGAGGATTTGTTGTCTGCCTCCTACACACAAGCAGGCTATATTATCTCCTTGAATTCTGTGCTTCTGTAGAAGCTAGTGGGGAAGCGGTGAAATTCTGAAGGGAGAAGGGTTTAGTTTAAAAGTCCTGAAAGAAACGGTGTCCTTAAAAAGCTACATATTTAACCAATGCTCACATAGGTAGGGGACCATGTACATGAGTATCACATAAGAGGACAATGGGGGTAGGTGGATTCTATGTCCAGAATCTCAGCCCTCTTTAAGTCCACCATTCACCCAGCTAGTCACTTTTCCCCTTTGAGATATTTTTAAAAATCCCTTGTCCTCTTCTGTATCCTTCCCTCATCCTCAGATAAGACACTTGTGGATCACACCCCTTTGGTTGCCTTTTCTTGGAGTAAACAACTTGCTTTCCTTCATCAGTAGGCATCGTTTGCAGCTCCCCACAGGCCACCTGTGCAGAATTAACCTCGCACCAACAAGCAACACAGTCCAGCATCCAGTTGCTTGGGTTCCCTCTGGGATGGCCTCATTTTTCAGTGCTTAACTCCTTTTGCTCTCTACTCTCTTCAGACTTTGAAAATCCCTGAAAGCCACAATCATAATGCCCCCAAAATGTGCATCCCTTTCCCACGTCACACTGCCACCTTGCTGCCAGCTCAGCTGCCTTTTGAACAGTTCCATGGGTGCAAAAGTTATTCCTGCTCCTGCCTAGCTTTGCAAATCCCACAGCATTTATGACAAGATGGAAACAGAAAAGAAAACATCAATGAAGTTTGGGGTTTCAAGTCAAGAAGGGAACTTTGGCCTCCCTTTTCGTTACCTGCCTGGGGGGTGGTGAGCCAATGCAGTCTGCTGTATGGACCAAGTCACAAGGAGCAGCTTGTTGGTAGAAAGGGAGATGGAAAGATTATTGTGAAGAATGTTAGGGTATGTTTTAGGTTTATATTATTTTAGGTACAAAGTGTGTGAAAGATAAAATATGTGGGAGGAAATGAGATAGGGGTTTGAATCCTCAGGACTCTGTGAGGGCCCACTGTGTTGCCAGCACCACCCTGGAATCTTTGTTTGAAAGTCAGCTGTTGGCGGAGGATTGTTGGGAGAGAGTGTGGAGACTGGCCAGTGGGAGGTGGTGTTGTCTGGGTTGCTGAAGCTGTCAAGAAGACTCTCTCCTGGAACTTATCCATTAGGGCTGACAGATCCAGAATGCCAAGAAGGCAGTGGTGAGACCATACTGGAAGCACACTGGAGTCCATAACTTACAAACAGGAAGCCTGAACTGAAGTACGAAATAAGACTTTCTGGGGCTTGAAAAGGATAGTGGGAACATCCAACTGTTCAATATTAAGTTCATGCAAAGATTTTAATTGTAAATAATACATTACAACTTTGTTAATTCAGTCTGGAGTGGAGCTGTTGTGACTGGGGATTTCTGCAGTGGCCTTCAAGGAGCACCTACCATCCCTGTCAGGGACTTCCTGCTCCTGAGGACAGTGTCCTTGTAACAAGGAAGCAGAGGGAGGCGTGCCCTGAGGTAACATTTTCAAATGAGAAGCTTGGTGGTGGCAGCTGGTGTCTGAGGCCAGGGTCATGACAGATGCCCTTTCTTCCTCCCACTCAGAGACCATTCTCTTTCCAATAATCTGCTCCACTGCATATTTTTTAAGAAGTCGGTCTCAAGCAGACACCACCTACCTTACTGAGCAGGGTTAGAGAGGAGTGGATAAGATGAGCTAACAGATCTTTCCACAATCTCTTCATTGAAGTTAAAACTCATGTGTTGGTCTGAAGCCTGAGAGCACCAACATAAAAACATTGCAAGCCAGAAAAGCTCCCCAAGCTCAGTAAGTATCTGATTGGGGAATCCTTTAGCTAATTACAAATAGCTAATTATTTATGGATCAATATAGATGAAACCCCCTCAGTGTCTGCAGCATAAGCCACTTTAACCTTTAGATGTCAGGATAAATCATTCATGACACTGTATTCATTAATTTTGCAAAATGTGTCATGTGTCCACAGATTCACTAACCCAGTTGACTAACACTCTTGCTAGAATTTATATGGTTACCATAGTGACTGCTCGAAATACTTGCAACATATGCTTGATACCTGTCTTACTGTATTTTAAAAGGCACAAAAATCAAAGAGCAAAATATTGCTACATTTTGGTTCTTTCCTTATTTTTTGAATAATATCCACTGTACAAAAAGGCAGACTGGGTCTATGGTCAACTCTACGTGAAAGCTGACTCTCCTGGTTAAAATGGAATTTTACTTTGCACTATAAAGCATCCCCAATGTAGCAATGCTCTATATTAAAATTCCTTTTTCATGGACTCACCTTACAATGTTACACACTCTAAGAGCTTTCCTACACCATCTGCTTGGACCCCATATGGACTGAAAGGATAGGAACTCTTATCCTGACATGCTCATTCAGTTAACAACATTCTCATTCCAAGCTGAACAGAATCCAGCCCCTTACAGGGGCTCTGGAGCAGTTTCACTATTAGCTCCACAGAGAGAGAAACGCAGAGACCTGCACTATGGAATCCTGAAAGGAGGCCTACATGCTAGCATCACTGTCCCAGTAATGGTACATTTACCCAAGTGATAGTAAAAGGGAGAAGGTGATGGGATTCGGTGGGATTGTGTTAGCACAGGGCAGAGTTTCATGAGCTAGAATCCTCACAGAAGGCAAGTTGACTTCATTATGAGAATCAGAGCTATGAGGAGAACAAGGTTTTTCTTGGATTTCAGAATTAGACACATCTGAGAGGTGCTCAGGAGTGGTGTGCAAAGGACTATTTTTAAGGGAAGGATATTGGTCCTTTTATCTCACTGGAGGCTTGCTATTAGTTTATGAACAGCTAGACTTCATTCTAAGCAGCCAAGTTCCATCCAAAGCAAGAAACAGATAAAAGTTTTGCTAAGCAGAGATCTTGCACATTACACAACCTTGAGCTAACCAAAACTGAGCTGAGAGGAGCTGCATTAAAGAGTTATGTGGCATTACAATTTACATTTTCCATGGCACCAATTCACATTTGCTCCTTTGTACCACAGCACAATTACCCCGAGGTCATTTCTCTGGTATTCGAATAGGCACTGTGAATTACATGGTTTGCAGCAATGTGGACTGACGAGCAGAGGGAGAAAATTTCAGTGTTTCAAGGGCTCAGATTATTACTAAGATTCCTTCCTCGCCAAGGAGGATTTCATGTGATATGAATGGCTACAGTAAGCATGTAAGCTGTTTCTCCTCCAAGCCCTTGGAAGACTCCTTGATACTAGTGCCTTGGGGCAACTCCTGCGCTCCCCTCATGGGAAGAGAGCCCTGGATGCAATGGAAGTGGTAAATTTACACTGTGCAGGATGAGATGAGCCTGGCAGGAGGTCCACTCCTCTGCCCAACAACAAAGCACAGCTCCACAGAGGCTTCTGGCTGTCAAAGAGCATGTGTGTTTGTGGGGGGACTGGGAGTGGGGCAGGCTGGGGAGAGCTAAGGCTGGCAGATCCATAACTAGGTGATCCAGACTGCTATTATCCCCCTGGGAAGACAGTCCAGGAGCTGCATGGGCTACTGCAGCATTCTCCCTCGGACCTCCCAAAGCCTGGTTCCTTGGACCATGCACTGAAGGCCATGGATTAATGGATGGCCCTGCTGCCGAGGATGCCTTTTCTAGTTGTGGTTGGTCTGAAGAAAGGAGCTGGCTACCTGCAAAGGCTCGGACATAATTTGAAAGGGAAAAAAGGCTCCCATTGGTTGTTTAAGAAGACAGCATCCTATTATCACACCACTACGCAGGAGGCGGGTGAGAGCCTGCATGCCAGGGACATTCTGCAATCATCTTTCAAAGCACTTTGTAGAGTGAACGATTCCATGCACTATTCCTGTCACAGCACCCAAGAGGACTTAGAAATTGCTCTGGCTTCAGCTCTAAGAGGTGCTTTGAGGAAAATGTGCCCTCTCAAATCTTGGTGGAGCATGAGGTTCTGCAGCAGGGCTGAAAGGGAGACTTCCAGTAAAGCTTGAAAACACAGAACACCACATTAAGTGCTGTCACAAAGGCAAATGCTGTATGCAATGGCGACGTGTCTGACAGCGGCTCACATACTGCTCTGAGCCTTATTTTTTCACATTGCACGTCATGTCCTAGAATGAGACACGCTATTGTCGGAGGGCATGGTGCTGTAGTTCAAATGCAAACTTTGAAAAAATAATTTAAATGGTTGTACTTCAGGAAGAGGTTCTAACATAACCAGAATTATTCTATGTGAGATCTAGAGTTTCAATTAAGCCACTTAAATGTTAAGTTCTCAATCTTTATTTGCAAGTACCAATGTAATAAGCTCCATCCACAATAAATGTATTTTAAGGTTCTATTGACATGTACAAGGCAGTAGAGTTTTACAGACTTTACACTGCCACCAGAAAACCTTATACCAACCCCAGTCCTCTAATACCCACCATTTACACCCAATACAGAAGCACGCACATGTGCACATTTCCACCACCATTTTCATAGTAAAGGGGTTTTGAACAGTATTCTCCAAAACACCTTAAAATATTCTCTCTGGAAGGATGGATTTTTAAAAAGAACTACAGTTTCTCTTAATATAGGGGGGAAAGGATGTAACAAGTAAGTTGTTTGGAAAATAAAAATACTCCCACTAGAGTGTCTGTTTAGTAGACCCTTGCATATGGAGTTGGCTACAGCACATTTCATTCACACTTACCTGAAGCCTTCAAATGGACATCTCTGTTATAAAGACTCTTTATGGGTCATATCACCATCCACCATCCTATGATTCTAACCTTCTAACGGAGGTGGTTTGCAAATGTATTTAAACACTCTTGAAATGAACTATCCCTTTAAATCACAAACACGCATTACAGGGTCATACAGGCATCCATGGAAACAGTATGGATTATTTTAAACAATCAAACTGCAGCATCCTCTAGCACTGAACAGTTAAGTGTTTAGCCACCCTACCTTCTGATGAGTTGTGACTTCGTCCCTGCTCCTGCCCAGCTCCTCGGCAAGTTTAACGTTCTCCTCTTGCAAGGCTGTGAGCTGCTGGGACTTCTGAGCAGCCGCCAGTCTCAGCGCTTCTCTGCAAGGACAGGGAGTGCATGGTTACCATAGGAACAAGACAGGCAAGAAAAGACTGTGGGAGAGAATCAGCTTCACAGCTTGGAAAAATACATCTAGGTCACGTGTCTAACAGGATCTATTATAAAGGTGACAATCTACACCTTAAATGCACACTGATGGCTTGAACCCCGAAAAAGAGAGCGGTGGGAGCACAACATACAATTACTTCCTTTTCCTTGAAATGCATCTGATACCACTGCAAGGGAAAGTCTATTCAGCGTCCTATTACCAGTTCTACATGGCTCCAAGAGTTTAAAAACCCTCGGATTTAGAAATATGCTAATTTATGGTATTAAATTTTGTTTGAAGTGATGTTATTTATGTCTGAAGAGACAGTCAGGTAGTTCTAACATCCCACCCCCCTGTACAGGCACAAAAACATACCCAGAGTTTTTAACCAAATCTAACACAAACAGAAATGTTTGAAATTAAAATTATCAGGGAAACTCCATTTGTTCAGACTGAAATATTCTCTGGAATAGCTTGCAACCCAAACACTGAAGAACAGACGAAGTCAGGTGAGCCGAAACGTAATGATGACTAGTCTATTTTCGTGGTCCTTACAGTGAAATGCACAACAAAAACAAACATTAATAGCAAAAAAAAAAAAAAAATTAGGATTTTCAAGTTTCATTAATCCATGTTGCTGTTGAGAAGATTGGACTTTTTTAATAATTATTTTTAACGGATGTATTTAAAAAAAAAAAGCCTGTTACATAGTCTGTGTGTATGTCATTTAATAAGGTACCTACAGAAGTTGGCAGGATGTTTAAAAAAAAAGTTGCATTTTATTTCATCTAGGCAGTTTTTTTACCATTGTATTTTGCTTTCCTAAAGGGATACTCAGTGGTCATATTTGCCAATATTTCACAGTCGAACACTGACTAGAATACTAAAATATGTTACGATGACCCATGGCTGATGTGCCCCGGAGGGATACATTTATGTAACAGGATTCACAAAACAGGAGCATTATTGTCTAACTCGCTAAATTACAGTTTAAACAAAAGTATTTATTATAGGATGAACATTTTATCAAGCAACATTAAAAGTAATCCGGTGTGGTGTGTATTAAACTTAACGCAAACATTTTCCAGCCCTTTCCCTAGATCTTATGCCATAGCTACATTAGTTATTAAAGATCAGGCTCTAGTGTAAACAATTTTTGATGCAGTTTTTCATGCTCATTTAAGGCAGCCTAGTTAAACTGGATTTAATGTGCTGGCTCATACCACTGAATCAAATTATCTTGGTATGAATCTGTTTGCTAATGCAGGAACACATCTAATTTGAACATCATTTGTTTACTGTGCTGCAGTCCATATCAGTGCTTTGACTTTTGATTTTGGCACTAGTGTGTCAGGAAGTCAGATTCCTGATGTTAAAGGCACACAAATAGTGGCACGGATTTGTGTGAAACTGCAGAATTCCGTTGTAATTCATTTGTATCTGAGAATTTTATTTGATGTCCAAAAGAGCATTTGACAGGGTGTTTATTAACCAGGTAAGTAAAATCCAATCAGTATCACTGCTTCTCTGGTGCCCAGTTTTATACATTATGCTCTTTTGCAAAAATGGTTACCACTTCCACTGAAAGACTTCCCTACCTACAGAGCCACAGCTGGCTATTGAAAGGGCTCTCCTGCATTATTCCCCTCCACAATTACAAGAGTTTACCATCAACTACAGGGCATCCCAAAGGCATTCTGGCAATCACAGACTGCTGAGGAATTCAAGGAAAGCTGTAGCTGCAAAATTCAGCTCCATCCTTTACCAATGTTAATTACTTTGTTTACATGTCAAAGTATTTATAATGTAATAATCTTAAATCAGTATTACAATTACCTGTCAAATTAGATTAGTTACCCCCCACATCCATGAAGTCCAAAATCACAGGTAATTAGAGACCATGTTCAGCAATTGGCTATGATTAAGGTTTGCCTTAAACAGAATCATAAGAGGACCAAGTGAGAGGAAACCAATCTTCTTTATCTAGAAGTCCCCTACACGGAAGCCTAAACAGCAATTTCTATACATAATTTTTGCCTGACAAGTTGCAGAAGAATAATTTTTAATTAAATATGGGATCTGCTAACTTCTTGGGGTTCTAGGAGTAGAGCAACTAGTCTGGAAATAATTACTTTGCCTTGGCATTTTCTATAAGGGCTGAAGCAGGTGGGAATTACTGATGGAATAAAATCCTGTCACACCAGAAGGGGCCATTTATGTTTTTAAAAGGACAGAAAAATCAGTACCACGATGCCAGTGCTGGAACATAGCATTAATGTTGTGTGTTCTGCAAGAAAGACGGTCTCTCCTTGCCTCGACTGCCTTGATCTCAGAGCACCAGTCAAGTGTGGGGCAAAAATCCCCTGCACAGTTTTGAAAATCTCAAGCAATTATCTCAGCCCTACAGTCCAAGTTCCAGGTTCTGAATCTCCCCAGCAGGTCACCAAATTCCCCCCACACAGAGAGGGTGGGATTGGAGACCTGAGGTTAAGTGTGCCAGGTCTCTAAAGCTTGGGACACTGAGGGGCCAGTAGCCATGTTGTGTCTTTGTTCAGGGAGGGACACAGTTTTAGGCTGCTGGATACCAATTATGAGCTAATAGTTTTATTCAGAGGTTAACATGTACTAATCAAATTGTGGCCAGAGGGCTTTAAACCAGAGAGACTGTGTGTGTTTCTTTTAGTACTACCCTGGGATGGCCTCAGCTAAGGCACTTTGTTACTACAGATACACCTACTCCCTACATTTTCTTTGGAGTCCTATTGATTTAGTTTATTAACAAAACAAATGATTATATTAACACTCTAGAGTCAAGATAAATGTGAGCCCAAACAGCAGCACACTCTGCTTCACTCATTGCCAGCTACATTCCAATTTCAAAATCTAGGCTAAGGCAGTCTAGATTAGGAATGGACCATGGTCAGCTATCACGCTGAGCTCCATCTACACTTGAGGCTAAGTGGTGTTTAACAACATGCTACCTGACACATTTTAAAACATCACATGTTTTCCTATGCTAGACAAGACCTGAGAGAAGACAGCAGACAGACAACTTGATTTACACATACCATGGTGAATTTTCTCTGATACAAGTTAGAAAAACCAGGCTTTGCCTGGCAGTATGTGCAAATTTGATAAATAAGCCATTGATAAAAAATAAAAATCAAAGATATAATATGTACAAAATCATTTGAACCACTAACACTTTAACCAAAAACATATTTTAAACATGTTGCAAGATTTGTTTGGATTGATGCTTTTTAAATAAATTGGTGCCCCCATGTGGCAGAACTGTATACCACTTCAAACTAATTCAATTAATGCATCATAATTTAAAACATCTCCACAAATAATTCAGTAACCTTCAGAGAGCCATGGCAGTGCTCGGTTTCCATGTTTTACATATTTCAGAAGCCAAGTTAGTAGTGAATTGTAACAAAGTACCTCTGTTTTATAAATGAGGATACTGTAGATGAACTGGTAAAAAGACTCATTTATGAAAGTTAACTGCTACATACTCACACAGAACAACTATGGAAGAGTTCAAAGGTTCAACAAACATTTAAATACTTACACTTCTTTTCTAAATTCTTCCATTTTCTTGTTCTCCAGATTTAGAAGTTCTTTTGACTTGTTAAGTTCCTCTTCGTTTTTCAGGCTGTTTTGTTTAAGTTTGTCCAGCTTGGGGGGAGGGAAGGAAATCTTGTTAAAAATTCATGGAATCATATAATTTTCAAACGAAATGTTTGTAAATAAATAGTCAAGCACTTGTGAAAATGGAGGCCTGATGTTCTGAACTGTTGCACTTTTTTATTTTTAAGTCTTGGTGAGTGAAGAGTTAAACTAGTCTGTCTGCACAGGGAAGTATTTGACTAACAAAAGTGTAACAAACCTAACTATGTTCAATGCAATTCCAGCAGCATAGCAAGTTAAAGGTTAATTTAAGACTAACTGATAATATTATAAGTAGAAGAACATTAGAAATCTGTCCACCACATTTCACACAGAACACCTACCTGTGTAAGCACTTTACCTACAACTCAACGTTTTTAGCAAAATTAATGCAGTATGATTTATTATAATTGAGTGCTATTTGTATAGTGATCTTGATCTTAGGTAAAAACATACATAATTAACCATATGGTTAAGCTTTACTGTACCTTAATCAGCGAGAAATAGTAGGCTGGATGTTGTGTTTGCAATAATGGAAAATCCATTCTTTTCAGAGATCTTGTTGTTTTGGCACAAATTGTAGACAGCCTTCTAGTATTTACTGTGCCTGCATCTATCATGTAAGCACTTAGACTGTAAACCTCAACTGTTCACAAGCACTCAGTAATACGTTATCTTATGTAACGGAATCTCCAGCTACTTCGATGGCATTATAGAATTGTGGATTTTTTATTTTAAACAACCCAGAAATTCCACTTCTGGCATTAATAATGCCATCTCTCCTAAGCAATCAACATTGCCTTGAAATCATCGAAAATTATATTTAGATAGAAGCCTATGGCATTAGGTTAGTCTCGCATTTCGCATTCAAAATGCTCATTATCTTAAAGACATCAGAAAATTCTAGAGAATCATCAGCACAGCCTCTACCAGCCAGTGGGCTCTAGTACATTTCCCCACATCTTTTTATTTCAAACAGTCAGTTTATACTTGAATCTCTGCAGCCTGGAGGCAACATGTGGGGAAAAGAGATTAAGGTGCTATTGAAGACACCACTACCAAAAAACAGTGCAGTGTTAAAAAAAGGGGGAAACAGAATCATCATGAAAAGTACTGTGGTATTTCTTAGGTTGCAAGCTTTTTGGGGACAGGAATTGCAACTTCATGTGTATTTGTACAGCACCTAGTACAGTAGGGCCTTAATCTTGAGAGTGGCCTCTAATGTGCTACCATAATAAATAGTAAATGATAAATAATAATACATAAATCAGAGGAGGAGAAATGAAAATGCTGCTGTGAAACTTCAGGTCACACAGAGCATCATTTAATAACCATGCACAGAAGCTAACAACTTTTTGTAGGCTAGATTAGGAGGGGAGAACTTTTGTGGATTATTAATGCTACTATTAGTTAGCACTTCTGTAGTGCTTTTTATTGGCGTGGAAGGACTATCCACTTAAGATGAGGAAACTGAGGCACAGAGAAGTTATTGTAAACAACTTGCCCAAGGCCACACACTGAGTCACTGATGAAGCCAGGCTTAGAACCTAGATCTTCTGTATCTGTGCCCTGCCTACTGTACCATGCTGCATCTCTCATCATAGTAGATAAATGCTGCTCCAGTATCTTGGAGAGCCAGGGTCCATGAGCATATAAGTAACAGAGTATTTGTAATTATAGCTGGACACACCACATTAGAGCGGTAGAAGCATGTAATCTACAAAGTTATATTAGTACCCACAGCTTCTTTATGTATTACACTATCTAGTAGCCCATGCCAAGATGGCTGTGATGAGATCCGTGGTGAGACAGTGACAAAGGTTATTCAGCCCATTCTTCTCCTTTCCCCCACTCCGCCATATTCCCTTCCCCTTCTCTTGTCCCCTGTGCTGTGATCCTATTGATTTAGGCACTTTAAAAAAAACACTTCTGGACTAAAGAGTAAAAACTAAACCCGCACCTACAGTTTTTTTCTTTTTAGGTCATTTGTTATATACAGAAAAAATGGGTTTCAAACAACCTCTCACTTGCAAAGATCAGATCAGACTAGCAGACGGAAGTGATCACATGTCCAGCTCAACATATGACTAAAGTTGTATGGGAAGTGTAGGTACCTCAAAGAGCACATATTCACTGATAAATTGTAGTGCTTTTGATATTTGGATGTAGATTTCACATGAATTATAATACAGGAACATTTTAAGGAATACCAGAAAGTCTCTAAAGAACTTTGTGACTATTTTCATATATAAACATTTAAAAGCGGTTACTTCATTTTGCAGCTTCTGATTTGTCTGTCTGGAGTCCTCCAAGGAGGCCAGCGTATTGATCTTTTCTTGATGAAGGGCATCCTTCTCTTTGGTCACCTGCTCCACTACCTGCAAAGCATCTTCTGCCATTTTAGCAGCCTAAATATACGAAAGAATTATTACTGGATGGAACACTCCAATGCAGTAGACCAGCCATTATACTATATTCTGTATACTTTATGCAGAACTCAGTTACTTGCCAGCTCTTGCCCATATTGAATCAAATATGTTAAACAGCTTCATTTTCATAACTTAAACTGGAAATTATCTGCATTCTGAAGCTGCATAAAGTATAAACAGATCTTAAAAGGTCAAATTCCATGCAGAAATAAATTACAATCCCATGCTTGTGTCCTCATTGAGGTTGATTTTTTTTCATTAAATCCCTGAATGGCCCTAATTATATCCACTGTGATTACCCTTAAACACCCCAAACATCTTATAATCATAGTTCTTCAGTAGATATTCACTACCAACAGACTGATCTTTTAGAAAGATGTGGAATTATAAAGAGGAGTTGTATTAAATTTGCTGTGAGAGGATCCTAAAAGTCAAAATAGAAGAACAAAAAAGATTTAGCTATCAAGTTAATGTTACATGTTACTTTAACATTGTCAATGATGACTTGCCCTTGTGAAATTAAATCTTTGAAGATCATACACAAAGCTTTAGATTGGAATAAAATATTCTGAAAGTATTTGGGATTAAAAAACGCCCCTCAAAATTCATATTTTAAGTGGTTTTACAGTTTATAAGTCAAGCAAGGTCTGGCTCAAAGTTCTATTTACTGCTCTGTTGGTGGTGAATGTAAACACTACTGTGAATAAAAAGAACACACTCAGATGGCAATTTATTACAACATGTTTTGAAAGTTCTAAAAAAACCCAAGCCTGCTAGGGGATTGTCTTGCAATTTCTTTTGTCCAATTACATATACTGGAGTGAGATTTTGTTTTATATCACTGTGTAAATTTAAACTAATATTCTTTTTATTCAATTTTTTTAAAATAAAAAGGTAAGGTGAGCACCAAGTCTAAAATCATGTTCATTTATGCCCATTTACAGTTAGCTAGAAAGTACTTTTTCTACCAATGTTAAATTTCTCCTATAGAATTTGGAAAAAAAAACATTTTCCTTTTTATTCACAGTTTCAAAATTGTTTTCTTACAGCATTCAGCGACAACATAGTTCCTTATGATTAGACATAGAATTGTTTTATATTATGGGTGTTAAAAGATCTTTCACACTCATCATTACAGACAACTTGAGACAAACAGGGTAATATAGCAAGAGGGAAGATAATTCCAGTCTGTCTACATTAAGATGAAGTGCTGGTCATGCAATTAAAGTGCAGACATCAAAACCATGGAAGTTAGTGCTCAGTGTTAGTAACTGTACTTGACTGGTTTAACAATGTGTTTCAATACCTCAGATTTTTGTGTTACTGTATGTGTCTGAAGAGCCTCGGTTTCCTTTAGTTTCAAAGCAAGTTTGTCCTTCTCCACCAGTAGCATCTGATTTTTGTTCTGTAACACCAGTAGGTTGGCTGAAAGGTCACCATTAGTTTGTGCTAAAAGCATGACTTCATCATGCAGTTTGTAATAGTCCTCAGAGAATTTCTCCTTCTCTTTCAGGATTTCTTCCTTTATCATGGTCAGATTCTTCTGTTCCGCAAGCAGGCTCTCATTTTCCTGGAGCAGCTTCGTTCGCTCTGATTCAGTCACCTCGTGGCTATGCCGAAGATCTTCTAGGATCTTGGAGAGACAGGCATGCAAGTCCTGGAGTTCCGCCTTCGATTTAGTCAAGGAAGCAAAATCACTCTTTAGTTTTTCAATATTGGAGGCAAGTTGATCAGTCTCTGTGCTGAGAACCTCCTTTTCTTTAATGATTTCCTCTAGTTTGGATTCAGATTTTTGTTTCTCCTGAACCAGCAGTTGTTTCTCCGACAGCAATTCTTCATTTTTAACTGTTAGTTGCTCCTTCTCCCTCTCTAAGAAGCTGATGGTGTTCTGAAGTTCTGCATGTCCCAGTAAGAATGAATCCTTTTCCAGCTTTCTAGCTTCCCTTTCTATTGTTAAATTCTCCTGCATAATATTGACCTCTTCATTTAATTTCTGACATTCTTCTTGCAGTTCAGTCCTCTCTTTGGCTAACATTTCCTTACTGGAGGAACAGGTTTTGAAGGAAGCCATCAGGACTTGCTTGGCTTGTGAAACAGCAGAAAGTTCATTTCCTAGCAGTGTTTTGGCACTCTGAGCCTCTTTCAGACACTTTGAAAGTTCACAGTTATAGGCTACTAGTTCTTGATTTTCTTGGGTTTTCTCGTCCAATTCTCTCTTGAGGCTTTCCATGGCACTCTGGAGCTTTGCCTTCTCTTGAATGAGTGCTCTCTTGGCGGAGATGTCCAGGTCATGTTTTCTTTTCAAGTCACACAGTGCATTTGCAGAAGACTGTTTTTCAGTGAGCAGCTCTGTACATTTAGTTTCTAACATGTCCTTTTCTTTGAGAAGGGCATCATTCTGCTTTTTAAGTTTCACTGACTTCTGAGAAGCCAATTCCTTCTCTCTGCTCAGTTGACTTATTTTCTCATTTAGAGCTTTCTCGGCAAAGGTGACATCTTCTGAGGTCTTGGCAAGCTTTTCCACAATTGCTTTATTTTCATTTAAAAGTTCCTCCCTTTCGGCCAAAAGCCTCCGCTCAGATGAAGAGAGTGCTTCCTTCTCCTGTAGTAACTGGATACATTCGGAGTCTGTCGTCTCCCTACTGGCTTTAATCTCTTCAAGCAGCTTAGAGAGACTAGCATGGGAGGACTGCAACTCTACATTGTCTTTGGTAGCTTTTTTAAGTTCTTTAACCACAGCATCTAGCTCTGCTTGCAGTCCTTCAGTTTTCATATTTAAGGTCTTTTCCTCATTAAGAGCAGTTTCTAAGCTTACATGGAGCTCTTCCTGACTTTTAAGGAGTGCTTCCTTTTCGGATCGCAGGTCCTGGCTTCTTTGCAACAGATCATCCCTTTCATTTTTTAAGACCACATATGTACTTTCAAGAGCCAAATTTTTATCCAAGACTGAATTTCTCTCTGCAGCCAGAGCAGATAATTCTTGCAGGAGTTCCTTTTGATCTCTGGCCAGGTCCTCATAAGAGCTTTTCAGCTTCTGGATGACATCATCCTTGTCTTTAAGAAGAGTAGCACTCTCCTCAGAAAGCTTTTTCTGATTATCCTGCAGTTCTTCTCTTTCCTTAATGTGCTTCTGAGATTCCAGAACCAAAGCATCTTTGCTGGTCTGAAGTTCTTCCAGCCGTTGGAGCAGTACTGATTCTGAAGAGTGTAGAGCATCATTTTCTCTACTTATATTTAGAAGATCTTTCTGTGTTGTCCCTATTTCAATAAGTAACTTTCGTTTCTCAGAAATTAATGCTGCCTTTTCTGTGCTTTCCTGTTGACTTTTAGTTTCAGCTTCTTGCTTTTCCTTTAAGATCTTTTTATTTTCTGAATCAAGTTCTTCATTTATTGTCCAAAGCTTTTCCTGATCTTGTTGCAACAACACAAGCTTGGATTCCAACTCTAGTAGTTTTGATAATAGTGAACCTTTCTCTAACTTTAAAGCATTTCCCTCCTGTGCCAGAATCTCCTTCTCTGATATCAAACCCCTCATCTCGTCTGACATTAGTTCAATCTCTTTTTTGGCTGATGCTAACACAGAAGTTAAAGACTAAAGAAATAAAGTTGGGGAGAAGGGAAACAAAAATGAAGTCAAACAGACAAATGAGAAGTATGGATTAAGGACAAATAGAGCTATTATAGTTTAAATTTAAAAAAGCGTATATACTGACACACAAAAGTCTCTGGGTAATCTCAACTGCTGAAAAATGTTAAAGCCATTTTTATTACAAAACAATGACTAGCTAGTGAGACAACCTAGTGGAACTAATTAATGATAGTTATGTTAAAGATGCACTAGTTGTGTGTTCATCCATACTAGAGTTTGGCTTTTTAGTAAGACAGCTCCAATAACGCCTCCCTGCCCAAAAAAAGTGATTTAAATGATACCATGTACATAGATTAAGCATGGAGAAATTTTAAAAAGCTACTGTAGAAAACAAAACAAGATTTAGTCAATACCTGGATGAGTTGCATTACAGTTAATCCATGGAGCTATACTAGATACTGACTTCTAGTTACTTTATATAGTGTTTATACTACATGGGTAATGTACCCATGATACCTTATCATAAAAAGGTTAATTTGTTCAAATACTACATC
Organism: Eretmochelys imbricata; assembly: GCF_965152235.1. NCBI lineage: Eukaryota > Metazoa > Chordata > Testudines > Cheloniidae > Eretmochelys > Eretmochelys imbricata. Next base: position 27,080,252 of record NC_135586.1, read on the forward strand.
AGAAATATGTCAGATACTTTAACTTTCGTGTGTCAATTTATACACTGAATATTCTGCCAAAGCGTAACATAACACAAGGCTTAAGGCAAATAAACAATGAATGAGAGATGAAAGCAAGCAACAATATCCAGGAAACAGAGAAAAAAATCAGTGAAAGTTATTTAAATCAAGCTAAGGGAAAAATAATTATACACAACATAGAACTGATATACAAAACAAAATTTCAGTAACAAGGTGCCTGTAAAGAAAATATTTCTAAGTACACTTAATTATTTAAAATCCAGATGCTTAAAATCCCTTATTAAAGAGAAATAATATTTAATTCCAACTGGCTCTGACTGAAACAGAAATCTATGAGGATATAAAGTTAATTGCTAAGTACCATACTTTGTATTAAATTAAAATATGGATAAAAAGATTATCTAGTAGTCAATAGTGTAGGTGTCCTTTCCTTAATAATACTTCATCTAGTTGATAAATTTTCGCTGAGTGAACACCAAAACCCAAAGTTAATAGGGATGGGTTAGGTTAAACGGTAAAGGAGTAAGTCATTGTAAGGAGAGAGATAATAGAGCAATTACTTGCTTAAAAGACATACGTACTTTGGCAAGTTCCGCTTGTTTTTTCAGCTCCTCAGCCTGTTTTTCCAAGTCTCTGGTTTTCTCTTCTGCACTTTTCAGCATCTCTTCTGTGTCCAGTAGATTCTGTTTAAGCCCTTTGATGGCAGCATTGTGCTCAGCAACCATCTCAGAATTGTTTTTTTCATGTGTCATCTGCAGATCCTTGCACTGATTCTGGCTTTTCTCAATTTGCTTTTCCTGTCAGATTTTAGAGCAATTTGAATGCAATCAGAAATCTAGGTTTTTTAATACCCTTTCCAACATAACTAGTGAGCTTTTTCTATAGTTCTTCTTACCAGGTCTACTAATTTATCTTGCATTTTCTTCAGTTCAGCCTGATGATTCTTAAGTGTTTCCTGATGGTTCTGTTCAGCTTTATGTGTTGTCTGTTCCATATTTTCCTGCAGCTGAGCTGACTTCTCATCTGATTTTGTAAGCTGAATTTGTAGTTCTTCTAGCTTTCTAAAAAATAAATAAATCAGAAATTAGCAAAATGACTTTTTGCTGAAAATGTAACAAATGTACAGACACATAGCTCTCTCTAAGTTGCAGCATGCTTCTATTACATCTTTAGAACAGACCAAAAGTTTAGAAACAGGTTTGTTCAATCACTAAAAAGTGCGCAGAATGTTCTATCAAATTAAATGCATCAGTAACAAGATTCAATGCACACAAAAGTACCAATGTAAGGGTAAATCTGACCCCAAAGTTCAGGGTTTTGCAAAAACAGAAATGTTTGCATTAAATTATGTTTAAAACAAACACACATTCTCTTGCAGTGTTTGGGTTGCATGCATTGTATTTGTGCAGGAGAACCAGAAATTGTATAGTTTACTTTCTGTGTCTAAGCTAAAAGAAATGCAATGATACTCAAACCCTGAAAAAGTATATTCATTTAGTTTCAAAAGTGCCAGAAGTTGTTATATAAATAAGAAGTTATTAAATAATTTTTAAACCAAGTGTCTTTTAAATCTGATATATGTACAGAGTATTTAAGACAGAATGAATTTGATGGCACAAGCTCTGTTGTCACATCAACGGGAATCAGATTTGTTTCAGGATGAGCTTTCATAGCTACTTACAAAAGGACAAAAAATGTAGGAACAAATGGCAGGAAAATGCTCTGACAGCAGCGGGATACCTTTCTTTTAACCGCAGCTCATCATTCATCTTTGTCAGCTGAGAAGAACTGTCTCCCGAGGACTTCATTATTTCTGCTATATCATTCTCGAGTTTGGCTTTAGCTTCAGTCAACTGCTGTTCTTTTTCTTCCCTCTCTTTCAATTTTTTCTCCATAACTGAACATAAAAAAGTTAATGTTCTAGTAAATGTAATCCACAGGCCATGCACAACACACCTAAATGCTAACAAGAGACTGTAAACATCAGTTAGCCTGGTGCCATAAAATTAGCAAGTTGAACTTCCAAAACTAAAAGTCACATTTGGGTTTGGACTGTAAATTGTAGGCTCTTGGGTAATGGAAAGGTGTAAAACTCCCAATAGAAAAGTATAACATTGTACATGGAAAGACACAGGAAAAGCAATTAATCAAGAATACAGTTTGCAGTTGATGCTTCACTTAACTATAGGTATCAGGCTGTTAAAAATTGACGCTGGGCTCTACCATTAGGAGAGAAGTCCAGCAGATACATTTGGGCATACTCGCTTAACTGAAGTTACATGCAGCTATCAAGGGAAGAATATTAGACCAACTAGTCTTTAGAGCAGTGTAAACACAAGAAGCAATGAGAGCTACATCAAGTCACTGTAGAAAATGGCTCCATATACATGCAAGCTAATGACTACCTCCAAGGAAGAGACTAGGAAGCGGGGCTTAGGAGGTTTTCTTTTATATACATAAGGTCAGTTTAGACTGCAGTAAAAAGAGATTAGGTGGACGTGTACAGCAGGAAATGGTATTACAGGTTATGAGACAGGGGATGGTGATGTGCTAGCTCGAAGGTCACAGAAGTAGTTAACAACCACACTAAAAAGGAGTCTTCACATGTAAACAGGGTTCATATTCTTTTCATGAGCTGTCAAATGCTTTCTATGTGTCTGTTACAAGGCACATGCCATTTACATGTTGCATTTCACGAACACACTAACGGTACCCCTACACTGCACGCTCCTCATGGCAGTGTGTAGAATGGATACACTATATGCCCCCAGCATAGCTATATGTAGCAGTGTAGATGGCGAGCCACTCTTCAGGCAAGTAAACACATGCCTGAACCTGTAGGGTATGTACCCTACACAGTTCTCTACATGACCAAGCTGTGCCTCCCCCATCTCCACTGATATTTTAGCCAGTGTAATATCCATGGAATTACCCAGGGTACAATCTGGACTGATGGACCTGTGTCCCCTCAATTCTCCAAGCTGGGATGCGTGTTTTTCTAAACTTGGAATATGTCTCAGTAATGTTATACAGTAGAATCTTATAACTTTACATACAATGTTGCCACACATTTTCCCAGGACAATAACGATCAGCACATTATGAGTTTTCAAATGGTACGTCACAAAGCATATTTTGTATAAAATCCATTATAGTTTTGTAAAAAGGGTGAACATAGGGATATAGACTGCCACACCTCCCCCTTTACAAAGCTGCAGGAGGGTTACCCATGGGCTGACCTGTAGACAGTAGGTCAGGGCCCTCTTTCCTGGACATGGCATCTGCCACCATGTTTTCTTTTCCCTTTATGTGCACAATTTCCATATCAAATTCTGGTAGTATGAGACCCCAGTGTAGCAGTTCGGAATTTGAGCCTTTAGTTCTGTTTAACCAGATCAATGGTGAATGATCTGTTAAGACCCTGAACTTTCTATTAAAAAGGCATGGCTTCGGTAGCTTAACTGCTCACTTCATCAGGTGAACATAGGGATACAGACTGTCACAGTATCCCACTGACAGAGCCTTTCAATGATGCATGTAGCTATATACTGCAGAGTAGGCACATCCTGGTTTTCACTGAGAGTAGAAATTGCCTACTCTCTGCTGTCAGCTGTACCCTGAGTGCGTCATCCTCATTTCCCAGCCTTCACCCTGGAGCATCTCCACTAATAATCAACTTAGATCAGTTGCAATATTAACACATTTTTGTATGTGTGTTGTTTGTGCCATTAAAGCAGATAAATTACTAATGCAAAGCTTTAACCGGATCCCTGGAATGGACTTAAGCAACAAAGGTTCAACCAGGAAGCTAGCTGAGCCAGGAAATACTTTACCATTACTTCCTTGCCATGGTCAATTTGCAGTGTCCCTATATATAGTTTTTCAGTTGTGTTTACATTTCACACTAATAGTGTGTTTTGTTTTAGCTTAGGACTAGGGCTTGGTTCAAACAAGAATCTGACTTTCTAGCTTCCCAACGTTAGTTTGCAGACACAATGTCTGCCACTATGCGGGTATTAGTCATCACCATGTGCCAAGAGCAGCAAGGTGGCATGAAAACATAAAGCTGATGGTACATTTCAAACCCTTCAGTTTTGTCATTTCCTTACCTGTCAAATTAGATTTTAACTGATCCAGTTCCGAGGACATGAGTGCAAATTGCTCTTCTTTTTGGTTCAGTTTTTTAATAGTTTCTATGGAAATAAAATGATATTTAAAAGATAAAGTTAATTCCCCAGTTATTGTGGCTCATCTTGTTAAAGAAAACCTAATTTTACAAGGAATTCATATTACTCAAATCAAACAAGGAGGCGGCAAAAAAATCTTGTTTTATTCCTAGTTGCCAAGACAAATCCTGCTAAATTAACAAATATAACCTTTAGGCTCTTGAAGAAATTTTTTTCAGCACCATTTTTTTCCAGCGGGTTTTGAGGGGATGCATTTCAATTCTAGGGAAACATACCTTGCATAGATTTTTGAACGCTTTCTGCCTCTTCAGCAGCACAAGTAAACTTGCCTTTCTAGAAGGGAATGAAAACCCAAGACAAGTTTTAACTATCTGGTAATGACACTATTATTCAATATGAACTTCATTAAAAGTAGTGTTACTATTTTTTTCACTTCCTGATTTGATAAAGACCCACTACTGCCATAGGTGTATTAGACATTTTTGACTTGTAATTTATAGTCTATTGTGAACTTGGCAAGACAGGGAAGTAAAAAAAAAAAAACAGTCTCCCCATTTTCATTTGAAAGGGGGTCCCCTAGGCAGCAAAGGGAGCTTCTTTGTAAACTAGGACAGCGGTACAGCAACAGCTAAGCTCTGTACGGGAGACGTGGTTTACAGGTATCGAAAGTGTAGCGGGCCCCTGGACCTCGATTTTAGAAAGTTATAAACTTTAGCTCACAGGCTGTGGTGGACTTGCTGTTTGAACGGCCCCATGCAGCCTTGTGGCCAATCTCATGCCAGCCTTTTCATAGAATCATAGAATATCAGGGTTGGAAGGGACCTCAAGAGCTCATCTAGTCCAACCCCCTGCTCAAAGCAGGACCAATCCCCAATTTTTGGCCAAGATCCCTCAATGGCCCCCTCCAGGATTGAACTCACAACCCTGGGTTTAGCAGGCCAATGCTCAAACCACTGAGCTATCCCTCCCTCCTCCATCCATAATTGCAGGAAGAGATGGAAAGTTAGCAACATCTGAGGAAAGGCCAGGATACAGAGATAGATAAAATACTGGGGCTCCTCAATCAACATAATAAAACACAGCAATGGCCTTAGAAAGACCACATGGAAAGACTGAGACACACACACATCTTGCTTCCTCCTAAGGCTGGGATAATCGCAGCAGGAGCTAGCCCAAATGTAGAACACTGAGAAATTTAATTATTATGTTGCAAAACAAGAAGGAAGTGAAAATTTGTTATTCAAAAGCTACTTGTAAATAACACAGTGAAGTAAAGTTAACTCATACAGCACTTATAATGAAAAAGGACTATACCTACCTTAATGACTATTCTAAAAATGTGTTATATGATGTATTTGATCTGGCTCAATGTTTTAACTGTAAACCAGTAACAGCTGAGCTCTGCTTAGGCAACAACTTGATAAAGTAAAAGTTAATCTTATTGTACTTTTCATTTTGAAATCCGATATACAAAGCACTTGGACTCAAAGCCTGCATTCCTTACTTGGACAAAAGTCCATTTGAAATGACTGAGATTTTTGCTGGAGTAAGGACTGTTACATTTGACCTTTGGATAATAGTGACGATTTCCCCCTAAAAAGCTCAAAGAGAACCCAATGGGTAGAGACAAGATTTCTGAGAATTACTCACCAAAAGTTGAAGCTCTTTTTCCAAAGAATCTTTAACTTGATTTACTGCACCCAAGTTTTTGTCCAGGTCAAGAAGCTTTTGCTCTTTGCCCTGCAGTTCTTTGGCCAGATTACTAGCCTGGCAGGGTGGATTAGATGGAGTAAAACAAAAATTACAAACATGAATGAAAACATGAAGAACATAAAATCTTGAGCTTCAAGGAAATAACTAGAATGTTCAAACCATCATATGTAGAAAAATTAAAAAAACCTGAACAAAAGCTGAAGGAAAAATGTTGTGTGTTAACTGAATATAGCTGATTTCCACTGCAGGCTGCACTACAGTATTAAACTGCATCTTGGAATAAGTTTGAGACAATCCTTGTGATTTGAAAGTAGTCTAAATTTAGTTCTCTCAGAATTATTCTGCAAACATTCTTTAATGCTAGACATTTTGGGTATATTCAAGTGTTTTAAATTGTGCTTATTGCATCAATAGAATGTTTCTTACTGGAATATTTAGTAAGCACCTTATAACTGACTGTATTGAATATTACATATTGCTGGCATGATTTCCAAAGATATTGAGCACCTGCACCACCCACTGACTTTCATGGGAATTGTGGATGCTCAACATGATCTCTGAAAATCATGCCGAAAGTCCATGTAAGTCCAATTTTTTGGCACCATTTGTGGAGAGGTTTAGGAAAGTGGCCTCATTACTTTTTCTTTATGATCACAGAGCTGACTTGACAGATCTTGTGTGAAGGGGAAAGAGCCCAGACACTACATTTCACTCCCTTCATTCCAAACTACAGTAGCAGAATAATCTTCCACCTGTATAATATAGTGATATTCAACTACGAAGCCATTTTGTCAGTTACTGGCCCGAGCGCCAGAAAAATCACCGAGACACACACACAGTGTGGCAATCTTTGCTTCAAGACATTTCATGTGATGATGCTGTTTCACACAACACCATCATCATGTACAGATGCCCCATCAGCTTGTCTCACTGTGATTTTATGGCTTTCCCTGGCCTGTTAGATACAGCACCTTTTCCCTTGCCTCTTCCCCCTTCCTGGCTAGTAGGAGGGAGAGAGGAAAAATAGTTATTTATCCAATCAGTTTTCCACTCCTGGATAATTAAGGGCTAAGGAGTCTCTCCTTCATCCCTCCTCCCTCTATCTAAAGGGAGATGAATTCCAGAGGCCACTGGATTTCACATTGATGAGGTGATTACTTATAGCTCCCTGCACTAGTCTCACAGGCATTAAATGCTCCACTTATTTGGACTGTGCCCCAGACAGAACTCAAGCCACAGAAGTGAAGTGACTTGCCCAAGATCACACATAACGTTTGTGGGAAGACGAGGAATAGAACTCATCTCATGACTCCATGTCCTGTCCCTTAACCACAAGACCCCCTTCAAAGCAGTACACGCTCTTCCTAGGCTTTTAGAAACAGTATGAGGAATGTGAGGAAACCTCTGTGCAACTCAATATGTTTATCAGAGAGGCAAGAGATTTTCCTAGAGTCACACATCACTTAATCTCAATACATCCACTATTTAACTTATTACACATCGATAAATACATGGATTCTTCTTGCTTACTAGGACCACCAGTGCCCCAACACAGCTCTCAGAGCAGAGGTTATAGGATTCATAAGTTCACAGCAAGAAAGAACTTCTATGGGAGCACGACGCACACACCTCTACCCAAACCACAACCCTACAAAACAAGATACAGCCTTCCAGATTAGATGTAGTCTAAATCTCTTCAGATGATTAAAAAAAATATACTGTCTCTCCTAAGACTATCTTCCCTTCTGTGATGAGCTCATGATTGTAGATAAAAAAGGTAGAAATGTAAATTAAAATAAAACAAATTAAAGTAAAAAGATGGATGTTGATACAAACCTTGCTACTCCCATCAATCTTTTCAGTCTCTAGGTTTTGTATCAGTTTCTCAGCTGCCTCAAGCTGCTTGCTAAGTTTCTGGATTTCCAATTTACCTTCAGAATTGGCTTTCTGAAGCACATCAAGGTCCAAAATCTTTTCTTCAGCAACTTTGATCTGTGTTGTTAAACTATCAATAACTTTGGTTTGTTCATTGCATTTGGCTTGCAGTACCTCTAGCTCCTTTACCTTTATTTCAGCTTCCTGTAATTTGTTTAAAGCGTCTTCCATTTCTACTAGATGTTGATCTTCTGCACTTTCTAGTTTGGTCTTCAGGCTTTCCAGGCTTCGCTCTCCCTCCTCAGTGATTTCCAATAGCTTTGCTTTCAGAGCTTCAATCTCTTTCATATGCTGAGATCTTTCGTTTTCTTGTTTTAGTTTTAAATTTGATGTTTCATTTTGATGCTCTAATCTCATTTTCTCAACTTGGGTCTTTAGGTCTGCGAATTCAGCAGTCTGAGCCCCAACACCTTTGCTGAATGAAACCTTTAGTTCTTCCATTGCTTGCTGATGTAAAGCAATAGCAGATTCCAGCTTTGATTTCCAAAGCTCTGTCACATCTGAATTCTCCTTGTTGGCAAAATCAAGCTTAGTTTTCAATAACTCATTTTCTTTTGCAATTCTTTCATGTGAAGCTGAAAGTGCTTTGATCTCCTTCCGATAAGATTCTTCACCAATTCCAAACTTCTCTTTTAGTGAATTTATTTCATTCTGATGTTCTTTGCTAATTTCTGCCACTTTTTCTTGCAAAGAACTTATTTCTTGTAGCAGTGAGAGAGAACTGTCCACATCGCTGACTGGCTTACTAGACTCTAATCTCCCTCGGAGCTCAACTACTTCCTTCACCCGTAATGCTAGATCTCTTTCTAGTTCCATGATGCGAGATTTTTCGGATACTGTGGCCACCTATGATCAACAGCATTTTAAAAAGAGAAATAGTTACACCACATATAAAAGCATGAAAAGATTTTTAAGCCTCAAGAAAAATCTTCAATTATAACAAATTAACCTCATTAGTATATCCATACCAACCTTTTTGACAATAACTGGCCAAAATCAGATCTAGTCTAATCCAAATTCCTATTCCTACTGAGATAGCTCACGGAGCATAAGTAAGAACAAATGTTTGCTTTACATGGAAATCTATGAACCGAGACAATCTAATATACTTGATTTTGTTTACTCTTTAAATTATTTCCTTTCTTTTAAAATAAAAGTACCACTACCTATGTTTACACCCCTATAACTTTTATTTAAGCCAGAATGTATTTAACCTCCCTTTCTGAAGTTAGCTGTTAAAAGAAAAAAAATTGTTAGGCAAAAGTTTACAATCGCAGCTTGTATATAGGTTACCACGGGTTAGCAAAATGCTTCTATGGACGAATTTAAAGTGGAATGATGAAGGGTGGAGAGTTTGCAGTCTTCATTTGTCCTGATAATTGCTTCCTTATACCATTCATATTGGTTTTGAAGCTAACAGAAAAATGCAAATATATTTATTTGGTCTAGATGTACCAATAGTTGAAAATCCCATTGCATCTATCCCCAGACTGTCTTTAAAAATTATTCTTACACTACCCAAGGCCTTTCTCAGAATGCCAAAAAAGGGTTAAAGAATTAAGCCTGTGACATGCAAAAGCATCACAAAACCATTGGTTCCTGATCAGGAAATTACTGTCTCTGCTCCTCCTTATATTATCAAAATCAAGATTAAAGATATTACTTACCTGAAATTATTCTTTTTAAGTATTTTGTACAGATCCCACTCTTTGTTTTATATTATTCCATCTATGACCTCAAGAACAAAACTATAATGTGTTTTAAATCTCTCCCACATAACCCATTAACAGCAATATATTTTGCAGTATGTACTGGGACATAGGTCAGGAAAGAAATTTGAAAGCTAAAGAAGAACTGCTTACTATAAAACAGTAAGTGGAATAAGCAAGGATATTTGGAAGTTGTTATCTTGATGGAACAACTGATAACCTTGCAGTCTATCTAGGATATATTATTAAGGCAGCAATATCTTGAGGAAGTGTTTAATAAGTTAAATGACTGGCTTTCACATATCCTATTAAAGCTGGTATGTATCATTGCAGAATCTAATCAACAAAATCCTGCCCCATGAACAATGAAGAAAATGTACAGCATATTAGATAACTGTTTCAATGACTCTTAGACCAAAGCTCACTCTGTCAAAGGAAAAGATGGCCAAATAGATGAGAGAGAAGGAAAAAACAAACCATCACTCCTTCCTAGGGTTTCCAACCCTCCCAGTTTGGCCGGGAATCTCCCGGAATCGGGCTCAATCTCCCAGAGGCTACTGAAGCCAATCCAGGAGATTTTAGGTTGCTAAAAAGTTAGGTCAGCAGCACAGTGGGGCTAAGGCAGGCTCCCTACCCACCCTGGATCCATGCCGCTCCCGGAAGCGGCTGGCATGTCCAGCAGCAGCTCCTAGGTGCAGGGGCAGCAGGGGGTCTTTGCGCGTTGCCCCCGTCCTGAGCACCAACTCTGCAGCTCCTATTGGCCAGGAATGGGGAACCGTGGCCCATGAGAGCAGCAGGGGTGGTGCCTGCAGGCCAGGGCAGCCTGCAGAGACCCCCTGGCCGCTTCTGCATCTAGGAGCCGCTGCTGGCCCTGCCACCGCTTCCGGGAGCCACCCGAGGTAAGCACCATCCGGTTGGAGCCCGCACCCCAACCCCCTGCCCTATCCCTGAGCCCCCTCCCGCACCCAAACTCCCTCCCAGAGCCTGCACCCCAAACTCCCTCCCCCATCCCTGAGCCCCCTTCCACACCCACATTCTCTCCCAGAACCCGTACCCCGAACCTCTTCCCTCAGCCCCCTCCCACATCCAAACTCCCTTCCAGAGCCCACACCCGAAAACCCATCCTGCACCCCAACTCCCTGCCCCAGGCTCAGACCGGAGTACCTTCATACTCCGAACCCCTCAGCCCATACCCCAACCACCTGCCTATGAGGGTGAGGGAGAGCTAGTGACAGAGGGAAGGGGGCTGGAATGAATGGAAGGCGGGGCCTTGGAGAAGGGATGGGGCAGGGCAGGTGTGTTTAGGTTTGTGCGATTAGACAGTTGGAAACCCTACTCCTGCCCCCCTACAACTAAAACAGAAACTGATATGATGAGTAATTTTCTAATGCAGAAAAATGATAGTTCCTCAAGAACCTCAGCAAACCAGCTCTCTCAAGGCTTTTCAGTTTGAGGAGAAGGATGAAGACAACTGCCAGCTGCTTGATTCACAGACTATCTTTAAAGGATACACCAACTGGCCTTGAAATATTTTCCTTTGCATTGCAAGGAACATCATAATACAGCTGGCGTTAATTGGTTCATTTCTATGCCAGGTGGAATTCTTCACATAGAGGGCTGAGCTCACTTATCACCTCTTGCACCAGTTTTACAGGTTCTCATCAAATATTTGATACTACATTCTGAACAGCTGTAGTGTATTTTAAGGTTATTCTCATCTCTCAGTTACTGAGGGTTTGTCTTCTCCAGCTACAAGATTCCATGAACACTGAAGCCATCAACGAGGGCTTCTCAACCCAGCATTGATGGGCACATGTGAGAGGAATTTAGGAACAAGGAAATTCATAAACAGTGATGTCTTGCAACAGGTGACCTAGACTCCTATCATGTAATGGAAGATTTATGACCCTTTGTCATATAGTCACTGACTTTCTGGTAATATTTTACCAGACTTATTTTTTAGCACAATTTGGTCAGTCATGCTGAGGTGTCTGCTGAAAACGGCCAAAAATAGCGAGGATACAATATGGCCAACATACACGATTCTTACTAACCTGTCCTACAGTTGTAGGCTTTGCATCTTCTCTTTTGTAAATACAAATAATTTTGACTGGTTGTTGCCAAAAAGTCTGAGGTTTTAGGCCCTATGTGGGCAGTTTGCTGGAGTGGAGCAACAACTATATTTCTACAAAAAAATACGCACCCTCTTCTCCCCACAAACACATGTCCCAAATCTGGCCTAGGATCCACTAGCATGGACCCCAGAAATGGACTGGGCACAGATGAAGTCCCCCCGTAGCTTTACATAAACCCTGGCACAGAAGGGCCCTTCAGGTACTGGGAGTTGCTCAGTCTCTACTGAATCTCATGTTAAAGGAACGCATAGTTGTATGCTCCTGTACTAGTCTGGTCCATCACCACAGTGATGCAGAATGACAAAAATGAACCAGACACACCTCTTTCTCTTCTTTGTAGTTTCACTTTTGCCTTCCTGGGGTCTAGAAAAGAGCCAAAGTTCCTCAGTTTCTTTGAGAATAGTAAGGACCTGACAGGTGGGGAAAAAACCTCAATCAACAGGAAGCTCTCCAGCCAAGCAGAATTCATTCCCTGTAGAGAGGTTTCTTTTCTTTCCCCCAAAGAAAAAGCAACTGGCTTGTGTTGCATCTGCTAACTGATGGTCAGTTAACCAGAGGTGCCAAGATGCTCACAAATTGGGCTCAGGTTTAGCAAGTTTTGAAGAATCCCCTCTCAGTGCGAGATATTTGAATGCTATGATACCATGCACATGCTGCAAGTAATATTAAACTGTAATTCATCTGCAGGAGTTTTAAGATTCCTCAGTTTCGCAAGTGCCTCTAAATCATGAAAATTTGGATCCATTGCTCCCATCCAAATAAAAGTTATTGGATTACTATACATTTAGAAGATTGTTTCCTGCTACATAAAAGCAATCCATCTCTACAACTTTATAAACAAAGAGTGGGAATCTATAGAATATACTTCCTGTCAGAAAACAGAGACCTTACTGGACTTCTGCAAATACTAAAGTTAAAACTTCAGATTGATAGGAGAAAGTCATCTTATTAATCTTTAGCACCCAAAAACACAAATGATTTTTGCTAGGCAAGTGTGGGGATTACATAGGTTCTTATTAGACGTATGGCAGAGGGCTAATAGCCATCCACATCTATATTCTTCCCACTCAAATTCCCTTCCTTGCCTGACAAAAATAACTAGTAAGCAGTACATTGTCATTAATGGTGTGGTTACTGTTTGCCTGTCATTCTGTTTTAATTACATGTGGCACTTTCTGGTGTGGAGAAAATGATCAGTTTAAATGAAATCAACATGCTTTATATTGTCGTAGAAGAAAGCTGATTGGATCACTTGCAAGCACTTTAAGAACAATGATTATGTCAAATCACTGACATTCATTACAATGCATAATATGCATTGTTATTTAAAATAATCTAAATCAATGGGGAGTAATCAGAGCTGTAGGCTGACCAGAGTCATTTCAAATTACTGGAATGCTTTAAGCTTAGAAACCATAAGCAAGTCATTCCTTCAAGCACAAAATAAAAAATGTCATTTTTTCATACGTGCAAAGGCATCCAAATATGTAACTTGGAAGTCATTTCCATTCTTCATGGTTCTGGACTTCTGAGACTACATCGGTACGATAAAGTACTATTACACTCTGCTAAACACACCTGCAAAGGGAGTACTGGGGTCAACTAATCTAGTCACATAGGATCTGTCTCAGCTGAAATTTGACACAGGGTTAGCATCTTTCTAGAGGAGAGATTAATATGGTTCTTGGTAGAAAGATACTAACATTGTTTCAAGTCTCTGCACATGTAGAACTTCTTCACCTTTCTAACAAGGGCATTAAAAAAAAATCGGATGTAAGCAGAATATGTAACTAGTGCCGCTGGGTTCCCTATGGAAGGACTATACCAACGGAAAACAAACAAACAAACTGTATGGCCACAGTACACACTTGTCAGCAAAATAAGCACCCAATGTTACAACCTGTACATAAGGTCCAGATTGCTCCATCCCCCAAAAACCTTCAGACTGGAAGAATTTGAGTAAATTAAATGAGAACATTTGTCTATTCACAGCATATCAGCATTTCTTTTGGAGCATAAAGAACCTCACTATCTGCTACAAGTGAACTGCTGAATACTTTCATAAATAGATCCACAACTTTGTTTGCCGCTTTGCACCTGTAGTCAAGTGATATCTTTCCATTTTGAAGAGATCTTACCTGGATTCCTTTGTAGAACTATATATAATAAAAATGTAACAAAAAGTCAAAATGTAGTAGTCGTTTTAGTAGTGTCCTTCTTGGCTACTTTCTATAAAAGAATATGGCAGAAGACAGGCACTCTCTTCAATATCCATTATACCCCGCAGACTGCGTGATCAGAAATCCTCCACGTTACAAATAGGTCTTGTTCATTTAAATAGTGAAAACCATTACCCTAGTGTCTTCTAACTCCCTCTGGAGTTTGTCAGCTTTGGTCTTTTCAAAGAGCAGGCTCTGTTCAAGCTCCTTAATGCGGGCATGCTCCAGTTTGGTCTGCGTCTGTTAGTAAAAAGGAAAGGAAGAGAACACAACAGTGCCACCATCACATGCCAGCACAAGAGGAGGATGCCACATGCAGGCCGTGCTGCCAGTATCTTCTACCAAGGATGAGCAGAGAAGATGCAGTGGGTAAAATGAACAGGGAAACTCTATGGATGAGAGAGATGGACTGAAAGTGTAAATGGTCTGATGTGTAAAATAAAACAAACCAATCACAAACAAGAAGAAATACGGACAAAAAGTAAGGTAGATTCATGCAGCCAAGTAGAAGTTATATATCAGTATGTGAAGTTTACCAGCACAAATTAGAATAGTTAATACTTTTTAAAGAACTATAAGCCCCTTCCCGCATCACCCCCAACTAATACTGTATATTTATTTGGATGTAGCTGAGTTAGGTTTTTAATTATGAACTAGGGGATCAAAATTCAGACCTGGTGTCATAGGTGAAATAACACCATGGAACAGGAGCAGCACCCAGCAGGTCTGAATTTGGCTGTAGATATTGATTAGGGCTTCTGTAGAATGCTATTTTTAATTTCTCTATTGTTTTCAAGTTTGTGCCATAAAAATCTTCCTGGCAAGTCCTAGGCATGTCAAGATTCATTTGTTGCTATTATATGAATGGTGTGAATACACACAGAGTTACTCAGAGCTGCAGAACTTCTTTTCCCCACCTTTCCAGAAGGGGAGAAAATGTGACTGATTTAGACTTATTGCTCTGTAACTAAAATGCTGATTTGACCATGGTACGTCACTCAAGTCTAAATTGGTTAGGCCAAGAAGAGGAAGTAAGAGGACTTGTGCCCTTTGTACTTCTAAAAGGCATTGTGTTCCAAGAGAGAAAAAGGAACCACACAAAGCAGAGCCAAGTACCCTCTGCCCTTTGCTCACAAAGGGGTAGGTTTTATAAAGAACTGTGGAATATCAGGATACAGCTCCTGAATATTCAACAAAGGGGCTGAGATGCTTTCCCAAGAGTCTACAAGAAAACATGGAGTTTAAGAGAGATGGAAAGAGTCTAGCAGTTACTCCCTTCTTGACTTGCACCACTGTGGGAGGGAAAAAGAAAAGCACATCCAGACTTAAGAACTGCATGTCACACTCAGCTCTGAACTGCAGAGTTCAGTACATTGTGTCAATCTTAATGCACATCATCATTAACCTAAAATATGCCATATTTTAAAAAGAAATATTCATGCCTGTTGGTTTAAGTGTCCTTTCCTAGAAAGAGGTGTGACCATCCCAACAACAGGGTGACCACTTGATGGAGGCTGAATATTATTTTATCTGTCTATGGCAAGACATGCGTCTCATCATGAGAAGTTACCCGTGGCAGACTGGAGCAACATTCTTCTATGTGATTTAGTTGTAGCTGTAATTTAGTGTGAAGTACAGTGGATGGATGTAATTAAGCTAAGAAATATTAATTAGAAGAAACAGGTCTTTAGCTTGCAGAGCCAGCCGTAGAATACGAAGGAGAAGAGAATAATGTGAACTAAGATATGTGGGATCCCATCAAGGCCCTACTCCATCTGTCACCATCTCGTTGCCCATACTGTAGTGGTATACTGTGTATACCCAGGCACTCTACGTGCATTGTGCACCAGCATAGGTAATGTAGACCTAAGTCTCCACTGCCAGTGTCTGTAGCAAGATATTTTGAAATCCTTGTAAAGCAGTGTTATGTATAAACACCGATAAGCTGATTGTGACCATCTTCAAAGCAGCCCCAAACAATCAAATAAAGATCATAAGTACTCTTTGAAGAGGAAGTGAGATGGGGAAAAGCCTTTGTTTTGCTTCAGCTGTGTTCTCCTCCACCCATCAACTAATAAAAAAGATGGTTTCTCCTTACTATTTCATTCTGATCACATCAAGTTATTTCTCTATCTGTATCAAAAGCTGGAAGTTGACTGGTGCTGAACCAAAATAGTTCTGTATCCATCATGATGGAAATGATAAGCTAATTCTACCAACATAATTCAATAGGTCCCAAAACACAGGGATCCAAAAGTATTAAACTTGCTTCAGAGGCCAAACTTTCAGCATTTCCTCGGGCTAATGAAGTTTTTATGTGATTCTATGTCTCCTTTGTTCCTGAAGACCTTCAGAGAGCTTGACAAGACTGCCAGTTTTCCAGAAGAATAAGGATTGTCCTTTTACCAACAGCTTTCCATTATGCGGTTTGATATTCTGATGGGAATTAGAGTTGTTAAGAGAACTTTTAAAATGTCTAAAAGTTTTAAATGCAATAGCTTTAATTCGGAGCATTTGTGGCACTAGTTAGTGTGACTTCAGATCCAGCAAACAAAAAAACCAAGCCACTAAACAGCTCTAGAAATGTCTTGAGGTTTTTTTAACTAGTGGTTTGGGATAAACCTACATACTTACTTAGTCACATTCCCTGAGGTGGATCTATACAGAAGAGCATATCCAGAATTCTCCTTACATCATGAATCTCTACTAAAATATGCACTATCTTAAAGCTTTCTTTCTGTAACACCCATCATACACAAAGCCTCTTTTTAATCCCTTGCTTATATAGCAGCAAAACAAACATATCTAGGTGCTGTCCAATAATACTAAAACCTTCAGAGATCAGAGTTAACAGAACTTATTCAAAAATATCCCACCATGCAGATATTATCTACACTAAAACAAAAATAAAGATGCTCAGCTAAATATAAATAGAGGTGCAATCTAAAACATTCCACTCCAAACACTTTTGCTCATTTAAAGAACAAACAAAAATAAATAAGTCTGACTTCCAAAGGAAAGGCTCCAATTCCAAATAGGGATATCCACTGAGGAACTGTGGATCAGTCTGAGCTCCCTTCCAATCATCCAAAGAGACAAGTCTAAGGGACAAATTCTCCTCTTAGTTACACCAGAATGAATTCAGAAGATTCAATGAAGTTACTCCAGATTTATTTTGGTGCAACATAAAGGAGAGCGGAATTTAATACTAAAGCTTGATTCAGATGTGAAAAATGACAGGGAACACTCTCTCTAGTCTCGGGCATTACAATTAGATGATGAGGGGTGAGACAAATCCTGCCCTGACTTACATCCTCTCCAATTCCATTAAGGATACATCTACCCTGCAAAAAATCCTGTAGCAGTGAATCTCAAAGCCCAGGTCACTGACTTGGGCTCATGCTATGGCACCAAAAATAGCAGTGTAGACAATCCTGCTCAGGTTGGAGCTCAGGCTCTGGGACCCCCGCCCATACAGGGTTTCTGAGCCCAGGCTCCAGCCCAAGTGAGATGGTCTACACTGCTATTTTGAGCCCCATAGCATAAACCCAAGTGCCAAGGGTTTTTTTTGTAGGGTAGATGAACCCTAAGTCATTAAGTCCCAAATGCAGGCCATCAGTTATCAACAATGCATGCCAATTGCACTCGGTGCCTGCTCTCACTCTTTGAAATGAAATTCACAGCTTAGTTGTGCACCTGTATCTACCTACTGATCCATCCGTACTACTATGCTGAAGCTGTAATGCTGACTAATGACTCTGTAACTGGGGCAGCAAGTCTTCAGTCCCTGTGCTGGCATGTTCACCACAGAACATGGTCTGGATAGTTTCTAATCTAGTGTTCCATTAAATAATCCAACATCACTCTCCACTCAAAAGGAGAGCAACAAGGGTTTTTCTTGGGAAATAAGCCTGTTGAGGGAGAAATTAGAATAGAGAGAATTGGAATAAAGACAGAGGGGAATGAGGAGTGCACAAAATAGGAAAGAGGAAAGTCACATGCAGATTTACTTCTAACACACCGTGTGCCTGATTTGGAAGAATAGAGGAGACCCAGATCACGGAAGTAGCTTCATAAAAGGAACACCTAAGAATGCATAGTAGGAAATCAGTTTTAGTCTTGAGAGCTTTCTATTTTGGTGGGGGAAGAGGGGTTGCAGGAGGCAGCCTATTATAAGATCTTCTTGAACCAAATCAAAAGCAGAGGATTTTTTTTTAATTCCATCAGCTTTGTACTGTGGATGGTGTAGAGGGGATTTATTTTAAGGACTTGCAAAGCAATATATTTCTTCTAGCCAATCCTAAACAATTTCTCTGTGTGTTTCAGGAAGAAATCCTGTTACGCTACAATGAAAAATCCATAGCTTTGTACAGTGTAAATAATGAGATCATTCTTGTATTTTTAATCGCTTTTCCTTGGATACTGCTTTCTCTTCAGCATTTCATAACAAAAAAAAGAGTAATCAGTAAGGAGAGGTGGGGCTATGCAATCTGTTCTCTAGGAAATTTCATGAAACGATGTACAGTGCCATCCATTGAACAGTAGTGGGAGCTCATGGGAAAGAACGCAGGATTTTGTGATGAATGCAAGTTGAGGCCTGCTTTTACAGAAGAGACTTTTCAGGGCCGAAGACTGTAGTTTCCTGCAAGCTCCTGTTGCTTTTCAGTTGATTGCACTGTATTAAGTTTGCGGTTTTATTTTAAAAACTAATGACGATACGTTCTCCCTGTCTTCAATTAAAGGGGATGCCAGTGTTTAGTCATTACATACATTCTTCGTGATAAGTGTTGTAATTGCTCTGAAAGCAACATGCACACAAATACTAGAGTCAATGTTTCAATAGCAGATTATGCAGTTAGTGATTAAGTCTATCAATAAGCATTTTATCTGTACACAATCTGTTAACATGGGATGTCTCCACACACTTAAATGCCCTCTTACATTTTCAGGATCTTCAGAAATCTGCCTCTTTTGCTATCAGTAAAAATTAAAAAAAAATATAGATATATATTTCACCTATTAAATGCTTAACACTATCACTCCAATACAACAGGAGGCATTTCATTAATTTAAATTCAGCTTATACTCCTGAAGATATGCATCTTGTCAAACAACCAACCCGAGTCCTTAAAACAGTTTGCCATGATTTTAAAGTCAATTTTAATTATCAATTGATTTAACAAAACAAATCCAAAAAACACTTTCATGGACTGAACAACTAATAGAGCAGAGTATAGATAGGTACTTTAAAATGGATGGAAGACTGACACAAAGTAGAACTAAAGGAAATGTCACATGAAATGGACCACAAGGCTAGCACTTTCATCATTAATGGTTCATAGGGTTATAAGTCAGTCAGTTTAAATTTCTCCTGTTCTTTACAATGGGATAAGAGTAACCAATGTTTTTTCAGATTAAATATGTTCAAAAACCAGAAGACGTCCAACATTTTTATTTTAAATTTGGATTAAAAAACTGGCAGTGTTTAAATGGTCTCAATTTGTTTCTTTCTTATTAACAATAAAAACATTGTGTACAGAATTATTTCAGAATGTTAGAGTAGAGTTCAGTACATCATACCAGCTAGACAAAGTAGGAAGGTAAATCGTGATAAGAGTACATACTTTGTATTTCACTGGTGTGCTTAATTCTGAACCCTCCCTAAACCACGCACGCCGATGTTAAGTCTTTGTTGAGAGATGTGCAGGGATAGTCATTATTTGGTATGAATCACCCAGAAGACTGAGGTGGTTAAATCTTCAGCACCCATTTCAACAGGGACATAACTATTAACTGCCAGTTTTAGAATTTAAAATGGATTTTTAGTTGTTGGTTTCTTTTAAATAATTTGAAAAAAATGTTAGCAGGATTATAAAATTGCAAAAAAGGATGAAATTTTACAAGGGATAAATTAAATTATTCTGCCACAACCGCAACCACTCAGCTACAGAAGCCATGCTGAAGAATACAATTCACTTAAGGGCCCAATCTTGACCATTTAAGCTTACACAAAGACTGCAGAATTGGGTACTTGAAGGTTTAGGGATCCCCTTCCACTTGTTCTGTGTACTCCTGGAATATCAACATGCAGTTTTAACTCTTCCTTTCATTGTCTTCACACTGTTAGGAATATAATGTCTACAACTGTTTGCACTTCAGTATCCTACCAAATGTGACTTTTACAAAGTTGGCAGTATTTTACCTCTAGGTCTCCTTTGGTAATGGACTCTTCCTCTACGCGGAATTGAAGATCCTCCACCTTCCTATGAGTCATAAATGAAGACAGTTTTCAAAGAGAGATTGTTTTTTGTACTTACTTTTCATTAGAAATTAAAAACTACAGCAACATTATATTTTAATTACTTAATCAAGTTACCAGAAAAAGTGGGAGAAGAGAAAAAGTTCAACCCTGATTTTAAATGAGAGAACACTGAAAAATTCATTAAAAATAAAGTATGACATCAAAATCCTTCCTGAAGTTCTTTGAAGTTTGGAAGACACAGTATTAACCAAGAAAATAATAGTTTAAACAAACAAAATATATTTAAATTAACTAGTCACCATTTCATTCATTTCTTTTTTAGACTCTCAAACAATGACCTGATAAAACAACTTGATCCAGTTGCCATCACTAATTTCTATGATTCATTCTAAAAATGGGTAAGAAAATTAGAAAATGTATTAAAAAAATTAAGAAATTGGGGTGGTTTTTTTAGACATACACATTCTAAAACTCTAGTATAGGCAAAGCAAGTTGATCTTTATCCGTGCTGGCTGGTGGAGAGGAAGCCCGTGGGGGAGGAACAGACATGTGCTAAAGCACAACTTGCCTCATCTACACTAGAGTTTTAGAACATATAGGTAGAACGTATTCGTGAACAAGATCTCAACCCCCACTCCCCCACCACCACCTTTTTATCCTAGTCAAACTTTAAGTGGACTGAGATGGACCAGATGGTGTGTTCCTGTGGAAGAGGGCTCTGAAGTTAGATTCTGAGCAATCTACACTGGATCCATAGTTCACTCAACTCCACAAGAAATGTAGAGAGGAGAGAAAGGGTGCCTCATATCCCTTGAACAACATGCACTGGCTGGAACTTTGTTGAGTGACTCTGAAGATGACCACGTCGAGTCTTCTCAGTCAAAGGCAGGGCTTGGGGGGATACAGGGTCTTTCAGACAATTAGTGTAAAGAAAAGGAACAATAAGAATTTAAGTTAGTATTTATCTTAACAGTAATTACAACGCTGTCTACGCAACAACTCCCTGCTTTTGGGAGTGAAAGATTTAAGGTGGTTGGATTTCAAGTTACTGCATGAGACTGTATCTAACACAGTGCAGAGAACTGTCAAAGAAAATAAACCTAGAGTATTTAGGAGGAAGAGGGAGAAATACTACACTGCTGAAGCTGTGAACATTTCCCCAGTTGCAAAATGCCACTTCAGTTAATAAGAAAAAGGAGTACTTGTGGCACCTTAGAGACTAACCAATTTATTTGAGCATAAGCTTTCGTGAGCTACAGCTCACTTCATCGGATGCATACAGTATGCATCCAATGAAGTGAGCTGTAGCTCACGAAAGCTCATGCTCAAATAAATTGGTTAGTCTCTAAGGTGCCACAAGTACTCCTTTTCTTTTTGCGAATACAGACTAACACGGCTGTTACTCTGAAACTTCAGTTAACGTGCATCAGTCATGTATAGCAACAGCTATGTTACTTGGCAACATGCTGAAGGTGAGCTCAAGGCCAGCGAGGACCAGAGTTAAAGTAGTCCCTCACTGCCCTAGCAGCTGGTGAAAACAAGCTCATAGCATTTATTATAGAAAGAGCTTTTATTTTAAGCCCTGTGTGATGCAACCTGCAGAGGCTGCCTCAATACCACCGCCTCTGCAGGTTGCAAACTGTTGGTCTAAGCAACTCCATAGCATGAACTATGCGGGTGACTTCACACCAGACACAACACCCTATATTTGTCCCTTTGGAATTAGTCTGTTACTGGCAAACCACCACAGTTGAAACACAAAACCTTGTTTGTGATGGAAAGAAATCCGAAATAAAGTTTTTGGTTCACCTTTTCTCTTCCTCAAGCTGGTTGAGAAGCTCCACTTTTTCCCTATCAGCAGCTTCGACCATAGCCCGCAACTGGTCCATTTTTGCTTCCATTTCCAGTACGTGCTAATTAGCAGCAATGACATAGAATTTAGAAAGTAAAAAGATTAGGCAAGTCAATATTTACTTGAAGAAATTTAAACAGGGTTCTATTTAAGTGTGAAGAAAGCCATATGGTTTGCAGGAAAGTCAAAATGGACAGTCAACTATTCTGCATGGAAGTTTAAATGGAAAGATTAAGAACAAAATACTTACAGCATGGTAAAATGATAACCCAGGGGACAGGCACACAATAACCATTTAACAATACACCAACAGCATAAGCCGCAAGGGGAGGTGTGGTATAATAGGGATTAATTAGAAGGAATTAGATGAAATATGAAAAGCAAAATCTAGGCTAAATATCAGACTAAGGCTTCCTGAAGTGAGATCTATCACATAAGAGCTATCTTATTGGGTCAGACCACTGTTCATTTTGCCCAGTATACTGTCTCTGACAGTGGCATGTACCAGAGCTTCAGGGGCACTGTATAGAAAAGGGTAATTAAGGTGTAATCCACGGCTGTCTTCCACTCCCAGCTTCTGGCAGTCAGAGGTTTAGCGTTGCACTGACCATGGGGTTGCATCCCTGACCATCTGAGCTAATAGCCATTCCTGGACCATTCTTCCATTAACTTATCCAGTTCTCTTTTGAACCCAGTTATACTTCTGGTCATTACAACATCCCATAGCAATGAGCTTCACAGGTTAGTTGTGTAAAGTACTTCCTCTTGTTTGTACCAAACCCACTGCATATTAAATTTCATCCGATGACCCCTGGTTTTTGTATTGTGTGAAGGGGTAAATAATACTTGTCTATTCACATTTTCCATATCATCATGACTTTAGAGATCTCTATCATGTCCCCCCTTAGTCATCTCTTTTCTAAAATGAACAGTCCTAATCTTTTTGGTCTCTCCTTGTATGGAAGCAGTTCCATACCCCGATCATCTTTGTTGCTATTCTCTGAACCTTTTCCGGTTTCTCTATATCCTTTTTGAGATAGGGTAACCAAAACTGGACGCAGTATCCCAGGTGTGAGCGGATCATGGATTTATATAGTGGCAGTATGATATTTTCAGTCTTATTTTCTATCCCTCTCCTAATAGTTCCTAACGTTCTGTTAGCCTTTTTGACTGCTGCTAAGCACTGAGCAGAAGTTTTCAGAGAACTACCCACAGTGATTCCACGATCTCTTTCTTGGGTTGTAACAGCTAATTTAGAGCCCACTGCAGTATAAATACAGTTGGGATTATTTTTCTTCCATTATGCATTACTTAGCATTTATCAATGTTGAATTTCATTTAATTACATATGGAATGCTCTCTCAAGGAATGTGGTGGAAACATCAGCATTTGGGATGTGTAAAAATAGACTGGATGAAGGAATAAAATTTGTACTTTACATGGAATAATCTAGCAATGGCCACTTAGGGAATGGACGAGATAGCACCAAATAGGTAGCTTCTGTCTCTAGTCTACAATCTGGAAATGATTG
Organism: Eretmochelys imbricata; assembly: GCF_965152235.1. Classification (NCBI taxonomy): domain Eukaryota; kingdom Metazoa; phylum Chordata; order Testudines; family Cheloniidae; genus Eretmochelys; species Eretmochelys imbricata. The sequence goes on from NC_135586.1 coordinate 27,103,815, forward strand.
TTAACAATATTTATTGTGAGCTTCTTAATTAAGGTGTTATTGCCTAAGAAAGATTGTTTCCAATGTGTAATTTTAATAACAAATGTTTAGAGCGCCGCCTACCCAACTGCTCAAGGCACCGTACAATGTTTAACAGTGGTTTTAAAATACCACCTCTTAACATTCAGAATGAACTATAAACATAACTTCTTTAAAAGTCTCAACTTCACCATCCCAGGAACCTCTAAGAAGAGCAGTGGCTGCAAACAAGACTTAATTTTAAAACAGTGCCCATTACTCCCAGACTTGTCCAATCAAATAATAAAACCTAGTGTGTGAAGTTGGCTGTCCTACAATCATCATGTCAAAAGAGCAGCATTATTTGTTACCTGATCATGTCCATCTCGAGCCAATGCCAGCTCTTGCTCTATTTCCCCTACATGACTTGTTGCTTTAGCAACCTCAGCCCTCTCCAGGTCCCTCTCTGCCAGAAGCTGTTCAATATGCTGCTGCTTCTCCTTCAGAGCCTCCTGGAGAGCGGTGGTGCCAGAAATTTTCCTTGCATATCGGGAAGATGTTTCTGTTAACTTCAAAAAAGCAAATACATTAAAAACCTCATTATCAAATAAAAAGGAAGGATATAATCTTATTGTACAAGCATTTTGGGTGCTAGCTAAGCAGATGTTGTTTATACCTGACTGCAGCTCCTCCCACACTTTATATATCAAAACCAATGAGAGGGGAAAAGAATTTATTTCCTGTTTTGAGAATTAATTTCAAATTAGTTGCTCTGGAAGTTAATAAGGGACATGACTGTGCATCAAGACTGTTATGGGGCAATCAGCAGATGGTATATAGGAGACTGAAGAGTTCAAATGAAAACAGAAGGCTGGCCTCAGTCTAAGATGGGTTCTGTAGACTCAGTTGAAGGTTAGCTTGTTAGGTTGCTGCTAAGCACCTTTTTTCATGAGCCCTGGGGCTAGATATAAAAATGTCCTCATAGTAAAATTAGACATTCTTCCCTTATATATGGAGTCATAATCTTGGGTCACTTTCTGCAATCTAAGAACATTTTAGGTTTCCAAATGGATTGTGAAAAGCCTTCCCCATGAAGTCCCATTGCCACCTTTTGTGTCTATGAAAGATGGATAAATATTCCGAGTAAAATTCTGCTGTCTTCATTTGAGACAGTCTCCCATTGAAGCCAACGGGGATTTTCCTTGACTAAAAGGGAAAGTTCTGCAATCCTTGTCACTATCAGTACATTCTGAAGAAGTATAATTGATATCTGATAGGAATCACTCTGAGGATTTGAGCTGAACTAATAGTTTTTGGAAAGAACCACTTTGGCATGACTAAAATTAAGGGTATAAAGATAAATGAATCTATCTGCAAAATGTAATCTCTCTCAAATGAGACTAAAGCTTTGCTTGATCAAGTGTGCCCATTGTTCCACTTAATGGAATTGGCTGTTACAATGGTCAGTGAGAATTTAGTGTGCCCCTATCGTCCATTTTGTCAAAACTTTTTGCACTGGGAGGGAAAGTGGCAGAACTGAAAGTACAAGAATTGCTACTAATGAGTAATAGTTATTGAACAAGTTGTGGGTGCAGCAAGTATAGAGGTAGTAAATTTGTTATAATATGTAACAATTGACCTGAAACCTAGAAATTCAAACTTTCTTCCCAGGTCTTAAACTATAGATAGCATTTTTGATCCTACTTCCTGCAGTTCCTATCAAAATCTCGATTATTCAAAATCACAACCTTGCTTTCTGGGTAGATTAGTTTTAAACAGTATCACAGCAGTTGTGACCAACAGCGGGAACATGTCTCTTTCATGGTCTTTCCAAAGATTGGACAATTGACCCAAGACTATCATATTTATGTACCAAACTTTAAAAAATGAACATAAATATAGAATATATTAGGTCAAATTAGTACTATGTTAAAATTAATCTCAACACCATACTTTGCAGTTTCTACTCTTTAGAAGCTCACAGAGTTAAAAATTAATTAGGAAAAGAAAGAGGCTTCTTATCAGCAAAGGCAGATGTTGGATTTCCACATTACACACAACCATCTCTCCAATGGAACAAGAGAAAGATATTGCATTTTGGCCTGGCTGAGGCTTCTCATATTATGTTTAGTCAGACACAAGTTCACCTCTGGAAGCTTTAGTGTGGGCCAAGTCTGCAAACGTTAACGTAGCTTTAGCAGAGAAGCAGCCCTGGAAAAATGGACAACTTTCTACAATGTGGATCCCAGAATAGATTGATGCCCTTCATTTTGCTGGTAGCATAAGCCCTTTTCTTATTGCAAAAACCTCAGTTAGTTTGAGTTAACTGTTATATATATATAAAGATAAATGTACAAACATTTATCTGTTCTTCAGGGCTAGCTAAGATTTCCTACATGCATGCTTTGAGTGAAAAACAAAAGAGCACAATGAAATATATTATGCTCTTCCCAAGAACTGGTCTATCCTCAGTTTACATAAGTAAACCACAGGCATGTGCCATACTGGTTCCCGTTTGGAAGTGTAAAGCATGCAATAGAAAAAGAACCTTACTAGTCCTGTACGGCTTGGCTTGCTGCTTACTGATGATGCCACAGAACTGAGAGAACTCAGGGAAGATGCACTTGGACTGCGTTTCAGAGCTGATGGCGTTGCAACCACTTTTCTCACAGTTGCCTTGGCTTTAGCTGGTGTGGTTGACGGAAATCCAATCTTGGTAACTTTGTGGACCGGTGCAAACAAGCCATATTTTGGCTGACACTGAAAATACCTTTAGAAAAAGCAAAATCAGATGAGGGCATTAAATAGATTAAGGCTGCAGAGAATCACCTTTTCATGTACAGTATGGCAACTTCTAAGGAATTCCACATCAACACCCTAAACAAGGGAAAGGGGCTGCTGGTATTAAGGCTGCTTAGCACTTTTCATTATAAAATTCTTACAACCTCTTTTCTGAGAAGCATTAACACTTCACTTGCAGAAAATTCAGCAGTTAGAAAGCCCTTGGCCTACAGAAATTCCATTCAGGTTTAGCAGAGTTAAATCTCCACTTCCCTTCTGTCACATGCATTCTTCCAAGCAAACAGAGAGAAAAGGAAACTTTTCAAGACCCTCTGCTAGCTGCACTAAATTAATTATCGTTATTTGTATTGTGCAACACCTAGAGACCGCTGTCAGGGATCAGGGCATCACTGTGCCAGACTTTGTATGCACAAACAACACAGAAGGTCTCCATCCCAAAGACCTTACAGACTAAGTAAACATTAACCATGAGGTTTTGAAAGATATATAAAACCAAGATTTAAACTCCAAGCAATTTTGTGTTAGTAAAGGTTATTATTATAGGATTATAAACTAACCTTGTTCCAGCCACTGCTCCGTCATTCTTTCCCAGAGGCTCATCTAATTCTACTCCACACCACTCTCCTTTAGCAAAGTCAGTTTCCCCCAGAAAACGTACTACTCCAGCTTTGGTGCCACCAACCTGAAGGGGGTGGGGGAGGGAGAAAGCGTAATAGTTTTTACTGAGTTTCCAAACTAAAACATCAAATCAGGTGCTAAATATTTTTACATAATTTCATAAACACTCCGCAAATTAAGGATTAAATATGATTCAACCAGTAACTATTTAGAAATGTTTACTCTATCTTTACTACTGCTTCTATTTTAACATGTTGAGTGTGTCTTCGGAACCACAACCATGACTGAATAAAAGTAAAAATATATTTACCACTATCCAGTGCAGATGTGGGGAATTGATAGCATTGGAACCTGGGTTATAGCCAATTTCAGATGATCTGATGGTCCCTTCTGGCCTTAAACTCTATTTCTCTAAATTAAGTTTTTCCTGCACCTATTTAGAATGATTTATTATTGTAAGTTTTTTTATTATTGTAAGTCCACTTTTATGCATCTGATGAAGTGAGCTGTAGCTCATGAAAGCTTATGCTCAAATAAATTGGTTAGTCTCTAAGGTGCCACAAGTACTCCTTTTCTTTTTGCGAATACAGACTAACACGGCTGCTACTCTGAAACCTATTGTAAGTTTGTGAGGGAAGGAGAGAAGACACCACAGCACTTTAGCTTCCTCATTGGAATAATTCAGATTAGCTAAATACTACAATTATTCATACATTTAAAGGAAATATAAAGCATGAGGCTTGGCAGGCTTGCAAATGGAAGCACCTGTTTTAATTGGTGTAGGGAGAAAAAGCACTTTCCAGGCGTTTTCTTCACCATGTACTCCTGACCAGTGTATCCTAAATCATTCACTTTGCCTAGAAGTGTTGGGAGACCTTTCCAGACACCGTGATGGTGCTCTACTTACCTACAGCACACCCCTACAAGACATAGCTTCATCACTAAAAGAGGTAAGGAGGGACGAGAGAAGAAATTAAGTGAAGATTCAAGATAGGTTCAGTGTGACTGACCATCTACTGCTGGGACAAGCCCAGCACAGCAGGAGTCTTGGAGGTCAGGGTAACAGTGTGTTGTGGCCTCCCTGTGAGAAAATCTGTGCAGCTCCTGCCTCCAGTACTATACGTTTCATATGCACCAAATGTCAACCAAAACTACTTTTTCAAGAGGTTCCCTCACACATCAAGGACATTTTTGGCACTTTTTTTTGTATTTGCAATTCCCAGCACACCCTGCAGTGAAAAGAAAACTGTACCGTGACAAGAAACTTAAAATGACCTGCCAAGACAAAAAAAAAAAAGGGTTTGTATCACTTCTCTTATTTATTATGTTCAAAAGCCTGATCTAGATTTTAAAATACAGCTTTTTACATTAGCAATTCAGGCCTCGTTCACTTCATTTTCCTGAGAAACTCTCAGGATGACTAGAGCACTAATAGCTTCGTGACATCATAGATATGAAGGAAGTGAAACCTGACTGAGAGGGGAAGTGATTTTTATTTAAACTGTTTTATTTTTATTTACACCTATTTATCTGAGAAACATGAATTCTCATTAAAGATTCAACACTCCTTCAATTAATGACAGAGAAAGCTCCTAATATGCATATCAGGAACCTCCAATAAAACAGGGAAGTTCAGAATTGGCCTTCCTATTTCTAAAATGAGAAAACAAGCAGAAAAGTGCCTTTTTGGTGGTCTTTATACCTGCTAAAGGAGGCAGACCTGTGTTTTCCCCCTTCACAGGTCACTTTTCGTAACATTTAATCTGCAGAGTATCTTTGTGTCTTTGCTTTTATGCTGGAATAGTAAGTCATTTTTACCCTGGGGGAATAAAAACACTTTATATTTACAGCTAACGTATAAATATACTACTAGGAAAATGTTTGGTATCTGGTGTTTCTGGCATAGAAAAGACAGTGTTTGTCTTCATTTGTAAAAGAGCAAAAAGAAAAACAAAACAAAACAAACACTAAGTTGACAGACCGGAAGTCAAGTGGGATCCCAACACTTTTTTACATTCCAGTCTAACTATCATGCTTCGTATTCAGTATTTCATTGGAAGAACTATCCCTGAATCCAAATTTGTTCCCTCCTCCCTCAAATCATCCACTTTTTTCCAAGGGCTAAACAGCAAACACACATCCATAACCTGTTCTCAAAATAAAAGCTAAAAGGAAAAAAAAACAAAAAAAAAAAAACACAAACCCCCAAAACCCCAAAACAAAACAAAACAGAAAATGAAGCTGCAAAGTCCATGCCAGACTCGTCACACTGCCCTCATCCCACACCCTGTGTGCTTTAAACCAAGCGTACTTTAAACAAGGATGCAACCAAGAGTGTTAGAGAACTAAAAAACTGTCCTTCAAGCTCTTGTCAAATATCCATCCATCTATTTCTAACCCCATTGAAATATCTGAGATTTCACCAAATCTTAGATTTTACAGAAATACTGGCCCTAAATCTCTAGTATAAATCTGATTTTATTGCAGATTTCTAGTCTTGCATAGAAGCTATATATCTGCCTGAAATAATAATTTAAAGTTAGTTCTTTAGATACCATATGTTAAGTGCTCAGCATTTACATAAAATTATGAACAGTTTTAAAATAGGTAAGTAGAAAACAAAATGCAGAGGAACAGTTAACTGTTAAAGGCGGTCTTTGTGTTAGCCTCAGGAGGTGATATAATTCATGGTCACCTGGTTGAAATAGGGACATTTTTGTAAGGGAACAGTAAAAGGACCCCATTCATCCTGGAGAATAGCCATGTGGCAGGGGGAGGAGTGAAGGGATCATCCCAGAGAATAGCCATGCGGTGGGGTGGGGGGAGGTGTACGCTGCACATCCACCCGAAAACCAGAGCCCCTCCTTTTAAATGTGAAACCCAACCCATTGCTTGCTATGGGAAAGGATGGCGCTGCAGTTTGAAACCATTCCCACATGTTACGCGTAAGAAGCCAACCCTGCATACCCTGTGCCTTACCATGGCTGCCTGGAAACCGAATTCTGTTGCCCAGCCATGTGTGATGTGTCACCATACTGGCAGGTGCTCAATATAAAAGGCAAAATGCAACCTTGCACCCAAAGCACATGTGCTGTCTGCTGTGAATTGCTCGATTCACTGTGAAAGAGTCTCCCTTTTGTTCTCAGAAATGTATCATCTTAAATTTTACTCTCCCTTTTTATCTCTCTCGCCCAGGTGCATATGTTTCTATGCTCCCCTTATCATCTCTGTCCCTGAGGTTATCGCAGATTAGAAAGCCAAAAAAAAAGCACCCGCGATGACATGGTTTTCCGAGCTCATGCAGTCCTCCTGCACTGATAGGGAACAGCTTAATGCATGGAGGCATTCAGTGTTAGAGGCCAGGAAAGCATTAAGTGAGCATGAAGAGCAGAGGCAGGAGGCGATGCTGAGGCTAATGGGGGAGCAAACGGCCATGTTGAAGCATCTGGTGGAGCTGCAGGAAAGCCAACAGGAGCACAGACCCCAGCTGCATCCATTGTATAACCAACCGCCTGACCTTCTCCCCAAGTTCCATATCCTCCTCACCCAGATGCCCAAGAATGCGGGGTGGGGGGAAGGCTCTGGGCACCCAGCCACTGCATTCCAGAGGATGTCCCAAGCAACAGAAGGCTGTCATTCAAACAGTGATTTGTAGTGTGGCTATAAAAAGCAATGTGGCCTTGTCCTTCCCTCCTCCCCCACCCCACCCCACCCCACCCCGGTTACCTTGTCAGTTATCTCATTCTTTTTTTAATTAATAAAGAAAAAATGCACGGTTTCAAAACAAAGTTACTTTATTTTGAAGGGGGGAGGGAGGGTGGTTTGGTTACAGGGAATTAAAATCAACCAAGGGGGGTGGGTTTGCATCAAGGAGAAAAACCACACAACGGTAAACCGTAGCCTGGCCAATCATGAAACTGGTTTTCAAAGCCTCTCTGATGTGCAGTGCGCCTAGCTGTGCTCTTCTAATTGCCCTGGTGTCTGGCTGCTCAAAATCGGATTCCAGGTGATTTGCATCAACCTCCCACCCCGCCATAAACATCTCCCCCTTACTCTCACAGATATTAGGGAGCACACAGCAAGCAGCAATAACAATGGGAATGTTGGTTGCGCTGAGGTCTGACTTAGTCAGCAAACAGTGCCAGCGAGCTTTTAAACGTCCAAAGGCACATTCTACCACCATTCTGCACTTGCTCAGCCTATAGGTGAGCTGCTCCTTACTACTGTCCAGGCTGCCTGTGTATGGCTTCATGAGCCATGGGAGCAAGGGGTAGGCTGGGTCCCCAAGAATATCTATTGGCATCCCCAATGGAAATTTTGTGGTCTGGGAAGTAAGTCCCTTGCAGCTGCTCGAACAGCCTGGAGTTCCTAAATATGCGAGCATCATTGCACCTTTCCCAGCCATCCTACGTTGATGTCGGCGAAACATCCCTTGTGATCCACCAGTGCTTGCAGCACACTGAGAAGTACCCCTTGCAGTTTATGTTGGCAAGGTGGTCCAGTGCCAAGATGGGGATATGCGTTCCGTCTATCGCCCCATCACAGTTAAGGAACCCCATTGCAGCAAAGCCATCCACTATGACCTGCGCATTTCCCAGAGTCACTACCCTTGATAGCCGAACGTCAGTGATTGCATTGGCTACTTGGATCACAGCAGCCCCCACAGTAGACTTGCCCACTCCAAATTGATTCCCCACTGACTGGTAGCAGTCAGGCGTTGCAATCTTCCACAGGGCTATTGCCATTCGCTTCTCAACTGTCAGGGCAGTTCTCATCTTGGTATTCCTGCACTTCAGGGTGGGGGAAAGCAACTCACAGAGTTCCAGGAAAGTGGCCTTAAGCATGCGAAAGTTTCGCAGCCACCGTGAATCATCCCATACCTGCAACACTATGAGATCCCACCAGTCTGTGCTTGTTTTCCTGGCCCAGAATCGGCGTTCCACGGTATCAACCCCACTGCCGCCATGATGTCCCAATATCCACAGCCTATGTTTTCAGGAACCTCTGTGTCCATGTCCTCATCAAAATCCTCCTCATGCTGGCGTCTTTTAGCCTGGTTCTGCATATACTCCAGGATAATGCGCAAGGTGTTTACAATGCTCACAACAGCAGTGGTGACTGTGAGCTGAGCGGGCTCCATGCTTGCCATGGTACGGCATCTGCAGGAGAGCAGAGTTGCAGCGGAAGCGGTGGATGATGATGGTTAGCAGCACCCAGGAGGACGAGAACGGATCTCTCGAGCTGCAGGAGAGCAAGGTTGCAGCGGAAGCGGTGGATGACGACGGTTAGCAGACTTACTACAACGTCTGCCGACAGCAGCACCCAGGACACAACAGCCGTGGTGACGGTGAGCTGAGCTGAGCGAGCTCAATGCTTGCCGTGGTAGGGTGTCTGCACGGAAAAAAGGCGCGAAACAATTGCCTGCCGTTGTTTTCATGGAGGGAGGGGCGACTGATGACATGTACCCAAAACCACCTGCAACCATGTTTTTGCCCCACCAGGCATTGGGAGCTTAACCCAGAATTCCAATGGCTGGCGGAGCCTGTGTGAACTGTGGGATAGCTACCCACAGCGCACTGCTCCGTAAGTTGATGCTAGCCATGGTAGTGAGGACGCACTCTGCCGACTTAATGCTCTTAGTGTGGACATACGCAATCGATTGTATAAAACTGATTTCTAAAAATCTACTTCTTAGTGGGACAATCTGAGTTGCAACTGGATGATACACAAGCCCTAGGGGCTTGTCTACACATAAGTTGCAACACTTTACCTATACAGGTATAGTTAAAGTGCTAGAAACCTCCTACTGTGGATGTAATTATACCAGCATAAACACTTTTATACCAGTGCAATTTATACTGATTTATAGAGTATAACTGGTATAACTGGGTCCACAATGTGGCTTTTACTGGTGTAACTATTTCAGTAAAAAAAAAAAAAAAATCACACCCCTAACCAAAATGCCTATACAGGTAAAACTTTTCAAATATAGACCAGGCCTTAGTGTCATATGGCTAAATTGCAAGTCATCCTGCTATTAAAATACTCCTTGCCAATATTAACATTGAATGCAATTTACTACAGCCATTAAAATATGGGAAAGAAGTTGCTGGAGAAGTATATCAAAAATCTGTGCAACATACATGATTTGTTGTATTTGGAGGCATGCTTATTTCGCAATGGGGCATAAATGACCAAGTAAAAAAATGCCTTGTACAAGAGTTTTAAAAAGTTAAATGAATAATAGGGCAACAATACAATGTGATGAAGACAGCTACTCTGTGACCTTCATTCACACTGAGGCAGGTCACTAAATAATTGAACAGCGAAGAGAAGACCTGCCAAATATTTTTAGCTGATCGTCATTCTCAACATATTCAAGATAGATAATATAAAATAGTAATGAACTAATGTGGCTAATACAGACTACTGGCCTTTGTGGGATGGGAAATTCAGTTTGGGGACCCAGCTGGGGTTTTATTGAAAATGTGGGAAAAAAATAGCGATTAAACAGAACTTGTCATAAATTCTAAGACTACATAAATTTACCCCAATGTGATGTTAAGGAAAGAAAGATGTTCGTCTCTAGTTCACAAGCATTCATTTCAAAAAGTTCCTGAAGAAAGCAGGTGGGTGTGAATGAAGCAAACTATGCAAATAGACATATTTATATAATTCTGAATTTCTAAACAGGGGGAGGAGTGGAGTGTGGTAGTATACTACCGCAGTGGCTACATTCAAGGATCACATTCATCCTTTTCATCACAGCATCACACTGGGAGCTCATGTTCAGTAGCTTGTCCACCATGACTTCAATATCCTTTTCAGGGTCACTGCTTTCCAAGATACAGTTCTCCCATTCTGTAGGTATGGCGAGCAATCCAGATCTCTCTTTCTGACTGCCCTGTCATCATGACTAACCACTCTGTCAATCTTTGTATCATCTGCAAATGTTATCAGCAGTAATTTCGTATTTACTTCCAGATCATTGCTGAAAGTGTTGAACAGAATTGGCCCTAGTACCAACCCTGTAAACCACCAATAGAAAACACCCCATTTGATAATTCTCCATTAACAACTATTTTTTGAAAGGTCAGTTAGGCCAGTCTTAATCCATTTAACATGTGCTTTATTGATATTGTATAGTGATAATATTTTAATCAGAAGGTTGTACAGTACAAAGTGAAACACCTTATAAAAATCTAAATATATAACATCGATGCCGTTACCTTTATCTACCAAACTTGTAATCTCATCAGAGAACAAAATCAGATTTGACCAGACCTCTTTCATAAAACTATGTTGACCACCATTAATAACATTCCTATCCTTTAAGACTTCTTCAACTGAATTCCATATCAACTGTTCCATTATTTTGCCCAGATTGATGTCAGGCTAACTGGTCTATAGTTAACCAGGTCATCCTGCTTGCCCTTTTTTGAATATTGGCACAACACTAGCACTTTTTGCTTGATTAGTTGCCTGAAGTATCTGCTAAAGAACTTGAGCCCATCGTTTAGCTTGCTTAAAAAACAAAAAACAAAACAAAAACTCCTGATAACGTGGCTTTCATCAACCTGTAAAACTACATGGGAATCCAAATGTCAGTAACTGAAGGCATTCCATAGAATTGCAGAAGAGGAAATTGTTTGGAAAAAGCTTGGACTAATTCCATGGTGCAGAAGATTCATACAAATTTACCACTGCAGAAGTATAAAGCTCCAATGTGAGACAAAGAAGAAGCGCTGTCTGAGCCATCCAATATGTAAACTAGCAAAACTAAGTCCAAATTGTTCTGACTGTTCCCTGGACATTCTTCCCCTTGGAGAAAAAATATCCACTTCCCCCGTCCCCACCAAAAAAAAAGTTTAGGGCTCTATACAGAAACAAATTTAAAGTATCAATAGGTGTATATAAGAGGTTAATTGCTTATATGGCTTAATTGTCATTCCATCTTGGTGTCTCACATTTAATTTAAAATTAACCAACCAAACACCTTGCTGTGCCAATAATTAAAAAGGCAAAGTAAATGCGTGGGCCTATCTTTAAGCAAATTAGAAGGAAGACATCTTGCCCTAATGTGTGTTCAAAGGCAACCCTAAAAGTACAATGATATTTTACATAGACAATCACCAGGGTTATGGGCAAAGTCCAGTTTAGTTTTGTTTATTCCCAACTGAACGTCATCTGACTTGCTGATTGCAATGATCTCGTGTACTTAAAATCTAGTAAATACATGGGGTATGGTTATAAAATTTAACAATTGCAAAACCACTAATCTCTACAAATTCAGTTCTTGCAATCTGTACATAAGGCAGTTAACTTTTTTCCATGCCATTATTTCTTCTAACAAGCCTTTTGTTGTTAAACTAGCATAGAATGCCAAGAAGTAGGAAATATGGATTCATACTGCAGTTAAGCAAGCTACAGCCAAAGAGAAGAATCTGCGTTAGCGGTGCAATGTGCTAAAAAATATTTTGGGGGGAGTCAAGCCATCTCTTATATAGGGCACTGTGGTCCAGAGGAACATATTTAGCTTAAAATTAGAAACACATGAATTTAAAGCACAATGCTTATACAGTGATACAAATCTGAGAACTACGCTGTGGATGTCATGGCAGAATTTGGCCCTTGGGTAATACAGCAGATATAGAACAATACCCTTCACCCCAAAACAGTATCCAAAACATATATTAATTTAGCTTTGAACCTTGCCCACACATCTTTAACAATCGGAAGTCTGCAAGATCCATGTTTTCATTAAAAATAAAATAAAATAAAAAAAAAATAAATCCCTAACTAGCTCTGCGGAAGCACCAAGTATTCTCTCTCTCTCAGGTGCTTGGCTGGCTGAATCTTGCTCAGGGTCTAACTGATCATCATATGTGGGATCGGGATTGGCAGAGACCTCAAGCTGGGGGAGGGGGAAAGGGTTGCCCATAGTTCTCTGACAGGTTCACCTGATTTCAAGGGACAAAATTGACAAGCAAGCACGTTCCCTTATTAATTCATGTCCATTATCTCACTGTAAGGAAGTAACTAGCAACAAGCAATTTACAGTGAGCAATAAGATAAAATGAGAGAAGATCAGATTTCACTGAGTCCACACAAGGTGAACACCCTCTTATAAAAAGGCCACATCGGCATATGCCTGCAAATCTAGATTGTAATGATTTGTGACCATATGGATGCAAGCCCAAGTTGCAGCTTTACCACTCATCTGCAGAAGCATCAGATTTGTTAGACCATGATAAAGCTGTAACTCTGGTTAAATGAATGAAGGAACTTTAATCCCTTGAGAAGGTTAATTTGATAAGAGATTGTTGAATAGAGCATCTAACTCATCCAGGAATAGGCCAGACTTAGATATTTATTTTTCTCTGAGTTTTGAAAGAGTAAGAAAAAGTGAAGTAGATGTATCTGAATTTAGAGAGACCTCTAAACACACCCATCCAGCTCAAACCATATTGCTAGTTTTGCATTTACCTTTTGGGAAAAGGATGGAGGGATTATTTCCAAAAATGTGATCATATTAATTCAATTTTATTAATTTTATCCACCTAGAAAGTGCTATATTCCTCAAGAGAGGAATCTCCAAAATTATTTTCTCATTAATATTGTTATTACAATAAGATACCTTCATGGAAAAAATACATAAGAGATAGTAAAAAGAAAAGGAGTACTTGTGGCACCTTAGAGACTAACCAATTTATTTAAGCATAAGCTTTCGTGAACTACAGCTCACTTCATCGGATGCTTATGCTCAAATAAATTAGTTAGTCTCTAAGGTGCCACAAGTACTCCTTTTCTTTTTGCGAATACAGACTAACACTATCTCTTATGACAGGTTTCAGAGTAACAGCCGTATCACTTATTTTATGGATCAAATAGAAAGTACTTGCAGTACCACTGCAAATAATCTCTCATTTTCAGTTGGTTTCACAGCCTTCCTACTCTTAAAAAAGAGCTACGCTGTACCAACAATACAATTATGATGTTGTGGTCTAATGAAACAGAAGGTGCCACTAATTAACTTTTCAAAAGGCAAATACTCAGATTTATTTTCTATTTTGCAATAATCCCAAAATATGGACTACCTATCGTTATTACTTTTTCCTCTTTGAATACCACTGCTAATTCGCATCCAGATTCTGGAATTTACTTTAGATGTAAAATGTTGTCTTGATTATGTTATGTTCTACCTGAATTAAAGGTTCCATTTGGTTTCTTAACTATTTATCGAAAAGTTAGACACTAGTACAATAAATAAGATCAGAATTAAAAGGAGTCATACCAAAATCACCAACTTTTATTAACATCACTTTAGTTTTCCAGTATTTAATAAATACTCAAAAACTAGTATGTTGTATTTCCTTTGGCTGGCTAGAAATTTGGACGATTATTGCAATTTCCTTAAGACAACTAGGCAGCTAAGCACAGACATTGCTGGGTCTGGCTCCCTTAGATCCTGGCTTATCAGGATCTCAAAAGAATTTCAAGCACATCTAAAGAAACCACGGACAGCAAGGAGCTGAGAGGATGATATACTATGGGGCGTCTCCCCCTTTAATTTCTAAATTACTCTGAACATTAGTGTCAGAAAGGAAAAAAAATGAATTATAATAGCTTATTTTTCCAGTTGTGATGTTTGCTTCTAGTGTTAATGATCTGGAGTCCACCCCGCTCAAATAAAAGGGAAAAAAATGCTGTTGGCTCCTGAAACAAACAGATTTTCCTACAGCTCTTATTATCCATGAGAACACAACTTGGCTGAGACTCTGCATGCCCTGAAGTATTGGCTGTCTGTCTGGGTATTCGTGGAACCTTTTATGTGGGGACAAGATGTTCTCTGCCCACTGAGAAAGCAAGCCTCCAGTCTTTTCCAATTCTGAGTTTTGCTTCTTGTGCTCCTTGTTCATACAGGTAAGCCACAGTTATATTATTCAACATGAACTTGATGTGAGGTGTCTCGGGTGAGGTTGCACTGTCAACATAGCTAGGCCATCTCCTCAAAATTCTACCAGACTGATGCAGTAGCATTTCTCTTCCTTTGACAAGCACTGTCTCCCAGTGCGTGCCCCAAACTATCCTTCATCCCGTCATCACTATCCTTCTTAATAGGCACTGAGATAAGATAAGATCCTTCAGGGCTCCCTTCTCTGTATGACTGATGTATGATGGAAGCTACTTCTATGACTAGATCTATATTTGTTTTGGACAGAGATTAGTATCCTAATAGAAGTATTTGGGAGAGCTGAATATAGCAACATGCAATGTTATGAAGTTCTACTCCAAAGTTAATACACAAAAAACTGTTGTGAAACAATTAATGTACTTGAAACAAGACCACAGAAGAAGAAACTAACTTATAAAACTGTCTTCCACCCACAGGCACATATTTTACCAGTGCATACATCAGAGACCATGGACAAAACCTTAACTGTCTCCTCAAATGCTCCTTATGCCTAACTGCTTTTACTAAACTTCCCCTCCCAACATTGTTGGTTGTAATGTTAAGATGGGGTAATTTGGTAATGCTGGTGTTGAAAGGCTAGTAATGCTAGAGGGCAGAGTTAAAGTTGTGATGTGAGTCAGTGATATGTAGTAGTGGCAATGAAGGAAGAGACAGTAGGTATCAGAAAATGGGTTAAACTTTTCATTTTCTTGCTTCCGTGTTAGGTATGTTGTAGGGGAAAGAGCTCTTAACTGCGTCACAACAAAAGTGATATATATATTAGTTTTTACGTGTATTTAATATGTAAATGATTTAGACATGGCTTATACAACATCTCTCAGCAGCTGCATATAAAGCCTTCCCCACTGTAGGAGAAAATCCGATTGACGAGCATAGCAGCTGATGGAGAAAGTTGTGTGCATGTCAGAGAACATTTATATGTCAGCTACCGATTCTGCTTACGTTTTCAGTTCAAACAGTGTGTGTGTGTGTGTGTGTGTGTATTAAAAAATCAGTCAACAAAAAGGTCAGTCTGCCAACGATGAATTGCAGACAGACCAATTTCAAACAATGTCCATTAAATATGTATTTTTTAAAAATCAAATAAACATTACATAGAAAATACAAAGAACATAAAAAGTATCAAATTTCACAGTGAAGGGCCACCTGCATGTAAACAGAAATGTATGCCCCATTTTAAATCCATTTCAGAATGCAATCTTAACTAATCAGCTGCAACCCACACCTCTACAAAATAAGATTGCCATTTTGAATTTCCCTCAGCTAAGTTTACTTATTTTTGTACTATAGAAATCAAATTGGAGATTTAAATGTATTGTTTGGGATGACATCAGCAGAGCAGAGTCTAGCATCTAGAACACTGATTAGTCCAAGAAGTTAGATTTAAAAACAACACACACACACTCACACACCACTGATGCAAATGTTGAAGCTCAGCTATAAAAGACCCACACACATTTAAAAAAAAAAAACTGAAAAATGTATTGATTATTTAACTTCTATATTTTACCTCAGCATGATGTACTTTGTTGTAATTTATTAATTATTTGCATTACAGTACTCTGTAGGGCCCAATCAAAGATCACGGTCCCATTGTGCTTGGCACTGTACAAAAGAAAGTCACTACCACAGAGAACTCACAATCTACAAGTCTGACAAGACAACAGGAAGATGAAAGGCAAACCAAGGATCAGGAAGGATGAGGTAGTGGTAAAATGAGCATAACAAGAAGCAGTCTCAACTCGCCACCTGCCTACTCAATGTCAGACTGCAGTGTTCAGTATGTATAATGGCAGAGGAGAGTCTTGAGGACGACAAGTGGTGGCTATGCACATTTTGATAAGAAGCTTTTCTCCCTTGCATTGGGGCAGCATGGGGGAGGTCAGAAAGGTCCTTGAGAGAGAAGTGGACTAAGTCAGTGGCTCTCAACCTTTCCAGATTACTGTACCCCTTTTCAGGAGTCTGATTTGTCTTGCGTACTTCCAAGTTTCACCTCACTTTAAAAATTACTTGCTTATAAAATGAGACACAAAAATACAAAAGTGTCACAGCACGCTGTTACTGAAAAATTGCTTACTTTCTCATTTTTACCAATTAAATACGTCAATTGGAATATAAATATTGTACTTTTACATTTCAGTGCATAGTATATAGAACAGTATAAACAAGTCACTGTCTGTATGAAATTTTAGTTTATACTGATTTAACTAATGCTTTTTACATAGCCTGTTGTAAAACCAGGCATATATCTAGATAAGTTGATGTACCTCCTGGAAGACCTCTGCGTACCCACAGCGGTAAGCGTACCCCTGGTTGAGAACCACTGGACTAATGAATGGGCAATGAAGGCTGGCAGTGTTGGAGAAGCGAAGGCAGGAGTCAACCTCCTGATAAAGTCAGATCTGATAGATGGGGAAGGAGGGTTAAATGGTGGATCTTTAATTTTTTATTAACACAGCAAAAACAAAAGCTCCTCAGCTTCACTCTGCCAGTGAATCAAGCCTCACCTCTCACTTCATATTACTCTTTTGCACCTTCTTCCATTCTGCCCATATGCTTAGAGCTCCCTCTCTATTCTGGCATGCCTAGCAACCACCCCCCTCCTGTCAAATTCCCCCTGAAAATTCCCTCCCTACCCTCCTCCATGAAGTGCAAACATATTAATCTATGTCTGCAAAATGCTATCACCGTCCCATCATATATTTCAAGATGAAACATATAGGAATACAGAGGAAGATTCTGTGTGATCGGTCTAATTAGACTGCAAGCTCCTCAGGCAATGACTTAGAGCACCAACTAACTAGACTGTCAGTGTTTAAGTAGCTAAGACTAGCAGAGAGATATTCTTTATAAAGATCTCTCTCTCACACACACTTACACTTTTTAAAAATGCATGAGATAATAAAGATAACCCTAATTCCTTTTTAGTCACTACTAAACTTTGGGGAATTGGACTAGTAGCTCACCATTCACTTGATACACTGAATAATCTCCTAGAAATTGTATCCTTGTTTGTCAACCCACCTTTTCATCACAGAGTCATTACTTTTATTGTATCACCACAAACAAAACAATAACATCCATGCAATTTTCTTGACAAGATTTTCACAGCATGTTCAGACATGCTGATTGTGCCAGTAATACAAATTCCTGTCCTGTCTTAGCTAATGGAAATTTAAACATAAGATGCCTCTTCATTTGCTATACTTTAAATACTAAAGGTACAGCAAGCTATACCTCCTGCTCCAAGAGTGATTAATACAAGGGACACACTCAATAGTTCAGACCCAAATGGTTGTAAGTCTGGTGGGGTTTACCCTTCAAATATTAATTCAATTTTATTTTAAATCCACCACTTTGGTGCTTAGAAGCCTTTAAAAATGTCCTGTAAGAACATAATTCCAGTTCTGTGGGGCCTTCCCACAACCAAAGTTTGGTGCTCACATCCAGCAGCTGAATACCACTTCCACAACTCTGAACATCTTTCTCCAGGAGTCTTCTGTGACACAGACGCACATCAAAGAGGTTATCAAAAAAGGTACCAGGTTCTATTGCACTGGACTAAGCTAAGGCCAAAAATCAATACACAGCATTTTAAAGCTTTAAAATGGTCATTTCAAGTAAGAAAACTTGAAGCTATTTTAAAAAATAAAAATCACAACTGTGATACAGAAGTTTTCTGTTCTGAAGCTTATGAAGGGCATCCAACTAAACTCACAGAGCAGTGGCAGAACAGCTAATCCTCAGGTGATGGCTGGTCTTAAAAGACTGCTTCTGTTGCTGCCTGTCATAACTAATGGGAGCCATTAAGCATTCTACTGTTGAGAAGCTTGCTGGAGACATTGGGCCCTGAATGACTAAAAGAAAGATTGGACGAAAATCTCTGACAAGTCTGCAGTTTGTAGTTAGCACTATTGTACTGCTTAAAATTAGAGCAAGATGAAGAAAATATAAATAGCTTGTTAAAGCATGATTAAGGGTTTTACTGAATGCTGGCAAAGCACAACAGAATGAAAGCTGCAAAACCAGCCTCTGTTCTGCATTAATATTTCGGAGATCTCCACACAGGGTGCAGAAATTCTACACCATATGTTCGTGATACTCTGGCATAATGGGATGAGCTAAAGTAGAGAGCTGTAGCAGCTTTACTTAGCCCAGTAGTCAAAACACAGAAAACAACATTGAAATTAATGTTAATTTTGAAGATTTCAGTTAAAAATCAGTATTTCTGAAATTCCAGATGGATGTTGATAAGTGGCATCATTATGTAACAGCAGCAGCAGCATAGGACTCTAATGTATGATTATAAATCAATATGAAAGCAAGATGGAAATTGATTTAGTAGGCCATAAAAAGAAACAGTAGCAAATTATATATATTAATCTGATTATTAAACAAAAATGGAAACTGGAGACTAGTATCTGTATTACCCAAGCCATGGCATAGAACAAATCTGCAGCTTTACAGCTGACACTGTGCTATACTGCACAGCCATCTGAATCATACATCCCTGGCATGGTGGAATTGTGGTGCTCCTGCTCCAACAGCACAGTCCCGCACTGTACAAGCTAAGGAGAATATTCAATACCTGTTAGTAGTGTAGGGCCCATATGACACACAGGTTCTGATTCCATGCAGTAGTGGGCAGTGATCATCCCCACCCCACCACCATGGACCACCTTTGTATTTGAATCTGGATTATAGTTTAACACTAATTAACAAAAAATAGATTTAAACAATATCAAAAGTTATAGGTTGTTAGATTGAAATGAGATATGGGGATGAACTCATACCCAAACTTACCAAAACTCGATCTCCAATTTTGAGTTCTCTTTCTCCTTTCTTTACAGACCCAGCTTCAGAGAGGTTTGATATAGATTCACTTGCAGTTTTTGAAAGATTACTAATTTGAGTAGGAGTGGAGTGTTCCTTGCCTGCTGGTGGAGAAGTCTTTTGAGGAATTCCTGTAGGGGGAGCTGCTGCAGGAGGAGAAGATACCATACTAACAGCTGATGTGGAGGTTGGTGAAGTAGCTCTAGAAGCATTAGCTGTCTGTGTACCATTGGCTTCATCTTCTGCCAGCACTTTTCTTGTCAGCTTTGATGGCCTTGTAAATATTCCCCGTGAAGGTTCACACTGGAAATACCGAACTCCAGCTACAGAGCCATCATTCTTGCCAATGGGTTCATCTAAGACAATCCCTGCCCACTGTCCTGGAGCAAACTGCGTTTCTCCAAGAAACTGAATAAAGCCAGGTTTGTTTCCATTGACCCAAACACGCTCCCCAACTCTGAAGTCATCCACAAAGTCATCATGTGCCTCCGAGGTGGGTGTGCTTGACGGCTTTTCACTGGACACTGCTTTTTCTGCTGGAACTGGAGCCAAACACAATAAGGAAGCAATATCAGTTAAAACACATTTATATTCCAGTATGCATCATGAGCTTGTTTCCATTAAAAAATATCCAGTATGTAACTCTGAAGGAAGAAAGTAAACATGTATTTTTTACTACTCTATTGAGATTGCAGTATTCTCACATTTCCTTAACCAGTTTAAGGAATTAACAACTAAACAGCCTTTGATCCAGTCTTGCAATGTTTTAATGAAAATTTACCAGCCCTGCACAAAATCCACTTGCCCACCTTTACCATTATGACGACAAAATGTTCTACTTACTCTTCAAGAAAAATTGCTTGCCCCAGAACTCTGAATTGGGCTTAAGCATATTCTGAATATGTACCAAATTGTTCCATTATAAACATATCAGAACTGGATAACTGAAAATTGCATTTTGGTGCTGGGATTGTCCAAGGTATCCAAGATCTGACTTCCCGCAGAAACTGGATGCCTGACTTCCTTAGGTGCCTTTGAACATCGCAGTCTGTATTTCTATTGTGAATTTAATTTGAACATCTCAAGATGCTTTACACTCTTCAGCAAGTTTCAGAGTAGCAGCCGTGTTAGCCTGTATCTGCAAAAAGAAAAGGAGGACTTGTGGCACCTTAGAGACTAACAAATTTATTTGATCCGATGAAGTGAGCTGTAGCTCACGAAAGCTTATGCTCAAATAAATTGGTTAGTCTCTAAGGTGCCACAAGTCCTCCTACTCTTTAGCAAGTTAAGTCTAACCCTCCACTGAGGTAGTATTAGCCACAGTTGATAGGAGAGGAAACAGAGGTACAAAAAAGCTTGAACCTACAGGAAGTCCATAGAGTCAGGCCTAGAATCCATGGAGTCTGACTCCCAGGCCTATGCTTTAACCATAAGCTCATTACTCTCCTTTGGACCATTTAAAAATGGGATACATTTAATAATCATCAGCTTCATTTTTTGAGCTGCCTGACTAGATGGTCAATTTGGCAAAAATTGCTGCTTTGAGAAGATGAGAGCTTTGGGCCTCAAGACTTTACAATATATGTATGGATACAGAAATGAATGTTTGTTTCTAAGACTCTAAAGTACCAGCATATTTTACTCAGTAGCTGGAACTTTCTGAAAGATCAAAAATAATAATACACAATACCACGGGACTAAATTTAAATTTACGAGCTAGAATGTAAAATTGTATATTACTGTCAAAAAGGCTTGAAGCCTTGTATTATGTCATGATCACTTTAAGAGATTACTGTACTGAGGGGCAAATAAACAGCAGTTGGCTATACTGGCAAGCACATACCTCAGACCTCACATAACCAATAATATGCCACATAATGACATGTCAGCTGCATTCCAGGTATCCTTAATTTGTTATGAGTGATCCGCTCACAATTCACAAGTCTGGAAGCGCGGCACACTCCGAAATAGAATGCTCTTCCTTAGAACGATCAATTCTTTGAACATTATATCACTAGGTAAATGGAGTAACATTCAAGGAAATAAACTAATCCTTTAAGTTTTTTAAAATGCATTTTTCTTATGAACTCAGAATTATGCCCAGTTTGTAAATTCAGATTTTACTGTGTACTGAAGACATCAGTTCAGTTAGACCAGATATATAAGAATTCAACCGCAACCTTCAAATTAGTTTTTGTTAGAAGAAAGGATACTTAAGAAAAAAAGTGTTAAGATGTTAAAATCTTCATTACCAGCAGCAACAGATGCAGATGTTTTCAATGCTGTACTTCCAGGCTTGCTGATCTTGGTAGGAGCCTTAAGCCCACTTGGTTTTAACATACTCATCTTTCTTATGTCGTCGATGTTTATGCCCTTTGTCCGTAGTAACTATCTTTTCCCAAACATGGATGCAGTATGTGCTTCTATGTTTTCTGCCTTTGGGTTAAGCCTGTATATAAAAACGTTAGAGACAACATAAAATACATATTTTAAATCCTACAGAATAAAAAATTTGTAAAGAAATTGCTGTACAGAAAGTACAGTACAATAAAAGTCCCATACAACTACAACACGAATATTCTCAGAGGGAGTCAGGCACTTCCCACGTTTTAGAAGACTATTTCCTACTGAAAGAAATTGAGTCTGAAGCTAAAGCATTGAGACAATTCACGACATTAAACACTGCTGTGTTCAGCTTGAGCTTTAAACTAAAGAGCTATTTTAAGAATGAAAAACAAAGCCCTTAACAGCATTACTAACACCACCAAGCACAGATGTAATCATTCTATGCCCCGTACAGTTTTAAGTCAAGTATTTTTAAAGTGTTGCAACAGCCCAGTGAAAACAAATTTAGACTAGCAAGAGAGCTAACTGCAAGTCAGTAAGGGACTTAGGACAAACAGAAAGCTTTTAAAAATTATTTGAACTGAAAAGCTAAGATGGATCAGCAGAGTCTGTTAGACTCAGAGAGCTAACAAGTAAACACCCACCTCAGTTCTCTTGGAATCCAGCATTTAGAATCATGAGACCCATTAGCTCATCATAAAAGTCCCCAATACAGTGCCCCAGCTCCAATCCTTTGGAACCAGAGTCAGGAGGAAGAGGAATTAGGTTGCTGGGATAAAGAGCAGCTCTGACTCAGAGACCAGCTATAGGTTTCCCAAGGAGACATGCCATGAGATTTTTGCTCTAAGAGAAGGAAGGCATCTTTTCTCCTGACTACAAAAGCTTTAGAATTTGCTTCCTTCAAATATAATTTGAATTTAAAGCCTGTGTTTTGGTTTTCTTCTTTAAAACTACACACTGTTCTACAGTCAACATACCTTGGATATACACTAAATTTTACAAAGGCAACATTTAAGTTAATAGCATTTTGGTTAAAGAAACACTGACAGGGCAGTGATGACAAATTACTATTAAAATTGCACTAGGGAGCTGAACAAAAGCTTGGGGGAAAAGGTTAGAAGAAATTTAGATATGTAGAAATCACACTCTACTTGTTCAACTATTTTCTCAGAGCATGACAAGCAGGAACTGAAAGGTGGGTCCTGACCCTACTATTTACTTGGCTATGTACACACTACAGCTTATGTCGGTATAAGGTATGTCACTCAGGGGTGTGAGTAAGCCGCCACCCCACCCCAAGTGATGTAAGTTACACCGACCTAAGCACCAATGTGGACAGCATAATGTTGGCGGGAGAGCTTCTGCCATCCGCTTAAAATGTCTGCATCAGTGCAGCTGTGCCATTGTAAGCTCTGTAGTGTAGCCATAGCCTTAGTGTCTTGTACTAAGTAATCTTAGTGTACACAGGGCAGACGCTTGCGGCTTTTAGTTCTCCCAGTTCAAGTACTACCAACACCCGGGCCTGCAATTTTGGCGTACGATAAATCCTGAAGCAGTAATGAAGGAGAAAAGGAGTACTAGTGGCACCTTAGAGACTAACAAATTTATTTGAGCATAAGCTTTCGTGAGCTACACGAAATTCATTCTACAGCACTGAAGACTGAGGGACAACATCAATGTCTTTTACCTACCAAAGTAAATTTTACTCTTCATGTATTATTAATGGACAGCATGCTAGAGCTGCTGAAAATCAATTCACTGTGAAACAAAAAAAGTATCAGTCATGCTGCCTCGCAGACTTTGTGACTAAGTGAAGCATTCTTGTACTATTTCAAGGTCAGCCGTGCCAAATTCAAACCATGTTCTTATAGCTATGCTAAAAATTTACACTTTACTAACAAGCTGTAATTACCACCTCTGATGTTTGGCGCTTAAGTTATGCACATAAATAAGAAAATTCTGAGGTTGCTAAAAGTAACATTCTTCATCAAGTGATCCTAGAAACATGTCTCCAACCCCTTTGTTAGAGTTATGACTAAATGAAGAGAAAGTCTCTGGGGCTATTCTTTCAGTGAGGCATGCGTAAATCACCCATGAATCTTAAACTTGAGCTTTCACATGCATGAACAACAGAAAAGAGCCCTCTGAAATCAAAGCAGACAGACAGTCATGACAAATACAGACTAAGCTGTGAAAGAACAGGAAGGCATACATTTTATAAACAAGAATAACTAGAGCAGGGGTGGCCAACCTGAACCTAAGAAGGAGCCAGAATTTACCAATGTACATTGCCAAAGAGCCATAGTACTACATCAGCAGCCCGCATCAGCTCCTACCGCCCCGTTCCCAGCGCCTCCCACCCACCTGCAGCCCCGCCAATCAGCGTCTCCCCCTCCCTCCCTGCACCTTCTGATCAGCTGTTTCGTGGCATGCAGGAGGCTGGGGGGGGGGAGGGGGAGAGGAGCAAGGGCACAGCAGGCTCAGGGGCAGGAAGGGGTGTAGTGGGGGCAGGGCCTGTGGCAGAGCCAGGGGTTGAACAGTGAGCACCCCCCCCCCAGCACGTTGGAAAGTTGGCACCTGTAGCTCCAGCCCCGGAGTCGGTGCCTATACAAGGAGCCGCCTATTAACTACTGAAGAGCTGCATGTGGCTCCAGAGCCACAGGTTGGCCTCCCCTGAACTAGAGGGTCACACACTTTGTTGCTTCTGAAGGCCAAATACACTGCATCCATCAGTGTCCTTGTATCCCTACATTCCGCCCCCCTCAAGCTCTCTCTCTCTTTCTGCCATCTTCCCATCTCCCCCTATTTCAAGGGCTCCCTGCAGCCCCACTTCCAACCCTCCCTCATCCCAAGGGTTCTGTATGCCCCATCTGTCTCCTCCCCACCCCCATGCCAGGGTCTGTGTGCAGCCCCATTCTGCACTTCCTCTGACACAAGGGGCTAATCAGGTAGTTCTCAACTTTCAATCCCATTAACGTTAAAGTTTCAAGAAAGATTTAGAAATAATTTCAACATAATTTAGCACTTTTCGCAAACTGAATCAAGACTGATGCTAAACCTAGTTTTTATTATCCATCAGTACAACTGACTCATCTTAGGTCCATTTTGAACAACTGGAATACCTGCTCATTTAAATTTTTCAAACAGTTATAGTTATTAAGTAAAGGCTGGTAATTTAATCAATCAGCGATTAGGTTTGTAGCCAACTTCAGTAATACAGGAATTGTGAACACCACCATTGCAACGCTTGCTTTCAAAAGTTTCAGGTTACAACTGCAAGTCTTCATTGATCTCAGCTGTATAAGTAAAATCATAGCCCATTTCAGTATTCTCAGAGGCAACACTGTCCCACCAACACTGAATAAGACAGCTTACCGTTGAGCCCAAAGTGAAGGAAACTGACTCTTCACTAAAAACAAACATTTTAAAATCAAGATTCATGACTGTAGTTCGTTCCAAGGCTAGCTGTAATAAGCCAGCTCATATGCTTTTCTGCCTCCATTTTCTTCTCCCTAAAGAATTTGTGATTTAAAGGTATTTTTGGGAAAAGCTACAAATTGCTACCTGGATTCTGTCACATGATCTTGCCCAAACCTAAACTCAAAGCCAAAACCCATGGGGAGAGGTGAAGGAGAGGAAAAGGACCAGGCAGCACTAAACTGAGCAATTCAACTTAAAAAGCAATTTGTACCCATCTTTCTGACCACGTACCAGCAACTAGCTTGAAAGAGAATCTTACACAGTCCTCAGCCAAGGTAATCATCACATTTTGGATAAGGAAGTCTTTGAGACCGAGAGAGGGATACAAAAGAAGGAGAAAGAGGAAATACCATGGTATCTGACAAAGGTACAGAGTTGTGAGATACTGTATCTTGAAATTGAAATATTAGATCAGCGGTTCTCAAACTGTGGGTCAGGACCCCAAAGTGGGTTGTGACCCTGTTTTAATGTGGTTGCCAGGGCTGGCTTAGACTTGCTGGGGACCGGGGCTGAAGCCCGAGCCCCACCGCCTGAGGTCCAAGCCTACGGGGTTCAGCCCTGGGTGGCAGGGCTCAGGCTTTGGCTTCAGCCCTGGGCAGCAGGGCTCAGGTTACAGGCCCCCTGCCCAAGGCTGAAGCCCTCGGGCTTTGCGCCCCCTGTCCAGGGTGGTGGGGCTTTGGTCCCTCCACCCTGGGCAGTAAGCTCGGGTGGGCTCAGGCTTCAGTCCCCAGTCCCCACTCCTGGGGTTATGTAGTAATTTTTGTTGTCAGAAGGGGGTTGCGGTGCAATGAAGTTTGAGAACCCTTGTACTAGATTTAACTCCGCATAATGATTCTCATTACTAAAACCTCATGGAGTTAACTCTTCTTCTGAAGCACGTCCCACTTACAATAACCTGCATGTTTATCCCTTTTCAGGGCATGCAATAACCCTACAAATTAACCTAGAAGGAAAATAAGCAGGGCAGAAAGGCTGCAATAAGGAGTGCAGAGGACCAACAGAGATGTTGTAATCCAGAATTTCATTCTCTCACTCTACCCAATTGCATAATCATGGCCAGTTTGACTCTGCTGGTTTCAAGTCCAAGTTTGCAATAAATGAGGATTCAGTATGAAGTCAGGAACACAGGACTTGCTGTACCAGTTCAGATCAGTCATCCATTTAGTTCTGTGTCCTCTCAGGCACTGGCAGTAAAAAAGTTTTAAGAAGGAAGTGCAGAACCCCATAGTGGACAATTATGGAATAACCTGGCCATAAAGAGAGTTGCTTCCTAAATTCTGGCCGTTAAAAGTTGACTTATGACCTCAAGCATGCGGGTTTTATATACCTCCTACTCTTTCCTGCCAAATCCAAACGGATATTCTTATTATCTATATAATCGTTTCCTAGAATCTCCCTAAACATTTTGACTCAATCTTGTGGCAGTGAGTTCCACAGGTTAGTTATACATGTGTATAGAAAAGGCTATTTCCTTGTATTTGTTTTTATTCACTGCTTTTCAATTTATATTGAATGTCCCCTTAATGCATTTTAATAAATAGGACTGCCTGATTTACTTTTTCTATGTAATTTATTATTTCATACACACCTCTCACATCCCCTAACTAAATTAAACAGTCCTAATCTTTTTACTCTTTCCCTGCATTTTCACCCATCATCTGCAAACTCTCTATTTCTGCTCTTTATCACATGTTCATAAGAAAAAAAAAAAAGTGGAAGACTTACTATTCAATTAACTAAACATGCAGAGAGAAGAGATAAGCACTTTCCCTTTGGGTGGGGAAAGTAGGGTAAACAGGCAGGGAATAAAGACATATATTTTATTCTGTCTTTTCAATGCTACAGTATCCTGTATTCATTTCAAAGCCAAAATCTATTTAATTTAATGCCAGTGGTGTAAATCCCTGATCTAAAACACATCTGAAAATCCACAGGATGATGATTTTGGGAGATTTGCTACAAGAAATAGTGGCAGGTAGAAGGGAGAGGCCAAGTGTAGAGGGTTAAAAATGTTACTGCTGTGAAATCTACAGAGGTGATGATGGATGAGCAAATATTTTAAAAATAATTCTTAGGGCCAGGGAACAAGACAGACATGCCTCTAAAGTCAGTTACAAAAACAAGCTTGAACCGGGTTTATTGTGCTGAGCCAGAGAAGCAGCGGCAGCAGCACCGGACCCAATAACAGGTGAAAGTCAAACACACAGTCATCGAAGAAATTACACGACTAGGGTATGTCTACACTGAAATGAGACACCCACGGTTGGCCTGTGCCATTTGACTCGGGCTAAGGGGCTTGGGCTATGGGTCTCTTTAATTGCAGTGTAGACACTGTCTTCACTATGGAGCTAAATCGGCACTGCTGCAATCGATGCAGCGGCATTGATTTAGCGGGTCTAATGAAGACATGCTCAATCGATGGGTGAGCACTCTCCCATCGGTTTCTGTACTCCACATCAATGAGAGGCGGAAGCAATGTCAGCGGGAGAGCATCTCCAGTCGACATAGCATAGCGTAGCCCCCATGGTAGGTAGATCAAAGCTACGTCAACTTGAGTTACGCTCCTAACGTAACTCAAATTGCGTAGCTTAGATTGACCAGAGTGGTAGTGTAGACCTGCCCTCAGGCTCAGGCTGGAGCCCATCTCTGGGATCCTCTTACCTCACAGACTCCCAGAGCCTGGGCCCCAGCCACGCCCAAACATCTACACCTCAACTGAACAGCCCCTTAGCCCAAGCCCTGCGAGCCTGAGTCAGCTGGCACCGACCAGTTGTGGGTTTTTAACCGTAATGTAAACATGCCGTAAGAGGGAAAAAAATCAACTCAGAAGCACAGAGTTGTTGAATCTCTTTTGGAGATTTTGACATTGCTTCCCTTTGTTGGTTTATGCTTCAATCTTCAACTCGTTGAAAATGGCGTTCTACTGTTTTGTTTGTATTTAATCAGAATATTGTTTGTCTACCTAAGATGAAAATTTGTAACAAAAATACAAAACGTGCCAATTATCCCCACTGAGGAGTGAATAGTCTCAAAGACAATTTTTTTCCCCAATCTCCAAAAAGCTTTTTCAGATCACTTTACTTCTTTTAAGCTTAAAAGAGCATTTATTTTTTCTCCCCAAGGTCAGATTTATACTACAAGCTTGTTCATGTTTTAAACTGTTTTCACTAGTAAAAAACCATGTCAAGTAAAATACAGCTACACCAGCCTGTATCAATGGAGTACAGACAGACAGACAGCACACAGACACACACACACAGCATGGCATAGCCATGCTAAATTAAATGCAACATCTGATCTTGAAAACAATCTCAAGACACAGGCAATCTTTTAGAGGAGCTGGAGCTCAAATGTCCCTATTTATAGTATTCAAATGTTGGCAGGTGTGCTCTATAATCAGGGTCCTGGGAATTCTGTAGCTTTTCAGTGTCAGTGACATGTTCTTAATAGGTTGACTTCCTCACAATGAAAGTTACATTTTTAAAATGCCTTCCTTGTCTCCTTAACTTCAGAAGGAATCCCACCCGCAAAGGCAGAATATTTAAGACATTCCCCACCCCCTTCCTTCCTACATCAAAGTGCTTCACTAGACATTGATTCAATAGCTGGCTCAATGGCTAAATAGTATGACGCTGTTCACTGCTTTCCTCCCAAGGGGATAATTAACAAAGCAGCAAATCCATAACTTGTAGGACAGGAAAATTATGAACACACTCTACAGATTGAAGCTATTCCTTGTCTGACCTGTCAGACCTGGAGTCAGGCAAGCTTCGCAGCCTTGTCACAATGCCCCTTTCATAGTCATAATTTAGTCCATCTTTATGCTGGCAAAATAAATTGTAGTTCTTTGCCTTGCTAGTACTATCAGGTTATTTTCTACAGAGAGAATGCAAACACAATGCGTGTCAGATAACCTGCACCGTTAATAAATCAAGGCTAAAAGCAGCAGCACCGTAGTCTCATTTTCAATCTGTTCTGGAGAAAATCTCTAAGGAAAAAAGCCTCAAAACTCCACAGAGCCAATTTCAGCAACGAAAAATAAATTTTACTCTGGGAGGGATTAAGCAGGTGAAAGCATGCGGAAGGAATTAGGGATGCATCACTATCACATTTCTTTAACAGAAAACAAGCTGAGAAATTAATTTATTAATGTAGCAAGCTCTTTAAAGGACTGTAGTTCCCCCACACCCTTATTTGTATTAAAAACATTGTCTACACATACAACCAGAGATAGACAATGGCCTTATCCATATTTAGAATGTGGGCAACGTAGCCTCTCAGCCCTTTGCTCACTAGGCTGGTAAGTGTAAGCCATATGCGTTCTAGTTTAAGCTACTGGACTCCAGCTGCTGTAGACAGGGCAAGACAAAATGGAAAGTATACGCACACCACTGTACAACCTCTCCTGAATCAAAACACCCCAAAGCAAACCTGGGTCCCCATTGTGGTTTGTTCCAACCTCAGAGATGGTCTGAACTGAGCCCACTAACTTCTTATTTTGCCTGAACCGATGAACAGTGTCTGAGATTAGTGACAGTCACTTTTGATTTTATCTGAACTCAAAACCAAAGATGAGAGGTGGCTCGTACCAAAGAACAGGGTCATTCAGTTGGAAAATACCAACAGCTAGATGTTTGAGAAATTAAGGTATTTTTATTGGTACTTGGATAAGAATAGTGTAGTTCTCTACTGCTAATTTATTACTGGGACATTCCCAAAACGTTTGTCCTCAGCACCCAGCCCATTAGTGGCTGCCTATGACAGCAAGAGTCCGAACTGGCCTGGTGGCACCAAGGCATGCTACCATGCATGAATCCTCTGGTGAGCCAGATATTGTTGATCACTTAACCAAGTCACTGGCTGCTGCTAGATGATGGGAAGAGACAACACTGAATCTAGATGTCACTCATGCAAGCTGAAAGTGCTGGAATTTGATTCATCATTTCGGCGCAGCTCAGCAACCACCAGCCCTAAGCTGACCACCCGTCACGCCAAACCAAGCTGCCAGCTGTCTGCTGAACGTATCAAAGGCCCTAAATGAGAACCAAGTCAGATGACAAGTCCGTAATGAATGGCGTCAAGTTTCAAAGAAAAGAAACACCACTCGCCAATTTATACAGTTGTTCACAGCCACAGAGTTAGACAAAAGTCTGAGTAGAATTAGGAATGCTCTGCTACTGGCTGTGACGACATATCACCAGAGTTCTCGGGACTCGTGTCCATCAGTGGCTGGCTCAGTTCTTCACGCAAGTGGTCACTGAAAAGTGACTTCTGAAGGCATGGTGAATGTCAAAAGTCATTGCTCTCCTGAAACCAGGGAAAGAGCTTGCAACATTATGTCAGTATCAACCAATATCTCTATTGTCCATGCCATTCAAGGTGTTAGAGTGTCTCATTCTTCAGTACATCTCCCCAGAAGTGGAATCAATACTCAGCATCGAGCAAGGGGGCTTTCAGACAGGTTGGAGCATGATCAAGTGCTAGCTTTGACAACTTTCATTGAAAAAGGTTTTCAGAATAACCCAAAGACAGGAGCCATATTTCTGGACCGGACAGCAGCATGTGACACAGTCTAGCACACAGCATATGACACAGTCAAATTGTCAAGAGCACTTCCGCATGGGTAATCAACATTGTTGACCCTCTCCTCCACAACAGACATTTCTGAGTGCACGTGGAAGACAGAACTACTGTATGGAAAAGACAAACCAACAATCTACCCCAAGGCTCTGTGCCGGCACTGAAACTTTTCAACCTGTACACAAGTGACCTTCAGCTTGCTTACCCAGTCCCATAAGTTCACGTACGCAGATGACATTTGCTTAGGTGTCCAAGCACAGTCATTCCCAGAACTTGAAGATGCCCTAATTCCTGGCTTGATTAAGACGGCCGAATACAGTAGTCGGTGGCATTTACAATCAAGTGTGACCAAGAAAATTTTGAGTGTTTTCCATCTTTACAATGCCAAAGAAGTCCAAGAACTGAATATCTTTCTCAATGGACATCGCTTGAAACATAAATCCCACCCAGTCTCTTGGAGTAACCCTGAAAAATCTCTAAGATATCTTAACCACCTGAGGAAAACTGTGGCTAAGGAGAGGCCACGTAACAACCTTCTAAGCAAATTGGCTGGCACTTCACACTTTGTGGGGTGTAAATGCTCAAACTTTCCAATCAGCCAGTTTAGCCTCTGTTACTCTGCAGCAGAATACTGTGCTCCAGTCTGGCTCCCTTCGTCTCGCATCAAGTTGGTTGACACACAACTATATTCAGCCATACACACTGTAACTGGGACAATTTGACTCACACTAGAGCTGTGGCTCTGCATGTTAAGTGACATCACTCCTCCACACATCCATTGTGAGGATGCTAAACCCAGAATAGTTGAGAAGATCAGGACAAATCCAAGCCTATCACAATTCACAGTCCTCTTCGACCACCCAAGAGCACGTTTGTTGCCGCGGCACCCATCTGGGCCCGCTTGCCTTGCCCATGCTTCTTTGCAATGTCAGCATGACTGCAACATCAAAGAATGGTATGCAGCTGATGTCAGAAACCGGTCTCTTATAAATGACCCAGCCACATGTGTACCAGGTTTTGATTTGACATGGGCCCTTCTGACCAGATTTCTGAATGGGTCAAGGTCAACATGGAGCCAGCCTTCATACCCGGGGCCAAAGAGAGGATCCCACATGTGGCTGTGGCCAAAGACAGACAATGGTGCACGTCACGGATGACTGCCCTCTGGCCAGATTTGATGGTGGTCTGAGGTCTCTGCACTTTGCTGATGAGACTGCCACAAATTGGGTTGGCAAACTCTGCATCCAGTATGATGATGATGTATGGATCAGAATTTAAATATCAAAATTGTTCCTTCTAATCCCAGCAGGTGGGGTGCCATTTCAGTTACCAAAATAAAAGCAATAGTAGCGCTCTGGAGGAAGTATGTCTAAACCAGTACCCTGAGTTAGGCATAACATCTCTCCAGCAGCAATGTCCTGGGTCTACTACCTCTATGGGGAAGCAGTAAGTTCTCTCTGGGGGCAGTATAACTGAGCCAAGAGGAGGATAGCTAAATAAGGTGCTAGTTGCAGGGTATAAGCAATAGGGAATCTAGATCCAAAGACTTCACAGACTATGAAGTCTGTGAAGTCTTTGGATCTAGATTCCCTATTGCTTATACCCTGCAACTAGCACCTTATTTAGTCCCAGTACATGGGCCAAAGAAATGACATGGATGAAGACTTGAACTGCCCTCTTTGTCCAAAGGAAGCTCCCCAAAATAGGCAATATGGAGCAGCTTAGCTTAGTTATTGTGTAGCAGTTTTATTCAACATGCTGTATGACATCAGAAGTAACTGAGCCAGCAGCTGGAACAGAACGTTTGAAAAAGCAAACCTGTCTTTTGATTTCTTAGTGTTAAGACTACTAATGCTGATAAAAGCACAACATATGTCATAACTATCTTTGTGGTTATAGTCCTTAAACCATGAAAACTTTGCACTTGCAGTTTATCAAGATTCTTTGACAAAATATGTATTCCATAAGTACAGCCTAAGACAGGATATTTTCAGAATTCTGGGGTCTTTCCCTGTTCGGCTAACTAGATCTACCCTTTGTCACAGATTGATTGTTAGTAGGGAAATACTAAACCATGGGACAGCAATAGACTCTTGTTGTATGAAACAGTTCAATTTCATTAACCGGTTTTCTTGAAAATTGATGTATTTAATAGTGTATTTAACACACATTATTTGAAATTTTCAAAAACTGTTTTTCCTTTAACCGTCATAATATTTGTTTTTTCAGTGTTTTGCATGCAGCTGTTCTGTAGAGAAATTCTGTAGTGGAAAATAAGTGCTATATTTTATTGTATTGCAGCAATGCCCAGGCATGCATGAAGACATAATCCCTGCCCCAAGGAGGCTGCAATCTATGGCTCCAATCCAAGAATCCAACCCACTAGCAAGGACCCATGCACATGTGCAAAAAGTTCCTT
Source organism: Eretmochelys imbricata (assembly GCF_965152235.1). Taxonomy (NCBI): domain Eukaryota; kingdom Metazoa; phylum Chordata; order Testudines; family Cheloniidae; genus Eretmochelys; species Eretmochelys imbricata. The sequence continues at coordinate 27,136,865 of NC_135586.1, forward strand.
GAAGTCATTGGGGCTCTCCAGAGGTGCAGAAGTCCATACTAGCATATCTGATTGCAAGATCATGGCCTAAGAGAGCAAACAACATCTAAAGGGTTAGGGAAAAGGGATGTAGTCAAACCATGTACTTTACATTTTAAATATGTATTTCCCCTTCAGTATACATCAACTATATATGACTGACCATCAGTCTTTGCATAATTAGTTGTCCAATTTCTTGTGGGTATCACATTTAAGAAAAATTACTTGAAATCTGAAGTTTAATTATGTTAAGGTTTAGAGATACAACAGCTGTGAGTGGTTAAAAGTGAGCTTTTTTTTTTTATTTACAAAAAAAGTGCAAGACACTAACCAAAGATACATAGATACATTACAAATATATTTTTAAAAGATGAAAATCTGATCCACCTCTTCTCACCTGCAAAGAGCTGAGATACGTCTTTCCAGGACCCATGCGTCACAACGCTAATGCCTAGAACAGGATCCAAGGGTTTAGATCCTTGTACTGCTTGTGACAGCATCAACTTTTGCAAGCAGAAATTCCCTGAACTTGGGCTCTTAGGATGCAGACAGTATCAACATGTAAGTTAAGAATGTGTGCATTTTCCCCGCTCTTTATATTGTGACCTCGCTGGCTGTGATGTCACAAGTAAACAGCCCGGTTGCCAGAATGTCTGTTAGAACTCCTCTTGGAACTATATGAAGGGCCATGCTAGCTTTGTGGGGTAGCCGGTCTTCTCCAATTAAGAGCACCATTTGCCTCTCTGGTGCAGTCTTACTATAACAGTGGCTGGTTGAAATTTGAAATATTTGTTAAATAAATATATGTAATCCTGGAAAGCAACAATTTATTGTTGAGGCTCTAAAGACAGATCTTTGCTACCATTTGACATATAGGTTACAGGGAGAAGAATTACTTCATTCCTTCCTAATAAAACTAAGCAGATATTAGCACAAACACATTCTGTGGCTCCCTTATAAATCTATAAAAATCCAGGTACATGTTCATTTGCAGAGGATACTTACTACTATTTTTGTGTTGATTATATTATATATTAACATATCCTAATTTTAATACAACAAACTACAGCTGCTCTGCAGTATTCTTCATACTAGGGGTTTGTTTGGTGTTTTGTTTTTGTTTTTGAGGGAAAGAGTTCCTAGAGGGCTACTTAACTTCTGTAAATATCTGTGCGGTTTTTCTACAGTGTTCACTGTGCAGGAAACTGCAATTGTGGACAACCTATTAAGGAAATATAATAAAACAGATTGTAGCTAGATTTGAAATGAGGGGAAATTTAAAAATACAAAGAGCTCTGAGATTTACTCACACTTTGCTCCCTTGGAAGAGAGGGTATCCTTTGGTGTCATCTAATCCTACACTTTCTTCTCTCTCTGCCAGAGCAGGATGCACTGAAGCAGCAGGAAGAAGACAGAGGGACTGACAGAAGCATAAATGTCCTTTGCTTCCTACTGCTAACTGAGCTCTTGCTTCCTTGCAAACTGATAGGGGCTAAGCTTCAAGCAATCATACTTACTCTTAGCATAAACTAATTTAATTACATCGCTACACTTTGTAGCAGTCATCTAATTTCTGCCAAGAGAGGACTAAAGATCTTATTCTAGCAACTTATATAAAATATACTAAGAGGTTACATTTTGTTTTTGCACAGGCAGCTCCCAAGGTTGATTTTCAAATAAAGTTTGGCAAACATTCAGAAGACAAGAAGCAAGAACATTCTAATATTGTATTTCCTGGCTCAGGGTGCTCATTCATATTTTAATCTCATTCTCTGCAGTCATGGGTTATATATCTGCTGTGTCATTTGTTTTCTTCAATATACAAGCCTCCAACCAAGTCAAACGTAACACAATCACCTGTATATTTAAGTCCACATAATGTAGCTTTACCGAAATTTTAGCTTAATACTACAAACTACACACAAAAATGTAACAAGCAGCAATTTACTAAAATGTGTTATCTTCACAGCTAAAGTGCAGATTCTACATTTAGAAAGAGCCCAGCACCTTCCTTTTCACACTAGTATCTCCTAGCAGAGTTGGGGGAACATGGAAATATTTTTTTGTTTTGCTTTGCACAAATTGATTTTAAGCTGTTCTGCATTATGTTATTTCCTCTTAGGGCCTAGACAATTCCCTATTTTGACACCATCTCCTCTTGTGATAACTAACATGATGTAATAGCAGCTTGTTTCCTTGGACGCTTTATTTCTCTCTGCTTCTGTGCAAACAAATCTCTACTGGCATTGCATAGTAACTCAACTGCAGGTTTCCCAAAGATCATACGAGAAGGTGGGAGAATGCTCAGAGGGAGACCGTCAAATATATGCCCATCCTAAGTCTTTATGAAGCTGTGTATCCCATTGAAACTGCAATGGATATTAGCCAGGATGGTTAGGGATGCAATCCCAAGCTCCAGGTGTCCCTCTGACTGTCAGAAGCTAGGACTGGATGACCGGATGGATCAATCAATAACTACCCTGCTCTGTTCATTGCCTCTGAAGCATCTGGCACTGACAACTGTTGGAAGACAGGACACTGGGCTAGACTGACCATTGGTCTGACCCAGTATAGCCATTCCTATGGTCTTACATAACTACACTCCAACAATGACTTCTAGTCAACACAAACCTTCCATTTGTGCTGTTATTGATGGGAATCACCACAGGCACCGATACAAATGAACTGCACTTAAAGGAGATGGTCTCAAACATACACACAAGACACCAAGATGACACACAAAATTACAACATCCTGTACATTCTTATCATATATACCTGAGATTCCCACCAGCATTAGAGAACACAACAACATAAAAGGACATGAGAGGTCCAAAGGACTAATGGCAGGGGTGTCAAATATATGGCCTGCAAACGAGATCCAGCTTGCATGACATATTGATGTGGCCCACATGATATATGCACAATTTCAGTTCTCATAAAAAAGCAAAACAAACATTTCTAGCCCTCAGGATTGTGAAGAAAACCTTAAAATGTGAACCAAATGTAAACCAACAGCGATGCCTGCCTGAGTTTGCAGAGTCTGATACAATAGCTCTCATGAGTGTAAAGTGCCCCACTTTCCATTCACTGGACCATCAGCTCCAAGACCCAGTGATGACACTTCAACATCAAGATTAACAGTTATTAAAATTTTGTATTATGGTAGTGCTTAAAGACCCTAATCAGGATTGGGGCCCGGCCCCATTGTGCTAGGTGCTGTGCAAACAGGAAAAAAAACCCCATGCGCTAAATTCCATTGCTGGTCATCCTAACAGATGGATCAGGAAAAGGGTGGGGGAATGATGCCCTCAGAGAGGTGGGAACTGGAAGCTCCTTCGGGAAGGAAATGTAAACGGAAGCACAGTAGAGACTCTCAAAGATAGTGGAAGAGGCAGACAGAAATGAGGCTGGAGAAAGAAGAGGGAGCACATGTAGCAGCAGCCTGAAGGAGAGCTGCTTTTCTCACAGAGTGATGCTGAATGTGATAAGGGACTGAATAAACATTTAGATACTACATAAAGGGTGGGTTCTCCTCCTTCCTCTAACAAACATCAGTGGGGGAATCTATTGTGGACTGAAGGAGGAAGAAGTAGTCCTAAATTTATGTCCCAGTCCACAGGCCATCATTAAACATGGAATCTGTCCCTTTCCACCAAATGAGTTTGATACTCCTGCTCTGAGTTCTCTTTCAGTGGGCCACATCCTATGTAGCAACAAAGTGAGCCCGCACTCTTCAATTGAGAAGCACATAATAATGGTAAGTATAACATGCCTGCTAATTAGATTTAAGTATATCACTTTATTATACAGCTACACATTTTAAATTAACACAAAGCAGCTTTCCTTGGGACTCAGTTGGTGTCACTGCTAATTTGATCGCTAGTTTCTCTTGTGCAATTTAACTTTTTGTCTGTCCCAGGAAACCCAAGAGTTTGCAATACCAGTCACCAAAGGAAACAGGTTTCAGAGTAGCAGCCGTGTTAGTTTGTATTCGCAAAAAGAAAAGGAGTACTTGTGGCACCTTAGAGACTAACAAATTTGTCTGAGCATAAGCTTTTGTGAGCTACAGCTCACTTCATCGGATCCAGAGTTTGTCATTGCTTCATCAATACCAACTTGATTTGTAATGTCTAGTATACGACAGCAGAAAATAATGTTTAAGAGAATAAATACTACTATATTAACACTAAGAGTTTGTGATTTCTCTTTAGACACACAGTGCTAAATTAGGTAACAGACAACTTGATGGTTTCTAAAATTTCAACTTTCATTAACATCAAGCATTCTTACGCTGTTGAATTTAGCAGGATTACTTTGAGATTAACAGTATTTTTTAGAGGCCTACATTTTCATAAATGACCACTGATTAAGACCCTCAAATTTTGAGTGCTCCGCTTGACTCACCTTAAAAGTAACCTAAATTTCAGAGGGCACATGCACATTACAGTAGAACCTCAGAGTTAAGAACACCAGAGTTATGAACTGACCTGTCAACCACACATCTCACTTGGAACCGGAAGTATGCAATCAGGCAGCATAGACCAAAAAAAACAGCAAATACTGTACAGTATAGTACTGTGTTAAATGTAACCTACTAAAAAAAGATAAAGGGAAAGTTTAAAAAAAAAAAGATGTGACAAGGTAAGGAAATTGTTTCTGTGCTTGTTTCATTAAAATTAAGAAGGTCAAAAGCAGCATTTTTCTTTTGCTTAGTAAAGTTTCAAAGCTGTATTAAGTCAATGTTCAGCTGTAAACTTCTGAAAGAACCATAACTTTTTGTTCACAGTTAGAGTTACAAACAACCTCTGAATACCTAGGAATTCAGGAACTCTGAGGTTCTACTGTACTTTCTGAAAATCCAGCTTTTTTAGGGTATCTCAAGTTGGGCATTCAAAAACTAAGGCCTCTAAACTCCCTAGTAATTTTTGAAAATTTCAGCCAGAGTATACAGGGTTGCCAGGTGTCCAGTTTTCAACCAGTCAAAAAGGGACACTGGCCGTTAAAAGTATGGTTGGCGGTGCAGCGGGGATAAGGCAGGCTTCCCTGTCTGCCATGCCTCCGCACAGCTCCTGGAAGCAGTGGCATGTCTCCCCATCTAGCTCCTACATGTAGGGGCAGCCAGGGGGCTCCGCCTGCTGTCCCCGCACCAAGTGCCGGCTTCGCAGCTACCATTGGCTGGGAACCATGGCCAATGGAAGCTGCAGGGGCAGTGCCTGAGGACAGGGCAGCGCGCAGAATCGCCTGGCTGCACCTCCGTGTAGGGGCCAGAGGGGGGACATGCTGCTGCTTCCGAGAGCTGCTTGAGGTAAGCGCCATCCAGAGTCTGCACGCCTGAGCTCCCCCAACAACCCCCTGCTCTTCCTCCTGCCCTCCAAACCCCTCAATCCCAGCCCAGAGCAACCCTCCTGCACCCCAAACCTCTCATCCCCAGCCCCACCCCAGAGCCTTTCCCCCCTCCCGACAGAGCTCTCACACACTCCTGCTCCCCCAACCCCCATGCCCAGCCTGGAACCCCCGCCCGCACCCCAAATCCCTCATCACCGGCCCCACACCAGAGCCTGCACCCCCAGCCAGAGCCCTCACTGGCCACATACACCCCAACCCCCTGCCCCAGCCTGGAGCCCCCTCCAGCAACCTGAACCCCTCATTTCTGGCCTCACCCCAGAGCCCACAGGCCCCAGCTGGAGCCCTCACCCCCTCCCACACCCCAATCCTCTGAGCCAGCCCAGTGAAAATGAGCAAGCGAGTGAGGGTGGTGAGAGTGAGCAACAGAGGGAGGGAAGGATGGAGTGAGCGGGGGGTGGGGCCTCAGAGGAGGGCAGGGCAAGGGTGTTCAGTTTTGCATGAGTAGAAAGTTGGCAACTCTAAGAGTATACCAGGAAGAGGAAGCACATTTAGCTCCAGCCAATCATACAAGATGCTAATTAATTAAATTCAAAATATGAATTTGACCCTGACACTTTACAGCTATTGTGGTCAGGCTATCTCAATTGTCTCAGACAGTATGTATGCCACAGTATGACATTTAGAAACATTTCTGCTTCTGTTCACATCGGCTCAAAGCAAACTGTTTGAAACAACCAAAGGAAGAAATGTCCTGTGGTTGGAACTGGCTGCTCATCATGATCCTCTTAAATATACCATACTTCTAAATCAACAGCCACGACTGTCCCCATAATCAAGTGTTAAAAAAGCTACACCCTCAGTGTAGTCCATACAATGTCAAGTAGAGAGATAAATATAGATAATTTTTTAAATAAAACTTAGTTGATATCACCTGAAAGACAGCACAATGCTCTACCACCTCTAGACTCTCCCTCCTTACAGATAGTATCATCACAGTCATATACTGTTTTAAATGGTAATTATTGTGTTTGCACCTATGGCTTTGTTACAGTTCAAAGTAGTAACTTCTTTGGCCAATGTTTCAGCTCACCAACTAAGCCACAGGATAAATGCAGAGTTTACATGGAGAATGCCCTAGCCACATATTATCAATTTCACAATCTAGAATGAAGTCGTCTATTGCTTAAATCATCTCAACACTGCCTAGCCCCCATCTCCTATTCACAATAATTATATATCTAAACATACACACCTTGATTGTCTGTGTCATGCTTTCCTGCTAGAACATTATTTCTCATACTAGGTGTACATGTAGAATAACTGGTGTGAAACAATTATTTTGTGTACATTCATCCACAGCAAGTCATGCATGAGTTATTCAAAAGATTCATTAAGAAGATCAAAATTAAACTCATAATAAACTCATTTAAGAGATTAAATGCCCTTGGCATATGCCTTTTAATGCGAACAAATTTCAAAATTCTAAAGAAGAAAAATTCCAGTGTGTTAATTTTGTTAAGCATACTGATGCTTTGCAGAAGTTATATGAATGCTAAGGACCGCTGCCTACAAAGCTACCTACTTTACACAAGCTTTTTAAAGTATTTAACAGACTGGACACATAAATATGTAATGCTACAATGTAAGACTCAACTAGTGTGCTGGCTGAATGGCAAATCTCAAATGAAAACGTGAGCATACATATATATGAAGCATATAATATATGAAGAAGCCATATATTATAAGTAAGAATTTCATTTGGTGTAAGCTGGTAAAAAAAATTATGGAAAATGCATTTCAACACAGCTCACCAAAAACAAGGAAATTGATTTTTCTTGAATTAAAATGGTTCAGTATAGGAAGCTTTGTTTAAAACATCAGCCTGAAAGTAATTTCTTAACTTCGTTTCACATCTGTGGTGCTTTCTATAACCCCAAGCATTAATAAATAATAATAATAAAAAAGGTCATACTTCAAATCATGAGATTGGCTTAAAGCAGGGATGGGCAAACTTTTTGGGCCAAGGGCCACATCTGGGTGGGGAAATTGTATGCAGGGTGGGGCAGGGGGTTGGGGTGCAGGAGGGAGTGCGGTGTGCAGGAATGGGCTCAGGGCAAGGGATTGGGGCAGAAGAGAATTGTGGGGCATATGAGGGGGCTCAGGGAAGGGGGCTGGGGTGGAGGAGAGGTGCAACAGGGGGCTCAGGGCAGGAAGTTGGGGTGCAGGAGGGGTTCGGGCTCCAGCCCAGTGCCACTTACCTAAAGTGGCTCCAGGGTGGCTGCAGCACGCACCGGGCCCAGGGCAGGCTCCCTGCATGCCCGCCCTGGCCTCACATGGCGCTGCTCCAGGAGCAGCCAGCACCATGTCCTTGTGGGGCCTCTGGGGGGGGCCGGGGGAGGGCACAGGGCTCCACGCGCTGCCCTTGCCATGCCTCCAGGTACCTCCCCCAAAGCTCCCATTGGCCGTTGTTCCCCGTTCCCAGCCAATGGGAGCTGCGGGGGCCGGTGCCTGGAGGCAAGAGCAACGCACGGAGCCCTCTGCCCTCCCTTCCCCCAGGGGCATGGTGCTGGCCATTTCTGAGAGTGGTACGGGGCCTGCGGCACCACAGGGGGCAATCCCGCGGGCTGGATCCAAAGCCTTGAGGGGCCGGATCCAGCCTGCAGGCTGTAGTTTGCCCACCCCCGGCTTAAAGACTGAAAGTTAGGGTGAGGAGCGAGGAGCTGTCTTCTGGTTCAAAAGCGTTACACAGAGCTCAAACCCTCGCAGCAAAGCAGTACTTTGTACAATTATATACATTTACAACAGCACAAAATAAAATTCCAAAGGCAGATATTTATTCATGGTAAAGTAAGTGCCTTCAGCAGTATTCAGATTTACTGTTTATACCACCTAGAGTAGCTAGTTTAAGTGACCACAAACAAACTTCCGTAAGATCAAGGGTTAAATTTCCAAAAATATCTAAGTATTGAAATCAGCATTAGTTAGGACCCACCATTGAGGACCTTGACCCCAAGTGACTTTAAAACCTAAAAGTTTCATTAAAAGTCCATAGGATTTGGACCTTTTGAAAATGTTTCCCATAATTTAAAATTGCCATCAAACTTCAATTTCTAAACAAAATACATTTTTTTGCATTACTTTAGTATTTGCTTCTTCCAATATCTACTTTGAAAGGAACTAAATTCAGTGAAAATGTTTCCCCTCTTTGCATCTACGTGCTTTACTTTGCAATTGTATATTGCTGCTATTTCCTGAGCGCAGCCTCGGTCACTTACAGGTACCTGTACTGCCAGCTCTCACAATGTTTGGTGTTCTCTTTAGAGCCCCAGCTTCTCAAAGAAAAAAAAGTTTCTAACCCACATGGTTGAGAGAAAAGCTTGAAAATGTGAAACCTACACTCAAAAACAGGTAAATAAAAAGGTGGCCATATTTATTATTTTTAAAATCTCATTAATTTTTTGGGTCTGACTCATTTTTAAATGCAAGGCGGTGGCAATTTTGAGTTGCATAAAGTCATAATTTGACTTATTTCTGTAATAGCTCTTTAAGGCACCGCACTTGAGACACGTTAAAGGGGCCTGATTTTAAGAAAGCACCCTCCCTATAAAACATAAGAACAGTCATACAGGGTCAGACCAAAGATCCATCTAGCCCAATATCTTGTCTTCCGACAGTGGCCAATGCCAGGTGCCCCAGAGGGAATGAACAGAACAGGTAATCATCAAGTGATCTATTCCTTGTCTCCCATTCCCATATATTCCCATTCTGGCTAATAGCCATGATGGACCTATGCACCATGAATTTATCTAGTTCTTTTTTGACCCTGTCTTGGCCCACAGGTTGACTGCGTGTTGTGTGAAAAAATACTTCCTTTTGTTTGTTTTAAACCTGCTGCCTATTAATTTCATTTGGCGACCCCTAGTTCTTGTGTTATGAGGGGTAAATAACACTTCCTTATTTACTTTCTCCACACCAGCCAGACCTCTACCATATTCACCCTTAGTCGTCTCCTTTCCAAGCTGAAAAGTCCCAGTCTTATTAATCACTCCTCAAATGGAAGCCATTCCATACCCCTAATCATTTTTGTTGCCCTTTTCTGAACCTTTTCCAATTCCAATATATCTTTTTTGAGATGGGGCGACCACATCTGCACTCAGTATTCAAGATGTTGGCGTACCATAGATTTATATAGAGGCAATATGATATTTTCTGTCTTATTATCTATCCCTTTCTTAATGATTCCCAACATTCTGTTTGCTTTTTTGACTGCTGCTGCACATTGAGTGGATATTTTCAGAGAACTATCCACGACTGTGAGATCTCCTTCTTGAGTGGTAACAGCTAATTTAGACCCCATCATTTTATATCAGTGCCCTTTAGAATCATAGAAAATTACGGTTGGAAGAGACCTCAGGAGGTCAACTAGCCCAACCCCCTGCTCAAAGCAGGACCAACCCCAACTAAATCATCCCAGCCAGGGCTCTGTCAAGCAAAGCCTTAAAAACCTCTAAGGATGGAGATTCCACCACCTCCCTAGGTAATCCATTCCAGTGCTTCACCACCCTCCGAGTGAAATAGTTTTTCCTAATATCCAACCTAGACCTCCCACACTGCAACTTGAAACCATTGGTCATTGGGATGGTTTGTTCCTGTGCCCTCAATAAGGCTTCTTTAAAATACAGCCAGCTCTCCTGGACTCCTTTCCCCCTCCAATGAAGGTGTCTCAAGTTGAGAACCCAAAAATTGACACACAAAATCACTAAACACTTTTGAAAATGTTGGCCTACACATTTACAATAAAAGAATGTTTCAGTATATAATATCCCACTAAGCTTCAAAGTCAGTGCTAGTATTATGATAATTAAACCAAATGATGAATTTGGAAGTCTGCATACATTAGTTTTACAGAATTGTTCCTGTGTAATCCACAATGCACTTTATGTTCTTACCCACTTACTACTGAAATACAACCATTTTGGAACTATGAAATCACAACAGGCTCTCCATGTACATACCCACTAAAGATCATTAGCTACTTGGCAATTAAATGCTTTGCTGAACTTGAAGGGCATGTGACTGAGTGCAAGAATCAATCCGTATTTTTAGCTGCAAACCTTTACTGAAACAGTAACAAGTGTAAGGTGGATGCTAGCCAGGAAAAAAGCTGTAAGCATCTCAAATAATAAAGCAAAATGCAACAGCCTGCACTGATGAAACAGCCTTTGTAGGAGGGGTCATTTTTAAACTAAATTAATCAATTGTTACCATTTTAATCCTGCGGAGATGTTAATTATATTCTTAATGATGTATTAGGATACAGTACTTTAGACAGATTTCCTTAGTTATTATTTAAAATCAAAATAAATAAATTTCAGACCATATTATATAGGCTTGCATTTTGGAGTCCATGTTTGGCTACTTGTATTCCACCAAGAATTACTAAAGATAGTACAGTAATGAGTAGCCCAAAGTTTAGAAGGTTACATCCATCTTGTTTTATCTCCCTACATACTGTATATGTCATTTAATGGTGGCACTATGAATCATCCCAATTTTTTTCCCCTGTTGATTTGAGACACGTTCTTAAAAAGCAGTTCTGTTATAAAAAAGTTAAACTAAAAAATCTGCATTGTACAGTTCTATGTTTATTATTTCTTTATTGACACCAGATCACATTTGCTCAGTTTACAAGATGTTTTGGTAACTGCCAGCACCAAAATCTCAGCCTGCTACGTGATTGTGCTCTTTGCAGATCATGCATCAACAGTAAATATTTTGCATTTGAAACTTGCTTAACAATTCAATTGATGATGGACAAGGCAGAATAGGGTTCAGTTCACTCTTCCATAACTGTGTTGACTTTGCAGGGCTACAAGGAATAAAAACCTAATTTCATCAGTAAACTAAGCAGAAATACTTTTTTCAGACGAAACATCTGCTGTTGCCATTTTCACTTTTCTGTGTTATCACAGCTACTTTTCTGATTATAATTGCACTTCAACATATTCCAGTGAGAACTACACTATCCCTAGCATGAAAAGAAGAATTCTGTATTCATGAAGAGCTTATTTAGCTAGATACCCATCCTGTTTGAACCACAAAGCATGATTTTCTCTTGATATTTTGTAAGATTCAGGCCAGGTTAGCATTATGACTCATTTTATATTTTATAAGATATATTCTTTATATTCTTTCTTTAGGGACATATTCCTGGATGTGTGCATATCTGATATTTTAATAGTTATCTCTATTTAAAGTAAACTGAATGAAATTTGTTTCCATCTTTTGCACTTCTGACCTGCCTTCAGAAGACTGGAAACCTATTTGGACCATTGCAAGACACTCATTTACTGCATAAGATTTTTAGTAAATGCACAGACTACATTGTGGTAAATTGTATTTCAAATTGTCTAAAAAATATAAACCAAAAGATTCTCACTATTAAGAAGTTTCTCCTTAAAAGATATTTCTCCACCTACACAGCACACCTTGACAGATAATATAACCAGTTAGAGAGACCATGATAATGCTACTCAAGGATTATGCTCACCAAGGTTTAAAGCTATACATTGTATTATTATACATTTATGTGATTACTAGACGAGACACAGAATATCTTCAAGTTATGTCCACTGGGCACTGGTTTTGATCTGTTAATCAACCTTAAAGAGCCACTTCACCAAATAGAGTTGTAGACACACACAACAGTCACAACATGTTGCTTTGTCACGACTCATCCCACATTATCACAAAGCACATTAGGATACTGCACCATGAATATTTGTTGGTTCTCTGTAACTGAGGGAGTCTTATATCTCCCTACTTCTCAGGAACTAAGAGAGAAGGGGCTCTCTCTGTCACCTGTTATGGTCTTCCTGGATTCTGAAAGGGGAAGGGGAAGTAATGTTGCTTCCCCCCGCACCCACCTCTCCTCCTTGGTATCATGAAGGACAGCTCAAAGCAACAGTAGTCCCATTTTCTAAATGCTCCCCCTACAGTCTCACCAGAGACAGAGAACGAAGATAGTGCTGATCAGACTCATAGACACCCTGAGTGCTGTCGGCAAGCCCGCCACATGCTTTTTGAGGCTCCAGAGCCAAGAGCTGAGAATCTCTTGTTTAAACAGATATAAAATTTCACCTCTGTGAAATTTATCTTTGCCTGGCTTGTCCTTGTCCATCCCTCCAAGAACACAAGTTGACGCCACAGCATTCCGTTTTATTGCAAGCACGTTCTTTCCATTTCTGGCCAAAGAATTTTGTCATGGGATCAGCCCAGCGCGTTTTTGGTCGGCCCAGCGGTCGCTTGTGGTCTCTGGGGATTGAGTCCCTGATGCAGGTTGTCCATCTATTGTCTTGCCTGCGGACTACAGGACCCGCCCACCTCCACTTTGTGTCGTACATCGCCTGCACTACATCGGCCACCTCTGTATGCCTTCTGATCTCCTCATTCAGTATGTGATCATGAAGTGGTATCTTACACATTTGCCTTTCCATTGCTCTCTGGGCAACAGCAAATTTTTCTTCCTACACTTTAGCTTTCCAGTCCATATATCATTGCTGGTAGAATAATAGAGTTAAACAGTTTTTTCCTTTTCTTCATGGGCAGTTGATCATCTGTTAGAGATGTCTTTCTTTTGCTGAAACTTGCCTACCCTGCCTTTCTCCTCCTACTGCATTCCCCTTCGAATGAGCAGTCACTGTTCAGCTGCTGACCCAGGTAAATGTATTTGTCAACCTCCTCGATTACTTTCCCATTTAGAGTGATGATTCCTGCTGCACAATGCTCATTCTGCATCCGCTTCATCTTCGACATGTTCACTTCCAACCTGATATCACGTGAAAGTGTTTGCAATTGCTGCAATTTGTTCACCGGTTCTTCTGTGTCCTTTGCCAATATTACACAGTTGTCAGGGAATTACAGGGAATAAAACCAAGCCCATCTTCCTTGGAACTAATATAAAAGCACCACAATTTTGGTCTGACCAGCTCCAAGGTCGTGAACAAACAGTACGTTACTTATTAACTAACAATCTACATAGATTTTCGTATCTGAGATAGTTTAATAGATTCTACACCTCTCAGTCACATATAATATTAACAAAATATTACAAATTATGCATATTGTCTCTCTATATTTAATCTTTAGCTCTTTTCTTTACTGCTCATTGAGTTTGTAAACTTGAAACATATTAATGAGACCTCTTGATCGTCCTGTACCCATTTTTTGTATTCTTTCCTCTTCACCCTGCGTAGTACAGCATCTCATTTAAACTGGGTAAACAACAAGGATTTGTTTGGGGGTTTTTTTGTGGGAGGACGTAGAGGCTAAGGCACAGCAAAGGCACCAGGAGACGCTTTGCATGGATGATGTAGTCGAAGGCCTGAGATCTCAAACCACTTTACAGACATTAATTATCTATCCCAGCATCCCAGAAAGGCTTACATTCTATGCAAAGATCCTGGCTCTGCCACAGACTTCCTACAGGACTGTCACCTCACCTCTGTACCTCAGTTTACCCATCTGTAAAAGAGGGATGGTTACTTATCTACCTGCTTAATTAATTCAGATTCCTGAAGTGCTCTGAGATCCCTGGATGGAATGCACCAGAGAACCATGAAGAATTATGCACTTCACTTTCTATAGTCAAGTATTAGAAAGATAAATAAGAGGCCATTCTGAATTGTTATAGACTTTTGGCTCAGGGCATTATGAGTAATTCTTTGTAAAGCTATGCTGTCATTTCAAAACAGTTGCTAGATTTCGCCACCTTTAATTAACAGAGGGAAATAGCTGATAAAAAGCCAAAATTTGCAGAATGAACAATGTTAAGGTGTAATACCCTGGTTCAAGTTGTTAGTGTATATTCCGTTATTTAAAGTCATACATACATTATAAAATCTACAGCTGCTGTAATTTATTGAAAGATTAGAGAGTCCATTGTCTTAAGCATACATCAGTCTGTCCTGTCTGAGGCTCTAGGATTGGGAAGGAGAAGAACCTTTTACCGTCTTACCCCTTTTAATCAGCCGTTCCTTAACATCTACTTTTTCCTTCTGAATTTTTCAACGGGAATCAAAGGAGGAATCTCAACAGCCTTGCATTTAGGTACTGCGTGATGAAAAGGCTCCCTCCTCCTACCTGTAACTAGGTGGAGTTACAAAACCAATTTCCTTTCAACATAAGGAGATTAAGTCCTGCTGGGAAAAATATTAATTTAATGAGCAGAATGCTGACAAGAGAACAAAAGGAAGCGATACGACTGGCCACTGGGAGATCTTTGGTCCCATTACCTTACAAAACAATCGACTTCCACCCTTAGTTAGTTGCATCCTGAGATCTCTTAACCCTCGTGGGAAAGGTGAACAGTGTGGAAGTTTTGATTCTACAGATCCCCTAAAATACAAGGATTTGCTGTAGCCCTACCTTTAAAAGTGTGTGTAGATTCAAACAGGTCATCTGTTTACCTACAGTGGTTGGTTTTCACCTGACACTGAAATATATATATATATAGCTAAATAAATGCAGCTTGTGATGGAGACTGAAATTTTAATGTATATCAGTTTGAGCACAGCATCTAAACTGTTAAAAATGTGCTGTTCTGATGAAAGTTTGGGAGTGAAAGTAGTCAAGGCACAGAAGGTAGGATGTGGTAATAATACCACCATCTCCCGTTTTTCTCAAAAATGGAATGCATATAAACAAGGACATCCAGCACCCCAGGCTTTTAACTGATGTAATTGTAAGTGAAGTAGCTGAAGCAAGGAGGCCACTTTCCAGAGTAAACATTCATTTTGATAGACTTAGATGGTTCTGGGGGTGGAGGGAGCAGTTAGAACAATTCATGCCATTCAGAATTGTCCACTAAAAATCAGCAATCCCTTTCTAGCTCTCACCTTTCTGTGATTATTACATCACAGCTGCTTGACAATCTAGGAATACCGATATGTAACCTAGTTATTGATATAGATAGAACTTACAATGGTATAATGGAATGTTTATCACATACCTATAATGCTTGAACTCAATGGAGGCTATTGGAAAAACATTCAGGAAGCAGCAGAAGGGATCCAAGATAAGCAACCTCCAAACACTTTTTTTGAGGGAGGTAGGGAACTACAGGACATTGGAGGACATTACTAGCTTGGAGGATCTTACCAATCCTGTCCTCAGTTAAGATCTACTGTTTGTTTTGCTAGGCTAGGAACTTGGAGATCAAAAGGACCGACCGGCTTGAGGAATGGGAAGCTCTCTCTGGAACAAAGGGGTAAGTGTTTTGTGAGGTAAGGGAATGGATTATGCCAGCCAGACCCCAGAGGCAGGCCTGTTTTCGCTTAAAGAGCTAGTCTACACTAGGAGTGCTACAGTGGCAGAGCTGCACTGTTGTGCAGCTGTAGCAGGTCTGGTGAAGATGTTCTATGCCAACAGGAAAAAGCTCTCCCATCAGCAAAATAAAACCCCCTCCACAAGATGGGAGAAGTGCTGTCCACAACGTCACTCAGGAGGGTGGCTTCACTCAGGGGGGTGGCTTATTCATACCAACATAAGTGGTAGTGTGTACATGCCCAAATTCCTTTATTTAAAATAAAGAAATACTTCACTTTAAGGAGGTTGTTTGGTCACTAAGTTACCACGGTCATTGTCCCAGGAGGGAACAGACTTGCAGCTGCTGAACACAGATTAGACCTGTACAGGTGGTCATGACTGATACAGAGGAGACAACCACCAAAGGTCCAGTGTGAGGATCATGTGATCACCAAGAGAGGTGATGGTCTAAGACTAGGAGGAGTCAGAGGTGCATTTAGCCCAGTAACTATGACAAGTGCTTTGGGAAGAACCACATGCCTTGAAAAGCTGTTGGCAAGACAGTAGTAACCCAAGGAGACTGCAGATCAATCTATTTAAGAATTGCTAGTCCTCTCCACAGTCAATATTAGATTTTATTAGAATACTTTCTGGCGGCTGAGAAGTTCTGTGTGTTAGAAACAAAGGTGAAAGTTAATATTTCTCAAATAAAGTCCCCCAAATAACTCTTCATGCTTCCACAAACGGCACCTATCCTCCAATCACTATAGAGTAAAACTGGTTATCTAGAGAATTTTTCCTTCCATCTTCTAACATTTAAGAGTCCTTAAAAATCTGTAATTTCTGTTTCCAATTTTATATTCCCCAGTAGTCATTTTGGAAGAGCCCAGAACACGTGAGGAATTGCTCAGAGTATAGAGCAAGGAATAAAGTTAATTATAATTTTAAGCTACTAATCAGGGTGCGACAGGTTGGCAGCAGGGGGAAGGATGAGAGAAGAAATGTGATATACTCACATTCCACTATTTTCCTCCCTTACCTCTCCCTCTTACACCAAGACGCCCAAGTCAAGATCTACTTCAGAATGCAGGCTCTATGTGACCTGCAGGGCTGGTTCTGATACTGTTGATCAAAAAGAGAGGAGTGGTGCCTCAGTTACTCCACCTAGCTCAGGGCAGCTGAGATCATTACCAACATAAGAACATAAGAATGGCCATACTGGGGCAGACCAGAGGTCCATCCAGCCCAGTATCCTGTCTACCGACAGTGGCCAATGCCAGGTTCCCCAGAGGGAGTGAACCTAACAGGTAATGATCTAGTGATCTCTCTCCCGCCATCCATCTCCACCTTCTGACAAACAGAGGCTAGGGACACCATTCCTTACCCATCCTGGCTAATAGCCATTAATGGTCTTAACCTCCATGAATTTATCCAGTTCTCTTTTAAACCCTGTTATAGTCCTAGCTTTCACAACCTCCTCAGGCAAGGAGTTCCACGGGTTGACTATGCGCTGACTGAAAAAGAACTTCCTTTTATTTCTTTTAAACCTGCTACCCATTAATTTCATTTGGTGGCCCCTAGTTCTTATATTATGGGAACAAGTAAATAACTTTTCCTTATTTGCTTTCTCCACACCACTCATGATTTTATATACCTCGATCATATCCCCCCTTAGTCTCCTCTTTTCCAAGCTGAAAAGTCCTAGCCTCTAATCTCTCCTCATATGGGACCCGTTCCAAACCCCAATCATTTTAGTTACCCTTTTCTGAACCTTTTCTAATGCCAGTATATCTTTTTTGGAGATGAGGAGACCACATCTGTACGCAGTATTCAAGATGTGGGAGTACCATGGATTTATATAAGGGCAATAAGATATTCTCCATCTTATTCTCTATCCCTTTTTTAATGATTCCTAACATCCCGTTTGCTTTTTTGACTGCTGCTGCACACTGCGTGGATGATCTTCAGAGAACTATCCACGATCACTCCAAGATCTTTCTCCTGATTAGTTGTAGCTAAATTAGCCCCCATCATATTGTATGTGTAGTTGGGGTTATTTTTTCCAATGTGCATTACTTTACTTTTATCCACATTGAATTTCATTTGCCATTTTGTTGCCCAATTACTGAGTTTTGTGAGATCCTTTTGAAGTTCTTCACAGTCTGCTTTGATCTTAACTATCTTGAGCAGTTTAGTATCGTCTGCAAACTTTGCCACCAATGCACTATAAACATGTAAAATATAAAACAACAAAACTGCATCCAATGGAGGCATTTCTAGACATGCTAACATACCCAGTGAAATAACCAGTGAGGAGCCCAACTCTTTTCTACATGTCAGCAATACAGAGACCCTAAAGAAATGTCAAAACCCTAAACAAAGGTTGCATTAATTCAATGGTTTTCAAACTATTAGGTTGCATGCACCTTTCCAAATAATGTAGTCTACTGCATTCCTCCATCTGAGATAGGGTCATAATATACCTATGATTGATTGCCAAGTCTTATTAAATAGAGAGCGGTGTTCGCCATTACAGGATTTTTCTCACATCCACCCCTGACGAAAGCTCACGTACCCCAGTTTGAAAACCACTGCATTAATTCATACATCCAAAAGCTTGCATTTAGGGTACTGAGGCCTGGTCTACACTGGGGGTGGGAGGGGAGAATCAATCTAAGATATGCAACTTCAGCTATGAGAATAGCATAGCTGAAGTCGACATATCTTAGATCGACTTAGAATCACTTACTTCGCGTCCTCACAGCGCGTCCTCGACAGCCACCACTCCCCCGTCGACTCCGCTTCCGCCTCTCGCTGTGGTGGAGTTCCGGAGTCGACGGCAGAGCGATTGGAGATCAATTTATCACGTCTACACCAGATGCCATA
The DNA here is from genome assembly GCF_965152235.1 of Eretmochelys imbricata. NCBI lineage: Eukaryota > Metazoa > Chordata > Testudines > Cheloniidae > Eretmochelys > Eretmochelys imbricata. Next base: position 27,155,422 of record NC_135586.1, read on the forward strand.
AATCGATCCCCGATAGATTGATCACTACCCGCCAATCCGGCAGGTAGCGTAGACATGGCCTGAGTTAACATTTGACCTGAATCTTTTAGACAGATGAAGAAAGTGGGATTTGAAAAGATTATACTGGGGAGACAGATGACGTGAGTTTTTCCTTGACAAAGATCTAAGGTGAAGTATTCTCAATCAATCCCAAGAAAAATCTTGACATAACTAAGGGAACAAAGAATAGGACATTAAACTACAAGGAAGAAAAGTCAAGCCACCCTGGGTGTTGACATACATCAACATTAATCATATGCTGAGTAGACTTGGGCTAGGTCAGAACATGGATAGGAGATCCCCAAGGAACACTCAAGCCTCCCAGGAAGTGGTGCTAGTCACTCTTCCCCCTAAAGTTGTATCTGCACTAGGAAAAAAGGTGTCTATTTTACCATGTGATATAACATGCTAATGTAAAGAAGGCAGTCTGTAGTTTTTTTCACATACATAATCAAGGTCTCCCCCTTAAAAAAAAAAAAAAAAAAAAAAAGCAAGTACAAGCGTTTCCATATATTAAAAACTGTTTTCTTTTATATTTTGTATTTAAACAAGCACATTCCTTTGTAGTATTTGAAACCCAAAACCTCACAGCACTAAGAACACAATATTGCTGACCCTATGTGTTTAAAAATCATGATTCTATTCCCCAAAATGTGATGAACTTAAAAATCCTATGATTTTTAAAAATAAAAAATTATTATTATTTGCTTTCTTGTCATTGAGCCTTTAGGGTTCATGTTTTCAAGCTTTTCTCCACAACCATAAGGGCTAGAAGTAGTGTACTTTTCTTTAAAAAAAGAAAACAGATTCACAAGTAATCACCTCACTCCAGGAGATGGGACTTTAAGAAAAGCACCAAATATCACAAGACTCATGATAAAAAAAAATAAAAATAAAAAAATCACAAGAGCTGGCAACACTAAGAAGCAAAAGCCTAAATTTGAAAGTTACTTGACTTTTCAAGCTGAAATGCAAAAAGTAAAGAAACAGTATAATTAGTGACAAGTAAATTTAATCAATAAATTATTTCATCTTTAATACACAGTTGGTAACATGAATAAATAAAGTTGTTTTTAATATACGATTTAAGTGGGCATCTCTTTAAGCAAGGGAAAATTTAGGCTAAATATCAGGAAAAATTTAAGAAAGAGATTGAGGGCAATGAAATGATCTCCTGAAAGAAGAGTTGAAAGCCCCATTTTAAGTAGTTTTTAAGGACCCAATCCAAAGGCATACTTAACTTTACAGACATGCGTAATCCTATTGACATCAATGGCACTACTTACATGTATGAGCTTAAGGTAGTGCACATTTGCAGGACCAAGACCCAAAATTAATCTGGAGAGCATAGTGTAGAGAAGAATCCTGCACTTGGGTGAGAAGGGGATAGACTAGATCGGACCTAAGAGAGCTTCTCTACCTCTAATTTCTATTATTATTCAGGAATGCCATGCAAAATTTAACAAAAAAGGTTGCAGCTACAACACTTTTAAAAAGTGTTAATTGGCATTAGCCACATTCAATTAAACGGAATACCCTACGAGTGCTACAGAAACGGAGATTATCAGTAACACTACTTTAAACTAGTCTTTGTTAATATGAAATGCAGTATTTTATATTGCTTCAGATAAATGCATTTAGCCTCCAGTTCCAAAGACCGGATCATCTAAAAAACTAGAGAACTTTGCACTTTTCCCTGACTGCGCCCTATCTCACCTCATTGACCCAGTCTAAGACAAACATAGTACACCTCCAGGAAAAGAAAAATTTCCAATTATAAGGGACACACACACACACACACTCACTCTACAACCATACAAATAAAAGCATACAACAATCAGCAAGGTTGACCTTAGCGGTGATCTAAAATTCAAAAAGAATTTATTCCCACAACTCTATATTAAGGGGAAAATATATTGCACATACTAAAGTTTAATGCAGCCCCAGAATACAAGAAATCCTTTATTACGTATTAAGTGGAACAAAAAGACTGTAATGCTGATATTTTAAACAACAGAAGGACTAATAACCCACTCACACTGTTGTTTCCACTAGCCACTTTATGACTATCATGTATTTTAAGTATGCAAAGAACCACAGACTTGCCAGTAACTAAATACTTACACATGGTGAAAACTAAAGCCCTGTCTACACAACAGAGTTTAGTCAACTTAAGTTATATCAACAACCACATGCTGTTTTAATTACATTTGTTGTGCACATCCATACAACATTCTTTGTGTCTGCAGAGCGCATCCACAGTCTGAGCTCTTGCATTGACAGAGAGTGTTGCATTGTGGGTGTTCCACTGTGCAACTCACCACCCTCTGCTGCTGGAAGATCTGGGAATGGATCACAGTGCATCATGGGAGCATGCTCACCATCCCATGATGCAATTCTTTCCGTCCCATCATTCCATGGGCTTCTGATTTTGTTTTGTGCCATTTTTTTAACTACTGTAAACTCTGCGCCTGCCATCTCTGCCTGGCAGCATGGATCCTGAGCTGCTGACCATTCTGCTGATGAGCGTTATGAGCACAATGCAGATGGTCCTGCAGTATTTCATGGGCTACAAAACAGAGAATGAATCAGTGATGCCTGCACTGCTGTCTGCCATGGAAACAAATAATTCAAGTTTGGTGCTGGCATTCATGGAACAGCTTGCCACAGTGGATCCTCGGTACTGGGGTCGGGAAACAAGCACTGAGTGGTGGGATCGCATCACGATAGGCATATGGGATGACAAGCAGTGGGTGCAGAACTTTCAGATGCACAAAGTCACCTTCCTGGAACTATGCGCAGAGCTCACTCCTGCCTTGTGATGCAAGGACACCAGAATGAGAGCTGCCTTCAGAGTAAGTGGCGATTGCTGTGTGGAAGCTAGCAAATCCAGACTGCTACCGGTCGGTCGCGAATCAGTTTGAAATTGGAAAGTCCACCGTGGGGGCTGCAGTGATGCAAGTGTGCAAGTCATTAATCACATCCTGCTATGAAGGACTATGACTCTGGGTAATGTGTGGGAAATAATTGATGACTTTGCGGCAATGGTATTCCCTTGCTGCAGCAGGATGATAGATGGCACGCATATCCATATCCCAATTTTGGCCCCAGACCATCTTGCGACAGAGTATATCAACCAAAAGGGCTACGTCTCGATGGTCTTGCAGGATGCTGGTGGATCATTGGGGCCGTTTTACTGACATCAATGCCACTTGGTCAGAGAAAGTTCATGATGAATGCATCTTATGGAACACTGGACTGTACAGAAAGCTGAATGCTGGGATTTTCTTTCTAGACCAGACCATTCCAATGCGGGATGTATAAATGCCCATAGTGATCCATGGGAGATCCTGCCAATCCCTTGCTCCTGTTGCTCATGAATCCTTACACTGGGAACCTAGACAGCAGCAAGGAGCACTTCAACAACAGGTTCAGCAGGTGCCAAATGACCACTGAATGTGCCTTTGGCAGATTAAAAGGTTGCTGGCGCTGCCTTTTTGGCACGTTAGACCTCAATGAGGAAAATATTCCGATGGTCACAGAAGTCTGCTGTGCTCTGCATAACGTTTGTGAAGCAAAAGGGGAAATGTTTCCCCATGGGTGGAGCACTGAGGTGGATCATCTAGCTGATGATTTCGAGCAGCCAGATACCAGGGCAATTAGAGCAGCTCAGCGGGGGGGCTATCAGAATCGGTGAGGCTCTGAAGGAGCATTTTGATAACAAGCACCAGTAGTGTGTCTTTATGGGATGCATTTGGTCAGGCAATGTTCACTTACCACCTTAAATAACCCCAGTAATGCTTGCTTCCTGAGGTTTCATTGTAGTGAGCAAGTGTTCCTGCCTATAGCCACTGTGCTTGAATTTTAGCAGCAACTACCATGTGCATGACTCAAATAAAGACTCATTTTGTTTCAAAGACTAGACTTTAAATAAAGGATAAAATGTATTGTTTTTCAAATGGGTGACATGGCAATGAGGAGCAATCTCTCAGTTCACGTTCTCACAGCTGTGTGTAACTTCAGCTTTCATTATGAAACCAGGCTCTAGGTGTGGATTACAAGGGGCGCTGTCTGTTCCTCCAGTAGCTTTATCATCCACTCCTGTCCATCTATCATCTGCTCCTGCCCATGTCTCCTTTCTAGGATATCCAGCCTGAGTTTTCATTAAGTGTCTCCCTCCATGCTCTTGTTTCGCTATGTGCTGCATCTGTTGACAGCAGCACCTCTCTAAATGTAACCTCCTTACTCTTTCTGGTTCACCTGTTTATCTGATGGAGGTACTCCGCCAGTGTGTAGGAGTTAGTCCTCAAGGGCACATCTGCATAAACCAAAGAAACAATGAACAGAGACAGTACTGAGAGTGCACTCAACGCCATGAATCATAAAGTCATATACACCTCTTTCTCACTGTCCCTTTACTAGCACACAGCTCAGCGAGAGTCCCAAATATGGTAAGTTCTGTGGGGAGGGCGGGGTCGGGAAGGGGGAAATGGGCAAGATCGGACAAAGGGTCCAGGTGGTTTGCGAAGAGGGTCGTTGCATGTGTGTAGGGGGAGTATTCTGAATACTGGCACTCTTTTCCACAGGCTGGGGTAATCTAACTCAATATCTCACTCCTGAGAGTAACTTGCATCTCCTGTATGCATGCAGCTTCAGATCAGGTTTGTATGCTGCTCTCCTGTTTGCCACTTTGGTCCCTGCAGAAATAATTGCTGGTTAGCACAGCAAAGTTTCCTACAGCGGGGGAAGAAACAAGGTAGCTCTGCCAAGGAACCTTCAGCAAAGGATTGTAGAGTACCTACACAAAAGTTTCCTTGCGATCTCTATGGAAGATTCCCAGAACATCCTGGGTACATTAACAAACTTTTCTGCTAGGCCCCCACTAGGTAGCTGTATAGGCTCTGTTGTTAATTTCTATCCCTTGTCCCTCCTCCTCCATATAACAAAGTAAGTGAGATCTCAGTAGCTATCACTGTGTTGTATCAAAGCAAAATGCACACTTACCAGAGCTTGCCTCTCCTGCTTCATGAGCTGGGCGGATTAGAGGGGTATAGCCAGTCCTGAGTCAAAAGTAAGTCTGGTTTGCCATGCCAGCAGATACCCCTGTTGCATGTTCCACATCCTCCTCCAACTCCACTTCCTCATCCACCACTTCATCCTCATGGATGACTCCGTTGGCCGCAGCCTCCAGTCCCCCTGAAATATCCACAGGGCTCTTGTTGGTGGGGTCACTGCCAAGAATGCCATACAGCTCCTCGTAGAAGCGGTATGTCTTTGGCGCTGCACCAGAGTGATGGTTGCCGTCCCTTGCCTTCTGGTCGGCCTGCCTCAGCTCCTTGATCTTAGCACAGCACTGCTGCATGTCCCTTCTCCTTCATGCCGTGACCAATCTGCTTGTAGATATCAAAAGTTCCTAAAGCTTGAGCAAAGCTGCGACTGCACAGCCTCCTCTCCCCACAGACCCAGCAGATCCAACAGCTCCAGTGTACTCCATGCGGAAATGTGTCTGTCATGGAAAGCCAGCATGATCAGCTGGGAAGATGCTGTGTGAACAGTTCACACTGAGCAAACAGGAAGAGGACTTTCAAAAATTCCTGGGCCTTTACACTGGGGAAGGGCACATGCCTGTGTACCTGCAGGGCAGTGGAGTTCAAACCGCTGACCAGAGCGGTCATGATGGGCATTGTGGGACACCTCCTGGAAGCCAGTTAGGGTGACATAAGCAAGTGCATTCTCTACACTGACACTGCGGCGCTCTAACTATGTCACAAAGAGCTCTATGCCACTTGGCAAAGTGATTTTCTTTTGTCAGCATAGCAGGGGAGTTAAATCATCGGGAGGAGTACTGATGAGCGTATGCCTCCGTTTTGTCGACGAAAGCTGACTTTTGTCGACAAAACTGTGTACTGTAGACACGGCCCAAGATACCTTGTTGTTAAAGAAAAAAACCAAACATGTTGCTCAGTTTCTCTCCATTTTACTTCATTTGCAATTCCATTTCATGTTGTATCAGGAACAAAAAAGAAATTACTCCCTGATAACTTTTCTGTTGAAACTAAGGTTGTATACCACTCATGAGTTCTTTAACTAAAACACACAACAGAACACCAGCCATTAAGGTCCTCTCCCTGCATTTCTTCTCCTGCGGCCCTTCTCTTTCTGGGTTTACTTGCCCTAAAAGGTATTTATAACATTACTTCCTATACAACACATACATCACACTTTTTTAACTCTTCCCACCCAATGATCTCAGAGCAATTTGTGAAAGTCCTTATCTTCCCACCCCCATTTTACAGCTGCGGTAACTAAGGCACAACACAATTTGTGTGGCTTGCCCAGAGTTAGGAAAGGAAAAGAACTCAATTCTCCTGGTGCTGTGCTATGCTTTAACCACTAGACAATGCTTCCTCTCCTTGTCTGCTTTAGGAACAGACCAAAAAAAAACCCCCCAAAAAACAAACAAATCCCTAAAACACCACAACCACTAAGAAGCTGCTAGACCCACTTTTGATGCTAACACAATAGTTGATTCTGGTTCTAGTTCCCCTAGTTGGCGAGGTGGCACAGGTGGGCGTCTCATCTGCAGATCAGCAATTCCCAAAAATAATGGAGACATGGGGAACCAAGCTTAAAACACGAAACTCCGGGCACATTAAAAGAAAATATGATAAGCCATATATCAACACCTAGCAAATACTAACGAGGGGCATGTGAGAGCACCTAGACACCCCTGAAAAATAAATCTATTCAAATCACAGAAGGCTCAGTGCTGCTCCTTCCAAGCCCGAGACAAAGTTCTGACAGGTTCCCAGGCGCGGGCCTTTCAGATGGCACCGTGGAAACCCCCCTCGGCGCTGCATGGGCTTTAAAGACGCCGTAACACTTCCTGTGGGAGACCAGACCGGCTCTGGTCTCCCGGGCCGGAGCGCTCCCAGCCCGCACACACCAGTTGATTCCTGCTCGCCGCCGCCGCCCCCAGTTCACGGAGCGCGGGCAGCGCTCTGGGCCCGAGCGGGGCTGTGGAAACGCACCGCCGCCCTGGCCCTGGTCCTGGTCCTGGTCCTGGCCCCGGCCCCGGCCCCCCGCGCGGGACGCGGGTCAGGCGGAGCCACGGCACACGCCAGTCGGGCACGCTGCCCGCTCGCTAGATCCAGCGGAACCGGCTGCTGTCACCCCGGCAACGCCATAGCCGAGGGGGCAAATCACCAGGCCGCCGAGGGGCTCTTGCCGCCGCCGCCGCCCCCCGGCCCGGGACGCCGCTCCCGCCCCTCACCCAGCCACCCGCCTAGGCAGGGCAGGGCCAAACCCCCGGCCCGAGGCTGGTCCCCGCCGCCCCCTCAGGCGGGGCGCGCGCTGAGCCCAGAGGGGCCGCCGGGGGGCGGGAAGCCGCCGTAGGGAGGGCAGCCGAGGCCCGCGCGCCGGACACGGCTCCGGCTCCGGCTCCCCCCTCCCCCGAGCCACACCAGCTCCTGCCGGCCCCGGCTCCGCCGCGGGCCCGGCCCCAGCGGGCCCGCTCACCGTGGGTGTCTCCTCCTCGCTGCTGCTCCGGCCCCTCTGCGGCGGCGGCGGCGGCGTGGCGCCTCTCCGGCTCGGAGGGGGCGGGGTAGACAGCCGTCTGCGCCCGGCCCGGCCTCAGGCACTTCAAGGCGGAGACTGCCGCAGAGGGGGCCCTCCCCTGTTCTTCCTTCCCCCTTCCCTTTGTCTCCCCGCCCCCCATTCCTTCCCTCTCCGCCTTTGTTCGCTCACACACCGGGGCGGGGAGGAGGGGGGGCGGTTCGGGGGTCCTTCGCGTTCTCCTCCGGGGGCAGGAAATGTCAGAAGGCCCTTGCCCAGGTGGGGGATTTCTCTCCCCTTCCCCCCCCCACCCCCACTTTCCTGCTGCTAGAGGAGGCGAAGACCTGTCCCTGTCAATGGAAGGAGTGACAGCATGGGAGAGTAGAAGGGAGGTTTTCCAGCACGGAAAGGACAGTTTTAGAGTCAGACCTTGCTGGGAACGCCCCATCCCTTAAGACCCATGGATCGTCCCCCTTCACTGGTGAAGTGGAAGCTTGTTGTCATTCCCAGGCACACGGACCCGACTTGTCAGTATCACACGTTCCTCCCACAGCTTCGGCTTTGAAATTGACAAGACACATGCAGCCGGGCTGAGTCACAGCCCACTGCAGAGCGGACAGCTCTGGGGCTCCCAAGGACCATGGCAACAGCAGCAAGGCTGTTGCTCCCCTAAAGAATTTTCAGATATAGGAAAAAGCAAGTTTAGAGAACTCGAAGTGCTACGCCAGGGATTTTCTTTTCATAAAAGGCTTTGTTCCCACAAAAAAAAGGGGGGGGTGACAATAGGATGGGAATGTGGCTAACCGAACTGATGACCGCTTCAGTTGGGGCAAATAAGTAGGAATAGAAGGGGAGAAAAGGATATGAGACAGGGCAATACAAATAAGCCTAGGTCTTAAGAGGCTTCACTGGTTGCTGCTTTTGTCTTAATACCCACAAATTTATCTTCCATTCCCATCCCCTGAAACACAAAATATTTTAATTTCTAAGACATTTATGAAGTAATCCATATAAGGACGTGTCATTATCCTATTTCTAACCTTAAAAACAGATTTGCTTGTTAATGCCAGCAGCACCAGCTGTTTTAGATAAATTCTTAAGCCTGATACAAAGGACTCTGTTTCACTTCCAAGATACCACCTCTTGTATAGTGTGCAATTTTCAGACAACGTTGTCCTAGACCTCTGCTGTATTAGTCCTGAAGCAGACCTGAGTTTGCAGTCTCATAGATCATTTGGTTTATGAGAGATACTGTCTAAACAAAAGGGAGACAAAAAAGCAATTGCACTGGCTGCTGACTGAAACCTAATTGGGATTTGTATTTAATTTTTGCCTCATTCCTTGGCATTAGCCCAGTCTTTTGTATAGCATGTGAAAGCACAAAGAAAGAGGGCAACAGGGACTCTAAATAACTGGTTTAAAATAAACTGATCAGTGTTTAGCAATGTCTGGTAGAATTTTAATTCGTAAATGTTAAGTACTAGCTTTTATTCTAATTGTTAAATGTTATTGAATCAAATACTGATGCCCATCCTCAGACAACTTTGATTTCCCCTACCCTCCCCCAATGAGTTTTGGTTGAGGTCTAATATTACAATTTTTCTATCAAAAATAATGCTTTAACTAACGCATTCTTTTTAATTTAAAAACATACATTGATCCATCCTGTGCTTATGACAAAGATTTGATCCTGCAAACCTTACTGATGTGAGTAATCTTTATTTATAAAAGTATTTCTATTGTGTGGCTACAAAATTTGTGTCTGTGGATAGCTGGAGATTTGCAGGGCTCTACTCATAACTGAGATTAAGGTCTGCAGAATCAGACTCCCACCCTGTGTTAGACTGTTTTGTAAAGAGCAGTGTAAATTTCTTTGTATTATTGTAGTACCTAGGAGCCCTAGTCATGGACCTGGAACCCACTGTGTACAGCATCTAGATCAGATCAAAGATGGCATGTCTCTCTCTAGTGCTTTTCACATTGAAGTTTATATTAGCACTGAACCAAAGTATTTCTCTGGGCCTGTGTAAGTACCATGCATTTGTTTTTCCTGCTATATGTATGGGAGTTGCTGTTGTAGAGTACACTAATATTATGTAGTCATTTTAACATTCTATATGAAAAACAGTTCTAAGAATATGTTTCAAGGGGCCTTTTAGACACACAAACTATCTCTATAAAAATGTAAAGAACAGAAATCAGTTTAATATCTAAAATTAAGAGTAAGTGGTGCAGCTTACTTCTGCTCCCATTGAAGTCAATGAAAAAAATCTGTTGATTTAGGTACGTAGCTTTTCCCTGCAGCTGGAGGGAGACTAGTTCAGTCATTTAACAGTTCTTATTCTATATACAACTGCTGTAGTTCTATGTTTTAAATCACAATTCAAATGCATATGCTGCAGCTCTACAAAGTAAAAAAACAGAACTGTACTAATGCATAGGAATTATAAAGCGAGAAGTAGTGATTGGAAGATATGTTACCTTATTTGAAGGTTTTACTAGCCAAAATGAGTAAAATGCAAGAAGTATAACATGAAATGATGAAATATATACAAGTAAACTATAGAGAATAGCTTAATACTTGTAGGAAAAGAAAGCAAGCTAAAATGGTAAGCCCTAGCTCATGAAACAAGAATTGGGTAAAGCATAGTTTAAAAAGCTTCCAACTATAACAAAATGTGCAATCATTTTAGATGTAGTTCTTGTTGAACTCTCATTCCATTAAGAGCACAACCATCCTACAGGAAACAAGAGCTTTATTGTATTTACCCCTAGAAAGGGAACAGCTGGAGAACAGAATGGAGAGTTAGGAGGGACCACCCTGCCATCATTTGAACCATATCACAGCATTCTATATTATGTATAGAATATACATATTAAAAGCTACTATTTGGCAACTTCTAAAAGTGATTGATTAGTATCAATGTGGATTAGAGTCCATTTCTATGCATCACTTTCAAGCCTTAAATAGATTGAATTACATATGCATTCACTGCAGATAGACATATCCAGTCTTTAGCTATGTACTTTGTTTTGACTTGTAAAGCATGGGCAAGAGTGGCCATATAGACTAGACACAGGACTGGAAGCCAGGAACTCCTAGATTCTAATAGCAGCTCTACTATAGTTTAGCTGTATGGTCTGAGGCACACTGCACTTTTTCCTACCCCCTTAATATTGAATCACTGGATACCCCAGTGACATGCAGCTAGAACAGAACTTCTGGCATCGTAACCATATAGTAAAATGTCAATAAATTAAGCCTATTTCAGTCCTAGAGGATCTTTTCCTTCAGTGAATGTGGGAAAGTGACACTGCTCTTCCTTCCATTTTCTCATCTTTGTACAGTCTCTAAACCAATTAGAGCTTTCAAAACAGCAGTAGAAAACATTTTTTAAAACACATTTTTGGGCATACTCTCCTTAGAAATCCAGTCCTCAATTTAATTAGATTCATTTTTCAATTATAAAAAGTAGTGCGAGTGTGTGTGTGTGTGTGTGTGTCTGTTATATATCTATCATTCTCAATTTTGCAACTGGCTGCCCTCCTACAATGTGTGCATTTCCTCACTGCCCTTCTAGCGTGTAGTGAAAGATAAACCTCTAGGGGGAGAGAGACTTAGTGTACAAAAAAGGTAGGAAATAAGCCCTATTGTTGCTACTTATATCTAGTATTTATATTACAGTAGTACCTACAGACTGCAATGTGCTAGATATTGTACAGATATTAAGATCTTACGTCCCTGGTTATGGCTAGGGATGTAATAAACAAACAGTGCTTCTGACCCAAGCTATATTTCATAGTAAAGCTTAGTTGCTAAGTTTTCAGTTATCTCTACAATCAATCCAAACATGATTGGTGTGTGTTCATCCTTCTATTTTTGCATGCTTAATATTTTTCCTCCCTGTTGGTACCAAATATACATACAAGTGGAGTTTACTTGTACTGAGGCTCTCCTACGATAAACATCCTATAGGATCTCATGATAAAAATAAAACTGTTCACATGTTTATTATAAATAAAATACAAAGTCAGTTTACAAGTGACCTTATGCAAAAACAAAGTGCAATATTCCTCTAGTGTATAAAGGAGAGAGTTACTTTATGGCAAATGCCCATTTTCTCTTCTAGAAGTTGCAGTGTATAGAAAACATGGCAAAATTTGACTTTTATTGCACTAAGGAACGAGCACAGAGAATGGCTTTCTAGCAAGATGAAGATTTCAGTCCCCATGGACTTTCATCAAGCAGCAGCAGCATAGAGGCACACAAGAGAAAATATTCTGTCAAGCAGAGAAATAAGCTATGCTTGCAATATGTAGCACAGGAAATTTATTTGGCCTTTATGCTCCTGTTCACTTCTTCAGTTGTTTGTTCCCAGTTTGCACTCAGTTTCTAGCTCCTCATAAATTTCAGTTTCACCTGTGCACTTACTGGGATTCCTATTGTTTCCTCCTTCTGTACATAGCAGGACTCTGTTCAGTGAAGGAAGGCTCTTGTGCAAATTTATTATCCATTAAATATGGTTTTATTGAGTTACTACAGATACTAATTAAGAAAGACAGCTGCATTTATTTCCATTTTACTTCTGTTCTGGCTCTCATTTGTATTTATTGCCTCCTTGTAGTCTCCACGACTTGTGCATGGGACATCTTTTGACTGATCCAGCTGAATACTGTGTTATGTAATCTTGCAAACACAAGTAACAGGACCACAGTTAGTGTGTGTAGTTATGTGGTATAAAGTCCAATGAACAGATGAGAAAACAGGAGGGAGGGAAGAAGTGGGACTTGTGTAAAAACATGCTGGCGTGTAAAGCAGATTTAGATAAACATTTTATTTGTGAAAGAGGCTCCTGTAATAAGCTAACAGACTTGGGGAATCTAATCTCAGCAAAGGTGAGTGGAAGATTACAGAATTGTTTTCAATAAGCTTTTCCTACATTAGGCATCAGTGATCTCTCCAGTCCTTCTTGTATTGTAACTGTTGTTGCATATATAATTTGTCTGCAATAATAAACTATCTGGGGCAGACACCACACTGAAGTTAGGCCAGGTGAGTCTCAGATTTCCTCTTAACATGTTTTGTAAAATGCCATTCACTGCATTGGGTAAACAGTAACAAAGAGCGCTCTCAGAACTAGTGACCTTGGTAAGCCAATCCAGAATCAGGAGCTACTCTCACAGCACAGCTAGATCAAAAGTTACATAGGGAGAGTCATCCTTTGGGGGGAAAAAAATAAAAATAAAAAAAACCAAACACCACCGCCACCACAATTCCCCATTCTTCACTTGCCTAAAATGAATCCTCTCCTGCTTCAGCAGACCAGTAAAAACCAATCCAAATCCATGCCTCCCTTATTGCAGGTCTACAGCAAGCAAAGTCTACCAAGTTTTGCACAGTATTTAAGACAGCATAATTTTGGATGAAAAACAGATGCTATTAAATGATCCCCATTTGTTTGCTTACCTCATTTTCAGACTAATTTTAACTTCAATAAAATTCTTGATGCGACCGAAAAGTGTATTTTCTTCTGCGGCAGTGTCCTGCAGTGGGGAAAAAGAGTAGTAATTAAAAAAAATTAAATGTACTTGCTCAAAAACAAGGATGTTTTATAAAGTTTTTCCAACTACAATGTATTACAGTGAAAGCTGCACTAAAGTCCCACCTACAAAAGGCAATGGTCAGTCCTTAGTGACCACTTTAAATATTTTTGTTTGGGTTTTTAGGGGCTCTCAAATTGGGGATTGCAACCCTTCAGAGGATCACAAGGTTATTACCTGGGGGTTGTGAGCTGTCAGCCCCAGCTCCACCAGGCACAGGGTTGACAGCCTGAGCCTGTTAAATTAAATTAACTCCCTCCCCCACTTTTAATTTATAAAGGGGAGGGTTGCATTCAGAGGCTTGCTATGTGAAAGGGGTCACCAATACAAAAAGTTTGAGAACCACTGGATAGGTAATCCTTTTTATTGAGTCTTTAGGGGGAAACACATAAGACAGGATTCACTATAGATTACTTTGCAATGTTGTATTATTTGAAGCATTTTGGGGTTAGTGAGCACACAACAGTCATTTACACAACATGTTAATTTTAATGCTATTAAATCCACCCTACTAATAAACTGCTTTTTGATGACTAAATTGCTAGTCCTTTTCCTCTGATTAATTTCTCTCCTTGTAACACACAATATGCTCTCAGGAAGGTGAATCAATCTGCAAAGTCATTCATTTTCAATTACAAATCTTTCTATCTAAAGACAACACAATCTGGGTACATGATTCAGGTGGTAAACAGTAGCATAGGACCCCTATTTAGCCTGACACACTAACTCAATTTTAATACATTTAAATAGTTTTTGTTCCTTTTGGACTTCTCTCCAGAGTTTATGTTGTAATATATATTTCCTTTCAGTAAAGTTACTGTGTGTCTTGCAAATATCTTGATAACATTTCATCTGTGTTTCATCTTCATATTTAAAGCACTCAATAGTCTATTAATACATACATATTACAACCAACTTAGATTACCAAATGTTACATGAATAACTACAGAATAGCAGTTACACTGAAAGTACTGCAGATATTTCATTTAAAAATTAATGTAAGCATATTTAAGACTATAGTCTCATTGATTGCATTTCACTATTCTAAATGCTCTAAGTATACGGTTCCAAAAATGGGAGCAAACTGAGATAAGATTTGCATCCCCAAATTACAGGACATATGGCAGATGTTCTCCTTCCTGAGGTGAATTCAGTGCTTGCAAACATTGCCAAATTGACAGCCCTGGAGACTGAAGTATCCTGTTCATCAGCAGAACAAATAGGGCACAGGCCGCAGCAGTCCAAACTTCTCTATACTCCCCCCACCAGCATCCATCAACCCTGTTCTAAAGTGATCACTTCTAGGGGCAAGAGGATAATCCAGCAAAACAATATCTGGCTCCTGCTGAGAAGGGAACTAGTTGTAATGACTGTTTCACTGTAGTTTTAGTAAAAAGATGATCACAACACACAGAAACATATGGTATGCAGACCACTAAACAGCGGACGATCCATTGTCATTGCTTCTGACTTGACCTGGATTTGAACTAGTGACTAAAAGATTTAAAGTTCTGTATCCCATTGGCAGGCATCTGAGGTATCCTTTTCCCTTAACAGAGAATATTAAACATACTTAAGGTCCATAGTTCTAGAGTTCTGAGACAGGGACAACAGCTGCTCACAGACCTGACAAATCCAATACCATGTTTATGAACAGTACATTTGTCATTTAAGATAGAAGAGCAAGCTTCCTGATGCCAGATAACCTGCACAGCAAACTCATATTGGTTACAGTCATCATATCTTTCTCTTCTAAAACAGCAAGTACTAGTCACTCCTGAAACCAAGCTACTGCTCTAACTGATCTACTGATATTGTAATAAATGCAATGGCCTCTCCTCAATAAAAAAATAAAACAAAACATACAATACAAAAATCAGACCAAACAAAAAACAAACGACACTGAGCAGAGATTACCCGTTTTTAAGTATAGTGTTAACCTGTCAATTCAAATTTGTTCTCATTCAAAAGTATTCTGTTTGCATTTTTAAATTATTCCCTTTTGACTGATACTACTTTTCTAATGCAACTTTTCAACTGTTCTGTGATGGAAGAGAGGGAGAAGGGGTAGTACATGGTATTTAGTTTTTAAGACTTGGGTTCCTATGTAGTAATTTGGGGTACAAATGAGCATGGATTCTCCTGCTTCCTACTGGCAATCATGCCCAATGTTTATAGAATTTCTTTTGAAAAGAGCATCAAGACTAGAATAGCAGGAGCGATGCAAGTCAGAACTGAATCCCATTGACAGAGGGATGTGGGAAAACTTGATCAGTGTCTGTTCACATCATACCTATCTCATACCAAGTGTTATTAAAGCTCATTAAAATGAATGAGTAATCTAGGTTCCTATACCACACCCATCACCATAATATGAATAGAAATATTTTAAAAGAGCAAGAAAATACATTGTCTCAGCAAAACCGAGCAACTGAAATGAAAGGTGAATTCTGGGATAAAGTAGAAATAACTACTCAAATGTTGAGCAGGCATGGAAGACAAAGCTAGAAATATTCAATACATGTGTCTTTAAAAGGGTCTAGTCTAACAACATACTGAACTTTGCATAAAGTTTTACTAAAGTCAATCCAAAAGTTATTTGGAAATTAAGATGCTCAGTCATATCTGTGCCAGCAGCAGTGAGAACATCTGTTACTGTCAAAACTTAATTGGCCAAATACAACCTTAGTATAGCTCTGCTGACTTCAGGTGGAAGTGGACCAAACATTAATTTAGCCCACTGCTTTTGCTGACACAGTAATGCAAAGGAGCCTTCTCAAAGCAGTAAAATGCTGAACATATTACCTATAAAATTATGGCAACTTAAGGCATGAAGTGGCCATTGGAATGAAAAAAAATTTAAGCTATGGTTGAAGATTTATTAGCAGTTCTGAGACTTGCACACATGCCCACTGTCTCCCTGTCATTTTGAGTTTGATTAAAAAAAAATCTGTTAACTTACTATTACTTTTATTTTTCCCCACTCTATTTTTAAAGCACATTCATTGAAGCAAGGCCTGGACCACAAAAACAAAAATCACAGATTTCTAATTTTGTTTTTTGACAGATCCGGCATTAAGACTTCTAGGCTAATGAAAAGTTAAACAGTTTGATTTATTAAAGATCACTGGAGATAAAGATTAGAAGCTAGCAGCCAACATTGTAAAGAAAAATCATGTTTGTAGGTATTCAATTACATATGGCTAGAATAAGAAAATGAAGTGAATTTAAATGGAGTGAAAAAAAGTTCTCCATATGGATTTATTAGTATAATCATTACTACTTTATGCTTGGAATTCTAAGTCTTAGTAGAGTTAATGATATCCACTATATACTGCAAATCTGACTGATTTGAGAGAGCAGTAATTTTCTCACGTTTATGGTTTGGGTCTTCTTTGCCCTATAACACACCTGAGTTCAATTTCCAGACTTAACTCCCTGTGGGAAAAGCGGTAAAGGTGCTGCAAACAATATGTACATTTCTATGTCTGTGGCTATGTGGAAGCTTTTAAACATTTATAAAGTGAGCAATATTAAAAACTGAGTTAATTAGATGGTGTGGGTTTTAATCTAAGTGTGTATTTAATTTTGACATCACTTGCCATAAACCTCAACTATCAGGGAAGATGGGAAAAAAATCTGCTAGTTAGAGTGAATGTACAGTAGTAAACTCAACCTGAATAACTAGAGGTTTTAAATGAGTCTAAGAAAAGCTTTTGAAAAACAAAAACAAAAAACTCTGAATTTCTTCAGAAGAGCAACTTCAGTTTATCGTCTTCCAAATAGCAAATAGCAAACACGCTTCTTTACAACCGATAGAAAAGTGTTAAGCTCCACAAGCCGCCTCTGCTTATATCTTAAGTAGTTATGTGTTTTAACTTTAGGCTCAAAATAGTTTTCCCAACACCCTTAAAAACAAGAGGCAGAATTAACAGTTGCATTCCACTTTTCTTCCCAATCCAATTTATCTTTTATGGAATAATTTTCTATTCTGAGCTGTTAAAAAATGGCACAATGAGTTTATTGTAAACATACTGTATATATATTGTTAAAAGGCTAAATAGTGTTAAAGGGCTGTTTAAGTATAGTTCAAACAATTTTAAACTTCATGTTTCAGTAAATAAAATACAGGCCACACGTCATGTTAAAAGTAAAATAATTTCACAAGTGCTATAAAATGCCTTCCAGGTGCGGGGAGAGATTCAAAAACTGCAAGTGAATGTTCAAGGCATAAGTGCCTCAACACACCCAAGGTGTGTACATTTCAGGTCTTGATTACCTCATACCCTGTGCTGCATTATTTGCATGTGAGTCAGGCAGAATCCAGCCCTCAGTAAGGAACTACTGCAAAAGAAAACCTATGAAAACAAATCTCTGTAATCCGCAGTTTCACAACTACAATACATATATCTCTACCTATTTGGGAAAGGAAATGAGCGTAAATTCTCTCGTTCTATAATTCTAACTTCCCCCCCAAGGCAAAAGTTGAGAAAACAAACAAATGACTCAGTTTGGAACATTTTAATGTCCCGCAAATGCTAACTTATTATTATTGCTTTCCACAGCTAAACAGTCCAATCATAGCCCTGACAAGTTCAAACAAACTATCCTCCCCTAGTAAAGAAAAATCTTCCAGAAGGGCATTTTATTTACACACAGAAACATACTAACTCAGCCCAATTTTTTCTGATTTTAAAAATCTTTGACTGTAAAAATATTTTGAAGTGTTTCCAACTGAAAAACTATTTCACACTTTAAAGGGTGGTCTGGAAATCTTGCACTGACACTGCTTATTCTGTACCTGTTCTGTGGGAGGAGGACTGTGGGCTTCAAAGCTCCGATTAGCATCTTTCACTATTTGTTAAAACAAATCATTAATATTAGTATCAGTTACATTCTTCTTCCTCCTTTTGAAATGGCTTCGAAGAGTCTTGAAAATAAGCTGCTTCCTCTATTCATCTTTCTTACTTGGCAACTGATTTTTCCTCCCTGCATTTACGAAGAACAAACCCACTGCCAGCACTGACGAACATGGTTAACAAAAGCTTTGGCTAGCTATAGAAGGGCTCCTTCTACCAGCAGTGCTGCAGTAAGGCCCAGGCAATCCATCCATAGGTCCTTCATAAAAAGATTTTTTTTAAAAAAAAATCTTTGATAAAAACAGTAGATTAAAGAGAATTTAGAATTACTTATAATCCAGAAGACATTCTTAAATAGTTTAGGTATAAAATTGTCAATTTTGAAGTAGTTTTAGCCTCAGAAGGCAGGACAAGAGGCAGTGGGTTCAAAACTACAGCAAAGCAGATTTCTCAAGAAAAACTTCCAAACTGTAAGAACAGCAGGACACTGGAACAGACTGCCTCGGGAGATTGTGGAAGCTTCTTCACTGGAGGTTTTCAAAAGGAGTCTGGATAGCCATCTGGATTGGATGGTTTAGACCCAACAACCCTGTATCTTGGCGGGGGTTAGACTAGATTACCTTTGCAGTCCCTTTTAACGCTATGATTTTAAGTAATTACTTAAAATAACTAATAGTTAAATGTATTTTATGACAAAGCACAAGTTCAGAGGTTTCTAAACTACATTCATTCTCATATTTCAACTAAATTTTTTAAGTATGTATAACAATTCACATATCTGACAAATTAAATCAGACAACGGCCAAACAACCTCCGTTTTCATGTAGCTGTAGTAACAAGTTTCTTACTGGAGCTTTGATGCTTGAGAATCAACCATTTTTGAAAATATTTATATGAAAACTCATTTATTAAACCTCTGTACACAAGAATGAACAGGTATGTACAGCAAGTTTACATAAAGAATGATGTTACAAAAGGTAGAAGTGGTGCTTAAAAACTGACCCACAATTAATTTATAAAAAATATCCGAAATGGTGAGGATAATGCTGGTAATCCCTGATTATTTCCATCTGATTGCCAGGACTTTTCATGTGGAGCATTTTAAAATATTGGAATTTTTAAAAACTGTAATAATATATTAAACTTATCTACAGGATAATTAGCAAAATGTAGAAAGAGCAGACTACTGTACAAAGCACAGATAAAAACCACCATTCCACCTGAAACTCACCATTAACGATAGTATAAATCTTAACCAAAATATTAAACAGCAACCGAAGACTCACTGTTTTAAGAGGTTCATGTATCACAGAGTGTAAAATATGCTGAACAAATAAATCAATAGTCCTTTCACCCCTTAGTGGAAGGTTTTGATTTAGTCAAGTTCTCATGTATTGAATGGTCAACACTGGTCCTGGTCAAATGGAAGCCCTGCACGAACTTAAAAAAAACAAAAAAAAAAAACACTAGGGAAGAATGCAGAAGAACTATATTAGTCCACTCTTAACTACTCAGATGTTCTTCACAAAAGGGCACATGAGAGATTATCCAATTTGGTAGATACTTTAAGTTTCTTTTGGGGGCACCATAAAACCTTAAAGGAAGACAAGTTAGTCTGAAGCCTTTTTGTTTTTTTGCTGGTTTCTTGGGGAATTCTTTAATACACTTCGTATTCGAAGATAAACACCAGTTGATTCTGCCATATTTTCAAACTCAAATGGTGTTATCCCTGCCGCAAACTTGCTCATGTCAGGAACAGGATTTGAATTTTTTGTAGATGATTCAGCACTCGTGACCACATGAGTAACACTTTCATTTCCTCCATTGTTGATCTCACATTTTGAGCCCGTAGTGCTGTTCTCCAGCATGCCTTCAGAATCCACATGATCAGTGTCATCTTCCTTTAGATCAAATAATCCATCCCCTGAATTAGGGTCACTTTTAGAATGTTCAGTTCTGGATATCTGCATACTAGTATCTGATATCCCAATTTCCACTGCAACCAGCTTCTCAGATGTTCTTCCTTCTGGAATAATGTCCAGTTCATTCCTAGATGGTGATGATGCAACAGAGTTTCCAGTTAAAGGTGTATCAGCAGGTATATCAGAGTCACTATTTGTACTGTCTGCCTGCTCAAGTGCAGCCCAAATCAATCGCTGCTGCTCCTCAAGTTCTTCTAGGGTCAAAGTATCCTCATCCATGGCTGAATCCCCCACTCTTGGCTGAGCAGAATCATTGGAAGGAGTTGATGCTGGAGTATTCCTGCGAAGAGAGGCAGTAGGCGCTGGAGGTAAAGGGGATGTGAAGTTGGGTGGAGTACGTGGAGGAGTTCCTCGTGGCAGTGGGGGCGGAGTTGCAATCGATGGAGACCCAGGTGGCAGTGGAGGTTGGAACTGAAAACTGTCATAAGATAGAGAACTGTGTGGCATTTCCAAATCTAAAATTAGAAGATTAAATAAATCTCCATTAGTAGTACTGAGGCTTTAATTCCTACTTTACCCTACTTTTAATCAGATTTCAAATCTAAAATATATTCTTTGGTTAATACCGTAAACGTATGTTCTCAGCCTTTGGAACCGTAGCAGCAGCTTATGGCAGTATTATTCCATATCAGCTGAAAAGCCTATCCTGATGCTTACATTTTTGCACGTCCCAGTATCCTTGAAACTTGCCATTCTGAATCTGCCATTTTGGATTCCAGAGGGAACCCTGATGTCTGGTTTAAAAGCTGCACTTTTAAATGCTCTTAAATATGGATAATACTGAACAAAGTTTGAAACCAAACCTTAAAGATTTTAGATCCAAGATGTGTGGAAATTCCCTCCTCAGTTTGAGGGAATCCAGAAGGGCAGCTGGGAGAACTGCTATAGAAGATTATTCTCAAATTTGACTTCTTAGAACATTTAAAGAAGAAACCTTTCTGGTCCTTTAAACAGCCATTAAGCTTTCCTCATTCTAATTCCTCCTAAAAATCTCACTTCTGTTGCAATCCACAAGTTGTAAGAATGGAACAATTTAGAATAAAAAAAATTGAAATTATCTCCTTCTGAATTTTCTACGACATTTTATCTTTGCTTCATTTAAACTATTAAGTCATCAGAGCAGGGAACTCTTTGGGGCTTATTCAGGGTCAAACGTGCTATCTGGTGCTATATAAACAGTATTCTTGTTTTTACACATTAGCCCTTCAAATTTATTACTTTAGTAAATATAAAATGATACCTGTAACCATTAAATTAGAGAATTCTGTGGGTGGCAAACCCAGTTGATTAAGTCTACCATAAAAATCTAGGGAGAACTAGGAAAAATTGTTTCACTGATTTAGATTTTGCCTCCCAGCTTTCTTATATGGTATACTAATATTCAACACTAACACATGTTAGCTTGGAGAGTATATTTTTAATCCTGTTTCTATTACAGGAATTTTCTTAGTTCAAACTTACTTATAATCAGGTAAAATTCATGATTTCAAAATGTGTAATTTCCCACCCCCTAATTCTAAAAAGTGGATTTAGAAAAGTGCAAGAGTGACAGCCCTAAAACTAAACAGTTTATCCACAGAGAAGGTATCTGCAGTACAAGGTTCCTTGGCCCTCATTCCCAATTTGTGCCACTTCTGTCTACCTTAGGTAATTATATGACCCCCATTACTGTAGTCTAACAACCTCTCACTAATGTATACATTATCACAACATCCCTCTGAGGTAGAAATATTATAATCCTAATTTTAGAGATGAGTAACTGAGGTTCAGAGAAGATAAGTGAATTTACCATAGATTTCCAGTGTAATCTTGGGCGAGGAAAAACTTGACCCCAGATCTCCCAAACCCAAAGCTAAATGCCCTAATCACTGGACCATTCTTATGCCTTCTCTCACTTAAGGGTGAAAAGAAATTCAAATTCTATGTCCACTTGACAGTTGGTCTCTTCTGAAAATACCAACGACGGCATCAGCTGTAGCAAGAATACCTGTCCACCAAAATTTGGATGGGACCAACTCATGTTTCTGTGGGTTATTCAGTGACCCAAATAATAATTGTCACTACTGAACCGGTCTAGATTGGGAGTGGCAACCTAAAGATTCCACTTCTCTTGGGCTGAGCTATAGCCCTCACTCTGTTACAACACAGTGTAAAATACTCTGACAAAGAATACTGGTAAATTACAGAAGACCCAACTGTAATCCAAAATAATACAAGCATTTGACAAATATGGTTAGTTCTCTATTTTAGCAGTACAGTTAAAATATCATACAATACATTTAGATAATGTGTCAGTAATTCAGTTGAATTGAAATATTGATAACCATGTTAGCATTGAAGTCCACATTTCACTACAGAGTAAGGACAGAGTTATTCTGAAAGTATAAAATCATAATTGCAAAAAAGAAAACTATACCGGAATCCATGTCCATGTCAGCTACTGATACTGCTGAATTGTCTCCTTTTACCTTCTTTGAATTGTGAGAACTTGATGGATATGCAGACCTTTTATTGCTAGATTTTGGATTTGGCTGAGGAAAAGTTAGCCAGGAAAACAGAATACAAATTAGTATTATATACAGGTACTCTTATGTGATATAAGGCGGCAAGATTTCCTGCTACAAAAATACTAATTATAATCCTCAATGATCTCAATTTGACAGGGTCCATTTTGTAAGCAAAATACTGAGCTGTCAGAGAAACTTGAGACATTTAATGTAGTTGAATAAAAAACCCCAGCAATCTTGTTTAGTTTTTCAGTGGTGAATGAGAAAGGAATTTTGTCTGCATCCCTATTAGAGCCTCAAGAACACTCCTTTTCTCCATGCTTACCCAACTAGATCTCATGAAGCCACCATGTCACATGAACAGGACATTTCCTTTGTAGCAATCTCATAGAAATTGTTCTTTAATTACCTATAGAACAACTTAATGCTTTACTCTCAACCCCCATAAAAAAGTCTGGTCAATTGTAATGTACTTCCAGCTTAAGAAACAGGAGACTGAAATTAAACCTACTGTTCCTCGCGTCAAGCAAGAAACACTAGGTTGGAGTTAAACATTTACAGTAAGGTCTCAGAGAAAGTTATGTAACAAAGTTGCCACATATGTCCTGTAAACATAGTATTAAGCTGTTAATACATGAAACATCTGAAAGCATGCCTATGATAATCAACTATAAAGTGGACCTTTAGACATGTATGGAATTCAGATATAGTCCGCACAAAATTTAAAACGTAGGCATATATCCAAATGGAAAGCTAACTGTTCCTACAAACTATGAACTAGAGAGTCTTTTAGCACTGGGTTTAGGAGATGATCAGATAAAGAGAAAGAGTCTAAGTTGTTTTATAAGATAGTAGTTTTTGACATCAAACAGGCGGCCCAAAAGATTAAAAAGGATATGGACAAGAGTAATGGTTTATTCAGGGGCTACCTTCTAGTCTCGTGAACTGTTTTTGGCTATTGTACTGATGAAAATCTCAGGACTTCACACCAAAACCCAATATCCTCTATTAGCCATCTTTGGTCAAAGTTGGAGGCAGGAGACCAGTGACAACTGGTAACATCAGTATAGAAATACAAGATTTTTCCAATTTTTTGTATGCAAACATAACACAAATATATTCACCGCCTGAAAATTAGAAAGGTAGCTAGCAAAAACGTCCTTCTGTTGAGATGGCTGCATGGGTATGGAACCAAATATCCTCCATTCCTACAGGAAAAAAACAAAAACAAAAATCAGCAATAAAGCTCGACATTCAGTAAGCTGTGGCTAATAATGCACATGCAACTATAACACACACGATATGGACTGAGATTAGTAAATGTTCCGATCAGAAATTTGTCTAACTGGGAAGGAGGAAGATCCCTAAATATGAATTTTTAGCAAAAAAGATGAGCTCCATTCCAACTTGCAAATATAAATGGTCTGCTGCATAGAGCTATATTGGGTGAGAAAACACAGCACCACTTTAATGAAATATTAGCCAATTTTGTTGCAAACCTCTTATTCAAAGTTTGTAGTGTAGCTATTAAAATTTAGTTCAGGAGGAAAAGTGAACATAAAGAGCTACAACTTGAATAAAGTCTTCCTAATTATTAGTAATAGTTAAGCTAAAACCTATGACAATACATTCAAAACAAAGAAGACTGAGGCAAAGCTACATTAGGAGGCCACTCTTAACCACCAGATAGAAAACAGTGTAAGGAATAAAAAATTCTTTATGGCACCGTCCAACATCAAGGCTCAACAGCTGCCTATTTAACTGGTTTCTTAATCTGCCCCATTTTGTCCAGGTGTTAAAAGATGCATTACTCAACTTATGCATCAATTCCTGAGACACATTATGATGTAGTTTTTGTTTAGCAAAGATAAAGATTATATGGTACAGCATTGCTATGGTAACACTCATTTCAAGAACATTTTTTATATTTAGAAAATTTAGATCCATATGAATAACTTGCATTCAGCTTTGTTTTAAAAATACTGGCATTTAAGTGACAATCTGAATATCAGCCTCAGGTACAGTATTATATGCTCCTGTCTCATAGTGGAAATAAGCAGCATTATACATTAATAGCCTCCTGGAGGTTTACTAGCATCAGCAAAAGTCCAAAGACAAACAAAATAAACAAAAGACTGTTTATTGCACAGGTTTCTTCAGAGATCTTTATTAACTTTTAAATACTTAATCCCCCCCTTCCCCCCCACACACAAATAATGGCTAATTCAAAACAAACTTATTTGAAGTTGACTATCAAAGTTTGAATAATCCACAAGTAGGTAATAATGTTTTGTTTTAAAATACCACACCAATTGTGTGTAGCATATATACTTACATCAGAGATCCCACTTGGAGTAGACATATTAAAGCCCGGATAGTTTATTAACTTAGAAACATCGTAAGTGACACACTTGTTTTGTTGATAGGATCTTTCATCTTCTGTTTCACCACCAGTAGCATCTATAACAAAGTATCATAAATGTTAATATTGCTACTGAGGAAAAATGTTAGAGAAAGAGTTGCAGCAGAAAAACACAAACACGTTGCAAAGTTGAAACACAGTTTAGAGAAAAGGTTTGCAACCAATGTAGCAGGAATACAGTGGCAAATTTTCTCATTAGATGCGTGCACAGCTTCCACTGAAGTCCCAACTAAAGCCAGAGCAGTATTCTGACACTACTATTGGTATCCTTGCAGAATTTGGCTCTAGAACATTACATCTGTTTGATCCTATGTTCTGTGTCACTAGCTTGTGTTCTTTCCACTCAGGGACTTAAGACAGGTCTGGAAATCATTGCTCTCTTTTTTTTGGCTGTGGGAGTCAGTCTTCATTACCTCAAGGAATTGGCATAGCTAGGGCAGATAAGGAAAGAAGAGTGGCACACTACACAAGAGGGTAAAGAACCAGCTTTGCTTATTCTTGTTCCACTGACTCGAGTAATGTTCCAATACTGGTCTCTTTGGGGTCTCTCCTTAATAGTGTGATACTTAAGGAAACCCAAGACTATAGTGGGGTGGTTATGTGGAAAAAAGTTTCTCCACAACAAGGAAGTTGAACAAGGAAAGAGGGCAAGGGAAATATTAATATTTTTACAATGGCCATACATAAATTATAGTTTTCCTGCTGCCAGACCCTGAATTAAAATAATAAAATGAACATTTTCTCATGAGGTTTCATCAAGAAGCACCACTGTCTGAAGTTTTAAAACCAACTAAAACACTTGATAAACTAGGAATGTCCTCCATCTTCTTTTAACACATTCAGAATTGGACAATTTAACCAAGCTAGGCACAGAGCAACACAGCCCTGAGAAACAAATATCTAAGACTCTGGCAACAATTTCTATGTGGATGTGGTTAATGAACCATTAACTAAGGACATGAGTGTGAAAGGAGATACAACTTAATCTAAGTAGGCAAGACTTATAAGGTTAATTAAACTTTTACAATAAATGTTGAAGTGTGTGCAAAGTCTGTGTAAGGAGAGTGGATAGGAGAAATGTGTGCTAACAATTTGTGCTAGTCATAGGCTTTATTGACGCAGTCTGGATCGATTGAATTTTCTTGAGAGAATGAACTGGAAGAGCAACTGATAAAGAATAATGTCACTCTGAAGAGAAAAGAAGATTAATTATTTTTTCCATCATCTTAAATACCTCAGTCAGGTAATACACATGATAGGAAATCAGGAGATTGTCTTGTATTGTTGCTACTTAACTGTGGGGATTGAGAATAATCAGCATTAAAATGTAACGAAATTGGCAAACTACTCAGTAATAAATTAAGTCTTTGGGTTTTTTGTTTTTTTTTCCCTTAAAAAGCAGAGAAGAGAACTTGGGCTTTGATATATGCTCTAGACAAGTCTGAATGAGGGAGTACAAAACACTAATACAGAAATACGGAACTTTGAAAAAGTGTGATCAAGCAAGAGCAGGTCTGACAGCAGGTCATATATGAAACTTAAATAGCTTTTCCACAAACTCCATGGTCTAGTATCAGAGGTTTAAAAGATAGTGAGATCAAAGGGACAAAATCCTTCCAACCATGTGATTAAGTCATTTCAGCAAGAGCAGAGCTGCTTCACTGTCATAGCAAAGCTAGGTGTCAAGCAGTATTGGTATTTTTAAACATGACTGGAGAAACTAAGAGAAAAACTGGCTCACAGCAGTCTCAACCTTTCCTGTAAGGAGCACATCTGATGCAGGAAGAAAACAGCTACCAGAGAAAAAGAATGTGTTATGTGAGGGCTATTGCTATTATCCTTATTTCTATCCATGCATTCCCCAAAAGCCAAAGAAAAATCCATTAGCTTTGCAGCATGCCCTAAAATTGAAGCTCTGGCACACCCAGAAATGGTTATAAATCCAAGCTTTAGCACGCCAAGATCAAAGTCAGTGTCGGAGCCCAGGACCATTCAGAAATATTGCCTTGTAACCAAACCACTCCTTTTTAAATCAGGGCGGGGTGGTGGTGGTGGTGAAGTCATGTGCCTCTGCGGACAATTGTATTAACACAAGAAGCTTGGCTTGTTTAGCCTAACCAAAAGGAGGCTGAGGGGAGATAGGATTGCTCTCTATAAATATATCAGAGGGATAAATACCAGAGAGGGAGAGGAATTATTTAAGCTCAGTACCAACGTGGACACAAGAACATATACATATGGATATAAACTGGCCATCAGGAAGTTTAGACTTGAAATTAGATGAAGGTTTCTAACCATCAGAGGAGAGAAGTTCTGGAACAGCCTTCCAAGGGAAGCAGTGGGGGCAAAAGACCTATCTGGTTTCAAGATTAAACTCGGTAGGTTTATGGAGGAGAAGGTATGATGGGATAACATGATTTTGGCAATTAATTGATCTTTAACTATTCACGGTAAATATGCCCAATGGCCTATGATGGAATATTAGATGGGGTGCGATCTGAGTTACTACAGAGAATTCTTTCCTGGGTATCTGGCTGGTGAATCTTGCCCACATGCTCAGGGTTCAGCTGATTGCCATATTTGGGGCTGGGAAGGAATTTTCCTCCAGGGCAGATTAGAAGAGGCCCCAGGGGTTTTTCGCATTCCTCTGCAGCATGGGGCATGGGTCACTTGCTGGGGGATTCTCTGCCCCTTGAAGTCTTTAAACCATGATTTGAGGACTTCAATAGCTCAGACATAGGTGAGAGATTTATTGCAGGAGTGGGTGGGTGAGATTCTGTAGCCTGCATTGTGCAGGAGGTCAGACTAGATGATCATAATGGTCCCTTCCGACCTTAAAGTCTATGATTCTATGAATTATTTTGCAGTCTATCTTCAGTAGAATGCCAGGATGACCAGACAGGGACATCTCCCACACAGGAGAATGTGAAAACAGGAAAAAGAGTAAACTAAAAGTAATTCTACTGCAACCTTGATTGTTTTCATACCATCTCTCTCAACTAGTGGCAATTATAACTAAGGCTACGTTTATGTCATGGAGGTCATGGAAGCCGTGACATTTTATGCTTCAGCCCCTAGGTCTGCGGGACTGGAGCTAGCAGCCAGTGGGGCCCCAGCAGGAGTCCAGCAACAGGCAAGGCTTTTCAAGGTCTCCCTGCAGGGTTTCAGTGACAGGTGACAGCCTCTTCAGGGTTCCAGCACTGACAGCCTTGCGGGGGCGGGGGGGGGTGCGAGAACCCTGCAGCTCCCAGCCACCACAGTGGCAGGGGAAACTGTCGAGCCGCAGCAGCAAATGCCACAGACAGGTCACTCTTCCGTGAATTTTTGTTTATTGCCTGTGACCTGTCTGTGACTTTTACTAAAAATAACCATGACAAAAATCTTAGCCTTAATTATAACCCACAGTCAATGTCAAGCAACTGGCAAACTTGTATACTCAAGAGTTCAGTAGTTTCATTCTTCCTTTAAAGTAGGAAGGGAATGCGTTACCTCTACAGTCAGCTAGGCTTTCCTAGCTGCATACTACTTACCTTTTCCATCATAAAGTGCAAGTCCTGAATCCTCCAGTTCAGCCTCTTTGAGCCAACCTGGTGGGTAACCCAACTGGCGCATGCGATATATAAATGGAGGAAGACTCTTATCTGTGACACCAAGCGCATCTTGAAGTTCTTCACTAGATAGAACATAGGAATACCAAAACTCAAAAATAATCTTCCTATAACCATTGTTATATATTTTAAGACTTTTAGTTGATTTAAGATTAAGTTACTCAGTTACAGAAGTCTCTAGTTATAAAAGCAAGACAGTCACCTTCTAGAGGGAAAAAAAATTGAAGTTGTTTCATTTGTATACCTTGTTAATCCATTGGGATATCTATTTGAATCATTCTATTAGATGCAGAACTACATTAATGTTAAAAATTACAAAGTTAAATGAGAAATCAGGAAATTAGAAAGCTAAAATTCACATTCTAACAGTTCTCATTCTGACATTAACTTGCCTATACAATGCAAATAAATGGATGTATGTCTAAATCTAGATCTTAGAAAGTTGCCTCTACTATGAGAGCCACAATTCATTCTGGATTTGAGAGATGAAACTTATAACCTTTAAGGTAATCTGTATAGGAAAAGACATCCTTCCTGTAAAGCTAGATTAAACTGAAGTGCTGTCTTCTTGTTAAACAGGATAGCCATATTTTATATAGAAAAAACATTTTAAATGA
Source organism: Eretmochelys imbricata (assembly GCF_965152235.1). Classification (NCBI taxonomy): domain Eukaryota; kingdom Metazoa; phylum Chordata; order Testudines; family Cheloniidae; genus Eretmochelys; species Eretmochelys imbricata. The sequence goes on from NC_135586.1 coordinate 27,184,611, forward strand.
AAAGCTTAAAATTTCCTGAATCCAGCATGAACTGTTTAGGGCCCTAAAAAAGGGTCACAGGAACCACAGAAATATTTGTAGTCTCCCTCATTAAAAGACTAACCTGAGGACTCAGTACATGTCAAATCAGGGAAAACTTTGGACAGGGTAGGATTAATGGGGAAAGTTTCAGCATGAAAAGAAAAACTTGAGGAATTTATCAACACATGAAGACATTTACAAAAGGGGTCTCAACACAACTGAAGGTATAGTTACCAAGAGAATTATTATACAGTAAGTGACAACTTTTGTACATTACAAATAGCAGAAAAGTTATTTGATGCGTCTGTGAGAAGTACAGTGATCCAATCAATGTGTGTGTGTGGGGGGGAGACACGAGGGGGGAAATACCTTATTATTCCTGGTTTAAACTTCCCAAACCTCTCTTCTACTTCATCTGCATGATAACGTTGCTGAAAGTTCTGGTTACTTGCTTCACCACAGGCTTCCATGAACTCTCTTCTTTTCTCACTTATACGGGTAGCGTTCCGTGGCTTAAAGACAATAGAGTTGGGAGACTCACCATAATGCAACTTGCAATTTAAGCACACAATTCACTCAACCCAAACCAAGTTATTAAAAGCTGCTTGAAAGTTACCCGTCAAGGGCATGGAACACATCTTACATCAAAAGACCAAGGCCAGCTCATTGTTTCACTGAATGGTTTTATTTTTATTATAACTTCCAGTGTAACTTAGAAATCTGCCAGCTTCAGTAGGAAAGCTAGAAACATGTAAAGAGACTTTTCTTTAAAAAGGAAGGATCAAACTACACCTCTACCCAGATATAACGCGACCTGATATAACGCAGGTTCGCATACAATGCGGTAAACCTCCGACACGCTGCTCTGAGCAGCGTGTTAAGGGTGCCGGGCTGGGGCCGAGGGGTTGGATAAGAGGCAGAAGGTCTCAGGAGGGGTCAGGGGCTCCCCCTGCCCCAGGTCTGGGAGGCAGGAGCAGGGGGTGGGGCCTGCAGTCCCAGAGTGGCCCGGGGGATTCGTGGGGGGCCAGGAGCAGCCCGCTCCGCTTCCCTCGCCCCAGCCGTGTTACTCAGGGGAGGGGATTTGGGGGAAGGGATCCCCCCTGCACTCACCGGCAGCGACGGAAGTGGAGCAGCCCGGCCCCAGCCCACTCCACTCCACTCTGCCAGCTCCCAGCTGCAGTGCTCCACTTCCCACCAGAGGTGAGCGCGGGACCTTTCCCCAACCAACATGTCTGGGGCTGGGGAAAGGAAAGCAGAGCGGGCTGGGGCTGCATCGCTCCGCTTCCTGCTGCCGGTGAGTGCAGAGGGCATCCTTTCCCCAACCTCCCCACACTCACCGGTGGTAGGAAGTGAAGCAGCCCAGCCCCAGCCCGCTCCACTCCGCCAGCTCCCAGCTGCGGCACTCTGCTTCCCACCGCCAGTGAGTACAGGGGGTGTCCTTTCCCCAACCTCCCCACACTCACCGGCAGTGGGAAGCAGAGCACCGCAGCTGGGAGGTGGCGGAGTGGAGTGGGCTGGGGCCGCATTGCTCCGCTTCCCGCCACTGCCAGTGAGTGCCTTTTAGGGGGCAGGGGGCGAGGGGTCAAAAGAAAGTTTGATATAATGCAGTTTCACGTACAACACGGTGAGATTTTTTGTCTCCCGAGGACCACATTGTATCAGGGTAGAGGTGTATTATGCTACGATAGGCTCATTTAAAATACTGATTTAAATCTCTGAAGTTACAAGTGTTACGGAGATATACAATACAGTTATTCATCTTTAATTAAAGATCATGACCAATATGATTCTTCCCATTCTACAAATGTCCTGTTGCACCGAAATATGTTTTGTGTAATTCAGAGACAATCTTAGATATTGAAGAAAAGTTTACCTTTGGACAATCTTTCATCTGATGCTCTTCAGAACCACAATTGAAACAATGAGGTTTTGGCCTATTTAAGGAAAGCAATAAAATAAATTTATATTGTAAGTTTATCCCTTTAAAAGTGTACTTCTGAAGTGAAGTGCATACTTATTCTTCATTATTCTATTACATGCAGAGATTTACATTAACTTGAAATATATTCAGTTTTAAGAAATATGTAAAGTAACTTGTGTACTATACCTAAACATACATCTTCCTCCCAATTTTTGTAGTTTAAACAAAAATAAAAAAAATCACATCTTCCTATTTAAAAAAAGTGTTTCTGTTGCTGTTAGGTGAAACATGAGAAACTAATCACGGAGAAAGCCACATAAAGCACTATCAAATGCAGAAAACAAAAACTGAAAAGATAAGAATTGAAGTAATATTTCCAGACAGAAATTAGATTATGTCCCTTTAGGAAGATAGTGACCATTAAAGAACTCTCTTTCCTTTGACTGAAATATGTTTTAATGAAAGTTATATAAATGTCAATAGTATGCTAGTTGCTTTGCAAATAGCTAGCAAGGTAAGATCAGGTTTCTGCCCCCCACACCTTACAATCTAGACAACCAGGGCATAGGGGGCTATCAACCCTGTAATGGAAATATTGGAGGGGTTCTGCTGCCATGTGAACTCATGTAAGCCGGGGGAGGGGAAGAGGCATGGAGGTGGCAACAGGACTCTCTGGGACTAGAGAAGCCGCTGAAGGGATGGGCGCAGGACCTGGAGTGGATGGAGAGGCTGTGGTGCCACCTGGGATCAAGTGGGGGAGCAGGACCCGAAGGGGCTGGAATGGGTCTAGTAGCAACCCTGGGATCCTCCTTCCCAGCCTGGAGCCAGCTCCCAGTACCTCCCACTCTGCTCCCCCATTTGCAAGGAGCTTCCACGCTCCCTGCAGACAACACAAAGGCTGAGGGAAAAGATGGAAAGGAGAGAATTATAAAAGCGATGTAGTTGAAGGATTCAGTTAAAAGGACACTATCTACTTCACAGATATGCTGTAAACCACTATTTTCAGATGCTATACCACCACTCTGGATTATTATAAGAACATTTTAGAAATCTCATTTACTTGCTAATATGCTCATTTCACTGTCTGAATTTCTCTCATCTAGGAAAATGAAATTTGAAGCCAGTTTCAATTTTGTTTGTTGTCACAGATTCATTTTCAGGTTCTTAGTGCTTCAGTGATTGGGTCTGAAATGCTGCAAGAGAATACTATCTTGTCCAAAAACAATAGTTCTTGGAATTTGTTTTAAATCATAGAAGTGTTTCTATTGATATTTGATTTTAAAAAGGCTGATTTTCAAAAGTTTTAATATTTGGGCCAAGTTTAAATTTAGTGCCTCTTTGAGCACTTGCTTAGTTAGTTCCCTGTGTGCGTGGTCACTTTTACCAATAGGATAAGGGAGAGCGGATAAAGAGGACAACCAGGGTTGCCAACCCTCTAGGATTGCCCTGGAGTCTCCAGGAATTAAAGATTAATCTTCAAATTAAAGACTACATCATGTGGTGAAACCTCCAGAAACATATCCAGCCAAAACTGGCAACCTTAAGGGCAACCTAGGTTTTAAGGTCTCTTAAAAGGGGTTTGTTTTTAATGACAGAATTGAAAGAGAAGGGGGAGGCATATTTGTTTTCTCAGAAGGTATGATTCAAACAGATTTGGCGCAAATTGTTCTCTCAGAATACTTTATCCACCATCTAGAAGTATCTACAGCGCAGCATGGTTGCAAGTCTACTTTTCTTTCAAAACGTAATATTTCACTTGAGTATGCAGAAGATTATAGAAAAGCTAAACTGAACTTGCCTCCATGACTACTATTTACATTTGAAATAAGGTATTTCAGATGCTGGAAAAACTAGACAGAGGGTCATCCGGAATTTCCAAAGTGATCACTCTGCTGTAATTCTACTTTTCCTCACAATTGCTACACAAACTACTCCAAGATCATTTTCTATTAAATGCAGAGAAAACAGACAAAACAAAAAACGCTGCATAGCACAAAAGCTATGTGACAGCACGTCAATGCAAAGACGACAAGGACATTTATTTAAAAATGCTAGCTAGAAAAAGCGAGCAAAACACAAAACCAGTTAGTTCAGAAACAGATTTTTCTTACACATTAATTTGACTGCCTCTCTTTTGAGCATCCTATATTCCAAACAACCCAAAACTTTTCTAGTGCAAAATTCGATATTGTTAACTTAATTTAGGACCATAAAAAGCAATTTATTCCCCCACATACTGGACCCTAAAATGTGCATTGTGACTATTAAAAAAACTTTTTAAATCTGAAAAAGTTTATAGTTAAGATAAATACAAACCTTTTTGCTTTTACTTGTATTTCTTGCCCGTCCAGAGAGAGAACATGGCTGAAAACTTGCTGGTATCTTAGATTTCAATAAGGAACTGCTACTGTACAAAGCAGAATTTCAATCTTGTTTTAATTGACAGCGATAGTACTTTATACAGAAAAATGTCCCCATGGGTTAAGCTACAAGCGCATCCTCAAGAATAAGTTTCAAGTAGGGCTGTCAATCAATCACTGTTAACTCACACGATTAAGTCAAAATTAACTGTGATTAAAAAAAACTAATCACAATTAATCGCACTGTTAAATAGAGTATCAATTGAAATTTATTAAATATTTTTGGATGTTTTACATTTTCAATATATTGATTTCTATTACAACACAGAATCCAAAGTGTACAGTGATCACTTTATATTATTTTTAATTAAAAATATTTGCACTGTAAAAATTATAAAGAAATAGTATTTTTCAATTCACCTAATACAAGTTCTGTTGCACAATTTACAAATGTAGGGTTTTTTTGGTTACACAATGTAAAACTTTAGAGCCTACAAGTCCACTCAGTCCTACTTCTTGTTCACCCAATTGCTCAGACAAACAAGTTTGGTTACAATTTGCAGGAGATAATCCTGCCCACGTCTTGTTTACAAGGTCACCTGAAAGTGAGAACAGGCGTTCATATGGCACTTTTGTAGCTGGTGTTGCAAGGTATTTGCGTGCCAGATATGCTAAACATTAATATGCCCCTTCATGCTTCGGCCACCATTCCAGAGAACATGCTTCCATGCTGATGATGCTCATTAAAAAAAAAGAGTGCGTTAATTAAATTTATGACTGAGAATTTAGGACTCAGACCCATGGGGACTGAGACTGGGGGGAGAATTGTGTCTCTCCTGTTCTGTTTTATCTGCATTCTACCACATATATTTCATGTTATAGCAGTCTCGGATGATGAACCAGCACATGTTTGTTTTAAGAACACTTGTACAGCAGATTTGGCAAAAACGCAAAGAAGGTACCAATGTGAGATTTCTAAGGATAGATACAGCACTTGACCCAAGGTCTAAGAATATGAAGTGCCTTCCAAAATCTGAGAGGGACGAGGTGTGGAGCATGCTTTCAGAAATCTTAAAAGAACAACATTCCAATGCGGAAACTACTGAACTCGAACCACCAAAAAAGAAAGCCAACCTTCTGCTGGTGGCAGCTGACTCAGACGATGAAAATGAACATACGTTGGTCCGCTCTGCCTTGGATCATTATCAAGCAGAACCCATCATCACCATGGACGCATGTCTTCTGGAATGGTGGTTGAAGCATGATGAGAAATATGAATCTTTAGCGCATCTGGCGCATAAATATCTGCGACGCTGGCTACAACAGTGCCGTGCAAATGCTTGTTCTCACTTTCAGGTGACCTTGTAAACAAGACGTGGACAGCATTATCTCCTTCAAATTGTAACCAAACTTGTTTGTCTGAGCAATTGGCTGAAGTAGGACTGAGTGGACTTGTAGGTTCTAAAGTTTTATATAGTTTTGGTTTTGAATACAGTTATTTTTTTGTACATAATTCTGCATTTGTAATTTCAATTTCATTATAAAGAGATTGCACTACAGTACTTGTATGAGGTGAATTGAAATATACTATTTCTTTTGTTTTTTTACAGTGCAAATATTTGTAATCAAAAATAAAAGTGAGCTCTGTACACTTTGTATTCTGTGTCATAATTGAAATCAATATATTTGAAAATGTAAAACATCCAAAAATATTTAAATTGGTATTCTATTATTAACCATGTGATTAATCGCAATTTTTTTTAATCACTTGACAGCCCTAGTTTCAAGTTACAGAAATTCCAATTGCAGTCCACTATAAACTTATTCACTGAAATATCTGTACAAAGGAGTCCCCACCTGAACGCTTGACTTACTCAGTACGTATTGCCACCTGCCAAAACAGACAGAAGCTTCCTTGGCTAAGCCTAAAGGGAGTCTTCCTTTGGCCTTGCCACTAGAAGCTAAATTAAGGTGTATGTCACCCTTTATATATGTAAACAGACCTCAGAAATAAAAAGCAACAGATACATTTAAAGAAAATATCAAGGTTGAGACCAAAAGGTTTATTTCCCCCCACCCCCTGCAAAGTCTTTCCCTTCTCCTTTACTATCAGACACATCAAACCATCCTCTTCTTTCATGTAGCTACTTTCTTGGAAGCCACTAAAATATTTACATTGACCAGAACCCTACTCTCTAAAGTACTAAATAGTAGAGAAGCTGTGCTAATTTCAATTTCCTGATAGTTTACGAAAAAGCAGACGACAGGAAGAGCAAATTATAATGTGATGTGTATGCGGTCAAAAGGCAGACATAACAAACCCAGGTTGGCCTGCTAAACAGATGGGATTTCTCACTCACTGCAGGCACACTTTAAATCATTTACAGAATTATAAAGCAATAGGGCAGACATTTTGGGCTTCTGGACTGTGAATGTCCCCCTTTACTACAGTCCTAACAAAATGTAGAGATCCTAGAAATACTTTGTGGCGCTTTAAACAGACTTTGGCCTTTTTGCAGGCAGGAAGTGAATGGGAAGGAGAAGAGAAGAGGATAGAACATCCAATTTCTGTTTGTATTTTTTTTAATATATATAATTTCTTCTGAAATTAAGAACTATCACATAAATAAGAATGTTCTACCTGAGTTCCAGCTCTCAAATACTGAAGAGAGCAACTGGAAAAATGGATTAAAATATTCTCTGCTTAAATATGACTCATTTTCCCCCAAAAATTTCAAGATGTAGTTAAAATTTAGTCAAAACACCAGAGTACATTTAGGATTTGTTAGCTCTCCCTCCTCACCACTTTAAATAAATTGCTTTATAGAAGTAAACAGCCAGCATTTCTGGAATAAGCAGTCATTCCAGAGCCTGTCACACGTGGTCCCAACAGCAATTCTTGGATTGACAGCAGAGCATGTTTATGGGAATGCAACATTCATTCATGCAGAACATGATTCCTTCAATGAACAAGTCAACCATATTAGACATCTATCATCCAACTACTTTAAAACTTTTGAAATACTAGTAGTAATAATACTACTTCAGTTGATTTCAGATACAACACTGATATGACCCAGCAGACTGTCATAGTTAGAAGTTTTAAAAAAAATTGCAGAAAAAGTTTTAATCTCAACTTTGTGTCTGATTGTGTTATTTGGTTATATAAACAGAAAAAGGAGCTCCATTTTACTAAACAGGATACTTGGGTATTTCCCATCCTTCTGTCAGCTGTGGATTTTCATTTAATATAGGTTGTCCCAGTTTATCAAGACAAAAATTGGTAAAATACAGAACACTTCCTACAACCTGTTGAAAGAGTCAGAAAATTGTCAGTATTTCAATCAGATTACCTGATATTAGAAAGGCACAGTATTTTAATATTTCAAAAATAATGGAATTAGTTTATTTCCTATTTAAGGATTTAAACATAACAAAAACATCCCTCCATGCCTTCTGAATGTACATATAGGTAAATTTTCCAAGTATTACGCAGCTAAAGCACCATGAATTCTAATAAAGTCAATCAGAGTTACGTTGCTAAAACCTTGCATATCTTCATAATGACATTGTGGACTAAATGTAAGAATAGAACTTTGGAACTATTTGTATTACCAGTGAAGAATATAAAGTTTAACTTACACTGAAAGCTTCCTTAATTTTTTTTATTGTATTACAGCTTGTCACTTTATGGTCCTCTTCCAACAGAATACTGGATGGCTAATATGAAAAGTCGAAAAAAAACCACATAAAAAACTCCTTAATTGCTGCAAATAAAACACAGATGATATAATTGCCAATTCCAGCTTTTCATTGCCATGTACACACAAATTAACCACATGCTAGTATATGAAGTATGAGACTTGTAGGCTAGTGGTAGTACTGTGTACAACCCAAGATGCAACATGGCTAGAACCTTGGTGTCACGGGCTGGGAATGCTATGGAGGAAACATGCTCGGCCTCTGGGACGGCAAGAAGAAAAGGGAGGGTTGGGAGGAGAGGGTGAAGAGAAATGCCGTGTTTCACTTAATGAACTATCTACTTCTAAGACAAAGTAGTATCTCCTTCCAAACGTTTAAGAAAAATATACCATTTGTAAGTAGCAGGAAAAATCTTTCCGTAATTTGGATACACTAGCAGTGTGATATTGCAACCAAAAAAGTGGAGGGAAAAAACCCAAACCATTATCTTTCTATAAACTCAGACTTTAAGACCAGAATAGTCCATCATGATCATCTAGTCTAAACTCCTGCACATTGCAGGCCACAGAACTTCATCCACCCAACTCCTATCATAGGCCCATAACCTCTGGCTGAGTTACTAAAGTCCTCAAAATACGATTTAAAGACTTCAAGTTACAGAGAATCCACCATTTATACTAGTTTAAACCTGCAAGTGACCCACACCCAGTGCTGCAGAGGAAGGCAAAAAAAACAACAACTCAGGATCTCTGCCAATCTGACCCGGAGGAAATTCCTTCCCAATGACATATATGGCAAACAGTTAGACTCTGAGGATGTGGGCAAGATCCACCAGCCAGACATCTGGGAAAGAATTCTCTATAGTAACTTAGAGCCTTCCCCATCTACTTTGCCATCACCAGCCATTGGAGATATTTGCTGCTAACAGTCGCAGATCAGCTACGTGCCATTGTAGGCAGTCTCATACTCTCCACAAACTTAACTGGTTTCAAGACTGAACTTAATAAGTTTTACCCCACTACTCCCCTTGGAAGGCTGTTCCAGAACTTCACTCCTCTGATGGTTAGAAATCCATGTCTAATTTCAAGCCTAAACTTGCCGATGGCCAGTTTATATCCATTTGTTCTTATGTCCACATTGGCGCTTAACTTAAATAACTCCTCCCCCTCCCTGGTATTTATCCCTCTGATGTATTTATAGAGAGCAATCATATTTTCTCTCAGCCTTCTTTTAGTTAGGCTCAACAAGCCAAACTCTTTGAGTCTTGTCTCATAAAATAGGGTTTTCAGTCCTCCGATCATCTTAGTAACCTGAACCTGTTCCAGTTTGAATTCATCTTTCTTAAACATAGGAGACCAGAATTGCACACAGTAGTCCAGATGAGGTCTATATTCTTTGAACTTATATACCTGAGGCTTAACATTGAAGTGGGTCCTTTCTGGTTCAGCTCTCTGTTGCTCCTCATATTTTTGAACTAAACTAGAAATAAAATCCTCAATTTCTTGATGATACTGCCTGCAAAAGGTAGAAATATAAGAGAATACAACAGACTGCATGTGTGTATTTAAGGATTCCTGAAACTGAAATTATAAATTTTGAACACTGTATTAAGTTACTTTGTTCAATGTTCAGGATAAGAATTTTATTTTGGAACCTTTTATTGCTAGATGTGTACATCTTAAGGTACAGCTGGTAAATCTAACTTTCATGCTGCCCCAATGTAACCAACACATCACATCTATAAATTGGAAAAGAAAGACGTACAAATGTATTAAAAAGAAAATTCAAAACTGCAACCATGCTATTTAATATAGCTTTTGTGGATTTCAGAACTGGATTAAATAATGAAAAGAAATTAAACAGACAAATGGAACTGGATGCCACATATCCAGCCACATAGTTAGATCAAGATTAGAACAAAAAAAAACAAAACAAAAACAAAAAATCTGGTTTTACATTAAAAAAATTATAAGTAACTACCAAGGACACTTGCATAAGTAGTGTAAAATATTGGCTAAACATCAAGAAAGACTTTGTACTTGAGAAACTATTCCACAGTCCACTTTCTCAAGGAAAATGGTACAAGTCCCATTGCTTGGAATGCTTAAATTAAACTGGATAAAGTACTACAAACTGGCTCCAAGTAGGATATAGGACAAGGGAAAAATAGAAACAGAAATATACTACAGACCCAATAGTTATATCCCTCCTCCAACTTTTTCAGATTTTACAATACTTCACACTTCTTTTCCCACTCATTTGGCTGCTCTAAAATTGACTGAGACAAACCATAAGCATCAGTTTGTGGATTCTTTCAAAGATATTTTCTTTTTAAAAAATGATGTATATGAACAGCAGAAAAAGTCTAATGACTGTTTTAAATGAGAAATAAGTTAGCAACAAATCCAAATATTCCTTTAAAAAGAATATTCAAAATTTTGCAATACTAGTAACAAAGAAGTTAGTAATATTAGACTGCACGCTAAATTTCAGCCTTTAGTACCTATTTACAACCAAACTCCTGATGGCTTTATACTTTTATCTAACAGTTCTGTTACTTATAATACTGCAAAACAGTAGCAGCTATATTTAAAAGGGACACAAACAACTGTTAAGTGACATTTCTATCTGAAAAGGTACGTACAACTGTTAAAAGTAACCCTTACTATACTTAAAATTAGAGAAAAAGTTTTCAGTTTGTTCATTTTGTGCATTTGAAAGCAATATATATATTATATATAGTCCGTTTCACTACACTGTGGCCAGATGACCTTATCAGAAACACAGAGGTCTGGGGAACTCAGACTCATTTTCCTCAAGCCCTAAAAACGGTGATTACTAAAGCAGCAGCAGAGCTGAAACTGAAAATAAGAAGGGCAGCTGACAGGTGTGTGCATAAAAAGGAAGGGAAGGAGAGGTATGTCTGAGAATATTTTGTATTGCCAATCTTGTGCCCATCTAAAGAGAGGCTTCTAAATATAAGCACTAAACACCCATTTCAGAACTTAAAGGATGTTCTGTCAAACACCTTTAAAAAAAGGTTTCAGAGTAACAGCCGTGTTAGTCTGTATTCGCAAAAAGAAAAAGGAGTACCTGTGGCACCTTAGAGACTAACCAATTTATTTGAGCATGAGCTTTACACGAAAGCTCATGCTCAAATAAATTGGTTAGTCTCTAAGGTGCCACAGGTACTCCTTTTTCTTTTTGCGAATACAGACTAACACGGCTGTTACTCTGAAACCAGTTGGAAACAGGATATTAAAGACATTTTGCTATAACTGAATAAGTAACCAGGGTACAATAGGTTTATATCAGACTGTTGTAACACAGCCATAGATGGGTTAATACATGTCACAGTTGCACACTAACAAATCCCAAACAAAGGCAATCTTAAAAGGGAATTAGACTGACACTTTATTAGCAGGGGAAGTTACTTACTTTGAAATAACGTTGTTCATAAATAAAATCTGTAACAAAGGTCCATCTAACTTAGAACTGTCCACTGAAAGTCCACTGGAAGGAAAAAAAGATACTGTAAAGTTACTGTGTAATTACTTTCCCCTCCTTTCTGCAAGAACAGTGTGTGCAGCAGCCCACCCATTTTATCACAGCAATGCCACTAGTCAAGGGGATGCTCACTTTCCCCAAGGCAGACACGCAGTAGGCTTGGCCAATACAAATGCTATTTGCTTTTCACCGATTCTGTTATTCTAGGCTACAGTTCTCCCACGGTTTAAATCCAGTTTTTACACCTCAAGCAACGCAGCAGGAAATGTCAATAAGTTGCTTGAAAGACTATTACTGCTTTCCTCTTACTAGTAATTGGCACATGTAAGAAATACAACAGGCTGCAGTTTAACTCAAAATTGACAGATCACCACAAATATATGTATTCAATTAGTATTTATTCAGTGAGAAATTTCCAGCAGGTCAAAGTGATTATCAGATCTGATCATTATTGTTACTCAATTTCAGAGAAATCCATTTTCTTAAAGGTTATGTCAACAGTTATTTATATAAAAAGATAAAACATCTTTAAATTCTACATATTCAAGTCTGAATGCACAGAGATCGTGTCCAGAGTGCTCAGACATTTTAGAAACCAAATAACTTTAAACACAAACAATAAATGAAACCTTTTCTAGAAAAGATCATTTTATACGTTCACGGTGCTCGTGTAGAAGATAGTGATTAGGCAAGCTACCTATGCTCTAAAAGGGTCTACGTTAAATATACTCATTGATTAGATCTTGTATTACTAAGGGCATGTCTGCACTACAAAGTTAAGTCAGTGTAACTATGTAAGCATGCACACTACAGCATTTCTCCTGCTGCTGTAACTCACCCGCTATGTCGACACAGTAAGTCCACATGGACTAGAGGCATAAGGCTTAGTCAACGTAGTTCGGGTTACTTGCATTGCCTGTTGGCTATCAGGCTAACTGACAGCTCTGTGAGAGGGAGGGGGTGTTCCAGCTGTGAGCCCCAGCAGTACTGACAGCTGGAACCTTGCTGCCCAGTACTAAGAGCCCAAGCCGTGGGCTCCCCACAGAGTTCCCAGCTGGAGTCCAGCTGCCACCCAGGGCCCTCAGCTCGAGCTCCCAGCTGGAGCCTCGCTGTCACTGGGAGAGCCCTAGGCAGCAGCCAGGCTCCAGCTGGGAGCTCTGCAGGGAGCTGAGAGCCTGGGCTCTCAAACCCCCATTCCCCCGCCTTAAGTCACTGTAAGCGCTCCTGGTGAGGACACGTACCGCCAACAGAAGGAGAGTAGTGTGAACATGAAAAACTGCAGCAATTGCTGTGGTGGCCGTAAGTTGGCCTAACATAGGTCCATTTTATGTCTACAATACACAATTGCTTGAGTGTTCCAACTTGAAAAGTCAATATTAACATACCTTGGTCGTGTCAGAATCTTCAGTTTTCTTCTAAGTTCTTGATGTTAATTACTTGTCAAGGAACACAGGTTTCCTCTATATTAATCATTAGAATCAAAGTATACCACTTTAAGAAAGAATCAACTCTTACAATAGTTGTACTGAACAGCGAACAGGATTTTGGGCTCTTTCACTTACTTTACTACACTACATAAAGCCATTCATAAACTCACCAACCAAAAAAATGAACTTAGAGGGCTAGAACAAAGTGAGTGTGAAAAGCAGATTTAAAGAGAGAAAATTGTCTTTCTAAACACAGACTCACAATATGCACACATACCACAATGATGGTATTTTGTCTCTACTTGATAGGCATCTACTCTGGATGATACATCACTCCCATGGCAGAAGCTACAGTTAAAATTACTCAAATAAAACTGACCAAAGCAAGCATTACAGGGAGAGAAAGCAATGCAAGGAAAGTCAGAAGTAAATGGAGAACTAAGATATGGACAAGTTCAAGCCTAAAACTATAAGTTGTGAAAGGAAATTTAAAGAACCAGACAGTGATCATCATTTAAAAAACCCCACTATACAAAGACAAATATGCTGAATAAATTAAGAAATACAAACAGGCAGGACTAACAGTCACATTTGGCCCTAGTATACATATTTCCTCCACAAATACCTTCATCTCCACAAAAGGAAAAAACATTAATTTAAAAAGAAACTCCAAATACTTTACTCAGTCCAGCAGTTTCACAGTTTGAAAGTGCCAAGAAATACTTTGCAGTTAGACTAAACAAAACAGGAGAATAAAACTTTAGCTACAAAGAGCATTTCCGAGTCCACCTTGTTGTCACCTTGCTTAAAAACAAGTTAACATCTAAGACACTGGTAACTCGGGACGCAGTGTAAAACTACAGCTTTTATTCTGGTTTAAAATTCAACATAAAAATGTACAAATTGATTTTTAAATTCTAAACTATAAGACGCTTATTGGTGCTTTCCTTTATTCTGGAAAACAAATAGGTTGAAGTACCAAGAGAAAAATTGTTTTTTAAATACACTTTCCATCTCATTTACACATTTTTAGTTGTAACACAAGATGATCAAGAATCCAAATCTTTCCACCACAAAAACAAAAACTGAAAACTCAAGGCCAAAGAGGATGAAGAGGAATTCAGACCTGCCAACTCTCTTTCATTTGAGGAACGAGAGCCTTCTCATTTTAGATTAATTGGTAAAAAATTGTTTAACAAAAACACAAGCCAACCAACCCCCAAAAGCCACATCTCTCACCCTCATATGATGAAAAGGACTGTACAAAAACTATTTCATTTAAATGACTCTAAAAAGAATTGCTCTTCAAGTTACTTACTCACCATTTTGTTGGATTACATAAAGTTACAAAATGCAAAAGTAATTCAGAACAAGGCGAGCATTGCATCCATCCCTTCAAACTAAAAATGATCTTTTAAATGGTCAAAGCTTGAGACAGCCGCAAAAACGTGACCCTCAGACCAGCCAGGGATCTTTTTTCTTTACTGTAACATCCAATACCCCTAGGAATCCAGACTTGTTTCAAACTATGATGATTTGAGTTAGAATCACTTTTTTCTTTAAAGGAGATTTTTAAAACAGCTCATCAAGCCATACTTTGTGTTATTGCCCAGATGACACAGCCCCGGAGAAAATCACTACGACCTGAGTGAGGTGGCGGAACTCACAGCAAAACCCAAACTAGACTCAGTGACCACGGAGTAGCAAGGCCTCACCCCGGTGAAGCAGAGACCACGTTCATTAGGGGGTGGGGAGAGGAGGAGGAGGAGAGAGAGTTGAGAGGGAGGGAGAAAGACACCCCCCCGCCGCCACCCCGGCAGTAGGGAAGAGGCGGCGCCCCTCCTTCGGGGGAGGGTAGAGGGGCTGAAAGGTTTTATGCCTCGCGGGCCAAGGAGACCCCTCAGCCCAGGCCCTGGAGAAGCAGGAACTGAGGCTGCACCGGAAAGGAACCAGCATAAGGGTCGAAACTAGACCGCGGTTCGGGCTGTTCCCTGCCCGGGGATGAACCGAAACCAGGCCCAGATCCCTCCTGTCAGGATATTCTCGGACCGCAGCTGCCGCACCGTCTCCTCGGAGTCCCTCAGCCGCTCCCGCAGCGTCTCCTTGGCCTCCTCCAGCTCCTCGTCCTCCTCGAAGCGGGTATGAAGCGGCTGCGCCGTCGGGGCCGCTGCCTCGTCCCCGTCCAGCTGCTCGAAGAGCTCGCGATCCCCGAAGTCCACCTCCGCCGCCATCTTAGGCTGCGGCAGGAAGCGGGGGGGAGAGGTCAAGGGGCAAAGGGCAGAGGTAACGGCCGCCGCAGCCGCTCAAAGCGCGGAGGGTGGGGGAGGAGAGGCGGAGCGGGATCTCAACGGGAACGGCCTCGTCACCGCAGAGTGGCGGTGGCCTCCAAAAACTGCAAATCCCGGCATGCAACAGCGCAATTTAATCATAGCGGTTTATAGGCCAACGACGCTTTACAGTGTAGCATTAGAAGTCCACGGGGCGGGTTTAGAGCAAGAAGGAGCGTGGCATGTTGGGATTTCTACCCCTCCCCGCTAAATTCCAGGTGGCGCATTGTATGCTGGGATTTGTAGTCCAGAGGGGATGGTTTGGGCTGAATTTGAAGATTTGGCTGGTGCCACAATAATGTACATATATGCATAGAAGGATCTAGCATCTCTTGTACATGTAAAAAGGGAACATAGATAGGATCTAATGCTAATTTTACTCTCCTATGGTGAAAAGGATCCCAAAAAGCTGTTCAAGATCTTCTGAGGACACTCTAGAAATACAAAATATTAACAGTGGTTCTTAAAGAAGCAAATATAGGACTTTCCAACTAATATGAGAAATAAAACCCATATTTCAGATGACAGAGCCTGGATGTAGCATTGTTTGTTGATGTTATTTATTACACATAATACTGCAAATCTCTACCCACAGCCTGTGCTCAGAAACTAGCTAGAACCACCTGTATAGAAAGGTAGGAGCTGAGAACAGACTACCAAAAAGCTATTGCTATACTTTTACTAAATGCATAGATAGCAGGCACAGCAGAGCGCTCTCCCCTTTGGCCAGTGATTTCTTGAAAAAATGTTACTGTTTTCAGCTTACGGCTTACTTCTTCAAAAGATAGACCTCACTAGTTTTAACAGGGGTGGGGAAAGGTACTCCGCAAAGCTCATCATTTTTGCTTATATCAAGCATGGTAGATTGCCCTTAAAGGATATAAATAGGACCGGACCAAATTCACAGTCCATTGTGGTCAATTTCATGGTCATAGCATTTTTTAAATTGCAAATTTCACAATTTCAGCTATTTAAATGTGAAATTTCATGGTGTTGTAATTGTAGGGGTCCTGACCCAAAAAGGAGTTTTGGGGAGTCACAAGGTTGTCAGGAGAGTTGTAGTACTGCTACCCTTACTTCTGCACTGTTGCTGGCAGCGGCGCTGCCTTCAGAGCTGGGCAGCTGGTGAGTGGTGGCTCTGACTAGGAGCCTAGCTCCAAAGGCAGAGCCGCTGCCAGCAGCGGCCCAGAAGGAAGGATGACATAGTATAGTATTATTACCCTTACTGCTGGGCTGCTGCCTGTAGGGCTGAGCCCTCAGTCAACAACCACCACTCTCTGGCTACCCAGCTCTGAAGGTAGCAGCGCAGAAGTAAGGGTGGTATGGTATGGTAATGGTATTGCCACCCTTACTTCCATGCTGCTGCTGGCAGAGCGCTGCTTCAGATCTGGGTGCCAGGCCCTCTGCCGCTCTCCAGCCGCCCAGCTCTGAAAGCCAGAAGGGTGGCAATACCATGACTCCCCTACAGCACCCTTTTCGGTCAGGACCCCTCATTTGAGATATGTTGGTCTCCCACATGAAATCTGTATAGTATAGGCTAAAAGCACACAAAAGACCAGATTTCTTGGGGGAGACGAGATTTCACGGTCCATGATGCGTTTTTCATGGCCATGAATTTGGTAGGGTCCTAGATAGAAGAACCAAATTGTCTTGTAAAGAAGGTTCTCCTGTCAGTCACTGACTGAAAATAGCACATTCTTCAGTATGGGAAATTTTTACAACTTCTATGGATTGAGAAGCATAAATCTTTATATTCGAATGCTCCTTTCCTCCTACTCCCAAATAGCTTGAACACTTACTTCAAAGAAATAGAAATTAAGTGAGAAGTAACGCTCTTTTACACACATTTAATCTAATACTCATTTTGTTCCTGCTAATTGGTTAGAAAAATACAAGTTTAATTTGATAAACTTCTAACTTTTTCAACAGTGAAATTACTCTCAGAACTTTGACACAGAAATGGAACATACCATTTCTTAGTCTGTTTGAAGTCAAAATGGCCAGTATTCGGAGCAATTTCTTTATGAGCAAATCCTGTTTAGGAACTTTGGAAAGTTGTGGAAAGAGGAATTTCTCCATTTCAATACTTAAGTTTCATGATTCCATATGTCTGTGATAAATACATTTCTTCTGTTTCAACAAATCTATTAGAGCAGTGTTTTTCAACCTGTGGTCTGTAGACCCCTTAGGATCTGCAGACTATATCTAAGATTTCCCAAAGGGACCACATATCCATTTGGCATATTTTTTTTATATTCCACAAATGAAAAAAGATTGAAAAAAATCACTATTAGAGTTTAAATTAAACACACAATCACAACAATAGTAGTAAGTCTTCTGTGACGAATTCTCTATTACTCAATTTTTTTTATCACAATGAAAATAAAGCACAATTGCCTTTCATTGCCCAGCACTCCAGAATTTTGGTCTTTTGGTACTTTCAAGGATGTGACATAATAGGATGTTAATTCAACTTTTGCTTATTTGTTGGAGATGGAAAACTTCTTCCACTTGCAACCATGCAATTCTACACACGATATTCTGAGAAGGCATACAGATTTGTGCCTGTAGCATTTTAAGTTATTTTAGGAAACAGACTAAATTGGAATGCTCACTTAAGAGAAAACACAGGAGGAAAGTTTAAATTTACCCACTACTTCTCCTGTTCCCCATATTTAATCTCCTCAATACATTTTCTTTATTTCTTTCCCTATACATTGAAATGTTTCCACTGTATCTGTTTGAGAAAGGAAACCAATTTTGTATTGTCAGTTTTATTCACACAGTTTTATATCACTTTACAGTAACCAAAAAAAAAAAAAAAGAGAAAAACCTCAGCCAGTCCAGTCTTCAGATAGGCCAAGGGTTAGACCAACCATGAGAATCACACATCTTATAGAAGCATAAGTAGTCATCTAAAACTCAGACTAACAAACTGATATGGCAATGTGTGAGCTACTTTATCATTTCAGCAGAAGGTTTGGGTGGGGTTGTGGGAGCAGCAGCAGGGTTCTGCATTTCTCCATTCCACCCCCATTCCAAGCCCTCTTTGAGGTGGTAGAACAGACTCTTGCCTCACCCTGTCTGTAATTCCTTGTTCTCCAGCTGATCAAGGCCTTCCTGCTCCTCAGCTTGTGGCTCCCTATTTTGGCCCAAGAGGGAGAGGGAAACTTGTGCCTCTCTGCCACCAAGTGCAGGGCTCTGCTTGTAGGTCCAGCATAAATTAAATCCACTGTATGGGGTGTTGTCCCAGCATTGATTTATGTTGTGGTCACGGAAAAACACTGATTTTTTCTGGTGTAAGGGTGTAATTAATTAGAGTACAAAATTTAGCAAGTGGTAGCGTCTTTGAATCCAAGCAATGGAGAGCATCTACCCAACAGGAGACTAGGGAGGAAGGGGGTTTGGCTAGGGATGAAGGAGTAGCTCAGGGAAGTGGTGTATTTCACTCTCATGAGAAGACTGATCCCTTGCTTAGTAGGTGCTGGGTTTTCCAAAACCTGCTAATACATTGGGACACATTATGTACACCATAGTAACAGTCAAGCAGAAACTGACAAGTTAAAAAACAAATTTTCCGTACCCATTACTATTATTTTAATACCACTCCTCTGACATTCACCTTTTTTCTTATTCTACTACAGAGCTCCCTGTGCTGAAGTAATAGCTGGAAATTCAACATAACTTTTAAAAATTACTTATGGGTGGGATAACTTAAAAGTAACCCATTAAAACAAGCTTTTAAGTAAACTTAAAAATAGCAGTTTAGAGAAAAACATGTTTATTAACCAGGTTTTTGCACTGGATTAATGTGCCAATTGGCCAATCTGCTAGATAACATCTACACAATGTTTCTTTCATGTTTCAAGAGTTGAAAATAACTGTACAAGGTTAAAGTACAAAAGTACACAAGACAGTGGACACGAAATATCCATGTATGAGTTTACCCCAGCTGCTGCTTTGTTTGAAAAAGTAGAACTTTAACTAAAAAATACTGTCCTTCTATAGTTCTGTCAAGTTTAATGGAAGTGGGTATAACCTGATTACAACACTAACACCAGTATCACTGATCTCATATTTACAGAAAAATTGTACTTTTTCAATAAATTAAAGTCAATGCAACACCCATGCAAGCTAGAATGCTAGCTTTTTGGTGAACAAGGACCCAACCTCAGAACGGGAATCATTCACAAAGTCCCAGACTTTAAAATCATGTTCTTTTTCAAATTGCATCCATTCCTCGCATTGAAGATGTAAACCCCAATCCCATTCCTCTTTGTGTATGAGTCTGTGATCGTGCCATCTCATATTGTGCATCCAGATTTCTGAATACTTCTTCCTGTTGCTTCAGAGTTTTATAACTTTCTTCATCAACTGAACTACAACCAGCTTCATCTTCACTCTAGAAATTAGACAAGTGATTTATAGAAAAAGATTAAAATATTACTATTTAACAGTCAAAACATTAATGTATTATAGCTGTTTTTTAAGCTTCATACAAGACCTTTTACTTGGCTGTTTGTAGCAGCTGGCAATAATGATTAGCAATAATATGAACTACGTGCCAGAAGGGGCATTCAAGTGTAATGACATTTAGCAAAATTGATTTTAAGTAAGTTCCCCTCACCTATGAAAAACATTAATATTGAATTATACTAAACATCTGCTCAGCTTTAAAAAAAGCTAGACTGAAATCAACATTTGGATATTTAACAGTAAGGTAGAACAATTTAAAGTTGGAGGTGAAATCCAGTAACAACTGGAATTGTTTTTTCTAATTTACTAGTCTGATCATCACTTCACTCCCAAATAATAAAAACATGTTTCTTCCTTATTCTCAATGGATTTTTTTTTTTATTAGTACAAAGTAGGGCTGTCGATCAAAAGCAGTTAACTCATGCGATTAACTCAAAAAAAAAATTAATCGCGATTAATCGCACTGTTAAACAATAGAATACCAACTGAAATTTATTCAATATTTTCGATGACATTTTCATTTATATATTGCATCGTATTGTAATTGCTTTCAAAGTGTATATTATTTTTTATTACAAATATTTGCACTGTAAAAAACAAACAAACAGAGGACATGCTTCCATGCTGATGATGCTCATTAAAAAGTGTTAATTTGTGACTGAACTCCTTGAGGTAGAATTGTATGTCCCCTGCTCCGCTTTACCTGCCTTCTGCCATATATTTCATATTATAGCAGCCGCAGATGATGACCCAGCACATGTTTTTCATTTTAAGAACACTTCCACTGCAGATTTGACAAAACGCAAAGAAGGTACCAATGTGAGATTTCTAAAGATAACTACAGCACTTGACCCCAAGGTTTAAAAATCTGAAGTGCCTTCCAAAATCTAAGAGGGACGAGGTATGAAGAACACTTTCAGAAGTCTTAAAAGAGCAACCTTCTGCTGGTGGCATCTGACTTAGATAATGAAAATGAACATGCATTGGTCCACACTGCTTTGGATTGTTATCAAGCAGCACTGAAGCATGTCCCCTGGTATGGTGGTTAAAGCATGAAAGGACATATGAATCTTTAGCGCATCTGGCACATAAATATCTTGTGACACCGGCTGCAACAGTGCCATGAGAACGCCTGTTCTCACTTTCAGGTGATATTGTAAACAAGAAGCGGGCAGCATTATCTCCTGAAAATGTTAAAGAAACTTGTTTGTCTGAGTGATCGGCTAAACAAGAAGTAGGACTGAGTGGAGTTGCAGGCTCTAAAATTTTACATTGCTTTATTTTTGAATGCAGTTTTTTTGTACATAATTCTACATATGCAAGTTCTACTTTCATGATAAAGAGATTGCACTACAGTACTTGTATTAGGCAAATTGAAAATTATTTCTTTTGTTTTTTTACAGTGCAAATACTTGTAATCAAAAATAAATACAAAGTGAGCACTGTACACTTTGTAGTCTGTGTTGTAACTGAAATCAATTTGAAAATGTAGAAAACATCCAAAAATATTATTGTGATTAATTTTTTTAAAATCACTTGACAGCACTCGTACAAAAAAGAATAATCTGAATTAAATTTATATACATATCTGCAATTACTAAATAATACGTTTAATAACCCTGTGTAGCTAACTACGGATGGTGAATATTGAGTTGAGTTAAACTACAATGGTTTCTGTTCCAAGCCATGACAGACAATTTAGTCAGAATCTCCTCAAAGCAAGTTCAAGAACTTCTACTTGAATTGGGAAGTATTTCTGATTTAAATTCACAAACAGCATCTTAACATGAATTCAAGTTTTAAATTTTGGAAAACCCCAAAATGTGGTTTCAGCTATTTTTAAGCAATTTAAATGGGTATCAGTCAGTCATAAAACACACTCTTAAGGAATGTTAAGATTATAGACCCAAATACAAAGAAATTCAGAACTCCATACCTTAATGCCCATTAGTTTTCTGAATTTGACATTTTGGTCCTTGTTTCCAAAATTCAATTTCTCCCATATTTCTGCAGACTGTGATTTATCCTACAAGAGTAGGAAACAATTACACAAATTTAAAAGTTTTTCAGAACATTTCCAATAAAGTTACAACTCAAGTAGTAACAAACAGACAGAAAGATGCCTTAAAAAGATTGACACTAAGGGGTCTAGACAATGGCCTACTTTGGTGGTATTATTCTCTATTGCCATATAGAAGTTCCCAGTTCAAACTTTTAGTCCAGGTCTGGTGTTGTAGGTCAAGAAAGGGAGGAAGTGCTGTTGAAACACTAAACCCTCATTATAACTGCTCAGAAGCAACATTTCTTACAACTAAGCAGGAGTTCTGATAAGCTCCAGAAGGGAAGCTGGTTCATGATTATCCTTCCCAGATAACACTTACTGCTTTGAACATATTGGTGGTGACAGACTGAGTCCCCCTGAACTTCTTTATTGCAGTAGAGCTGATGGGACATGAACATGTGTAGTTTATTTTTACTATTATACTTTATGAGACACTGGAGTTTTTCTGGCTGGCAATGTCTCTTATTTTGTCCAACAGCATAGTTTGAAGCTTTCGCTACTTTTCAATCTTTCACTCTATAATAGACACTAAGTAGAAAGTGAAATTTGAAAAATCCAAATATAAAAAGTAACCTGAACTTTTTATTAAGGTAATTTGGTGGCAATGAATCTGATGTACCACAAACTCTTTATAGCAACATATGGTGTTTACAACCACTAAACACTAATACCAAATCCTTGGCACTGGAAGGTGGAAAGTTGAAACTCTACTCAAATTCAACTACCCTCAAAACCTTTTATTTTTTAATTCAAAGATCTGTATATTTGTAAATACTATTATAAATGTGACAGCCTAAAACGAATAAGGATTTAAAGACTACAAATTTGCAATTTTATAAGCACAAAATTGTTATCATATTAATGTGCTGCTTTATACCCAAGACATTGTTTTCTAGGCTGCAGAATTCATTTACTGTAAGCCTGCAGTGTGCCAGAAAAACAGCTTATCCAAAGTAAATAATCCAACTTTCACAGTGATGGTATGACAGAAATAATGTTCGGGGGGGGGGGGTGAGGGGGGTGTCAAAGCAGGATAACAGGCTGCATAAGCATTATATTTTAATTTTGTCAGAACGTTACTTCATGGAAACCAAGAGCTTTTACTTCGTGTCTTTAGGCTTAAAACAGGCTGCATATCCCATAGCAAAGACCATCTTGCAATTGATATTTACTTGCAACCTTTATGCAACCCAAGAAATTTATTTTAAAATTTAATTATGCCTTAGGAGCAGTCTGGGTATCTGGGTTCTTATATGGCCCCCATCACTAACATCTGACATTCAAGGAGTAGGTCATTTCTTATTTCCTACACTCCAAATTTAATGTTGTGCTGTTGCTAACAGAAATAGTCAGTGTTAACAAGCAATTTCATTCTTCTCAGTTTAATCTTGTCCCACAGAAAGCAAACATTTTAAACAGATTTATATTAAGATGCTTCCACACTAAAAGTAGAAAAGAGAGAATTACCCCTTCTTTTTTCCCTTGCCAGAGCATTTTCCGCTTTTTCTCCTGCTCAGCAAACTTCATCGGGTTCACTGCTGCTGGGTTATAATAGCTAGGTACTGCTATTCCAGTCTCTGCCAGTGCTTTTGCTTGTAGTGCTGCCATTTGAGCTGCCATAGCTATTTGAGGAGTTACTTGTGTTCCTGACGCCAGAAGAGCAGCAACATTGATGACAGAACCCCCAGTGGCAGCAGCTGCTGAAGAGAAAGAAAAAAAAAAGGGGGGGGGGGGAGAAGGTGGAGGGAAATGAAAGTAAACGTTAAAGTTTTGAATAAATTTTCAACACGAGGAATAATCAGTTAGAGCAACACTCCAGTATAATTTTAGCAATTGTTTCTACCTTGCATTATTAGAAAATAGATGGAAAACGTAAGGATGAGACATGGGATACACTTTAGAAAATAGCAAGGTTTATGTTAAAAATGGAAGTCTGCAATGAATTTTAGTGAAATGGAGTTAATTTAACACTACATTAAAACTCCCCATGTATTCTTTCAGACTATTAAAAAAAACTAGGTATACCAAGTTCACAAAATTTGTTTCTGAACCAATAGCTAAAAAAGAAGAACTGCACATCCCTCATCACTTTTAAACAATGAACAATTAAAAGCCAGAAGATAGTGATGCATACTTTTTGGAATAAGTATAATATGTAATATAGCACTTGACTGGAATACCATATGGGAAACTAGAGCACTATTCTTCAATACAATTCTCTCATTTCCTCGGCCAACAGGGGCTCAGGAATGCTCTTGGGTGCTTGTTCAGGCATGGGGTGTGGGAAGTGTCCCCCCTCCAAATAATTAACATGCAGAGTTCTTGTTATCAAGTCATCCTCAGGATGGTGATTGTGGTGCTGGGCACTGACGGAAACAATAAAATCCCCAACAGGAAGTTTTCAAACATTTTCTCATGCAATTGAACACCATATGATCCAAGTTACCATAATTAACTACTGAATAAGGGAAAAAGGGTTAGAGGTATTTCAGTTGGTTCTGCAAAACTGTTTAAGTCCAAGATCTAACAAAGCTACATCCTATTTTTCCTCCCCTTACTGTTCCGTACGAATACTTTAAGTAAAAAATTTATTTATTTATTTATTTATTTTACCAGCAACGATTTCCTGTTGTTTCTGTTTTTCAACCATTTCTTTTTCTCTCTGTTCTTGCAATTTCTTTGCTCTTTCCAACCTACAAGTGATTTACATAATAAAAAAGTAATTGAAACACATTAACATGCAAAAGATTAGCAATACTGGTCAGCTTCCATACAAATGTCTATTATTTATGTAAGACAAGTCAGAATCAACATGAATTTTACCATTATTTACACAGAAACCTGGAAGCTCTAAGGGGAAACTAAATTGTAAACATTTAAAGATTTAAAAAAAAAAAAAAAGATTACTGATAGTAGCAAACAGATGCTTAGCAGCAGTAAGGAAAATTCTAAGTAAAATTTAACACCACACACAGGCACCAGTAGTGAATTGGTGGTCTTAATCCAGTCTTAAGTGGATTTGCTGTTCAAATCCCCAAAGCCACAACTGGCATTAACTGGCTGATTCCAGTACTGTAAAAAATCTTGTACTGTCACTATTTGCACTGTCCTTAATAGGTAGAGAAAGTACTTCGGTCTGTAGTATTTGTTAGGGTTTTTTTAAATGAAATTGAGTACCTTCTGGCTAATGCTTCCTGTGCATCCATTGCTGTGTTTCGCCCCCTAAAAGGTGGTGGACTTGGACTTCGGCTGTGACTCCTGCTGAACTTTCGGGGTTTTTCAATTCTCTTCTTTCTTTCTCTGTAAGTGACCATATTAATAAAAAGATCCATTAGTCACTGAAATAAATCCATGTGTATTTAATATTCCACAAATAATTTACCATTAAAATCCTTCAACTGCTTTCCAAGGACACAGTGGAGAGTTAAAATGTGGGAAGCACAATTACAAATATAAAACAATACATCGGTGGGGCGTGGGGGGGAGTGAATAAATTAAAATACTGAGGCCATAATTCTGTAATAGGGGATGTTAGAACACTCAATTCTAAGAACTGAAGTTCCTCCTTATTCATCTCTGACTGAAATCTACAATCTAGAGTTCTTATGCGCTATGAAATCCAAAATTTTAAATATGACATAACAGATGCCCATGGGAGCCTCCCTTTTTGAACCAATATCTTAAGATTGCCAGAAACACATGAAGTAATGGTGTGAAATTCAATAAAATGATTGGGGAAGAGTTCCATACCCCACCCAACACTAACAGGTCGATGTCTGTCCTAAAAATATTATTTTTGATGGGGAAAAGTTTGAAGGAGTAATTTACAGTAATCTAATAATTTTATGAATAGGTCACTATCATGTCAAATACTAGATATTACTACATCTTAAAGTGAAGTAGGAAAAAAAACCTTGATAAAAGGTCAAAAAGCGAGCTTAGCTCTGAAAAAATGCATGGCCCTCTAGAGGAGGAATGGTTTTACATACATAGGAAAAACACTGGTCTCGGTACAAGAAAGCAGGATAATAATAAATCTGCAAGATTTCAAAATTGCTAACAGAGGCCCTATCTTGGGTAGTCACCTATCACCTGTTGCTTTGCAGATGCTGTGTTCTGACTGGATGATTTTAAACCCTAATAGACTTTCCTTCTGAATCTTTAGACATAAATGAGGAAAATAACTCCATAGATATTTTTTGGCAAGTAGTCCTGCTAAAACTAAGAGCTGTAAAATTAAGATTAAGTTAGAAGAGCACCTTGAACCCAGGGATTCAGAAGCTTATACAAATACCCCTGAAGGGGAACACTGCTCATTTGGAATTTTTATCCAGTGCAGAGAACTCTGAAGCATGGATTTTCTGAAGGCTAGTAAACTGACAGGAAGCTAATTTCAATTATAGAATATTTGGGCACTAAAGAAAAATGTTAGAAACTGGACACCAGTTCGTCTGGTAAGCCCCTTCCTCCCCAGCAATATAATTCCTGATATAAAGCATGATCGCTTTCTGTTGACTGTAAAAAATATTGCTGCTAACCAATAGCTGCTCAGACACAATGTGAAGCACAACTACCACCGATTCTCTCATCCAACATCACTGATCACTCGATTACAAGACATCGAAGATTTATTCCATTGCAAGGCGTTTGACAAGAGGAACGTTACAACCACCATATCCTAAATTTCTGAAAGTGCTTGACAAGCAGCAAATTGCAGAGACAGCACCCCACATGGCTCTTAAATAATGCCACAGACAGACTGAAAGTATTTTAAGATGTACAGTGACTGAAGTTTTTGCCATTTAACATTTGACATTTAATGAAGCATAAATATAAGCTGTGATAAGGAATATGGCTGGTTGGGGACAGAGCAGCTATTTTAAATATTCTGCTCCTTTTTTTCAAAGCTGCACGGATTGCAAACAATTTGCAGTGAACTAACTCTATCTGAGTAAAGTTACAAAATACATCAGTTTTCACTAAAAAAATTAATGGAGAACAAAAGAGGTCAGTTTACTATCTCATTAGAAGAGATCACAGTCAAAATACTGACTCAGGCACTGTGAAACTTGGCACAGAATTGTATCATTCATCAGAATTGAGTCAATCCACAGCATATGTTTCAGAGACACCTGCATACCTGTCATAACACCAGTTATCAGAGACTGATCAATGATGTGCCCAACCAAGGTATCAAGAAAATTAAAGAATTTTAACTTCTGTATCTGAGCATTTTAGAGTTGGAAAATGGTTACTGTGTGCTTTATGCACCCCATTCAGATCTGAATCTGAGCGAGACAATGGCAGAACTGCTACCAAGTTATAAATACCAAAAGACAAAGAGTTCAGACTCATCTAAGTGCCAAAAAGAAAGCTCACTTGGAAAACTGAGACTGGGGAGTTTCTTGGAAATGGTCACCAGTAACTCAGGCTTTGACAACTATAAATGCTGCGCTGTATCACGGCGAATGCAGTATTTCATAAATAGGAGGCTTCATTTTGTGGTGGAAGTATAATCATGTCTTGCTAATTAAATTTTTGTTGGAGCTCAGTCCAGTGGTTTTACCTCAAAAGACTAACTGAGCTCAGATGTGATACGAAGGCCCCAACTGCTGTGAGAAAAAGCACAAGAGTTGTGTGACCCACACACACTTTATTTCAAATATTAATGACTCATTTTTCCAGGATTTTGATTACGTCTGAATACAGCAATCACCAAAAAAGTGGATTACTGTCATGATCTATTGCAACCCAATACACTGCATATTTTTGATTGGCAAGGTCATGACTAAACTGAAAGCCCTTTATTTTTCCTGCACACTTGCTGCTTGGTTTCAGTTATTTTTTAACTCAGTTCTTGAAGAGGAAGCAAGAATACATGCATGGGAGTGTACATAGGGTCATTAAAATATACGAAAGACAGCTTTTAAATGATACTGAATTGTTTTTGTTAAATACATGCAGTCTGTAGTTTTAGAACTCTAAGGGAACTGACACATTCCATTCTCCATATTCCCCAAAAAAACCAGTTTAAAATCCTACATTAAATATCGGCAGGAGCATGTTCATTATGTCACGTATGTCCCCTCAGCTGTCTTCTGAGAAGTGCATGTTGAAATAATATATCTTTGTGAGAAAAACCATACTATTGAATTCTGTGGCTGATCAGATGAAGTTTGCTGAATATTTCACAAGTGTCATTGTAATATTACACCAGAACCCTGATTTTCATAGTGGAACATACTGGGACACTATAAACTAATCTAATGCTAAATAGTCACTACAGATTTCCAAACTAAAGTCATTACCTGAAATATTTGGGTTACGTTATAAGGATGGGAATTTGAATATTTCAGAGGATCTCAGAGAGCTCTGAGGGTGTATCACTTTCACATCTATGATTCACATGTTTTTTACCCAAGTTTGTTGAACAGAATAAGCATCTACCACCTATTTTGGATCAGAGCTTGCAGCAAATCATTTGTTTTTTCAGAACAAAAACTGCAGCATATTATGCAAAAGATGGCAAATACAACTAGATTCTGATATTCTGAACATTCATGCCTTATTCTGCTGGTAGCTGGCTCCAATGAGGCAAGAGTCTCACTGGGCAGCAGACAGTAGTAAAGATGGTATTACTAAATTTTTCATGTACTTAATTTTGAATTGCAATAAAATAAGTCTCAGTGAGTTTATCTTGAAGTTCCATAGGCAAATTAGCATATTAAACACACTACTAAGAATACAAGTGCACTATCTCAATACAAGCTAAAAAACAAAACACAACAACCACCAAGGACCGCAAAAAGCTCCAGATCTGTCAAACAAACAAAGCTGTGGAGTCAAGTGCACCAGATATACTGAGGGTCAATATCTTTGATAGCTAGTATTTTCAAGGTGGGTAGCTCCCCTTTCCTGAAGTGTGTTTTACAGAGAAGCACCATCTGGAAACAACAAGATGCAGATACAGTAAAGTTATTTTTAACAAGCACTTTGGCAATCTCACCACTCTAGTAACATCAAACAACAAATTTTGTTGCCTCTTTCATTCTGCACTGTTCTTTTTCTTTTTGAGTACTTTATACTCCAAGCTGACTAACCTGAAAGCGTGGCATGAACAGGTTAGACTGAAATATAAAGCGAGCTTGACCAGAAATAATTCAGTCAAAAGTAGTTCAAATGGAATTACACATCTATCAGCAACAAATTATACTTCGTATTCTATACCATCATCCAACAGAGGATCTTAAAAGTGGTTTACAAGTTATTCTCTATAGCTCTGCACTTAAGTAATTCCATTTTATAGCCATGGGAGTTGAAGTCTAAAAACATCATGTGATTTTTCCAAGGACATATTGCAAAGTTGTGGCAGAGATGGGAATCAAAGCCATAACTTTGGACTTAGATCTGCACTTTTAACAAAGCCATCTGTCCTCTCATTCTGTGGGTTCATATTGTTTTTCAAAATCCTATAATCTATACTGTCTCAGATTATAGGGTCCCCCCAACAATCTTTAACTTGTGGGGTCCCAAGACACTTTTTTTAAGTTATACCATGGAGTCATTCTCCTAAAAAAAGGTGAGAACCCAACTCTTAGATGGTAAGCTCTTTGGGGCAAATGCATCATCTTATGAATTTGTACAGTGACTAGCACACTGGACTCTCTAGCTATTAATGCAATAGAAAGCTATTTCCATTAAATTATGCCATTTCAGTTAATCTGAACAGATTTTAAAATGTGCTACATTTGAGTGGTGACAAAGTCTCTGTGGTCCAGTAACAGCATTTACACAAATGACAAATTAAGAACATAATACTTACCGGCTTCTGCTCCTAGTCCTACTTCTGCTTCTACTTCTATGTCTGTGTCTAGATTTTGATCTAGAACGAGATCTTATACGGCGTTTTCTCTCTCTGCTTCGAGACCGTGACTTTTTTCTATCACGGCTTCTACTACGATGACGCCTGAAAACATACATTCCAGTAATAAAGTTAGTATCTTGAACAATTTAAGAGAGGGATATGAAAGAAAAAAACCCCAAAGACTACCACTATAAGAAAGCCACTAGTTCATTAAGCAATGTTACTCATTAATACTGATACACAATATGTTAGTGCAGTAACCAGACAACATGAAAAGAGCATTCCAATGCAGGAGTCCCAATTTTCAGAGCTTACTTGAGTTGCTTATCTAAGACAGCAGAACTCTAATACCTTAAACACAAAAAAAGGAAAAGCAATGCTCTGACAGTAGGAGAAAATGTACGGTCATCGGTGCTTAGGGATTAAATATTTATACAATATACATTCATTGCATAAATTAATATGCATATGTTGGATTAATTTTAGACACTATCTATATCAAGCCTTAAAGAGGCTCAATAACTTTACTATCAACTCAGGAAAAAAAATCTGGACTAGCATTAAATGCACTGCATGATAAAACGGGAATCTTTGCTACTTTAGAGGTAACATTCTGCAACAAATCTGTTTTTTTCAAAAACCCAGAGTTAGACACAATTCAGCTGTACACAGGAAATCTAATAAAACTCCAAAGCACTCAATTTTTGTCAAGCACTTGAAGGATAAAAGAGATTATTATTCAATAATCACATATATATACAACTTACCTTTCACGAGACCTGGATCTTGAATGACTTTTGCCTCTTGATGATTTCCTTTCTTTGCGTTTGTGTCTGTCCTCACCATTTTCAGATGAATTTAGGCTCTCTCTTCCCTTGTCAGAAGAGTGTTCTTTTTCATTGTGGTCCTCAGATTTGTGTTTCTTGGAGGACTTTTCTTTGGACTCGTGTCTTCTTGCCTGTTTTAAGAAGAAGTTGGTTCTTTCAGGAAGATAGTGCAACAAAAAGAGTTAGTATGGTATCAGAAGATAAAAATGATATGTTGTGATGCAACATTAGTAACCTTAGGAGTGTGGCTCAGTCAAGGGTGATGGCTATTTTACTTAATACCATCATCTACCCAATGTTGCAAGTACACACTATCATTTCCCCCACCACCTATCTTAGGTATTTCTAAAGCACCCATCAGAGTACAGCAGAACCCCACTTATCCAATCTAACTGGGACCAGGGCCAAATCAGATAATCAGAAGAATGGGAAAGTGCAGGGCAGCACCATCTTGCGGATACAAGAGAGACCGCCCACTTCCGGACCTATGCACGCTGGTTGTTCGGTTAATATGGAGAGCCAGATAATGGAGGGTCAGATAAAAGGGGTTCTACTATATTATTACACTGTTTCCTGACATGACAGTTCAAAGCATTACAAGGAAAACAGTGTTCATCCTCAGTTACTGGTTACACCATCTATAATGGAGCAATGCTAAAAACCTAGCACATTTCTGTCTCTACCAGTGTCTGAGCATGTATATACACGCATATACATATTTGTAAATAAAGTACATTTAATATGTCTAGAGACATACCATGTACACAAGCACATTTGTAAACCCAGACATAGCTTCAGACATACATATAACAACTTTTTATTTGAAGTTTAACAATTCTTCTACCCATGATTAAGTACGTACTGATGACTTAAACTAAGGTGTTTATTAAAGTTAAATTTGAGGCCTCACACTTTAGTTTAAAATGGAGATATCCTGCAATGCTGCACTGCAATTTTTTTCTGCATTGCCTCTTTTTAAAGCAGGCTCCTCTTCCTTCTATAGCTGCAGTGCCAAAAGTACTTTGGCAAGGTCAGTTCTGATTTTTATCAGTTTTTTCACTGGAGACTAAACCATGACAAACAATTTTTCTTCTTAATATATCCAGCTTATTTACTAGCTGTTTCTAATACAAAATACTGTAGACCATTTAAGAGTGGTAGCCATGTTAGTCTATATCAGCAGAAAGAACGAGGAGTACTTGTGGCACCTTAGAGACTAACATTTATTTGAGCATAAGCTTTCATGGGCTAAAGCCCACTTCATCAGATGTACACAGTGGAAAATACAGCAGGATATCCATCTATCTATACATACATACACACACATACACACACAGAACATGAAATAATGGAGGTTGCCATACCATCTCTTAATGAAACCAATCAATTAAGGTGGGCTATTATCAGCAGGAGAAAAAAAACTTTTGTAGTGATAATCAGGATAGCCCATTTCAAACAGATGACAAGAAGGTGTGAGTAACAATAGGGGGAAAATTAGCATGGGGAAATAGTTTTTACTTTGTGTAATGACTCATCCACTTCCAGTCTTTATTTAAGCCTAATTTAAAGGTGTCCAGTTCGCAGATTAATTCCAGTTCTGCTGTTTCTCGTTGGAGTCTATTTTTGAAGTTTTTGTGTCGGAGAATTATGACTTTTAGGTCTGTAATTGAGTGTCCAGGGAGACTGAAGTGTTCACCGACTGGTTTTTGAATGTTATAATTCTTGACATCTGATTTGTGTCCATTTATTCTTTTGCATCGAGATTGTTCGGTTTGGCCAATGTACATGGCAGAGGGGTATTGCTGGCACATATCACATTGGTAGATGTGCAGGTGAACGAGCCTCTGATAGTGTAGCTGATGTGATTAGGTCCTATGATGGTGTCCCTTGAATAGATATGTGGACAGAGTTGACAACGGGCTTTGTTGGAAGGGTAGGTTTCTGGGTTAGTGTTTTTGTTGTGTGGTGTCTGGTTGCTGGGGAGTATTTGCTTCCTGTTGGGGTGGCTTTCTGTAAGCGAGGACTGGCCTGTCTCCCAAGATCTGTGAGAATGAGGGATCATCCTTCAGGATAGGTTGTAGATCTTTGATGATGCGCTGGAGAGGTTTTAGTTGGGGGCGGAAGGTGACGGCTAGTGGTGTTCTGTTACTTTCTTTGTTGGTATGGCAACCCCCATTTTTTCATGTTCTCTGTATATATCTTCCTACTGTATTTTCCACTGCGTGCATCTGATGAAGTGGGCTTTAGCCCACGAAAGCTTATGCTCAAATAAATTTGTTCATCTAAGGTGCCACAAGTACTCCTCGTTCTTTAGACCATTTAAGTCATTTTAAAAATCGAACTATAATCGTATAGCAGTATCAGCGCAAATCCTACGTTTTTGAAATACAGTCATTTTACAGGTTCAGCTACATCTGCTCTAACCTAATATTGAACATTTAAATATCCTTTTCCCCCAACTACCTATTTATCACTTAAAATAGTCAAGCCTGGAACAGACTTGTCATAATTAGATAATACCAACAATAAGCTTTTAAGATGCTTTCACCCAGATTCTTTAAACTTTTGCTGGTAAATTTCAAATTTTAGAAATGTACTAGATCCTTCATTACACACATTTCTAACAAACTGGAAATATCTTTGCTATTTTTACAGTCTATTATTATAGTTTTAGCTCATAAAATAGCTATAATATATGGAAATATAGTTGAGTTAAACAGAAGTCTATTTTTAATGTCAGTTACTTAATACTATTCACATCCATGAATACAATGCAAGACATTTTGACCTATATATTCAGAAACAGCTACTGATGTTTTAGTCTTTAGTTTGGGGTCATTAAACAACGTTAAGAACCTGCAATTCCCAGCAAAAACAATCTGAAAGCTAAGATGTACCATGAGACACTATCCAGGTGACCTATTCATGAAAAACCTGCTCATCAATTAAATCAACCTGCAAGATGTAAAAGGTTCACTGAGACCTAACAGTATAGTAAAACGCTGGAATTACTTATAAGTGAAGAAAAAAAACTTTCTGAACATTTAGTGTAATGAGAATTTTTTTTTAATTTCAGTCTTCTAGACATACACTCAGTAATAAAACACCATTACATCCCATAACTGATTTAAGATATTTTTAAGGGAAATATGAGTTTGAATGACTAATAGTTACCTTATCATGAAGTAGGCTTATAATTTTGCTATCTGAGTCTGGAGCGTCTTCAGTTCAGTCTCTTCGCGCATTAGCACGCTGAGTATGATTTATTATAGAAATGTTATCATGTGATCTAAACAATATAGTCAATTTCACAAAAACTCCTAAATTAATTGTTACAGAGCTTCCATTGGGATGGGGGAAGGGAAAGTTCCTGTCCCACATTAAAATTTTAGGAGTTCCCCATCTACCCAGCCTATTACTGCCCCACGTGACAGCCTCCCTCCTGGCTACTTCTGCTGTTCCTTGTTTGCTCCTTTCACCTCTTCTCTGGTAGGTAAGTCAGTTATCTCCAATGCACCATTGCTACTGCCTCTTCTCATTCCCCTTGCCTTCGATTTTTAAAGAAGCCCTCTGTGAGCTCTTTGCTGTCACAGCCACACTTCCAGCTGACTCTTGCTGAAATTGCTACATATGTAATGCTGCAGCATTCCTTAAAACTCGAAGTTGCAATCATCAGAGTTTAGTCAGTGGGGATTTCTTTTGAAGAAATATCCTGAGGTAGATGGGTATTCAACATTGAGACCCCTGAGCAGGGGTCAGGCATCAGAAGACATAAGGCTTCTGGTTAATGGAAGCTCTGTGAGATAGTCACCAAGAACACCAATTCTACTTCTCCATATGAAATTTTAATTTGGCTGTTTCCACAAGAAGTTTAAGTTACCAGTTTCTGAATGCAATTTTGCTATAAACTATTACCTTCTTGTCAAAATGATGGCTTCAATCATGCTTCACTATGATAGGTACTCCATACCCATTTAAGTTTATGAGTTTCCAATGGTTTTTTTGTACTTACCATAAAGTCATTTATATATTGTTTTACACACACGCACATGACTACAAGATACTTTTAAAGATGTATTGTACAATTACCTAAGCACTACAAAGTGTTAATTACCTCTTTGCTTCTGCTCCGGCTTCTGTGTTTTCTTCCTTCGTTATCTGAAGAAGAAAATATTTGTTAGTTATCAAGTAAACATGAACTTTCTTGTCTAGTTTTATTAGTTTATACTCATTTAAGTTACATTTAGCTTTTCTACCCCACAAAGTCAATAATAAAAGTTTAACAAAAGTTAAAAACTATACTTAAAGACTCCTTATCTATGTTAGAAACCATATTATCAGAACAGAGAATTTTTAAAATTTGTTTCTTTTCACCGTTTATGCTATTTACTTTTGCCTGATTAGTTTGTTTCATACTTACTTCCTGATCAGCTAGAACATAATTGTTGTATTTAGGATATAAACCATGGAGTAAAGTGTCTTAATCCAAACACATCTAACAGAAGACATTTACACATCAGGTTTTCTAACTATTTCTAATACTTATGAGTCGCCAAGAAAAATATCCATTGGGCTTTGGAAAAATATTCAATTTTTATTTTCAGCACATGAATCATTTAAAAAAGTTAGCAAGTCTCAGTACAAAGTATTTCAAAAACAGTGTCAGGCTCAGAATTAGTAGAGTTCCAGACTTTCAGCTTCTCAGTCTTAAGCCACCAGCACCAGACTTTCGAGAGCAACCTTTTCCAAAGCTATATTTTAAAAATAGAGATTCAAGTTCTGCAAGTGTGCACGTTTCTATTTTAGAGTATTTTTAAACATTGTATTCTACTATAAGAAATTAATTAAATTCAGGCAGATATGACTAATATGTCAGTTTTCTTCAAAAGGATGTGGACAGTCACACAGCCAGGATGAAATTTACATGTTTTGCTGGTAGTGAATCCACAGGAATCAAAAATTTTGTTCTCTATCAGAGATAATTTATAACTTGCTTCATTAACTTATTTGCACATCTCCAGAACTTCCTGAGCCAGGATCAACTTTATACACTATGACAGCATTTTACAATCTGTTATAATAAATACCTACACAGGTAAAGCGACATCACTTTGAGATTGACCATACCTGACTTCCGTTTTCTTTCCCTTGAGCGTGAACGCGATCTTGAGTAATGATGTTTTGAGGTTCTAGGAGAATTAGATGCATCTGACTGTTCCTTTTTCTTCTCTCTCTCTGGGGATGATTTTTCTGGGGCTATTCCATCTCGTTCTGTATCGCTACCCTACATGGACAGATTAAAATATTTTAAACTTAAGATCAAAGATTTTTTTCTTTTTAAATTCAAAGAGAAGATAATGAGATACACTAGCACATAAGCTGCTCTTTTTACCTTGGATCTTAAAGTGTTCAACTAAATCAGACATCTTTTAAAATTAAAACATTCCAGGATGACTTGATTTTCTATCTAGTGAATGTTATGGATACATAATCATTTTGTCTCCATGTTTGTGTACTAAAATGACAGTTGCTCTTTGCACTGTTATCAAGATACGCTGCATCCAGTCTAGTGTGGAGAACAGAATTACTAAGAACATCACCCAAAACCAGCATAACCATAAAAGAACAACACTCTTAAAGAAGAAGATTGGACTTTCATAAATGAGCTGGGTTTGTTTTCTTTTTAACTTTTCAGTGAAAAATTGTCACCTTCTGAATTGTTTGGTACACATTTAATTTGTGTACCATTTGAAGTTTTTTTGAATTTCTCCAAATTATGTTATTTATCTGTGCATCCTAATACTGCTTTTATAAATTCATATCACTAAGGTTACTTCTGGTGCATGATGCTGTACAACCAGGCCAGAATAAATCATGTTATGAATCAGGGCACAACAGAGCTAAAACATGGTGCTCTAAGCACCAAAATCTGCAATGCAGAATTGGCCTCAAAGAGACATGAAATAAAAAACAAAACAGTATCCTTACAGAGCTCCAAGCTACTAAGTGTTAAACAATGGTCAGCCATATAGCAGTGCTACTATTAAAATATCATTCCATGTGAAATGCGTGTTTGTAAGAATAGGAGGGATCCATACACATTGTGTCTCAATGATTTCTGTATCAGATCTGCTCAGTTTGCAAGAACATGCTTTTTCCACTCTTCCCCAGTTTTGTTGTCAGCTCCATGAACTCACCTTGCTATCTGACATTTAAGATGAATTCTTTCCATTTCATGCATCACCAGCAAGACATTTTGCAAAGCCAGATTATGCCTTCATTTGCACCTATGCGCTCTCACTGATTTGTGGTTCTGACAGGTGAAATGAAGGCATAATCAAACCTGTGAAGACAACTAAGTGGCAGAGATTTCACTGAGGGCATAATTTGGCCTGAAGAATGCGTTACTGGTGACAAGAGGGACAGAATCCAGTTTGACTAAGCCCAGGGTGAGTTTGTCTGGCTGACAGAAAAGCCATGCTTTTACTGGCAAACTGAACAAAACAGATGTAGAAATCAGTTAGACAGCAAATACGGAACACTACCTTGGTATTTTTTTGTTTGTTTGTTTTAAACAGCATCAATTTCAGGGATAGAACTAGATTTTAACAGGGAGGATTTAAAAACCTAATGATTTAACAGCGGGAGGGAGGAAATCAAGAAAAGCGGGTTATATCCGTTTTTTTCACTGTAAATTATTGTAAGATTTTCTTTTTTAAAATAAACCTATTTGAAATGAAATCTGAATTCAGTACAAAATATGTTAAGGCCTAAACTCATTATTTTCTCTTACAACATTAAATTAAAAAATTAATCTGCTGAATACATGAGACTATCAACAACTTTGAATTAAAGGCTCCTTATCTACATAAGGAAAGAATCGGGAAAAAAAAAATCTTACTTTTGAAGTCAAGCTTTTTAAATATGGCACAATAGGTCAGCCTAAATAATTTAGG
Organism: Eretmochelys imbricata; assembly: GCF_965152235.1. NCBI lineage: Eukaryota > Metazoa > Chordata > Testudines > Cheloniidae > Eretmochelys > Eretmochelys imbricata. The sequence goes on from NC_135586.1 coordinate 27,222,061, forward strand.
AGACTGTCTCATTTTCAAGAGAATCAAACAAGACTAGCAAAATAAGATCCAATCACCCGGCATATCTGAAAATTTTCCTGGGAGGACCTGAAATAGTCTGTTTAATTAATTAATTAGTTAATCCCTCTGTTTAATAAATCATTGAGTTCTAAATGTGAAACAGGCTTTGATAAGAAGTTTATGTATCCAAAACATTAAAGGTTTTGTTGATTAAAATTTCTTTTTATATGCTGTTGTGTGTAATTAAATTAAATTCCAGTCACCATCCTACTGCAGCTTGACACAAATCATAACTAAAAAGTTAATTATTTAGTAAATAATCAATGTATCATTCACCATTTTCTAACATACTGAAATGTACAATTAATAAGAATCTGAAAATATTAAGCTATATAATTGCTTAAATAGATGTATACAGTTATACCCGCCTAGGTTGCAAAAAGATGTACCAAATCTAGTCTAAAAGCTCTATTTTGTTGTAAATCAACATGTTTTAATGGTTATATCAACCAATGAGAATGCACCTTTCTTTAGAAGATAAAGGAAGTACAATGGAAAAGTTTATTAAAATCTAGGTTTTCCACTTGGTGATTTAAATCATTATTTAAATTGCCTTAATTTAAATCAATGCACCCTGCTACTTTAGTTATTCTTCTGATTATTCATGTAAAAACAATGCCACAGTAAAAGCTCTTTTATCCAGCAGTTCACCAACTGGCAAGCTCTATAAACCAGCATTTCTGATCTGCACTGAAAGTCCAGTTGGTGCAGAGCCAGCAGAGGTGTGGGAGGGGCTGCAGGGCATGCTCTGGGAGGAAGTTTGGGTCCAGGAGGGGGTTTGGGGCAGTGGGTTGGGGTGCAGGAGGGGCTTGGGGTACCGGCTGGGGGGCACTCACCTCCAGCAGCTCCCCGCCCCTGCCGTTGCTGGCAGAGGTGTGGCCAGATGGCTCTGCTGCCTCCGTGGCTCCCAGCCCATTGGGCCGGGCAGTGCCTGCAGACAGAGGCAGTGTGCCTGCTTGCAGAGTCGCCTGGCCGCACCTCTGCCAGGAGCAGTAGGGGGCGGGGAGATGCCAGAGGTGAGTGCCCCACCCCATCCAGCACCTCAAGCTCCCCCCCTTCCCCTCCCAGAGCCTGTGCCCGGCAACCCCTCTCCCCCAGCACTCCAAACCTCTCCCTCTGAGTTAACCGGCATTTTTAATTTACTGGCACCCCCCACTCCCTCAGCATGCCGGTTAAAAAAGCTTTTCCTATATATAGTGTACTAATGGTGAGCTTTTTTCATCTGTGACATTACACAGTCCTTTCACATCTCCTCAATATTCACAATTCACATGCTTTAGCCCACCCACTCCATGTTGTCCAGGCAGCTACTCTTTTTTCACTGCTTCTTCCCTTCCACACCAGCATCTTTGCAAAATTCTACTCAAACACTCGCCTGGGGTGAGAAAGCAAGCAAGCAATTATTATTTTTCTATTATCAGGATCACACCACATCTCTCTCAGATAGCATTTATTGTAAACGTGTAACGCACAAAAATGTATTTTGGATACGAGGTGTCCTCCACTTATATATCTTGAAAAATCAAAAGAAATTATACACATGATTTTCAAGATACAGCATCCTCCACCTAGGTACCCAAAATAAATGTTTGTGTACTAGTCTTTTCAAAATTTGATATTTGGAAATTCTGGTTTTATATTGCTAATATACTTATATTAACAGAGCATTAGTCCCCAGATTGAATATCTTGACTTTTGCTTGTCTAGTCATATTTAACTCTAAAGTTCCCAGCCCACAGGAAACCATGGTAGACCTTTAGATAATGGAGCATAACCCCACATTTGCCATTCCATCAGTCCTTGGCATTCCAAAGCTCTCTAACTAGTTTCTCATACTTTTTAGAGAGAGTGAGTGCTTCAGAGTACTGTTGGTACAGTGATCATGTGGGATATTTGCAGATGCCCACAACTAATGAGTTTCACAGAATGATTTATATTACGGTGTCAAAAAAATTTCTGATGTGTTTTATTTTCAACAACTCAACCAGTGTCTGTTATTTCTTCAGTTGGAGTATATTTTTAAGATGTATTTTAAAAAGCTGACATTAAATTTTAAACCCATTTTCTTTGGAGAATAGAGAGATGAGGGGCTGAAGTACCAGTCAAACAATTTTTTTTTTAATTTACTGTCTTTTTTGCTGTCCACATACCATGCCCAGCAGAAAATATAGTAAAACCTCAGAGTTTCAAACACCAGAGTTACGAACTGACCTGTCAACCACATATCTCATTTGGAACCAGAAGGACACAATCAGGCAGCAGCAGACACCCTCCCCACCCCCAAAAAGAAAGGGGCAAATACAGTACAGTACTGTGTTAAACTACTTAAAAAAGGGAAAGCAGCATTTTTTGTAAAGTTTCAAAACTGTATTAAGTCAATGTCCAGTTGTAAACTTTTGAAAGAATAACCATAACATTTTGTTCAGAGTTATGAACATTTCAGAGTTATAAAGAACCTCCATTCCAGAGATGTTCCTAACTCTCTGTTCTACTGTAAGCCTATTACAACACTGTTCTCCAGTCCAAAAAAGCCTTATTATTCATGTCCAAAATTGCTCATCCACCACTCAGCAAAGTAAGGACACTTCTACACTACACAGAAAGGCCTGAATTCTGCAAAAACTTAGGTGCAGGCTTAACTTCACACACTGCGAGTAGTCTTATTGATTTGAGTTGTACTATTCACAATGGGCAAACTTAGCCACATGTCTAAGTCCCTGCAGGTATCAGGGCCTAACTGTGAAAGCAAGCTATTGCTCAATGGACTCAATGAGCTGCATCATAAAGCTAATTCATGTATGTGACCCAAGGACCTCTTAATTCCAACAGGCAAAGGGTTACAGAAAGGTCATGAGTCTGGTTTGTACCTTACGTTCATTAAAGAATATGTGAGGTCTCAAATCAAAGCTGCTGTCACACCGGTCTGTGAAACATATACACAGACACTATGCAAGGAGCTATGTTTTTAAAGTCAGTATCGAGGTATTAATCACCAGCAAAGGTGAAAAACAGGTTTTCCTCCAGACAGGAGGTAAAAAGTGTGTGTCTCTCTGGATGTAGATTAAGCAGTATACACTAGCAGAAAGATACCCATTTACATACAAAGTTAATGTTAATGAAGTGATGTGACATCAACAGGGAAGGAGCACACAGTAAAAACAAGCCAAGGGTGGGTTTTCTGTCTATGAGCAAAGACAATGAGGCAATGATGACATTCCCTCATCCTGCACCTAGAAAACAAAACGGACAATGTATTTACTATAGAGAACTTTAGGTGAGATAAAGTTCTTTAGATAGGAGATTAACCTGGTAGTTAAATTTAGTCTCTAGAAAGTGTGTTATATTGTTTTATATATATAAAGTATTTGCTTCCAATATTCTTACTCACCCTGAATCTTCGATAATATATTTTTGTTTTCAATGTAAACATTTTGAAGTGCTTAATGTTAAGCAAAGTCCTGATCCTGAGTTGAATCTTACAAGCTGGGGTGTTCTGTTCCCTTAGGAATAACAGATCTGGTAATTGTGTGTAACCTATGTCAGGGGCTGGCTATCACAGGGGAACACTTCAAAGGCACTGGAGTACAGGGATTGTTAAACTGCAAGGCACAGTAATGGCTGGCATGGTCAAGACAAGTGAGTAACAGGCTGGTGCATGTTAGGAAGATGACACCGAGTTAAGTACAACCAAGACTTCCTCACACTGGAGCAAGCAGGTAACAAGGTGACTCCTAATTCTGGGTACCCTGAGAACCATCACAATGCAGCTCTGGGGTGCATAGCAAATCTAAGATTCTCTCTACTCCCATAAAATCAAAAGGAGTACTTGAGGCACCTTAGAGACTAACAAATTTATTTGAGCATAAGCTTTCATGACCTACAGCTCGCTTTTTTGACATTAATTTCCTTCCTATATGTGACAGACTAAATGATTCACATAATCTGACTTGTCAAATACAAAATACCAATTTTATAAATGCAAAATGATTCTATGAAAAATAGAGAAAGTTAAGTTTTTCTTTACTTTTACAGCCAAAATTTGCAAGACATTAGTGATTTCTCCTAATTAGAGAAAACTTGAAGAAACATGGCTTTCAAAAAGTACTATGCACACCCAACTTCAAGAAATCAAGTCCCTTTAAGGCAGCTCACGTTTGGTGCACCAAAAATCCCTATTTTTGAAAATCCTGCCTATGTTAACTTGCCTACTACATTTTCCTTCTTCGTCAGTTATGTTTGACTTGCATCTTAAAAGTTACAAACACGAATTTTTAAATCAGGAACAGAGTACAAGATTAAAACCTCAAGCTTAACCAATACTTTAACCAAAAAAGCAAATCCCCCCTCTTAAGAGCCGCACATATAAAAGAGAAAAGGCGAAAAAGAAGTCTAAGGGAATCTCCCACTAAAGCTACCCATCGGGACAGGTTTTGAGTGCGTTTAAATACTGCGCGTTAGAAAATATGTTCAGATATTAGGTCTAGTCCCAAACATGGAGAAAGGAATAAAGGGGCGGGGAGGAATAGAGGGATCCGCCGGGACGCGAAATATGGAGAGTCTGGACTTCAAGGCACCCCCTCCCCCTTCGCAGGAGCACCCGCCCCTGAGGGCCAGCAGGTAGCTAAGCCCAAAACAGACGTCCCCAAGACTCTCTGCTTTTCTCGCAAAACCGGGGCGGGAGGGGGGAGAAATAGAAACTTCTGGAAGAAGAGGCGAAAGTGGCAAGTGGCCTCCCCTCCCCCACACCGAAGCCTATTATGGCGCCGGCAAGGGGAGGAGGCGGGCGCCATTTTGTCTACGCGCGCATCCAGTTCCCCCGACTCAGATGCCCCCATTCCTCTCGCTTCCCCGCTCCTTAAAATATCCCATGATGAGCAGCACCTACCGCCATGCTCGAGCGCTTGGGGTTTCGCTCCCCTCACAGGCTCCTCAGAGGGACCCAGCCTCCCTCGACGGCTGCGGGCGACTCTACAGCTCACTGACTGAAGGAGACAGACCCCGCCCGCTCGCTCCAGCGCCTCCTATCGGGTACCCGGATGTAACAATGGCCGAGGGAGGATAACCGCAGTGCATTCTGGGGATGAAGGCGGAACCTGTTACCTTAGCAACGGCAGTAACGGGCCAAGCCTAGTGGGCGGGGGGAGCGATAGTTAGTTCCTCGGGCGCGACTTTGCGTTTGACCCTTACGGCAGCCTGTAGCTGACTGAGAAGGAACGGGGAAATTCCCGCCAATTTGAATCTCAGCCTCTGAGGCAGTTATGTCCTATGCCCGGCTCGCCACCTCCCTCCTGTGACTGAGGTGAGAGAGACCTTTATACAGTGCCTCTGGGCTTAGGCGTTGCTACTGGATGCCAAGCTGAGGTACTGTTGGGGGGAGGTGTGGTACTGATAAAGTACCCCTGAGCGGGGGAGGAGGTTGATACTCGGGGGGTCATAAGGACAAAATTCTCTGATGGGGGGGGGAAGAGGATCCTTGGGTTGAGCTAAGGCTCATGATGCAAAGTGCAGCATTGTCAACCCCCAAGGTTCACGAATCATGAGTCAGACCCCCTGAAATTATGAGATTGGTCCCACCGTCATGAGGATTTTTTGAGGTTTTGATTTGTCTTAATTTTTGAACAACACTCCCGTGTTTGTATGGTCGTGCACGTTGTCAGTGCTCCCCTCCCTTATTACGGTTATTCAGGCCCCCGTTGCGGGAGCTTTCCCGTCCACATCTGCCGCGCCCCTGCCTAACACTTATTTCCACCCCCCCCCCCCAATCAGTTTTGCACAAAGCCTCCTCTGGGGCTCTTCATCCACCACTCCCAGGCTTGGCAGGGCAGCTGTAGCTAGTCTTCTTCCAGGACTAAGGGGCAACTCCAGGGCTCTTCAGCTCCTCTCCCCTCTCAAATGCTGGATGTTGCATGTAGGGTGGGGTGGGGTGGGCTGTTTCGTTTCTTCTTTGCTTTTCTCAGAATGATGTGGGCTCAGCTCCCCCGTATGGAAAGAGCTCTGCCTGGCTCCTGGAGCGCTGCTTGTGTGTGATTTCAGTCACCCTGTCTGGGCACGGTAAGGGTGGTAAAGGGTTAGAGAAAGGGTGGTAGCACGAAGCACCATCAAAAAGTGCTTCAGGCTAACATCCAAGGTATTACCAAGCCAACTATTCATCAGTTGGCTCAATGTGGGGATAGGGGGTGAAGTGTATTTCAGATTTGATCTCTGAAGAGAGCCTTAGAGTGCTGAAGGTGTTGGAGAATGTGATCTATGATGCTGCCACAAGCTCAGAGCATACTGACTGTGGATGTGGTTTATGCTCTGAAGCACCAGGGTTGTACGCTTTATGGTTTTGGCAGCTAAACTGATCATTAAGTCAACAGGATAACACAGTCTGCCTCCTGGAGAAGTTGTTGTTTGGCTGCTTTCCCCCGCACCTTGCCACCTGGGGAAGAGCAGCCAATCAGAGTAGGTTTCAGGGCAACTTCACCTGTAATCCTCTTCTATAGTCCAGCAAGGGCATATACTCTTGACTCCAGCCTTCTCAACCATCACCTGTCTTGGGTAGATACCTTGCTCAGAAGGGGGAGAGAGGCAGGTATTTCCAGGCTAAACAGTTCCCTGTATTATTCCCCAAAAGACAGACTGCCTAAGCAGGCCTTTTTTGCTTCTCTCCTCAGAGACGGCAGACAATGTAATTGTCAAGTTATAATTTGCTATATAGTTTTCTTAGCAAGCACTCTTATTCTTAACATAAAAGCATTACAGAAAACATTAAAAGCCAATAAAAACTGACACACACAACAAGCTTACCAGAGATCACCCCTCACTCCAGCAGGGGCTCTGGTTCGTAATTAGTCCTTAAAACCCAATATAGGTTTTTTCTTGTGGTCACAAGTTTAATCACAACTTCTACTCAGAACAAGTCTAGTAGAGACTCTGTGGGGCAAAGACCTTCCAAACCTTCCCTAAGGATTGGGCCCCACTTGGACCAGAGGTCCTGTCTGTTTGCCGGATCAAAAAGAAGATCCTGAATCAGTTTTAACTCAGGCTGTATAACCAAAAATTCTTTTTGTCTGTTGGTCCCTAGAGCATCTAGTTTGACTAGTATATGCAAGCATCTCTCCACGTAGTGGTGGTGGTGTTACAACCTGAATGAGTTTGCCCAATCATGATCCATTGCTCTTAGTTCCTGGAGATCTGTGGTCTCTCTTCCCCATAGAAATATCCTACATGAGGGATGGTATACAAGTGTAAAATTAAATTAAAAAGTTAGCTTAAGTCTAGTTAGGAAAATATATGTTTTGAGGAAAGGCCCTGACTAGCAAGCAGAAGGAAAGCCTTGAAAATAATAAGTGATAAGGCCAGAAGGAATAAAGTAGGGAGGATGTCTGGTTCAAAGACTAAACTAATGAAATAAGGGATAGTTTCTAAAAAGAAGGCCTCTGACCCATAGGGGTGACTGCAGATGGGTTTTAAATTAAAAAAAAAAATTATCTTAAAATGAGCCAACATGGACCTTCCCACCCCACATACCAGTGTTCTCCTATGTGACAGGTTGAACAAAAACAAAAGCTGTTGGACAGCAGGAAGGAGGGGAAGAGATAAGGAGGAAAGGCCTTGGGAAGAAAGAATGTTGTAAATCTTATCTGAATTAAGACTGGAAATAAGGGTGAATTGGTAATGACATTACGTGTTTGTTAAAGGGTATTTAAGAAGTCAGCTCTTAAAGGGTTCATTGCCAATACCCATCTGACTATGTTGGAAGCAAGGTGGGTCTAAGCACCCCTGGATTTAGCCTGTTTGTAAGTATCTTGATTAAATGCTTATGTTTTGTTAGTGTTCAGAGATAGTAAATTACTTATTGTTTGGGCTTTGGGGGCATGTTCAGAGCAACTGTATAATGTATCATTTGGCCTTTTGATTTAATAAAAGAATTTGATTAAATTGGTGTTTGATAATTTCCCATATCATTTCAAATATTAATAATTCCAACACCTAAACAGTACATAAACACTTGCCTTTTTAATACAAAAAATTCCTAAAATACTTAATTCAGTAAGGTTAACTTAAGTCAATAAGGTTTGTCTAGGATATTGTCATATCTGTCACAAGGACTTCCTTTACAGAAACCTGCTGGGGGGGGGGGGTGTGGCAAGGGTAGGGTTGGGGGACTGGCATTCCCTTTCAGCTACACATCTGCCTGGGACAGCTGCAGTCTTATAAAGTGTCCTTCTACAGCAAAGGAAGCCACTCACCATGAGGAACAGAAGACTCAGCAAGAGGAAGTGGAGATAGCAGGGACTCTATCCTTTAAGAGTTGGGCTAATACCAGGAACTCACAGAAGGGGCAAGATCAGACTGAAGAGGATTATGTTCAGAAGTTTATCTTTCATAGATCTGTAACTCTTAAGCTTTTCAAGAGTAGAGTGTGTGGGTGTTTAAGAAATTCCTTGGTTAAGCCTATATGTTCTTGCATTACTGCCATGTTGCCCCCAAAGAATGTAACTTAGGTAAATCAGAGCTCATGCAACCAGAAGGACCCTGTAGGGAAAATGACTAAACTACTGGAGGCTCAGGAAGGCCGAAGCACTGGTTCTAGGTAGCCAGACTGGAGTCCCATTATCAGAAGGGGTATGAAACAGGATCCACAGGGGGGGAAGTGCACCTCTGACCCAAAATCTGGAGCAGGAATCACCATCTATACCCAGGGCCTTTAGGAGCATGTAAGATTCAGCTGTTGGATCCCATCATAGCAGACAAGTATCCTTTTAGAGAGAGTGGGACTGGACCAAGCTGTAACAGGCCATGGTGGAATTTTCATGCAATCTCATGCCACTATCCCAGGACAAACTGATGCAGAGCTGTGTAACTGTGGCTCCTATACTCACCTAGAAATATTGAGCCTGTTGGCAAAATTGGTGAGAAAATTTTTGGGGAAAGTGTTATACTTGGAACTAAACAGATTGTTAACCTGAACTTAAAATAATTTAAAACAATATCTGTCACAGGGTTTACTACTCACCACTGGGGCACCTCAATGTGGGAAGATCTGGGGATTAGCTCTCAGCCAGTCTAACATCCCTTCCTTTGGTTGCTCATGACATCTCTGTACCCTGGACTCAACTGGTCCTTCTTTGAAACTCAGGGGGCTCCCTCTTCGTGGTTTGACCCTCTGGCCAGGTCACTGTAGTTTTCCCCTTCTCAGAGTGTCAAGTCCCACTGGATGATCTGTCTCAGGCAGCCTTCCATTCTTCTGCCCAGGCTATGCTATTTCCCCAGTGGCTAATAAGGGAACCTAGACTCACCTACTACTCTAGGTTCCAGCTGAGGGACCCTATGTCCACTAACTATGGTCCAAGCAATCCCAGACCAAGTTTCTGTTTCCCTGGGCTCTTTCCCCATTTTCCCTTCTTCTTCTGACCTACCCCTGGGTTGCCACTGGAGCTTCCTCAGCTCCCTATGACTACTTTACCATGTCTCTTGTTCTTGCCAGAATCTACAGTCAATGGCAGGATCCCAGGGCTTTCTCCCCCAGACCTCTTCCTGGACTCTTGCCAATTCACCTCCCCTTCAGGGAGTGACCATAGAGTTCCTTCCTATAAACCCTTCTTGGGGGCCGTTTCCTGGTTATATACTAGGCCAGTCTGCTCAGCTGGGCTTCATCATCAGTTAGACATTATCAGTCCTGACTCTCCTCCAGGTGCAGCCTGTCACATGGTTGATGGACCCTTTCTTTCTTACTCAGGCCTTGTGTGGTGTGATTACCCCATCACAGAGTCCCTTAACCTTGGATACACACAGCTTATTATACAATCCTCTTTAAATATAGAATCATAGTATCATGACAAAGTTGGTTCTATGTGATAATACCAGTTGTTTAAATGTCACTTTGCTTTAATGCCATTTAGCTTTTGCTACTATGATTTCTATCTATTTATCAGAGGTAAAGAAGTTCTTCAATATGTGGAATGATATTGAACTTCTGACAAATGATGACACAGGAAGTGGACGACTGAACATAGGTTCGAGACAAGAATGTGGAACTGCCTTGTACCAAGAGGATACGCTAGTTAAAATAACTTCCTCTGAAAAGGTAGAATTTATCAGGATCAGAGCTTATTATGCTGGAATTTATTGGAACTATGTAAAAAAACTGTTTTAGACTAGTAGATTATTATATATTGTCTTATTTTAATTGTTGAAAAGCATTACTCTTATCTGTATTTTTAAAGGTACTTTTAGTTGCTTATATTTCATAGCTCTTCTTTTTATTTCTAAGGTCTTGTTTAATCCAAAACTATATGCATGCAACTCAAGTGATGGCTGTATTATTGTGGCTGACGGATCAGTGTCACTTCTTGATAGTATTTGCCAGTCTTTTCAGATGCACATTCAATTTGGTGAGTTTATTGTTTTGGAATTAAACTAACTGCAAGTGAAAATTGCCTATGGATTCAGTTAATTAAAAACAGCTTTATTATTTTAATTATTTTCTAACTGAAAATACAGGAAGTACCCTTCATCAATATATCCTAGATTTTAAAAAAACCCATTATAATAGAACATTTGTATAAACAATATGGCACCTCTGTTGCCCCTAGAGGTCATTAACAAGGCTCCTATTAACTTTATCGGGGATCTATCAGAGTATAGAGGTCCACCTATGTGAAGCTCTTTGCAGGATTGAGGTCTGAAGTCTCAATTCTGGAAACGTTTATGGGTGAGCTTAATATTAAATATGTGACGAATCCTAATGGCTTCTGTGGGACTACTCACATGAATGAAGATGTGTGTGTATTTGCCAGATTGGGAACAAAAAGTGAAACTACAGATATGATCCAAAGACTCCCCAATTTGCATCTTGAGTGAGAATTGGGGGAGATCAAATCTATATAACCATGGAGACAAACTATATCTGCTATTTTTATTACCTTGAAAGTATGTAATATGTGAGAAAAAAACATGACCAACTAATATTGCTTTTAGATTGAAAAGATTTATATTACCACAAAAGTTAAACAAAACCATTTATATCATAGAATACAAAACCCTGTTGATATTAGAACAGTGATTTACCAGCTCTTCACACAAAATGAATTGTGGACAATTTTTAGAATCATTATATTAGTCTCAAGCCTGATTTTGGGAGGTTTGTGCTCAGCCTGGCCTCTGCTGCTTCTCCCTCCCGCCCCTTCATCCAGGTCTTAACTTGCCAGGACTTGCTGTGAAAAGTGATATTAAACGTACAAATATCACTTTTCACAGCATTATTTTTATTGAGTCTGCAAAAAAAAAACCTACATAAATAAATTGCAATGTGTATACATGCATATTTATTTGTTTTTCCTGAAGTTAATTAAGTATTTTAGTAGAAAAGTGTCAGTGCAGCCACCAGCAAGAGTTGGTGGCCACATTCTGAGGCCACCAAAAAATTTGTTGTGAGAACCCCTGACTTAGAGCATGTGGAAGAATGCTCCTTTCTTAGGACTTCTATAAATCAAAATAAATATTTGAAAGAATTTGAGATGCTGCACTACTAACTTATTCATGCTTGAACTGCATTATCTATGACAACCTAATATTTGAAATTTTGGTTTGGAATTTTCAGACACTGAAGTGGATGTGGTTGGTTTGTGTCAAAAAGGACAGTTTCTTGTGGTCGGTGAGAGAAGTGGTAACCTACATCTTATTCATGTACCATCAAAGCAAACTTTGCTAACTAATGTACGGAACTTACTTTTTTGTTCCATTCTCAATTTCTTGCATGCTTTTTTGTGTGTGTCAAATATCAAAATATTAATAAACTGAGTATCTTGAAGGTGACTCTTGCTTTGGCTGACTATGCATGTTAGGTTATAAGGAATTGCGCCCCCCCGCGCGTAAATGTCCTGTGCGTAACAGATCTAGTGAACTTTATTTAAATACAAAAAACAAAACAGCCCCATTTTGTATGAGGATAAGGACTATTTCTCCAAGAGTGTGCAGGATTGATCCCTAAAGTAATTTTTTCTGTTACCAATTCCTTATTATTCAAAATTGCACATTAATGCAGAATTTCTGTAGGGGAAAAAAGTACAGGTTTAAATTAATATGTATTATTTCCTAATAAGCACATAATTTTAATCCAAGATGGAATAAAATTTGTCTTTATGTTGACTTTTATTTTAGGTTTTGGTTCAGAAATCTGAAAATGAAAAGACTTATCTAAATCTTATTATAGAAAAAGATAATGCAGATGGAGGTAAGTTTTTTCTTATAATTCTTCCTAAAAATAGCCTGGTTTTAACTCTCAGAAGAAAAAATAAGCTGGATGTGATCTTAACCATGAGTAATTTATCTGTAATAAAAATGTACGTGCTGTGATAGCTGGACTGGACCCCTTAGGGCTCAATCCTGCAAGTGTGGAGCACTCTGGCCCTGATCTGACAGAGCACAACAGCACATGCCTAACTTTAAGTATAGGAGGAGTCCCATTGAACTGCATTCTTAAAGTTAAGCACATGCTTATGTACTGTGGTGGATCAGGGCCAGAGTGCTCCGTACTTCCAGGGTTGAACTCTTGACTGAGCTCATGACTGACAACTTCAGGAAAACAAGGAGAAATGTTCTCCTTAGTAACCATTTATGTATGTTATATTTTTCTGTACATCTCTTCTTGGTGTGTGTTAATATTTAAAAGTGGATATTCACATGCATTCAGGATATTGTTTAACAGACTGTCTCATTGCTCCTTTAAGCCCAGATCCTGTAAACATACATGTACTTAACTGTACACATGTGAGCATTTCCATTTACTTCAGTGGAACTTCTTGAATGCGTACAGTTAAGCACATGGATGAGTTTTTGCAGAATCCAGACCACAATCACTTACTAAAGTGTTTTGGTTACATTTAATTTCAGATTTTTCATTTTGTTTTTTATTTATAAAATAATGGGAGATAAGTATGTTATTTGGAATGACTGTACTTCAGAACTTTTCATTTTCCACAGCTACTGTACCAGGGAAGCTGCTCAGGTTTCCTATATATTGTTTTAATTAATTATTATGCCCCACTTGACAGGTGGCACAGGCAATAGGGCCTGATCCAAAGCCCACTGAAATCAGTGAAAAGACTCCTATTGACTTAATTGACATTGCATCAGGCACATCCTGAGCATCTGGTTATTCTTGTGGTGAAATCGTGACTTCTACGAAGTCAGTATCAAAACTCCCATTAACTTTAGTGGTGCAGGATTTCACCCTTATACATTGTAAGTACATGGAGTCTTTAATAGTAATTTGTTTCACTTCTGTTAATCTAACCAAAGAAGCCAAATTGCATTGTTTGTAACTACATTTTTGTGGTACTAATTTATATATTGAACTGCTTATTGATGTTTTGGAAAAACAAATGTTTTTTGACAGATCTGTTTAAGGTAGTTAGTGACTAAAATTTTATAATGGCCGGTGGATGCTTTAAACAATTTTTTTCTGATGCATGTCTTTTTACAAGTACTGGCTTCTAAGTGAAGTACTTGAGTTCTTTTTTTGTTATTTAGAAGTTTGACATCAATATTTATTTTTTCTCTATTTGGCATATGTTCCCTCTGAAACTAACCTGGTTCTGATTGTTTCTTGTTTCTTTCTTTATGCACTACCTGTCTTTGCTGAGGCATGTTTTCAAATAGTACTTAGATATGAATGTCTGGGGTGTTACATTTTCATTGGAGAGCCTGTAACTTCAGATATCCTTTCCTTTGCTGGTGTGACAGCATTGACTGGTGGGAATTTAGGGGATGAATTTAGGATCTATTCTCTTAGGACACTAATGTGAGATTTTAAATTTATGTTGTTAGTTTATTTTTAGTTAGTAGCATCTTTTTGGTTGATTTAGAACGAGTTCTGAGAACTTTATTTTTATATATATGAACGCCTATTGACTTCAGAATCTCAGGATTTGGCCTTTAGTGGTGTATATGTACTTAGTGACATTAGTGAGAAGGGGATTTTTGTGCAGTTACAATAATACTTAACAGCATCACTAGTATCAGCAAAGTTCTATGAATTATGTCATTCAGCTGCTGTTAGAGTTGCATGGGGTAATCTGAGGCTGTGTTATGTATGTTGTTCTTAATTTTGGTCCCACATAGATTTAAAAAATATATATATCTCATTCTGTGCTTGGTAATGTTCTTACATTTTATTTGTTAAAGTAACTAATTTGACCTAATTTAAAATTATTCTAATCTGGTGAAAAGTTTGGTTTAAATAATTTTTAGACTTTAGAAACTTAAGTTTGTTGTATTTGTGTTTATTTTTATAGGCATCTATCACATATTCATTCTCACAAGCAATGGATTCTTTTGCATTATGTGCCTCCCACTTGCAAAAATTCAGGAAGGTATGATGATACAACTCATGTTTAAAATTAAATTCCAGATTGCTGTGTATTAACCTATAATAACTAAAATACTTTTGCGTGCTGCTTTCTATAGTGGCTCAGAGTCCAGTCCTGTGAAGTGCTGAGTGACCTCAACTCCCATTGGCTTCAGAGGGAGCTGAGAATGTTCAGCAACTTCCAGGAAAGGGTCTTAATCATTCGTAGGGCTTTTGTTTTTAAGACAGTGTGAACTAATTGTGAATGATGCAAGATTTTAGTTTAGTCTTAAACCCCCTCTCCTCCCACTAGTTTTGTATACTATTTTTATTTCTCCCACCCAACCCCCACTGCAAATTACTTATAGTTTACATTCCCTTCACTAATTCTGTTTCTTATTGAGAGTATTGCTTGTTACGGGAATAGAATTCCAAGTCATAGTATTACTGTGTTAGTTATATTGAACAATATTAGAAATTACTTTAATGAGGTCACCAAGAGCACAGGACCACCCTGGGCTTTCAAAAAGTTAATTTTCTATAACGCCATAGTATGACCAATAGAAACGCATGTGAACTTTGATTATAGCGTTGTTAGTGCTGTACAGAGCTGTCAGGTTGGCATTATAGCTATCCAATATGAAACTATGAAACCACATTTTTTGTTTTTTACTTTTTTTTTTTTTTTTAATTTTTATGTAGCAATTGACAAGATGGACATGATTACAGCAAAGAAGGTAAATAGCAGTATCTGCTAGTGTACCAATTGGTGCATCTGTTACAAATCTCCAATTTAACAAAACTTTGATTTGTATAGTTTATCAAACACTTTGTTTGAAAATTTTTTAATTGCTGTAAAGCTAACTGATAAATGGGTAAACCGAAGTTTTCTTTACATCCTAAAGTCAGCGTTTAAGTTTTAACAAACTTTTATTTATTATTCCATAAATAACTGTGTGTTTTCATTTTTCCAGTTACAAGGAATGATCAAGACTGCTTATATTTCTACAAAGGATTATCACACCCTTGGTTGTCTGAATTTTGTGATTGGTTACTCGATGAACAACATCCTGCTGATAATTGGGGTAAATGTACATACTGATATTTTATTGAAAAAAATGTTATGGAGACAAAATGATTAAAATTATCTGATGCATTCAGATGTCTGTTAATATAATGATAGTCTGCAATATCAGTAATCTTTTGATGGATTAAAAGACAATGTCAAGATTTTAGTTTTAAAGGGACAATTTGTCATTTCAAAACTGGGCATAGTGCTATGACGGTTAATGGTAAATGTGTGGAGCTTTATTAGTGACAATACTACATTGCAGGAGTTTAGTTCATCTGCATGCACTCTTGTATTTCTCACTTAATCCTTGTTCTCAGAGGGCCCAATCATGGAGCACATGATTTATGAGGAGAGGCTGAGGGAACTGGGATGGTTTAGTCTGCAGAAGAGAAGAATAAGGGGGAATTTGATAGCTGCTTTCAACTACCTGAAAGGGGGTTCCTAAGAGGATGGATCTAGACTGTTCTCAGTGGTAGCAGATGACAGAACAAGGAGTAATGGTCTCAAGTTGCAGTGGGGGAGGTTTAGGTTGGATGTTAGGAAAAACTTTTTCACAAGGAGGGTGATGCAGCACTGGAATGGGTTACCTGGGGAGGTGGTGGAATCTCCTTCCTTAGAGGTTTTCAAGGTCAGACTTGACAAAGCCCTGGCTGGGATAATTTAGTTGGGGACGGGTCCTGCTTTGAGCAGGGGATTGGACTAGATGACCTCCTGAAGTCCCTTCCAACCCTGATATTCTATGATCTAATGTCAACTGAAGTCAATGAGAGTCTTTTTATCAGGCCCACATTCAACAGAGACTTGCCAAAGTACAATATAAAGCCCCAGTCTGCCAAAGTACTTGAGCACGTGCATAGTCCCATTGATTTTAAGGGAATGAAAATTATGGACATACTGAAGCTCTTTTCTGGACTAGGGCTCAATGTAGTCCGACAGATACATACTACTTGATCCAAAACCCATTAACTTCATTGCAGGACTTTCCATTGATGGGCTTTGGATCAGGCACCATGTCCTAGTTGGATGCAAATTGTCTGTTTGTAAATGTTCCGTGCTTTTGGAAGAGCCACAAAAATCTATTTTAGTGGGCAAGAATGATTGATTTAAATATTGTGATATAGTCAGTTCCTGAAAATAGGAAAGGAAAAAAGCTACTTTGATTTTTGAAATGTGTTTATCTTAACTATTAAGAGACTGTGTAGGATACTTAGCATGACTTGCAACTTCCTAGAAACCTTTTTCTATTAAACTTCAATGAATGAGACAAACTTGACAACTACCAGAATTTCTAATATACAACCACATTTTGTTTTGTTTTTTTAAAAACAGGGTAAAGGTGACTGTGTGCTCTCCAAATGGGAGGTGGATCCTAGTAAAAACCTGGTGTCTGTTCAAAGTTTTGCTGATTCAAGTATGATTAAAGGTAAAAGTTAAAAAATTTGCCTGTAAAATAAGAAGTCTATTTATATAAATAGACAGGAATATAACTGAAAATATCTTGAGCTACTTTTTGTAATTGTTAGTTTACTGTTTTAATAATACATATAGTATTGCAAAAGGAGATTTCATTTGGTTGAGTATATACTGCAAGCCTAAATCTATGCTTCAAAGTTAACTTTTTGAAACAGATTTTTCTGCAGTGAAGTATTACAAGATGTATGACCTACAGCTGGATTTCCATTTTTTACAGGGTTGAATAAACTTTTCCTGTTAATCTGCTTTCAAATATTTGTCTCTAGCTGAGGAGTGAATGGGAGCATTATTTAGTAATGTTATTGTTCTTCCTCCTGGGCTTACTCCTAAAATGTGCTGAGCGCTCTGGTTTGAATCAAACAAAGCAGTTCAGCAGATAAAAACTTAAGCATTTTTAGGATTGGGGCCTACTGAGCTACTAGGATGACTGACTCTGTAAGATCCATTTAAAAACTCTAAAGAAACTGCTTTGTAAATGGGTATTTCTACAGAATATTTGCAATTCAAATATGTTATTCCCAGACAAATATATATTTTCTTTCCTAGATGCAGTGCAATTTCAGGTCATAGACAACTTGTTGTTTGTCCTGGATAAGGAAGTAAGTATAATTTCACTGATCTGTCTGAAATTGTTTTACAATGATTTTTTTAACTAATGATTTTAAAAAACCTTTTTATAATGTAGAAATATGCCTTTCCTTATAGAGGAGTTTGATCTTGCACTGTGCTTTATTCTTTTGATAGAAATACTTCAAGACCTGGTACACTTATTTACTGTATTGTAAATATATTGGTGTTCTCCTTTTTGGACCTCTCAACCTAATAAAACATGTCTTGATTATGTCAAGAAAGTATGAAGTGGATACCTGACTTTTTGTTTTCTTCTAGAACATTTTGAGCATGTGGGATGTTTATTCTCTTACTTTGATTTGGGATTGGCCTTTAGTTCGTATTGAAGAATTTCTTCTAACTACAGAATCAGATTCTTCTTTAGTCGTAAGGTAAATGAAGAATTATAGTACCATCTTTGGAATATGAAGGGCCTATTACTGCAGGAACTGTCCAACCCTCATTTGACTTCCTGTGTGTCTTGGGGTAATCCCCAGTTGGTGATGTATGACAGATCTCATTTTTGCTTCTCACAGCGTTCCACTGACATTTTTCTAGCTCAGTAAAGCACAATACTGGATCTGCAGCCCAAGTATCCTTGACTTCCTTCCAGAGAGGGTAAAAATGAGGCCTCCTGCAGAGTGACTCTCCTTATTACTATTAAAGCAGTTTAGAACCCTCCCCCTAGAGTTGCAAGCATCATTTTGGCAACACTCTCATCTGCTGGACTGAACACTGGAGTATTGCTCTCAAGACTATGAGATAATAACATTATCCATAATAAATGCTATATAAATTCTAGTTATCTTCAAAGTAGGAAAATAAGTGGTATCTCATTTTGCAGGTTATGAAATTGAGGCACAGAGTTTAGGTGAATTGGCTATACCTACAAAAGAAATTGGTAACAGAGCAGAGATTAGAACACAAGAATTCTAGCTCTTACCATTAGACCATACTTTTCTTCCAAGTTTGCCACCACATGCATGATTTCAAGCTTGGAAATTGAACTCCTATCCTATGTATGGTAACATATTGTGCTACTATAGGGCCATATATTGTAGTACTACAATATCTCAGTTTTCATAGAATACCTAAATTTTACAGATTGTTTCAGTATCTTTTTATAAACTTCATAATTTAACATAAGATTGATTCGGGGTTTTTTTCTTCTTTATAGGCAAGGGACTTCCAGCCTTAAACTAATAACCTTGACAGTACCTGTTAACAAACAGGTACGAATCTCTTTATTTATCTATATTCTGTTTTATTTTGATTACACAGCAGTTGAAAAGCGTGAAGATACGAGATGGCTGATTGTGCATGTAGTCAATAGTTGCCTTTTTCCTCAGTGTTTGCACTAAAAAAACACCAAACTGGTATAAAAAGCAACCGTTATTTTGCTTTCTATTAGTTGCCCAATGTGAACAGGCATTGGAGTTAAGATAACTGAAACAGAATGTTGGAGTGAGATTAGTAGATATGCTTGTTTTTAAAAATATAATAAACATAGATGACATCTTCTAAAACAGTGTTCAACTTTCTCAAATTTTTGGCGTTTGTCCTCTGGGGGGCTCCAAAAAGTGCTCAATAAATTTTTTACCTCATTCTGTAGAAACACTCCAGAAAGAATCCTGCAAATAACTGTGGGGATTAATTTATTTTATCAGGCTGCACCAAATTTTGAGTTCTACATTTACCTTTTTGTTTTTTCCCTTATTTTATAGATGAGAAACCTCATGGTTTTTTCACTGCCTGCAATGCACCTGCTCTATTCTTTGGAAGTATCTGATGTTTCTTCACTGGTTCAAAGTGGAATTAACACAGTATGTTTATATTTCTTTAAAAATTTAAGTGTTTTAATATGTATAACTTCTAAAGCGGTTGCTATGTTTGTTATTTCTTTTAGATTAGAGCCCCAAAAGTGGTAAAAACTATACATTCATATAAGAACAATTCCCTCCCCTGATGATCTTACAATCTAAATTAAACAAAACAAAAAAACCCCATGCCCTAAAAAATAATCCAGAGGACAGAGGAAAGAGATAAATTATACAAACGGTGATCAGGGTGGTGCTGAGCCCATGTCTTGTTAGTTTAATATTTTTATATTATGGGCAGCTGCCAATAAATCTTGCTGTTAGATTTATGGTTTGTGGGGTTTTGTTTTCTTAGCGTAAATAATTTTTTTTTTTTAGGTGACGCTGCTGAGGTAGGTTTTTATGGAAGATTTAATTGATGAGGTGACAGCTTGACAAATGGATTTTTGGAGGGACATTCCAAACACAAAGGGCAGTTTGGAAGAAGGAGCTGAGAGATAGCCAAAGGGTTATCAATGCTTGCGTCACTGGTAGAGTGGAGTGGGTATTGGGAAATGTGAATGGATACCAAGACAGAGGTGTAGGTAGCTGTGCATTACTGTCCTCATTTTCAAGATGCTAAATAAGTTCTAGATTGCCTGTGCAGCACAGTGCGGAACTGGTCAAATGACTCAGGAGTATAATATGTTTGAAGCACTTGGCAAGAAAGATTATTTGGGCCATGGCATTTGGAGACAATAGAGGCTAATATAAAAAGCCAAAGAAGAGGAGATGATGATAGTCAAGGCAGGAGGTCAGGACAGAAATTTTGGCTTTCTAGATGAAGAGGACAGGTTGACTTTTAAAGACGTGAAGGAAAAAGTGACTGTCACGGTTCAGGGCCACTCCACCTGTATGCCCCTCCATGGTCCCTTTGGGCCTCCACTTTAGACTCCTGGCTCTTGGGTAGACAGCCATGCGTCCCTCCCTCCTGCCCGGGTTTTTTCCAGGCTGCACAGTTCCTGCCTACACTGAGATATTCCCAGCGAGCCAGACTGCCTAAACAGGCCAGCATCTGTGCTTCAAATTCTTTCCAGAGGCTATGAACAGCTATAATTATCAGCAGTCACAAGTGACCACACAAACGTAAGCAAGTACGTTTATTTTTAAGGTGAAAACATTAGAGAAAAAACATTAAAAAATAATAAGGGAAACTACACACTTGCTAAAAAGCTTATCAGAGATCACCCCATCCCCGACTCCAACCTCAGGCTCTGGTAGATGTTAGTCCTTTAAACCCCACAACTGTTTTTTTCTTCCCCCATTGTAATAAGTCTCAGATTCAGAACCAGAATAACCATGAATAGTTTGATCTTTTCTTTATATTGCTTGGGCCTTTGATCTTGGCCTCATGTAACAGGTGAACCTCACAGACAAAGCTCCACTCCTGGGGGCATATTTTGAAAAGGCTGGGTTTTTGTATAACCATTGGTGGGCAATTTGCATTCACTTGCCCCTAGATATTTACCAGGAAATTCACTTTACACATATTGTCCCAAATGTCCATTCACACTGGGCATATTGTTCAGTATATTCCTTTGATCATCCAGGCCTTGCATTCCATTTCCCTCAAAGAGGTTACATAAAATCCTGGCCTAAAGTAACACACAAATCATTAATTTAATACATTGGACCTCAAAAATATTTAAACTTAATTCAATAATGCCTCCCAAGGATACTGCAGGAAATTGCCATATCTGTCAGGGTGATATGGCCTGGAAGTGGGGAAGAAGGTGAGGGAGAGGTCAGAAATGACACTACTGTTGAGGGCATGAGTGTTAGAATGAAAGTGTCACCAGTAATTGAGCTGAGGTAATGGGGGGATTTTGGGTAGAAAGACAGAGTTCAGTTTGGGCCATCTTAAGTTTTAGATGGTGGCAACCATCCTGGACAAAATATTAGTGAGACAGCAATAGGTGAGATATTGGGTAAGAGAAAATAAATATTTACATTCCAAATTAATAACCTCTTTCATTATTGTTAGTTGCTTTGTACTGCTTGAGATTTTTTTTTTTTCTTTTTTTTGTAACTTTAGTTTCTAATAATTATCTACTGCAGGATACAATATACTTTTTGGAAGGAATTAATGAAAATCACCAAAAGTAAGTCATATATTTGCATTTAATTAGATTACTGTTATATGGACATGTGTACAATTATTTTATATTCATACACTGTCATAATTCCATAATTGCTTTCAGGTCCCCTGAAGGCCCGGTGTCTGTTTTAGTATTGAGAAGTTTAACAGAAGCCTTGCCGGAAAACAGGTATATTTTCTGTTTTGAAATTTTGCTTTCCCTTTATGTAACTTTGATACCTTATCACGCTTTATTTAATTTCTCTCCCTAGATTAAGTCGTTTACTTCACAAGCACAAGTTTACTGAAGCTGAGAATTTTGCTGTTCAGTTTGGACTGGATGTTGAGGTAAATGACTCATACTTGGCAATAAATTAAGAGATTAATTTGTGAGATTGAATTTATGAACTGAGTTTCTGTCTTTGTTAATTTCTTAATAGGATATAAAAAACATTCAAATTGTGAATTAGCTTTAAAATAAACTGATTTAAGATGAGCAGTTGTGTGTGAAAGAAGTAAATTTTCATCTGACATAACTAATATATCTCTGAACCATTTTTCATAAAGCATGCCTTCTGATGGAGGTTACCCATATAAGCATCAGGGGTGTAGCGCTGCTTGAAGAGCAGCACTTAATGTATGTTGATTAACAATAAAAAGACTAATTGGTTTGAGTCATTGCATTATTATTAGAACTTCCTTGGGATACTGGATCCAATCCTGCAGGGTGCTGAGCTCCCTCAATTCCTATTAGCTATTAGAGACCTCAGCATCTCCCGGGGGAAGCTCTCTTGGCCTTATTCTGAACTTGAACTATTTCTTTTATAGACAGACTGTTCTTAGTTGACAAAAAATCACGTTAGGGCCAATACTGCACTAGCTTTTTCTATGGCAATTCATTGGAGTTTGCCATTTGACTCGGATGGTAGCAGAAGCAGGACTGTAGCACTCGCCTTAGATATGAAATGCTAACTGTTTATGATTAACCAAATTTTCTAGTGGACATATTTTCTGAAATTGATCAAGAGAAATTAGAATTTATCAACAAATAATTTTTTACTTCGAAAGAGAGTGAGTTAATGGGTGATCAAGATAGATGGGATTAGCAGCATGTTTTGATTAGTTAACTTTATAGTTGTATTAATAATGAGTTAAAATAGCCATAGGCGCTTTTTTTTTTTTTAAAGAATTTAATCTTTCCAGGGTCCTGAAGATAAATAGGAGTTTATACAACTTAACTCAATTTTATAAAACATCATATGGAAAAAGCCTAGAGAACTCTATCACCCACCCTGCACTCCTGCGCAAACATGTATAGTTTAGTAAGCCAAGAAGTACCATGATAGTTAGGCACTTCTTAAATGAGGACATTCACCTTATTTGGACCTAGTTTCCTCCAGAATAATATTGTGATCTGACCATGTGATGACCTTTCAACTAGAGAGAGAGAGATTATCTCTTTAAAGCAGTAGGACACTAGTTTTAAAAGTGTCTGCCTTTGTTTTTTAAAACAGCTTGTTTACAAAGTAAAAGCAAGTGCCATTTTAGAGAAATTGGCTTCATCTTCCATTGGGAGTTATGGTCAAACAGTTTGGTTAGATCTTGTGGATGAAGCTAAAGAAAATCTGCATAAAATACAGGTATGTTGCACGACTCTTGTTGCACACATTCAACCAAGCTGAAAGGGAGCCTAGAGTTAAGAATTTTAAACTGTTTCTTTAATCAAACAGGATAACCATTTTGTCGTGAATTACTGCATAAATACTCCATGGCTGACGTATGAAACAACTCAGGAAATGTTAAACTATGCTAAAATCAGAGTAAGTTTTATATGAAATTGCTCATACCAGTACATTTCTGCTCTGTTTTCCCACTTGACTTGAATGACTGTCGCTCTACAAGGGATGTTGCAGCTCAACAAAGAATGATACTGTTTTGGAGGACTGGCCAAAAAATTATGCAGACTAAGGGCTAAGCAAAAGGGGAGATGCTGTTGAGCACACTTTGTTGCTTCTCTATGCTAGGGTAAAGCATATTCCCAGTTAACACTTACTGTCACCAGCAAGCATTCCAGACACATTGCCTAATATGAAAATCATTTCTGCTTGTGGATGTGGTGTGTGGACTAGTTTTCTAGCTGACTTTCCTTATGCTCTTGAGTGTTGTGAAGGGATCCTTTTCCTCTTTCCCCTGCACAAAGAGCAGGACAGGGTTTCGTTTGCACATTGGAAACCAGGATTTAGTCTTGGGCGCAGCAGGTTTACCAAGCCCTTTGCATGGACTGAAAACTAAACACTTATTTGAATTTTTCATTCTTTTCACATTCCAGACTTTCCTGCCTTATTTAAAAGAACCAGGTAGATGTATTATGGCCCTGATCCTGCAAACACTGCATACATGTAGAGCCCTGTTTAGATACTTTTTGCAGATCGGATACACGTTTGTGTATCTGCAGATATCCACTGATATCTGCGGATTTGCAGGACTCTACACTGGGGGCTGGGCTAGGCTCCGAGGCATCCTCCTGCCAGAGCCTGGTTGGGGAGAGCCATATGGGCAGCTGTGGGGAGCCTGTGTGGAGTCACTGACCCTCCACCTGTCTTAGGCTGGGCAGAGAGCCTGGAGGGCGGGGATATGGCCGGGGGCTGCTCCCCTGCCCACACCCTCCTCTGTTCCCCCACACACACTCCACGGGCAGGTGGACGGTCCACCACGGTTCCCTGGCTGGGCTCCTCGCTGGCCTGGGAGTGGGGAGACCTGTGGAGCTGCCTGGGGGCTGCTTGGGCCCCCAGCCCAGGGCAGGTGGAAGGTCCGCCACGGCTCCCCATGGCTGCCTGCCTGGTTCTGACTGTGGTCGGGCTGCGGCTCCAAGCCACCCCCTTCCCTGCACGGATACAAAATTTGTATCCACATCTGTCCTGCTATCCGCAGAAATGGTCCACGGATATAAAGTGGATACCTGTGAACTTGCAAGGCTCTACATACATGCAGAGATCCTGTGGAAAGATCGAGAACTTGCAGGATCAAGTCCTTGATTTATGAAGATACTAGTTTGTTAGTGTTTACATTAAAATTCTACAGTGCTGTGCAATATCTGATACATTATGCATCAACAGTATTGTCAACTATTGTGTGTTAATACATTCATTTCAGATCTTGAAGAGAGATGACAAAACGATTGCTTCCTTATCTGATGGGGTTCAAGTGTCCATAACAGAAGTAAGAGAACAAATAAAAATTGCCTTAATTTTAAAAATGTGTTAACTTCCTTTAAACAGTTAGGCAATTTTAAAAATTGGATTAATGTCTAAATGTCTTAAAAATTTAATCTAAAAACACTTAAAATGAGATGAGATCCTGATACAGATATTGCTTTCAGAATGAAATGCTTCCTCTTCCTATAGAAATGAATGGTTCTTGAGTACTCTAGAAGCTAGAGAGATCAATCTGATGTTTGTCTCTTGAATTTTTAATGTTCTGAAGGAGCTTTTAAACAACTATAAAATGTTTGTGTTTATTAAGCCCTGTTGCAGCTAAAATGGTATTCTGACAGTGTACAGGAAGTGGAGTGTAAGCCATTTATCGTCTTGAATTTTTGGAATAATATGTACTACGTAAATTGTCCTGCTTGACTAATTGGTTAGAGATTTTGGAAACCACCTGTACCTATCATTTTTATATTGGTTTTTCTTAACATCACTTTCTGAATAGCTAGAGTTTTCCCTTCAACTAAAATAACTCCTTTATCTCTGTACAGGTACTGAGAGCTCAAGCAAGGCTAACTACTTTCTATGGAGCCTTTGGACCAGAGAAATTCAGGTTTCCATTAAAAAAGTTTTCTTTTTATGTCGGGCTTTCCACTTGGTGTCTCCTCCTTCATTCATACTTTTACTCTCTCACTCCACCCCCAGAGCAGGTAGTGAGAAAGGAGCAGAGCTCCACTCGTGTCCCTAACATGACAGCTGAGGTAGCACAAAAGAGAGGGAAGTAACCTAGCTCCAGTGGGCTGCAGTAAGCTACTTCTGCCTCCAGGAGCATGTGGGAGAAAAAAAAAGGAATTGTGACCATCAGTCATAGTTCCTTTACTCTGAATCTCAATTTTTCCCCAGAACTGCTCATGGTGTTAGCCAAAGGCTCAATCTAGTATGTCAGCCTTTTTCCTTTTCTTCTATGGTCTTGTTTAATTTCCTATCTGCATAGGAGGTCAGCCTGCTCTGCTGTTTGTCTCCTTGATTGATTTATTTATTAATTACAAGCAAATTAAACAGAAAAATGTGTATCTTCCTTGTATGTGGGGTCTAATTTTCCCTCTATGCAACCATTAGGTTGGTGGTAGTTCTGCCACACACGAAGGGGGAAATGCACACTGCAGCTTTTTTTTGGACATTAGTATTCATTCCTTCACTGGGCTCATGATATACCACCAAGTAGCTGTTTTGTGCCTCCTTGCAAAACAAAAACTGAGGAGGCCAGAAGGGAGCGTACAAAGTAAACCCTGGCCATTTGAACCAGAAGAGAACTTAAGTCAAGCCTACATAGTGAAAATATGTAACCTAGATTTTTATGGTGCAGATGCTGTATTTTAAGCATTATTTAGCAGAAAATTGGAATTTGTGGATGTGTCATAGAAGAGAGATGATTTTTCAAAAACCTATATTCACTTTACCACTATCTCTGTTCTATAAAAACTTGGTGGAACATGTGTATGTATTTTAAATACTTTACATGAAAGCCTAAAAACACTTTTCCTCATCACACTCCTAGTGGAATTGCTTGGACTGAATTCTTGAATAATGAAGACAGTTTCAAGAACATCCTTTTTCAGCTAGAAGGAGGCAATCTTCCTTGTGCGCAATACCTCTGGCTTAGGCATCAGGTATGAAGTCAAGTGTTTTTTTAAAATCTCTGGTTTCAGAGTAGCAGCCGTGTTAGTCTGTATTCGCAAAAAGAAAAGGAGTACTTGTGGCACATTAGAGACTAACCAATTTATTTGAGCATAAGCTTTTGTGAGCTACAGCTCACGAAAGCTTATGCTCAAATAAATTGGTTAGTCTCTAAGGTGCCACAAGTACTCCTTTTCTTTTTTTAAAATCTGTTGTTCTAGAAAGCCCAATATTAAACACCTCCTTGATGAGTAGAAAGTCTGAGAGAATCCCATCTTTGATGAGGCTGACTTACGTTATCCGATTTCCTTTGCGTTCTGAACTTGTTACTGGTTAGACAAATTAATTTCTGTTGTAACATTACAGATAAGTCCATTTTGGGGGATGCCAAAGCCATGAAAGATGACATTTTTGGGACTCTGTTAGGCTTGCTGTCTCGTGTTTACCTTCTCAGGGGCCATGAATCTTGCTCACTAACAGAATTTTTAAGGCTTGCTTAAGACTTGACTGCTGCCTTGAAAATGCTTTGAAAACAGCTATGTGGATTGAGATGTAACAAATCCAAAATGCTGGCCACAAGGTATTGAATTTCCCATTGTCTTGCTGGAGAGAGCTAGAGATCCATAACTTTTTGGTTTTCTAAAGCAACAACATTGTAAGCCCATTTCTGCTTCCACTGAAGTTTGTGGCAGCAAGATTGTGTTCTATATGTTGTGATAAATTCACTTCACTTAGATTTTGTTTAACTTGACTACACTTTTTAACATGACATGTTTTCATATCACTGAATGGCCAAACTCTTCAGTAATATAAAAAGCCGAGTTAGAAAGAGCAGTATCTTTATTATATAATAGCATATGCTATAATAAAAACATAATTGTTTTGCTTTTTATATCTTAGGCAGATTTTGAAAGCAGCTTTGATGTGAAAATGCTGGAGGACCTGCTTAACACAATCTGTGCTACCATTCCTGTAAAAGAACTGTGTCTGTGGTTTAAAAATGTTGTGATTCCTTTTGTAAGGAGGGTTGTGCCAAAAGGACAGGTAAAACTCTTAAAAGAAACATCCATGCAGATGACTTTTATATTTTTTTTTTTTTTCAGATTAAGGTACAGTTATATGCAAGCCTCTTGCAGAAATGGTATTTTTGCTACTCAGAAAAGCCATTTCTTTAATATTGTGACTTTCTATAGTTTGTTTCAAAAATTAATAATTTTACTTCATATTATTGTAAATGTTTTTCTTTAACACAACATTTTAATCATTATGTATTTCAGAAAATATTAGCAAAATGGCTGGAACAAGGAGCCCGAAATCTTGAATTAACTGATAAGGTAAAGTATCAGGGGGGTAGCCGTGTTAGTCTGTATCCACAAAAAACAAGGAGTCCAGTGGCACCTTAAAGGCTAACAGATTTGTTTGGGCATAAGCTTTTGTGGGTAAAAAAAACCACTTCTTCAGATGCATGGAGTGAAAACTACCTTTTCTAACTTTACTAATTTTCACTCTGTGAATCTGAAGTGTTGTTTTACCCACAAAAGCTTATGCCCAAATACTTTGTTAATCTTTAAGATGCCACCGCACTCCTTGTTGTTTCTGATAAAGTAAAGTATATTTATGCTGAAAAAAACCTTGTATTTCTACACTTGTACTGATAGTCTCACTAATTTCTAATATTTTGGTTAGGTAAATTGGCCAGAAAATGGACTTCAAATGGCAGAGGTGTTTTTTACAAGTAAAAATCCAGGTGAACTGGGCCTGGCATCTTCCTGGCGTTGGATTCCCTTGGTAAGGAGTATAGTTAATTGATAACACTACATTGCTGACTAAATATTTACATTACTGGGACAGATCTTTACATGTAGTCTTTTTATAATATGATTGCTAAGACCCAGTAATAGCAATCAAATACATTCTTTTGGTGAGGGAAGACTAATTTTAGGGAAATGAGGAATTAAGTTCCTATCTTCCTTTGTCTTATCTTTTAGCTGTGTTAACAAAATGTCCTTTTTGCTAGCCTTAACACGTTTGCAGTTCCGAAATTGGGATGTAACATGTCTCTCCCTAGCCCATAAGGGGGCAGGGGGGGAATTACTTATAGCATGTCAAAGTTCCTGACTGATCTTAACATTTACAACAAATCTTTTGACACATTCTGAACTTGTTTGTGATTATACAAACCAAATCAATTATGGTAGCTCTGACAGTTTGTTGCTGTCTCTTCAGCAATACAACATATTTTTGCAGTTTCAGTCACTTTTATTGTGTTAGTCTGAGGTGCCACAAGTACTCCTTTTCTTTTTATTGTTTTGTGACAAATCATAACACTTAGCAAATTCCTGTGTTCAATAAAGTTGAGAATCTCACTCTTGCCATAAATCCCTATATATGAAGGTAGTAAATATACTATAGTATAATTTTGTATAGTAGCTGCAATATAACATTACTACAGAACAATTTATGGCTTTAAAAAAAAACCACATTATCAGGAGGACATAAACCTATTAGCAAGACATGGAAGGCTACCGTGTGGTGAGTGCTCACCAGTCAGGTTCAGGGACCAACTCAGGCACACAGATATTAATGATGGACAGCAATACAAAATTGTCAGATAGAAATAAAAAGTGAGTTCTTCTTCTTCCCCTCTTCTAGAGCCTTCTGGGTGCAGTGAAGAGGGACGATATGGTGTTTGCTACTCTCTCCCCAGCCTCTTTTTGTTTTGAATCCTACTCCTACATTAATAATTCTGGTATCTGTCAGCTTTTCTTAGCAGCAGCATGAAATTGATATGGTTCTTGAGAGTGTCACTGTAGAAAGAGAAGGCCCTGAAACATAAATTCTTGTATCAGAGGCCCAGTCTAAGGCTTGAAGCCTGAATCAAAGTAAAGCCTGAACCAAAGTACTTCCAGGCAGTGATAAGCAAAGCTGGGCTGTGAGCCAGAGGCAGGTCCCACTCTCAGAAGTTGGCAAGAAAAGGTTGTTAGAGGCATGTGCACACACACACACTAAGTGCTAATGAGAGGAACTTGTGCCAAGACGGTGGCAAGACACTCCACAGAGATAACAAGGAACAGGCAGGTATATCTTAAAGACAGGGTCAAAAGGATAACATGATGGATAGATTCATTTGAACTATGATGAGTAATCAGTCCCACAAAGGTATAAAAGTAGGTCCCAGAGCGCATATCTTTGACCAGCCTAGGGGGCAGTGGAGTGTCTTGCCACTGACTGAGCTGTGTCCATTGCCAGAGTCGTAGTATGCCCTGTAGAGGCTATAGGGAACTATTACTATGCTTCATTTGACAATAAACCTGGCTCAGGTTCCTTCGTACCTTACTAGAGTCTGGTTTTTGGGGGTTCTCTCAGGGTCTGCTATGTTAGCTATCTGCACAGAGCTGGAGCAGCACACAGAGGGAACACACACGCAGCCAACTGTTATCAAACAAGAGCGGAGCACCACACCAGTAGCTACCGACAGTCACTGCTGACTAGAAATGGTGAAACTAATTAGTCTTGTTTAACTTGTTGCTGTTTGCCAAAGTTCTGGACCATGGCAAAGGCAATGAACATGCCTATTTGTAGAGGCAGAAAGTGACACTGAATTGGCTTACTCTTTCAAATGTAAGCTGAATGTATCTCGACAAAAGACAGACAAACTTAGTAGATTTTAAGCTTTCATTAAAACAAACATTCCACAGAATTAAGACTCCCCCCCTCCTCCCCATGCAATGGGGGTGTAGGCGCAAGTAGCTTTTTCAAATCATGGGTTAGTCCATGCAAATAAAAGTAAATTTATGTAGGTTATAGTCATATGTATTCTATAGATACAGTAGCACCTGTAAATATGGTGGGACAGGTGACAAGAAATAAAGTGCAAAGCAAACCAACTGCTCATTGCAAAAGCTGAAAATGTGGAAACTACAGTAGAACACAGTAATTGTCAGAGCTGCTGTCTTTAAACCGTCTGAGCCCTACATGTTAAATGCTCAATGAAAAGCAGATGAATTGTCTCTTGCCGCTCCTGATATGTCCCCTTTTCAGACTATGGGCTGACTTTTTAAATTGTATGTTTTTTATGAAAAAAATAGCAGTTCTACAAAGACCTTCACGTAATACGCAAACTTCAGACAATTATCGATAAGTTCCTCAGGAAATTTTTCTCTATGATGTTTCAGAAGTGTGGTGATTGTGAAGAGGTGCATCGGTTAAAGAAGCTGGTGAATGATTTACAAGAATTGGTAGATCTCTACAGAAAGTACAGCTGCAAACTAGCGCTGTGTGATTTTGAAAAGGTAGTATTGCAGGCTTATTAAAAATAATATCTGAGAACTGTCTGTATGGTTGGCATGTCAAAAGTCACCGAGCCAGAATAGTTCTGTGGATTATTGAGCATAGGATTTCAAGCCAATAATCCCTGCTCTGACACTGACTTTTTGGTTTGTGTACACTTTATGGCATGTACAGTACACTCAGCTAGCCTGGGTATAAATACCAGCTTAGATGGTGAGGCACTGCTTAAGTGTGTAGAGTACAAACACACCAAACCTTTCTACAAGCCCGAACACTGCCTCCCACATCTACAGTGCTATTTTTAGCAGTATAGTGACCCGCAGCCTCCCCCCATCCAGAACTTTTCACTGCTGCACGTAACTATGCACCAGTGTGGACACAGCCCACGTTTAACTGCAGCATTGGCCACCCTCCTGCATCAACAGGTGAGTGAACTTGATGGGGCCAGCAATGAAAAGGACAGTCCCAGTAGCAAGGGAGGGAGACACTCACCAAACAACAATAGGTAGTGCCTCCCCCTGGGAATCTGAGGCACCCATTGGCCGGCTGTGGGAGAGGAGTGCTGCTTGGCCAGCATTTCCCAGAATTTAGCCCAGTTCAGGGGCCATGTGGAGCCTCTTTTGGCTCTCTGCCAGCAGCCCACTCTACCACTCAAACTAGGAATAAGAACCTAGCCTGACAGATGCTGTGGGTCTAGCCAGTCAGCTGTTTAGGGGGGGTAAGGGATGAGGTTCTTCCCATATGCCCATTAGCAAAGGATCAAGGAGTTTTCCTTGCAGCACTTTCAAGCCACAGTGGGTTGAGTAGGAACACACTTGGTACCTGTAGTCGATTGCTGCTGACTCACCAGCATGGCACCTCCTTCTGGTCAGTCCAGGAATGAGCTTATCTAGCTCAGGAGCACCCTCCTCTGGCCAGTTTCTCCCTGCCCTTACCTGCCCCTCTGCAGTCCCTTTATCTCCACCATGTATAGGCCCCACATTCCTCCTGGACCACAGTGCCCCTTACCTTGGGGTGCTGCCCCTCACCCAGGGAACCCCACTCCCCTGAGACCACCTCACCTCAGTGACACACTGCCAGTCCTCATCTAGCCCCTTTATTCAGGGGCAAACTGCAGTCTGCAATGGCCACTCACCATTGGCTAGGGGGTTGGACCTGCTGCCTTTCCTTGCAGCCCCAGTACCTCCTTAGGCCTTCCTGTCAGGCCTCAGCCTGGGAGGTCACCAGGCCTGAGCTCCCCAGCTCAGCTTTCCCCTTCCCCAGCACTGCTCTGTTGAAGGTACCCTGTGCTCCCAGTGCAGTCCTTCCTCTCCTAAGGCTGGAATGAGACTGCCTGCCTCCTAGCTCACAGCCCTTTTTATACCAACCCTACCAGGCCTGGATTGGCTGCTACCTGCCTTCACCTGATTGGCCTCTTGGGGCAACTCTTTCCCAGAGCTGGTTTTAACCCCTTTCTCCCCAGAGCGGGGTGCTCGCCCCTCTACAGTACCTAACAGGAGTTGTTTATTCATCGCAACTTGCGTTGGGTTTCTAGTGCAGTTAAGAGAATACTGTGAACGGTTCCCAGAGGTAAAAGACCTGGGATTTTGGTACTGGGCCTCGGGCTCAAGTGATAGGGTGAGACCTAGTGGCCTTTGCGGTCCAAGGTCAGACCTTGTGACCCTTGAGGGCCAAGGTCCTCACCCTACTACACCCTCTGTCTCCCTCGTGGTGGGGAGGGTGATGAGACTTGGAGCTCAGGCCTGAAAGATTGGCTGAGTAGAGCTTACCCTGTCTTATGGGTTATGTAGTAAGGAGCCCTGTAACCCCTGCACTGGAACCAATTAAATGCCTGGTATAAGAGAATATGGGTGATGGGCAGGTAGCGCCCCTCCATTGTGTTAAAGTTGTGACCTGCTGCTTAATTCCATGCATGTGTCTGTCCTCATTTTGCCACTGTGTCCATATCAAGTAGCTACATGTACCCTACATGCTGCTGCAAGTGTAGACAAGGCCTTTGACTTTGGGTAGATCATTTAATCTTGCTGTGCCTTGCTTTCCCTATACATAAGAATGGCCATACTGGATCAGACCAAAGGTCCATCTAGCCCAGTATCCTGTCTTCAGATAGTGGCCCCTGCTAGGTACTTCAGAGGGAATTAATAGAACAGGTAATCATCAAATGCTCCATTCCCTGTCACCCATTCCCAGCTTTTTGGAAACAGAGACTAGGGATCCCATCCCAGTGAATAGCCATTGATGGACCTATCCTCCATGAATTTATCTAGTTCTTTTTTGAACCCTGTTATAGTCTTGGCCTTCACAACATCCTCTGGAAGAGAGTTCCACAGGAATAATAATATTAAACCACCACAAAA
This sequence comes from Eretmochelys imbricata, assembly GCF_965152235.1. Lineage (NCBI taxonomy): Eukaryota > Metazoa > Chordata > Testudines > Cheloniidae > Eretmochelys > Eretmochelys imbricata. The sequence goes on from NC_135586.1 coordinate 27,255,073, forward strand.
GGGTGTCATGAAGTATGTTTATTGCATGGAAATGCTTTCAAGATATAAACTGCTATATATATGTGATTAGGCATCGTCCCTTCCCCTATTAGTTTACAGTTTCTGATAGTGTCTATTGGGTGACAGTACAAGCTTGTAGTGGAGGAGAAATCAAAAGTTTAGCTCAACACAAGAAGGCTTTGTGGAAGAAGTCTGTAGGGGGGTTGGTTTTCTTTGGGCTGGGCAATGAACGTTAGGGCCTGAAGTTTTTCCTTATACTTCAGTGGGCATTGGATAAGGCCCTTAGAGAAATGAGGGAAGAATGCTGTTCGTTGTGCTACTCTAACATGCTCTGGAGCTTGTGTTTTTGTAACTGTTTTTCTGCCCCCTAGGAGAATGCAAGTACAATAGTATTCCGCATGTTTGATAAAGTTTTGGCACCAGAGCTCATTCCATCCATTTTGGAGAAGTTTATAAAGCCATACATACGGGAACATAATCTACAACAGGATGAACTTCTCTTGCAGTATATAAAGGTATCCATTTTCCCTCCCTTTTTAAAGGGATGTTATTTTAGGCAAGAAGTCAAGGATGATTGTTTGCTATATACTCTTACAATTTAGGGCCAGCTTCTGATATCCTTGAATGAAAAAATCTGGTCCTTAGTGTTGTTTAAATTATGGAATGCTCCTGCCATAATTCTGAATGTTTAATATTAAACTTTATTTATCAAAATACTCAGGACTTGCTAGAACGTTGTTGTACACGATCTACATCCGTGTTTGAAACTGCGTGGGAGGCAAAGGCAATAGCTGTCATTGGCTGCATATCTGATACAGATGTAAGTACATTAAATAAATGTACAAATGGATTTTAAGCTTGTTTGTTATGTTATGAATGAAAAAATGATGTTTATATTCAAGAACAGAATACATTGCGTGGTAGGAGTAAGGGATGGGCCAAATACCGTCCTGCATTTCAGTCAGTCCTAAGAGGATTCTTTGCTTCATCTGGTGCCTTTTCCCTTTCCCTTTAGTTAAGGCTGGTTTTTTTTCTGCTTTCTCGCTGTCCTGGGTAGTTATACAAGTGGCCTTTTGCAAGGTGCAGAGCACCCTCGATTTTCATGATTTCAGGGGGGGAATCACAGTGGTGCCATTTTGGAGAGCATCCAGTGTGGTTGTGCATTGCATTATCATTGAGCCACCAGGATTACCTCAGTCACCATGGCTTTGTAGTTTTAGGTTTATCTTTTAGAAGAGTTGTTTCATTATCAGCAATTCTTTTTCTCGTATAATACTATGTTAAGGTACATATACATTTTTTGAAGCATTGCAGGAGCAACTTCCTGAGTCTTTTAGTAATCTAACAACAATTAGACCTACCTTCAAGAACTTTATACAACCTTGTAGCACACCTTGCATGATTTAATATTTTATTTAAAATTTTTGGAAGAAGCTCTCTAATCCCTTTTAATAAGGTTGCCAAAAGACAGAAACGTAGAAAAAAATAAAGCATACATCTTAGAAAACTATAAAAATATAAAACACAGCTATAACATCAATGGGAGTTCTGCATGCGGAACTCTAATAGAATTGGGCTATAAATTATTCCGATAGTTTGAAGGCTTTCAGGGTGTGTCTGTGTTGTGTAAAACTTGGGGATACCTCCTTGTATGAATGGAGTTTGGGAAGGGAGAAACCTTCCATATCTAACTGAGTCATGGGTAAACTATACTTGAAGGATTTATATAATATAGAGCTTTGTTTTCATAGAAATTTGGATTTCTTTGCAGCTGATATTTGATGCAGTACTGCAGATAATGCACGGTGCTGTGGTGCCTTGGAGTGCCGCTGTGGAGCAGCTAGTGAAGCAGCATTTGGAAATGAAACATGTCAAGTAAGGGAACATTACTTAACTCCTAACACCTATCTCTTCAAAATCTTGTAAGATATTTTACTCGTTTGTTTGTTTGTTTTTTCTTTCAATTAGAATTCAGGGTAGAACTCTTTTACCTTTATTTTTAAAAAATTATGCAGTAAGAAGAAGCAAAGCTATTAATAATAGTGACACATCTATTTGTAGAGTGAAGTTATTGCAGGAAAGTTCCAGACTTATGGAGATGAAGAAGCTGTTACGGGGCTATGGAATAAGAGATACTAATCTTTTAAAGGACAAACAGATGATAATGGTAAGTGGAGAGATACTATTTTTATTTATATTTTTACTTTGCTTCTATAATATATATTCAAATAAAGATTACTAGGCTGCACAAGGCTTTGAGTATTTTGACAAGACTTTAGGGGCCAGACTTTGAAAAGCTCTTAGCACCCAGCAGCTCCCATTGTTCTGTTATTTCTTTTGAAAAGTCTGGCCTCTTCCTTTAGATAGTCTAAATGAGAGCCGAGCTCTACTGAAAAAAATCAGACCACACAAAGACAATCCAGAACAAGTAAAAATAAAATCAGCAAAGTAAATGTAACTTTTAGTCCTCATTCTCCTGCTTTTGGGAGACAGGAAAATTTAAGAACTACTAAAATGGCTTGTTGGCTGGATTAGAAGTGAGCATTTGTAGTCTACTGTTGAGACATGTTCAGAAAGGTGCTTATTAGTTCTTTCCATTGTTTAATGCTACCACAGGCTATTATCCTGTACAAAGGAACCAAACACAAATAATATGAATGAGATGGTTACAAAAGAAAGAAAATGTAGTCCTGCATTTTCTAATCCAAATGGGATTTTGTAACTACCTGTGGTTTGGTGCACTGTCCTTTTTCTTAATGAGATGCTTGGTAAAGAAAAACTCTATTCAATACAGATCTCTGCAAAGTATTTGAAAAGCAGTCTTAGTCTGCTTCCTACCCCCACCCGCCCCAATGCATCAGCGGCTATTCTCAGACAACTAGAGATTAGATCTTTAGCATTTCTCATGTCCCTTGGGCTCTGTCTACACTTATGGCGAGGTGTAGAATACAGACACTGAACACACATGTGGCCATGGCCACTGGAGGCCTATAGTGAGAATGCTTAATCAGGCAAACTGCAAAGAATAGGGCAAACAACCTCAAGACTGGTGGTTTATTCTATAATTAGGGCCCCACCAAATTCACGGCCATGAAAAATGCGTCACGGACCATGAAATCTGGCCTCCTCCTGTGAAATCTGGTCTTTTGTATACTTTTCCCCTATACTTACAGTTTTCATGGGGGAGACCAGTGTTTCTCAAATTGGAGGTCCTGACCCAAAAGGGAGTTGCAGGGGGTCGCAAGGTTATTTTAGGGAGGTTGCAGTACTGCCACCCTTACTTCTGCACTGCCTTCAGAGCTGGGCAGCTGCAGAGCAGCGGCTGTTGGCTAGGCACCCAGCTCTGAAGGCAGTGCCCCATCAACAGCAGTGCAGAAATAAGGGTGGCAATACTGTACCATGCCACCCTTACTTCTGCGCTGCTGCCTTCAGAGCTGGGCAGCCAGAGAGTGGTGGCTGCTGACTGAGGGCCCAGTTCTGCAGGCAGCAGCGCAGAACTAAGGGTGGCAATACCATACCATGCCATCCTTTAATGTGGATAAATGTAAAGTAATGCACGTTGGAAAAAATAACCCCAACTACATATACAATATGATGGGGGCTAATTTAGCTACAACTAATGAGGAAAAAGATCTTGAAGTCATCGTGGATAATTCTTTGAAGACGTCCACGCAGTGTGCAGCAGCAGTCAAAAAAGCAAACAGGATGTTAGGAATCATTAAAAAAGGGATAGAGAATAAAATGGAGAATATCTTATTGCCCTTATATAAATCCATGGTACGCCCACATCTTGAATACTGCATACGGATGTGGTCCCCTCATCTCAAAAAAGATATACTGGCATTAGAAAAGGTTCAGAAAAGGGCAACTAAAATGATTAGGGGTTTGGAACCGGTCCACTATGAGGAGAGATTAAAGAGGCTAGGACTTTTCAGCTTGGAAAAGAGGAAACTAAGGGGGGATATGATCGAGGTATATAAAATCATGAGTGGTATGGAGAAAGTGAATAAGGAAAAGTTATTTACTTGTTCCCATAATATAAGAACTAGGGGCCACCAAATGAAATTAATGGGTAGCAGGTTTAAAACAAATAAAAGGAAGTTCTTCTTCACTCAGCGCACAGTCAACCCGTGGAACTCCTTGCCTGAGGAGGTTGTGAAAGCTAGGACTATAATAGGGTTTAAAAGAGAACTGGCTAAATTCATGAAGGTTAAGTCCATTAATGGCTATTAGCCAGGATGGGTAAGGAATGGTGTCCCTAGCCTCTGTTTGTCAGAGGGTGGAGATGGATGGCGGGAGAGAGATCACTAGATCATTACCTGTTAGGTTCACTTCCTCTGGGGTATCTGGCACTGGCCACTGTCGGTAGACAGGATACTGGGCTGGACGGACCTTTGGTCTGACCCAGTATGGCCATTCTTATGTTCTTACTTCTGCACTGCTGCTGACGCTGGCTCTGCTTTCAGAGCTGGGATCCCCACCATCAGTCACCGCTCTCCAGATGCCCAGCTCTGAAGGCAGCGCTGCTGCCAGCAGCAGTGCAGAAGTAAGGGTAGAAGTACCGCTACCGCCCCCCCCCCCCCGCACATGAAAACCTTACGACTGCCTCTCCCCCACTTCTCCTTTTCGGGTCAGGACCCCTACAATTACAACACCGTGAAAATTCAGATTTAAATAGCTGAAATCATGATTTTTTTTATTTTTTTTTTAAATCATATGACCATGAAATTGACCAAAATGGACCATGAATTTGATAGGATCCTATCTGTAATTAGATTTTACCAAGCCAGTAACTAAATAGCTTCTGTAATGCTTACTGGTTATCAAGAAGCCAAAATACAGTTCCCTTTAAGCATTCCAACCTTTGGCTCCCCTCCAGACAGTCAAGTCTAATATAGTGAGGGTTACTGAAAGCCTTATTTGCCATATATGAAGTTCTACCAATCCCAAGAGATCAGATACATTACCTACCAGGTCAGTGAATATTTCAGATCTTACCCACGTACATGCTTACAGCCAATCCTTATTAACTAAATCTAAAATTTATTAATAAAAAGTACTGTGATGGTTAAAGATCATTATACATACAGATATGAATACAGTTCTTAGGTCAGTTTCATAGCAGAAGTGGTGAGGTTGCTGATTTGTAAAAATCCTTTTAGAATCAATTTAAAAGGTTATAGTCCAATAGGCTGTCCATGTGCATAGTTTTTTCAAATTCTTCCTTGAGAAATTGCAGAGATAATCCAGAGTAGACCTGGAGACCTCAGTCTTGTGACTTAGACTTTCCGTGACAAAATTTAAGCAGATCTGAGATAAAACAGGATCAGGTACGACTTCCTTTCTAGTGGAAGCAAGCTGTGGTCACAGCAGGGCTTCCTTGGCTGAAGAATAGGTAATGTATATTGTTGCTTTGAAGCTAATTCCTATTTCCTAGGCTTACACCAGAAACTAGTTGCATTCATTAGCACAGCATTTCCCAAACTGTGTTCCACGGAACACTGGTGTTCCACACAATGTGAATAGGTGTTCCGTGAAAGAATCTAGAATTTAATTTTGACCCTTGCACTTGATTTTTGTACTACTTTATACGTGCTTTCCAGTTAGAAATTGTTAGTTCAAGTTATTTTAAATTTGTATTTTTGCTTTGTTTTATAAAATAAAATATATTTGAGCATAAATAACGCAATTTTTTATTTGAAAACCAAACGACTACAAAATAATATAAGTGTTCCGTAATAGGCTAAAAAGTGTTCCGTGGCCAAAAAAGTTTGGGAAACGCTGCATTAGCATAAGACAATTAACCATCAGACAGTTCACAGGTAGTCTACTACAAATTTCAAAGACAAATGAAGACAATTATATTACACCACACGTTCCATCTAAATATTAATATCCCCTTTTGATTTCTGAATCAATAGAATATAGTCATGAAACATCATTGACAGGAACAGAAGTTTAGCATCTGCAAGCTAAATTAGATCACTTTGTTAAACTTCTAAGAAGATATAGGTAAACACAAATAAATACAATTAGTATCTGTTCTTAATTCTCTAACAATACAGGCCTACATTTCAAGGACTGTAGTCTATTTAACATGGCTTTTCTAACTATCCACAAAGAATGGCCCTGTTTACCATTTCAGTACTCTTCTAATATGTCCTTAAAGGTTATGTTTGGGTCATGCAGCCTGCTGGTTGTTTTAACCCTTGCTGGCTCAGCATCACAGCCCAGCTAAGACGGGTATAAATAGCAGTGTAGTTGGTGAGGCACTGCTTAGGCAAGTAAAATCCAGATGCACTAGAACTTTACGGTATGTACCCTGCATGGCTCTCTACATGCCCAGGGACTGCCTCTCACATCTACACTGCTATTTTTAGCAGCGTAGTGTACTGCTGCCTCCCTGATGCCAGAGCTTTTCCCTGCTGTAATGAAAGGCTCCAGCATTGGGGAAAAGCTCAGGCAGGGAGTCAAGGCCCTGGCAGTTCTACTTCTAAACATTTCCAGCAAGATTTAGTATCCATGTCTGTTTTCTTGTTTCAGAGACTCGTGAAATACATTCTTAAACAAGATACCCCTACTTCTTTGGAAGATGCTTTGAACATTGTAGCAGCATACATGTTGCCAAGTGTGGAAGTCTATATTTTGAGGATGGTGGACCTGATTGATCGAGATAGGGTATGAAAGTTTTAAGAGTCATTTGGTCTCTACATTTAAAAATACTTGGGGCCTATTTTTCAGAACTGTGCACAGTTACTGCAGTTTGACAAACATCTGTGTATGCAATTCATTCAATCATACTACTAACACTGGTTGTAGCCAGTATGATAGTATTGAAAATCAAGCCTATATATATAGACTTATATATGAGTAAATTAAATTTATCATGGTTTTCCATGAACTAATGCATAGTCACTGAAAGCATGTGTACACTACAGAAACTACCATGTTTTGACATAAAGTGTAAAACATGGTAAATCCTCCTTCATTCACTGTCAGAAAGGATGAAAACAGTGTATGCTAAAATAAGGTATGCTAGAAATCTTCTAAGAAGCTTTTCTGCAGTTGCTGTTGAGTGTGGTTGACTTTCTCCAAGCCAGCAAGAAAAAAAAAAGTCATTTCTGGCTTGGCAGAATTGCCATATTTGACACAAAAAGAAAAGGAGGACTTGTGGCACCTTAGAGACTAACCAATTTATTTGAGCATAAGCTTTCGTGAGCTACAGCTCACTTCATCGGATGCATACCGTAGAAAATACAGAAGATGTTTTTATACACACAAACCATGAAAAAATGGGTGTTTATCACTACAAAACCAGTCAGTTTCCATGTTTTAAAGAGAGCCTAAGAGTTGGAGTATGTCACAAACCATTTTTTGTGGGAAGGGGTATTGAGCAACTCTACTAGCACAAACACCCTCCTTCTGCATCCCTGTGACTAGCAAGTGGTTTCCTCTTCTGCAGAGCTGTCTGACTGGCCATTTTAGGTCACAGTTCACCAAAGCACTTAAGCATATCCTTAAGTCCTATTGATGTAGTGGAGCTCAGGAATGTGCTGAACCTTCAGCATGCATTAGTAGGGAATTCAAGGCTTTAGTACTGCTGCATTATGATAGGAGACTGTTTAGTCATTGAATTGCTGGTCACCTTTATCTATGATTTAAGGCTAAGATTTTGTCATGGTTATTTTTAGTAAAAGTCACGGACAGGTCACTGGCAATAAACAAAAAATTCATGGAAGTCGTGACCTGTCTGAGACTTTTGCTGCTGCAGCTCCATGGTTTCCCCCGCCACCGTGGTGACGGGGAGTTGTGAGGTTCCCCTTCTGCCTGCGGCAGCTGGAAGCTCCAGGGTGAACATATTTCCCAAAGAGAAAATGGGACGCCCTGAGCCACTCACCAGAGGTTTCCCCTTTCCCCCTGCACAAGGCTGTCACCTATCACTGGAACCTTGAGGAGGTTTCCCCCCTGTTACTGCTGTCACTGGAACCCTGCCAGGGCCCCGCTGGCTGCCAGCCCCAGAGTCCCACAGCCCCTGCGGCTGATGCGGAGAATGTCAGGGAGATCTCTGAAAGTCATGGATTCCGTGACTTCCATGACCTCCGTGACATAAAGGTAGCCTTATCTATGATTATTCTTGCATATCAGGATCTGGGTCTAGGATATTCCTCCCTGTAATGGACCTGCAGTGTGGTAGGCTCCTCTAACTGAGGAAAGGAACCAGACAGGCCCCCTCCAAAGTACAGTTTCTGACCTTAAAAATCTGAAAGTCACTTTTTCAAAACTAGCCAACTTCTGCTATTCCACTTTCTTACCAGCATGTGGTAATAAAAGTAGTCATACTTGTGTAGTGCTGTAAATGTAGAAGCATTGTACAAATGCTATCTAATCAACGGTTTTGCAAGAACTCTTAAAGAAATTGCTTTTTTCTTTACCTATTGTAATTATCAACAAATAAACTTGCAGTTTAGCTGCCCTCAGATCTCTGAATCAAAGGATCTACACATGCTAAAAACTATTCTGGGATGTTAGCGAATTTGTATGTTATGGCAAACTGTCTGTTCTATAAAAGGAGAAAGTTAATAGACTCCCCAAGTTGTAAATTGAACTTAAAAAGTCTCTCATCTGGTGGGGCACCATTATAATGTCAGACAGTAAAGAGATGAGATAATATGCATAAGATAACTGACAAGAAAATTCAAGTTCTTTCAACAGCAAATACTAAGTCTTGTCAAACTATTTTTGACTTATACCTTTTTGTTTTCAGGGAGAGGAATCTCTAAACTTATTAAAATCTCTGCCTCTTGCTGACGCTGAGAAAGTTGCAGAGAGATTGTCTATATGGGCAAGACTGGTATTACAGAAAGAAGCAGATAATTCTGAAGAGGTACTAACTAATTTCACTTCACAAAATACATGTACGTTGATCATTCTAAATGCTGCTTTTAACACACGTAGAAAAAGAGGGTGATTAATGGAGAATTGGTAAAAGCTAATGTACCTTTCAGAGATATGAAGGTGAATATCTTTTGCTTTCTGTATCCATTCATCCATTTGTAAAAAAGCAAATGATGTAAGGTAAAACCACTTTGTCAGAAATGTTCCCCATATTTTTGAGGCACATTTCATCTTGGGTACAGAGACCTGCATAGTTGCCTCCCATGAGTATTAATTAAATTACAAATGTAAATCCTAATTTGGGGCAGTTGCTCAAAAGGCATTAGACTGGGACTATTCCCATTCTCTACTCAGTTTAGCCTCTCAGACATGCCTGGCTCTCCAGGTTTCAAACGCTGTCTGACCTGCAGACTTTCAATACCAGTGGCCGACAGCCACGTGTGGTGTGTCTGTTGCCTGAGGGAGAGACACCTTTCCCAAAAGTCCCCACTGCAAGAAATTTACAGCGAGGACAAGGAAGGCTAGGGACCTTCAACTAAAACTATTAATGATCAAGAGATCCCTCTGACCTGCCTCCGACCCCAAGTCCAGGACACCTCCTCACCAGTCCTCACCTGCAGGTAAGGTCCTTGGTCCTAAAAAAGCCACAAAAAAGTGGTCTTGCTCTTCGCCACACCATGATTCGCCTCCTAGAAAGTGATCTCCGACCACAAAAACTGCCCCAGTACCGATGGCATCAAGAGCTCTGGACTGCGAGGCACCGGGGCCGTCCGGTACTGAGACGTCCTGAGGAGCAAAAGACTTGGTGCAGTCTAGCTCTCATAGGAGCAAAACTAAGCCTCCTAACTCAACTCTGAGGGAACCAAACAAACCTCAGGCACAGAGCAGCGCTATGGCCCACACTCTAAATTCATACCCAAGGTCACCTCCCTCTTCCATCTCAACGAACCCATTTACTTACCTGTATTCTTTCCCAAGCTGCACGCAGATAACAGGGAGGCGTCCCTCCACAAACTAGACATTCGCAGAGCGCTGGCGTTCTATGTAGAGAGAACAAAAATATTCAGGAAATCGTCCAGGCTATTCATATCCACAACAGAACGATCAAGAGGCCAAACCATTTCCAAACAGAGACTTTCTAAATGGATCTCTAATTGTATCCAGTTTTGTTATCAAAATTACAAGCTGCAAGTTCTTCTGGACTTCGCACACCCTCCTACAGCTATGTCCACATCGATAGACTTTCTCAAAGACGTATCCATCATTGATATTTGTAAAGCAGCGACCTGGGCATCGCCCCATACTTTCATCAAACATTATGCCCTGGAACAGCAGTCAGCTGCAGATGCTCACTTTGGACTATTGGTGCTCTCCACCGTGTATACATCAACTCCGAAGCCCCTTCTCTCCACTGAGGGACACTGCTCTTCGGTCACCTAAAGTGGAGTGTCCACAGGGACAATCCACGAAGAAGAAGAAGAGAAGGTAACTCACCTTGTGCAGTAACTGAGGTTGTTCGAGATGGTTGTCCCTGTGGGTGCTGCACTACCCACCCTCCTCTGCTCTACTTTGGAGTTTCAGCTTGATCCTCTGGGGGTAGAAAGAAGGAACTGGGTAATGGTTGGTTGCATGTGCGGGGTAACCGCTCAGAGTGGCACAAGACGGCTGCCGTGCCTGTGTGGTCAACTGGGGCACTGCTACCACGAGTCTCCGACTAGAAGTACAGGGCACCAAGACATCTAAAGTGGAGCACCCACAGGGCCTCGAAGAACCTCAGGGCTTGTCTATGCTACTGCGCAGGGTCGATCTAAGATATGCAACTTCAGCTACATGAATACCGTAGCTGAAGTCTACGTACTTAGATCTACTTACCGTGGTGTCTTCACTGCGGTAAGTTGACAGCTGACCGCTCTCCCGTCGACTCCGCTTGCGCTTTTCATTCTGGTGGAGTACCAGAGTCAACGGGAGAGCACTCAGCAGTTGATTTATCGTGTCTATATTATTGCAACCCCTGCTGGATTGATTGCTGCACACCGAGGGGTGTTACAAGATGAGTAACCTTCTCTTTCAATACTTGCAAGTTATGGATATGCACTTTCACTAGTAAGAATAAAATGTATTTTAAAAATGGCTATTCTAGGCTCTTGATTCTGTTTTTGTCTAACTAAATTACCAGGTGTGTGTTGTGTTGTTTTTTTTGTTTTGTTTTTTCAAATCTCATTTATAATCCAGTAAATTGCTGTGACTATGGTAAATAATTTTGGTACTACAATGTTACATGTACAAAGTATACATATTTGTATTATTGAATTTCTGTTTCCTTTGCTTTTGGATTCATTAAAATAAATCCTAGAAAAATAAGTAGTCTTGACCATGTCTTCACTATAATGAAAGCTTGAGAGGTCTCTACCTGACATTGGTAGTAATGTCTGAATATTGCCTATATTAGATGTAATTGTGATGGCAGCAGAATTAGTTAATCTGAGCTGTATACCTAAGACTATTTACCTACAAAAGGCCAAATGAAATATTAACTTATCACTATTTTTTTTCCAGCGCAAAACACAAATGTGTATAACAAAGACACTTGTGGAGGTTCTTAAATTCCTGCTTAGCATTCAGAAAGGTAAATTGTAACTTACCCCTTTATGTATTGTCCCAGTAAGTAGCTCAATAAGTAACTATTTTTCCTATCTTACAGAAAATCCTCTGAAGGAAGATGAATGTAAAGCAAACTTAAAAATGTTTGAAACACTTGCTAGCTTGCAGGTAAGTATTTTATAGTTACAAGAAATTAAAATAAGTTTGAAATTACCCTGAGTAATGTTATTAAATGATGCATTTTTAAAAATCCATCCTATTAAAATGTAATTTTAGCTACTATTTTACTATGTTCTCTGTGTGTAATAGTGACTTACAAATAAATTTAAAATGATCAAATGGCTATGGATGATGAAGATTGATCAAGAGATTTTGTCATTTAAAATATTATTTCCATGCTAGTATTTTAAGGAATATAAAGCAGAGTGGATAAAATAAATATATATCTTTTTTAAAAAATATACATTAACCCTGATTTTATTTACATTAAATATGTTTCTCTTTTTTACTTTTAAACAGGTTTATTTTTAATTTGAAATTATGACAACCTATGTTAAGACATAAACTTAGTATAACTTAAATTTAATAAAACTAATGTGCTGCATCAATAAGCTCTCCTCAAATTTTTATGAGTTAAAGGCTTCTGATTATTTAATATATACAGAATCAGGGGGAAAATATCAGCTCAAATTTTATTAAATGTCTCAAATGTCATGTACTATATTCAGTATCTATATTATTTTCAGTCTTTACAAAGATGTTGGTATTTACATTTTTTCAAATGTGAATACTTCCAGTTTCTGTTGTGTAGAAATGATTTTGCCTTAATTACTTTTCGTTGCAGTTTAGCTAGCAGGTGCAGAGAGAACACTTTTAATTTAATTCCAATTTCCATCTAAATGCAGCTTGACAGAAGTTGTGAATAAAAAATCATATAGTAAATAAGAAATGTGACTCCCATTTCTAACACAATAAAAAACGTAAAAATTAAGAATTTTGAATAAATGTATCTTGAGCTTTATAACTGCTTAAATAAATATGTATAGATATAGTATATCCTCCTGGTTAGCAAAAAGTGAAGTGTGAAACTTAGCGTAAAAACTATATTTAGTTGCAAATCAATGAGAATGAACCTTTCTTTGGGAAAATAGCCCAAGAAAACAAAATTAAAATGGATTTAAATCAAGGTTTCTTGCTTGCTGATTTAAATCAGTCCATCCTGGTTTAAAGTTCCCTGGGCATATGTTGTTGGTGGCTGAAAAAAATTCATACCACTTAATCTTGAGTTAGGGCATATCTACACGGTGCAGCAAGACACATGCTCGGAGTATGATTCTTAGGATTCTTACTAGACAGGAATTGTGGTCTAATGGACAGAGCACCTTAATGGTACAATTTTAAATGGTCTTACATTAAAGAACACCAGGGAACTTTTATTGTGCACCTTCAGGGTCGCAGGGTTTACACAAACCAGTTAATGCATAACACTTCAATGTTCTTTAGAAATCAGACCTCCATAATGCGCATTGCCTTGTTGTGTAGACATGCCCTTAGTGGTGTTGATGTTCACCGTTACTTTTATGGCATGCTCCAAGCTAGTCACTGCCTTGTTAGCAGTGACTTGCTCAAAGCCATGCTGTGAGTCATTTGCAGAGTTGGGATTAAAACTCAGAAATCTTTTCCTGTTTTCTGTTAATGTGCTCTGTTCCAGTCTCCTTCTAGTGTAGCCTATAGGGCTAGCCTGCTTGCTTGCGTATATATATATTTTTGTGGTTTTAATTGTTCATTTTATTATAATAGGTTTATAGGTTTATATTAAAGTAGTTTGGCTGTAATGCAAGGGACCTACAGGCCATATCCTGTATGTTGAGCTAAGGCAAAGTGAGTAAACATACATTTGGGATTAGATAAATAGTAATAAGTTAAGCATAAGGTTCATATATGGCTGTAACCTTTAACTTAAATAGATAAAGGATGCATTAAAGTAGGCTGGCTTAGGGAGCTTTCCCGAAGTTCATGCCCTCGGTAAACAGATACACCACAAGGAAAGAACCAAAATAACCGGAAAAACAAAAATAACCAATGTAAAACTAATTTAATATTATTAATATGTAGGTATATGTTATTCATACATACAAACATACCCACCTATAAAGTGTACCCCAACGTTTTGGTGGGTAAGAAAACTAAGTTTGGTCATGGAAGAAGGGCTCAAGCACCCATGCCCTATAAGAGGAGTGACCCACCATGCCAAGGAGGCATCTAAGCGTCTAAGCTGCTTCTTCTAAGTTTTGTGTTTCGGAGCTTGTTTACTAAGTTTTCTAAGTGCCAAGCTTCTTTGTTCTTAGTTTATTAGTCTGTTAAGTTTTAGTTTTAAGTTTTAAGTCAGTTAGGTAAAATTCTAAGTTAGCTTCAATAGCTTTTAGCTCTCTAGCTTCTTCTAAGCTCTGTATCCCCCACTCAAAAAGTGAGAAACCTGAGGCAAGGCTGGAACTTTGTAAAAACTTAAACAAAACAAATTTCTAAAGTAAGTCACATGAGTAAGAAAGTTCTGTTCTATTATTTCACTTTTTGTTGCAGGAGGATTTTGATATCTTTATTTCAGTCAAGGATTATGGGAATCATTTGTTGATGTCTCAGCTCCTTGAAGAGCACATAAAAGCCTATGAAAGTATCCAATCCATGGCAAAATCTAGAAAAATGCAAGCAACAAATTCCAAAGATGACAGTAAAACAAAGAACCGTTCCACTGAATCAAGACTTTACAGACTAGCTTTGCTTCTGCAAAGGACAGAGCAAGAGTTGGGGGCAAAGCTGGCACTGAGGTCATTAGATGCTGGAAAAATTGAAGAGGCACTAAAGATATGCAGGTAAAATTTCAGAAGAGTTTAGGACTGGTTAGCATTAAGGTAAGAAAAAGTATGCAGTAAACTATTTCTGGTACTCTGCAATAGTAGCTCTGGTAGCTGTAATGCAAAGGCAAGATTGACTAGAGGGAAGAGGAGCCGCACAGCAGATCCACTTAAGCAATATACTGTGTTGTGTACAAGACTGCAAGAGTAGGTTCACCTTGGATTGTTTGGAGCCTCCCCGTGTGTTTTTCCATGACATGGTTATTAATGCCATCCTCTTTACTAAGGCTAGGTCTACATTAAAGAGTTAAGCGATGTAGGTGAGTCGACCTAGGAGCGTGAAAAATTTGCACCCTTGAGCGGCATAGTTAAGTTGGCCTAACCCCCAGCATAGACAATGCTATGTCAACAGAATTATTCTTCCGTCGACTTCGCTACCACCTCTCGGGGAGGCGAATTAACTACAGCAACAGCAGAACTCCTTTCCTTGCTGTAGAGGATAGCTACACTGAAACGCCACCGCAGCACAGCTGGAGCACTGCAGCTGTGCCCCTGCAGCTTTCCTAGTGAAGATAGCCGAGGTGAAGGATCTCGGTAACACAGCTGAGCGAGGGTGTGTATTTTAATTATAGCAGTTTAATACTGTTGTACTGGATGAAGAATCATTCAGGTAGACAATATTAGCCAGCCACTATATATAGCTGAGCTTCCTGAGTCCCATGAATACAGGGAAACCATCCAAACCCTAAGCTATCCTGCCTTTGGTAGCTGAAACTCTTTAATCAACACACCTGTTTAGTTAGGGCCCTCAGTTACTTTTCAATTATCTTCCTGAAAGTGGCACAAAATGGAAGTTAAACTAAAATAATTTATAACTAATTTCACAACAGTCTGTAGTTATAGACAAGCACTTGTCCTTTTTCTTGCATATCAGTTTATTCAGATTTCAGGACCAGCAGCACCACCTATTGGTGAGCTAATTCACTTCTTAGATTTTGTTGGATTAATATTAATACCTCAAAAGAAAGACAAGTTATGAGTTTGATCTTAAATAAAAATCTAACATTAATTTTCCCTTTTTTTCATTAAAGAGATTTATATGAACATCACTGTAATGAACAAACAGGGAAATTGCTGTTTTTAGCTTGCCAAAAGCTTTGTCATATGTTGGGAGCTGACGTTCCAATGATCACACCTAAAGGACTGAACTTTCCAGCAGTGATAAATGAGATGGCATGCCAAGCAGCTACAATATGCAGTCCAGGTAATCCAGTATCATAGTTTCTTATTTATGTTCATGATGAAATCTAGATTTTCAGACAAATCACTTTTCTATGAAATATGAAAACAAAAAGTGAATATCTATGCATGCATACCTCTGTAAAAATGGGTGACACCAGATGGTGATTTTCTTTATGATAGAGAATGACTTACATAAAAGAATGACAATAACTTTAATTTCTCACAGATCTGTTATTAGATTCTCTGGAGCTATGTAAATATACATTGGCTGCTAAGGAAATTTACGGGCAATGCCAAATAGAAAACTATGGATTTATAGCAAAGGTAACATCTTCCAATTTAAACAATTTGAGGCTTAAATTTTTCTTTTACAATGGTTTATGAAATATTCACTGTTTGTGCATCTTTGTCAGCTTGCCGAGGAATATCTAATCATAGATGCTAATTAGCTACTGCCATCCAGACCTAAATGATATTATCAACTCCTCTGCCTCATGTCTCCTATATCCCAGAACAAAAACGATTATATCTTATATTATGCATCTTGTCTTGCCAAAACATCTGTTTGGGTACCATTATTAATACTCTTAATGTAATGTCTATTAATTTCTGTTGCCAAGACAGCTTGAAATCATAGAACACTGATTCTGAAAAAGCTTTTACAAAAAGTGGTCAGGTTATACAATGATATGTATGTGGGTGGTTGGTTTTTTGATAAATACATGTAGAACTTGGGGACGCTCCCATCAGTTAACAACTTTAAGATACCATTCAAGAGTTTGATCTATCCCTTTGTTACTGTTTTTGTTGTTTGTTGAGGGCCAACAGCAGTTTGGGCTGCGCAAAATGTCAGGATCTTACAGTCTAACTAGCATAGACCAAACAGGTGGAACAAATAAAGGCACTTATGGCCTGGTGCAAAACTCACTGAAGTCAATGGGAATCTTTCCACTGACTTCAATGAGCTTTTGATCAGCCCCTGATTTGGGATTCGAGAGTGCAATCTTAAATGGTTAATTTTCAGTTCCATTTAGTTCTTGTGAAAACTAATATTAGAAAATGCAAATGTTCTCTGGAATGCTAACAATAAATGAATACACTTTAATGCACTGGTTAGTATTTTTCAAAAAATAATGCACATGGAAATTGTGCCTGAAACACATATACAGGAGCAGCTGGCCAACCTCCATTAATTCAATGGAGAATTAGTTGAGATTAAATATATGGGATTGAAAATTCAAAACAAAAACACAAGATTTTTGTTTTTTGTTTTTAAAAGTCAAATTAAAAAACATCTCCCTTTCAAAATTAGTGGGCGTTATGCCCACAAAAGAAGTAGGGAATGTCTTTCATTCCCAGTGCCCAGCAAAAAAAAGTATCTTGAGGACATATTTTCAGACATGAGCATCTTTTCTTCCTAAATTTGGAAACTTGATCTGTAATGTCATGCAATTTATTAGTTTTACAATCATGCATACTTTTTAGCTGATACCTTTATGGAACTTTACATGCATTTTATTACCTGTTCATATTTTTTGCAATGTGTTAATTTAGGCAGCATCTTTTGGAGCTGATAAGGATCCTTATGAAGAATGGACTTACGATGATTTCTTTAGTGAAGATGGAATAGTTCTTGATCCACAGATGGCACTCCCAGTTGCATATGAAACTATTTCTTCCCTTGTGCCTGTTGCTGGTAATCTTTATTCCTTAATATTATGCGTTAGTGTACAGTCTTTATCCCATTTCATATTAAACTGTTTTTAGGTAGGAATATATACATAATTCAGTACACAATTTTTTTGAAACCGATATCATTCCCCAGTCTTCCCCCTAACAAAGGTTTTTGATAACTTCAGCAATTATGAATAGACTTTTGCATTGTATTAGGTGTTGTCAAGAGACTTACATTTTCAGTTATGCATCAGAAACACTGAATATTCTAAAACTATTTATTTCTTGTGTAGAATGGTAAATATACACTTTCATTTTCTTAATATTTCATTGTATAAATATTTCATTGTATTCTAAATATTTCATTTTTTATCTATAAGCATTCTTGGATAGGGTCAGATCTATTTATAAATGATATACTAATTGACTAGTAAGCTGAAAATCAAACTTTCTGAGTATGAAGGAAATTGTATTTGGCTGTGGTGGTTTTGGTTTTGGTTTTTCCCTCACATGGGAAAATGTCTGAGATCTATAGTCCCATCCAGGCAAAGGAATTTACACATAGCTCCAGCAGGGTTAATGGAAACAATCTGTTTATATTTCTTCAGGCATAGATGAGAAAATGGTTCCCCTCTTACGAAGTAACATCCAGTTATACACAAGAAAATCACAGAAAAGATCCTAGCTCTTACAGTCAGAACGGGGCACTAATTAATTTTCTAGCTTTATTTTCGTATTGGTTTCAAAGTATAATATTTTAATAGTAATTTCCAATGTTTATAACTTTGCTAAGATCTTAGTGCACTGCTCACAAACATTTGTCTCATTTGCAGATAACAAGATGTATCCTTTGGACTCTGTAAGCTTGGCAAACTGTCCATTTATTAAAGGTACTATGAAGACATAGTAAAAGCACAAGAGTAAAATACTCTAAAATGTTACTAAGTGTTTAATTTAATCCCACAAAAGCAAGAACATACCTATTTAATGCTAAACAATTGGTTAAGACTTCCCACTAATATGGAATATTTATACCCATACATGGCCACAACCCTCTGTTATAAACTACAGCTGAGGACCACTTAAAAACAGTGCACAACACAGCTTTTAATTTAGTTACCGGTACTGACTGTATTGTAACTATATTGTACCTGTGCTCTAGAGATTGCCCTTCTTTCTGTTTTATTGCTGAGTGTTAGTTTTGACCTATAGAGCTCTTCATAGGAGACAATCCTCTGCATCTTAGAGAACCCATCTCTTCATGTCTTATTCCAGCAGCTGATCAACTTGGGTGCCTGAGCTGTCTATCTTTAGATAGGTTTTTATCTGGGGACAGGGTACTCTTAGTGGAAGGTCCATTATTAATGAGTATTATTATTATGCATTACAATAATGCCTCAGGGCCTTGTTGTAGGCAGTGTACAAACACACCCGCCTGCTCTGAAGAGTTTACATTCTAAATGGACAAGACAGGCAAAAGGTGAGAAAGAGGTATAACATACAAGTGGAAGATCGGAAACTGCAGTACAGACAGCCTAAGCAACTTGTTTACCATGTAGGAAATTTACAGAACTGGGAATTGAACCCAACCTATCCTGAGTTCCAATCCAGTACTTTAACCACAAGACGATCCTTCATCTCTCCTTCTTGAATATGAAATGGACCCCTGCCTCCCTCAGTTATCTTACAGGGCACGTCACAAAGCTATACACTTCCTCAGGGATGGGTTGAATGTGGATGAGTGGGTTGAAGATGGAAGGGTTTTATTTCTATAGTTGAACCTCAGAGTTACAAACACCATAGTTACCAACTGACCAGTCAGCCACGCACCTCATTTGGAATCGGAAGTACACAATCAGGCAGCAGCAGAGAGACACACACACACAAGAAAGCAAATACAGTAAAGTACTGTGTTAAATGTAAACTACTAAAGAAAAAATGGGAAAGCAGCATTTTTCTTCTGCATAGTAAAGTTTCAAAGCTGTATTAACTCAATGTTCGGTTGTAAACTTTTGAAAGAACAACCATAACATTTTGTTCAAAGTTAAGAACATTTCAGAAGAACCTCCATTCCCGAGGTGCTCATACTCTGAGGCTCTCTTGTATGTGTCCAGCACTTTTGGAGAGGCCCATTTGTATATATCTAAAATGAATATAACTGTCCAAAAATGGACCTCACATACAGATTGAACAAGAAGATTGACATAATACAACTCTATGGTAACCCACACAGGAGTGTTCTTGAAACAGAAAAGCAATTGTCTACTACAGGGGTCTCAAACTCAAATGACCACGAGGGCCACATGAGGACTAGTGCATTGGCACGAGGGCTGCATCACTGACACACCCTCCTCGCTGCCCCTGCCCCGCCCCCACTCCACCCCTTCCATGAGGCCCCGCCACTGCCCCGCCTCTTCCCACCGCTTCCCTGCTCCCATTCCAACCCCTTCCCCGAAGTCTCTACCCCAACTCTGCCCCCTCCCTGCCCCAGGGGGTGCAGGAGGGGTGCGGCAGAGGGTTGGGGTGCAGGAGGGTTTTTGGGGTGCAGCAGGGGGCTCAGGGCAGGGAGTTGAGGTTCGGGGTGCGGGCTCCAGTGTGGCAGCGGCATGCACCAGGGCGCTGCCCTGGCCCCTGCGCCACTCCGCTCCGCTCCAGGAAGCAGCCGGAACCATGTCCCTGCAGCCCGGGGGAGGGGGGTGAGGGCACAGGGCTCTGTGTGCTGCCTTGCTGCTCCTCCAGGTACCTCCCCTGAAGCTCCCATTGGTTGCAATTCCCCATTCCTGGCCAATGGGAGATGTGGGGGGCGGTGCCTGGAAGCCATGGCAATGCATAGAGCCCTCTGCCCCCCCCCGCCCCCCAAGGCCGCAGGGACGTTGTGCCGGCTGCTTCAGGGAGCGTTAATGGGGCCACAGGGGGCAAGTCCGCTGGTGGGATCCGGCCCGCGGGCTGTAGTTTGCCCACCCCTGGCCTGGAGGTAGGCTGCATGCGGGCCACGTGTTTGAGACCCCTGGTCTAATACTATGTTTGGGAGGCAACATGATCCAGTGGATAGGGCACTTGATTGGGAGTCAAGAGACCTGTATCTGCCACTCACCTGCATGCCTTGGGCAGATCATTTTTACTTTTATGCGCCTGAGTTTCCTCATCTGTAAAATGAAGAAAATGTTACTGACCTTCATTTCTAAAGCACTTTGAGATACAGATGACCAGCTAATTAGTACTAATAATACCCTGTAGGTCCTTTCATAGCGAAGAGAAGAGAACTGCTCAGAAATGACTGATTGTCTCTGCAAGAGTCCACAGCTGACAAACAACATCTGATTGTTAACCTAAAGACGATTTTTTTATTTAGGCATTAACTTCTGAACATGAAGTTTGTAAAGGAGGCTAAAATTGACCTACCAATATCATCTGCACCATTATCATTATTTTTTAACAAAGAATACCTTAATGTAGAGAGAGAGAAATCAGCTTTCAATGTAAATGTCAAAAACTTAATTAGACTTGACATACAAGCTTCCTTAATATATAAGCTAATCATTTTTTTCTGGTGAAACATTCCATAGGACAGAACCTCCTGTTGCCAGTCAAAACGCCCATCTGTGCACTGCTTCAGAACCTAATGGAATGCAGTCAGTGTGAGTTAGCCTTGCGACTAATAGTCTGTCTGTTTGGATCCTGTCTTCAGCACTGTGTATCAAACAACATGGATATGTGCCTGGGTGAGAAGGTATGGACAAAACCTATGCTGAATTTCACTGAAAGTAAATCTACCAAATATGGCTGAGGAATAGGTATTGTGATACACAACCTCTCACTAGAAGTTCATCTCATCACCATCTGATGAGCTGTTTAGTTGCCTGTATGAAACAAGCTGGTGGTCTCCCCTTCTAATGGACGACAGTTTCACATTGCAAAACCACTATCCTAACTGGGACTCTTGAGAGACTTTTTAGGGAGACCAGGGGTTGAATGGGTGTTGATAACAAACATACCCTTCCACTATCTTCCCTCTTCTGACGTGGCTTCTCTTTTCCATCAGGGTTGAGGGATATTACCATAGGATGGTGAGGGGAACATTGCAGGTTTCACTATCCAAATTACATCCTTCTTCTGGATAAACAGAGGACTTCTGTGTCCAGTGCTCTCAGTCTGAAATGTTTCTCAAGCATTTAATTCACTCTGAAAATATAACTTACAACTTACTTGCAAATATCTCTTAAGTGATAAAAAAAAGTCATAATTTGTAAAAGAGTGATTTTTTTTAACCCTTAACAGTTACTTTCCTGTCCTTTTTTTTTTTTTTTTTCTTTTTTCTTTTCAATAGTTACATGATGGCAAAATGCTAGCTGATGCCAAAAGCTTTCTTATTGCTATGAAACAAAAGTCCACTTCAGTGATTGTCGCTGCTGTCCTGGCCTTATTACACAAGGTAAGCATGCTTTAAGGTAAGCATATCGGGCAAACTGGTTGAAACTATAGTAAAGAACAAAATTGTCAGACACATAGATGAACATAATTTGTTAGGGAATAGTCAACATGGTCTTTGTAAAGGGAAATCATGCTTCACCAATCTACTAGAATTCTTTGGGGGGGGTCAACAAGCATGTGGACAAGGGGGATCCAGTGGATATAGTGTACTTAGATTGTCAGAAAGCCTTTGACAGGGTCCCTCACCAAAGGCTCTTAAGCAAAGTAAGCAGTCATGAGACAAGAAAGAAGGTTCTGTCACGGATTGGTAACTGGTTAAAAGATAGGAAACAAAAGGAAGGAATAAATGGTCAGTTTTCAGACTGGAGAGAGGTAAATAGTGGTATCCCTCAGAGGTCTGTACTGGGCCCAGTCCTATTTAACATATTCATAAATGATCTGGAAAAAGGGGTAAACAGTGAAGTGGCAAAATTTGCAGATGATACAAAACTACTCAAGATAGTTAAGTCCCAGGCAGACTGCGAAGAGCTACAAAAGGATCTCTCAAAACTGCATGACTGGGCAACAAAATGGCAGATGAAATTCAATGTTGATAAATGCAAAATAATGCACATTGGAAAATATAATCCCAGCTATACATATAAAATGATGGGGTCTGAATTAGCTGTTACCACTCAAAAGAGATCTTGGAGTCATTGTGGATAGTTCTCTGAAAACATGCACTCAATGTGCAGCGGCAGTCAAAAAACCAAACAGAATGTTGGGAATCCTTAAGAAAGGAATAGATAAGACAGAAATATCATATTGCCTCTATATAAATCCATGGTACGCCCACGTCTTGAATACTGCATGCAGATGTGGTCACCCCATCTCAAAAAAGATATATTGGAATTGGAAAAGGTTCAGAAAAGGGCAACAAAAATTATTAGGGGTATGGAACGGCTGCCATATGAGGAGAGATTAATAAGATGGGGACTTTTCAGCTTCGAAAAGAGATGACTAAGGGGGGATATGATAGAGGTCTATAAAATCATGACTAGTGTGGAGAAAGTAAATAAGGAAGTGTTATTTACTCCTTCTCGTAACACAAGAACTAGGGGCCACCAAATGAAATTAATAGGCAACAGGTTTAAAACAAACAAAAGGAAGTATTTTTGCACAACTTGTGGAACTCCTTGCCAGAGGATGTTGTGAAGGCCAAGACTATAACAGGGTTAAAAAAAGAACTAAATAAATTCATGGAGGATAGGTCCATCAATGGCTGTTAGCCAGGATGGGCAGGGATGGTGTCCCTAGCCTCTGTTTGCCAGAAGCTGGGAATGGGCGACAGAGGGTGGATCACTTGATGATTACCTATTCTGTTCATTCCCTCTGGGGCACCTGGCATTGGCTACTGTCAGAAGGCAGGATACTGGGCTGGATGGACCTTTGGTCCGACACAGTATGGCCATTCTTATGTATACAGAAAGAACCATTGCATGGGGCCTTCCCGTCTCTGATTTGAGTTCTGAGAAACCCCCTTTAGCCCATTTTCCTCACTCCATGTCCCTCTCTTCTGAAGAATACTAGAGTGCTCACTCCAGAGCCTCATTACTGCATTCTTTTATTACTTCTCCAATCCCACATCTAGGCTGTACGGGCCCCAACTGAGCGTAGTATCAGCGTTAAATAATAAGGTTGGTCTTGTGGTTAAGGCACTTGACTTGGAATCAGGAGACCTGGAGACTTGATTTCAGTTCCCTGTTCTGCCACAGGCATCTAATATTACCTTGAGCAAGTCACTTAATATTTCCGCCTCAGTTCCTCATCTGTAAAGAGGGAGAATTAGTATTCCCATTCTTTGGCTGTCTTGTCTATTTAGATTGTAAGAGGGAGACCTGTCTCTTACTATGTGTATGTACAGTGATTAGTACAATGGGATCTGATTTTATTTGGAGCCCTCAGGTGCTACTGAAATAAAGTAATAATGACATGTATGATCTATATGCATTCTCTCTCCCTGTTTACTGTACTTTTCTCTTATTTCTCACAACCTTCTTAAATTTAATCAAGGTTTTAAAAGGCTACCTGTGAATCCAGGAATGTACAGTTATACAACTTAACTAAAAGGCCAATAGACCTTTGTATAACTGGACACTAGATATGTATAACAACTGGACATTTATTTAACTGGCAGCTTCTAAAGTATGCTTATTGTGGATTTAATGTCTATAGGTTTTCAACTGTCGTTTGATAGATCATAACCTGGCATTGGGTTACTGCACAATTTTGCCCAAGGAAGATATGTTTGAAAATCTCTGGAATGTCATAAACAACACAAGACACAATTACAACAAAATTCTGGTAAGCCTGAAAAGGCGGTATACTTATCTTGGCATATACATACTATTAAAGTGCTGCTTGGAGACGTTAACTACATAGTGTAGCAGTGCATTAGAGTTGGCCTCACTAAGGTTTGAAAGTGTTCTGGAGAAATTTGAAGTAAGCTTGTACCTGCAGTAATTTAAAGAGAAAAAGTCTTTCAGGCAGTAATTTAAAGAATGGAATGGGCCTTGAGGTAAGGAAGAAGGGAAGGATTAAAAGATAACATGGCAATGGGAAAAGAGAAGGAAAGAGTGACAGAGAATATGTGTATTTTAAAAAAAAACAGAGTTATGTTTTAGGAGTTTCTAGTGACATCTCATTCTATCTGAACTCTGTTCTTAATGTAAAGAAGAGGAGGTAGGGATTATTATTCTCATTTTCCAGATTGGGAAACTGAAATACAGAATTTATGGCTTGCACAAGGTCATGCAGTGACCTAGATTTCAAGATTTCCAGTTTTCTAGCCACTAGACCATGCTTTTTAATTCACACTTTTTTTTTTTTTTTTTTAAGGCAGTAGCTCTGGTTGGAGCGCAGCTTGCTAGTCACTATGGTGAAGCAGGAGAGACACAAAAATTTGAGGAATTAATTACTGATGCAGAGTGGGGTATCCAGTTTGGTAAACTTGGTGTGAGTATACTTTTAAATGTTTTAATCAGTTACATTCTTAATTTAAAATGCCAATATACTGCTTTTCATGGACACACGTATCATTCAGGATGTGCACTGAACTTAAATTTGTGGCAAATTTACCACTTTGAAGGACCCATGCAAGAATCTTGCTTAACTACTTTACTGAATGGGGCCCATGGTAATGAGGTTCTAGCACTTCTAGGCAAACTTCTAAGTTCTAGGCAAACTTTTTGGCCTGAGGGCCACATTGGGTTTCCAAAATTGTATGGAGGGCCGGTTAGGGAAGGCTGTGTCTCCCCAAACAGCCAGGCGTGGCCCAGCCCCCACCTCCTATCTGACCCACACTGCCCGCTTCTCTCCCCCTGACGGCTCCCCCAGGACTCCTGCCCCATCCAACACCCCCTGTCCCCTGACGGCCCCCCTGAGACTCCTGCCCCATCCAACCCCCCCTGTCCCCTGACGGCCCCCCCCCGGGACTCCTACCCCATCCACCACCCCCTGCTCCTGGTCCCCTGACCACCCCCGGATCCCTCCACCCCTGACTGCCCCCTGCTGCCCCATCCAACCCCCCCTCTCATTCCTGACTTTCCCCCCGGAACTCCTGCCCCATCCAACCACCCCTTCTCCTTGTCCCCTGACTGCCCCCAGAACCCCTGCCTCTGACTGCCGCCCGTCACCCCATCCAACCCCCCCCTCCTTCCTGACTGCCCCCCCGGAACCCCTGCCCCATCCAACCTCCCTGTTCCCCGCCCTCTGACCACCCCGACCCCATCCACACCCCCGATCTCTGACCACCACCCCAACTGCCCTACCCTCTATCCAACCCCCCTGCTCCCTGCCCCCTTACCGCGCTGCCTGGAGTACCAGAGGCTGGCAGCGCTACAGCCATGCCGCCCAGAATGCCAGGTCAGGCCATGACTCTGCAGCTGCGCTGCCAGGCCACCCAGAGCGTTGTGTCAGCAGCGCAGCGCGCTGAGGCTGCGGAGGAGGGGGAACAGCAGGGGAGAGGCTGGGGGCTAGCCTCTCGGGCCAGGAGCTCAGGGGCCAAGCAGGAGCGTTCCGCAGGTCTGATGTGGCCCGCAGGCCATAATAGTTTGCCCACCTCTGTTCTAGCACCACTTCTTCTGGAGCTCAAACAAACAGAAGTTAACTGTTAGAATAGAAGAGTACAAATGAGTAATACCAAGCATATTGAAAATAATTCCTTGATTGTGGAAGAATATTTAAAGCACCATTACTAGACTACCCCTTTTTTGTATCTGCAGATTTCTTTCCAGACTGTATTTAGGCAGCCATCAGTAAGAAAGAAAGAACTCATAAGAACCCTGGTACAGAATCCAAATGTAGACACAGACCTTATATTGAAATACTGCAGGTAATATCTGAAGCAAGTCAAAACTGTGTTATTGCTGCCATAATAAGTAATGTGTTTATATGATTGTTTCAATTTAAATATCGGCTGTTTATGAATAAACAAACTCGAAAAACAACTGTCCACCTTTGTAAAATGCAGTATGAGTAATTCTGGCTGTTGTGAATTTATTCATAATGAAATCCACACCCTAATCATACCAATTTAAAATGAAAACATTTTCTCCCTTTTCAGAACTTTCATGTTGGACAGTGATGCAGCACTGCAGCTTTGCATTGAAACACTCCTTCTCCAGAGTGCTAATGCAAATCAAGTTGAAGGAGACTCTGCAGGGGATACTGTGAAGCAGCCTCATTCCACACTACTGGCCAAATCAGTAAAAATAATTCCTTTACTGAAAAGCACAAAAGACCTGGTCATTAGCCTCAGTGGAATACTGCACAAGGTAAAACAGTTAAAAGCACGCATGTCACTTCAAACACTACTTTCATAGCTATCCTCTCACTCTGATGAATGTGGCTATTTTAAGAACTGCATTTAGATCTTTGTTACTGCTGTTAATGTTTTGTTAGTTTAATTAAGAAAATACTGCAAGAGACAATGTGTTAGAGTTTCCTCTTTTTTTTTCCTCTTTCTCTCTCCCCCTTCTCCCTATTGATTGAAAATAAAACAAAACAAAAAAAACCTAGAAATTCTTCAAAAGTTTCAATTAAAAATATACATTTACTTGAGTGTATCCTGGGAGCTTACTCTCTTTTCTTCTTTCTGTTTGTTCATTACTGACATAATTTGGCCTCTCTGGAATGCCATGACCACTTTGTAAGGTTTTGAGATTATGGTATGAGTAGTGATCTAATTTTCTAGAATGGAAGTAATAAATGCCAGAAGTAAATAAGAAGGTGCTTTGAAGCACTCAGGTTCTTCATCATTATGTGTATCTAGTTGAAAATAAAATTTGAAAAACCATGAAGACTGAATTTTATCAGTTCTTTTCTTGTTTTGTTTCTTGGAACAGCTTGATCCATATGACTATGAAACTATAGAAAATGTCCTGAGAGTGATACAAAGAGCTGATGAAAATAGCACAAGTATCCAGCTTAACCAGGTACAATTAAAAATAAGCCACTGGTACTTTGTTTACAACTTCTAGCTCAATCTTTGTTTATTTATATAGTTTTAAACTAATTGAAACATAGATTCTTGCATTACTCCATTTGCCTATCTCCACTGGCATCAGTTGGAGTTGCATGTTTGTAGAGAGGGCAAAATACATTCAACTAAATAGTGAAGTGTAGCTGTTTCTCAGCAAAGGCTCACAAGAGGGGAAAAAACACTATAGCTATACAATAATCCTGGCAAAAAATATTCCCAAAACTTGTGGGCAGATGTTGAGACTGTTTTTTTTACTTCAGAAAAATACAGTAGTTATGTAACTTTTCTTCCTGTTTTTTTCTTCTAGGCTTTGAGCTTATTGAAACACCTGGAATCCTATAAAAGAACTTCCCCTCCTGTGGATCTGGAACACCAATATATTTTAGAGCATGTGATTTCCCTATCTCCAGCTGCTCAAACCAGGCTTCCTTTTCATTTGATATTCTTTAGAACCACGCAGTGTTTCTGGAGTATTATATGTACGATCAGTACTCTAGCTATCTGTGTTTATATACAGTCCCCCTCATTGTACTATCTTAAAACCTCACAGATGTACAATCTTTAATGTATTTATCCTTCCAACACTCCTAGGAAGAACTGTTGCCCCCCTTTTACAGAGTGGGAAGCTGTGGCACAGAGAAACTAAGGGTCATTTTGACTGCAGTGGAGCTATGACAATTTATACCAAATGAGGACCTGCCCACAAGTGACCTATCCAAGGTTACACAGGGCGTGTATAAAGGAGGAGGGAATTTACACCCTAATCAGAGAATCATCCTTCCTCTCATCAATAGATTCCTACATCTAGCAAAAAACTGAAATTACTTCATTTCTTAGGGAGAAATTATATTGGGACAGTGTGACTTTTTCTAGATCATTGTCTGATTTTCTTACAGCTGCAGAGCTTACTGAGGAGTCTTTCCCAACTCTTCTCTTGATTTCCAAACTAATGAAGGTAAAGCTGTGCCTCTGTCTAGGGGAATTTTTATTTCAGAATCATTCACTCTTTTCCTGAGGGAAAAAAGCATTGTTTTTTCTTTTGAGTGTTGTTGGCCTCATTGTATACATATCAGACTTAATCAATTTTTAACCTGCACCTGATACTCTTCTAGGTTTCACTGGATACCCTATATATGTCGGCAGCCAGGCATGTCTTTGAAAAAAAATTGAAGCCAAAAGTATTTGAACTGACAAAAGCTGGATGTTCATCAGTGATTAACAAGGAAACTACTAAAACAGTGCAAACCATTCAATCCTACCTGCTATCCATAGTTAATCCAGAATGGGCTGTAGCTATTGCTCACAAGATTGCACAAGAACTTCCAACAGGTATGGTGTGCATGTGTTTGGGGTTTTTTTGTTTTAGGTTTGATGCGGGTTTTTTTGGTTTGGGAGGTGAGGGGGGAATGAGATGGGCAACTTTCTAGTTTTGCTTCTAACATCATCTGTGTAGCATTTTTGGAGGTTAACCTACATCTAGCCTCCCCAAATAATTTACCATTTTTGTTCCTAAACCTAGTCTGGGAAAAATGGAAAGATGCCAGTTGCTGAATATAGGTGGAGGTGATGTTTTACATGTTATTTATTTGTTAATAAACATTTATGTTGTCATGCCATAACTTTGAATGGCACTTCAAAGGTTTTTTTGTTTTGTTCGTTTTTTAACCATGTTTCAAACCTGTCAGAATGTGACTGGCCACACTGAAAGAAGTAAGTCCAGCTCCCCTCCACCAGAGCAGGTGCCCCCATTTGGTCAATTGAGAAGGCAGGCAACACCTGGTGGTTGTAAAGGATCAGGGAGAGATCCAATGAGGGGAAGTCCCTGAAGGAAGTCAGGAGAGGGAGTCCTAGTGAGTCAGTGCTGACTGGTTCAGACAGAAAGGGCAGATGATTGCTACCAGGAGACTGAAAGGTACTGGAAGGATGTAGAAAGTGTTTCCTGGGGGAGAGGCTGAAGGCAGGAGAGCAGCAAGAGGGATTTGTTGGCTGGCATCCCCATGCGTGAGAGCCAGGGGAGCAGTGGAGGAGCCTACCTGCTGACCTCTCCAGGGTTGGAGAGCTGGACCCAGAGGACCCATGAGACGGCCAGAGGAGTGAGGGATGCTCTCCTGGTAAAGATGATCTCCCAGCAGAGAGGCTGTGGGGGTTCCTACAGGGAGGAGCAGGGTTGTACGTCATCTGGAAGGGCTAGGATGGCTGTCCTGAAAGTGGGAAGGAAGTGAATGGACAAGGCCACCGAGGTGTGGCAGAAGACACCAGGGTTCCGCAAAGATGCTTCCCAGAAGGGATGTTGTGATGGTTCCCACTGGGAAGAGCGGAAGTATACTCCAGCTGGAAGGGCTGGGGTGGCCGTCTTGGTATAAGGACGGGAGAAAACTTACGGAGTTCAGGGCTGTGGTGGAGAGCTAGGGTGTGGTGAGAGACACCAGGGTTGTGTGTTTCATGTACTGTTCAGACTACGCTGGGGAATGATTAGGGAGAGCAGAGACTGCTAGCAATGAGCAGAGTCCTGGGATCTGGCACTGAGACTCCAGCTAGGAAGGGCTGGGAGTAGTCTGCTAAGGAGGAGAGCCCCTGAACAAGCAGGGGAATGACAGCTCTCCAGGCAGAAAAGCCTAGGGGTAGGAAGAGGAACATTTGTTTGTGGGGCTGTAATTTGTGACTTTGAGTTTTTGTTTGAGTTTATTTTCAGTAAAAGAAACCCAGGCTCCCAGGAGGGGTATTTTGACCACAGAAAAAGTAGAGTCTGTGTAAGGGGCCCTGAAGGAGGGAAATAGAGGCAGGATGTCGTAGAGTGATCTCTGACCCTAAGAGTCCTCAACATAAATGAGACCAGACAAAGTAAAGGGGTAGAGGAAAAAAGGGACAAGGGTTACACAAATCAGTGAGAGTCTTCTTTGTGTTCTGATATTTTGAAGTCAAGACTGAGGTGGAGTGGCAGATGCAGAAGTGGAAGTCAGTGGTGGGAAGCAAAGTGAAAAGTTACATTTTGGGAAGAGTTAGAGACTTATCTTGCTATTAAATTTCTGTCAGGTTAGGGTTGTTCACAGGATTTAAACAAGTATAAGGCTAAAAAGCTAAAATCTGGTACTGGTTACTTACCAGAGTAATTTCAAGTCATAGTTTTTAGAGTCTTGAAAGTAAATATTCCAGCAGCCCTAAAGTGTTAAAACAATGAACTTGCTTCTCATTTATGTTTTAGCTATACATGTAAGATAATTTTCCATCTTTTCTTGCTAAGGAAAACTGATTGAAAACTAGATCAAGAAAACCTTAACAGTTAGCTTGTAAACATTTTCTTAATATTCTAAACTAAATGCTTTTGAACCCCAAGAGAAGGGAGCAAAACATTTTAAACAGGTGGCTCTATGTACCATAGAAGGGATTTATGAAAACATATTTATCATTCTTTACTGTTTTCTTTTTAAGGGCCTGACCAGATTCAGGCATTGAAATTCTGTCTCTATTTAGCTGAGAAATGGCTAACGAATACTACAACCAAGGTAATGACACTAGATCCACAGGACATACCTGAATATATAGAAATGATAATTTTTATGTTTTTTGTTTTGTTGTAATTTGGATTATAAAGTGTGCATCATATCAAACCACCAAAGACTTTTTTCATTCAAATTAAAAAAAACTCCACAGTATAAACAATAAATCCCTTTTTATATGAAGTGCACCAATGGAAAGTGACTGGAAAAAAATTGCATCTACAACAGAATTACTCTCTCTGTCCAGTTGTCATTTATCTGTTATTTTCTAACAAATATGGGTTGTGGATTGGTTTTTTGTCTCTTTGGGGGAGCCAGGGGGGGATTCTCATACTTTGCTATGAGAGAATGAGCTGGATTCTATTAATAAACAGATTAATTTCGTTCCAATTACAGAACCTTTACTGCTGATAGATTCTTTCTAGCATGCACATCCCTAACTCAACTCTCAGATTCCAGGCTGAATTTCTGGGCCGGCAGTTGGGGACAGAGGAGGGAGGGGGAAACTTGCTGTGGAGTCACTGAGACAATGAACATAAAACATCACAATGACATTTTTCGAAAATTCACATCTCTGATTAGAACCACGCTTAAATTGAAGGTTTATTATGCTTGCTAGGCTTATAGCTGAACCCAAGTTTTCTTCAGCTTTATCCAAACTCTTTCCCATAATGTTTCTTATCTACTATTACATATAGACATATCACTTTTGCTGGCTTTTCCACAGTGCTCATTATTGTCCAAGGACATTGGCAATGAATAATATCATTAAAATACTGTTACTGTCACATTCCTAGCAGCTGCTCCAGAGAGCTGTCTCTCTGCTTGGCACATAAAGGTCTAGAAACTCGGATGGAAATACTACAAAAGCAACAGGCTTTATACACTAGTTACACGTTCAACTGTTACATCAGACTGAATGTTATGGTGAATAGTCAACATTTTTTTTTCCCAAGCCTCTAAATGGAAGGAAGTTTATTTAGATTTGTTACAAATGTCCCTATTTTTTGGTAAAGGATGAATCGCATGAAAAAGCTGAAGTACTGCTGAAGAAGTTACGTATGCAGTACAAGAGATCAGCCACAGAAACTGTGCTAATAACCCACAAATTAAGCACTGCAGAGCATCTAAAACTTACTGGAAAGCCAGCAAATCTTATTGCTTTACTCTATGAGCACAGCAGCATAAACCAAAGGATTCAAAATCCAACCAGCCGAGATTATCCAGGTTAGTAAACTTTCTCTAGTAAATTTCTGAGGGGCTACATGGGTATAATTTACAAATGAATCTTGATGAGGATTTTTAAAATAAATTTGCATTTTCTATATATGTAGATATTCATGCAGCAGCTAAGGAAATAGCTGAAATTAACAACTTGGATATGAACAAAATCTGGGATAAATTGCTTGAAAAATGGCTGTGTCCAAATATACCAACAGATGAAGTAAGTAGGGAATTCATGAGGGAATGAGCTTTATATTTTATAGAAAACTATTATTCTCAGCTCCTCACAAACCAGGGTTGTGAGCATTGAGAAGATAGAGCTGTGCAGATGTATCTAAAACAGACTTCAGACCAACTTCATTTCAATGTCTTTTTAGGTCTTTCCCGATGAGAACAATTTGAAATAGCTTTCCTTGTACTCTGTATAGAGATCAGGACCCTCATTTTCTGGTCTGGCTGTTAGTTGTCTTTAGTGCAGATCTCAGGAAACGTAGAGAATAGTAAAGATGGCTTTACAAATCCTTGATCTTGGAGCCAGCTTGGGGGTAATTCAGCTCCCAGTGCAAGTTAGAGCAGTGTTGGGGTTCATTGTCCAATACTCTGTACTGTATGTCCATCCTAAGCAAATGGATGGACAGGGAAAAGGAATGACAGATCCTTAGCTTCAACATTCCGTGTCTCCAAAACAGCAGTCAGCAAAGTGAGGAGTAATTAGCACTTGATGAAGGGATAGCATATATTATGGAGCAACAAGGGGTAGAGCAGAAGAGGAATTGTGACAGTCAAAAATTTATTTCCAGTGCTCCTTCTGGGGTGGCACAGTTATGCACAGTCCCTTACACAGGATTTGAATAAAGGCTCAATCTAGCCCTTGAATGATTTTTCCCCTTCAAAACCTGCAAGTTCAAATAATTCCATAACTACTTTTATCCACTTCTGCTTTATAGAAAACTCAAAGTTTTGGGGATGTACAGGAAGATGAAGAACTCAGGAGGTATGTTTGTCTTCTGATATATAGTCAATTTTTGTTAACTTAAGTTTTAATGAGTTTTGGCTTCCCAGCAGATAAAACACAATACTCAGGCAAAACTCCCATTGGCTGTAATGGGATGCTGGCGTAGGGAAGGAATGTAGTATTGGGCCCACAGTGCTGTTGTGGTTTTAAACATGATCCTGCTGCCCTGCTAAACATCCAGGTGGATGCTGTAGATTAATTGATGATAATGTGCGGAAATAGGCTTTATGTTAGATTGGGCTGAACAGATGGCACTTTCATATAGCTACTTCATTACAAGTTACAAAAGCTAAATTGTTGCCTCTTACAAATTAGTTTTGAGTGGGTTTTAAAGACTACCACATAGTGCAAAATCAGAGTGGGCAGTCATTGTTCTCTAAACACCAGGGAAATGGAAAAGAACTATGTTGCACATCTTGTATTATCCCATCTGTATTTTCTCTGAACATAAGGCTTGAATCTTCAGATACTTATTCCCTCAGGTAGTCCCATTCATAATGAAACTACATGTGAGATTAAGCACTATGCATGGAAGTAAGGGTTTCCATGACTGGGCCCACAGTTTTGTCGTCATGTACATTGTAGGGCAGTGTTAATCCATATCTCATATTGGTAGTAAAATATATTTGTCTGGAATAAAATGAATATGCTGTATTATAATGCAAAGGCTATGCAATGTTGTACTTTTACGAAAAAGAAATGATTTTTTTTCAGAGTTATATATCTACTTCAACCACGCCCAATGGATTACAGCTCAAGAATGCTTTTTGCAATTACAACATCTGCCACATCTGTAAGTTTAGAGACGACTTTAAAAAAAACACTTAGTGATTTCCCATCTTTATTATACTTTAATAAATCTGTTTAAAGGAATTGGTGTTAATTATGAGGCTTTGTAACTTGCTTTAGCATATGCACATAAATTATTCAGTTTTATACTTAATAATTTCTCTCTTTTGGTGTGAAATCCTGATTTCATTGAAGTCAATGGGAGTTTTGCCACTAACTTCATTCGTGGCCAGGATTTCACCCTTGAACTCCAGGACTTTGAATTATTGCTGATTGAACTTGCCTTTGGGTGGTATTAGGACTAACTTTAAGAGCACTTAATATAGGTAGCTTTATAGTGCACTAAGCTATTGGCTCATGTTTGCTTAGTGGAGGAGGGGAACTCCAACCCAACAGTTAAAACAACTGTGGTTCCTTCTCCACTTTACAAGAGCCAGCAGTCCATGCAAATTTAAAAAAAACAACCAATACAACAGACCATAACTATTTCATCTTTACTGTTACATTCTAAAAGCCTGGAAAATCAGATGGGCCCAGCAGTGTGCCTTGAAGTTCAACAAATAGTTTAACTGGACAACAAATTCTTATAGGTTGAAAGGAAACCTGTCCAGGTTAATCTGCACAACATTTGTGCTAAACAGAGCCCATGAATGTTAGACTGAATATGTAAATTATTTAAAAAATCCTGTTTTGTTACTATTCAGCAAATAGGTGTACTTTACCAAGAACCATATTTTCTCTTTCAGCCTATTGGTGTGAACCAGTTGACATTTGCCCAGAGAAGCAGAGCTCTTAAGTGTCTGATCTACTTAGCAGATGCAGATACGGTTGAATCACTGTTTAAGAAACCCATTGAGAAAGTAAAGTAAGCTGAATTTTCTTCTGTATTAGAAAATATTCCAATTAAATCCAAATATGCTTCCATAAACCTCTTAGGACAGAAGTGTTTTTGTTTTTTATTTGAGGGGAAGTACTTTTGTTGATTTTTTTATTAATTATTTTGCCTTCCTTTTTCTCCTCCATTTTTTAACTTATTTCAAAAGTACACACTTTGTCTTCTTGCATGTATTATATATACAATACTGCATAATAATAGTGCCCATTTTTTACTCTGAAAGTGACTGAGAAATTTCTATGTCTATGCTCGGCCATGAAGCCGATTTTAACTACTTTCTTTGTATAGATTATGGTTATTTCCATGATATTTGAAGTATTTCCTCTCACCATCTATGGGCCTTATGTTCAGAGTCCCTTTAGGAGTCTTGTCTTGGGTACACACCTTCTCCTTAGTCAATAGACACTAAATTTGGGCATCTTGGGAGGATATTTGCCTCTGCAGAAAAATTATGAATAATTGTAATTCTTTTAAGGTATTATCTCCTATAGAGCCATGCTCTCCAACTCCTCTTGAGAATTTGGATTGTGGATTTCTTTTATAATTAATCTGGGGCAAGGGCCCATTTTATCCATAGAAAACTATGTCTAAAATGCATAATGCTGTGCACTACATGTGTCTGTGTAATTCTATTCATCTCTGTGTGAGAGTCAGATTCTAATGTAAGAGTTACAGTAAGTTTTTAGTCACTAGTGATATTTTGAACTACCCATCCTTCTGTGACATGTTCCTCTGGTATTATCTGGACCGGTGACCTGCTAGGTCACTCCAATTCTTGACTCTGGGAGCCAGCCTTACCCTGCTCTGCTGTGAGAATCCCCACTCCTAGGCTGTTCATGCATAGCCTCTGGCATGTAAGCTGCTTCTTGGATTGTGCAACTGAATGACACTAGCCAATATCTCTGACACAACCCTAGGAACCTCCATCTTGCAGTGCCCAGTTATGCCCACTGGACGCTGCAAACTTACGAGTTCATCAATTTAACAAAGAAATTGATATGCACCAGGCTTGTTATCCCAAAGGGAGCCTCTGACCCGCTTCAAACCAAACGCACTGCTTCAGGTAGAATAAACAAACAAATTTATTAACTATTGTGGCAAATTGCTGGCACTACTATGATGGGTCCCGCGCTTTCTCTTCTTGTGGGGGAGGTTCAGGGCGCCATTTCAAACCCCTGATCTGGGGTATTAACTGTCCCACTAGTATCCCAGAGAAGGGGGGTGGAGAGGGGGGACCCGGGCCTGCCCTCTACTCCAGATCCCAGCCCAGGGGCCCTAGGGATAGTGGCAAACCACTTGAACTAGCGATTCCTTCCCCTTTCCTTCTCTGGCCCTTCAGCTTGTGGGGCTTCCTACCCTCTCTCTCTGCTTGGGCCAGGTTTCTCCCAACCCCTTGTGTCTGAGGAGTCCCTCTACTCTGCACAAGCCGGGTTTCCCTTTACCTAGGGTCTTGGTCTTCTGGCCCGCGACAGCACTTCTCCAAACTCTCCTCTGCTTCCCTCCTAATTGTTCTCCTTCAGACTGCTCTCTGCTCCAACACCAAATCACTCTGCTTCAACTCCTCCCAACTGTCTGATTGAAGCAGAGGGGTTTTATCAGGTGACTGGCTTCAGGTGCTCTAATTAATCTATAGCAACCTCTCTTCCCTCTACAGGGAATAAGGCTCTTATCATCATGGGGCTTACATATCTCCCCTCTATCACCCTCCTGATGCCCTCTGGCCATGCTGTATCACACTATAAAGACAGATTTTAAGTGATTATAAGTCAAAATATAACAAGTCAGATTTGGTCAAATGAAATAAAAGCAAAACGCATTCTAAGCTGATCTTAACACTTTCAGTGTCCTTACGCACTTAGATGCTTCTCACCACAGGCTGGCTGGTTGCTCTTCAGCCAGGCTCTCCCCTTTGATCAGCACTTCAGTTGCTTGGTATGGTGTCTGGAGACGTAGATGGAAGAGAGAGAGAGAGTATGGCAAAGTCTCTCTCTTTTATCATGTCCTTCCGTCTTGGCTTCCCCCCCCCCCCCCCCGTTCAGAGTCAGGTAAGCATTACCTCATCACAGTTCCAAACTGACCAAAGGAAGCGGGGTGTCTCCCTCAAGAGTCTAACAGATTCCTTTGTTGCTGCCTAGGCCAGCGTCCTTTGTTCCTGTGAGGCTGGGCTGGGCTTGTCCCATACCTACCCTGACGAGGTGTGAACTGCCTCTCTGCTCTTGGAGAGTTTTTGCCTGGGCTTGCTTTAAAACCATGAGGATACATTTTCAGCCTCATAACTATATACATGAAATTATAACCTATAACATTACTGTAACAATTACTATAATATCACTGTAACAACCATGCTCAGGTCATCATGAGGTTTCCGAAGACACCTAACATGACAGACTTTGCACTGGATACCACACAATCATTTTATAAAGACGAACCTGGGGGTGTAGGGTGTTCCCCCGAGGTACATAGCGTCACACCTTCTCATTGTGCAGTATTTGGTTAATTCAGAGAAAAATGTTGTGTTCAATAAACTTGCTTTCATAAGACTATAGTTGATATTGGTACTGTCTCTTATTTTTTTAATCATTAGTGAATTAAATTAGTTTTATTCTAAACTTGAATCTAACTGGTAAGAACTACATGGATTATAAAACAGCTGTCACTATAAGTATCACAACTCTTCTGTTTTTGCAGATATTTTCTACAATGCTTCATTTATCTGGCAGAGTTTGAAACATTGAACATTCCATACACCTATGAATCCTTTCACAGGAGTCCTAAAGAAGGAATGATTAAGGGACTGTGGAAAAACCATAGCCACGAACCCACGGTATGATTAAGAAGAGACAGTAAATTTGATGGTGTATATGTGTGAATAATTATATTATACATTTTGTGTGTGTGCGCATGCCTACATGCTGTATGTTTTGTATATTTTTAGGTTTTAGTTGCTTGTTGATATTTTTTTAAAAGGCCTTGAAAAATATACATAATTTCACAGTATAAAAACCTCTTCTATTTTAATGGTACAAATATCAAAGGATGACAGGTGCATACCTTTTGAGCAACTGTTAGTTATCTGACTATGCTAAATTGGCAGTGGAGCTTAGCTATACCCTGTGACACACGTCATTTTGAATTGTTTGTTTTACATCCAGTGATTTGCTGCATTAAAATATCCAGTACTGCATTTATAACTTTAAAAAGTTGAGTTAATAAATATCTGAGGATAAGACAGAGAGGCAAGTTTCTATGGAGAAATTATTACTTGTGCAGAAAGGACACTATCCTACTGAGGAAAGTTTCAATGACAATACTTCTGTTTTTATACCCATAAGATGGAAATGGTCAGATCTTCAGCAGAGGGGCATAGTTCAAAATATGGAAATAAGAGAACAAACGGGGTAACGGAAGAAACACTAACACATCAAATAAAATGTGGGGATTTTTAAACATGCTAACATCCTGCTTGTGTGTCTAAACCAACTTTGGGGATATATCTGGCCTTTCAGGAGAAAAGTCTGTATAAGACCACTAACCTCTCTAAAACAGTGGTTCCCAAACTTTAACAGCCCGCGAACCCCTTTCACTAAATTGTGAAATCTTGTGAACCCACTCCTAAAAATTAATGGTTTCAGAGTAGCAGCCATGTTAGTCTGTATTCGCAAAAAGAAAAGGAGTACTTGTGGCACCAATTTATTTGAGCATAAGCTTTCATGAGCTACAGCTCACTTCATCAGATGCATAAAGTGGAAAATGCAGTGAGGATGTTTTATACACACAGACCATGAAAAAATGGGTGTTTATCACTTCAAACGTATTTTCCACTTTATGCATCCGATGAAGTGAGCTGTAGCTCACGAAAGCTTATCTCAAATAAATTGGTTAGTCTCTAAGGTGCCACAAGTACTCCTTTTCTTTTTTCTAAAAATGAATATTTCCAGGGATTTAAGTTTAAATTTCCTCAGTGAGCTGGATGCGCTTGCTTTGCTTTGCATAGCTCTTGGAAGTCCAGAACCACTGGCGAAAGATAAAGTCTCAGGTCTGGTTCGGCATCAAGTCTGTTTCTGTATTTGGTTTTCAGATGTGCATACAAGGAAACCGCTTTCTCGCATAAGTATGTTGTTGAAAATGGTAACAAAACTGCAGCAGATTTTTCTGCCAGAAGGGGGTACTCGTTTCTTAAACGCAGCCAAAAGTTGATCAATGACAGATTTCTGAAACTCCTCTTTCAGTTCGTAATCACAGGAGATCTCACTCAATTTCTCTTTTTCCTCAGTGTTCAATATCTGTGTTGAGAAAGTGGTATCATCAAAAGGGGTGCGAATCCAGTCATTATTGCCTGACACAG
The DNA here is from genome assembly GCF_965152235.1 of Eretmochelys imbricata. NCBI lineage: Eukaryota > Metazoa > Chordata > Testudines > Cheloniidae > Eretmochelys > Eretmochelys imbricata. The sequence goes on from NC_135586.1 coordinate 27,294,054, forward strand.
CTGGAAAGTATTCCCTGAAAGTCCTTTTAGGTGTGCAATTATATTGGTTTTAGTGCACTGATCCAACTGAAGTTTATGTTCTGCCAGGAATTCATGAAGATTACTAAAATGCTCAGTTTGATTGTTTTCCAAACAACTTTCCCAGAACTGCAACTTCTTTATCATGGATTCAACTCGCCTTTGCACATTGAAAACAGTTATATTGAGGTCTTGAAGAGATAAATTTGGTCATTAATTCTTGAGAAAATATCTGCTAAATAAGCTAAGCTCTGTAGCCAGACATTATTTTCCATACAGCTGGCAAGCTAGAAAGGGTGGCTGTTGAAAAAAAAAACTAGGATTTCCGTTCTAAGCTCAAACAAGCGCACAAGGATTTTGCACCATGAGAGTCATCTAACTTCAGTATGGGTCAACAGACAATTGTGTATACTACCCATTTCTTCACAAAGTATGTGAAATATTCTGGATTTGTTGGCCGCGATTTTATGAAATTCACCATTTTCACTGCATTGTCCAGCACTTCCTTCAGTCCCTCAGGCACGTGTTTTGTTGCAAGGGCTTGTCTATAGATGCTACAATGAGTCCAAGAGACTTTTGATGCAACCTTTTTTGTTCGCGCTACAAATCCAGTATACTTCCCCGCCATTGATGTGACCCCATCAGTGCAAATGTCCAGGCAACGAGACCAATCTATTTCCTTTTCTTGAAAATATGCATTAGTCAGATTGAAGATATCTTCTCCAGTTGTACGTTCTTCCAGTGGTCGGCAAAACAAGTCTTCTTCAACGATATCATCATTCACATAATGTACAAACAGTAGCAAAATAGCTAGATTATCTACATCAGTTGATTCATCCAACTGTGTAGCATAATATAGACTATCGTTCACTCTATGTACAATTGTGGTCTCTACATTATTTGACATGTCATTAATTCTTCGTGATAACGTATTATTGGACAAAGGTACCATGTCAATCCTTTTTGCAGCCTTTTCTCCGAGTATGCAATGAACTACGTTTTTTATATATGGACCAATCAAGCTCTCTGCTATGGTATGGGCTTCTGATGCTTTTGCTATTTGGTAGCTCACGCAGTGTGACACTTCAAGTGCATTTTCATTACCAGTACTTTCTTTGGATATAAAACTGGTAATTTCACTTTTCCTCTCAGCTAATTGTCGCTTGAAAAAATCAACAGGCTTGTCAAGTTGTGCAGGATGCCTAGTTTCTAAATGGCGCCGAAGTAGAGAAGGTTTGAGGCTGCTGTTTGCTAGAACATCACCACAAATCACACAGTGGTTTTGGACATTCTTGATTACCAATGCATGTAAAGCCATATTTTATATAATCATCATCATATTTTCTTTTCTTTGTAAGTGACTTTCCAGGACCATCATGATCATTAGACTTAGATTTTTCCACAGTGTGGACTTGAGGAAACACTAGATGATTCTTGCATCTTTACACTTTCCATTTTCAGCCACTTATCCATTGAACTTGTGTACAAAAGTTCTAATAAAAATATCACAGAGAGACTGCTAACAACCAACAAACTAGAAAATGAGACGATTCACTCAAGTCTCACTGAAGCAAAACAGCACTCCAGAGACGATAACAATTACTGAGGCACCTTAACACTGCTACACTGGCTACAGTGTGCTTCTGGCTGGTTTGGCTCGCAAACAGCTTTTCTTCCGCCACGAGGTCTGTCCCTACAAGGGTGCCCTGCGAGGGACAAATTAGCTTGGACCACCCCCACGTACAGTGTGGTCCCTGTTCACTCTGCCCTGGATGCCAGCTTCCCCTGTCTGACAAGGACCGGGGTCCGAGCTGCCACGTGCGCGGCTGGGGTCTCAGCTGCCACCCTGCCCACCGCAGGGCTCAGGCTACTGGCCCCGCGCCAGAGTCTGGGCTGCCAGCTTCACACTCCGTGGGGCTCCTGCTGCTGGACTCCGTTGACCACCCCGGGCAGCTGAGCTCCACTGAGCTCGGGCTGCAGGTCCCGCTGACCGCCAGAGCTCGGGCTGCCGGCCCCAACTGTCCTGCCCCGCTCTTCCTGGGGCTCAGGCTCCCAGCCCCATGCGGCGCGCTGGGGTTCGGGCTGCCGGCTCCCCCGGCAGGGGGCAGGGCTCAGGTTGCCAGCCCCAACTGCCTGGCCCCGCTCTTCCTGGGGCTTGGGCTGTCTGCCCTACAACCGGGTCCTACCTGCTGCCTCCAGTGCCCGGGGTCCTCTGGCCGCCATTAGTGAAATTTTTCTGGCGAACTCCCTGTAACGTTCTGCAAACCCCCTGGGGTTTATAACTCTACCTAGAAAACTAAAATAACTCTATCTTAGAATCCTCTGTAGTTTTCTAGGTAATGTAGTTTAATGAAATAATTCAATTTGTCTTGTTTTGCTTTAGGCTGCCAGACTGGTGACTGAACTTAGTTTAGAATATAAAGTGTATGATCCTCAACTTTGGAGTGGCTTACTGCAGAAACTACTTGGTTTCAATATGGTAAGGAACTTCTAGGTAATATTTGAAACATACTGTTCTTTAGGGACATTAAAGAGATGCTGCATTGGGGCAACTGTGTATGCAAGCAAATGCAAAACAAACACACACTAGGAACGTCAGCTTCTGATTGCTAAACAGTGAAATTAAAATGCATGTTATATAAACTTACTGGGCTTGTTTAGGCAACAGTTGGCGTGCTGCAAGCTGGGGTATAAATTTACATGACACTAACATGCTGCACACTAACTTTCCATGCGGACCCTGCTACTGTGCTCTAACAGTTCCCTAGTGCTCTTTGATGTGTGCTTATTTCAAAGTGGAATACATCAAAGTGCACTAAGGAACTTTTTAGTGCACAGAGGCCCGGGCAACACAGCTAGCTAGCATGTAGCATCTGTAGATTTACATCTCAGCATGCCAAACCATCTCTCTAGATCAGAGATGAGCAAAGTACGGCCTGCGGGCCAGATTCAGCCGCTCAGAGCTTTGGATCCAGCCTGCACAATGGCCACCCCCGTGGCACTGCGGGCCTCACGCCACTCCAGGAAGCAGCCGGCACCACATCCCTGCGGTCCGTGGGGGAGGGGGCACAGAGAGCTCTGCACACTGCTCTTGCCTGTGGGTACCTCCCCCGAAGCTCCCATTGGCCAGGAACAGGGAACCGCAGCGCCACGGGGGTGGCAATCCCGCCAGCCGGATATGGAGCCTGAACCCCTCCCGCACCCCAACTCCCTGCCCTGAGCCTGCTGCCTGCACCTCAGCCCCCTTCCCTGAGTCGTCTCCTGCATACCGCACCCCTCCTGCACCACTGCCCAGAGCCCCCTCCCACACTGTGCACCCCCCCTGTGCCCCAGCTCCCTTCCCTGAGCCCCCTTGTACACCTCCCCCACTGCTCCTCTGCCCCAACCCCTTGCCCTGAGGCCCTTCCTGCACATCACATCCCCTCCCATTCTCCGTACTCCCTCCCGCACCCCAACCCCCTGCCCTACATTCGTGGCTCTGCAAGCAATTTCCCCACCCAGATGTGGCCCTCAGGCCAAAAGGTTGCCCACCACTGGTCTAGATATAAGCCCACTATGGGTTATTGCTGTCTTATCTGTGACTGATTATTTTTTTGTGCTGTTGGCAGTGAGAATTTTTAAAGCTTCAGGGGTTTTTGTATTTGTTTTTTAACTTATTGTGTGAAAACTTGAGCAGAACTGTTCAAGATCTACATTATGAATTTTGGAAAATGACTCCTTTCAAAGTTAGTTGTAGGAGTCCAAATCATATATGATGATGATAATGAGGAAAAGAATTTCAGTACAGTATATACACCACCAGACACAGATATATAATTGATAAAATGTTACATTCAACTTATTGAAATGCAGGATACATTGATGATAACATTCTTAATTTTGTAATACAAAATATTAACGTTTGCTTGGGTTGTCCAATTTAGGAACTGCAAATTCACAATTTAATGTCAAGAGCATAAATATGATTTTATCCTGTAGGTTCTTGTGTAAATCTACAAAATACTAAGACATTTTGTACTGGAATAATTGTTTTTCAGATTCATTATCTCAGGAAAGTTTTGATAGCAATTACTGGGGTTCCTTCATTATGGCAGGTATGTAAATCTCTTATGAATCTGCTCTGTGCCCCAGTTCCTCATCTAAAATAGTATAAGGATACTTACTTTCCTTTTTGCAAACAGTTTTGTCATCTGTTGATGGAAAGTGCTAGACATAAGTACTCCATAATAAATGGTACCAGATTTTATTGCTGTTAAATGTAATCGTTATTTTCTACTGTACTGTAAGGTTGTATCATTTCTTCCTTCATCAGACCCTTATTTTGAGGGATTTGTAAATTGGTGGTAACGTTATTTTGTCTAGGTCAATCCTGCAAAGTCAGGAGTATGGTAAAGACTAACTAGGAGGTCTGATACTTAGAGATTTATTTAGTGTCTGATGCCATTGCCTCTGGGAGCCATGGAGTTTAAAAAGAAAAATATAGGGATTAGACACTAGCCTCAGAAGGTAGACATCCAAGAACCCAGTGTTCAAAATCTTACAGCTTAAATTCTATAATTTAGAATATAGTACTGGATATTACCTTAGTCCAAAGTTGAGTTGTTGTTTTAAAAAAATGAATTTGACAATTTCCAAAATTCCATATTGTGCTGGCTTGTGAATGTTATGGGTGTTTTAAAAATCTATTTACTTTCAATAGATTCCTAACTTTAGCCGAGCTTGGAGAAGTGTAATTCTGGCACCATTTCTTGCAGGTAGGTTTATCCTTAGCTCTTTCATGCTTGTGTAATACTTTGGCAGTACTGTGTTTTAGTTTGTCAATATCTCCTTTCTTTTTTTTCTCAGCTTCTTGTCCACCAAGTCCTAAGCAGTTAGAGGCATGCTGTGAATGTTTTGTGGTTCTACTGAAGTAAGTAAATGTTACATCCTGCATTTGGTTGGAAGATTGGAGGTGGGAAATACTGTGTGAGAGATTCTTACCCCTCCTCCAACCCTTTGCACCTGGTAAAAGGCTAAATCAGTGTAAAGAAACTCTAAAAGCCCTGGATCTGACTGGGGGAAACCCCTGTGGTGCAGGAACTAAGATAGACAGCCCCCTTTTCCGCAGGTTTTTGCAGGGCAGGGCCCAGTACATAGTGCTGTAGATTCTTGGCAGCAGTGCTGTCCGTAGGCAGCCAGGGACAGGTGCTAAAAGTTAGACAGCCACTCACGGCATCTGAATTACACCAGGGCCTGCTCCAGCCCCTGGAGAAGCCCAGTATCTGGACAATCCAACAGTCACTTAAAGCCACTTAGCCACCCTGTCCCTTCCACTGGGCTGTGAGTTCTGTGCTGCCTTTAGAGGCACATCACACAATCTCACTCTAAAAGTGCAATTAATCATAAAAAATGTTTACAGAGCATGAAGTGCGTGAGACACTTCCCAGACCGTTAGTTTATAGCACTAAAAAAATCATGTTGATTTATATTCTTATAGCGAATAAACATGACATTTTAAAGTATTAGCACTCATAATCAAACACAGAGATAGATATACACAAAGTTAATCTATCCAGGATCGAATTGTATCTGCATAAATGGTTCGTTCTCCCTCATTTGTATCAGTCTACATTCTAATGAAGTCCTACAACTTTGCCACAGCTAATTGTAGAAATTCTTGTGGCAACTTCAACAAAATAGTACCTAGCTCTGTTTAAAAGCAGTATGTTTACTTATAGAAGTGTGCTTGCTTATGCTCAGTAGTAATTCTGTCTTGCATTTGTAACTACTAACTTGGCAGAAGATACAATAGCACAGTGGTTCTCAACTTTATTTTACCCCGGGACCCCTAAACTTAAATAGATAAATCCACAGACCCCCAACTCCTCCCTCCTTAATTTGTTTCTTTCACATTACTTTAATAGTTATCACAAATATTACTTTAGAGAAATTATTTGAACAGATCAACAAAAAAACACAAGCAAATTAAAATACTGACCGCTTACCTGATACTAATGATAAATTACAACATTGCTAGGTGATATATAGAGGTATTTGGGGGGAGTGCTGGAGGCATGACCCCCATACCACCACACAGTTGCCTGGGGTAGGGACCAATCAGTTCACGGACTTCCTTGATTGTACCGGTGGGCCCCTAAGGGTCTGCGAAGCTCTGCAATAGCAGTACTTGTCTAAATACATGGGCAGCACAAAAGAGAGGAGATTCAAGCCATGGTTCTAACTTAGATCACTGGTATATGTAGTTATACTATATATTAGAACAATATTCTAGGCAGAGCTGATATTAATGCTTAATTTATACTTAAGAATGCCCGACACTTCCCATTGTCAGATCCTGTTTTCATTTGCTTTAACTCTGCCAAACTTTAACCATTCAGGCTGAAATTTCCCATGCTGGGTATGTGCCTTAAAGTCTCAGCCAAAATGGTTCAGCTATTTCTGAGAGTACGATTAGGGGAAAATGCATTGTTTTGCCCATGTTCAAAACATTTTTAAGACGCTCTAGTGCTTCCATGCTTTGGCTTTCATGGGCTTTCAAATTTAGCAGGAAAGCAGTCCTCCTAGCATCGGGTATGTGCCTTTTGCCCTCTCTGTGAACATATGTCCAGATTTGCCCAAGTTTTAATCCCCTGGAAAAAATCCTAGTTCGCACATACTCAGATTTGTTTGGCAGTTAAATTCTCTAAAGATTCTGTCTGCATTGAGCATGCTTCAGATCAGAGGTGCTAGGGCTCAGCAGGATCTTTTTCCCCAATTGCTCCTCCCAGCTGCCGAGCACCTGACCTGAAAGCAGGAAGACTCTCCTGTGCTCTGCCACTTTTCTGGTGCTACGGCATTGTGGAGGAGGAGGAAAAAGAAGCAGCCACACAAGAATGCAGAGGGGTGAGAAATGGCACAGGGAAGGGCCTATAACCATAGAATCCACTGCTCTGTAGAATCGGGAATTGAATGCAGAAGTCCTCAGTCTCCATGTTCCCCTGGTGTCAGCAAATAGCTGTGAAATCCAGTGGCAAAATGTTTCATCCCCATTTAGTGAATGGTCCACATAGAGAATATCAGCCTACTGCTTTTACTAGTTACTCCCACTAGCTCCTGTAGTACCGGTCTGTGCCATGGAACTAATGTTCTGACCTCTACTGATGACCCATGCTGGGGGTCAGAAAAGCTTCACATGATAGCACAGATTTTTTTGGGTTTTGTGGGGTTTTTTTTTACTCCATTACACACAAATTATGTTTGACTTTGCAACCTTAATGTTCTTTTACCAGTTTTTTAAAATGCAATATATTATAATGTATGGGGGTCAAGATATACAATAAATATTGGTGTGACTACATTTTTAATTATGTGGATTAGTATTTGAGGGATACAAGCAAAAAGTGACATAAGGAAGGGGAGGGGAATGCGTATTTGGCTTTTCCCCTCTTGCAGACATTGTTAAAAAAGCATTCTTACCTGACAGAGACATGATGCAGTTTTGGTAACTTCCCTAATTTGCCCCCATTAACTTCTGAATTTGCAGCATGTATTGATCTAATAATACCTGACTGAAGCAGCAGATGCTATTTAACAACCTATTTCTGTTAATTCACTGGAGAAATGCGGGGTAGCAGGGCACATTAGCATGGACTGTGTGCTCCCTTCCTCTGGCTGTAAGCTGAGTGAGACAACAACTGCACTTAATATTTGTTAACTGCGAATATAAAAATATCCTTTTTAAGCAACTAGTGAATAGAGTAGGTACAAAGCATGCAACCCTGGAATTAATACAAGCTTTCTCTCAAAAATCTGAAGTAAAGGATAAGTATATTAATTAAGACACCTCCCCATCTGAAGGTGTCCTGTTCTAGGTGATCTAGATATACTTGGAATTGCAAGGCAATATGCACAGTTGGACCTTACAGCTTTTGCTCTGGGATGCTTGCTGCTGATTCCCCAGACTGAGAAGAGAGAGCAACAGATTCAGGTAAGCAGGTGGTTTACGTTTCTATGCACCTGAGCTTGCAAAAAAGCAGTGTGATTATCATGGGACTGGTCCCATGTAAGCTATAGTGCTGTGAAGCCTTAGTTCAGACAAACTTGTTTGCCATAATTTTTAAAACTTGTCATCCGTCTAATAGTTTAGTTTCCTTAATATGAGACACTTGACACCTTTGCCTCTCTTTAGAATGAACATTTGATGTGAGCATCTCACATATTGTGACCCACACCTTTTCTTTGCATTAAAGCTGTGTCCCAGCTTCCAATTTGTATCTTCACTATTCCCTTCTCTCAGCATTTGCTCCTATAGAGTAAAGGAGGAGGATGGAGTGAAAGCTTCATGGGGTCCTGCATGCTGCTCCTACAACTACGAAGATAGCACTGGCAGTACTAATAGATGCATTTTTAATTTATCTATGCATATGGCACAATATTAATTTGTGAATACATCTACAAGCCATCCAAGGTTTAGTTTGTCTACATTTTACAAATGCTTGTCTATTTTTAGTTTCACAAATTTAATTGTATTTGTATTTCTTTATGCAATATTTTTGTATTTCTTTATGCAATTCTTTTGTGGAGAGAGAAATTCCTTGGCTCAGTTTCCCACAATGGGGTAAATCCAGACTGTTAACCGCAAGTGTATAATAAATTCTACTGTAGAACATGTTGCAGGAGTTAATCAAAACAAAAGAGAATTTTTAGACTAAAAAATTCTGCATATCTTTAACGTCAAACGAATTTTTCCAAGGGTTTCCTATCTTCATGTAACCCAGAGACTGTCCTACAGCAAGTAGATGAACACATGAACACTGGTGAGGTAGCAAGCTTTGCATCACAGGTAAAAAACTAATGTAATCTCCTTATTCATAGACTTTAAGAGGAGAAGGGGCCATTAGACCATCTAGTCTGACCTGTGTATCTCAGGCTATTAACTTTCACCCAGTTATTCCTATGTTGAGCCCAATAAAGTGTCTGGCTAAAGCCTATTTTCTAGAAAGATATCCAGTCTTGATTTTGAAGACAGCAAGAGATGGAGAATCCCACCACTTCCACTGGGAGTTTGTTCCAGTGGTTAGTCACTCTGTTAAACTTGTGCCCTATTTCTAGGTTGAATTTGTCTGGCTTCTGCTTCTAGCCATTGGTTTCTGTTATGCCTTCTCTGCTAGATTAAAGGAGCCCTTTAGTACCCAGTGTTCTTACCTCGTGAAGGGATTATACACTAATCAAGTCACCTCAATTTTTCTTTATGATAAACTAACCAGAGTAAGCTCTTTAACTCTCACTGTAAGGCATTTTCTCCAGCCTTGGAATCATTTTTGCAGTTCTACTGCACCCTGTTCAATTGTTTGTTTGTGTGTTTTTTAAGGTGTAGACACCAGAACCTTATGCATTATTCCAGAAGCGGTCACACCAATGTCATACAGAAAGATTACCTCCCTACTCATTTCTCCCTCATTTACACATCCAAGGATTGTACCAGCCCTTTTTGCCACCGTTCAGCAAGTTATCCTTGATTAATAAGATGGTGACAAAGAAAAACAAGTTTGATGCACAGAGGGACACTGTTAGTACGCTTTATCCATTATCAAAATAAGTCAGTAGCAGTTGTAAGGAAATAAATTTTTGCAGTCTGTTAATTATTCTGTAATTGACTTGCTGACTGTGGTTACACAATTCTGTTCTGCAGCACACTCCATGTACAGAGAGCAGCACTGTTTGAAGAATAGCTAACTGTCAAATCAATAGTATGCTACTAACTAGACACAGCAAGGCTCTAACCAAACAAAACTGCTAATAACAGCCCGATACTGTTTTTCTGGCTGTGTCTGACTCACTGTAGGTGAGTTTTTAACTTAATGTTTCCCTATCTGAGAGACAAGAATATTTACTCCTCAGATCATCCTACCTTTCTTATGAGAGAGCTTATATTTTCAATCTTAAGATTGAGACTTAAGTGGGAAAAAGAGAGCTTATATTTTCAATCTTAAGTGAGACTTAAGTGGGAAAAAGCTAGTAGGATAGACCCTTGACAAATAAATAAGAGCTCAGTATAGGAAAATTAATTGTATCTAAAATATTTAAATAACTCTTCTGCCACTTTCAGATTAGATGTTTAATTCTGGACAACATCATAAACAAGAAACAGTATGAAAGATTTTTGAAAACAAAATACTTCTTATTATTGAAGCTACATGTGATGAACACTCACAGAGTGAAAGAATTAGTGGATTACCTTGCCACCAAGAGCTGGTAGGTTAACAAGGTGTAGTATGGTGGTGCACTGTAGATAAAATTAGAAAAAACTCCTATGGAAGTCAGAATCTTACAGTATTTAATGTAGCTTTTTTGTTTACTAGGACTCTAGTGACTTATACCAGCACACAGTATCCAAGAGTTTTACAAGCATTGACAATTAAATGTTTTTCTTTAAGGTGACTAAGAAATCCTCCATGCTCCCTGGCACTCTACTTACAGTGCTGAGAGCATTGTCTGAAAGTAATGGATCACTTATTTGGTAGTTATTTGTACCAAACTTCAGGAGTTGGCATTTCGTTCCTTGCCTCAATAAGACTTAGACATGTGTTCTATTGGGATGGAAAGAGTAAGCTTACTGAAAGTTCCACAGAGCAGCAGTTTTCAAACTGGACCTGTGAAACAGCCTGTTGAACTGGCTGGTCACGTGGGACTGGCTCTCTAGGGGGTTTTTATGGAATTTAGCAGCGGTAAACAAATATTTACTCTTGCATATGAACAACTGTACTTGCCACAGTGATGGTTTGTGATCACAAATGGGTAAGGCTGTGTGTCATGGATTCCATGACTTCTGCAGCGGCCCGTGCATCTGGCTCCAGGGCTACCCAAGCAGCTCAGGCAGCCCCGGGGCCAGCCGCACTGGCTGCTGCTGGGCCAGTCTCAGGCCACTGTGGACCCTCCACCTCAGCAGCAGCAGCAGCAGTTTAGGTGTGGGAGGGAGCTCAGGGCTTGGGCAGAGGGTTGTGGTGCAGGGCGGTGCTTACCTCAGGGGGACTCCCTGAAAGCAGCAGGCATGTAGTGCCCCCCCGCCCCGAGCTGCAGAGACATGCCAGCCGCTTCCAGGGAGCTGCACAGAGCAAGGTAGGGAGCTTGCTAGCCCCACCAACCATCCCCTCCCTCACCCCCAGCACCAGCAGGGGTCCCGGGCCACCACCCCACAGCCCCCGGGCCCAAGTTTTATTTAGGGCTATATAGTACAAGTCATGGACTGGTCACAGGCCGTGAATTTTTGTTTACTGCCTGTGATCTGTCCATGACTTTTACTAAAAATACCTGTGACTAAAACGTAGCCTTACAAATGGATAGAAATCCACTGTAAGTCTAAACTCCTGCTATAGGGTACAGCTGGTTTTGGCTTTACCTAAATAACTAGGTTTTAGGAAGCCTTTTTTCCCTTCCAGGATTATCTACTGAAAAGGGGTAGAGGAAAATAGTCAAAACTCCTGTCAGGCATTTAGGGAACTGGAAAATAAGTAAACATATCTAAGAAGAGAAATCACAAAACTTTGTTTTTATGCATTGTTTTATAGTTAAATGCACATTGTCTAAATTCTCTGCTTTGTAGAGTATTATGGGAGTTGAGAGAAATTAGTTTTGTCAGCTGTGAAAGAAATTTTGTTTTGTCCTTTACAGCATGGATGATGCAGCAGCCCTAATTGTAGAATATCAAAAACGATGTGGAAATCCTATTCTGGCAGATAAGTCATCTTGTGATATTTTGAAGGTAAAAGGCTCTAGTTATCAGACTTATAGGTTTCAGTATTTTCTCTTTAAACTAAGACATTCATTCAGACTAAAGAACAAGATGCTCTTGGACCAGTTAAAGACTCTATATTAGTTATTTTTCTAAGTTTCAAATATGCAAATAAAATCTATGCAATATTTCTTACATAAAAAGTGAATGTTATCCCTATTTCAATGCTCCTTTCCCATTTTCCTGTAAAAACGTATCCTTTTGTAATACTTCTGTTCCTATAAAAAGTTACTAAACTCTTGTGTGTTGCTCTTTTCTTCCCCTCCAGATGTTTCTGAGTGGACCAGAGTAGACTTCTGTATTCCCTTACTGGAAACAGCTACCCAGAGGAGCAAGTAACTTGATCTATATCCCTTCTCTTCCAGGGGCAAGATTGTTTCAAACTGTATTGGTCACATGCATGGTGTTTAAAGGGGAACTAAACTGAAACCTCTTAAGTACCCTTTCAACAAAAGTTACCATTCAGATTTTTTTTTATTGCTCCTGGCTAACAGACATTCACATTAGTTTAAGTGTGCTGTCCCATGTGAAAGAGCTAAAGGCTTCACTTACATTTGTATGACCTCTTCCTTCTCTTCTGCTTCCCCCTCCCATACAACTTGGTTTAATCTCAGCACTTCAATACTGGAAATAATTAAGTAGGAATTTTAAACTTCACTTGCTTTCAAGAGTTACATGAAGTAATGGCTGTGGCTTTCTAATTCTCCTCAATGTCAGGTTTTTTTTGCTTTGTTTTTTAAACAACCTTTCCTATTTGCAAATCCTGTCAAGATAAAATTCACTTTGTATAGCTATGTGATAAGGGTTTCTAAACAAAACTGTAAATGTTAGTGTATCTTATGTAAAATATTTTGTAGACTTGGTTTTCATTCAAGGATGGGCACAAATAAAACAGATAAGGCTCAAATTTTGAACTTAACTTAGAAAATACTAATGTTTGTAATGTAAACTAATGGAGACATTCTCCCCTGACTTTCTATACATGCTACTTGAATAGGGTAAGCTGATACTCATTTCAGTGAAATTAATATTTTAGATAACTTCTCTAAAACCAACTGTGTATTTAAATAAACAATTTAACTGCCATTAAGTTTTATTGTGACACTATTCTTTCTTTGAGACAAAGTACGGATGAATTCCTCCAAAGAAAACTGAATACCTTACTAAAACTGAGTGGAAACATGCCACTAAACTGAGTACGCTTAAAATAGATGCAAAATAGATATAAGGGCCCAGATTGGTTGTATCTTTAAGACCCATGTATATATTCTAGTAATTATACTAACAAAAGTTATAACCAGATGGCCATTTAATTAGTCTAGCAATAGTTGTTTTTCAACTGTCAGCTAATGCAGACTGAACAACACAGTAAAACAGATAAGGGACTAAGTTGAGTAAGTGTTACTCAAGCTGAGTGAGAAGGAAACTAGAAAAAGCTTTGGGTTTGCATCATACGAAGTTTTCTAACAAATTAATTGAGTTATAAGAAGATACACCTGGAATCCTACAATAAATACTCACAGCACGTCTTTGGTGGCAGGCATAAGCAACAGAATTATCCTACTATGTGGAGCTTGGGTTGAGCGTTTTCAACTGAGAATAGGAAATCCACAAGTCCTAGTCCTCCAAAACCAATTTTTGGGGTCTAAATAAATGAACTATGGTCTTCAACTTTCTAAAGATGAGTAAGTCAAGTGAAACTAAAACTGTCTAAATTCTTGTACACAGACAGGACCACTTCTATATAACTTCAGTTTAACATTTTATCTTGATATATTTTTTCCTTTGAAGCTGGAGTAAGTAAGGCAAGGTAATTGGATGGTCATTGGTTAAACTGGTACCAGTAATTGAAGATAGTTTGTGTACGTTCCAAAACTGGTTGTGCAGTGCTTTAGAACTAGTTTATGATTTCACAGAGAAGTTGTACTCTAAGTAACAGAACCTTAACATTATTTAATTTTATCCTGGTAGTTTCAGGAACAGTATTAAATCATTTTACTCTTGCTCTTAGCTTAGACACTAATCTGAGTGAGAAATATTAAATGTGGTTTGAAACAAACATGTTATGGCTCACTTCTTAAGGTTTGTCCACACATGCCTCATTTTAGCTATTCCAAAATAATTTTGTGCGCCCACTTACTCTGAGCTAAAAATGCCAGTTTCAAAGTGGATTAAACTAATTCCAAACAAACTCTTATTCCACCACATAGGGCATATTTCAGAATAGCAACTGCACTCTAAATTCACACCCTACTTTAATCCAATATAAATTTCACAGGTTAGACAAGTCTTTTCCTATCAAGAGGCTTCAGCTAATGGATAAATTACTAAATTGCATTAAATGTGCAGGTTCTGTAAATGCTATTACCAAAAGCAGAGTACTGTCACAAGTGTATCAATAATTCAGTATATTTTAGAACAATTTCAACAGTTCCACATAACTTCGCCTTAATGGTTTATCATTCAAAATTAAGTTTTATATAAATAAAACCTGACTGATTGAAAAACAAGTTTATTACAACATTAAAAAGGTAGTTATTTAACAAGACTCATTGTACACCTATGGCATTTTGCACCATAACAGGATATTTTACAAGCTGAACCATACATAGAAAACAAGAGTGTGCCATTGTTTGGAAGCTATGTATTATAAACCAGTTACACTGCTATAGGCTACAAGCAGTTAGAAAGTGTTTAATACTGCAAACAATCAAATATTGCAGACAATTTGTGGTTCTTGAATGCTTAGTTACTTGACTAGAACAAGAGGAAATGAGATGGTAAAGAGCACCAGAAGATTCATTTTAGGGTTTTTTGTACTCAATTCTTTCTACTTTCACATCATCTCCAATTAGTTGATACACATAAGTAACTACTGTGGAAGCTTGGATATCCATCAGCACAAATGAAGGAATGATGTTGCTGGAAAGAAAAACTGATTGTTAATATCAGGTAATTATAAAACTCCAACATTAGGTATTTCTCAAAGCTAGATTCCTTAATATGAGTTGCTCCAAGGAATTTGGATTTGAATTTGAATTTTATAAGCATGATCTAACAAGTTGGAAAACAAGACTAGGTATTTCAACAAACTCATCTTAAGCAAATGGATTTAGAAGGTATTGTAGGAAAATCCTTGACACCAACAGCACAATGTATTTGCTAGATAACGAAATAACCCTAAAAATTAACTTATGCACAGCAGCTGTTTCCTCTGATAGTTAACATCACTGCTGGGGATTATCTGTTCAACCTGACAAAGATTAGGAAGGCTTTAGTTATTACTTTCTAGTCTGTGTGCACAGGAAATAGGCAGTGACAATGAATACACACAAATGCTGAGCAGCTGTTTTCAGCCTTTTCTTTTCTAGACCCAAACCTTTGGTAAGTGATACAGAAATGCAATACTGACATTTCAAAAAATAAATTAATGTTAGTGTGTATAAGGCTTGAAGATAAACATGTATCTTGGTAACTGGTGTATTAGAGAACTGTTATTACTGTAAAATTAGTGCTGATGAGCAATGATGGGTGTGATATAAAAACCTAGATAAATTGACAACTGTCCAACTTATTTTAACTCACGTCTCCAAGGCACTATAAGCTCCTGTGGCTGACCCGGGGTTGATGTAGAACTTGTTTTCATGCTCAAACGCCTCAAATTTGTGTGTATGCCCTGAAATTAAAATGTCCACATCAAACTGCCTTTGTAGCAGTGCCAGGCTGGCCATATCTCCCCACGGTATAACTTGATGGCCATGGATCAGCCCAATTTTGAATTGCCCAACGGTTACAACTTTCTGTTCTGGATAATTCAGGTTCTAAAAATTAAAAACAAATATACAACATACAGATTACATATACTGAAACAGACTCCATCTTCAGAAGGAATTAAGTTATTTGCTATGTATTCATATCACACAAAAATCTGCTGCTCCTGAGAATGATCTAAAGATCTTCTTCAACTTAAGTTTTTCTTCACTGAAGAATGTAGAAACTTCTAGCAGGAATACCACACCCAGCCAGAAATCAACTGCATCAAAGCCAAATATGTTGACTCAAAGGTGGCACCAAGACTGAAAAGCGTACAGAAATACTGAAATAATAAATTTATTATTTACAGTTTAAAAATAAATTTAGAATTACAAAACTGCATTTGACCAAGGAACTTCAACATTTTGGCAACAGCAGCTATTTGATGGCAAATAGGTTCAGCTATTTTATTACAATGTTTAATCAAATATAATTAAATAAACCAAACTACAGACTCTCCCCGGGTTACGCAAGACCCAACTTACGCAAATTCGCACTTACGGAAAGAGTTCCATAAGCCAGAAATAAGATTTTCGAGTTGCGGAAATTTTTGCGTAACATACGGGTACACGTTTCCGACTTACGCAAAATTCGAGTTACTTAAGGCTTTCCAGAACGGAACAATTGCGTAAGTCATGGGGCATCTGTACATGAATTCAAGAGTCAGCTTTGTCCTTGTTGGGCATGGGGTAAGAACTAGGCTTAAGTCATTTCACTGGTTATGACTACACAGTACTACTTATTTGCTTTTTACCCTGTTCTTTATTAAGTAACTGTAACTGTCTCAATTTTGTCCTTTTCCTTAAATGGTGTAAAGGGAGTTATAAACAACTCACGTGTCAGACTGTTTTTTAAAAGTCTTTGTAGAGAGGTCATTACCTCATCAAAGTCTCCTCTTACAATGTGAACATCCCCAGCAAGAGTCTTGAGGTAGTCATAGCTCTCCTTGGTGCAGAGGTTTCCGGTGCAGAGGATGTGCTGGATCTTTCCTGGGACCAGCAGTTTTTTGAATTTAGCTGGGAGGTTGTTGCATCGATGTGGGATGTGAAGATCTCCTAATACTAACACCAGCTTACAAGGTGTCAAGGACAGGAAAAAGTTAAGTATTACAGAACCTAACTGGGGCCAATAAAAATCAAGAAGAAATTTGCAAGGTTGGTTATCTTCAGTTTCACAATTCTGCATTTCTGATGTAAAATTATTGAAAAAAGAACAAACCGAGCTTATGACTCGGGCGTGGGTCTCAAAGTGAGTGATGTCTCACTAAGGTAGAGTGGTACAGACTGATGCCTTGTCTACACTGCAAGGGTTTTGCCAATATAGGTATGGCAGCAAAACCCTCTAGCAATAGATGCACTTAATATGAAAGTCCTTGTACTTGTATAATTTATGCTGGTTTGGGGAAATGGCATAATCTATACCAGTACAAGCACAGTTATACTGGTGTAACTGCATCTACAGTACATATTGCCTATGTTAGTAAAAAAGACACATTCCTGTCAGACATAGCTCTATTGGTAAAATTTAAGTTTAGACCAGACCTAAGTTATGGCTACTTTTCTTTCATTATTTCAAGTTTCCCTTTACTTCAATATTTAATCTTCATTTTGTTTTCCTAAAATGAGTCTGCAGTGTGCATCAGTGTTTAAACTGAATGCAAAGTTTGTCAAAAGCCAAGATAATAAAACATCTGAGCTTCCACTGGACAGTATCAAGTACAGCTTTGTCAAAAAGCGGATTTTAATAGAGCATTGCAAGCTGAAGATAAACCAGACCAGAACAGAACTATGAATACATAAAACTTAAAGGAAATGCTCTATGAAGTACGATAAGTGCTGACAGAATACAAGTGATGCAATCAGCCAACAAGTAATATCTGTTAGTCTATATCTCTACTCTAGGATGTCACCATTATTTAGTAAATCTCCTGTACCATCATCACACCTTTAATCTGAATCTTTGATTACAAATGTAGCCTACAATGTAATGTCACAGACTTTTTAAACTTGTTATCTAGGAAATAAAATTAATGCAGACAAAGCATCAATAAGCCAAGCTTAATTTGATTATGCAACAACTGTGTGAAAAGGGTTGTAAAGAAAAAATTGTTACAGGCCACATGAGGATTGGATAAAAAGCAAGCATTCCTATTATTCTGATAAATAAGTCAACCTTAACCTTGTTTTCTTCCACGTGTAGTGTTGTTGATTTATGGTAACACCCTAAATGTGATAACATTGGGCTAGTCTACACTGGCAATGCTAAAGTGCTGCGCCATTGTAGTGCTTTAACGTGGCTTGCGTAGTCGCGGCAGAGCACTGGGAGAAAGCTCTCCCAGCGCTCTAAAAACACCACCTCCATGAGGGGCGTAGCTACCAGTACTGGTGCACTGTCTACACTGGTGTTTTACAGTACTGAAACTTGCTGGGTGGGTGTTTTTTCACACCCCCGAGCGAGAAAGTTGCAGCACTGTAAATTGCCAGTGCAGACAAGCCCATTGTAAACAAACATATGGGCTGCTCTCCAGACAAATAGAAAAGTTCGATATTACTACTTGTAGCTACACTATAAACTAACTGTAACCTTGTCTACATTATAAAATTTTGTACTTTGCGTTTTATTTCAGCAACCATGCAGCAGTACTCAACAATGTAAACAGAAGTGCAGATAGGGCTCAGGCATTTTTACCAGTGTTGTGAAAGCCGGCTCAGTGTAAGTATCCAAACTATGCAAGCGAGGGGAATATTATAACTCAAAGAATTGGTAACGTAATACAGAATCTTTAATCCGTGAGCCACCAGTTCAAGTCCAGGTCAGTAGTGATATAAAGCAATTACTACTTCTGGTAGTCTCAGAAATAAAAAGGCCTTCCCCTAGTTCCCCGTGGACAGATGTGCTATTACTCCTAAAGATGATCCCTCCAGCTCAAAAAGGAAGCACGTGGGCAAGACAGTGAAGTTTGCTGGGCTACTGCCAGTGTTGTACCTGTTCAGTGGACAGGACTTCATTAAACTTAAAAAAAGTGAGCTAACATGCTTGAGCTGCCATATCATTAGAAATTTTTTAAAGTTACATTTTAACATTAGACCCTGTGCACATTGATAGCATAACCATGTTACCTGAAACAGTTTTAAAACAATTTCCTAATATGGCTGATTTTGTAGCATAACTGATTTTGATGGCAACAAAACAATACGTGGGGTCTTTAATCAAGTCTTACAAGATTTACATGTAACGCTAGTTAGTTACATATGTAACACCCGGCCCAAATTATGCTCTCAGTTAGAGACACTCAGCCTCACTGAATCCAATATGTGCTGATGAATTGAGAGAGGCCATTTTAGCCCCTCATTCAGATTCAAGTTTCCACCTATCAAAATAGCTTGCTAGACTACAACAAGCAGCATTTTCTGTTGTACTAACGGTATCACACTTATCTCTGATGGACAACAATCATGACAAAAAGCACATAAGAATTTGCTTTTCAACAGAAATTTAGTTGCAGTCTTGACTATGGATTGGCTAAAATTAATCCATAATTCATAGCTATTTTAACATCTAGTAACATTGACAAATCACCTACCACCCGTGTTAGCAAGAGCCAAGAGGAGTAAACTTACTCTGTGCCCAGCCTTATTGGAATGAAGAAGTTGATTGCAGACAGGGGGAATGAAAAAACAGGGTGAAACATGAACAATGTTAAAAGAAAGCAACAGAAAAGGAAAAAATAGACATATGAATAAACAAACAATGATTTTTTTAATGTTATGAAAGGAAGTGTTAAAAAATCAGCTTTACTGAAACTGTCTGAAACAATATTGGAAGACTTTTTCAAGCTGCCACGTCACAAAATATTCATACCATCTGCTGTAACTTTCCAGTGAACCAGTTATTCTTTTGAATATTTTTCCTTCTACCCCCATCTTTTTGAATTTCACATTAGACTGACTTCGTAAACAGTGACTGTTCAGAATTTTTTTCCCCCAAAACAAGAATCTCCATCGATGCCAATTTCATGGATTTCTATTCTTCCAAGATAGTGGTCACATATACTCCCGAAAAAGGTTATTCATGTGAATGAATACTATTAAAGCAAACAATGCTGAAGATTACATGGTTAACACGAAACAGCATTCCAAAGAAATATAGACGAACCTTGCTACGTTGCCTCAATGCCTGGGGGCCCCAATATGAATGTCTGAACTGGGCATTAAGATGGACGTGAGCAGGAGATAAAAAGCCAAGGATTGTTTTCTAGACAACTGCTTAGTTTTAGTTATTCTGTTACTTTGCAGTAAGCGGGTTAGTCTATAGGTTGGGTCAGGTTACGCCTCAGGAACAGCAAGGCCCCGGCACGGCGCTGTCCCTGCAATTAAAGCTTTGGGACACGCAGTCCGCTTGCGGTGAGCGTCGCGGGGCGGGAGGAGGAGCACGGTTCTGTTGTACCGCCGTGGCTAATGTAGCTCCGATCCCAGGGGAGCAGGAAGGCCTCAGGCCCAGGAGCGCGATGGGAATCGGGGGGACGGGGCGGGGGCCCTGGGGCAACAACGCGCCCCGGATGGTGCGGGTCGGGAACTCCCTCTGACCGCCCACGGTCCCCGGGGTGCTCACCATCCTGCTCCAGCCCACTCGTCACCTTCTTCCGCTCCGCTCCGCTCCGCAAAGGGCCAGGGAGCAACGGGCCGCCGCGGCTTCCGGAAGCCAAGGACGGTTACGGCCTACGGCAGCTAGAAGGGATCATTCCAAGTCGGTACAGACGAGGGCGCGTTCCTTAGCCGTCAGGCCTCGCGCTTCCCGCGTCGCTGTCAGACCGAAGAGGATGAGAACCATCCGGGTGCTTGAGGAGCGGATGGCCCCGCCCCTCAAGCAACTGGCTGGTTTCCCGCCCTTTGGGGACCTGTTGTGTGAGGGGTGAGGTTGGGCTGGGGAGGCCTGACTGAGGTGCTGTCGCCCAGCCCCCGAACCATGAAGTGTGTGATTGGGGGCAGCCGCCTCAGAGGTAGGGAGATGTGTGGCGCTGCTCAGGGGAGCACATCATTGGGACCATGAAATAGGGAGCAGGCTGAGACCTGCTGCTAGGGACACGGTGACGGACCTCCAGAGCGGATGTACAGGGGCAGGGAGTGGAGAGCCAAGGCTACCCAGATCCCTTGGAACAATATGAGGTGTGACAGCATGTGGAAGCCAATGGTGCCATATTGCTGCAAGGCCTCCCCCCCCCACACCCATGCACACAGCCTTGTGAGTGTATTTTGCCTGAGATCGGTGGCACGAGGTCTCTCATCAACCCAACAGGTCTCCCCAGAGAACACCTGGTGGGAATGGTAATGGGAGCTCTGTTAAAACCCTATTGTCCCGACCTGTGAGCAGAGCTCAGTGGCCCCTCACATGCATGCAGAACACGCAGACCCTTGTGCAACTTGATGAAAAGTACGGCTACTTATTGAGTTGTTTCCAAAGGCCTCTGGAATTTGGGTTTTAAGACCTGTCTATTTCTGTCATACAAAATATACTTTAAACAGATGTTGCCATGTAATTTAAGACACAGTGTGACTTGTTGGACCTTAAAATGTTATTAGAAAGAGGAGGACTTTTTGGTATGTAAAATGTCTGCTTTTAAATAAAGACTCTGTTGGTCATTTGAGCAACTAGGGCTCTACATATCCCCAACAGAATCTTTCTTTGCATTAATTTCAGTGGTGTTTCAAAGGAAGTGCCGCAGCTGCCAGTACCAAGGATTCTGGGATGCGTAGATCGAAGGAGAGGGAGAGTCAGAAAATCTGGCCTTTAATTCTGACTGCTATTGATTTGCTGTGTGATCCTGAGCAAGGCATGTAACTTGCTATGCCTCGGTTACCCATCTATAAAATGGGCATACTGGTTTTTACGCTCTTGTAAAATCCATCTATGAAAGAAAAGTGTGATACAAGTTCAAACTACTACTAGTAGTAATTCTTTGGATACAAGACTATCCTTACTTATTTAAATTTTATTTTAAAGAAAGCCAGTCTTAGGGAAACATTATTCTGGTGATCATCTTTGACGTGATGTTATTTTAAGATTATTATGGTGGATTTCCCAGTCATTAATGTAAATTATCAAGGTACTCCTATATTGTTTCAAAAACTATTTTATTTCAGCCATGCAACCTTAAAGTTTCTTTCAATATATACAGCAATAATCTTTAAATAAGTTGGCTGTTTTAATGCCTAAAAGCTAGTAGTCCTAATAGCAAATTTCAGTATAAGACCTAGACCAAAACCATTGCTCTTGTGCTTCCTGATGGCTTTGTAACTGTATTTTAAGAACTAACTCTGTTAATTGAGTAATGCGCCACTGCTGACCTGGTGCACAAAATAAAAACAAATAGAGCTTGGTAATTTCAAGTTCCTGTTAAGTATGGGAGGTAAGGACTCAATAGGTCAGATATTGGAGTCCCACTCAGTGGAAATGTTGCCTTTAATAGCTGTCTTTACTTGGTGGTGTGCTTTCTGATTTTTGTTTAATGGCTTCAAGGCTCCATGGCCAGATTTTTCAGCTGTGACCACTGGTTTTATGTATCTCAGTTTTTAAGAGCCCAGTCTAATGTACCTTGGGGCTGGTTTGTAAAAGTGCTGAGCAACTGGGTTTGTGAGTGCTTAGCACTTCTGAAAATCAGACCCAAGTTATCTCAGGTTCGGCTCCTGAAACTGAGGTACCCAGCATTGGTGGCAACTTTTGAAAAGTTCAAACTATGGTGCTTTCTGCTGCCGTTGTGAGCAATACAGAAGAGATTTGCTGTAAAACAGTAATTTTTGCCTTTATGCTCCTCATTACATCATAACTTTCTTTTAAAATATATGTAGGAAAGTTAGAATTTTTCTCTTCTTTAATTAATCTGGAGACAGTGTTATATCACCTTTTTTTTTTTATTTAACCAAATACAGAACGCAAATACCACATTTCTTTTGTCTTCTCTTACAGTGTTTGGAAGAGCAATACATGCCATAGCACGAATTAGTGATGAGTTTTGGTTTGACCCAAATGAAAAAGGTGTAAGTGCATTTTGGGTTTTTTAAAATAATTTAAATGGCTTTTTATGGGGAAATACAGTCTCAACATTAATTTAGGTAGCTTTTTGAAAAATTTTCTATACATGCCTTACAGCATAATTCAATTTCTCTTCCTTACTGTCTCACATTTTTGGCATAGCCACATTCAATTTTTTGGGTATCGTCTTATCTAGGTGAACGATACCATGGAAACTCTGTTCCTGCTTTTTATAGTTTTCCTGCTTTTTCATAGTTGCCAAACTAGAATTTGTCTATGACAGTAGGATTAGTGCCACAGATTTTTAATGACGACAAGTGGTCAGGGTCTCAGATTTACATCTAATTTAAAATTACCTCTTAAGACCATATTCCAACATTTGTTCATTTCTGACTCAAAGGGAAGAATCCCACCTGCAGAATCGCCAACACCACTTCGTGCAGAATTTGGCATTTCTGTGGTGGTCTCATCCAGACGCGTACTGACCAGGTCCAAGCCCACTTAACTTTTGCAAAGATCATAGCTTAAGTTGGGGTGATTGCAGACCATCAGATAAAAAATTGAGATATATTTTTAATTTGTAAAGTAAACCAACCTTCTCATATAAGCATTAATAGACCCATGATAATAATACCCCACTTAGATGAGGGAAAGGAACTATTAGATTTTGCTACCACAGGCTCTGATCCAGCAATGCCCTTAAGCACAAGCTTAATTTTAAGCATATAAATAGTCTCACTGGGGTAAAGTAGAACTATTCATACGCATTCATTTTGCTGAATTGGGGCCCTAGATTTTATCAGCCAGTTCTGACTAGCAGGAGGAGTAAAACTGATTTGTTTAAACATGATGATGATGTATGTATATGAATCCAACAAACCATCTGCTATATTTATTATTCGATTTATACATACATTATATAATATGTTTTGTTCTTATATATGATATTGGAGAATAGAATTAAATAAAAATATACATTTCAACCATTTTTATTTATAGTTTCAAGGTAATAAAATATTTTTTAATTATATTTTTAGCTTGCTCTAAGATCAGTGAACTCTTCTAGGTCAGCATATGCATGTGTCTTCTTTTCATCTATGTTTTTTCAACATTACTGCTGGACAGCTGAGCCTGAACTGTGTCGGAAAAAAAGACAGTTACCCCTTATGTGTAAATTAGTAATGAAGGTAAATCTTAATGAACTGGTAAAGATGACTTTTTAAACAGCGAGGCAATTCAACTTTCCAATGGAATTGTGAGTGTTGTAGGGGACAGGATGATATATTACTCTATTTGAGTAGAATTCACCCTTTGTGGAACTGGGGACCATTTGTGGCCTTTAAAACTCTAACTTGTAGCCCTATAGACAACTGAGGTAGGAACAAAATTTGTATTTATTTATGATTAGACGTGTTCCCTGAGCTATGCCCTGCAGTTTCATCTAAATTGAAGTGTTTGAAACAGCTTCATCACTACAGAGAGGCAGTAGGGGGCACCATGTTTCTAATTGCCTCTGATCATTTACCCTGCTGTCCCAAGAGCAGGTCTGGTGTGAGCCAGGTACACTCTGAGCAGTTACTGTCCCATCCCTGTTTCAGCTGTTCATTAGCTGCCCTGTTGGCCACCTGTTGCATTGTAGGGGTGGGAGGAGAGGGTCACTCTGGTTGCTTCATTCCCTGCTTACTTGCCTGTCTGTGGAAGCTCTAAAGATATCAGAATAGGCGCTTCAGAGGGTCTGCCTGAGACTAAGAGAGCAGCAGGTATAAAAGATGGCTCACTTCTACCACACAGCCACCTAGGTCAGCGCAGGAGAGGGGAAAAAAAGCAAAGCTTGGAAACCAACAACTAGACAGGACTCCTTGATTCTCTACGCCAGCCCAGGTTTACAGCAGTCTTTAGTCATGGACCCGGGGGGTTATCCAGAGTGAAACACACACTCCAGCCATTATCCCTATCCTCCCCTGACATTCCTCCCCTGCACCATGGGCTGTGGGAAGGAAGGGGTAGGAGGTGGCTATGTTGGCTTTACAGCTATTGCGGAGTCCTCCAGAAACCGTATTTCTTCTCTATTTACACTGCCTGAGCTTTCCAAAGGAAGCAGAACATGGCAGAGAATCTGCCACAAAATATTGATTGTGGGGTTTTGACCTTTTGAAATAATATATTTGGCCCTCAGGTTAGAAAAATTGATGATGCTGATGTACACTAAATACTGTTCTTGGAAATAAAAATACAAACATATTTGTATGTACAGAACTAAATCATGGATCCATCTTTCTCCTGTGCTTTTGCTAGTTTAACTTTGTTTTAATTGTGTGGTTGTGTTGATTTGCCTGACTCTTGCTGTCATTGCTTTTCTTTTTATGTTTCCCTTTGTGATTCACGTGCTATTATTTAGCATTCTTTGTGTTGCTCTTAAGGTGCACACTATTAATGCACTTTTTCTTACAGTCAGTCCTCCCTGTATTTAGATGTCTAAACACACTAGAAAGGAATGTAGAGAAGTGCAACATTTATACAAATGTTAATGATTGCCATATAACTTTTAAGCTCTTCTGCAAACATGGTAGGTTAAATGTGATATGACTTTATAGAAACATTAAGTACTTTAAAGTTGTAAATATTTTGTCAGCTTTGTATTTTTGATTGTTAAACTTATTTTCTGTCATTGGCAGAATGTTATGCGTAACATTTTCCATTATAAAAGATTCTTGCAACCATTTCCTATCTTTTGGGTGCTTGACTTTGCAAACTGAAAAGCTTTGCAACCTAATAAAATCTAAAGTGGTTTTGTATAATATAATACAATTTATAAAGTAAAGTATGGTACGCCAACACCCATTTTTTCATGTTCTCTGTGTATATATATATATATATATATGCATGCAGTGGAAAAGTACAGTACAGAAAATATATATATACACACACACTTCCTACTGTATTTTCCACTGCATGCATCTGATGAAGTGGGTTTTAGCCCACGAAAGCTTATGCCCAAATAAGTTTGTTGGTCTCTAAGGTGCCACAAGTACTCTTCGTTCTTTTTGTTTATAAGGCACTAGTGTATTCAGTTCTCATCTGCTGCTACAGACTGATTTTCTCTTTGGGCTGCAATTACTCATATGATAGATGATTATTTTTTGGTAATTTTCTCAAAAAATGTAATATTACTTTTATAAAATGTTGATGCTCGTTAGTTATTTAGGGGAACTTGTCATAACAGTTGTGTTCTACAAAATAGGCGTTTGGTAGATGGAATAGCAGTTTCACATCATAATCATTAATGATGTTTGCTTTCATGCACCTGGGTCCTGTACAGTAAACATGGTGACTATAACAAGATTTATTTTATGCCTCAAATTCTTTGAACAATCCATGGTGAGTTATGCTATACCGTGTTCATCATCCAAATAAATGCATGTGGCATGGGGAATAGAACTCACAAACTTCAATTTCCAAAACAAAGGAGCTGCTCCACTAACTGCCAGTATAAGAAACTGATACATTTGAAGAGGTCTTGGGATAGTACAAGGAGATGTACCTAGGAGTAATTGGATGAAGTTAAGAAAGGGAAAATGTAGGAAAAATATCAAGGAAAAACTTGGATACTGAAATCTGGTATAATAGTGGAATAGTTTCCTCAGGGAAGTAGTGAATGCTCTAATGAATGCACATTTAAAAACTAGGTGGGACAAAATACTGAAAATGCATTATAGGGGAAAAAGCCTGTTTTGGTAGTTAGATGGACTAGATGATCTAATCAGTCTTTTCCATCTCCAAGTTATATGGTTCTGTGAATTTATAAAAGGTCTGACATATTCTGTCCAGTACAAGACAGTGATGCACAATCACTTTCTGCTGGAAAATGAACCCTTAAAGCACCATTATAATTATTTCTGCCAGTATACTTAGCAGAACTATGGTACATAATGCATTTTCTAATATTTGAAACATACTATTTCATATTAATAAGTGGAAATAATAAGTGGCTCAAGGCAATGAGTTTGATTTAGTGCTAGCTTAATGTGCTACACTGAAATAATAGATTTCTTGCCATTTGTTGTTCGGGTTATATTTAATTTTGAAAGTTTGCATTTTAGAGGTGTATTTGGAAAAATGTAACAGTATATAATTTTCCTTTTTTAAAATTCGTTTTAAATGTTATTTGTATTTGTATAAACTTGCTATATATGTACAGAGAACCTGATAGCAAAAGGTTAGTCATCTGATAACCTTTTGTGTTTTTATTAATAAAAATTATTAATTTGAGTAGTGGAGTAAAGTGAACCTGACACATACATTGATAGTGAAAACGAGCCTGTGACATCTCTCAATATCCACTGCAGATCACTAAACACTATCATAAAACCTAAGCCTCAGAGTATTTGTATACTTGTATGCAGTAGGTTTCAGAGTAGCAGCCGTGTTCGTCTGTATTCGCAAAAAGGTGTCACAAGTACTCCTTTTCTTTTTGTATGCAGTAGTAGATGGTAATTAAGATAGCTATTCAGTAAATGTTTATAGAAGTTTATTATTTTCATTATTACACCAGCCAACCATTCCGCCTTTCTTTTAAACCCCAAACGTACTTTCTGGGAGCTAACGTGCCTGACCCTTTGCTCTTGTGGATCACCTGAGATTCAGAGAGAACTCTTGAGACCCACAAGTTTTGGAAGTGGAACCTTCATCTTTTTTCATGATGAAAGAATTCCTAGGAAACTGAGTTAAAATTCATGGACTTTCCTATACTTAGGCAAGCTATTCCCACACAGGGCAGAATGGGACCTTTGTTGGGTTTTTTTACTGAGATTAATGAAAGTGTTAATTTAACATTTGTTAAGTTTAAGATAACATGCAAAAATATGTTAATTTTTATACCTATGCTGTATCTTTAGGTATTGTAAAAACTCATAACCTGGCTTTTCATGAAAGTGAACCCTTACAAGCTGTTTTTTCAAGGCATATGTGTCCTAATGTACTGAAGATTCAATCAAGGTAATGAATTCAATATATTATTTGTTTTAGAAATAATATAGGAGGAAGTAGTTCACTCAGGGTCCAATTAAGAGAATCAGGGATGAACATATTTTGGGCACCTAAATGTCACATAGTAATAACCAATGTTTGATTAGTTTCATGCTACTATACTAAATAATACTACATCTTGGGGACCTTAGGTCATGGCTGCATCAGCCCTACCATTAATCCAGCTTTGAGTAAAGTCTATAATGTATAACTAGAAGCTTTCAGAAGCTCCTACAGAATATCATAAATACTGAAGTTGTGCTTGAGTTGTTTAAACAAAGGAATCTAAAGGTAAAATTACAAACTTTATAATAGCTACTTAAAGTGCAGTTCTACTCTGAAAAGTGGCTTTCTGTAACAAGCATTATGGGATTCAACATTTATTGTCTCTCCATGACTTCTAGATTAAATTTGCTCAGTTTAACAAAGAAAATGATGATTGTCTGACTATCATTGCTGCGAACTCCACTTGGAGTCTGAAATTGAGCTGGGTTATTTTGGCTCCTGCATTATTGCTATTATAAAGATTCTAAAACTGAACTTAGTTAACAATTTTTTTGGTGATGATGAATGTGTTAGATATGAATCACGTTATTCTTCCCTAGTGGCAGCACTAACAAAGGTAAAAGATAACAAAAAATTATTTTTATACAAAAAATATGCTTTGACTGTGTATATTCAATATTGCTGTTGAGTAAGAAGGTTTAACTTTAACATAGTCAGCTTCTCTCACCTTAACCATCCTTTAGCATTATTGATAATTGTATATTATATTTTATATATTCACAATAAATACATTAAATATTGGCATGGGGAGAGATTACTGGAACTTCTGTGAAACAGGTGTTCTTTTACCTCTAGAAAAAAGAAAAATACTGTAGTATCCTTTGTTGTGTACTTTTGGTGTAGGGGACTGAGGTATATGTCAGGAGTGAGGAGTATGACTGTGATATTCTGAGTATTACTCCTGGCAATTAAAATCCTGATTATGGCAGCTACACTACTCCCCCAGTTCAGGAGAAGATAATGAGATATTTAATCATGGCGCTACAGTGACAGTAAATGATAGCAAAGCATTTACATTTCATATTTTGAAACAGGAAAAATAACTAAAAAGTTACCAAAACAGCGGAGTAGACTGATTTTCTCTCACAAAGCCTTGTTTGCAAAGACCTTATTATTGAAAATTACTATTAAGAATATAAGCAGTGGAATTTTATAGCAAAAATGTATTCATATAATGGTTACCAATTCAAAATGAAATATCAACCTTTCTATAATACCTATAAGAGAGAAGAGGTGGGTGAGGTAATATCAACAACACTGCATACTATAATATACATTGGTTACTGCACAGAAGTAATTATACTATGCACTTGAAAATACCAGGGATTTTGATGTGCAGTCTTACTTATCTCAGTCAATTCTTCGAAGTAAAGAAATAGTTATCTGTATGTTTTTTTTAAAAGCCACTCTTTTGAAGTTTGAAATCTTTTGATTAAATATTGCTTTGGGGAGAAATCATCATTAGTTTGCAAGTATTTGGACATTCCGTAAAAACAACACTAGTATCACAGTCATATATACGCCAAACCTTTCTACACTATTCACTGAAACATTGCTCACTTTTTAGGATTTTTTTTTTTAAACATGCTCCCTGCTTTCAGCAGTCTCATTGTTAATTCACAAAAGATACAGTTTGAAAACTGTGCTTAGCAACAACAGCTCAGTTGTTGCAGGTGCTAATGCTATAATTAAAGGATTATTTAATATCTAATAGTCTTTGTCCAAATGCAAATTTGTACATCAGGCAGGCATATTTTTGAGTGTACAAAAGGGAGCTAAGATACACGAAAGGTATACCAGAGACTTGGTCAGAATTGAGAGCTGCAGTCAGGGAGAATATGTCTTGAGAAGATACCGCAAAGACTTAGAGCATGATCCAAAGTGCACTGAAGACCATAGAAGTCCTTCCATTGACTTCCCTGGGCTTTGAATTAGGCCTTTGTTGTGGTATGAAGATAGAAAAGTTTTTAATTTCCATTGGCTTTCTGTGCATAGTTGGTTTTAGCACAAGTCAGAAAAAAAATTCAATGATCATATTAGCGTAAATAGAAAAAAAGCTAAATATTTTTACCAATGGGACAGTCAAGTTTGGAACAAGCATTGTAAGGGTGCTAAAAGTACAGTTCTTAAATGTGCCCTGCCAGCTGAACTTATATAGAAAGATTTTAGCTCGTCTCCTGAAAAGAAAATTCTAGAACAGTGAACAAGAGCAATCTGTTCCTGTAGCCATTAAAAGTGTATATAGGTTTAAAAAGTATTTACCTATACAAAAGAGTATTAGCCTGACAAAGTTATATCTCAATTGGTCTTATATTGACAAACTTGCTGTTTTTCAGAAATCATGCCAGTGACATTCTGGAATGCATTAGCTGCTTCTTATTGTGTTTAAATACAGGACTTGAAGATTGACAAACTGAGTTCTGTAGCAAGCTCTGGCTTGATCCAATATCCATCAAAGTCAATTAGAGTCTTTCCACTGACTGCAGTGTGCACTGAATAGGATCCTGTATCTCTTTGTTCCTCAATTTCCTCATCTGTAAAATGGGGGTAATAATATTTACCCAACACACAGCATCTTAAAAGTATTAATTAATTACTATTTGTAAAGAGCTTTCAGATCTTCAGCTTGAAAATGTTGTAGGAAAACAAATTATTATCATCATCATTTAATTTGGTAACAAGACAACAGCTGCATGGGCCAGCTGGAAGATCCTCCTTAATATCATTTGTGATAAAAGCACATCACTACCATTTTGAATGCTTCACATAAACAGCTACAGTTCTTCCCATATTTTTAAATATTTAAGTTAATAATATTTCAAAAACAGTGTAGGGGATTTAGGTCCATATCTTCCATTAATTTTAATAATGTGTCTAAATTCCCTATTTTCCCTTTCTCAGTTTCATTGTTCAGATACTATAGAAATAGAAGTCTGTAAAACCACAAAATAGACTTTACATGATATTGTTTTTATAACTGAAATAAGTGTTTTTGAAGACTTGGTGCAAAGCTCACAGTAGGAAGTGACTGGGTACACATCATGTGAAGGCCAAATATTTATAATGTTACCTATAGCATGACTCTGAATACCAGTATGTGCAGAGTAGATTTTTAAAAAATTAAACATTAATTCAATAGAGTTGACAAATTGGGAAACATCCATGACATTTTTCATGAACCTATTTTTAAAAATTGAAGCAGTTCATAATGTAAAGTAGATGTTTTTGCCAAGCTGGAAAAACTGTCACACTTGACTTTTTTTTAAAAAAAGAAACAGTAAAAAGGATGTAAAGCATGAGGCCATATTTTTTTAAAATATCAAGAAGTGGATACTGTCATGATAGGCTACACAATAAGGAATACTTTTAAGGGTCTTAATAATTCTGTGCCTTGCATAAAATATCTTCTATCATGGGTCTTTTTTTTACTTATGATTTGGGAGGAATCATTCTCAATTTAAAAAAAGGGGAAATGGGAGTCTTGGATTTTTGCCCGCTTCGTTTTTATATTGCAGTAGGTGGCTCTGTGCTCCATTGTTATACAGACTGTACGGATATTCAGTAAAAAGAAGGTCATTGCCCCCAAAGTACTTACATTCTGTTGTTCTACTTAATGAGATTATTCCCAACACGTCAACTCAGGAAGCAGTGTTGAGGGGTTTTGGAGAGAGCTGTGTCCCGGCCTTCCTTTTCTGGAGAGAGAGTTGCTACAACTACAACACAGAGCTTTTGGAGGCTGGAGGAGATATGTCAGGATTCCTTGGGAAAAGAATGATCAGTGTATTTCTTTTTGCAATCAGTATATGGAGAAACAGCCATCAATTGAACCTGTTTGTCTGTAGTAAACAAAATTTAATGCAAGAATTTTGCTTTTCCATCACCTACAAATTTATGAACAAAGTAAGAATAATAAAAATATTGCTGCTGGATTCCACTGAAATTTGTGATGCATAAATGTAAATGATGATGGCAAATGTATCTAAAATGGTTATTTGGCTCTTGATATATTAATACTAAAAGGAAAACAAAATCACATTAAGATTGTCATAATTATCATGATAATTAGATATTAACTGTTTAACAGTACTGGTTAGATAAAAATACAATTATTGTACATTATTGAAGCATAATATATAAAATCATCATCATATACTAAAAGAAAAGAAAATACAATTAAATCACGTTTAAAAGGGGGGATAATACACAACAACCTATATTTTCTCTTGAAATGTTTCCAATTCGTATGGCAAAGTGACACTAATTTGTGTTACTAACGTGAATAGATAGTAATTTGTTGTCCAAACTAATCTTAACATGCTATACAAAATTTCTTAGGCTGCTGACTGATATAATGATTCATTTTCCAACCTGTCAAGAGGAAGTAACTGTAGCTGTTACACCAATGAAAGTTTGTTTCAAGAGTTATACTGAGGAAGAAATTGGTAAGAATTAGTTCACAATATTTTTGAAGGATAAGGGTGCTTTAAAACAATTGAAAAAAATAATAACTTTGCACCATGGTGGGAAAAGGTATCACATGGCTGGACGTTAAACTGATAATTTAGATATCTTAAATGAAGTTAAAGGTGCGCAGAGGGTTTCAGGTCAGAGAAGATGCCAGGATAGAAAATCAAAAATAGGACTGTAACCCTTAAAAGTTTTTGAGGAAACCTGTTCTGGT
Source organism: Eretmochelys imbricata (assembly GCF_965152235.1). NCBI lineage: Eukaryota > Metazoa > Chordata > Testudines > Cheloniidae > Eretmochelys > Eretmochelys imbricata. The sequence goes on from NC_135586.1 coordinate 27,326,456, forward strand.
GCATCAGTTAGACTTTTTTTGGTATCAATAGTAGATGCCACCAGAGCAGTACATCAAGCTAAAATTACACAATTTGCTGTGGGCTTGAACTGAGATCATTATTCTACAATAGCTGTAAAGAAACAGCAACAAACTGGGAGAGGAGGAGAATTTTGTATTTAAAAAGGAGATAAATATTTAAACATAAATAACATCATTGTAATGGCCATCATCGGCAATGAGCATATTTCTAAAAGTTAATGTATGACAGCAATATTACATTTTAGCTGGTCTAGTAGTGTTATGTTGTGCACTAATGTGTGAGAATATAAGATGGAGAGAGTGTTTTCCTGACATCTGATTTGGAAGTATTTTGAAAATATAAATTTGTTTCTAAAGCATAGTGTTCTCGTGCACTGCCCCAGAAAGCGATGCTACTAATACAGTTTTACAATGGTGTAATCAATTCATACACTTTTTGAGGGAGACACCTATAAATGTACTTTGTAACCCGTGCCTCCTGTGAAACATTTGCCACTGCATTTGGAGAGTAAGACCCCACACTTTTGCATCCTTCCTGAAATGGTCCAGTTTGATGGTGGTGCAGTTAAGGAAAAAGATGCTTTTGCAAGCAGTGGGGGGTGTATGGATTGGTGTGAGGGAAGCCTATAGAAAGGGAGGGCAGAGAGGCTCAAATAGTAGAAATGGAGCAGATTGTGAAAAAGAGAAGTGAAAATAGATTACATCTTCAAGAAGGAGACATTATTAGAAACAAGCATATATTTAAAGAGGGTGAATAATTTGAGAAAAAGCTGCATAAAGATTCATCAAGAAACAGAACTAAAAGAGGAGAGTAAGAAGAGAAAGAAGGGAGGGACAAAGGAGACGTACTTTTTTTTTTTTGGTATTATAAAACATTTGCTTAATAGAACATATTAAGCCACATTCTATATATAAAACTGTGCAACCAAAGCAATATTTATACCTTTGAATATATGATTTAGTGGTGGTTTGGATGTCTATAGAAAAAATAAACCCTGAAAAATGGCCTGGTGTTGGAAATGGAGGAGGAAGGGATGACACTGCCTCCCTAGACCTGCCTTCATTTGCTTATTATAGATCCTACATTTTGTGAGTTGGCAATTATATTACAAAATTGTGGTTCTTCTACCTTATAGAACACTACAGGGTTATTGTTGCATGCACAACTGTGCATGGATGGAGGTTGAGAGACGAAAATTCCAACAGGAAGAGTAAAAGACTTGAGACTGGTTTCCACAGGAGTTCACTATTCATACTGCTTTAATATATTCTGCACCTCTCTGAGACTCACACACACATAATAAAAATGTCTTTATATTTTCTTTCTGCGCCCCTCCAAAGATGAGCACCCATGAATGGAGAACATCTTTCATTCTTCTTACAGTAACTAAGAGAATTGCAATGTTCATTATAAGTGAAAAATTTAATACTTACAAATGAACTGCATAATATTTTCCCTTGTTTATATCAATTGTACAATATCAGTGAAAGACTATTTTGTTAAAAAATCAGGAAACCGAATCTAAAGAAAAATCTAACTTTTTTTGCCTTCTTTTATACTTCAGATAGCTGTCAACTGTGATTAAGTCTATTTAAAAAAATCACACAGCAATTGCCTCCATATGAATGTTTACATTTTAAAATAAACTCTTAAATAAAAACTGCTGAATACAGGGCTTATAATGAACACCTTATCAACACTGAAGTCAGTGGGACTTTGTACAAGGGACTTCAGGGTCAAACCCTAGGATGAAAAAAATGTAGGGTGCATTAAAAATAATTGGAAATTAACATTAGAAGTTGTTCTAAGTAATATTTTTAAATGCTTTATTTAATTTAATAGTCATCTTAAGCTAACTTGAATAATCAAAAATATTTGCCCTTAACTTCTAGGTCACAGGGTAAATTCTAGAATTTAAATAGTTAAAAAAAAATGGTTAGACAAACCATTACATTAACCAAAGCATTTCAAGAGTATTTTACCTAAAACAACTTTGACGTCTGATTTACAGTCTCTTAAATGGGACTTAATTTTCTGAATTCCAGTCTTCCTCATGACATTGTCAAGTTAGTAACTTCCTGTTTGATTGTTAATTCTTTTTAGTTGTTTGATAAGCTTAAAATTAGTTTAAGAAGTGATTTACTGTTCTTTGTGATTAGATGGAATTATTGGAATCTTTTTTCTAATACACTGTTTTCCACTGTAATTGTGCTAGTAGGGGTTACTCTTGGAAGGTAACAGGTGTAAATATTTCAGCTGATATTTCATAATTATCAATATCGGAGTCACTATATATTTACATTAAATACTCGTATACATGTTTGTAAGTTATTTGTTAGACTTTTACAATTGCTGGTCAGGGCCTGTGAATGCAATCATGGCCCCACTGACTTACTGGGCTAGAATTTCACCTTCTGTTTTTAATCCTTGCCTTTCTTGTAATTTTTGAACAGATTTTTCAAAGACAATGCACACTAAAATACATCTTAATCCAGATGAATTTGACTACTTTCAAATTGGAGTAGACTCTGAAGTAACGTTTTGCCTTAAAGAACTGAGGGTAAAGATACAAATAAAATGTTCTTGATAGTAGGATATTTGTGTAGAATATATAATGTTTAACATGACACTGCAGGACTCTCACTGAGGCAGCTGTTATACAGTGCCTCACATGCACAGTGGTATTTACTACCTGGATGAGGGGTAGCCATAAAAGCAGGCTTCCTTTTAGCACTGGAGGTTTACCTTCAGAGAGTATGGTGGGGAACAGGGAAGTGAGGATAATTTTTTTTGTAAAAGCTTCAGGTTTGAGTAAAGATTAATTTATCATACATGTATTGAAGATGTTATAATCTATAGCTATAATAATGCATCTCATACTAGATGTGGAAAACATTATCTCTGGGGAAATCTCAGGGCACAGAAGGCAAGAATGTATACATGTAACAGTAGATTGGTATCCCTAATCCATGAAGATTAATCCATGGGATAAATGTAAAGGAAAATGCAGTGCTTAATATTTGTGTTTTAAGATACTTCAATAATCCTTTCTTTTCCATTTGTAGGGTCTACTAGCATTTGCAGAGGCTACTAGCGCTACTGTCTCAATTCATTTTGATGTGTCTGGAAAGTACATTTTTGGGAACCTAACTGTATAGTAATATTTTAGTAACAGCGCTGCATTCAATTTTCATTTGCAGTCTAAATTATGAGTAATATTTAGCCATTACAGTAGAACCTCAGATTTATGAACACCTTGGGAATGGAGATTGTTCGTAACTCTGAAATGTTCATAACTCTAAACAAAATATTGTTCTTTCAAAAGTTTACAACTGAACATTGACTTAATACAGCTTTGAAACTTTACTATGCAGAAGAAAAATGCTGCTTTTAACCATATTAATTTAAATGAAACAAGCACCTAAAACAGTTTCCTTACCTTGTCAAATCTTTTTTTTAAACTTTCCCTTTATTTTTTTAGTAGTTTATGTTTATCCCAGTACTGCACTGTATTTGCTTTTTTTTTTTTGTCTCTGCTGTTGCCTGTTTGCGTACTTCCAGTTCCAAATGAGGTGTGTAGTTGACTGGTCAACTCGTAATTTTGGTGTTCATAACTTTGAGGTTCTACTGTATATCAATAAAGTGGTTCCCCCTAAAATAACCAATAGCATTCACTTATTGTTAAGAGCTGTATTTGTAATTAACCACAGTAATACAAAAGTTGAATAGTTTATCAGATTTAAGGAGCTTACTTTCATATGATAGACCTGATACAAAACATAATTTGTCTGATTTTTCTGGATTGCTGAGCACCCACACATCCCACTGAATTCAAGGGAAACTTCAGGTGCTCAGTACACCTCTGAATATCAGGTCATCAGTTTCCTTTTCTGAGAACAGTTAAGGAAACAATTTTTTATTTAAATCTGAACTTTGAGAAGTTGTCCACAAGTGTGGAAGCACCTTTGGTAATAAATTATTTTAAGCACAAAATTCCATAGTACTTACTCACTGCAGTATATAAAGCTGTAATGCGAAACAAAGAAGTTTCTCATGTTTCTTAAATAAGTAGTGAATAGAAATACTCTTTCTACTAGCGGTTCCCAAACTTGTTCCACTGCTTGTGCAGGGAAAGCCCCTGGCAGGCTAGGCCGGTTTGTTTACCTGCCGCATCCGCAGGTTTGACCGATCACGGCTCCCAGTGGCCGCTGTTTGCTGCTCCAGGCCAATGGGAGTTGCTGGAAGCAGCGCGGGCCAAGGGACGTATTGGCTGCCACTTCCAGCAGCTCCCATTGGCCTAGAGCAGCGAACCACGGCCACTGGGAGCCGCGATTGGCTGAACCTGTGGTCGCGGCAGGTAAACAAACCGGCCCGGCCCGCCAGGGGCTTTCCCTGCACAAGCGGTGGAACAAGTTTGGGAACCACTGATCTATACCAAGCATCTTTGTGTGTGTATATCTATCTGTATGTATATATCCATAGAAGTATATGAACTAGCCTCCTTCCTCCCGCCCCCCCCCCCCCGAAAAAACCCACATATATATATATTTACACATACAATTCAGTCTCTGATTTTACATTTTTAGACCAATTGCTTTCAGTATTGAGGACATGATGGTAGAAGCCAGCTTTGTTTTGGCTACATTAGCTGACATTGAAAATAGGGAATCTTCTCAGCAATCTCTATGCCTTTCACAAAGACAGAAAAGGTAATGCAGTATTTAGGATTGTTTTGGTATTCTGCTCCTAAAGGTTGAACATCCATTTTCCTTTTTTGCAATTTCCAATTATGTTAGATTTGAGGTGGGAGGGAAGAGATGTACTGGTTCTGCTACAGCATTCGTCACTATGGTAACTCATATTAGGGCATTTGCACAAGTGAGATGTCTTATTGGATTAAAAGGATGATCAGGTTCAGATTAAAGAGCCTGCCCAGAAGATGAAGAGCTGGTATGACAACTTGAGACCCAAGACAGTGCACCAATAATGAGGGGAGGGCGCTCTTTCTTACTTGCTGCCTCTCCTATCCAGAGTACATAGCTATCTTTCCAATACTATGGTGGCACTTTGTCACCATAATTTCTGACAGCCAATATGTGTTTAAAATACTGTTTCGCTGCCTGTGTCATCTTTCTCATTGCCTTTTCAGATCTCTCCCTATTTCTAGTTTGTGGGGAATGGCTTTCTGTAGATTTATATTACCTTCTCAGACCCATGCTTCAGTTTCATGAAGTGGACTGGTGCAATACCCTCTCCTTAGGATTACAAGAGGAGCCAGCATCAGGAACTTGCAGCAGAACAAACAGCAGCATTCTTACTATTGTCAGTTTTGCCTGGGATCCATGAAGCTTAGCTGGGGGGAAAGGTCACACTAGATGAAAGCCTAGTTCTAGAGTCATCATGCTTTTCATTAGCCATTTGTAATATCTATTTATTTATATGGTTTTATTCTTTATCTAGTAAGACATCCAAAGTCAGGTTCAAATGTGTCTGTTAATCCCTCAGGCCTACCTTGATGAAGGCCCATGCAGATAATGCTGAAAATGTCTCAAACAATTCTGCAGATAATGATGATAATACAGAAACAATAGCTTCAAAAAAGCCTTGTTGGACTGGAAGAGCACATAGCAACACGGAGTCACCTGTAGAGTGCAGTAAACCTCTGTCAAAAGGAGATATTATTCCCATAATCTCAAAAAAAGACATGAACCTAGAAGTATTGGACATGAGTGCAGCAGGTGACATTAAAATTGTGGAGGAAGTAGAACCCTCATATTCTAAGCAGTACAAGGTAAGAATGCCAAATCAAATCTACATTGTAAGCTAAAGAAAAATGAGTTTGGACCAGACAGCAAAATAATACTTTTAACTAGTACTTAAACTAGTATTATTTAGAGGTGGGCAAACTACGGCCCGTGAGCCCCGTCCTTCCCGGTTGTTGAGCTCCCGGCCAGGGAGGCTCGCCTCCCCTTGCTATGCTGCCAGTGCTCTGGGCGGTGGGTTCTGCAAGCTCCTGCCGGGCAACATGGCTGCGAGAGCCGCCAGCCTGCTCCGGGGCTCTAGACTGTGCAGCGACATGGCTGGCTCCGGCTGAGCAGTGCAGCTGCCAGTCCTGGTGCTCTGAGAGGCATGGTAAGAGGGCAGGGAGCAGGGGGATTGGATAAGGGGCAGGGGGTCTGGGTGGCAGTCAAGGGACAGGAAGTAGAGGGTGGTTGGGTAGGTGTGGGAGTCCCAGGAGGCCTGTCAGGGGGTGGGGGTGTGGCTAAGGGTCAGGGCAGTTAGGGGACAAGGAGCGGGAGGATTGGATGGGGGTGGGGTCCTGGGAGGGTGGGGGGTCCCAGCAGGGGTTAGTCAGGGGATAAGGCGCAGGGAGGGGTTGGGTGGGTCAGGGGTTCTGAGGGGGCAGATACGGGGCAGGAGCCAGGCCTTTTGGGGAGGCACAGCCTTACCTACCTGGCCCTCCATCCAGTTACAGAACCCTGATGTGGCCCTCAGGCCAAAAAGTTTGCCCACCCCTGGTTTAGTTACTACATGTAGCCCCATTTACCACACCACAGTGTTCAGTTCTATATAAATTGCTGTTTCAGTCAAGTTCAGTGCAACCATATGATTTTTAATATTTGTAGAATCTACAGTTAAACAGTTCCCCTATAGACAGGTCCCCATGTACTTTGCAGTACAATGGACCCAAATTCTGTGGCAGTGTTAATTCAGTCTACTGCCCCACAGTGCCCTCTATTCTCCTTCCCTTTACAGCTGCCTGTAGTTCATATTTGAAAAAGTTCATCCACCACAGAATTACTTTTACAGGGATTTTTTTGGACTGAGGATTTTTTGCTATGCTGTACTTCCCAAGTTCCCATTATGTGGTCTAGGAGTCCATTTCAGCATCTTATTTCCTGTCCATTGTGTGTCAGGGAGTTGTGGGGAGGGGAAAAACAGGGACAGCTTGTAACTACTTCAGTGACGTATCTGCCTGATTCCTCACACCTTCGCTGTTGTGCTGTTCTCCAGATCGCCCTACTTAGCTGCTTATATTCTCTGGCTGCCCCTATGCCCTAGTTGCAAACTGAACTCCAGCTCTGGCTACTAGACAACCACCCCACCCCCAACTGCCTATGCAATCCTATAGACAGCAAGCACTATAAGCCAATTAACTCCTCTTATGAGGAAAACTAGAGAGCAAGAGGCAGCTTAAGGCAGTCCTGGTAATGCAAGAAGATAGAACAAGATGACAGGCTTTAGGTTTCAGCAAAATGGCAAATTTTGTAGGAAATCACTGACCTCCATATCATCGAAAAATTGTAGATTTCCTAGCTATGGAGTTGTGGGGTTCAACAGAGCCCTGCTTATGACGAATGGGATATTTCAGGTTTTACTTAGAGTACGGCTGATTTCACTGCCTCAGTTTATGCTTGATTCACTTTTTGAGGTTCTTCCATCATAAAGGACTAGAATTTTTTCTTCCTGTAACAGGTAAATTCCTATGTAATCCACCAGGCCTTACCTGTAGATTTCTTGAGAAAGAGTGAGCTTTATATGATGCCTATTGCTTTATGGATTTGAGAATACGCTTTAGTTAAGGTGACAGTAAAGTGAAAGCTACGCTGGAAACTAGCACAAATAAAATCTGACTGGCTAGAACATAAATCCCTTAAAAAACATCATTTCATACCAAAACAACTTCTAAAAAGAGCTTGATCTGTAAAGGAATATAAAGCTAGTTTAAAAATGCAATTGTTAATCTCTGTTATCTTAAACATATAATCAGTGTCTTTTCAAATCAAATTTTTCTCTTGTAATACTTATTGCTGAACAGCCAGAGGAAGCAGAGGGAAGGTGACTTGTTCAGAGCCTCTCTATAATTGAGTTGCTACTAGAAACCAGCATTTCCAGATCTATGCTTGATCCTGAACCATAATCCTTCCCTCTTTAGCTTTTCTCCAACCATCTGTGGGTGCTTGTTGGTTTCCATGGACCAACATGGTCACAGTTCAGTGCTTTTGAGCAATCTTACTGTTGTCTGAGTGACTATTTAATCAAGTTGAATAGGTATGTATTCTGAGTCATGAATATGAGAAAATATAAAATTAAAAGTCCATGTTTCCTCTTGGATTTATTATTTTTCTCCCTTCCTACTCAGACCAGGATTTGAACCCAATTCTTCCTCCACCACCCCTTAGAGGAAGACACCTATATGCTTCCTATTACCCCCCCCCCCCCATTTCACACAGAGAACCCTCACAGGAACATACACATGCCAGCAAACACCTGCCCACAGAGCCTTTTCAGTGTCTATTTTAAGGCAGTGGAAGGCTCCAGAGTTATCACTACCAGTTAAAGTAGTGTCTGTGAAGATGCAGCAGTAAAATCAAGGACAGCAGCAGAGGTCTTTCACAAAAATGACAGATGTGCTTACTTACATCAGCTGCTTCTCTCCTCCTCTTGTGGGAGGAGTGGCTTGTCAATTATTTCTTCTGCCATCTGACCCATTCCTTTCTACCTTTCTGAAAAGGTTTAGCAATAGCTAAACCTGTTTCCAGAGGGTTGTGAAGACCACGTCTGCCAATGGCTTCTTCATTTCCATCTACCATACATAAGTGTCTCTCTCTCTCTCTCTCGAGAGCTGTATATTCAAAAACTGTGTCCTATGCATACCACAGCTGCAGACAAGCATAATCTCTGCTTTTACATTTATGTAGTAATATTTTAAATATTTAGGATTTAAATATTCACATCTTTCCCCTGTTAAATTCAAACCTTTGAGGCAGCTTTATGTATAAGTTCAACAGTTTTCCCATATCTAGACTTTCAAATTTGCTTTGAAATACTGAATTAGTGGTTGCAATTAAATCAGTTGGCAAATTGCTATACACTGGTACACCTCTAATGACAGCTGGAAATATTTGTAGATGCTAAATGTGTTTGTCTACATGGGTTACTAAGGTGTTTTTTGTTGTTGTTTTTAAATAATGTGCTTGCCCAAAGGACTTAAATCAGCAGTAAAAAAAATCCCAGGAATATTTTATTTGTACAAAAACTCACTTTATTAAATATTGCATTTTCCAGTTTCATTCACTTTTCTTTGGAGCCGTTTCATTTAAGGAGCAAGATATCAGCCACACACTCCATAGTCTGGCCACAGCTAGTGATGTCGAAGACGATGTTGACAATGAGCAGCTCTCCCAAGCTGTGGTGCCTGTACAGCCTTTCACAGATGTTTAAATTGTCTTTATGCTCGTAAAATACACTTTAATACCTAGTGAATAGCTACGGGCTATTTTACAGAGAAACTTGTTGCAACACTTCCATTATGCAAATTTCCTAGGGCTTTCTACTATTTTCAGATTACATAGAAATTAGAATAGTAAATAGAAACTGCTGTTATTTGTATTTTATATTTTAGCTTGTTACTAGCGTTAAACTCAAAATCACTAACACCTAAGGCGGCTAGAGTTTCGAGCTCTCAAGTGAACAGTCAGAGCTCATTTGGTTGTACAGGTTCCCTCTTCTGCAATAAAAAGGAACTGGTTAAGACTCAATGATTTTCAGTGTTTTATCATTTCCTGTTATAGTCACAGGTTAAAACATGTAAATATTTTATATTCCAACGGTTATGTGGAAGTTTAGCAAATATGTAATATGCATCCATAAAGCTTTATGCATGAGTGTTTTCACCCTCTGTCAATACCACTCTGTCAGCCAGTTGTAAGGATGTATCATCTTGAAACTAGTTGAAATTTTCATTACTCAGTACTGGTGTAGTGCTGGATTAAGAATCTTAAGTTGTCATGCACACGATCACCCCAACCCATTTTAGTGCTGGTGTTTTAGAGCAGGAGTTCTCAAACTTCATTGCACCGCAACCCCCTTCTGACAACAAAAAATTACTACACGACCCCTGAAGGGGGGACTGAAGTCTGAGCCTGCCTGAGCCCCATTGCCCCAATTGGCAGGGGCCCAAAGCCAGAGCCCCACCACCCCGGGGCTGGGAGGGGAAAAGCCAAACCCCCAAGAGCTTCAGCCCCAAGTAGGGGGCCTGTAACTTGAGCTCCACTGCCTAGGGCTGAAGCCCTCAGGCTTTGGCCCCAGACCATCTAAACTAGCCCTGGTAACCCCATTAAAACAGGGTTATGACCCATTTTGGGGTCTCAACCCAGTTTGAGAACCACTGTTCTAGTGACTCCATAGTTTGTTATAGTCACCTGAACCACGGAGTACACTGCTTCAGGAGAATTAAGGCTATACATGTGACCTTGAAAGTATTGGGGTAGCAAATCCATGTATTCTAGCTAGGGCTGTCAATCGCCTGAGTTAACTGCGATTAATCAACTCAAAAAAACAATCGCAGTTTTAATCATACAGTTAAACAATACAGTAGAATACCAATTGAATTTTAAATATTTTGGATGTTTTTCTACATTTTCCAATATATTGATTTCAATTACACCACAGTATACAAAGTTGATAGTACTCATTATTTTTGATTAAATATTTACACTGTAAAAATGGCGAACAAAAGAAATAGTATTTTTCAGTTCACCTCATACAAGTACTATAGTGCAATCTTTGTCGTGTAAGTGCAACTCACAAATGTAGATTTTTTTGTTACATAACTGCACTCAAAAACAAAACCATGTAAAACTTTAGAGCCTACTAGTCCACTCAGTCCTACTTCTTGTTCAGCCAGTCGCTAAGACAAATAAGTTCGTTTAAATTTCCAGGAGATAATGCTGCCTGCTTCTTATTTACAATGTCACCTGAAAGCGAGAACAGGCATTCACATGGCACTTTTGTTGCTGGCATTGCAAGGTATCTGTGTGCCAGTTATGCTAAATATTCATATGCCCCTTCATGCTTCGGCCACTGTTCCAGAGGACATGCTTCCATGCTGATGATGCCCGTTAAAAAAATTATGCATTAATTAAATTTGTGACTGAACTCCTTGGGAGAGAATTGTATGTCTCCTACTTTTACACACATTTTGCCATATATTTCATGTTATAACACTCTCGGATGATGACCCAGCACATGTTGTTCATTTTAAGAACACTTTCACTGCAGATTTGACAAAACACAAAGATGCCGCCAATGTGAGATTTCTACAGATAGCTTCATCACTTGACCCAAGGTTTAAGAATCTGAAGTGCTTTCCAAAATTTGAGGGGGACGAGGTGTGGAGCATGCTTTCAGAAATCTTAAGAGCACAACACTCCAATGCAGAAATTACAGAACACGAACCACCAAAAAAGAAAATCAACCTTCTGCTGGTGGCATCTGACTCTGATGATAAAAATGAACGTGTGTCAGTCTGCACTGCTTTGAATGGTTATCAAGCAGAACCCATTATCAGTATAGACGCATGTCCTCTGGAACATTGGTTGAAGCACGAAGGGACATATGAATCTAGTACATAAATATCTTGTGATGCCAGCTACAACAGTGCCATGCGAACGCCTGTTCTCACTTTCAGGTGATATTGTAAACAAAAAGCAGGCAGCATTATCTCCTGCAAACGTAAACTTGTTTGGTCTGAGCGACTGGTTGAACAAGAAGTAGGACTGAGTGGACTAGTAGGCTCTAAAGTTTTACATTGTTTTACTTTTTAAATGCACGCTTTTTGTACATAATTCTAGATTTGTAAGTTCAGCTTTCGTGATAAAGAGATTGCACTACGGTACTCGCATTAGGTGAATTGAAAAATACTATTTTCTTTTTTTTTTTTTTTTTTACAGTGCAAATATTTGTAATCAAAAATAAAGTGAGCACTGTACACTTTGTATTCTATGTTGTAATTGAAATCAATATATTTGAAAATTAGAAAATACCAAAACTATTTAAACAATAACAGAAAACCATTTAACAGCGTGATTAATTGCAATTATTTTTTTCATCGCTTGACAGCCTTAATTCTAGCACAGCCAGACACATTTATTGCTATAATAAATGGCCAGTAACTTTTGCAAGACTGGCATTTAGGTGTAAAACTAGTTGCAATCTGCATTTCCACAGCGCCTTGCAACAGATCTTTTCAAAATTAGAAGTATTTTAATTTAATTGACTTGTATATTGTAGGACACATTTTGTGAAGTATGGAACAAGATGCAGTGAAGTAGAAAAGTTTCATTTTAGAACTTAGTAATTCTTCACACGCCAAAAAACCAAAGAAATCAGAATGAGTTTGGTTGTTTGATCCTGGTAACAGTCTGTTACCCACAGCAACCTACTAAACAGTAGTCAGACTTCACCATTGTCATTCTATGCTCAAGATTGCGTCACTGAATGAGAACGGGCATAGGACTGCCTTTTCAATACATCAGAAGAACTCAGTTTGACTTGTACTTTGATTGAGGGTGGGGGTTTGTGTAGTTTCTCAGAATGCATCTTTACCGAATTCCAAAAGTAATGAATGTTTGCCATTATACAGTCCTTATGTACACATTTTGGAATAAGATTGGTACTCTGGGACTGTTTGGCAAAGCTGAGTGGACCTCTTGTGTATTACCATAAATTTTGTAATTTAGTCACTCTGTGGCTTGGTAGAGGGCTGTCCACAACTATGTTGGAAAGATCATTAGGTGGTAGTTCTTTAAGGTGCAAATATTGCAAAGGTTAGGCTCTCAGCAATGTAAGAAATGCATTCTTTGAACTTGCCTATCAGTATGTAATGCAAACCAGCATTATATCTTCACAAGGTTGTTACTTCTCTTGGCTACAGGATTGCTACTGCTTGTCTTGGTGACTCACTATTGAAGAGGATTTAATAAATGAAAATAAAGTCTAGAACAACGGAACATGTGAAAACAAACATCCTATAGAGACACATTCCAAAGTGGAGACTCAGTGACTGGGCTCCTCTGCAACACACAATAGGGCTCTTATTGCATAAATGGAAAATAAGTTTGAAGTCAGTTACTTTAAAACCACGTTAGTATAAATACTATATTTATTAAATATCTTTACAGTTCATTTAAATGTATTTACAGAACTATTCCTGCATACTTCAGACATCCAATTCACATAATTGCCTCTTAGGTAAGTATAGGTAAAATGATAGTCTAACACAAAAGCATCCTCATTAGATACAGACTCAGATTTGTTTCATTATCTCAGCTATCTTTGTCAGAAACTACTACACACAGTCAACTTCTACACATTCATAGTCTGGTTTTCCACTGAGAAGTTACCTATTATCAAGAGATATGAATTCCAATTACAAAATACTTATTTTTGCTACACCTTCACACACCCCTTCATATAGTTTTGTTATCATCCAGTCTGGTCCCAAATTCTAGATAGTTTCCCATTCCTTTTTTTATAAATGCAAAGGTAGCAACTCTTAAGAGAAACTGGATGCTGCAGCTCTCCCAAAGATAGCTATTAATGGGACAAGGAACCAGGGACATTTCAAACCCTCCAAAAGAGTATTATCCTAGGCCTCTCTCACCTGCAGACACCCAGCTCCTGCAACTGCTGTTTCATTACTTGGTGTGATAGGTTACTGGTATACCAAGCTGTTCCATCTTTTCAGATTACTGTTCCCCACCAAGCAGCTGTTGATACAGGGCAAACCCTCTCCAGATGGTGAAAGTTTGTTCATCTTTCATGTTTCCATCTCAAATGAATACACCTGAAACATCTTTCCTGTGTCTGTCTCTCTCATGATAAAATTAAAATAATCTAATTTCTAGGAAGGATTACTGCTCCATGCATCATTTTAAGGTTGCTTTAAGTACATGGGTCCTGTCATTTCCTTTTCTGTAAATATTTATTGTGCGCAGACAGCTTAAATTCATAGGAAGAAATTAGGTTCTGATATGTTTAGAGTGCACATCTTAAAAACAGAAAACAAAATTCTCAAGCATATGATAAAAATATTAACTCTTTATAATACAGTATTGCTTTAACAGATGGAAAAAGCTATAAACTTTGCTGGTCTTTGGTGTGTCCAGTGAGGGATAAATTTACAAATTGTAAATTAAAATCCAAATTTGTTCTTTATAAAAAAAATCATGATCTATGATGCAAATGGCTTTATATATACTGTGACTAAAAACTGTATTAACACAAAAACAAGATTTAGAATCAGACTCATTAGGTGAGACAGTTCAGCCACTAACAGGACAGCTGAATTTCTATGACCTAGGATTCCAGACCCTGGATCAGTAGAGGCAGAGCACAGTGACAGCTGAGTTCAGGGCAGGGAAAAAGCACCTTTGCCACTCACTTATCTGATCCACATACATACCCTAATTTTTAGTTATAGAAAATAGTGAACAGGGAGGGCTGAGCAGGATTATAAAGTGAGGAAACAGTCCAGCTCCACAGGGGCATAATATCAGAGTAAATTCAAGAATAGGGAAAGATAGTAATTTATCAAGTCTGCTCTAACAAGGAACTGAGACAGTAAATACTGGAGAATTTATTGTAGAGAACGTCCAGATTTGAGAGACATTCCTCAAACACTAGAAATTAAGCCCTATTCTGCAGCAGGAATATATTCCTTCCAACAAAATGTATCTAGATACAGCTTGCAGGGACTGCAAAGAGTTTATGCAAAGTTGTCTGCCACTCACTGTTAGTCTTACTTCTGTATTTTATAAATTTATAAAATATAAAAGTAACACTAAGATTTTCTTCATTCGTATAATCCTTCCCATACCCCCACCAAACTACTACTATTTTGGCCAAGTTAGGGTAGTTAAGGCATTTTGACAAGTAGTTAAAGGTGATTTAAAATATATCTAACATTAGGCCAATTTATGAATAGCAGATAAATTACTGAACAGCTTTGAAATTAATCATTCTCATAAATGAAATGCCTGTTACAAGCATGATGCATTAAAATATAGTAAAATGACATGTACATGGTACATGACAAGTGATTTTAAATAAAATAAAAGCTTGACATACAATTATGCAAATATACAGTACAACTCCACCAAAAAAAAATTTCTTTAAACAATTTGAGATTTTCTCAAACTTAACAGTTTTAATACAATGAACCAGGTAGTAAAAATCTCCTTTCAGATAAGGAGATTCCTTACTGACCAAGTTTAACTGCACTCATCTAAACATCGTTACCTGACTTTTATATAAAACATGGCTTTAATTTATTTTTAAGTACTTTTCTACCAGCAAAAAAAGTTAATGAAAAACTGACCAAAAATATATATGATCTTTATAGCTATCAGCTTTTATGCACCTCAGAAAGAGAGCTTGCAGAAATTGGGAAAACAATTGCGAGCTACTAAAATTCATAAGGAAATGCTATATTGCAAAGTGGCTATTAAATAATTGTAAACATCAATGAAGGTTCATTCTGAAAACCCTAAATATCAGTTACTGAAATGTAAATTTTGCTAGTTATTAGTTAACTATTTTCCATTTGCATACTTACTGCTGCTGCCACAGCATAAGCAGAGGTGCACATTTGAGTCAGCATGACCATCAAATTAATTTGGTACAGATTCTATTTTATACAAAGCAAGAATGGCGGTATTAACACAAACTATGCCTAGTTAACAGTAAAGTTTTCTGCAAACAAAAGCAAGGAAGTTCAGAGCTGAGGATTATCTGTTTTTAACGCAACCCATCATTCTTAGATAGTGCAGCATACATGGCATATCACCACACGCTGATCAGACAGATTAAGGATATGCTACGCCTCAATTTTGAATATTCTGGCTTTTGTGAATTTGAGTTACAACTTAAAATAATAATAAACCTTTTTTAAACAAAAAGTTCCCCACTGCAAAAAAAATATCCAGAGATACCAGGCTCCGTTATGGACGAATTATTTGCAAAAAACTTTCATTTATAAGATCACGATTAAGCACCTGAAATCACAAAACACTTGTGCATCCATACAGCGCAAACTAATGTTTTTTTTCCCAAATTTTGTACTAGAAAAAGGCTAAGGCTGACACCATGTATGCCAAGAGCAAAATGTTTACAGCAGCTATAAACCCCTTGAAAATTGGAGTTTATATATAAACAAACCCTCACCTATCACTGTAACAAGACTATGTTTATGAACGTATGCTTTGTAACATCTCCTTTGTTGGATAATGGCTGATTCTAGCAGAATAGTAATACGCCCTCTTGTGGAGGTTTATCAATTTGATTTATTAAATCTAGTTTTGAATTGTAACCAATCAATCATTTGAAACTAGTCACATTTTAGAAGTAGTAACCATATGGATCTGGGTTCCCCCACCTTGTGAATGATTACTAAAGTTTTGAGAGACAAGCTTCATGCCTTAAGTTTCTTCATTTCTTGCTGGCAGAAGAAGACCAGTGTACTACAATAGTGGTTTTTAAAGGATCTCAGTTGTGTCATAAGAGGCAACAGACTTGAGTAACTGGCCATTGAGATCAGCTGCAAAGAAAGAAACCGATCCTGCCAGCAGGAAACAGTACACATGAAGCTAGAAACTCCAGGATAATGAAAAACAGACATTGACATTTTAGGCAAATCAGTCTGTATATTCAGCTACTATAGAAAGAAGGACGGTGATGTCATCTGGCTTTCCCCCTGTAATTTAAGAAAAATCAGATGTTTTAATCTGAAGAGCAGATCAGGAAACTACATAATGAAAAAAGGCATGTATGGTTTCTTGAAACAATTCTACAAGGAGGTTTTTTGTTTTTTTTTTAAATAAAGAAACTGCTCTAGATTCAAAATTAGTAATACGTTCACACACATGCATCTGAAAGCCTCTAACTCCTCTACTTCCTTTTCCAAAGTAACTGATGGCATCAGAGATACCTATAAGAAAAGCACTTTCCTATATACTATTTTAAGCATTAGTGAGAACCTTCAGCATTGTTTTTAACAGGGAAGTGGAAAGCCTATTTTCAAATGATCTTTCAAAAGATTTTTCTTACCCCCTCCAAGTCTGGACATGTACTAAATCAAATTTTAACATATCACTGAACTCAGACCTAGTAAGTCACTCAAAAATAAGGAATGTATTTAGATACCTCCCCTGATTTAAAGAAGATGGTTATTCACATTTGAAAAGCAGCTGAGTGGGTTAAATAGCCTTTGAAAAACTTTTATAATTTTGTAGTGCATGTATTTGCAGTAACAGAATGACTTGTATTATACAAAATGCAGATGTATACACACCCCAATGTTCCCTCTAATTTTTGACAGGCTGCGTGCACAAAAAAATTTCTTCTGTGCGAACTGTTGTGCTTCTGTGCAAATTTTTGTGCACGTGGTATTTTGCCGTGTGTGCAGGGTTTAGGATCTGTGTGCGCACGCACACCTTAAAGGGAACAGTGACACACCCACATGATATATTGCAAGGATCTCAGAGGGCTACTGTCCCATTTTGCTAATGCAAGATATTACCAAACTCTTCAACTGCAAAACCCATTAAAAAGGATTGTGGGTTGTGGTGCTGTAAGAATGCTGTGTAAGGTTCTGGTGAAGTTACTCTGTGAAGTGGTATTTTGTTATACAAACTCCCATTAAGCCTGTGGATACAAAGGACCAGCAGCCAGTCAGAAGGGAAGCAGCAAATGAGTGTGCTCTGCACAGCTAGCAATAGATTCTCTGGCTGGCAGGAGTTAAGAAGATCAGCAATTCACACCCACAAGGCAGATGGAAACGATGAGCGAGGCACACAGGCTAACAGCCTCCCAGCAACAGGAGGGGGTTTCACTGGGCCTTGAAGGGAGCCTTGCCCTCTACATTAGGAAGACTTTTTCCTTTCTTTAAAGTGAAGTATTAAATGGAACCCTCAGGACTCTGCAAGGGGTACTAGAGACCTCTCCAGAGGATGGGAGACAAGGATCACAGAGGGCAAAGGGACTGAACAATGTCAGATGAATAGGGAGCATTCTGCAAACAAACTACTAAAATAAAAACAAGAGTTATTATATGTACTCTGGTAATGCCTACAGAAGGGTTTACAATCTAATCAGAGCAGACAGAGGACAGGAGGGAAAATAAAGAGGGGAGACATGCTATGGCCAAGGCCACACAGCAGGTCAGTGGTACAGCCAAATATAGAACACAAGTCTGAAGATTTCCAGTCCAGTGTCCTATGCATGGGATCACACTGCCTCCCAATTATGACGGGAATCCTTCTTTCCCAGAACATACCTAAGATCACTTACTATTCAGGAACTCTGGCATGCATCCAAGAAAGGAATTTCATGTGACACCATTAGACTTATGTTACCAAATAGTAGGAAATCTTACCTCTCACATTCAATCCATTGTCACATGCAAACTGTGCAAAAGGTGACATGTAAGTGGGGTCATATGCCAGTTCGTGAGCTTGCTCAGCAATGCTTCTTGCTGTCTGTTGTATACTCTCATAATTAGAATTCTAAATTGATGGAAGAACAAGTTATTCTTACAAAAGCAATGCACCACAGGTAATTTTATTCAGGCACATACACATTATTGGAATATTGATTCAATTAACATGATGTGAATATAAACACCTGTTACAAGTTAGATAGTAGGTATTTCCTATTTCAAGGGAATCTCAATTATATCTTGAATTAAAATCAGTGTACTTTAAGAACGTTTGTGTAGGAAATTAAATCTCAGCCTCTATCTGCCACTATAATCATTTCATAAAACTCATGCACAAACCACTTATCTTAGGAAGGGAGAAAGCAGCAGTCTACACTTCCCTGTATTTTAAGTGTCAAAGGGGAATCTTTGTTGAGAAACTAGGCTTTCCCCTTTGCTTATTTTGACTACTCAGAGCATTCCCCTCATTCATCCAGCTCCTTTCCGGTGTATAGCCCGACACCTAATCTTTGCAAAGGGAATGCTAAACCAAAGAAGTGTTCACTCAAAAAATATTGCTTCCAGAAAATGCAGAGTGCTCAATCACAGCACCAAAGCACCATCCTCGACCAAGGAATGGAAAAATAAAGCTAGTTTTAGTAATAAGGGTAAGTGTGGAACAAAGGCTTTATATTACCATGCAGCATAAAAATGCTTAAAAATATACATTTTGCCAACTGCTTTAAATGCCCTACACTGGGTGATGGATCAAATCAGAATGAAAATTTATAAAACCTACCTTTTTGTGGGATACAAGAAGTTTGGATACCCAGCACAGACAGCTTGCACCTAACAATGTAAGTTTACCACCCACCAAAAAAAAAAAAACTTCACTTTTTAATGGAGGAAGCCAATAAGCTTTCCCCTATAACTATCTAGGTTAGTTTTTTCAAATTCAGTGATAAAATCCAATGAGAATACAAGCTTTCTGTATAATGCATTTCCTCCAAGAGTTCCAATCATCTTTACATTTTCAGTGCCTGCTGCTTTACTCAGGAAAGGATTCCTTTCCATGTTGAGCAAGACAGGTGACAAACAGCTATTTTCACATGTAATCATTTTTATCGTCTCTGTAATTTATACATGCTTTTACGAGCATATCTGAATTTCCCTAACAGTTTGGGGAGTGAACAGGATTTGACAATTCTTGGCTCAACTTTCATAACTCAGGTTTCAGAGTAGCAGCCGTGTTAGTCTGTATTCGCAAAAAGAAAAGGAGTACTAGTGGCACCTTAGAGACTAACCAATTTATTTGAGCATAAGCCTTCATGAGCTATGAAGTGAGCTGTAGCTCACGAAAGCTCATGCTCAAATAAATTGGTTAGTCTCTAAGGTGCCACAAGTCCTCCTTTTCTTTTCATAACTCAGATTTCTATTTGCGGTCTTTCCCAAATGTGCCAATAGGTGGAGCTCATGTTTCCCCTGTATGCATCTGATGAAGTGAGCTGTAGCTCACGAAAGCTCATGCTCAGATAAATTGGTTAGTCTCTAAGGTGCCACAAGTCCTCCTTTACTTTTTGCGAATACAGACTAACACGGCTGCTACTCTGAAACCATGTATACCCATTGTAACCATTCTAGACTAAGGGCTTGTCTACATTATCCGCTGGATCGACCACCAAGCGCTCTCCCGTCGACTCCGGTACTCCATCAGGGCAAGAGGCACAGGTGGAGTCGATGGGAGAGTGTCAGCCATCAACTTACCCTAGTGAAGACACAGCGGTAAGCAGATCTAAGTACGTCGACTTCAGCTGAAGTTGCATAACTTAGATCGATCCCCCTCCCCAGTGTAGACCAGGCCTAAGAACATGTTGTTTTAAGTGTTAGATAATGGTCAACCCTAGGCTCCCCTCCAACACATTTTTCAAGGTGTTGAACCCTGTCTACTACACCTTTTAAAAAAAAAAAAAAAAAAAAACCAACATAATACCTAACCTAGCCATAGCTTTAGACTGAAATGGGGTCTTTCAGATTTGAATGCTGTTTGGAAAAAAGGATGAAAGATGAGAGATTTCTTGTGGAAAATAATGAGAATTTCTCCCATTACCTACAAAAGAGCAAAATTTCAAGCAAGCATTTAGACAATTCCTAGAGCATCTCCAACTCACTTTGTCTACAAAGGCAGTCACTTACTTTCTGTCTACCAACAACTTTCAGTAATTTATCTCAGGGATAAGATCCTATCAGCAGACAAGCCTCTTTTGAAACCACAATATGAAAGGCCACTGAAAAGTTAATATGCAGGATTACAGTATCAAAGTAGCTTCCTCAAGGATGTTATACAGGTTTATACTAAAAGAAAAGGAGGACTTGTGGCACCTTAGAGACTAACCAATTTATTTGAGCATAAGCTTTCGTGAGCTACAGCTCACTTCATCGGATGTTTTTCCACAGTATGCATCCAATGAAGTGAGCTGTAGCTCACGAAAGCTTATGCTCAAATAAATTGGTTAGTCTCTAAGGTGCCACAAGTCCTCCTTTTCTTTTTGTGAATACAGACTAACATGGCTGTTACTCTGAAACCAGGTTTATACTAGTTCTTATACTCCATTTTCAGCTTTTACAGCTGAATTGTATTGTATTTTCAAGTCCAATAATCCTGTCACCCCAGATAAAGTTGTTTAATGCAATGGTGTTCTGATTCATTAGTTATGTAAAAAAGCTGCTCTTGGAACATTTAAGAGGAAGTATCAACTTTTGCCCATTATTCATATTCTAGATGAATTTCAATACTATAACTCAACTGCACACACTTCATTTTCAGTTACCTTCAGCTTTTTCAGTTCCTGAAGAATCATATAGTCAGGCATGTTGTCAAAAAGTCCATCTGTTGCTGTCAGAATAATATCTCCTAGCTGAACATCAAAAGTAGTACTGTCAGCAGCATCCGGGCTGTGAAGAGAATACCACCATGTCAAAGAAATAGACATTAGCGTATGCTAATGGTACCAAATCCTGTTCAATTACAGCATCAATAGGTTTTGCAATTCACTGGTATTACGAAATCTGTTCTCTGGAAAAATACAGCAGTGTACTTTGTCATGAAAGCCAGTATAACAGAAGTATGATCACAAATAGAGGGTATCTGAAAACACTACACCAGAGAATTGCACTTAAAATGCCTGACTTGGACCATTCTTCAGTCTAATATATTTTGCAAGTATATCTCCATTGTAACCATTAGGTGATACTGTAGTTCAAGGTTTCCTTCTCACTCCCACTTAAATATGCAGAACAAGGCTGTAACCGAAAGGCTAATTTAGGATTGAAATGTCTAGCCTGCTTACTGGATACACCTTTTATCATGAAGGATCCCAAAGTATTTCAGATTACTTAGGTACATCACCACCAACAGTGGGCAGTACCCAGATGGTCCACTGGTGCATAATACACAGGAGGAGAAAGTATTTATTTTGGAATAGATCAGATCTTTCTGGGAGATTTTTGGATTAAAAAAAAAATGCATAGCACACCATAGAAGGATGCAGGGTTGTGATTTGAACTTTAGTTTGAAATGCTAGCCTTTCTGAAACTACGAGTTTTAGGTCACTTAACTCTCCCCTGGATAGAACCAGTTTAACATTAAGTTTAGTCAACAGAAGAAAAATACTGATATTTACTCTGACTTTTAATTGTCTTTGCAATTAATGTCAAGAGTCCAAGAGATTAGGTGACTTGATATAACCACAAGTCAGAGTGGAAGTGTGGGCATCTTAAAAGCTGATTCATCTCACACTTTCCTTATTCCATGATGACTCGGTCTTTGTTTTTCTAATTTCCAAGAATGTTATTCTTGATAACTACCTTTGTGCTACTTATGTCTTTTCATATAATGGACTGTACTTTTGATACCACCTAGATTTCACTCAACTATTAGAATGATTTACAGTTATTGTGCAATAAAGGGGACTTTTGAAGTGCATGGATTTCAAACTCCTATGACAGCTCTCCTCCCTTCACTCTTTGTATACTTTCCTATATTTAAAGCCATACACAAAGAACAATCACTAGTTGGAACTATTTCCAAACATCCTCAAAAGAACTATTTTGGTATTAAAAATTATGAAGCCCAAACCTTGCCCAATTTGGAGTCTACAACCTCAGAACAAGAACTTCAGATTCATACTGCATTCCCTGGACACAGCTCTATCACTTTCTATATTCAGGGTTTAAAAAAGAGCACTTTAATGAGTCTATAATCTTTGATTTAAGAAATGTAACTTGTACAGTGTTTAAATAAAATATTTACCAAATCAGTCAAGAAAAAGCATTTCCTTTACTCTGTTACAAAAATAGCCCAAGGACAGACAGACATTAGACAAGAAGGTATGTCTTGCATTTTGTGTTTTAGATTTCACTAGTGAAGTTTCATTAAGTTTAGAAAAATGATTAGCCAGCATTGAAATACAGATTGCTTTGAAATCATGTCCTCTGCTTTGAAATGACTAGTTTCTATTGGACCGGGTGCACTTCTGTAACATTCCCATCTCTGAGCTCGGTGTTCTGCCAAAACGGAGTTTCGCTCATTTTGATTGAACACAATGTGCTGCTGGAAACTTAACTGTACTGAAATGCAAGCTGCAGTCACATGCTTCCCTGCCCTGTTCCTCGAGTATTCACTACCTCACTGCCTGGCTATGTAAATTAGTGTATTCCCAATCAGTCTCAAATGATGCATGGGGGTTGGGAAGGAAAACCTGCAACAACCTGAACACACTATATTTGACTTAAGTCAAATGGGGGGGGGGGTGAGTGTTATACATTAGGCCAGCTTTGCTAGCTAGTTGTGCACTGTGTGTTATACCTCTATGTCAAGCTTTATTTGCACTGAAGATATGTCGCAGCCAGATGCCTGGCAGTTACTTTTCCATGCTTCAGTATTCTTCCAGATAATGGCATAATATGTACTTTACTTTATGGAACTTATGTAATGCTCATATTTTAGTTAAAAAAACACCTTACTACAGCATAAAATATTTTATGCCATCTTCCCTGACCTTAGATGGGCTACAAAAACTTCAGTTTTACTTGGTTCAGAATATTTTTTTTAAAAGCGAAAAGCAAAAAGACATCAAATATTGAATCATAGGAGGCCATTATTAACTTGCATTTGAGGCTCTTACAAATACAGCCAAATAAAGAGGCGGCAGCCAAAAGCTATTTGCTATTGCAATAATGTTAGGAGTTCAACTTAAATTGCAGAAGCAATGGATTTTTATCATGGTTACTACAACGTGAATTTGCCTGTCGTGTCCAGATATTGCAGCAAATGACAGGTGAAGTCATTTCTAGGAACTAGACAAAGTAGACACATTTATGGTGTACAATGTACAGAAACAGGTATATTTATATTTTCCATCAGAACAGTTCCATAATACACAAGTCCCTTTGAGGATATCAGAAACGCTTTACATTCAGTGTGCACCTAACTTTAGGGAAAGTAATCACTTGCATGTAAGCAGATCATTGCTACCCTGAGCAGAGATTAGACCACAGCAACAGCCTATAAAATTTGATAAATTTAAGCCTGAGAAATGCTTACACTACCTTGAAGACAAGCAAGTGGGGAAGGAGATTCACCTTTCAAATGGGAGCATTATTAAAAGGCCTAAGTGCAAAGTTTCAGTACAAAGACGAGAACCGTGAAACCTTGGGAGAAAAACTCAAGTTCTTGATCCATGTTTCTGATTAATTCCCCACCTCACCTATCACTTAAGACGACTCCCTCTGCTTCTGGTGGAGCTATTGACAACTGGAATGGAGTGTTGAAGTAATGTTGCTGCTCATCAGACCGATGTACTACTTCTCCTCCTCTGACTACCAAAAATCCAGAATCTCCTAAATTTGCTGTATGTAAACGATGACTTGTTCTGTCCAAAACTACTATGCAAGCTGTACTGCTTCCTAGGAAAAAAAATAATAGTATTTTGATCAATGGGAGATAAACTAGAAGTAGCAGCATATACATTATAGGCTCTATCTGTTCAACAGATTTTCTTCTTAGGCCAGCTGTTCACTTATTGTTGACAAAAAAAATCAGAAGTAAATATCCGTTAATACAAAACAAAGTGAATATGTATTAGAGTAGGAACAAAGAACAAACCACATTGAGATTTCTGCAATCATTTCCAACCCCAGCTACAGATTTATTTGTAATACATTTACTTAATTTTGCTTTGATTTGTCTCATTACATTGTGCTGCTACATTCCAATACATATTTCCTATTACACAATATTTAGGTGTTGCTATGTCAGCAGTCTCCTATAGGAGGCTTGTTTTACAGAAAGTACACTAAATAATGAAACTATGATTAGAGTGAAGCTATTAGTAGCAGGATTCTGTAGAGCTTACACTATGCTAGGTGTCGTCCACATGCTTTCATTCACAACTACAAACGTTGTGTATAGAGTAAATAGGTTAATGGAAGTGGTCAGTAGATATTGTTCCATTATTGGTGGCAGAGCAATGAACACGCTCCTTTTTTCTTTTAAGACAAAGATCTTGGTAAGACTGGCTCCCAAGGAGGTCTAGATTTTAAGAGGAATGTATGGTATCTTAATATAATTCAGTCAGAAATAAGTGCATTGCTTTAAAGCTCAAGAAATTAGCTTCAATATTTAAATAAGTGCCACAAGGCACCGTTAGCTGCTTAGACATTTTATAGCTGGCTGATCAACATCCTGACAACTGGGAAAGTTTCTGTAACATTTACCACAGCATATGCCAAGTTTTTAAACTAGGACTATCAGAAGTTCATTCAAACATTATCACTTGTTTTGTAACTGATGGTTTTGCAATTGTCTTTGGTATTTATCTCTGGGGCGGTGGTCTTAAAGAAAAGTTATCATCTTGTTTTGGGTACACTAACTTCCTACTAAATTTCCTTTTGTGAAACACTTTTGTATTTACCATTCTAGATGCATTAAAATGTAGACTAAGGAGGGGAGGAATTGAAACATCCCTGATAATTTCAGAAATATTGCACTCATGCTGAGGGCATTGTAGAGTTTTCCTTCATTCCAATGTAGAATCTGGGACTGGCTGCTGATGGCAACAGTAGATAAACCACAGCAAATATTATACTGGAAAAGGGCCAACACTGTCCAGGTCCTTCAGAGAGAACGAAATACACTGACTTCCATAGAGAGGGTGGTAATTCTAACTAGAAAAAGAAAAACAAGTCTTTCCTAAAGAGTGTGAATTGAAGTACAACTGAATCTAAAGAGTTCTCACACACTATTAGAACCCATCTTCAGTAGACGTTCTGATACCATATATTAGAGAAAAGTCTGAATTTTCCACTAGCAGATGTTTCAAAGCACAGCTGCATTTTTGATAGACCATGGTGTTTACAATGAGCTAGACTCAGACCTTTTATTTAGCACACTGGCCATTAACTCTTCTACCTTTGACAGAGGTCTTTGTTGCAATTGAAGAGCAATGAAGTCTTAACTCTTATTTGTATTGGTATTAAAACTCTTAAAAGACAACAAGATCAGCCTTCAAGTCCAAAAAGTCACTTTACACTTACAAAAAATAAACTGTTAAGACTCCAGAATTAAGAAACTAATGGAGTCCAAAATAGAATGGACAAAATAGCACTGCAACACAAATATTGTGCCTAGAGTAACTTCAGTTTTCCTCCCTCCCCCTCATTATTTCATGTCCAAGTATTTGCAGCATTCTGCACTGAGGAAACAAGCACCAGGCCACAAGCAAGGAAAGATAGTTCATACTTCGGTGTTCTTAAGCAGAGGAACTACTGCAAGATACGACATAAAAAGATCGAGGTGGGGGAGGGGGAAGAAGTTAAAGAATAAAAACATGGAGAATAACTCCCACCACAAGTGAATCTTTACAGTGCTTTGAAGGGAAGAAAGAGCAGGAAAAGACTAAGGTTCATTACTTTCATATTCTAACTTAACAGGTACTGTAACTAGAAATCCATGTGTGGAATGCAGATCTTGTGACAACATATGCTGCTCTTGTGATTTTGAAAGGTCAAGCAGCACGAAGTTGCCTCCCTCTATGAAACGGCTGCTAGAACTCATTACCAGGGGTCCACCTTGTCGATCACTTCTTTACTTCGACTGTTTTGTACAAATAGCACCAGTATAGTTAAACACTTAAACCCACTGAAGGACCTACTAAACAGTTGCTATTCTAAAGTGACACAAGGTCATTTCTGGGGTTTGTACCCATTTTTTACATATATAATAAAAAGTGAACATCTGTTCCTGAGCTCAGCAAACTTTAGCTAAATATAGTTTACACAGAGCTCTTTTGGCAAAGAAGTTTAAGGTCAGGTGAGAAGCATGTGAGTCAGGCAGGGTAACTTGCTCTTAGTCTGAAAGCTTGTAAGTGTCCCCTTAGTGTTCAGTTTTCAAGGTTGCCTATTCAGAGCCAAATTCTGCATTCGTGTCCACTCATAATTCCCACTGCTTTCCAAGGGAGTTACATGCACATATCCAAAGGCATACTTGGTGCACAACATTTAACAAACCATTATTAGTAGCATATTTCTTTAGCTGTGCTTCATATCTCTTCCCACAAAGACACGGACGTACAATAGAATATCTGACTGTGCAGCACAAGCCATTTAGAGTACAGTCCCTTTAAACAACATTCAGTGAAGTCTAAAACCCACAGTGCACAGAAAGCTCAAAAATAGCAGTAAGGCAAGGAGACCCAGTAACCAGAGTACCCTGTTACTATCTTCAGAAAAATATGGGTTCAGGCGGAGGTTAGTCACAAAACTACAAACTCCCAAAAGGTTTCAAATTAAGAATGATTTTGTTGAATATATAGCTAGTAGCTGATTGTAGTAGGAACTTATTTTGTATCCATTCTGCAAGATGCTCAGAAGACCTACTGGGTTACAGACCTGCAATTTCATTTCAGGTTTCCCTTTTCAAATTAAAAAGCTGGCCCTGGTTTGTCGTGCTGGTGTACAAAGTTTAAACATTAAAACAATTTTGAATCTACAAACCTGTTTCTAGAGGACATGCACCATATGAACAATATTTGTAGAATATTTGCTGCACTTACCAAGCAAAGGTACTTTGTTCTGCAGCAGCTCACAATAACTTGTGGTAAGAATTCCAACAGGATTGCTTGGTACGAACCGTCCTTCTTTTACTAAACGTTCGCATGTTCGCATTAGAGTCCCTGAGAACTGAGAAGGGTCAACCCCATAGTCTCTCCAGCCACCTACACCATCTGCTACCCCTAAAAAGCAAAGAAGAAGAAAAAAATACCTTACTGTTAATAAAACAAGTTTCAAACCATTTGATATTCATTTCAGCATGGAGAGAGAGAGAGGGTCCAATAGCTAAAACAGACACCACAGTTTGCTAACCACATTTCTGTAGTAAACATTTTTTCCCAAATAGTTATTTACAATTTTACTATGACATGAGAACAGCACAGAGATATTCTAACAGAACATAGTTAGAGACCTGGAAGGGAATTTTTGGTTTTAAAGAAACCACACACTATGGAAAGTACACATATTTAAGTGAACTTCTAATGTTAGCTGTGGGGTAAAGGTCCAGACACATCTGACAGCTAGTAAAACAGATTAAAAGTCTAAAGCTAAAAAAAAAAAAACTACTTAGAATGATGATCTATGAAGAGACTGACTTTTCGATAAGATAGATTTCTTGGATGGTTAAGTAGCTTTTCAGGGATACAAATTACACTTTCTTTAGCCCACACAAAGAGAGGGATAGAAGTGTTGGGGAAGAAAAAGCATAAAGAAGATTTTAAATAGAACAGAAATGAAGATAATGCAGAGAAACTCCCTCCCCATCCAACATCTCTAGATAGGTGTTCTTTTACCGCTCATTCACAGTGTGGTGGTCCCTTTCCTGTGAGTGGAAATTTTTGCAGAAAGTAAACTTCCATTTAAAAAAAAAAAAGTGTTTGAAGAAAGGCTTCCAAATGTGAACTATTAAAATCAATAAAAAATTTTGTTCTACATCAGCAGAAAGAAAAGGAGTACTTCTGGCACCCTCAGACAGAGACAAACACCTACAAGACCTCTGTCAAGCTTTCTTACAACTACAATACCCACCTGCGGAAGTAAAGAAACAGATTGATAGAGCCAGAAGAGTTCCCAGAAGTTACCTACTACAGGACAGGCCTAACAAAGAAAATAACAGAACGCCACTAGCCATCACCTTCAGCCCCCAACTAAAACCCCTCCAACGCATTATTAAGGATCTACAACCTATCCTAAAGGATGACCCAACACTCTCACAAATCTTGGGAGACAGGCCAGTCCTTGCCTACAGACAGCCCACCAAACTGAAGCAAATACTCAGCAACAACCACATACCACACAACAGAACCACTAACCCAGGAACTTATCCTTGCAACAAAACCCGTTGCCAATTGTGCCCACATATCTATTCAGGGGACACCATCACAGGGCCTAATAACATCAGCCACACTATCAGAGGCTCGTTCACCTGCACATCCACCAATGTGATATATGCCATCATGTGCCAGCAATGCCCCTCTGCCATGTACATTGGTCAAACTGGACAGTCTCTACATAAAAGAATAAATGGACACAAATCAGATGTCAAGAATTATAACATTCATAAACCAGTCGGAACACTTCAATCTCTCTGGTCATGCAATCACAGACATGAAGGTCACTATCTTAAAACAAAAAAACTTCAAATCCAGACTCCAGCGAGAAACTGCTGAATTGGAATTCATTTGCAAATTGGATACTATTAATTTAGGCTTAAATAGAGACTGGGAGTGGCTAAGTCATTATGCAAGGTAGCCTATTTCCTCTTGTCTTTTCCTACCCCCCCGCCCCCCAGATGTTCTGGTTTAACTTGGATTTAAACTTGGAGAGTGGTCAGTTTGGATGAGCTATTACCAGCAGGAGAGTGAGTTTGTGTGTGTATGGGGGTGGGTTTTTGGAGGGGGGTGAGGGAGTGAGAGAACCTGGATTTGTGCAGGAAATGGCCTAACTTGATTATCATGCACATTGTGTAAAGAGTTGTCACTTTGGATGGGCTATCACCAGCAGGAGAGTGAATTTGTGTGGGGGGGGTGGAGGGTGAGAAAACCTGGATTTGTGCTGGAAATGGCCTAACCTCATGATCACTTTAGATAAGCTATTACCAGCAGGACAGTGGGGTGGGAGGAGGTATTGTTTCATATTCTCTGTGTCTATATAAAGTCTGCTGCAGTTTCCACGGTATGCATCCGATGAAGTGAGCTGTAGCTCACGAAAGCTCATGCTCAAATAAATTGGTTAGTCTCTAAGGTGCCACAAGTACTCCTTTTCTTTTTGCGAATACAGACTAACACGGCTGTTACTCTGAAACCTATCAGCAGAAAGAGCACTCCAGAGCCTCTGTTGTAATGCTTACACCTTCAACCAAGCAAGAGAGTTAAAACTCACTAGGGCTCACTGTAGCTACTAAGAACAGCGTTGAATCTAACGTGAATTCAGTCAGTTTCACTCTGCTAAAGCTTTCCCAAGCTTTGAGCTGCAGCAGTGGCAAGTGCTAAAGCTAAGCACAGTGGAGCAGGAGGCTGGCAATTGGTGAATTAGCAGAGTCCCTCACTACTAGCAGCAGTCTGGAGTCTCTGGGATGGGAAGGTGAGGAGAGAGAATGTTCCTTTTCTCTCTCATAGTAGAGATAGGAAGTAGGGGGAGGAAAAGTCAAGGCACCTATTAGCCAGAGGCTACAAGAGATGAACCTCTGAACTGGGTCCAATGAGTGCTCTAGTAAAGACCCCACCATCCTAACTTTTTCCAAAATCTGCAGGGCTGTGCATTCCCCAACAGTGCCACACTTCTTCCCTTTTCTGTATTATCTTTGACTGGTAGGTTTAGTCCTTTGGCCATTAGGTGCACAGTAAATTTACAATTTGTAAGGCATAAGGGGTGCATGGATGGTGGCAGTGGGGGAGATACTGACCAAAAGTAGGGTAGGGAGGGGTTGTTTGTTTATTTTGCAAGGGAAGTGAGAGAAAAATCTAAGGGAGCAGATAAGGCATTCATGGTAAGGAAACGAGGAGATATAAGGGGTGAGGGAGAGAAGGAAAAAAGTGAAGCACAGAAGGGACAGGTAGAACAAGAGAGACTTTTTTTTAAATGCATTAACTAAAATGCCGACTGACAATGTTACAACCAATACAACACAACTGATTTACTCCTTCAAGTTACTATCCAAGGCTACCAGCCACCCTGTAAGTGCTGAGAAAAATATTTCAAGCGTTGTTTTAAGTGTGTGGTTCATTAGTGACGGGGCAGTAAAAGTTTAAGATAAATTACAATCAAAAAGGATGTTTAAATTCTATAACTACTGCAAAAGAAAGTTGAGCTGCAATAGTATATAAGATATGACTGGCTCACCTGACCACACAGTAATTTTAAAGCTTTTAAATTATAGCGGCGTGGTGGTTTGTTAACAGCTAATGCTAAAGCGCTGTCTGTTTAGCTAAAATATTTTTACAGTCTTTCAGTGTCTGTTCTTAATGTTAACACTACTGCATTCAAATATTGTCTACAGGACATATTAAGATAGATTGCAGATACCCAATAAGAAAAATAATCCTATTTGAAAATGTTTCCATTATTTAATTTGGTGAAGGATCTGTCTGATCTTCAACATACAAGTCATAATTTAAAGGAATATTCTGTATTATATGGTACTTTGTGAAAAAAAAATGAAGTTAATCATGATAGAGCATGATGAGTTACTCTTTCAGAGCATGCTTAAGTAAAGGATTTATTTTGGAAAAAGGATAGAATTAACCTCTAGTTGAGTGAAAATTTAAACAGTAAAATGCAATTTGTTCATCTAAAAATGCTCTTCACATAGGATGCCATTTGAAATCAAAGTGGAAGATTTAGAGTTGACCTTGACATGAACTACATAATCCAACAGCAGGTTAGAGCCAGCATCTGTATAGCCTGATAATACAAGCTTCCCAAACGGGACCACCTGTGTGCCTCAACTTTTCCCTACAAGGACTATTAGGAATGAGGATAACTCACTCTCCTCCCACCCCAAAATCTCATTTAGTTGTTTGCCTCTCTCTTCTAAAATGGCTAGCAAGGGGACCAAATTTTTTGGGCAGTGGACATCTGTGTTCTCTGCAAAGTGGACAGATCATCAGCTCATGTAGTGCAAGTCAAAGAGCCAACATTTGCAATGCACAATACCAACCTGAGCTGTTTCTGACCTGCACTAAAAGGTTCTTAATTCCCAGTCCTGAACCATCCAGTCCTGCAGACCAGCTGGTTTTTTAAATTAAAAAAGTTACATGTAACTTGTCAGGGTAAAGTACGTTATTTTACATAAAAAGAATGTGACATATCAGCTTCAGATTAAAGAGTTACTTTAATTTATCTCTTTTCTTTAAAGGCCAATGAGGCTCAAGTTAAGCAAAGAAATTTTGAATATTTTTCAATACATTGAATAATAGACTGAAAACTGACACTCCAAGATCAGTAAAAAGGGAGAATTTAAGACAACTTCAGATACTACCACTATACTCCTACAAGTAAGCCTTGTCTGTATAATAGCACATCACCTCAGATTTCATTCAAATAAAATTCAGAACTAAACTACTGGTACTTGTTATGTTGCTGCTGAGGAATCAGAATGTGCTGTACTGATTTATACTATCCATCCTTTCACCTTGGACACAGAACATCAATATAAAAAGATAATTAAACCAACAACTGTCTTGAGTTAACAGCATTGTTAACTTCAGTTTACTTACTACTTCCATCATATTTCATAACATGCAATGTCCTCAAACCCTGAACACCCATAACACACAAAAAGAACAGGAGTACTCCTGTTCTTTTTGCAGATACAGACTAATACGGCTGCTACTCTGAAACCTGTCAAATAACACAGTAATTGCTTAAGTTTAAAATGTTGCTTAAGTGACAGAAGAATTACTAAATTTAAGTTGTATGAAATCTTTGACTTTCTCAGGATATTCAGTAAGAATCAGAACACCTACACAAGCACATTTCCTTGGACATATGTATTACTCTATGTTCAAAAGCATTAGTCAGGGTTAAGTCAGGGCTTCTGTATAAGAAATCATAAATCATGGAAAAAGGGAATAACGTCAGCAGGTAAAGCAGCTGAATACATTTTAAAGAAAAACATGCGAAGGGCAAGATTCCCTGGATTACAGCTTCTCCTACAGCATTCATAAATGGGAGTTATCTTGCTAAAAGCTAGACAAGCACTTCCCAGAGTTACTGCCAAATTATAGACTGTGTGCCTGTCAGTTACTGTGAAGCTGGCTTCATTCAACTTCTTGATGACCCAGTACATCAAGGACCCTCAGAAGTCTCAGAGCAAAGCACAAAGCAAGTAAGGCTGCAATGCCAAACCCAAGTGAATCAAAGTGTGGCTAATATCACTTGAAGTTATTAAATTTTCAGCATACTGCATACCTTGAACTTCAGTGGAAGTAGTTATAAATTAACTGGAGGGGAAAACAACAAACATGCAAAGCTAACAACGGATGGGTTAGTTGTGCACATTCCTTCCCTGCACACACTCAGCCAACATATGTAAGATGCTTTAAAAACCACTGTGAGCCCAAATCCCCCTTGATGACAACAGCAACTGCTATCAAGCCCGACAAACTCACCTCACCCAACATATTGCTGTCATAGTATTTATCTATAAAGAATCTTGTGAGATCTCAAATAAAAACCAGGATTGTGCTGGTCATTAATATTACGAAAATGTACAGATTTTAAAAAGTATGTCTATATACACTGAAAATGTGTCCTTATAGTTTATATCAGTGTGTTACTCCCTAGAAGTGAAGAACTGGTTTTGCCAGGCAAAGGAATGTATATTCACATTTGCCTAGGTTCCTATGTAAATTAAACTTTGTAAGTCAAACACAATGGCAGCTACATTTGCATTTCAAGTCAACCCAAGGATACAAAAGACAACTTGGAGCCAGCACACTGGAGAACAAACAGGGAGCCATCCTGAGTCTGAGGTCAAAACAATGAGTTTGGGGAAATAAGAAGCAAACACACCATTCTGGTATCCATTTACTGAGAAAACTGCTTGTAGGGCATAGAGATATTCATGAAAACTTGAATCCCGGTTTTGACTGAAAACCAGCAGCTTTGTCGAAGTCTGAATCCTTGGGAGAAAATCTATTTTATATAATAGGAAATGTAACCATTAATAAGCATAGATCTACAATTGCATTTTATGTTTTGTTTTATATGTGTAACCAATTGTTGTTTCTACTCATTCTCTCTGTGCTGTAAAGGACCTGATCCACAGCTGTGTTAGTCAAACTGTGGGTACACTATCTCTTTGGGGAAAGCTTAGTTGGTAATTATTGTGAGTGTCCAGGCACAAAAGGTGGATACTGCAGGGAGCCCTCCCAAGACTCAAGGGTTCATGTGTACCTAGCACTTGACTGTAAAGAGAGGATGAGGTGTGGGGAGACCTGGAAGTCAGTACATGCAGGGCCAAAGGCTACTGGTTTCAGGGAGCTTAACCACATCAGGCATAGACAACACTGCTTCATGCTAAGGGCAAGTAGTGGCAAGGTGCCTCAGAAACTGGAGCACCCCTGGGGAGTGTCACAAGCATATCAGGGGAGCTGAGGTGAATTTATATCCCAATTAAGTCAGTTTTCCGCCCAAAGCCAGATCTAGTTCTCAAACTCTGTAGCAACATTTTTAGTAACTTCAACAGCAGAAAGGGGATCAGTGTAATAGCCAAGTAAGAGGCCATTTTTGGGGGGTGGGACAGGAAAGAGTGGGACTTTCTAAATGCTTAACACACACTTATCATTTGCGGACTGCTTATCAACAGATTTAAGAGTTACAAGAACACACTGAAGTCTTGTCTACACTAGGGAAGTTTTGCAAGAGCTTCCCAGCATAGCTAACATGAGTTCAGCATCAGTGTTGTGCAATATTGGGAGTTCTTGTGCACCTGGACTGCCAGCTGCTGCTGGCATTTTAAGCATTAAGAAAAGGAGTACTTGTGGCACCTTAGAGACTAACCAATTTATTTGAGCATGAGCTTTCGTGAGCTACAGCTCACTTCATCGGCTGCATACCGTGGAAACTGCAGCAGACTTTATATACACACAGACAACATGAAACAATACCTTCTCCCACCCCACTGTCCTGCTGGTAATAGCTTATCTAAAGTGATCATCAAGTTGGGCCATTTCCAGCACAAATCCAGATTTTCTCACCCTCCACCCCCATACACACACAAACTCACTCTCCTGCTGGTAATAGCTCATCCAAAGTGATCACTCTCCCTACAATGTGCATGGTAATCAAGGCGGGCCATGTCCAGCACAAATCCAGGCTCTCTCACCCCCCCCCCTTTTTTTTTCCCCGGGGACACACACACACACACAAACTCACTCTCCTGCTGGCAATAGCTCATCCAAACTGACCACTCTCCAAGTTTAGATCCAAGTTTAACCAGAACGTTGGGGGGAGGTAGGAAAAAACAAGGGGAAATAGGCTACCTTGCATAATGACTTAGCCACTCCCAGTCTCTATTTAAGCCTAAATTAATAGTATCCAATTTGCAAATGAATTCCAATTCAGCAGTTTGTCGCTGGAGTCTGGATCTGAAGTTTTTTTGTTTTAAGATAGCGACCTTCATGTCTGTGATTGCGTGACCAGAGAGATTGAAGTGTTCTCCGACTGGTTTATGAATGTTATAATTCTTGACATCTGATTTGTGTCCATTTATTCTTTTATGTAGAGACTGTCCAGTTTGACCAATGTACATGGCAGAGGGGCATTGCTGGCACATGATGGCATATATCACATTGGTGGATGTGCAGGTGAACGAGCCTCTGATAGTGTGGCTGATGTTATTAGGCCCTGTGATGGTGTCCCCTGAATAGATATGTGGGCACAGTTGGCAACGGGCTTTGTTGCAAGGATAAGTTCCTGGGTTAGTGGTTCTGTTGTGTGGTATGTGGTTGTTGGTGAGTATTTGCTTCAGGTTGCGGGGCTGTCTGTAGGCAAGGGACTGGCCTGTCTCCCAAGATTTGTGAGAGTGTTGGGTCATCCTTTAGGATAGGTTGTAGATCCTTAATAATGCGTTGGAGGGGTTTTAGTTGGGGGCTGAAGGTGACGGCTAGTGGCGTTCTGTTATTTTCTTTGTTAGGCCTGTCCTGTGGTAGGTAACTTCTGGGAACTCTTCTGGCTCTATCAATCTGTTTCTTTACTTCCGCAGGTGGGTACTGTAGCTGTAAGAAAGCTTGACAGAGATCTTGTAGGCATTTGTCTCTGTCTGAGGGGTTGGAGCAAATGCGGTTGTATCGCAGAGCTTGGCTGTAGACGATGGATCGTGTGGTGTGGTCAGGGTGAAAGCTGGAGACATGTAGGTAGGAATAGCGGTCAGTAGGTTTCCGGTATAGGGTGGTGTTTATGTGACCATTGTTTATTAGCACTGTAGTGTCCAGGAAGTGGATCTCTTGTGTGGACTGGACCAGGCTGAGGTTGATGGTGGGATGGAAGTTGTTGAAATCATGGTGGAATTCCTCAAGGGCTTCTTTTCCATGGGTCCAGATGATGAAGATGTCATCAATATAGCGCAAGTAGAGTAGGGGCTTTAGGGAACGAGAGCTGAGGAAGCTTTGTTATAAATCAGCCATAAAAATGTTGGCATACTGTGGGGCCATGCGGGTACCCATAGTAGTGCCGCTGATCTGAAGGTATACATTGTCCCCAAATGTAAAATAGTTATGGGTAAGGACAAAGTCACAAAGTTCAGCCACCAGGTTAGCCGTGACATTATCGGGGATAGTGTTCTTGACAGCTTGTAGTCCATCTTTGTGTGGAATGTTGGTGTAGAGGGCTTCTACATCCATAGTGGCCAGGATGGTGTTATCAGGAAGATCACCGATGGATTGAAGTTTCCTCAGGAAGTCAGTGGTGTCTCGAAGGTAGCTGGGAGTGCTGGTAGCGTATAAAGTCTGCTGCAGTTTCCACGGTATGCATCCGATGAAGTGAGCTGTAGCTCACGAAAGCTCATGCTCAAATAAATTGGTTAGTCTCTAAGGTGCCACAAGTACTCCTTTTCTTTTTGCGAATACAGACTAACACGGCTGTTACTCTGAAAAGTGTCAACAGTGGGTGTGGCCGAACATGCATCTAACTGTAAGCACAGGCCAACAAATCATGTTCAACACCATTACAGAAACTGTGTTTAAGAAAAAGACCAAATAAAAGCTTTTTTTTGCTGAAAAGGTATGAATCATGTTTCCAAAGGGCTACATTCAAGCAGTATTTAAGAGTTCTGCTGACATATCCATTATCCATCAGACAAAAAGGTCTGCTAGAAGCCATATTCCCTGACATACCTACAAAGAAACTGTATTTTATTGACAAGACAATATTTGTTTAGCTCATTCATATATTAAGTAATAATGTTACACCTAAAAGTTATAGGCCCATGAATTAATTTTTATTTATTAAAAAACAAAAACACCACACAACCACTAACCTCTCTGGATTACACTCAGTGTACGGAACTAGGCACACCATTGGTGCGATCCAGGAAAAGTTTCTCTGAATAATGTCTTCAGAAACAAAATAATCCTTTTAACATTGCCTTCTATGCCCTTCAGGCATCAGATATAGAACACATTCCCGTTCTCATGGACCAAAACAGCTTTGACATTATCTTGATAATTTTTGCAGATCATCCATAGTTTGCTTTCTCTTGGGCCTTTTTCCTGCCCAGAAAAAGGTCTTACACTAAGTGGGGTTTTTTAACCTACTTACAGTACGTATGTTACAGTGTAAAAAAGAAAATGGAGAGGGGGACTACCTTGTAACTAGACAGACTGCTGCCACATTCATTTTCAAGTACAGTACTATTCACTAAAGTTCTAACCAATTACACTACATTCTCCCAAGACCTAGATTTTAAGCAGAGGAAATAGTTGCCCAATTTGAATTTTACAGTGGACAGTAATGCCCTGCTCTGGGCCAGCATGAAATTGGCAGCCATGAAATTGGCAATGATCACATGAGATCTATGGATAGCAGCAGCATGCAATGGAAATACTCATGAAGGTACCAGAAACAGAGGTCAGGGATAGTAATAGAAATTGGCTTCTTTTCTCCAAGAAAATCCCAAAGAAGGAAACAGTGAAGAGGAGTCTCTAAATTGGTGAATTTGTTCTCCCTTCCAGTCAGGGTCACAGAGTATGGCTGCAAGGTTAACAGATACCTATCAGTTCTTGGTTAACAGGAAAGATAAAGCCTCAAGAACACCCTTTACCAGCTGCTGCAAGATGAGTGTGACATGACTTTTCATTAGGAGTTTGTCCTGGATCTTGATATGAAAGATTGGTATATACTTAGTAGTCTCTGATTTCTAGGTAACTAATTTTTTCAAGCTTTGAACTACACAGCACACACGAAACAGAGTCACCAGCATTTTTGTATTTGAACAGTTCTATGCTAAAACAAACAACAAAACTATCTGAACTTTTAGCTATTAAAAACAGGAAAAAAGCGTGTAGCCTCTTTGATGTTAGTCAACTCTTTTTTGACCCAAGAAAGAATAAATCCCAAGTACCGATGCACATTTTCCACTGAATGGGAGTGGTTCCACACCCACACTCAGCCCACTCAGGCTTGCTCTTCATAAACTTAAAGTTTATTTAAAACTACTCTGCCAAAGTATCTGGCAGACTTTTGTCACTGAGTGACTAATAGGAAAAATCAAATCTAAATGGAAAAAAGATTTTACATTTACCCTTCAACTAGAAACAGTCCAAATATATTTATATAGGCCATGCCTACACTACAGACCTTAGAGCTGCACAGCTGCGCTGCTGTAAGGTCTCCTGTGTAGCCACTCTATGCCAACAAGCAAGAGCGCTCCCAATGGCACAATTAAACCACCCCCAACAAGCACTGGTGCTTCTGTCAGTGGAACTTGTCAGTTAGGGGTGTGTTTTTTATCCCAAACCCCTGACCGACAAATGTTTTACCAACAAAATTGCTAGTATTCCACTCTACTATAATACTAAATGTACAAGGCTCTTCATTAAACAAATTAATGAGAAACTAGCCCTAAAGAGTTTCAAAACAGGAGACCAAAATAAAAAAAAAGCAACACTTCAAATGCAAGAGGGTCTGGAGAAACAGAAAGAGTTTACAGAAGAGAATTTTAAGGAAAGAAAAGATGCCAAGTGGACAAGAGGTGGGAGGCCAAGACAAAAAAGGAGACAGGGTTGGGAGGAGCACAGATGGAGAGAGTAGGTCAATACAAGTTACATAGGGCACAGAAAGCAGGGGTGAAGAGCTTCAGCTTACTACACTAAAAAAAGGGAAGGGATATTTGAGGATGGAGTGATGTCAGAAGAACAAGGGAATTTCAGCATCAATACTGAGAACAGATAGAGGGGTGGGGAAGAAGGGAGGGCAGAGATGGTGATTACAGTAGCTAAAATAAGACAAAATCCATATCTATCCATGAAGCAATGGCTGAAGCAGTAAAGGCCTTTTTTATTTCAGTTTTCACTAAAAAAAGTGAACAGGATCAGACAACTAACATAGTGAACACCAGCATCAATGGCATTGGATCTGAGACTAAAATAGGAAAACAACAAGTTAAGAATTCCTTGGACAGGTTATACATCTTCAAGTCAGCAGGCCTGATAATACATCCTAGAATACTTATGGAACTAGCTGAAGAGATTTCTAAGCCATTAGCAATTACCTCAGAGAACTCATTGAAGACAGGAGATACACCAGACGACTGAAAAAGGACAAATATTGTGCCTCTCTATAAAAAGGGAAATAAGGACAACCCAGCGAATTGTATATCGGTCAGCTTAAGTTCAGTACCCAGAAAGATAATGAAACAAACAACAATCAAATCTGTAAGCACTTTGAAGCAAATAAGTTAATAAGTGACAGTCAACATGGATGTGTCAAGAAAAAATCCCGTCAAACCAACCTACCATCCTTCTTTGACAGGGTAACAATCCTTGTGGATGGGGCAAAGCAGTAGATATGATATATCTCAATTTTAAAGCTTTTGATACTGTCTCACATGACTGTCTCATAAACTAGAAAAATACAGATTAGATGAACCTGCTATAAGGTGGAGCACAACTAGCTGGAGAGGAGTTATCAATGGTTCATAGTCAAGCTGGAAGGGCATATCAAGTGGGGTCCTGCAGAGATCTGTCCTGGGTCTGGTCTATTCAATATCTTCATATATGATTTAGATACTAGCACAGAGAGAGTACACGTATCAAGTTTGCAGATGATATCAAACTGGAAGGGACTGCAAGTGCTTTGAAAGACAGAATTGGAATTCACAATGATCTTGACAAACTGGAGAAATGGTCTGAATAGGATGAAATTCAATACAGACAAATGGAAAGTACTATACTTTGTACAAAAGTACAATCGATTACACAAATACAAAATGGGAAATGACTACCTAGGAAGTACCACCACAGGAAAGGAAAGGATCTGAAGATTATAGTGGATTACAAACTAAATATGTGTTAACGTAATACTGCTTCAAAAAAAAAAAAAAAAAAAAGTGATAAAGATTCTGGGATGTATTAGCAGGAGTGTTGTAAACAAGACCCGAGAAGCAATTCTTCCATTCTACTCAGCATTGATAAGGCCTCAACTGGAGTATTGTGTCTAATTCTAGGTATTACACTTCAGGAAAGATGTGGACAAATTGGAGAAAGTCCAGAGGACAGC
Source organism: Eretmochelys imbricata (assembly GCF_965152235.1). Taxonomy (NCBI): domain Eukaryota; kingdom Metazoa; phylum Chordata; order Testudines; family Cheloniidae; genus Eretmochelys; species Eretmochelys imbricata. The sequence goes on from NC_135586.1 coordinate 27,366,565, forward strand.
AACAAAAATTATTAAAGGTCTAGAAAACATGACCTACAAGGAAAGATTGAAAAAAATTGGGTTTGTTTAGTCTGGAGAAGAGAAGATCAAGAGGGGACCTGATAACAGTCTTCAAGCACATAAAATATTGTTATAAAAAGAAGGGTGATAAATTGTTCTCCTTAACCACTGAGGACAGGACAAGTAGTAATGGGCTTAAAATAAAACTCCCTAACTGTAAAGCTCTGGAACAAAATTGTCTAGGGAGGTCATGAAATCTCCATCATTGGAGCTTTTTAAGATCAGGTTAGACAAACACCTGCCAGGGATGGTCTAGATAATATTTAGTTATGCCTCAGTGCATATGATCTATCAAGGTCCCTTCCAGTCCTATATTTCCATGATTTTAAGCAATATGGATTGAGACATAAGGATGAATTTTTATGTCATCTAGAATTATATTGGGTTCTAATGTCTGCAGAGCATAAAGTAATTTTGAAATTATTGGTACATTTTAATGTTAGAAAAGCAATAAAAAGCCAAGATGGCTTCTTCTATAAATTCTATTAGTCTGCCAGTAATTTTCTGTTTCACTTTCCTATTTAATATATTTAGATTTGAATAATAACTCTCTTTCTGTCTGACCCTGCAGCGAAGTTACAATCCTGTGTTTGTCATCATGTTGCCATGAAAATTAATGCAATGACAAACTCAGTATTGTAATTCTCTGCTGGGTTCAGCAGGAAGGCAAGATGGGCTGGGAAAAGAGCAGCACACAAATATGATAGGACTACCAAATATGCTACAAAAAAAATGAAGAGTGAGTAGATCCACTGTAAGTGGAAAGTGCCTCCTTCCTTTCACCTTCCCTCTCCCTCCCATGCACAGAGTCCACCTATCTGGGAAAAAAGTGCCCCAGGTGCTTCATTTCTGAGGAGACTAATCACTGAACATTCAGTCATCCATCAGCACTGGACATGTACTGAACTTTTAAAAACAGACAACATGGGTCACAGGTACAGCAGTCTGACAGTTACTTTTAATGGGGTGAGGGGGAAAAACTCAGACCCAGTAGAAAAGATGCAGAGTACTGAACACACGGATCAGGTTCCCATGTCTCCTGGAGAGCCACAGCATCATCCACAGCTCCCTTAAAGGTGAGCAGCAACATTGTTTCTTATCACCAAGTTATACATTTTTCTGAAATAATGTCTCAGTCATGTTCAAGTAATCAAGTTACCACCGAAGCGCCACATTCTGAAGTACTACCAATATCACAAAGTCATGACATATTCCAACACCGGCCCATTATTATGGTCTAATCAAAAAAGGCTGAAACTCCACTGAGATCTTTTTAGTACTATAAAGTTATGGTGCAAAGCTGGTTCAATTGCTGAGAAGCTCAACCCCTGAACTTTGATTACAATTAAATAAAATTCAACCTCAACGATGTCTGAGAAAGGTCACGCGCCTCCACAATATTACTACTTACACAGACAACAATTATCCAAACTTATTCACTGCTCGTGATGACATTTGAATCAGAAAAGTCTTGTGTATAGATCTAAACCATACCGTGTAACCAAGGTAAACTGGGTGTTGAAAGTGAAATCTGACATTTGAAACCAGTCTCAATGTCACTTTGCCTTTCAACTGACAAGGGCATCCTGTGCATTGAAAATAGGAAGGGTCTGTTTCAATGACATTTTCTGTTCAAGTTATTAACACTGTTCAGTTTTAACCACTTCAGCAAAGAGAGCGGCATGAACAGTTGCCTTTCTGCTTTTCACACACATTAGACCTTGCAATTACAGGTAAGATACCAAAGACTGGGCCTAACCACCCAGCAGTCAGCCCACCACTTCTCCAAGGCCTTGTCTGGGATAGGAAGGGCAATCCGGGACTACCAGCCCCTCCATGGCTTGGCAAAGGCCTTTCCTTTGGACACTCATGGGGGGCCAGTTTTGGTGCCTGCGGTGCAGGCGGCCCCCACATGGCCTGTGCCAAAGGCGGCCCATTGCAGGCAGTGGGGAGGGAGGCCGGGCGCAGCCTGGGCACTTACCGAGCACATCGGCGGACCGGTGCCGGGCCACGAAGCAGGCGTCATCCCCGTAGCACATGCCTTTCTTGAGGATGCCCTTGCGGAAGTCCTTGCCGAAGCCGCAGCTGGCGGTCACCAGGCTGTAATCGCGGGAGTCGGTCTGCGAGAGCCCGCCCAGGACCGCCCGGGCCACCAGCCTGCCATAGGACAGCACCGAGAACATGGCGCGGGCCGCCCGGCAGCCGGCACGAGGGGAACCGCGGGCCGAGGCCACCTCAGCTGCAGCAGCCCGCCCCGGCTTCCCCCTCGGGCCCTGCCCTCGGCCAAGCCAGGCTTCCCGCTCGGCGCTGGCGCCCTGACCCCCCCGCCGCCCCCTGCGCTCCTCGGAGCCGGGTCCCCCTGCGGGGCACCCCGGAGCCTCTGCCGCCCCCCTCAGCCCCGGCTTTCCCTGGGATCCCCTCAGCGCCTGCCTCACAGCCGGCTCCCGCCCCGGCTCCGCCGCACCCCGGCCGGCTCCCCCCGCCGGCTCGCTCCGCCTCAGAGGCCTCTAGCCGCCGGCGCGCGGGTCGGTGGCTCGGTCAGAGCCGGCAGCGGTCGCTGCGCCGCCTCCGCCCCCAGCTGCGCTGCGTCGCCATCTTCAGCTCGCGCGCTTCAGGGGTCAGGCCCGGACGGCAACCGCGACGACGGGGAGAGAGTGAGGTCAGCCCCGCCCCCAGCACAGGCCCCGCCTCGCCGGCTGGGGACACGCCCCCAGCATCCGGGACCTCGCCACGGCCCCCAAGAAAGGGCGGGCGCCCGGCAGGGTCCTCATTCGCTACTGGTCTCAACTCATTTGCATAAAAAGGAAAACTATGTCTGCCGCTCCCCGCAGCTCTATGTCTAAACGTGATTTCTACTCCCAGTATGCAACAGGCTTAGGACTACAATTCCCGGGGTGCAATGCTGCTACAAAGCGCGCCTCTTAGGCAATGAACAGTAGCTGTTCTGGCCTGGCTGGAGCATGGCATGCTGGAACTTGTAGTCCCCCCAGATCAAGACCTTGGAATCCCCCCTCCAGTCCAGTTGGAGGCAGCTGCAGGTTGTAATTCCATACATGTGGCCCATGAATAGGATGACCAGATGTCCCTGTGCTAGGGTGACCGGATGTCCCAATTTTATAGAGACAGTCCCAATATTTGGGGCTTTTTTATATATATTGGCTCCTATTACCACCCCCCCCCCACCTCATCCTGATTTTTCACACTTGCTATCTGGTCACCCTACCCTATGCTGACTATGGGACACCTGGTAAAATTACTCAAATTCAAGCGAGTTCAACGGTAATCAATCAGAACTATGCAGGACAAACATTCAAATTAACATCAAGTTGACTGAGCCCCTGTTAAAATGAAACACTACGTAGCTGGGTTCTTTTTATTTACCTGCTTATCTTTAAGGCTTTAGGGTTCACACGGGGAGGGGTGACACACCCTACCCCCCCACCCTCACTCAGAGGTGACACACAAACACTCCTGTTCACCTCTCTCACACAGTAGGGGTGACTGACCTACCAGACCCTCCCTGCCCAGCGCTCTCCGCTCTCCACGCCTAGCTAGGCCCCAGGCTGGACCCACCTCTCCTGGTACCTTGCACCACATCTTCCCAAGACAACAACGGAGGGGCAGGGCGGGGGGAATGACACAAGGTCACTTGCCCTCCCTCCCCAGATTTTTGCCAGTGTTCACCCTAATTCAGGGGTGGCCAACCTGTGGCTCCAGAGCCACATGCAGCTCTTCAGAAATTAATATGCGGCTCCTTGTTTAGGCACCGACTCCGGGGCTGGAGCTACAGGTGCCAACTTTCCAAAGTGCCGGGGGGGGGTTCTCACTGCTCAACGCCTGGATCTCCCACAGGCCCTGCCCACTCCACCCCTTCCTGCCGTCTCCCCTGAGCCTGCCATGCCCTCTCTCCTCCCCGCTCCCCAGAGCTTCCTGCATGCCATGAAACAGCTGATCGGGATCACAGATCAGCAGGGCTCCAAGTGGGTGGGAGGCACTGGGAGTGGAGCTGATACGGGGCTGCTGACATATTACTGTGGCTCTTTGCCAATGTATATTGGTAAATTCTGGCTCCTTCTCAGGATCAGATTAGCTACCCCTGCCCTAGAATGTGGCCAGCAGCTGCCTTTGGGCACTGTATGGGAGGGAAGGGACAGGAGCTACTTCGGGGGGGAGAGGAAGGGAGAATTACTTGGCCCATCTTTGCAGAGCTCATCTCTTCTCCCGCCGGTGTGGCTGGACACAGCTTGTCCCTTCCTGCCACCACAGTGTCAAAAAGCAGCTAACATCTCCAAGCTGCTACTGGCCACCAACATAACCCGGCCCTCCCCAGCTACAGCATGGGCAGGAAGGGGTTAAGCCCTAAGGATGCATTGTGCACCAGGGCCCAGGGAACCTGACTGCAGGGGCTTCAGTGAACTTGGCCAGAGAGGTGGCTCAGCAGAGGAGGGTGCCTAGGACAGAGCAGCTCTGCGTGCCCTGGGGTCAGTGCCCGGGGCTGGGGAGGTGAGGAGGGTGCTAAGCCCCTGCCCAGGGGGCTGTTATAGACAGGCTGGAAACCACTTACGCTGAACCCCCACCCCTGCCCAACTCCAGAGCTTAGCTGAGGGGTGGAGAGATGTCCCTGTGGCAGCACTGTGCAGGCCGGGAATGTCTTAGGGTTTTCCAGCGCACCAGCCCAGCCAGAAGCAGTGGGGGAAGGAAGGAGCCTGCCAGCCAGGCTGTTGGTGAACTAACCACTTGGACCAGGGGCTGGTTCTCCACACAGCACTGGGAGTGGGATGGGTCCTGCTGGGGGGGATATGGAGAAGCAGTTGGGCTGGGAGAGCAAAGGGGCAAAGCAGGTAGAAGACAGCAAGAGGGGGAGCATGTACAGGGCTGATGGGTGGGCAGCAGAGGCGACACGTAACCGGCCCCTGCCCACTCTCACCAGCCACTGTAGCTCGCAACGCGCAGCCACTGCTGGCCAGAAAGAGGATAGGGTGCAGCTGGCCGAGAGCCAGCATGCAGCAGGGGCTGCACTGACAGACCAGCAGGGGGAGCAGCTGGCCCCCCGCACTGCATCTTCGCCCCGCCACCAGCCTTGCACACCCACCCCCATCGTCAGCCACTGGACACCCCCACCTCTCCCTGCCCACCGCTGGTAGGCGGATGGCTGGCGAGCAGGGATCTGACCAGCAGCAGGACCTATCCATACAGAAAATATGGGACAATTTGCCAGTTTTTAAGAAAAAGTCAGGACATCTGCAGGAGGGCTTAAATACAGGACGTCTGGTCACCCTACCCATAAACCATACTTCAGGCACCTTATGGCCTTCGCATTGCCAGCTCTTGTGCTTTGTGCATAAGAACGGCAATAATGGGTCTGACCAATGGTCCATCAAGCCCAAAATCCTATCTCTGACAGTGGCCAGTGCCCAATGCTTCTGGCAGTTAGAGGTTTAGGGACACCCAGAGCACAAGGTTGCAAGTTTTGTGATACTTTTATTTTTTCTAAGTTTATAGCGGGCATGGTTGTGAAGTAAAGTGGAAAGCATGAAACCTAACGGCTCAAACATCAGAAGGCAAAACAACACATCAAAACCACACACAAAGAAAAACCTCCCTCAAATTTATTATTTTAAAAAACAAACAAACAAAAAACCTTTTTTTGGAGCTTGACTCAATTTTTGAACAGCTGGCATGGGCAATACTGTGTCTGTCCTAGATTTTTGAGGACCACATTCATGTTCGTCAGATGATTCCATGTCACACACCCTCCCACCTCACTTTAAGGGACATAGTGACCACCTCTATTTCAGAATTCATGCATGACAAAGCTTATTTTTAAGGGATAGTTCCCTACAATGTTATTCATGGTACAAAATCATACAGAAGACAAATGCATACATTTGTATCATAATGTATGATCCTTCACAGGATTACTGCTGAAATATGGGATAAAGTGTATTGTATATTCAGCTGTATAGGATGATAGACATGAAGTACCAAATAACAGACAGCCCTTAAAATAAAGTCATCTTATTTAGCAGCCACAAATGATCATAACACATTGCCATGACCCCACTTAAGAAAGCAATGTAAATAAAGTGGGGCACAAAAAAAATTATGTTACCCCACGGACAGAGAATAAAATGTATACTTTTATTTAGAGTAAGGGAAACAACAAATATAAAGTCTCCACAAAAGAGAAGTCAACATGTTTTTTCTTCTGCAAGATCCTCCATTTTCAATCTCCTCAAAGCGCTACCACCAGCAGCCTGACAGGCAGGCTAACTGACTTCTTATATTTTTAAGCACTCTATGCAGAAAACATAGCTACATCTATCACAAAAACAGGGTCCTTGAAGACAAATAAAAGAAGTGTTATTTCTAATAGTACTTTGCATTTTTATAGTATCTTTCTTCTGAAGATGTAACATGGTTTTACAAGCAATTATTAATGAAGCCTCACAGATTCCCTATGATGAATATTACTATTCCCAATTTACAAAGTCAAAGTCAGTGACAGCACAAAGAATGGTTTCAGAGTAACAGCCAGTAATGGAAATGGCCCACCTTGATTATCATGCACATTGTAGGGAGAATGGTCACTCTGGATGAGCTATTACCAGCAGGATAGTGAGTTTTTGTGTGTGGTTTTTGGGAGGGGGGTGAGAGAACCTGGATTTGTGCAGGAAATGGCCCAACTTGATTATCATGCACATTGTGTAAAGAGTTGTCACTTTGGATGGGCTATCACCAGCAGAAGAGTGAATTTGTGTGGGGGGGTGGAGGGTGAGAAAACCTGGATTTGTGCTGGAAATGGCCCAACCTGATGATCACTTTAGATAAGCTATTACCAGCAGGACAGTGGGGTGGGAGGAGGTATTGTTTCATATTCTCTGTGTATATATAAAGTCTGCTGCAGTTTCCACGGTATGCATCCGATGAAGTGAGCTGTAGCTCACGAAAGCTCATGCTCAAATAAATTGGTTAGTCTCTAAGGTGCCACAAGTACTCCTTTTCTTTTAGCACAAAGAATAGAACTCTGGTCTCCTGACTTCCAGTCATAGACTATCAGGATTGGAAGGGACCTCAGGAGGTCATCTCGTCCAACCCCCTGCTCAAAGGAGGACCAATGCCTAATTTTTGCCCCAGATCCCTAAATGGCCCCCTCAAGGATTGAATGCACAGCCCTGCGTTTAGCAGATCAATGCTCAAACCACTGAGCTATCCCTCTCCCCCCGATGCCTTCCCCCTAAAAATTATAATTATAAAGCATATACATATAGCACCTAAATATGACAGTGATGAACACATTCAAAATGTGCAGACGCCAATTCCTCAGTTCTAATCTTTTTGAAGAAAGTGATTGCATTTGATCTTTTCACAATTATCCTTAGATAAAAATAACAAGCCTTGAATCAGCCCCATGGAGCTGGACAGTTTCAAAAACAAAAATATTCAAAGTCTTGATTTTCCTCTCACTTTTACCAGTTTTAGACCAGTATAAATCCCATGATTTAAATTGATCTACTCCTAATTTAACAATCAGGCCTTTGTTAACAGACTGGACACCAAAATGGAGACATTGACTTGATATGCAGAATAACCATGGGGGAAACTTTCTTCATTGATTAAAACCTTTTCTACAATGTGTCCTCAGCTAATGAGAAAACATTTTCACAATAGCCATATCAAACAGTGATTAAAATATCCAATTTAGGATGAAAATGCCTCGCCCCCCCCCAATTAGATTTTCTTAAAAGAATTAAAAGTCAGTAACTCCAGACAGATTGTCAAAATAGGACTCTGGTTCTACAAAGTAGGTTGTATTTAATTTCCTTTGTTTCTACATCTTTCATAGGGATCAAAGACATGCTTTTCACGTACTGTGACCTTTTTAATGTTGCTGACTGCAGATGTTCCTTGAATAAAGGCAGTTTGATGAGAAAGAGTATTGGAAGAGAATATCACCAAGGATGTATGTAAAGTTAATAGCTGGATTCTGAACTGGTCCATATTTTAGTAAGTTCTTTGAGGTTTAATTGTTCAATACTATTCATAATGGGCAAATTATCATATTTCTTACAAATCAGTACCAAATACGGGGTAATATTAAGTAACCTATTCAGTCTTTTCTAAGAGATTCACTACACTTTTCTACAACAGTGGCAACAATTTCTTTTCTTTTAATAATGTATTCCAAAAGACACATAGGTCTGAAAACAATCACTGTATTAAAAGGGCCTAGATAAGATTTTTTTTAAAAAGACTTGTGATTTTGGTTGCTTCTGTTTTTGGGTACTCAACCTGAGACACCTTAATGGATCCAGATTTTCAGAAGCCACTGATCATCTATCCTCTGAAAAATCAGCCCTGTTAGGTGTTCAAGTTAGGCACCCACAACTGCTAGTCACTTCTGAAAATCTTGTCCTTTGTAGTTTAAAACAACAGTTGTGCTGTGATTTGGATCTTCCAGGTGTGACAAATTTCTGCATGAACATTTATCTGCAAGAGGCTGTCTCTGCAATATATAAGCAGCTGAATGTGCAAACAGCAAAACAATGAACAGGGAGAAATCAAAGGTGGCGCTTAAACTCAGATTCCCAGATGATTCAAGTGAGAGTGACAAAATTGATGGTACATTAACAGCTCACTGGCAACTCAAAAGGAACCTTTTTACTATGAAATTAACAGTATTACTGTTGCACTAGAGGGCTGTCGATATTTCAACTGGTGTACATCTTGAGGGTTTTAAAACTCACTTTAAAACTGCTAGAGGTTGAAATTATGCTTGCAGATTTTCAACATGAGAACAAATTTGTTTAAAAACTTACTCAAAAACTACTTTAGCTATTTTCTGGTTAGCTTCTGGATGACAGGGCTTGAATTCCAAAATGGGCTGTCCTTCTAGTTTGATATTAGAGAAGGGAAATCAAACACATTTGGAGGAGAGGGCCTAGTTCCAAGTTTAAGTATGGTCCTTGGGCCAGAATAAGTTTTCAGTTCATGCCCCCCTCGGTCCACATCAGATCTGAGGCTTGCACAGAGACCAAGGGGAGAACACACACAGCCTTATAATATTAACTAAATGTTGCTGATCTCTTTTGATCCATACAATCCTGCAGGATGACAGGTGCTTTACCCCTTTAAAAATATTACTGTCGTTTTCTGTTCTGGAGGATTATTGGGCTGCTACAAAAGAAAGAACCAGATCGTTTTCATGGCATGGAAGAAACAACTAGTTTCACTCACTGATCAGCACCCTGACTGAATTGGCCTTGTCAACACTGGTTCTCCACTTGTAAGGTAACTCCCTTCTCTTCATGTGCCACTATCTGTAATTTTCACTCCATGGATCTGAAGAAGTGGGTTTTTTACCCACGAAAGCTTATGCCCAAATAAATCTGTTAGCCTTTAAGAACCAGACTCCTCATTGTTTTCACTGATCAGCAGGGATCCTAGAAATCCGTTTGCCACAGAAAATCGCGGAATCTGCGTTTGTACAGAGAATCTTTAGTTTTTACATATTGCAAAAAAATTAAAAACATTAACTAAAGTTTACTGAAAGTACCAGTGTCACTTATTCAATGAGCACACCCTCCCCTTCTTTTGGTTGATTTTTTGAATGTGCTTTAAATGTTCACAGCTAAACATACTCCGATAAACTGCTTCCAGCATATAGCGGTTCCTCAATAGCATATAGGTTAATACATCTCAAATTTCACTTCAGCTTCCAGATGTAATTAAAGTTATGAAAAGATGCTGAAAACTTTAAAAATCATGCCTAAATATATGTCACTGAGTTTGGCAAGAACAAATTTCACATTGATGGATGTGCTGTTCTTACTGTATGCAGCAAGGCATTAGATTACATTCAAAGGCAGACAATTGTAGAATACATGGAAAGTGCTAAACATAAAACATGAAAATAAACTAAAACAAGAGGTTGAAACAGCAGGGCCATTGACAACAGCAAAGAAACCATGCACTGTGACTGGATCATTCTATTAATTTTAATATAATGATTGATGGAACTGGTAGACTTTGAACTTGCTTAAAAATTGTAAATATATCAATAAAATAGTGTTCAATTTATACCTATATATATTGTGGCTAAGGAAACTAAAGTTCAGCGTTTCATTTTACTCGCAGAAAAAAGCCAATTGTTATGCTTTTTTTAAAATCAGAGAATTTGGGGGTTTTTTTAATCATGGAAAAAACTTAGGATCCCTGCTGATCAGCGTTCCTGCTGCTGGCTCTCCATGTAAACCCCCTGACTGTACTGGCAAATGTGCCCCCTGCTGTCCTATATTTTACTCTCAAGAGAAGGTTAGACCCTTACTAAATAACATTTGCTTACAATTCTAAAATGCACAAAAACTGGGGCAAAGTGTATCCCCCCCGGTTACTGTGGCTGGATTGAATCCTCCCACCTCAAAGTCCAAGACTCGTTCATACCCATTAATTTAAAGCTGCGAAACAAAATGAAGTATTTCTGTGAAGTTTGCTCAACCAGATTAATAAACTGAGCAGTGAATTAAGAGTGGAGGTACCATGCAGTGTAATAAACTGTCAGACACACACGTAGTTTTTCAGCTCAGACTAAGACATTTAAAACAACCTGATTTGTGTCTGAAGAACAGCTGACATCACTATCCCGCTCCCCTGCTATTTTAGGGATTTGAGTTTGATAAATATAACCTGTAATGCCATCCACTGTACAGAGAAAGGGACTAATATTCCCAGGCTCCTTAGTATTTATTTAAAGGCTAATGTTCTGCTAGACCAGAATGGAGTTTATTTTAGGCTTATTTGACTTGTTTTTATTTAGCATCAAAACCATCTGTCTACTTGACTTGTTAAACTTTTCTATTACAGAGTGGAAACAATGTTTGCTTTAAAATAAGTTTGTCAAGGACAACATTCTCACCTTTATCTGTAGCTAAGTCAGGGAGGAAACTCATGTGAGTAACGGCAACAGGATTAGGCCCCTACCAGAGAAGTATTCAGGAAGGCAGCACAGTCTAATGGTTTGGACTGAGAGCTAGGACCTCCTAATTCCAGCCCAGCTACCGACTCTCGGTGAAGCCTTGGGAAAGTTACTTAATTTTGGTGTGTGTCAGTTGTTCCATCAGTTATATGGGATAATGTTACTTACCTGCCTTGGTAAAGGCACAGGACAAGATGGTCAGGAGATCTAGGTTCAGTTTGCAGCTTCTTCATAGACTTGTCACAATTTCTCTTTCAGTTTTCTTGCCTGTAAAATGAGGACAACTGGTGGTTTAAACACAGTTGGAGTATGTTTTGGTCAGTATTAGAATCACTTGGAATCGTGACTCATGTGAAAACAGAATTATAGATGTTTGAGATGCAATCCTGTATTTGCGTAATTCTACTATTTTTTTTGTTTAGGATTTTGTCCATTCTGATTTTAAAAGTCTGCCATAATGGGTCTACCACCACTTCCCTTGGGAGGCTATTCCCTGGTAATAGATCTTACTGACAGGAAGTTTTTCCCTACTAAAAAGATAGTAGACATTGCAACATTTGGCAGGCTAGTTAAGAGTCCTTCATGTGGCATATTCAATAGGAAAATGATCTCACATTAATGTCTTCCTCAAAAGCATGGATATCAGTATGAACCTTATCCAGTTCTAAATTAGTGCAAGTACCTTAAAAAAATTAAAAGATGTAGCCAGGAAAGTGTCTGACCCCATCCAACAAGTTTCCTCAATTTCACCCTAGCATAAAGAAACGTGTTGACTTTGCCAAAACACACACACAGCCAGGCCAAGATTTGCACTTAAGTAACAGTGCTACTGAATTGCTCTTGATGAAATGGCTTGATGGAATCTTAGTATCTTTTGCTCTGATGCACAGAAATATAGTTTTACAAGGACACTTAAGTTAAAAATCATATTGTTAAAAATGAAACAGTTCATTGTGCTATTAAATAAGAGATTAGATGGATAGAACTGAACTATTTTAAAAAGTAATGCTGTTTTCTTTTTGCACTTCTTTCAGGTACTAATACTATCACTTAGTCTTATACAGCACTTTTCATCAGTAGATCTTAAAACACTTTACGTTCTTTAATGTATTTATCCTCAACACCCCTGTGAGTTCGGAAAGCTTATCATCACCCCCATTTTACAGATGGGAAATGGTGGCACAGACAGGCTAAGTGACTTGCCCAAGGGCACATAGGCAGTGATATTTTTAAATTTGATGAATTTTTTTAAAATCAAGTTTCATAAAATTTGTTGAAATCTACAATATTTTGTGACCTAACTGGCTGATTTTTCAGGTTATCTTACCTTCCATGTGAGGATCACTTCATAATAATTAAATAATTTAATCTACCAGCACATCTGTGAAGGAGGTAAATATTATTACTGTGCCTGGTTTGTCTGTGCTATATACTCCAAAGTGTGCTGTTTGGAACCTGCTTTTCAAGTCGAATGTGTGCTGGGTTTTATTTTTGTTCATCTTTTAGTCTGGGTAGACTTTGCCTTTATTTTGTGCAGGAAGAAGTTTTATTTTTCTGTTTTCTTTGTGTTTATCTGTTGTTCTATACAATTTACTTGTGGATTGGACGTATGTGTACATCTCTGGGGAAAAAAAATCTTAGTTTACTAAATTATCTGGTCCCACACTTAGTAGGACAGTGCTGCTTGCTTTAGCCAATACCTAATGAGTAAAAAGCATCTTGATTAAAAAAAAAAAAAAAAAAAAGGCCTGTCAGTGTCACATTTCCTGTAAGTTCAGAGAAACCCTGGTAAAACACTTAAGAAAATATTAATCATGAGAGAGCTGATAATACAGTATCACATGATGTGTTAGACAGCTCTCTAGTTTCTCTTCAGAAGTGGCAGATTTCAATGACAGAGATGAATAAAAAGAATATAAAGCACTTTAGGATCCTTCCAGATGAAATGTGCTACGTAAATGTAAGTCTTTATCATTACAGCATGTGATGATAGATGTCTTCACTATTTCAAACAGAAAAGGTGCCGAACAGTGTTCCAGAGTTATGTATAAAAGAAGAACTGTTCAAAACCTCCAAGATTACGTTGTTCAGCTAGATAACCACATTTCTCAACATCCACTATTATATAGAATACCAATGTGAACATTAACATCTACAGCACTAGTCACATACATAGGACATAAAGATGTGCTTCACAGGGGAAGCAGATATAGATGCTAATTCCATACAATCAATCTAGGGAATTGAACTGAAAAATAAAAATAAAGATAGCAGATATTGCTTCAGCAATAGGGTCATCCTGATGAGGTGTTTAAAGTATGGTTCTCTTCTGAAAGGTGTAAAAATGGCACTTTTTACTCAACAGACCTGCTCCATGTATGTCTTCAGAGTTCCATGTGCTTTAGGGACTAACAGTAAGGTGACAAATCCTTGCTCCATTGAACTCAATGGCACAACTCCCCTTGACTTCATTGGGTCCAGGATTTCACCCAAGATGTGATTGCTTTTTGCTCAGGTTAACTCTGCAGAGTCAATACAGTTACGGGAGAGTTAGCTGGATTCCATTTCTCCTTGTGCATCATCAGATTTGTTCACTAAGTGCCAATGCATTAGACATATGTAAACCCAATTGGTGTGAGTGCACAGGCATCAGTGAAGATCACCTGTGCAACCACATTGTCTTCAAGAGGAGGGCAGATTTCAGCCTACACAACCATTATACACACACAAGAAGGGATGGAGGGAGACAAAACCACAGATTTAATTCAGATCCAAAGCTGACTTAGAAATCTGCCATTAGAAAGTGATTGTAAAATGAGCACATGCAATATAGAATCACTGAGAGGTAAAAAGGATGGTGTCCCCCAATGTCATTTTTACAGTCACTTTCCAAAGTAGAACCATATCTTAAGTCATCGTTGATCTTCTTTCCCAAATGTGAAAACTAAGCATAAAAAGAACCAGGATCTTTCCTTAGACCTAATTTAAAGGAAATGCATAGACTTGTTACCAATTGCATCAAACCCGGAAAAAACCCAGAATGATAAAAGGTACCAAAAAAACCCCCAAATGTCAATGTGTATCAACTTTCCTCCCTCTGCTTATAGAAGGAAATAAAGTAGGATTATACACATTTTAACAGAACACTGTATTAGAGGGCTAACCAAGTGATACAGTTGTAGCAAGTAAACTGCTCTGGGGTTTCAGGTAGAGTGGGGTGCATTGAAGAGACCTGTCCTTAACAGAATAATGAATTTCTAGGGAGCAGGATGACTCAAGGAAACTGTCACACGATAAGAAGTAAATTCAAATCCACCCTAAATTAGTAGTGACTGACAGTTGTTACCAATGGAGGGCTGTTTTTTAAAACAGAGAACCATCCATTTTGTGGTCTTGATACAGTTACAGGCAGACAGTTGTTTGCCTAACAAAACTCAAACACAATTGGCACTAATTAGTCCTCTTGCTGGCAGTCTCAGCAGAGAAGTCAAAGCCTGACAAGACCATAGGGACTTTACATGAGGTCTGTCCAGATCAGGTGTGCAGCATGTTGACAAAGGACAATGTGAAGAAGCTGGCACTGCTGCTGCCCATACTGTACCTAGTCTATGGAAATATTTCAGTCTCCAGTATGACAGCTGAAACCTCTCCAAAATTTAAGAATTCGCACACAAAAGTTACAACTGGAAGTTATGTTATTCAGATATTGTTGATGGCACTGTAAGCATTCTGATGTGCTATTTACAAAATTCAATGCGCCCTCTGGTGGTCATAAAGATAGCAAAGGGTTCTCAGGACAAATTTTTTTGGTGACCTCAGTGTGGGGCCACCAACTCTTGCTGGTGGCTGCTCTCATACTTTCCCCTAAAATATTTAATTAACTTTAGGAAAATCAAATAAATACACATACAAACATGTCCAAATCATTGTAATTTATTTATTACTAGCTAGTAAGTCTGTTGTGAAAAAGTGATATTAACAAACATAAAAAGAAAAGGAGTACTTGTGGCACCTTAGAGACTAACCAATTTATTTGAGCATGAGCTTTCGTGAGCTACAGCTCACTTCATCTCTAAGGTGCCACAAGTACTCCTTTTCTTTTTGCGAATACAGACTAACACGGCTGTTACTCTCAAACCTAACAAACATAAGTATCACTTTTTCACAACAAGAAAAGGAGTACTTGTGGTACCTTAGAGACTAACCAATTTATCTGAGCATAAGCTTTCGTGAGCTACAGCTCACTTCATTGGATGCTTATGCTCAAATAAATTGGTTAGTCTCTAAGGTGCCACAAGTACTCCTTTTCTTTTTGCGAATACAGACTAACATGGCTGTTACTCTGAAATTTTTCACAACAGACTTACTCTGCCCTGGCAAGCCTGGGGACAAATTAAGCTGGATGGAGGGTCAGGGGAGGCAGTGGGGGCCAGGGGAGATGGTGGTGGTTGGCTGAGGGAGGCAGTAGGAGGCTGGAGCCTGAAGCCCTGTGACCAGAGCCCGAAGCCCCATGGCCAGAGCCCAGGGACAGAGCCCGAAGCTGTGTGGCTGGAGCCTGGGGTCTGCAGTCATGCAGCCAGAGCCCAGAGCTGCAGCCCAAAGCCTCACGACCAGAGTTTGCTGCCCCCTACCCCAGCAGTGAAGCCCAAAGCCTGAGCCCTACCGGCCCTGGGAAGGAAGGGAACTCACCAGCTCCCTGCACCTATAGCATTGTGCCCTAGCTGACACCAGATGGGGGCAGAGCCCAACCTCTGCAGGTGGCCCCAGCAACCAAATACCAAGGCAGTGCATCCAGAGAAATGGGGGCGAGGAGTGGCACTACTCTCCCTCCCAGCCCCGCAAATCACAGCCCATGAGGCTGTGGCCACAAGAAAAGCCCCTGGTGGCTGCATGCAAGAAACACTGCAAAACACCTCGGGTGTTTGTAACTCTGAAATGTTCAAAACTCCAAACAAATCATTATGGTTGTTCTTTCAAAAGTTTACAACTGAGCATTGACTTAATACAGCTTTAAAATTTTACTTTGCAGAAAAAAAATGCTGCTTTTAACCGTCTTAATTTAAATGAAACAAGCACAGAAACAGTTTCCTTACCTTGTCCATTTTCTTTTAAAACAACTTTTTTTAGTAGTTTACATTTAACAAAGTACTGTGCTGTACAGTATTTGTTTTTTTTTGCCTTTGCTGCCTGATTGCATACTTCCAATTCAAATGAGGTGTGTGGTTGACTGGTCAGTTCGTAACTCTGGTGTTTGTTTCTCTGAGGTTCTACGGTAACAGGAATGAACTTGATCAGAAAAAGAAGAAAGCCCTGTATAATGATGCAGGGTCAGGTCACAAGCAGAAAATAATTGTTGCAAAAACATTCATCTTCAGATTATGACAAAACAGAAGAAGAGGAAGCTTCAGATCTTTCAAAATATCCTGCAGCCTAACCTCAGTTGTGCAGAACACCATAGGGAATTAGGAAAAGTGGCCACTAATGACTCGTGCACAGGAGTGAGAATCTTTTTGCAGAAGCTTTGTTGGATAGCTACCCCTATAAACTTGAGAGTGGCTGATGTGCCTACAGTCATTAATGGCCCTTTAACTGGGAAAGCAACGTTGTCTATTGGTCAGACAATAGGTCTGGAACAACTATGCAACTAACTTTGCGAGTTGAGTAAGCCAGTTTGCCTCAGCTTCCCCAGCTATAAAATGGGTATAATGATTGTATATCTCAGAGATGTGGTGAAGTTAAAATTAATTACAAACATTAAAGTGTCCCAAAAGCCATAGAGTTCTTCCTAAGAAAAAAGGATATTTAATTATAGTCTTAAAAATATAATTGCAATAATACATTAAGTGTTTATTTAGTAGTTATTCAGTATTACTTAGTTCAAGATAGCATCAAATAGTTGCATCAATTTATGAATCAAGAGATTTGATCAAATTAAGGGCCAAATTCTACCCTCACTTTGTATGTTGTTCTCCACTGAAGTTATGTTTACCCTAGCAATTTTCTTATTGTGAATCATTAAGAAAGGGACAGATAGTAAGACAGAAAATATCAGATTGCTGCTATATAAATTCATGGTATGCCCACATCTTGAATACTGCGCGCACATGTGATCACCCCATCTCAAAAAAGATATATTGGACTTGGAAAACATTCAGAAAAAGGCAACAAAAATGATTAGGGGTATGGAATGGCTTCCGTATGAGGAGAGGTTAATAAGACTGGATTTTTCAGCTTGGAAAAGAGATGAATAAGGGGGGATATGACTGAGGTCTATAAAATCATGACTGGTGTGGAGAAAGTAAATAAAAAAGTGTTATTTACTCTTTCTCATAACACAAGAACTAGGGGTGACCAAATGAAATTAATAGGCAGCAGGCTTAAAACGAACTAAAGGAAGTATTTTTTCACACAACGCACAGTCTGCGGAATTCTTTGCCAGAGGATGTTGTGAAGGCCAAGACTATAACAGGGTTAAAAAAAAAACTAGATAAGTTCATGGAGGATAGGTCCATCAATGGCTGTTAGCCAGGATGGGCAGGTGTCCCTCGCCTGTTCGCCAGAAGCTGGGAACAGGCGACAGGGGATGGATCACTTGATGATTACCTGTTTGTTCATTCCCTCTGGGGCACCTGGCATTGGCACTGTGGGAAGACAGGACACTGGGCTAGACGGACCTTTGGTCTGACTCTGTATGGTCGTTCTTAGGTTCTAAGACCTTCCCTAGTTGCCCTACCACTGATACAGGCCTGTTGGTGGTAGCAATCATGGGAGTACTAGTGTCTGTGAGCCACCAGCTTTTTAACTAATGTGTCCTATAGACCTGCTCTGAGTAGGATACATGATAAAGTGATTGAAGTGCCAATGGCTAGTCTACACTGGAGCGGCCCTGACAGCGATCACCATTGGTGGAGCTGCAATGGTGGGAAATGTGAATATTCCTGGTGGACAAAACCGCAGCATACAATATGCTCACATCTACCCACGCATACTGAAGTCCGTGGGGATTTAGCCTGGGCGTGAACTGCAGGACTCAACGGCCCAAGCACCTACTAAAGAAGGTGCTACAGAGACTAAAGAATGTCTGGGCCCGGGCACCTATGTGGGGCCCGGAGCATGTTGCTGTTCTGAGGTGTACAGCACCTAGCACAATGGGCTCCTGGGCCAGGGCGCGGGCTTCTAGCTCCTACAGCGACACAAATAATAAATGACAACAAGCTATGGACAGACTGACCCCATCTCACCCTCCCTTCTTCCAGTCTGGAGACACACACTGAGGGCCCTGCGGCCCCCCGACCTCCGCCATGACAGGGACCAAGCCAGCCCGACCCCGACCCCATCCCATAATGCCCCGGGGCTGGGGCTTGGCCTTTGTCCCGTGATGCCCCGGGGCTGTGGCTTGCCCTCTCCCATGATGCCCCGGGGCGTCGCCTTGGTTACCGAGGCGCTGGCGCGAGCGAGCGGGGCTCGCAGGAGCCGGGATGGCGGCAGTGGCGCTGAGGCTCGGGATCCTGCTGCTGCTGCCGCCGCTCCCGGCCGTTAGGAGGATCTCGGGACAGAGCCGCTCCGCCAGCGCCACCGCGCAGCCCTCGGGCCCGCCCGCCCCCTCCCTTCGAGAGACTCCCCGCCGCCCCGCCGCCAGCCCCACAGCTCCCGGGCCCGGCGTGGGCTCCTCCCCAGCCCCGGAGTCGCCGCCGCCAGAGACCCCCGCTCCGCCCGCCGCCTCCCCTGCGGCTGCGGCCACTGCAGCGGCCCGGGCTGGGCCCGGGCCTGCCCCCGTCACAGACGGTGGGTACCGCCCGGCGAGCGGCTGGGGGAGCCGGGAACCGGCTGAGGAGGGGATGGACGGGGGAGGATCAGGCCAGGGGAGCAATGGGGATGGGGCGGAGGATCTGTGGGGTCTGGCTCGGGAGGTGGGGGGCCCTGGAGGCTCTGGCTGGGGCGGGGGGGATCTGGGGCGTCCTCCCTGCTCCCAGCACTAGTCCAGCACCTGCAGCTTCTATCCCTACAATTCTCTGAAGTCCTGGGTGGCACTTCCAGCGGGATGCCATCAGGGCCTTTGGGTGACTCCTAGGAATCCTCGATGAAGCATGGGCCTGCTGAGTGTATTTAGAATATCGATTTGTAAATGGTTTTTGCTTCTTAACTACTCCCTTTGGTTCCTTCTCCCCCTCTGGCTTCATGCCTTCTTCTATGCCTGCCTATGACTTGGAACAATCGCTTGCTGGCCAGTTTGCCCTTTTATTCATCCTGGAAATCATCCCCGTGAAGCCCCACTTCTGTGGGGAAGGCGTTACTGAAAGTCTTCTTGCTAGCAAAGCCCCCCATCACCTTTCTCTTCACTTTTGTGCCTTGCATCCTCCTTTTCAGAAGCACATTATAAATTCTCCAGGTCAGGGACCCTACCATTTTTGTGTTCTGTAAAGCCCTGTTTACATTTATGGTGCTGCATACTGAGTAAAAACACTTTCCTATAAGAAATTGGAAACATGCATTTTAGAGTTTGCTTTTCCCCGATACACGTAAGGGTTGTTTTGGTGGGGTTCAGGATTTCGGTAGACCAAAAGCTCTTTGAAGAAGTGGCTGTGTTTTGGTTTTGTGTTTGTACAGTGCTTAGCATGATGGGATTGAGGGCTGTTAGTAGGGCTCCAAGACACTACTACATTACAAATAATTTTATGCTGAGAGAGACTCATCCTGACAATATCTTTCAACTGGTAGCTGTGTTTTGCATTTCACTCCTGATTTGTCTCTCTTGAAAGCTGCTGCTGACCCCACATCACTTGAGGAACTAAGAAGTTTGCCCACGTGTACTCCTTTCCAAATGTCAGGGGACTTAAAATCCCTCAAAATTGATCCCTGTTTTACATTTCCAATTCAGGATTTTGGTGCCAAATTCAGCTAATAGAACTTCAGAGAGACAGTGGGTAAGGTAATATCTTATTGGACAACTTCTGTTGGTGAGAGAGAGACTTTCAAGTGTCCAGAGAGCTCTTCAGGCATTAATGAGAACATGTTGGACACTGTCTAGGTGATCAGATAGCATCCAGTGGGCCATAGTGAAATTTAAAAGTTACAAATTGAAATTAAAAAAAATTATAAAAAGTCATCTGTATCTTGACTGCCAGCTGTTGTCCCTCACTTACTGTTGTTCTAGACCAGGGATCTCAAATCACCACGAGGGCAACATGAGGACTAGTACATTGGCCCAAGGGCCGCATCACTGAAACCTTTTCATACAATGATGCAAAAGTATAGTCAAAAATGAAAAAAAAATATCGCATGGTATTAAAAGTCAATGTATTAACTTTTTAAAAACTAATGCGAAGAGGGGTTTTAATAAACACCTGTAACTATTCCTTATGTGGTCAGTAACACTGATGATTATCTACACTAACAGTCTATCAACATAGCTGTAATGGCAGGAACTTTTTAAAGTAAGTTCATACAAAATATGTTGCTCCTTTTAACTACTCACAGCAAAGAATCATACATGCTGAACTTCATACCTCAGACTGCTTGTCTAGTCCATGAGGCCCTACCCCACCTCTTCCCTGCCCCCATTCCAACCCTTTCCCCAAAGTCCCCGCCTCAGCCCCGCCTGTTCTCCACCTCCTCCCCGCTCCCTCCTGGAAAGTCGTAAGTGCTGCCAAACAGTTGTTTGGCGGCCGGAAGTGCTGGGAGGCAGGCAGAGGAGAAGGGATGCGGTGTGCTCGGCAGGAGTGCACGGAGAGCTTGGCTACGGTGGAGTTGGCGCCTATGGCGGGCCTCAGGAAATAACTGGCCCATGTGTTTGAGACCCCTGTTCTAGCCTTTGGCCCTTGCAATCCGTGGGTAAATACATCACTGATCCAAATTCCAGAGGCTTTGGAATCAAGATCTCTAGTGCCTCCCTCCAATCTATATTTACTTACATAATAGCAAATGACAAAAATATAATGGTGAGCAGTGGCCAGGGTGCTAGCCCTGCTGAGTTGTATTCCTTGCTTTGCAACTGACTCTCTAGAGGCTTGTTCAAGCCTTGGCTTTCCCTGCCTTTACAATTAGAATAGTAATGCTTGCTTACTTCACAGCAGGCCATAAGGCTTAAATGATTAAACGCCTTGAAATCCTGTTAAAGCTACTATGGATGTGTAAAGAATAACCATTTTACTACTAACAGAACTTGGCAATTTCATATTGTCAGTCAAATTCCCTCACTTCCAAAAATGATATTCCAAAGAATGTTTTGGTTTTGTCTTAAGTGAAACAATTATGGGGATTAAAAGGAAAAGCAAATAAACTTACTGATAGGTGACAGGGTACACTACTCACCACAGATGGCACCCCCTTCTGAGGATTGCCTCTGCACAACTAACACCCCTTCCTGTGGTTGAACTCCACCATGCTCTTTTGCCAGCTGTGGCTCCTCTTTTGCTTAAGGATCTGTTGCCTCCTCTTCATGACTCAGCCTTCCAGCCAGGTCATTCAGCCTGTATCCCCCGCAGGGTGCCAAAGTCCTTCTGCAGGCCTGATCTCAGGCAGTCTTATCTAGCAGTGCCCTGATTGTGCCATTTCCCTAGTGGCCAGTAGGGGAACCTAGGTCTGCCCACTACTCCAGGTTACAGTCCAGAGACCCTATACCTGCAAACTGTAGGCCCCTTTCACTCAGATGCTGTTGCTCTTTCCTACATCCTCTGGTCCTCCCCCCTCACAGGGAGTAACTGCAGATTGTAGTACCCTATAGTCTCAAACTCACCTCTCTACTCTCAGGGAATGATTACAGCCAGACTCTCTGTTGCCAGCATCTTGGCTTTATAAGCCCAGCCCAGTTCCTCTCCAAGCTGGACTTCATCAGCAAATTAGGCCTTAGCGTGCCCTGGCTTTCCTCCAGGGGCAGTCTATAGGGGGTTAATTGAAACTAGAAAAAATTTTAAGATAAAGCTGCAAAGATTATATGGAAACAGGAGGAAAGAAAGAAAGAAAGAAAGTTCACGTCTTTAAAAAAATCAACTCATATTGAAACATCAGGAAAATATATTACTGTACATGGAGCATGTGTTGTCCTTGCAATTGTGTGGGAGTTATAACAAAATGTTTTATATTTGTGTTAGAATCTAAACAAATAGATCAACATTTATTAATATGACTTTTTCTATATCAGTATTGGGTAGTGATCATATTTTTTGACATCTTCAAAATTCCTGTTTATTTCACTACGAGTTTTGGATTCCTAAGGAATGCAGAATCAGGTCTCTCGTATGCCCTTGATATTGTTAATTGCTCATCATATGGTCACTTCTTGAGAAAATGTGTATCTTAAATAATAATTCATGGTTTTAAAAACGATACCTTAGGATTTAGATATAAACATTTAACTGCAGTTAAAGAAGGACACTGTGAAAACAAAAAATATAAAGAATGTTTTGTTAGGCATTAAAATTCATTCCTAATTTTATTTTAAATCTTCTTCTCTCCAGTTGCTACATTGTGTGTTTGTGACCTCTCGGTGGCACAGTGTGATGTAAATTGCTGCTGTGACCCAGACTGCAGTGCTGCAGATTTCAGTCTCTTTACTACATGTTCAGTTCACATTGTCACGTAAGTTCATAAATAACTTTTTTTTTTCAGCTCAACGATGCAGAGTCCCATCATATTCTCATTGAATTCAATGGATACAGGCTAGGGTCTGCACTGTGGGCTTGTTTTCCCACAGAACCTCCTTGCTGTGTGACAGGGCACTGCATTCACCCACCATCCAGTCCTCAGTACCTAGGCAGTCATCAGCACAGCTCTACTGGGCCTGGGAGACTCAGGCCTTCATCTGAATCCCATGGGAGTCTTCCCTTTCTGGGACTGTCATAAACAAACTAATGAAAGACAGCAGCAGGCCTGCCTTCAAACAAGGGACCTCCAGCAGTCTGTATAAGGGTTCAAAGCCCTCAGGTAAATCACTGACAGGAGCTTTGAAATAGACATTCAGGGTATGCCCAGTTCTGCTTAGACTGGCTGTGGTCATGGAGGAGTCTTTGTCCTCATTTACACTTCTCCCCAAACTGGGCTGGGCTTCCCTCTTTTTAAAACTCTTCATCCAGGCCTGAAATGCCTCACAGATGTGGTGGAGCAGGGAGGCTTCAGTTTAGTCCTGCTTTTTAACCCCTTCCTGTCCAATGGGGGGTTTGTATACCTCCGTCACAGTCTGGAATTAGTTTTAGTGATATCTCTTTACAGCTGAAGAGAAGTCCCAAGGGAGGCTGATAATGGTCTCTTGTTGGGACATGTGTCTGTTTGCACTGAACTGTTTCTGGAATAAAAAAGGGAGCTGTAGGTTTGTAAAAGATCACTTTTGAGTGGGATGTGAATATTTAAGGCTATGGAGCTGAGCCTCTAATTGTTCTGATGTCAAGAATTGAGTGCTGGCACTATTCTTATTAATACTTCAGGAATGACTTCAGCCTACATCTTGACATGGAGATACAAAGGTAATTTAGTATCCATTATAGCACTGGGTGGCTATTTGGAACAGATGTTTGAACTTCTACATTAATTTCACTGTGCTATGCCTTGGATTGTAATCTCATCAGACCTGTCAAACTAAGCAAGGTCATGTCTGTCTGTTGCTCGGATAGGAGATGTTGAAGGAAAATGCAGGTTTTGCAGGGAGTGATGTAGGTTACACCTTTCCCTCGATGTCAATACTGACTCAGTGCCTTATCGTGACATTAAGGGCATTGTTTTTGCGGGTGCCATCTTTAAGAGAAAGAGTAAAACATTTGCAGCTTCCTATCAATACAATTTAGAAGCTGGAAATTAGGAGCATTAGCACCTGGTAAGCTGGTGGTTCTCTCCATGGACCACCAATAGTCCATCAGTGTTAGTTTGGGAACCCTTTGCTGTAAGAAGTCCTAGTCCTAGGAACGTGATAGCATCATGGCCATCATTAGATAATGTGAGCTTTCCTCTGATCTCTCTTTTAGGAGCAAGCATAGAATCTCTTCATCTCATTGGCAATTTTTGCCTTTCTAAAGTAACATAGTAAAATATTAAAATATAACATGATAGTAATATAATGCTGGCTTATTGTTTGTCTTTTGTTGCTGTTTACAACCTATTTCAGTATGTAGCTTTGCACTGGTATCAGCCTCTCAAACAGGAGTTAAGAAAGCTCATTTTAGAGTCTGAATTTAAAATAGCTCAATGTGACTTCTCAGAACAATAAGCATAGCTCTTCAACCCACTTCCTGCATAAATTAGCCCAATCTGAATAACTGAGTTTATTCTCAGTGCTTTGAACTTTGAATCATTCAGCCACCTGGGACTGCTATTTCTTTGTTCTTGCCACAATGCATATTGCCACCCATTTATAGGTATTTTATATATATATCGGAAAGGTGTAATCAAAGCCTTTTTGAATGACAGTTGAATCCTCTGCTATGAATATTTTATTCTTGTCAACTAGAAATGCATAAAATCAAGCTGTACTTTTTTTCTCAAGCTATCTTTTGTGACATGTCAAGGGATTGTCAATGGCCACAAGTTTTACATCTCACTTTTACATCTGATTTTAAAGATGGTAACTTTCATGTAAGCAACTGCTGTAGTTGCTACAGGGGTGTTATAATTATGAATAGGAGGGGAGGTGGTTTGTGGAATCCTGAGGGAGCAGGAATATAGTCCATGATGTGGGCCTGTTAAGCTGTGGTTCACCTTATGAAATAGTTTACAACACTCTACCTAATGGGTCATGTCTAACTAGCATAACTTAATAAAGGAGAAATGTAGTGTTCAGGATTATATAAATTCCATATATGCCATTTCTTTTAATTTTGATAATGTTCTTTTACTGCTTTTGACCACTCTGCAGTATCCACTCTCTCTAGCATATGAGGAATCACCGTCTCATATTCAAGTCCACCAGCCAACGTAGGGGGGATTAGTACTCTTCAGAGTGTGACATTTACCATCCACTGAGGTCTTATTGGAAAACCCCACTCACTATTGACCATACCCACTGCAATACCAAATTCTCTTGTTGATCTTCATTGAGGATGCTGGTAACACATTGTACCTATCCTAAAGTGACTCAATATTTCCCCTCCTTGATGTTTCTCATTCCATCCTTTGTCTCCTATGTGTTGTGAGCAGTTCATTATATTCTTTTTATGAAGATGAGTGATATGATTCTGCTGCTATCTCAAGTCCATGCACCTCATTTTCCCCTGATCCTCTTGCAGCCTTCTCTATGTTCAACCTCATTCCGACCCATCCCCTACCTTCTCTCTGGTATGAATAAAAGCATTTTCTGAATGTCCAGTCTTTAACATATATGCCATTGTGGTATCTGAAGCCAATTGGATCCCATCTGAGTTGTCATCTTTTATATCATTGTCATCAAATGCTGTCCTACTTTGAACAGTGGCTATTATCACATCCCTCTGTTTTGAAATCTGTGAATGAAAGATATTGGAGAATGGCTAATTGTTGTTGTTTTTTCCTGGGATAAACAGTATAAAATGTTAAACCTTGTAAGGGTGCATAAATGATCTTCAAATCTTTACTGTAGTTATCCATCTCCACTGTTGCCTTCCTTCTGTTATAACAATACATGCATATAAAGATTTTAAAATAACATTGTCAAAATTGACTTTGTTGGATCTGTATATTTGTTTGCAGAGGTGACAGCCAGCTTTGCACTCAGGAAGCAGCTATATATTCAATCAATGTTGCAGCACATCCACCTGAAAGGATATTTAAATTAGTTGATCAGAACAATCCAAGTATTTTCTGCATTCACGCTACAAACTGTAAGTAGATCTGTAACTCATGCTGAGCAGTGCAATGTTGTCATCTTCAAAACTTTTTGGATGACAAAAATAAAGACTAAAACTGCAAGTAACCAAACTTGCAAGAAGACTGGTTATCCTGTATGGTGATGGTCTGGTGCTATACTCCTTGCCCTGACAAAACACTAACAGTTTTATCAAAGGAGTTTTGCCCCCATACAGAGCCTCTCTATAGAGAGAATGGGATTGGGATCTAATTAGGGCTGGTTGAAGATTTCTATCAAAACTTTTTTCAGTGGGAAATTGGGCTTTTGACTAAATTAATATTATTGCAGAAAATGTTTGCTTTTCTCAAATGTTAAATTTTTCATCAGAAAACTAAAAATGTTTAAATTTTTAGATGAAAAGTCAATATTTTCTGCAGGGGGAACTAATTCTAACTAGCTCCAGTTGTGACTGTGCAACTGGTGAAATTTTTTCCAAATCTTCTGATGTCAGTTTTGTGGGGGCTTTCACATAAGTGAAACAGAGTTCATGCTGTAATTTTTTCATCTCACCATGACTGTGAAATAGTAATTTAAGCGCTATCCATTAATTGGTATGTCTTGGTATCTGAATGTATGATCAAATCAGAGACTTTGGTCTAAAAGGTCCCAAATTTAGGAAAGCATTTTATCCTGTGCTTAATTTTAAGCACATGTTTAAGTGCTTTTTTGAATCAGGGCCAAATTACGGATACCAGCTAATACCTCCTAGAAAACTTTGAGAAATATTCATCTTATTCTGATATTTTCCTTCCCATTTTTAAATTCTAAGGGTATGTTCCTGTCTCCACAATGGAAATGTTTGTTACTAAACACAATTTTTATAACTTAAAACTTTCTCACTTATAAAATATTTTTTCACAGATAAACAAGCACTGTCCTTTATTCCTCCTGAAATGCCTACTTCACAAAATTTTGATAGTTTGCTTAAACAGTTTGAAGGTGTTACCTTCAGTGCTGAATCTGATGTTCTCTTGAATACTGAATTAGATGCTCAGAATTTCTCTGATACAAATGAAACTGCTAGATATGAGGTAAAAATAATCTGATTCTTTTTATATTTGCAGTATTTTAAATGTACTTTCTTTTATCATAAAACACTTGCTCGCTAATGAATCTTTCCATATATAATTGAATAAACATTGTTTGCATCAACTTAAAGTTACTTTTCTGAAAAATACAGACTTCATTATAGTCCTTCATTAAATATAAAAATTTCAGAGCAAAAGACTAAAGTGCAGCATTTGGCTTTAGTCTTCTACAAAATCAAAGTGAATTTTTAACATCTGGGAAACATGTGCAGCTTCCTTATGCTACTTTTGCTATTGTTGGTAAGAAAAAAAAAAAGAGCAAGATGCCATTAAAATCTAGCCAGTAGGGTTTATCTAGTCAGTTGTCAGTGCAAATTTCTAAAATATGGACTTTGTAGTCTTTGAGAAGATTTGTTTTATTTTTATAACAGCAGATAAGCTGGAGAATTTCCAGTGATTGTAGCAGATCTTTAATTTAGCAGTCAGTTTACAATGGTAACATGATCTTGGCTTGAGATATTGGTGGGTGGAGAAGTTTGGTTTATTGGGAGCCATGGTAGAAGCAAACAAAATGTTAATAGTTCTGGTTAAATTTGTTGTATATTTTATGAATCTTTCTGTGTACTGAAAATCTACAAGCTTGGGTTTGCCCCTTTATTTGGCAGTATGGTGTTCCTATCCAGACGGCTGATGCATTTCTGAGATTGCCCGCTCCCCTTGTCTCCTCTCAGTGCTCCGATGCTAATCCTGCAGGTTAGCAAGTGCATTCTAATTCCTGTTTATCCTCTCTTTAGTGTGTGCTTTTGTTATCCTGCCACGCCAATTTACAGATGATTCAAATGAACTAGCACACTTACCTGTTCAACCGTGGGTAAAGTTTCATTTATAAAAATGGTACTTAGCTTTTTTAATTCCTTTTGGTCATAAACAAGAAATTGTGTTCCATGTAGACTGAGCCATTCAGAGTCACAAATATAAATCACTGAGTCCCATTAATAGGTTGCTTTTCTGTTTTTGAAACTGAGCCCCTGTGGCCTTATGGATGCAATAGAATTAGTGTGAGGGTGATGATGCAAAGTGGGATGGGGTTACATGAAACAAGGCCCAATCCTGCATACCTTGGAGGGAGTCCCCACTGAAGCCAAGGAAGTTCCTCACATGAGTAAGCTCTGTTTGCCTGAGTAAGAGTTGTAGGATTGGGTCCTGAACTTTCATACCAACAATATCCTAAAATGCTTCAGAGATAAATACAGATGGTATATGTTACAGAAAATACTAGATGGGAAATAAAAGTATTGGCATAAGGTAGATAATGGGGGAAGAGAAACTCAGAAATCCCTAGTTAAAGGAAGAATGATGAGCTTATGAGAGCTGTAAATGCAAACATAAGTCTAATGGTAGATTTTTTTTGTAAATTTCTATTTTTAGGAAATAACGTTTAGTAAGAATGTGACCATGTCCTAAATGAGCATACATGCACATAACTAATGATCTATGATAAAATCATGAAAATCCTCTTTAAACTATGTGAAAAAGTGTGGCTCTCTTTTCTGTCTCTAAACAAAAGTAAAAATGCCAAAGAAATGGAAAATAAATTCCCTATTTTTTTTTCCCTCCATGACAGTTAGTTTTAATGAAAAGGTAAACTCTTAGTTTTGAATTTAACCTTAAACATGAGGATTTTCACTACAAAAGTGATAAACCTTTTTAGCTACAGTTGTACCAAAGGCTGCATAATAGGCACTGATTCTAAGGCCCTGTCTACACTGGCAAGTGTGTGCGCAGTGTGGAGATGTTAATAGACAATCTTTTAATTGACAGCTGTCTAAGCATTACTTCCCATTCACTTTCTGTGTTGCATTTACTTGAGATTTTTGTCTTTTGCTTTTCATAATTGTGTTTTCTTTAGTTCTCTCAGTAATACTTTTTTACAGGTTTTCTAGTAAACCAGGCTGTGAAATGCAGTAGAATGATAAATGTGGGAAATTGTAACACCACTCAAGCACTTAGTATGCTGTTTTACACCAACTCCAGCATTTTAGCAGTAAGTAGGGTTTTGAAACACAGCTGCTGACTGACAGTTGGTATTTATTTCCTATCTCCTCTTCACATCTTTAGAATTAAGTAATTTCCATTTCCTAAGGGAAGTGGGATGATGACTGTTTACTTTATATAGGAGTTTAAATGGGATTTGGAAAAAATCTTCATAACCATCATACCTTGTAGAAATAGCCATTCCCTCCCACCCCCCTTTCAAGCTCAGAAAAGAAAAGCACTTGTTTGTTGGGGGCTTAGATAACCAAAAGACAGCCTGGAAGATGTGAGTTTGTGTATGATTCTAGGATTGCTGTCGCTGAGATAGTGGACTTATTGTAGAGGCATGGGTTTCCACTTTCGATGTACATGCCTAGGCCTTCATAAAGAGCCTATTGCCAAGAGTCTAGATCCTCAAAAGTATTTAGGCTCCTAACTTGATTTCACTGGAAGTTAGGAGCCTACATTCCTTTGGGGGTCTGGGCTAGAGTGCCAAAGGTGGTAATGGCCAGGGTTTTGGTAGAGTGAGATTAATTTTCTTCTTTGTGTGTGTGGATCCTACTGTAGGTACGCATGCACTTCATGGGCCCAGATAGGATGTTTTTGAATAGCAGTGTCTGGGGCTATACCTGTGCCCTCTGCCTCCTCATGCTCCCATAAAAGGCAGGTTGGCCATAACTATCCCTCAGTTCCCTTTTTTACTGGAGCAAGACAGAGCCCTGCTGCTGTCTAACCCACTATTGTTCTAGTTTAAAACTTACTTTTTCAGCAATAAATCTTTTTCCTATTCTTCCCTTCTTAGTTATTCTCCAAAAACGGGAAAAAGGAGACATTTTGACAAACATTGGGCCGTGGACTTAGCCACAGTTGCACAAATGACACATGGGCATTCATTATTATTCTCAGCCAGTGAAATCTCCATCAGTTTTGCTCAGTTTACTAAGACCAACTTCATTGTCTTGACAGCACTGCAAACAAACCCAGGACCTAAACATTCCTGATTCTGCTTTGTGTGCCTCTGCCAACAAAAAACAAAGTTTTAGTTGGTTTAGTTGGTGATTTAATGCAGAATGCAAGAATCCATCTTGGAGCTTGTGGAGCTCTACAGAATTATTGCAGCATAAACTCTTGTCAATAAGCTAAGCAGTATGACATACAAAGAACTGTTATGTAAAGTAGAGGTGCCATTTCTGAAGCCGTTTTTTTGATACAACTAAACTTTCATAGTATATCCTGCTCACTTTATCTTCAGAGTCTGTGTTGCAAAAAGGCAGGCAAGACTGGAAATAGTAAGAGCAGACACCAAGTTTTGGTAACCTTTTAAGGAAATCTTAGATCCACCTATTCCTTGCTGATTTTATTATTATTATTATTGTTTGTGGGAGTTTAGCCAAAGTTAGGGCCTGATGCAAAATCCATTGAAATCTAGGAAGTTTTCCACTGATTTCAACAGGCACTGGATCAGACCATAAGGACTACACAATTTTGCTCTTAAATCATGAGGAGTAGCTAACACTTTGACACTGAGGATAATATATGGTATTTCTAGTTACTTCCCTGATGTGAAAGCCATTGTCATATTAGATAATTGTTGGTAGAGGAGAAGGAAATAGACAAAGCAATTAAGTCTTAACCACTTACCTTTTTATTTATTTGCTATTTTTTGCTAATGATTTAGCTGTTGTTTGAAATAGCTTGTTTTTGTTCCCTCCCCTAGGTACCAAAGTCAAGTCAGCTGGTAAGTAACATTATTTCTTAGATGAGACACACTTGGGATGAAATCCTGGCTCCACTGATGTCAATGGAAGTTTTATCATTGCCTTCAGCAGGGCCAAGATTTCACTCTTGCTGTTTAATCCAAGCAAAATATGCAGTTTAAGCCAGTTAGCCTGTCTTCTGTCAGCAATGGTACAGTTAACAAGTGAAAGGGTGCTCAAGAGCTTGGAGCTTCTCTCTGAGATGATTTATTAATTCTGGTGATTGAATCCCCACCCAAGTATAATTATAGACTCTAGGTTAGCTCATAGGTGCTATTAAACATGGAACATCTGACTGGTGTTCAGCAATTCATGTAACAAGACCATTGTTCTGTTCCTCTTGAACAGAAACCTCAGGCTAGCGCTTGAGGATTTTAGAGCATGCCCTTCGAGGGTGCAGACAAACGCTTGTAGCTTCCTGTCTCTAGGAAGCAAACTACTACTTTCCAGGAAGCCGCTGTTCTAAGACTTCCGAATGATAACAGTTGGAGTTCTTTTAAACAGGAAAAAGTATAAGTCATCCAGGCAGGATCATAGTATGTGCCTTACAGTTCAGTTATACCCAGTATTCAGAAATGACACTTGTTTATGTTTCAGGTTAATGTTACTGTCCAGACCATAACTGTCCAGTCTCTGAGTGGAACACGTACTCTGCTTAACAGTAGTGATGTCCTTTTGCTCCCCAAGAATTTGGATAATCAAGTGTGCATAAATGTAGTTCTTGGGGTAGGTACACATTGTTTTTCCTCTTTGTACTAAATTAAAGGCATGTATGTATTAGATCACTCCTACTTCTCAAACTATTGGAAATCATGACACTTTCAGCTAACATGTGGTGAAGAGAAACTTGATCTTTGGGACAACAGAGCCTTACAACATACAGCATGGTATCCTACAGCTGGATTGGAAATGCACACTAATGCAAAATGGAGCTGTGGGATAAAATCCATCTCTTATTACTTAAGATTTACTATTTGTGTGTTGCAGTTTACATAGACAAGATACAGTCTCCAGGAGCTTAGAATCTAAGATGAGTCTGAGACAGGATGCTTGGGAGAAGAAGGAATACACAAAATAAGATTAAATTGCTGGTTGAGTTGGTACAACGCAAGTTAGTTTATTTCTTTACCTTTTCTGAAAATAACGAAACTTGAGGGTTGGTATAGGACAGCGAGGTAGGAGAGATGGTGTCAGGAAGTCAGTTTTGAAGAAACTGAGATGCATTAAATCATTCCTATTCACCAATAACTAATGTATTGATTTTTGTTACATTTGTATCCTTTATCTCCTACATCTATTGATAGGAATACTGATCTCTCTTTGCAAGTATTACATTTTTCTCTTAGGCTAGACCACAACTACTTCCTTGAATGTCACTTCTGTAGTCAGTAGATGAATGGGAAGATAAGTAGGCACTCTTTCCTTTCCCCAAAGTTCCTTCCTGATGAGGAGAAAAGCCAGAATATAAAGGTTATTTTTTCCCCAGACTCCATCAGTCCTTACCCATTAACATTTTATAAAACCATATGCAGGTATGTCTGACTTCTAATATGTGGCCACTATAGAATGATCAGACATGTACTGATTTAGTGATTCAAATCCTGCCTCTACAGCTACATGACTTTACATGGTATTGCAAATGAGAAGGTGCATGTTTCTAGATGGTGGTGATCTTCCAGCACATTTATCCCTAAAGAATGGGAGAAGTGTGGAAAAATTCCGTAGATAGTCTGGTTTTTAGCTCATTTTTTACTTGTTCTAATTAATATGGAAAACTCTGTTTTCAGGTGAGTTATTCTATTACGTACACGGATGCAGGAGAAATAACAGATGCAGCTGTTTCTTTTGTCCTGGGGACAATTAACACTAAAATGCTTCCAATACAGCAAAGCTTTGAAATCACTTTTACTCAGGTAACGTCTAAAGATATTATAGATGACTTACTGAAAGATAATTTAATAACAAACCTTATTAAACTTCCCTCTGAACTAATTACCAGTAAAGTAGAACACAACTTACACTGGATGCATGAGCCAGGCAGAATTTCAGAGCTGTGTGTTCACATCCTCCAAATGCTTTGGTGGTTTTCCTTTTGAAGGCTCATCAGGTGACTGTACACCTGTCTGTAATCAAGGCAAAGTGTTGCTCTGATTTCAGTAAACCCTCTTATAGTCCTAGGCAGAAGTCTTGTATGAACTGATATTTCAAACTACTCAAGACAGTTTATCCTAAATGAATTGATTGTCTCTGTCTTCCAAATATTTAAGTAAAATATAAGAACTGATGTTGTGTAATTTGTGTTACAGCTAAACACAAAGCCAGTCCCTCTTAGTGGAAATCCCGGTTATGGTATTGGATTGCCTCTGAGGGCAGGATTTAGACCTACCGGATATCCTTTTCACATCTAAATGTGGCTTATAGCAGTTTTGAAAAAGCTTCTTGCCTAGGGCAAGTACTTTAGATCAATGAATGAAATATAAGCATATAGACCATCTGCATGGTAAAAGGTGGGCAAGTAGATTTTGTGCCTGGGTTGATACATCTTCATGATGATTTGCCAAGGATGGTTTATAGCATTATCTTTTCCCAAAGGTATGCATTCCTGCTAGCCCATATTTCAGAAGTATCTACTGGCTCAATTCCTGTACCACTATAATCAGCGGGAGATTTGCCATTGACTTCCAAGGAAACAAGATCAGGCTCTAATTATGTACTCTAGTAATGTTTCTAAACTACCTACAGAGTATCTTATATTATTGTAGCATTTTCACTTGCATTTTGAGGATTTTACTAAGGATTCCTATTTCATAACACAGTCTGAATATTTAATATTTTGCCTTAACTCTCTGCTATTATATCTGGCATTATTCAGAGCACTAATACACATGGTCAACTTACTGTTTTGCAAAGCTCATCTAACCAGGACTGTCTTGCTGTAGAAGGAGTCAGAACCCCAGTATTATTTGGTTATAATATGATATCTGGTTGTAAACTAAGGTAAGAGGGTAACTTTCCATTGAGCATTTATCAGTCTATTCTCGATATAATCCACTAGTAATGGTTCCATTTACCTGATTAGAAAATCTTTAGGTGCTAGAACTTTTGTACAATGTACTAGTAGTGGAGGTGGGTGTTGAGTACTTAGTTTTTTAAAAGTAATTTAATGGAATTGTCTTGGAATAGCTGTGTGTGTGTATATATATTATTACCAGCTATAGTCAGAAGAATAGAGCACTGTATGAGATCAAGGGGAAATTATTGCTATGCTAACCTACAAGATTTCACTTAAATTGATCTTTTCTTTTCTGAAAGAATCACTGCAAGTACAGAATGTCAACTCTTGGCCAATATCATCTTGAATGT
This sequence comes from Eretmochelys imbricata, assembly GCF_965152235.1. Lineage (NCBI taxonomy): Eukaryota > Metazoa > Chordata > Testudines > Cheloniidae > Eretmochelys > Eretmochelys imbricata. The sequence goes on from NC_135586.1 coordinate 27,400,588, forward strand.
ACTGAAAGGACAAAATTTTCCAGAATATGTAGCTTCATTTGGAAATTCTCAGGCTCAAGATGTATTGGACTGGGTGCCAATCACTCACATCCAATCTTCAGAACAGGTGAAAATAACTAATTTTTCTTTTAAGAACACGCACACTTGAGTCCTCAGCTGCTGTAAGTGGGCACTGAAGTCCACAGTAAAGTCAATGAAGCCACAGTGATTTACATCAGGTGAGGACCCAAGTGCTTTTATGCGTGCATGAATAGTGTACCAGAGCACAGGGATAGCAGCATTGTCTATTGAGGGGGACTATAGAGTTACTCTGGTAATTTAAAAAACTCCTCCATTGAGCTGTTGGGTAGTGTGCATGTTTAATAAAATGAATGAAGCATCAATCAATATAAGCTAATTTGTAATGTTTTCAGGGCCTATGCCAAATCCCAGTATCATTTGAAATAGAAGTGAAGTGGACTAAATATGGATCTTTGATGAACCCACAAGCTAAAATCGTGAACGTCTCAGCAACGGTCATTACTACCATACTGGCCCAGGTATGTGGTTAATTTGCTTGCTTTAAGAGTGGAAGAATGTGTTTTATTTAGAATACTAGAGGTGGCGGTTTATTATACATTACCTATGAGTTGTACATGACAGAGGCCTTGTTATATAAACATTGTTGCTCTTATGTTTCCCTTAGGGCAGGTCTTCACTGGCAACGTTAAAGCGTTGCTGCAGCAGTGCTTTAACGTGGCTTGTGTAGTCGCCGCAGAGCGCGGGGAGAGAGCCCTTAGTCTGTCAGAAAGAGATCAAGATAAAACTTTGTTAGAATGTACTGTATCTATCAGTTTTCACTGCAATTCAAACAAGTGTGGACTCCTTGCTACAAACAAGTTTCCAGTGAAATTGTACCCACTACTCAAAAAGGAAATTCAGTGATGTCAAAGTACCTATGTTACCAGAGACAGCTAAATATTTAACCCCTAGTGAAAAATCAGCTGTATAAAACCAGAGTGAGCCTAACACTTATCTTTATTGCAGACTCATTTTGGAAGTGAAAGAACTATTCAGATAGCAAGTTCTGTTACTTTCATTGATGTTTCTACACCGGCAGAGCCAGGCTATAAAGCTCCACCAACAATTGATGCCAAGTTACCCTTTGATTTTTTCTTTCCATTTGTTTAATGTAAGTATATATCTAAAACCCATTCAAGTTCTACTTCTTAAACTAAGTAATCACTATGCATTAGATGAACAAAGCCCTCAGCTTCATCTGCTTTTAAAGATAGTAGGAAATATGCCGCTTATTGTAACTCTCTTTAAAAAACAGGCAGGCTGGGGATTTTCCAATGTCCTCATTATTGGCTGACCTGCTTGTATGGGAATCAACGGGAGCAGTTCTGCCAACACCAAGTGCTCTTGAAATCCCACCCCTCAGTTTTCACACTTCAAAACTGTGCTTGCACACGTAGTAAGAGTGCACTCACTGGGTGGGCCTTTTCCAGGACCTTGGTCAAGTTTGCACTGAGCCTAAAGAACAATCCTGCTAGCTGGAATAATCTGTTATGATAGGTTATTTTGGAGCATAATCCTCTTCAGTAGTGCGCTAACTTTTACACACGCCACTGCTTTAATGTTTTATTTTAAGATCTTCAGTTATGCAGTTCCCTTTTTCTGCAGCCCACATGCAAATGAAAATGAAGAGCAAGAACTGAAGAAATAATACAGTGCAGAGTATTCCAGCCTGCTGCTGAGGACTGGATGTAGCTGATGTGGTTCTTCTCTTGTTCAGAATTGCACGTGGTGGGACTAATTGCACAATTAAGTACAACAGCACCTCTAGAAGTGAACGCTACCCAGCAACAGGATGATACAACCAGAGCAAAGATTAGCGAGGAAGCTCCTCTGACAGAAGACAAATGGGAATAGAGCAGGAGGTGGTTTAGAGACAGAGTAATGCTGAGCTGTAAACTAAGTGACCTTCCTCAGACTGCACTCTTACCTTGGTTGTCTTCTTACATTGCAAGCTCCTACTGCATATTGCAAATGAAGAACACAGCAAAAAACAGCAACTCCTTGAAATAAGTTATGCCCCCAATATTCACAGCTTTGTAAATATGACTTTATTAAATTTGTTGCAGCATTGACTGTACAGCTATACAATTAAAGATTTATGCAATAAAATTGTCTAAGGGAGAATGCTGGTTTAATTTTTCAATAATCTGTTGAAGAACTACCTGTACACGATGAGAGCTTTGCAACACCTTTAACCAGACTTTTTTGATTAAATCGCAGTGTTAGTAAAGTAGAAACTACATATAGACAATGCTATACAAGAGAGCACGGAGGTATATAAAGTATCTTAGAGGTCAACAAGGGATCATCAAACTAGCATTTTTTGCACTGGAACTTCCTCAGGGAAGGATTTCCCTCGCCCTACACAGCCAGTCTTTTATTGTAGCTGATGGACAAGTCCATGCTGTTGTAACAGCTTGTTGAGCCTTTCGATTTCTTGCTCCTGTTGGAAACAAAATCTTATTACTGTAGCTCATATCTTAAAACCCTTTCTAAGCTACAACAAGAGAGCTCTTCTCCCATTGCTCAAAAGGTAGCCATCCCTGCAGGGAAAAAACACAGCTCTTCAACAAGGCATTGCTAAATAGAATGTGTGCTTACCCTACATAATAGAAGTTGTGGAGGGAATTGGAAATATCTTTATCCCTTTTTGAATGGGCCCTTATGTTTATAGGATGCCCCAGGGTGTTCTCATACCAACTGAATAGGAGCTGGGTAGATTTCATGGCCAAGGTACAACATCCCAAATCAAGCTGCTGGGATAAGACAGAGCCCAGAGCATGACCCTGGCCATTGGTCTCCTAGATAGCTAGTTGCTGGGAAAGGATTGTAGTCCAGCTCACGCAGCTGTTTACATTTTTATGAGTCTTCTTACCTTCTCTGTGCAGCTGTATTCAAGTTGTTCAACTTTTGTAGCAAGCTGCAGATTTGCTTGCTTCAGCTTCGACACCCGTTGTTCAGAGCGTGTCTTTACTGATAAAATTATTCCTAGGAAACAATGCATGGAGGATTAGCTTTATGATGTAAAACAGCAAACAATAGGAAGTTAATAGCATCTGTGGTTTGTGCTCAAGTAATTTGTTTTATATCCATGTAGCCTCTCAAACTCTGCTTCTGCCCCTAAATCATGCTTTTCATAATATGGTTCCCAGATTAGTCCCACAGGGGCTTCAAATGCCAGCATTCTGCTGGGAAGTGGCACTCTGCCACCAATGACCAGGTCTTGGTCATTCAAATCTCTACTTTGAATTTAGCCCTTCAGCAGAACTCAAGGGGATGTGTGGCAGAGTAGCAATTTGTACCTCCATTTTAAACTCAGGTTTTCCATGTTATGGCCTTGGCCTTAACCTAGTGTAAAGCACAATTGAGGAGAGCAAGTATTCTTATCTTCCTGTTTTAGTGGGTTCAAAAATACTGACCATCCAGTCTAGATCCACAGACTGGGGTGCTGCCTTGACCAGGATTTCACTTGTACTTTAAAGCTTTTAACTTCTCTTTAAATGCCTCTGAAAGAAGGACATTCCATTTCCCTTCACGATACAAGTGTCTTTCCTTTACTAAAGCCATTGCACATAATTCCTCCCCCATAACTGAGGCAAGAATTATCCTACTACCTTTTTCTTTACAAAGAACTGCATCACCAAATTCTTCCTAGCCTCAAGAGCCTCCTGTTGGGGGACAGGGCAGTGTAATCGTAAAGCTGGCACCCTATGCTTTTTATACCTGCTGCTACATGCAGTGCTACTGGAGCCGGTTCTACATACTTCACAGCCCTGATTTTCAAGTTCTTGCCTCTCCAGAGGAGAATGAAAACATCCACACCGCTTTTTTGCATAGATTCCAAGGCATGTGCGTGCACCTGATGACTGCAACCCTCCTGGCCTGAACACAACCTGAAAGCTATGGAATCCTGATAAAGCCAGAATCTGTCCCCACCCTGTCTGAGCTCGTTCCTTCCCGCAACTGCACTGCTGCAGGCACAGTCTCCAGCAATTCAGGAAACATGAGCGATCTGGCTTCCTTTATTTATTTGTACGACAGACACCTGTTATGAACATTAGGGAGATCTGGATCAAAGGGAAGGGAAAGCAAAACCCCAAAGATAAGAACTCTCCTTGCTTGTAAATATTTGAGACAGGACTAAAACGTTTAGCTTCAACTAAGATTACATCTTAAGACTGAGATAGCAGTGACTTACATATGCATCATTAGAGACTCACTTTAGCCCACTGTCAGTCTCCAACCTTCACTCCAGATTGAGGTCAGTGTCTGCTTTCTACCCCCAAAATTCATTTATTCTCCCGTTTTCCTTGAGCTGGCCATTAAATCTGTGCAAGCCACATGTTATGGACACAAATATCTTCGCTTTGTCCTAAATAAATGGTGATTCACAACTGTGTCAACTAATGGGCAGTTGTGTACAGTGAATTTGTAGGCTCTGTGTACAGGGGCTGCAGTACAGCTCTAGGTCTGAGGTTTTAGCCTTGAATGGGGGAAAATCAGGACTTAAAAATTTTAATGCCAAAATGGCTTCTTTGTGATGCAGGAAGGAAATGGTTCCCAGCTGCTGGGTATGTGGTTTTTTATATGTACTGTTTTGTTACTGTTGTCATCATGAATAGGTCGGAATCTGAACAAGAGGCTGCTCGGCAGCTCTCCAATACCACTTTCTACAAGCCATTACCCTCTGATCCCACTGAGGGTTACCAAAAGAAACTACAGCATTTGCTCAAGAAACTCCCTGAAAAAGCACAAGAACAAATCCGCACAGATACACCCCTGGAACCGCAACCTGCGGTATTCTATCTGCTACCCAAGATCCATAAACCTGGAAATCCTGGGCGCCTCATCACCTCAGGCATTGGCACCCTGAAGCAGGATTGTCTGGCTATGTAGACTCCCTCCTCAGGCCCTATGCTACCAGCACTCCCAGCTATCTTCGAGACACCACTGACTTCCTGAGGAAACTACAATCCATCAGTGATCTTCCTGATAACACCATCCTGGCCACTATGGATGTAGAAGCCCTCTACACCAACATTCCACACAAAGATGGACTACAAGCCATCAGGAACAGTATCCCCAATAATGTCACAGCAAACCTGGTGGCTGAACTTTGTGACTTTGTCCTCACCCACAACTATTTCACATTTGGGGACAATGTATACCTTCAAATCAGTGGCACTGCTATGGGTACCCGCATGGCCCCACAGTATGCCAACATTTTTATGGCTGACTTAGAACAACGCTTCCTCAGCTCTCATCCCCTAACATCCCTACTCTACTTGCGCTACATTGACGACATCTTCATCATCTGGACCCATGGAAAAGAAGCCCTTGAGGAATTCCACCGTGATTTCAACAATTTCCATCCCACCTCAGCCTGGACCAGTCCACACAAGAGATCCACTTCCTGGACACTACAGTGCTAATAAGCGATGGTCACATAAACACCACCCTATACCGGAAACCTACTGACCGCTATTCCTACCTACATGCCTCCAGCTTTCACCCAGACCACACCACACAATCCATTGTCTACAGCCAAGCTCTACAATACAACCGCATTTGCTCCAACCCCTCAGACAGAGACAAACACCTATAAGATCTCTATCAAGCATTCTTACAACTACAATACCCACCTGCTGAAGTGAAGAAAGAGATTGACAGAGCCAGAAGAATACCCAGAAGTCACCTACTACAGGACAGGCCCAACAAAGAAAATAACAGAACGCCACTAGCCACCACCTTCAGCCCCCAACTAAAACCTCTCCAACACATTATCAAGGATCTACAACCTATCCTGAAGGACGACCCATCACTCTCACAAATCTTGGGAGACAGACCAGTCCTTGCCTACAGACAGCCCACCAAACTGAAGCAAATACTCACCAACAACCACACACCACACAACAGAACCACTAACCCAGGAACCTATCTTTGCAACAAAGCCTGTTGCCAACTGTGCCCACATATCTATTCAGGGGACACCATCATAGGGCCTAATCACATCAGCCACACTATCAGAGACTCGTTCACCTGCACATCCACCAATGTGATATATGCCATCATGTGCCAGCAATGCCCCTCTGCCATGTACTTTGGTCAAACTGGACGGTCTCTACGTAAAAGAATAAATGGACACAAATCAGATGTCAAGAATTATAACATTCATAAACCAGTCGGAGAACACTTCAATCTCTCTGGACACTCAATTTCTGATCTCAAAGTGACTATCCTTCAACAAAAAAACTTCGAAAACAGACTCCAAGGAGAGACTGCTGAATTAGAATTAATTTGCAAATTGGATACAATTAATTTAGGCTTGAATAGAGACAGGGAGTGGTTGAGTCATTATACTAAGTGAAACTATTTCCCCTTGTTTATTCCTCCCCCCCCACACACACACACTATTCCTCAGACGTTCTTGTTAACTCCTGGAAATGTGCTGGAAATGGCCCACCTTGATTATCACTTCAAAAGGTTTTCTCTCCCTCCACCCCACTCTCCTGCTGGTAATAGCTCATCTTAAGTGATCACTCTCCTTACAATGTATATTTTTTCACGGTCTGTGTGTATATATAAAATCTCACTGTACTTTCCATTTTATGCATCCGATGAAGTGAGCTGTAGCTCACGAAAGCTTATGCTCAAATAAATTGGTTAGTCTCTAAGGTGCCACAAGTACTCCTTTTCTTGTTTTGTTACAGTAGCAGCAAGGTCTGGAAGGGGAGGGGGGTGGAGAAATATCACTGCCAGCCTTTTAATTTTTTCTTTGCTGATGTCAAGAAAAAATGTAAATAATTCTCAATCCTTTTTTGAGAGTGACATTTAGGGCAGACAGGCTTGTACATATTTTCATAGTACTGTACAATTAAACCAGAATCAACTGGAAAAAGATTCTCAAGTAGCACAACGACCATTATCCAGATTGCCACCAGCAGCAGTCTGGAAAACACAAGTGACAAGAGGAAGTGCTGAAGTGGCAAAATGCATATTTTACTAGTGATCTGGAATCCCAGAAGGACAGAGAGACTACACTGTTCCCCCCTGACATGTTATTAAGACACTCACATAATACAACGCATATGTTATCCCTCTTCAAGCGTGAGTAATCTAAGAATGTTCTAAGAGTGGTGTGCTGGATACATGGGTATTATTTGGTTAGGGCATCTGGGTTCTGCCATAAATCAGGTCTCCACTGTGTAGGAACTGTGCTACCACAACAAACAGATGATCCCTGCCCCAAAGAGCTTACAAACTAACTCAGGCTAAACTCCTGCAACAAAATCTGCATGGGCAAAACACCTGTGTCCACATGGCACTTGCTGCACGATCAGGATGCAGGTTAGCAAATGTGCCTCTTGCATACGTCTTTGGAACGCTTCGCCCCCGTGCACGCCCCGCCCCCCCCCCCCCAACTTGGTTCAGCAAGTGTACTGTAAAAATAGCCAGCAAATTCCCTGAAACTAACTATCTGACATAAACTTACCATTTATAATTCTGGCCACTCGCCACAGTCGGAGTAGGATCAATAGTCCAGCCGCTTGAAATTCATGTTCCCGAAACAGAAGGACGACATCGATGATAAACGAAACCACCACCACTATTCCATCCAGGACTTCAAACTTGTGGTGAAAGAATTCCAGGCGATAGACAAATATTTTAAACCCAACTTCCACCAAAAAGAGGGTTACAATAGAAAGGCTCAGGTAGTGAAATACCTGGGAAAAGACAATGCAGGTATATGTAGAAGCCATATATCTATTAACATTAGCAAATTAGTCTGATGCATGTCCTTCATTATATTAGAAGTACTCCTGCACCTTTGATTGACCAGCAAATAGGCAAAGTGATTAAATGTGTGTAACAAAAGGATCTTGCTGAACAGAAGAGAAGCTACCAAACATTTGTATAGTATCTCTGGATGGTCTAAGGCCTTACCTAAACTAGGCTTTAAGGTGTGATGTTAGCACGTTAGCTAACATGTTTTAAAAGTCTAGTGTAGACAAGGCCTTTAACACATACTAAATGAGGTCCCTCCTAGAGTTTACCTCAACCAGCTAACATGGGTTAAAACTACAACTGCCTTGTCTTCACTAGGATTGTAACACTGCTTGTTTTAACACCACTTAAAAATACACTTTTTTCCTAGTGAAAAAGCAAGTCCTAAGACAATAACAGTGGATAACTAGGAGCTTGTCTACAATTAAAATGCAACTGCGCTGATGCAGCACTTCCATGAGATTCTGTCTATACAGACAGGAAGGGTTCATCTGTTGGTTTAGGTAATCCACCTCCCCGAGAGGCAGTAGCTAGGTTGATAGAAGAATTCTTCCATTGACGTCTACACGGGGACTTAAGTCAGCTTAACAACAGTGGTTGGAGTGTGGATTTTTCACATCCCTGATCAACATAGTTAAACCAACCTAATTTTCTAGCATAGACCAGGCCTAAGTGTTGTCTTCCTTAGTCTGCAGACAAACAGCCACAAGGCCTGTGCTGCTTGGAGCGTTCCCAAGAGCAGTCTTGTCAGTTTTTACTGCTGCCTTTCAGAACTCTATGGGCAGTCATAAAACAGACAGGGATCACAGTAATTTCACTCCACAAGTCAGGAAAGCTTCGAGCTCCTGTAGAGACAAATGCTATGGAGCAGGACTCAGACCAGAGAGTGGGGAAGGGTAGATTAGTCAGTTCTCAATTGCAGAAGCCAGGTGCGATCCTTAGGCCCTGCACGGGATCTCCATCTTTTGTAGCCTCCAACTACTACCACTTTGATGGATCTGAGGTCCCCCAATCCCAGTGGCTGCCAGAAGGAAGAATTCCCTATCTTGCTATCTGGCTTGAATTGCCATGGAGAAGAGAGACTGGTTCACTCAGAGGTTTGTCTGCATTTTACCTTTGGTGCTATTTCATGTTTGTCTGGGTGGATGATTTTCACATCCAGAAGCAATTCAGCGAGCACCAACAAAGCATCCAAAATGACCAAGCAAACAACCAATATCTGTGAGGAGAGGAAAACAACAGCAGGATAATAAATACTCTCTTTTGTTTAATATTTGCACTCTTTAGGGCAATTGACAAACAAATTCATGCTAAAATTATCCAGCCTGCATATGTACAATCTTACCAGGACATTCAGCCTGAAAACTAGCAGAGCTATGAAGGCTGCCCTGGATTGTTGATTGGATTTATTGTATTTAGATTAGTTTCCATTTGTGCCTATCTAAGACCCTCATCACGAACGCAGACAGTTGCTGCAGAGAAAGGAACACTTACTTGTCTCAATGCTGTAATTCCTTACTCATGGAAGCAGTCTCATTAACATCATGGGGATTACTCACTTTAGTAAGGGTTGCAGGATCTGGCCCTTGATTTTCCAGTTTAGGTGACTGCCCACAATAAGTAGTTTATAACTAAATTTGCGAAGTCTTGTTTAAATGTATGAAATTGCTTCATTTACATGTGACCTCGTGTATTACTGAAAATAAGCCAAAATCCCTCCAGATCAGCTAAAGATTTCTCCTTACTCAGCAATGGGAGTTCATTAGGAAATCCCTGCTCACATAGGAACTCAGGGTAAATTCCCACTCAGCCTTCACCTCACAGAAAGTTCACCATTACAAAAGCATGTATTAAGGCCTTACATTGCTCAGCATCTCAGGAAATGCTGAGACTCACTTCAAACTGAGTCGTGGATTTTAGAAAGAATGCACTAGTTCAGCAGATTATTTGTAGATTTTCACATAGGAGATTATGGGTCTTTTTAAAGAGTTTTTATCTGCCCCCTTCAATGTTAGAATTTATTAGTTCTTTTACATCTATTCTAATTCCATGAATTTTTAATACAATTGTTTCAACAGGCTTACTTGGATGAGTCAGGGTTTCTCTTGCCTGCTTGTAACCCTACCTGAAATTTGCGGGAACTGAAGACTTTTTTCATCACATCCCGGAAGGAACGAGGTCTGATTGAGGAATTCATGTTAATCGTTGAATCTTCCGGCTTCTGCCCACCTTCCTCCTCCACCTGCTCTTCCTCCCATTTCTTGTAGTCATTGCCCCACTGCACGGGGTCATCTCCCACAACAGTGAAGTGTTTCAGATACATGGACATGGCTCTTGGTTAAGCGACCATTACTCTGCAGAAACACACTATGGGAATACACAGTCAGAACGGTAAAACAATGTAAACCACTGCCCTGAAACATCCCAGAAATCTGAATTCCTCCCAAAACAAGCTCATCAATGCTCTGAAATGGGAAAGCAACAAAAGCCTTTTGAACACTTGCATATTGTATCTACTTACAACTCAGGTATCAGAACCACACTGACATTCAGATCTCCGAGTGTGAGGCTCAACTCAATGGAAACTTATATCTGTTTCCTGCTTGATTTATTCCAATATCAAATCTTGACAGATTCTTAACCACACCACAAAGATAAGCTGGTTAACACCCAGGTCTGCCTTCCCATCTAACAGATGCTTTACTACCGGTATCTTATTTTTAGAAGATAGCAGGTAGTTTGTAGGCTGGCGTGAAATTGACCTTGTTGATCAAAAATTGCTTAGAGACACTGTCATTTGCTTTGCTTAACATACCCTGCATGTTGTCATAGGGTTGGGGGAAATCAAATATTTTCACACCCAGACAGATAAGCAGGACAAATAGCGCAAGAAAAACGAGTCCCTTTAAATGCTTTATTGCCACCTGTCTGCAAGCAGCACAAGTTTTCGCGGAGACAGGTCTCACGCCTATCTAGGCTTATGCCATGGAACCAAACGGTTACTCAAGCAAGGCTTCAGGCACGTTTTCAGGAAAAGACGTATTCTTCACGCCTCAGCATATTTCTGTAGCTTAAGTTTCTGCCTCTTGCTTCTGGGGTACATTTTTCCTGATTGCTTTGTCTGGGGTCTCTGTGCTTTACTCCTTCAAGTGCCGCCTTCTTTCTCCATGCCCTTCACAGGCAAGGATGGTTCTCTGGTGTCCCCCACAACACTGACAGTGCCCCAGGACATATTCTCTTTCAGCTCCTAGGGGTTCTGTTAACTGACCTGGACCTGGCTGCTTTACCAGGAGGTGGGTTTAACCCGGAACCTGCTTGTTTGGGTCTTTTCAGGAGAACAAGGAAGAAAGGTTCTGGTGACCAATTTGTGCGTTTTCCTTTCCCCAGTATGTTTTGTATCAAAGGTCACTGTTGCAATAGGGGGCATCCATCTACTCCTTCCTTTCCTGTCATGTCCTTCTCTGCACCCACTGCCCTAGGGCTGGCTCTGTTGGGGCAACATGGATAAGCACTTTAACTGAGATTACAGTTAAAATAATCATTATTGCGTGTCTGTTTGTTGTGGGTGTGACCCACCTTTACTGCACACCTTAGTGGAATGTAACCTGTCAGCCCTTGAGCTAATCCCTTACAAGAGGACTTGGCAGCCTGAGGACTACTCTATGGTGCTCTGCTCTCTTGAAGGGATGAGGGGGATCAGGAATCTGCACAGGAAAGAGAGCCCGAGTTATCAGACCCACAGCAGGATCTAGGCCATAGGGAGGAAGGGGTTAAATTAACATTGTGCAGCTACCCACATGCTTCACTGATACGGTACACCCCCCCGCCCCTCCACCACCACGGCTAGGGTTCCGTACACCCCCTGCCCCTCCATCATCCTTGATATAATGCTATAGGTAACGTGGGATTTAGGGAAGTTTTTAGAGCAAGGAAGTCCTTTCCCCTGAAGAGGGCAAGGTACCTGGCCCCGCACAGATCCAGCTAATCTCTGTTTATACTACTTGTCTGAGAATTGTTCCTTGTGCGTTGCCAAACAGCAGGGAGGTTAACTAGATACTTCAAAATGTCTAAAAACAAATAATAAAATTACAGAGGTGAAACACAAACACTTATCCCACAACCTAGTGGTGAAAAATAAAAAGCCCAACTGACCTGCTCATCCATCAAAAGGATGCATTTCCATTAGGCACCAAGTTACTAAGACCAACAATGGAAGATTAGTAAAAAATGTAACACATGGAAGTTAGATAAACAATACTTATTGGAAATCCAATATAAAGGTTATCATTAATTTATGCGTACTAGGAGATTGGCTCTTAGCAGTTAAACTTGATTAGGGTTCTCTAATACTGCCGTGCAGTGAATGGATATGGACATCATTCCATTTGTGAAAAATGTCAATATCCTCAAAGTTGAGCAATATGGAGTGTTTGTTTTTAAGAAGCTGGGCTACATTGTAACACTGGAAAGGTAAAAATTAGAATGTACATAACCCAGAGAGAACACATAAGGATAGAAACAATTAGATCTCTTTGGAGCAGGGACCATCATTTACTATGACCCTGGGTGAAGTGACTGTCCCCTCAAAGTGACAGAGGGAGAGACTGAGACAGAGAAACACTTTCTACTCCAGTGTCCCAAATATGGGGAAGTGCCAGAAAAATATTTCGGCAAACGATCAGGAACGATAAGAGACGTCTCTTCAAAAAGTGACACGGAAGAGCTGTCAGAAAGGAGAGATGGCATCATACGATGTATCAATCGGTCATCTGATCAGACCAGACCACAATGAGTAATGGCCACAAGGGATCAAACCCCAACACAGTGTTGGGTACGTACCTGTCGTACCCACCTGTGGACAGATGGCTGAGGTGGGTCTTGTCATCTCCCCATGCTTTGGCAATGCTTACGTCATGGGTCATGCCAAAGAGTCTAACTGAATTTAATTGAAAATTATGCTTGTGCAGTGCCTATCATAATGGACTCTTCACCAGGTTGAGGCCTCTGACCACAACATGCTTGTTGAACAGTAACAGTGGATCAGAAACAGAAGTGCAGGGAGATCTAACCATGGCTGTCAAACTTTTCTCAACAAAATATAAAGCAAAGAGTTTTTTCTCAGGTCTCCTGGTTTACATGATTATCTATGACAGGGGTGGGCAAACTTTTTGGCCCGAGGGCCACATCTAGGTATGGAAATTGTATGGCACGCCATGAATGCTCACAAAATTGGAGGTTGGGGTCTGGGGAGCGTGAAGGCTCTGGGGTGTGGGGGCAGGCTCCGGCTGGGGGTGAGGGCTCTGGGGTGGGGCCGGGGATGAGGGGTTGGGGGTGCAGAAGGGTGCTTCAGGCTGGGTTCAGAGGGCAGGAGGGGGATCAGGGTTGGGGCAGGGGGTTGGGGTGCAGGAGAGGGTCAGGGGTGCAGGCTCTGGGCCACGCTTACCTCAAGCATCTTCCGGAAGCAGTGGCATGTCCTCACTCTGCCTCCTACGTGGAGGCATGGCCAGGCAGCTCTGTGCACTGCCCCCTGTCCGCAGACGCTGCCCCTGCAGCTCCCATTGGTCGTGGTTCCCGACTAAAGGGAGCTTGGGGGGGGGGGCAGCATGCAGAGCCCCTTGGCCACCCCTACACATAGGAGCTGTAGGGGTGATGTGTCACTGCTTCCAGGAGACACGCAGAGCGGGGCAAGCCCTGGACCTTACTCCCTGACAGGAGCTCAAGGGACAGATTAAAACATCTGGAGGGCTGGATGCGGCCCCAAGGCTGTAGTTTGCCCACCCCTGATCTATGAGGATGCGGACTTGAAAAAAAACCATGAGCAGCACAACCTATCCTAAAATAAATGGGGGATTGGAGAGCTTTTATGATTCTAGTAACACAGGCAGACTTAGTGCCGGGAATTAAGAACTGCCATACTGGTCCATTTAGCCCAGTGCCAGAGCTTCCAGGGGGAGTGAACAGAACAGGGTAATTTTGGAGAGATCTACCTGTCTTCCCCTCCTACCTTCTGGCAGTCAGATGCGTAGGGTAGCCCTGAGCATGGGATTACATCCCTGACCAATTTGGCTAATACCCATTGATGGACCTATCTTGTACTTTTTGAACCTAATTATACTTTTGTCCTTCACAACATCCTGTGGTAGTAAGTTCCATAGGTTGATTGTGCATTGTGTGAAACTGTCACTATGATGATATTTTATTTTCACCAGGGCTAAGGCCTCCATATTGTACTGAGTAAACTTCAGAGTTACAGCTTCAGGGACAATCCTGCTTCCTCAAGAATCCTTCAGAAGCTGAAAAGCTATAGGAGAAAGTTCAAGGTAAACACCAAAGTTGATGTAGCTGCGGGAAGGGACATAGGACTCTGAAGCCTAAAACCAAACCAGGTTAATTATCTAATCCAGAAGCCACTGAAGTCAAAGGGAGTCTTTCTATTGCCTTCTTTGGGCTTTGGAATAGGCCCTAAACTGGGCTAGAACACGGGCTAGACCAGTCTGTGATGGGATAAAATGGGGGTGCTGCATCTGGTGTTACCTTGTCAACTTTGCTGCTACAGAACATCTTCTGCCCTGCCTTGCAATATAACCTGTAGCCTCTGGCTCCCCTTTGGCTGGGAATAAATAGCTCACTGAATTGCAGCTGAAATCGTGTCTTGGAGGACTTTACCCTTCTCAAGTGCTCTCCCTAGCTCCTCTTAAGGGCAGCTACAAAGACAGGCCTGTGGCCCCAAAAGGCAGGAAAAGAAATTCTCCGGACTTTATTATTTGTTGTCTTTTGTTCCATCTCTTTAGCTGATCTTGGCATCTTGCCAAATGGGCTGAGATCTGCGCCAATAAACAAAAGAAAACCCTTTTATTCCCAATATTAAAATAAGAAGAACAAGATTCCTCTTACAGAAGTCAGAATTCCCCTAGTCAAACATTTACTATTTCAGCTTCAGACATTCACAAGAAGATAGCTCCTGAAACATGGCAGTGGTGTGGTCAGTTTTACAGTCCTTGGGAACACTGGAGATTTCAGATTAAAATGCAAGATGCTACAGTTCAGTGTTTGTTTTTTGGTCAGGGGGTTATACAGCCTGGGGTGGGTCTGGGAGTCACTGTTTTATTAAAACAACGAGGAGTCTGGTGGCATCTTAAAGACTAACAGATTTATTTGGACATAAGCTTTTGTGGGTAAAAAACCCACTTCTTCAGATGAATGGAGGGCTCTGGGCTTTTTTATCCACAAAAGCTTATGCCCAAATAAATCTGTGAGTCTTTAAAGTGCCACCAGACTCCTCCTTGTTTTTGTGGATACAGACTAACATGGCTACCTTTCCGATTTATTAGTCTCCACTAATCTATGTTAGATACTTATCTGGTCCCCACTGTGAAGAGCTCAGATAAGACTTATTTTCCCAGCGCCTCTGTGAGGTACAGCAGTGCTATTACCCCATTTCACACCTGGGGAACTGAGCCAGAGAGGCACTATGGGATTAGTCCAAGATCACACAGGGAGTCTATGGCAGGGCAGGAACAGAACACAAGCCTCCCAAGTCCCAGGCTACTGCTGTATCTACTGGACCACTTCCACTCCTACATTGCATCCCATCGCTCAGTGCACATCCTTAGCTTAGCTTCACTTTCATCAATAGAATTCAATTAGAAATCTGCCTCATTGATTGCTTATTCTGTAGTTCCTGGACTAAATTACACTACATGGGCCTGAACCTACTGCAGTCAGTGGGGAGTCTTTCCATTGACTTCAGTGAACCCCATATGAATCAGATGGGTCCACAGGCAAAGATTACATCCTGGTCTAAACTTCTCCAGAAACACAGGACATTTGGTTTAGATTCACACTGGTCCAAACTTCGCCAAAACCCTGGGGTGACTGGTTCAGCCTGACCTCTTACATAGACACCCTCAGCTGTTACATGACATTAAGAGAAATTAGATATTTACACCCAGCTGCCAAATTAGGAAGTATTGAAAAAATGAAAGTAACGCTATGCCAAAAACAGGCCCATAAAGCCACAGTAACAAAACAAATGCAAAATTTTGTCAGGTGACATATTAAAAAAAAATCAAGTCTCAAATTGTTACAATAAATACACTGTAAACAATGAAATATTCTTCAAATATGCATTCAGTCCACCATGAATCACTGGTGGTGGTGTAAAAACGAACAGGAGAGCCAAGTCTAGTTTACCCACTAACGAGTAATATTGCTCAATAGTTAGTAATAACCCCTTCCTGTCCACCATCCCTCTTAGGCTTGTGACCCCGCCCCACTACTTATTTGTACACTGATCACAACTCAGGACTGATTAAAATGGATTGAAAGAACAACATGCTTGAAAGTTTGTGTGAGGTTCTTCCAAAGAGGCTGCTGCTAGCCCCTGCATTAAATATTATATTACACTGCACCTTACAGCAGTGTCCCAGTCCGCTTTTTACCAGGTGACTTTTCCTTTAGGATAAGGGCACATAGTTATGGTTGCCCGTGCTTTTGTCACCTCAAGATTAGACTATTGCAACGTGATTGACATGGGGCTGCACCTTCAAACCATTCAGGGGGGGTGCCTCCCAGCCTGGGCAGACAGATTCACGCCGGCACGGCTTGAGCTGGCATGCTAAAACTAGCAGCGTGGACGCCGCGAGCAGAGCTAGCATGAGTCTGTCTACCCGGGTTGGGAGGCACGGTCCCAGCCGCCACATAGATGTTGCTGCGAGGGGCTTCTCAGGGGAGCAAATGACACCAGCGTTCCCGGACGTGCACTGGCTGCCTACTGGTTATGACCTTTAAAGCCCTAACGGGCCTGGGACCAGCCTTCCTGCTCCATGCCTTACCGCCATAGCTGCACTCAAGCCGGCTCCCTCTTGTCATACAAGAGAAGGGGGGACTGGGAGGGTGTCTTCTGGCTGGGCTCCAAGACTCTGGAGCTTGCTTCCTTCCTTGGTTCAAAATAACCTAGATTGGGCCACTCTCCAGGCCCAGCGCAGAAGGCCCGTTTGAGGCCATCTCTGGCGAAAGTGCAGGGGAGGAGGAGGAAGGGGACTGGCAGCTGGCTGAGTGCCCCTGGAACGTGTTTTAATGCCTCTCTTTCATTGTATTTACAGTTAGCCACATGTGGGCACCTGGAGCCTTGGCCAGGGGCCATTATTATTTTAAATCTACAGATAAACCAGTGAAAATAAGGAGCAGGAGCACAACTGGGCGGCTTCTGTTCAGTCCACTGTAGATGGCCTGGGAAGCGCTCCTCTCTCTCAGCAGGGGGCAGGCTGCATGGATGGCATCGGTGTCCAGGGCAGAGCCTCTGCCGCTGGGAGACACTTTTCCGCCTTTCCGCCCCCAGGGGGCGCCGCGCAGCGGTTGCTGGTTTGCGTGCGGTGCGGAGGCCAGAGGCTACGGGGACGGGCTCCCTGAACAAACATCACAGGGACAGAGGGCACGTGCCACCGGCGCGCTGGTTCTGCTCCCCTCTGTTAGCCCATGAACTCCTCAGGCACCCGGAGGTAGCGCACCCGGGGAGGCCGTTTGCTCCTAAGCGCGGACCCAGAGGGGAGGCTGGGTCAGCGCCCCCCCAGGCCTCCCCTGCCGGTGATCTGCCAGCGTCTGCCCCCTCCCCGGCCGGGCCCTGCCCCATGGAGGGGCTGCTCTGTTGGACTCGTTAAGCCTCCTGGCTCAGGCCAGGGGAAACAGCAGCAGCAGCAGCCCCGGCGTCTGCCCGCTCAGAGACGCCGCGTTCCCCGCCGGGCAGGGCCCCCACGCCCCGCGGAAGGGGCCCCGGCCGGAGCATCTCGCCCGCCCGCTGCCCTGCGAAGCGGAGGGCCCCCCCCCGGGGCGCTCAGTGCAGCGAGCCCCGGCCCCGAGCAGCAGCATCAGGGGCCGCCCGCCCGGAAAAGCCAGTCCCCCGCCCGGCAGAGCGGTACCGTGTCTCCGGGCTGCCCGCGTCCGCCAGGCGCTGTCACCCCGCCGGGCTCCGGAGCGAGCTGCGATCTCCCCCGCCCCAGGGCTGGCAGTAACCCTCCGCCGGATGCGTGGCCTTCCTCCACCCCTTCCCCCTCATTGGTGCAAGGAGGAGCGTGGAAGAAGAAAACAAAAGTTGGAGGAGTGGACTCGGCGTCCCGTTATCCGGTTCCTGGAAGGTGGATTCTTCCTGCAAACTTTCCCTCGGCCCCGGGCATCCTCCAGCCCGCCTCCGCCCACGCCTCTCCACACGTGCTCCGGCCCCCGCCCTCTCCCACGCCAGGCGAAGGAGACCTCGCCGCTCGCGCCCCCGGGGCAAGGTGCGCCCCGAAACTCAGACCTCGGCCCCGTCCCCTGCCCGAGTCCCTATTGCTCGTGCGTGGGACATCAAACCCCGCCGGCTGCGGTGGATTCTGCAGTTCCCAGCCAGGGGGGAGGTTCTCGGCCTGCCACTAACAACAGCTGGGGGACTTGAACGTGCCTCCCCGGGCATTACTCACCCCTGATACTGTTTGCTTACTTCGTTTGCACTTCACCCGGCTGCAGGACAGTGACAATAATCTGGTCTGTTTCCCTCTGCTTAAGGTGCTTCTCCTGCGCTGTTTGCGCGGCAGACGTTTCAGGGAAAGGAAACCCTGTTTTCATTTAGATACAAACATAATTTATAGCTTTATGATTTATTTTAATGGCTTTTTATCTATCCCTGACAATTTCCCCTTAGTTCTTGGTCACTGATCAGGGCTATGCCCTGTGTGGGAGGAAAAGCTGGGTCGCTATGCCCAGCGTGGGAGGGAAAGCTCTTTTTTCTGTTCTGTTCCCGTTTTTGTGCCCTACCTTTCACCATAGCTGCTGATCACCTATCGCCTTGTTGGTTGCACTTCACCTACAGTGGCTGTAAATAAATACATAGGTTACTGCACTTTGCTATTTATTGTAGCACAGTTAGTTACAGTATCCCCTAAACTCAGAATGGGAAAGCCCTGGGTTGCTGTGATAAGTGTAATCACGAATAGCAGCTACTGTATGTTACCTCCGACTCCCATCCCCTTTCTTATTTAAATACTGCTAGAGCTCCCTGTCTGAACAATGGCTCTTCGAGGTAACTATAAACTAGAGTTTAGAAATTGATGAATACTACTGAGTTCAGGCTTGTAAATAAGTAAGCCACAAAGGATCCTCAAGTTTCCTCTCTTGGGATAGGATGAGGGACTAAACAACACATGACAATGCTGGTCAGGTCACTTAATGCAGTGGTTGTCAACCAGGGGTACAAAGAGGTCTTCCAAGGGGTACATCAACTCTTCTGGATATTTGCCTAGTTTTACAACAGGCTATGTAAAAAGCTCTAGCAAAGTCAGTACAAACTAAAATGTTATACAGACAACGACTTGTTTATACCACTTGGTGTACTATACACTGAAATGTAAGTACAAGATTTATATTCCAGTTGATCTTTTATAATTATATGGTAAAAATGAGAGTCAGCAGTTTTTCAGTAACAATGTGCTGCGACCCTTCTGCATTTTTATCTCTGATTTTGTAAGCAAGTAGTTTTTAAGCGAGGTGTAACCTGGGGTACGCAAGACAAATCAAACACCTGAAAGAGGTACAGCTGTATGGAAAGGTTGAGAGCCACTGACTTAGTGCACTACTGGAAGGAACTCAGATAAAGGGGATGAGCCGAATATAGAAGCTATAATCTCTGCCACCTGAGTTCCCTATAGTCTTGTCTACACTAGCATTTTAGATTCTACTGTGGAACAATGATAGCTATATTGTTGGCTGAGACAAACAAGTACTTAGGAAGTCAGGAAAATGGAATAAAGAAAATGGGATGGTTTTATCCAAGATTTACATATGCAAATCCTAGTCAATCAGTAGCAATAATCACAACTCACCACTTGCCTAACCAGTCTAAGAGGAGGGTTTTCTATATGCATTATGGAGGAGGCAAACTAACCTGGAGCGTAAGGTGGTAGCTTTTCAGATTTTGACTGGGAGTTCTTCCCACATTGAAGGGTCAGCATGGGAGACAGCACATAGATGTTTGAGGAAGAAGCAGCTGATCATATTGGCCTCACTGGCAGAGTTAAGGCAGAAACTGCTCTTATGGTAATAGGATGGATAAGAAGAGTGGAGTTCTATTGTGAAAGTCTGTAACAGTTAAGATAAGTTTGATTCCTTTAGCTTTCCTTCCATTGCTGAATAAATGTTAGCTCTCTCCTTCCCCAATGGTCTTTAAGTATCACACCATCTGCATCACTCCCCTCAACCAAACTTTTTTCTTATTTTTTATCACTGACATTTTTCATTTTCAGGCCTCACAGTTCCTTAGCAGAAAATGTTTTACTACAAGAATCACTTCATCCTATATACTAAAAGGAGCCTAGCTAAGCAGACATGCATTTGGTGGAACAGTATATCATGCAAACACACCTATTTCTTTTAAGTGGCATTTATTGATTTGATAACAAGCTTTAACATCTAAATGCCATTGACATTCAGACAAGGCATGACATTAAAGCATGAGTCTATGCAGAGATCAGAATTCAGCTGAAGACAATGTGTGCAGATTAATTCTAAAAAGTAGTCCAAGGTGTAGGGGTCAAAAGGATTACACAAGTGTAAGCCTTAGAAAATTAGGCCATGATTAACCCATCTCACTTTACAGACCCCATGCTTCATCAGAAGTCTTGAAGAATCCTCTTCTTAGATTGTTCTCCCCCTGCCCCACCCCATTTTAAGCTAGGCCTGATTTTGGAACAGCAGCCAGTAAGCTCCAAAAAGTATTAAGGGACTGTGTCTAATGTTCTCCTTTGTTGGAATAAATCTGAAATAGTCTCACTGAAGGAAAATAAATCCCTCCTCCTTTTGTTCTAGCTGTTCTCTAGTCAAAATGAAATCAAATCTCCTCAAAGTTAACTGCTAATGAAAAAGTCAAACTGTCACCTACTCCTTGGAAAAATGGTTCAACAAATGTTCAAACGGTGCCTGGTGTCAAAGAAGTTTAATAATATTTAGTTTACAGTTTCAAAATGCTTCCTTTCAGTTCCAAAAATGCAGGCCTCTGCCCTCTTAAAATGAGGGAGCCTCTGTTAGATGTAACAGTTTTAGGACTTAATATTATTTCCAGGTGACAGGGTCAATCTATTATTCCATCCAACAGAAGGCAGTGCCTTGCCCCACAACCATCTACTTGCACAAAGAAAGCACTGAGGAGGGGCAAAAGAGACTGAGGCTGAAATTCTGGCCCCACTGAAATCAATGGGACAGGATTTCACTCTGGAAATTTCCATCCATCTAAGCATTTTTACCCCACTCGTGTGCAGAAAGCACCAAAACAGTAAAGTGCAGAATGCCACACAATTATAAAGTAGCAGGGGGAGCTGTGTTAGTCTGTATCCACAAAAACAACAAGGAGGCTGGTGGCCCCTTAAAGACTTATTTGGGTGTAAGCTTTCGTGGGTAAAAAACCCACTTCTTCAGATGCAAATGATGCATCTGAAGAGGGGGCTTTTTTTTAGCCACGAAAGATTATGCCCAAATAAATCGGTTAGTCTTTAAAGTGCCACTAGACTCCTCGTTTTTTTACAATTACTGTATAAAGGAATCTCAGAAGTTGGAGATGAAAAAAAGACTGACTGCCTGTAGATTACAGCTAACCAATTCCCCTTTCCTTTCCCCCTGCTATGAGAACACTGGGATAGCACTACAGTGATCTGCGCCAAAAGAGGTCTTTCTAATACAGGATAAACCTAGTCCAAGGTCAGCCGGATAATCATGAATTAGAGTGGATTTATTTGACAGGGCCCTGGCACTTTATTAGCACAGTTGTTGAGGTGATGAGCTTATCAGGGTGATTACAAACCCAAGGCTCCATTTTCAGAAGATGCAATAAATGAATAGCCGCATGATCCATATGTCCATGAAAGAGCATGAGGCCTTTGAACAGGGCATTGAGGCCCTTTGTATCCTAGCCCTGGTGAGGAACACAGCCATCACACGTGATGAGAGAGACCCAGCGAGGGTAGACAGCTAAAAGAGGCCATAAATAATTGAGCATGGACGATGAAAAGCATAGCAACAAAACTGGAGCCTCTGACGCACAACAGCCTAACTGTGTAGCTCCCTTATTCTAAAGCCCAGCAATCATAAATGAAGTCTTTGATGCAACAGGGAATCTTCATCCGAACTCTTTCTTATTAATCAAAAAGTTAACTGCACATTTTTTGCAAGACGCTCCTCAAATCCTCCCTCTTCTGGGGAAGTATGAGAGCAAGTCTCCAGTAGTTACTGGTTTTTAACCAAACTATATAAATCCTATCTTCCACATGCATCCTTTTTGCTGGCATTTTTTAATTCATTCACTGCATTGGGAGTCACTTTAGAAATGCTGCTAGAGTGGAAATTAATTGTTGGACTTTTATCATCATCTGACGAATTAGGGCTGTCAAGCGACTAAAAAAATTAATCACGATTAATTGTGCTGTTAATAATAGAAAACCATTTATTTAAATATTTTTGAAAGTTTTCTACATTTTCAAATATTTTTATTTCAATTACTGCACAGTGAATACACATCTAAGGGCCCAGTTAATCGTGTATTTTCTTGGTTTTAAACTATTACAGGATATTATCAACCTAAGATTCAAGGCCCTGCTGATGTTAATAGCTTAGTGGGAGTCTGGGTGAAGACAAACAGGGGAAATTAAAAGGTGATTCATTGTAGAGAATGTGCTCTCTGGAGGGAGATGCTAAACCAAGAGTCCCATCTTGTTGTTTGTTCAGATAAGTTAAATATGATGCACCATTATCCAAAATAGTATCCCAAAGAATTGATTAAAATGTTCTCACAGAACATTAGACTGGATAACAACTTATTCAAATTAATAGCCTTATATTAGGCTTAGGAAGGCAGTGTTACCGAGTAGATAGTCCCCATTTAGTGCTCTAAGGATCTGGGTTCTATTTACAGCTCTGCCCCAGGCCTTGCTGGGGCACTTTGGGCAAGTCATGTCAACTCTCTGTGCCTCAGTTTTCCCATCTGTAAAATGAGGATAATGATATTGACCTTTGTAAAGCACCTTGAGAGGTACTACTGAAAAGTTCTATATAAGAGCAAGGTATTATTATATTATGCTGAGAAATAGAGAAAAGGCCCAGCTCCTAGCTAACTATAAGTGAGTAACTTCTACAAAATTACCAGAAAGAAGAGGTAGCACTTTGATACAAATTTCTAATATAAAAACTGCCATAAAATTGACTCAGTTCTGATTTCCTGCTACTAACGAAAACAAAGACTGTTACCCCATCTGTAAAATGCGGGCAATGTTGCGGAATTTCTTTATGATGTGCTTTGAGCTCTAAAGACAAAAAGTGCTATGAAAGAGCTAGGTATTATGCTCGCGCTTCTTTCTGACCCATTTGAAAACAGTAGTTTTAGAAAGTACACAACTGAAATAAAATACAGGTATCTCATCTAAACTTTCCTATTTTGCTGCTTCAAAGCTACTTAAACTGCTTATGAGTCAAGTGGGAACAAACTTGTTCAGGGGCCTGGGGACTGCCCAAATCTGGCTCTTCACAAGAGGAAGTGAAGACAGTGCCCCAGTGGCACAGATTTTAATCAGGAACAGACAGCACAAACTTGCAAACTACTCTTAATTGTCCTTAACAAGATGCAAGGGGAAGCTTCTCCCATGCCCAGAAAATGCAGGGCTTTATAACCAGCATTCTGAACTACTCGTAAAAACAAAGAGTAGTAAATCTAACAGCAAAGATTAAGCTGATTATAGCATTCTGCATAAAATGAAGTTTCAAGAGCACTTGGGCCTAGAACGAATCATACTAATTGAGCCTGGAGATGTCAAAAACATGAACTATAAGTAAGGTCTGGATAGGAGGTAGCCTTTAGAGCATATGTAGCGTGACAGGGTTAGGCTAAATGGCTACAGGAGAGTGGGGTTTTTTTGTTTTTTTTTTAAACTGAAATCCACAGATTGTATATTTTATTACAAAAGGTAAGGATGTGGGGAGTGAAAATATGATTCAATTTAAAAAGTTGACAAAACATTTTTAAAAACAGCCAAGAGTGGTTTCTTACTAGCACAGATCACGTATCTTGCATTGAAAGAGCAGTTTTGAGCATCCCTACTGCTGGAGTTTTGAGGTGGCCCTAGGCAGAGATTTATCCTCTTGTAACCATGTCTTGTGTGCTAGGTCTTGCACCTTACTGCCTGAGAGATTCTGCAGGGCAAGGCAGGAGGGGTCAGCACATTTTGACAGATGTCTGAAGCTGTATTCTGTGAGCATTTGTAAATATTCTGAACATAAAAGGAAATAACTGCTGGGTGGTGTTGCCAAAAAGTTTATTTGATGGCAACTTTAATCCACTCAGCATCTCATGACAGAATGCTGCTCCTCCTGCAACAGCCTAGGGGCAATGCAACAGTGATAGGCACAAAAGGCTGCCCACAGGAGGGTCTGCACAGCCTGACAAGATGGCTAATGAAAAATCTTCACAGAAACAAGAATTGAGCTGTCCTATCCATGATCAATGTCAAACAAGAGACGGTGATGGAAGGATGGGTGGGGCTGTCTGGTAATCCCAGGTATCTTCTGGCAAGGCCCACCCCATCTGGTACACCATCTTTATCTGCAGAGAATTTGTTTTTCAAGGAACGTAAAACACACACTGGATACATATTGCCAATTATGCATAAAAAATAAAAATCTTTCAAGACTGCTGCAGGTGACCAGGTGAAGCCTAAATTTTGATTATAGTGATGGTCAATGCAGAGTTGCCAGTTTTGTAAGTGTACCGAGGGCAATGTAGGCAATCCTGTTCTCCCCATGGGCCATGAAGGAAAAGACTTCACTGCCTGAAAGGACACCCAGGACCAGCCCAAGCCTCTGCGCACACAAGCTGTAGAAAAGTATCGAATTTTAAGAACTCCCTGTGATGGTGACAACTCTACCTCTGCTGTAAGATATTCCCATGTTTAATTATCCTCACTGCTAGGACATAGTCTTATGTCAAGGCTGAACTGGTCTAACTTCAAGTCCCAGCCAGTGAACCTGGTTATGTCTGTCAATATGAGTTAAGAGCTTCCCACTATTAGATATCGCGCGTCTCGTATATACTTTTATCAAGCCACCTCTTATTCTCTTTGGTAAGCTGCATAAATTGAGCTCCTTAAGCCTCACATTCTAACACTTGTTTTCCAGGTCTTGGATAACATTTGTTATCCTCCTTTGAACTTTCTCCACTATTTCCAGGTTCTTCTTGAAGTCTTCTTGGAGCAGTCCTACCAGTGCTGCCACAGGCCTTCAAGAAGTCCATGTATACAACAATGTAACTATCTCTATCAACCAGACGTGTAATTTTGTCCAAAGAGACAAATGGATTTTCTACTCCCCTATTCAATGGGAGTAGAAAATAAACTAAATATTACAAGGTTAAAACACGTGGTATGACAGGAACTTCACTGAGATCTTCCTAATCAAATCTCCATTCTGACTTGCGTTAACCCAGAGCTATATGACCCAACTCTACTGGAGGAAATCTGATCAGGCAAATGGTTCCCATCTGTGATGTTGTAAGGCTGTGTCTGATAAATAGGGCACTGTGGGGCCACTTAACACAAAGATAGGAGCAAGCAGGCGAGAAGCCTCCATTCCTGGTTCCCATCCGCTTTAGTAAGAGACGAGCTCACGTCTAAGTAACAAGGACATGCAATATTTAAGACTATATTTTAACTGTTTTAGCTAGTTAGTGCTCACCATATTACTTCAGTATTAACACTTTATCCCATTAGATGGGTGTAAAACAAATAGTGCTGAAGGGCATAACAGGGAGAAGAGATGAGCCTCAGTAGATGCAGATACTTACCATGATGGGCATGGCATAAGAACTGTGTCTTGCTACAAGTTCTCTTATACAAGGTTGATCAGGGAAAAAAAAATCCTCACTACTGCTTCTTGTTCCCCTTCATATGGAGACGGCATCTGGTACTAAAGCAGTGTTTCTTAACTTGGGGTGCAAGATGTTCTTTCTGGGGGTGTGAGACATGCCAGGTTTTTTTTAGAAGGTAAATCATGGAAAACACAAATTAAGTACAACTACTTTGTTTCATCAAACCTATGTATTTATTAACATTATACATTTTTAAACAATTACTGTAATACACAAACAAAATATATCTAGGTTTAAAAAACTGACCTACTTCAAATGATTTTTTATAAGGGGTGCAAAAACATATTTTGAGAACCAAAGGGGTGCAGCCTGCAGCAAAGGTTAAGAACCACTGTACTAAATGGATTTTTAATCTATCTGTAAGGTAGAACAAGAGCCAATGGCTAGAAGTTACAACCAGACAAATTAAAGTTAAAATGTTTTGCCTTATTGCTAACAGCTAGGGTGATTAGCTATTGGAACAAGCCACCAAGAAAGTGGTGGATGCTCAAACTGTTGTAGTCTTCAAATCAAGATTAGAGGACTCTCAGAGATAACTTGCATTTGAGCAAAGCATATTGGGCTCAATGATCCCTTCAGTCCTATCTGAGTCCAGTCCCCTGCTATCACAGCCAACTCCCTCATATAATTCCTTTCATATTGAAGTAACAATGAAATTCTTTAGCCTGTGTTATACAAAAGAGTCAGACTGATGATTTAATGGTTCCTTCTGTCCTTAAAATCTATTAATCTAACATTCACAGTGATGAAGACTTGTTCTGTAATTACAGTCAGATAACCATATACTTAGATATGAGATAAGAGTTCTTCCTGACAAAGCTGTTTGAAAGAAGGCTGGACAAACTACTTCATTCTACTTTTAAAATACTACTTTGCAAGGTCTTTCAGAAAAAATGTGTAGTATTTTCTCCATTAGCATTCTTATCTGGGAACTTAATCACCAGGAACTTACTATCATTTAAAGCTTTTGGCTTTAAATATAAACTTACATTCCCTCTCACATTATACTGCTACTAAATGGAAGTACCATTATACTAGTAAAGCCTACTGAAGATGAGAGGCCAAGTTTTGGGTTGCAAAGGTGAAATTGGGGGAGGAGTATCAAAGAGTCTGAATTTTGAGGGGAAAGCAAAATAGCACAGTTCAAGGCTGCAGGAAGATCTTACAGCACCTTCTTTCCCCATTCCAGCAGAAAGCGAACAAAACTGTCTAGGAGTTGTGTTCCAGCTATCTTGATATATGGAAGACAAATATTTAAGCTGCTGTATTTTCAGTGACAAATTTAGAACTTAAATTTACTTGTATACTATACTGGATCTACAGGAGTGTCTCTAGCAAGTTAGTCTGACAGCACAACTCTCCCATCTCACTTTTAATGGGGAGGCACTCAAGTTTTACAGGCAAGCATAATGGATCTATATCAAGACCTTCCCTTTAGAAGCATACCTCAAGTGTGTGAAGCACCAACATAATTCCAAGATGAGTTTGTGCATTTCCAGATCAATATATTCATCTAATTTGGTCAAATCTTCTGACAATTCAGGTGTGTATTGTGCTGATAAATAGACACTGAGAAGATTTAACAATTTCTTTGTTTAATAAGTGAATTATTTTCACTACATGGTATTGTACACTGTCATCTGTTCAAAAAAAGATTAACAGTTTTGTTTTTAAAAACAAGAGACTTAGATTTGTATAAACTGGTGAACAGAAATAACTCCTGAGCTTGGTTGGCTTATCAAGTTATTTTCTAGGCTTCTTTGCAGAAGCAAGTCTTTAGGCCAGATATGGACAAATTCTCAGGCAGATCTAGAACCATTTCCACAAGTTACTGCTTTCTGGAACTGGCTGCCACAGGACAACTGCAACTGTAAGAAGGTTCACTCAACAGAATATTGAAATTGTACAAAACATTGTTTATCTTTACCATTAATAGCACAAACAGCACAGCATTACAACTTGGTATTTAAAGTCAAAACTTCCTTTTATCTCCAAGAGAAAGGCTTGAATGTAAAGCCCTGCCAACTCATCTTGATGGGTTGTGTAGATACAGCTTTTTAAACAGAAACTTTGGCTTCAGGAAAGAGACACAAACATTTAAAATAATGGCTTTAATTTTCATTTAAAGCATATGGGAGGGGAAGTGTGCTTTAATTAAATATACATCATACCAGTGATGCTGGTCAGGTTGAGGATTATTTCTTATGTTGACAGCAATAAAACTAATGTGTACATGACAAGACATTAAAAGAAAAGCAATCCCTTTAAAACAAATTTTTAAAGTAAAAAAAGTTCACAGTGGTTTGTATAAACAGTATGTAACTTCTGACAGTAACAAATTTCTAATCTCACAGCACACTAGTGCCCTCTTTAGTTCCTAAAGAAGAAAACAAGCATTTACACTACTCATTGTACAGATTCAAAAAAGTCAGTTGTACAATTACCCATAATGACAGGATAAGATGCTGTGGAGTGTACAGCTGTAACACCGACATAAGGGAAGTTTTAAAAACTCTTCTTGGGAAGGGAGAAAAGTCTTTCATTTGCTGTTACAACCAGCAAATGCCATTCATTAAATCAAAATGAAAAACCACAAACACGTTTATCTATTTTGAGCAAGCTGAACAGTACACGTTACAGTTTTAAAAATGGAGGTTATATACTATAATACAAGTCCCAACTAGGCAGTACCAAATTTACTATTTCTTCGCTTGTTTTGTGATCATACCCCTTGGTGGCGTTACAGGTCTGCTAGCATTAGGCTTCTTTTTCTCTGCAGGTTTCAAAATCTGAAAAGACAATTCAGTCATTTACTATGGTGATTTAGCCAGCAAATAAGCCAATCTGCTAATTTGCTTGTAAAAAACATCCTACAGGTGACCATGATGAGTAAAGTCAGCCAGCAGCTCTGCATGCTCAATGCTAGGAGTAGTGTGATCCCTGCCCACCCAACAGTTATGCTAGTACTAGACCAGACAATCTGGAATCACGTGACAGTAAGATTCAGGAAAAC
The DNA here is from genome assembly GCF_965152235.1 of Eretmochelys imbricata. Lineage (NCBI taxonomy): Eukaryota > Metazoa > Chordata > Testudines > Cheloniidae > Eretmochelys > Eretmochelys imbricata. Next base: position 27,429,375 of record NC_135586.1, read on the forward strand.
AGACAAGACTTCAGTTGGAAAATCTAATTCATGGCGAGAAGTGTGCTCTACTTTATGCCAACATGGACAGCAACCTAGATCCTTTCTGAGGAGAGAATGAGTGACCGAACTGAATGTATTTTCCTTTCCAGCCACCTTTCACATTTGTAAAAGTCTATTTGCAGTGAGAACTATTTCTACAATAGAGTTCAGAGTAGCAGCCATGTTAGTCTGTATTCACAAAAAGAAAAGGAGTACTTGTGGCACCTTAGAGACTAACCAATTTATTTGAGCATAAGCTAAGGTGCCACAAGTACTCCTTTTCTTATTTCTACAATAGTATGTTGGGTTTTTTTGAAGAGCAAATTTGTTAAAAATCAAAATCTTAAAATACTGTACCTGAAAAGAACACATGAGAGTTTCATCCACACTCATCATGGCACCAGCATTGTCAAATTCTCCACAGTAATTTGGGGCAGAAAATAGAGTTACCAATTGCCTTTTTGCAAAGAACTCATACCCATCTTCAACCACCTTTAATAGACAAATAGCTCTATTAGAGTGGAACAGTTTCTTACTGCACAGTCATATAACAGTATTTCTCAAATGACATGCTTCTGTGTTAGCCTACATACAGCTGTGAGATAGTATGACTGTCTAGCACAGACAGCTGTAGAAGAGCCATTTAAGCCTAGACAACAGACATTCTAAACTAAGTAGATCAAAACAATTAGGAATGGATACAGGGCCCAATCCTGCAGTGTGATCTATTAGCAATGAAGTTAATTGGACTCTGCTGAGGCACTAGGATCCCACTGGAAGGTCCGGACCATGGATTGTACTTGTAAAAAAGTTAAAATACCTGATGAGCTCTACATATAAGATCCAAATCATGTTTATGGAGAAACTTTGCAACCACTTCAGCACCAAATGTGAAGGACACTCCTCTGTCGTTTTCACCCCATCCTAAGACGTCTTTGTCAGGGTCGGACCATAACAGATCGCAAAGAAGACCCTGATCTGGTACATCAGTGGGACGCATAATTCGCCGAATCTGTTCCATTGACTGAAGGTCTGGCGACAGGCCTGTTAGGAGTTTAAAGATGTATAAATGGTTAATGTTTTACTCAAAGTATGTTCCACACATTGACAAACATTTTGACTCATCTATTAAGACACAAAAAGCCTTAAAGTCCACCCTGTTGATTTGCTGGTGGTGATTAGTATTTATAAAGTTTTATTTTTATTCAACTTTAAAAGCTTTCTGTAACAGGGTGGTCTCTCACCATCAAGAAGCAGTGGGGCCCACGGCCGGCCAACCCTATTCCATGACATGGCCCCATAAAGGAAAAAAGTGCAAAGGAGTGGCATGCAAGCTAGCAAATTGAGGGCCAGGTAGTATACAGGACCTCTTGAACATGATAAAGCCCAACTGTTGGGGGAGTGGGGGGGGGAGGGGGGTGGAGAAGGGAAAAGAGAAAAAGAAGAGGGGAAAAAGCCTGGTGAGGAGAAGCCTGACTGCTGCTGAAATATAGCACAGCTCAACAAGGAGGGTTAAAACCCCTTAAGGGGAAGGAACTGAGTGGCCTACAAGCATGAACTGAAAGCCTCAAGTGGGACAGGTTGGATCTGAAGGGCTAAGACACTATTGTATAACAACTTAACAAATTAAGACTCCAACTAGGGGGACATTACTTTAAATACCGCAGGCTATAAATGAATTATGGAAGAATCAGGAAGGAACCGAGTGGATGGTACTCTGAAGGGCCACATCATGCCACAAAGAGGTGTTAGTGACTTGTCTTCACAGTTTTACGATTTAGCAGAAACAGTGGCCTATTGTGGAAGTTCACAAATTTAGGTAGAAGGATGAGAAAAGGTCACTTCTGCATTTTACAGAACTGCAATACATCATTCTCACTGCTTAATATTTGTGAACACCTACAAAGTGTGCCTTTAAGACACAAACGGAAAGATATTTAAATAGAAAGAATACTGTACTTGTCTCATTGTTCAGGAATAGTAACATGAAATACTAAGATGGGGAGATATTAAGTTACTGTAACACTGCGGAATATTCATACTATTTTTCACCTAGTGTCTAGCTAAGCTATAATTGTTGCAAATTATAGACCAATACCAAGAGTTGCAATAAGCCACATGACACTGCTGTGACACTTGGACTGTGTTATACATTAGACCCATTCAGTTACTGAAGTGGTATAAACAGCTGTTAAAAAACCTAACCTAAGTACACTTCAAAAAGGATAAGACTGACTTTTAGGCATAGGCTAACCCCCTGGCATGTCCTGGGGAGGTCCTTGGAATTTATTCTTCTTTTTAGAACCTATGTAAGTCTCTGAGGCCATCTATTTGGCAAATTGCATAGATTCTCTATTTGAAAGGAGATGTGAGTGCAGATGAACATCTATGGAACAGGAAAAGCAGCCAGCCATATATCCCAAATGGTACTAAACTACTTGCTCAATTAAGTATTTCAATGTCTAAAAATATATGCAGCAAGTTCCAGAGTTTGACAACCCATTTAGGGTTGGTTTATTTAACTTACCCTTCAATATCCAGCTCAACCTCAACCTCAACCTTCAATATCCAGCTCAGTGCATGAATTGAGCCTCCCATATTCCCCCCGGGAGAACAGGTGTTCCAGAACTTCAGCAACGAGGATTAAGCCAACAGGGAGTCATTTTCCAACTATGGAAAATGCATAAACACAAACATGGAACTAGCACACCTAGAGGTAAGGGATTAGCAATCACTTGACTAACCACTAGAGAAACACCACATACCTCCATGACAGCAGAATATTTTTTCATCCACAATGGCTGCAATTGGTAAACAGTTAAAACAGTCTGTAAAAGTTTTCCACAGCTTAATGTTATATCTTCTTTTACCTACAAAGCAGTTTTAGAGAAAAAAAACATATGGTCTCCAAATGAGAACTAGAAAGGATCCAACAATGTTACAATACTACCATTGCTGTCTTAACTTTGCCACAGTGTAGAAATGAAGTGCGAGCACGCACACACGCGATCAGCTCCTCTTAGATGCAATGCATTCTACTGCTGATGAAAAAAGGTCTGAATGAGTCTCAGACTGTAGCAAATTCAGAAAAGCCAAGTGGCTCTTAAAAGTTTCTTTTGGAGTCGTAGGAGTTTCCATGTGTAGAATGAGACTGACCTTTTACAGGTTAGGGCCAGATTCTCTGGCTTGTTCTACTTCCATTGCATTGCTCATACCTTCTCAAACAGGCACAGAGACAGTTCAACCAACTCCTATCCCCCCCGACCCACGCAGCCCCAGTATAGGGGCATTTTGGGAGCATGCTGCACTCTGGAAATACGTAACTAAAAGACTGTCCCTTGGAAACCACTGTTGACTAGTGTTCAGAGCAGCCTTGAGGCGAATCTTAACTTAGCAGGTACTGTAGCAGATATAAAACCAGTCAGAGAATCAGGGAGTGTAACTGTCTCCCTAATACCCAGACTCTACTCAACTGTATCCAGTTGAAACTAAGCTTAGCAGAAAACCTGGACCTAAAATTTAAGCATATTAAAAAAAGTTATGTCTTTATAAAAGTTATCCTAAGCAGCACAAGAGGTGCATGCTGTTTTATATAAAGACATCTATGACTAATCTGTGTTGTTCAACAGTGAATATGTAGAAGATTTAGAAGCCTCATTAATTCATCCAAAGAATGTTCTGGATGAATCAATGTGAGATAAAGTTGCAAGAGACCCCCACTCCCATATGAAGTCTACTGTATTTTACATGTTCTCCCCCTATTTTCATTCAACTCTTTAAAAAAAAAATCCTAACAGGCTGGATAACTTCACTTTTAATTTCACCCCAGAAGGCTTTTAAACGTAACTTTAAGCACACTGAAGTTATGATTAACTGAGCACTTGTTTAGAGACATTCTTAGCATAGACCAAACGTATTCAGAGAGTGTATTTTGCTTACTGACCCCCCCCTAAAGTTGGGCAACTTGTGTACGGAATTATGTTAAGATTTACACTGTATACTTATGTAGTCTTTGTCCTAAAAGAGCCTAATTAATATAGGAATCAACACTTTCTCCCAGTGGCAAGTGATAACGGTACATAGCAACACTGTACGTGGCTCAGAGTTTACCAAAAGCTACCCTCAACACCATGGTGGAATAATGGGTTCACACCAACACTCAGGGACAAGAGCCACCTATTGAATCAGCAATGTAATTTCATGGAGGACCTTGGTTTTCCTTTGAGGTCTTCCATCCACACATATACAGTCCAAACTGCTCAGCATGCAATATCAAATTAGATCACAGCACAAGATAATATAGGACAAGGTACTAGAGCTACACTAACATTTTGGTATATAAACCTAAATTATCTTTTTCAGAGTTCAGAGGACACCAGTAACCCTCAACTGTATCAAAAGTAGAGTGTTCTTTTGACTTTGAAAGTGTTTTAATAATGAAGAGTCATAAGTTATGAAGCCAGCTTTATAAAATTTGGCAAAACAAAAAACTGTCTTAGTTTTCTGCACAATTCGTATCCTTATTCTCCCCATAGTATAAAAAGGGCTAAGGGATTTTAAAACTTAAAAAGGTAATATTTTCCAAGCAAAGTTTATATTTTGAAATAGCACAGCACTTTAAAAATCAAATGTGTATACTGTGGACAGCACATATGAAAAAAACAGTCTTTATGCATGCTTTTAGTCCACACACAGCCAACAGTTAAGGTCACAAGGCACAATAACTAGGAAAGCGGCATTCATTTAATCAATTCCATTTGAAAGGTTGTGTAATTACTGATCATGTATTTGAAAAATAACATTAAAGCAACAAGCGCATCACAATGGGCTACTGCATGTCAGTTTCTATCCTGCTTTCATATCGTTTACATGAACATTCTTTTAAAGAGTATTATTGCTGGTTGCCAAATTGACTATGAAGACTTAAGTCCTCTTCGTAAAGGATTAGGTTCACCAATGTTTAGAGGACCAGAAGGTCTATGCGCCACAGTCACAATAGGGGTAATAGGAATTCAGCACTCTATATTGTATTAGAAGGTAATTCAGTCTTCATGAACCATTCACTCCTTGGCCCCTCTTCTGTCATCCACAGTAGCAACTGAATGATGTGGATACATTTATACTAAGACCACCAAGATCAAATTTACCAGTCTGATGGATCTGAACAAGACATGAAAGATTCCTCATTCCATTGCCAAACTATGAATAATTAAATCTTAAGAGTTTTTTTTTTAATAAGCCAGTAGTGAAGTGGAATCAAAACCATAAATAAGAGTCACTTGTCAGCAAGATCGTTTTTACCAAGAGACAAGAATGCCAGTTACAATTTTAGTTTAGAAGTAAAACTGCAAGCCGAAGTCAATTTTAGTATTTACTGTTCCATTAGGATGCACAAAGATAGCTTCAGTTCTCCTCCTGCCCCCAAAATATAAACAATATTTGAAATATATCAGGTCTTTACTGTCTTCCCTTTGTTGGAAGACCTTAACGTGATGTTTGGAAGAGATGAAACACGTCAACCCTGTAATCTGAGCTGCCTCTCTGTCTCCTCTAAAGAGTGGGGGCAGCAGAGGGTGGATAAAAGCTGATAACTTTAAAAAAGTGGACTTATTTGAATTAAATACAAGTTTATTTAAAAACCCTAAAATTACAATTAAAATCATTTAAATTAAATACAAAAAAATATTAAATAGTACAACATATTTGTTGCCAATTTTTAAAGAAAGTCAAACTACTAAAGTGGTGGAAGTCACTGCCTAAGCAACTGGAACCAGATATTGCTGAAGTGCTAAACCAGCTTTTGGACAGCAGTAGCCACTTCTACAGGTGCAGAGAGATTTTTCCCTTCATTTCAGTTTATTCTGCTAATTGAGTTTTATTACTAGTTTATTTGAAATTAAGAAATCAACTGGAAGTTGAAAAAGCAGGGAAGCTTGTTTTGGTCTTCCAATCTATGAAAAAAATAGGCGTGAGGATGAGATCTACTAGGTTGAATCTTGAAAAACATAGGATAGGATTGGATCCAGTATATTTTAGCTCCACTGCAATCCACAAAACTTCTGCTGGCTGAACCCTGTAGGTGCCTACATTCATTTCGCTCTTATGTTTTGGCTGTAAGAGTTCCCTAGGAGCTTACTATTTCTGCCTCTGGGAATGTACACTCCTGCCTCGTTCTAGGTGTCTGGAGTCTTATCTCCTGCCAAATCCCCAGAGTGATTTATGAACCAGGTATCTGGCCACCTAAGTCGTGTATACGGCCCAATCTGGTAGGCATGCTCAAATGCTGTTTACAGGATTGTGACTTATTCAAAATCCAGATGATGGACGAGAAAATCCAGCCAACTGAGGTGGCACCTACCTTGTAGGTTTTAGCTAAGTAGTTAGAGCCCTTGCCTGGGTTGTGGAAAACCCAGATTCAATTCCCCCATTCTGTCAGGACATACAAGATTTGAACAGGGGTCTCCCACCTCTCAGGAAAATTCTTTAACCAGTGAGCTATGAGATATTCTGATATATGGCTCCCTCAGTCATGCTATTCCACTGTAGATAAATAATAAAAGTGTCTCTGGAGGAAGGGCGGTGGGGGTGCCAAAAGTTATTAGGTGGGCAGTACCATCACCATGTATGTTAAGTTATATCATTACTTAAATACATTTGTATAGATATAGTGTACCCTACTGGTTCATGAAAGAAAGCATTAAATTTAGTGTAAAGGCTATATGTAGTTACAAATGGTTACCAAAGGGGGAAAAAAACAACACCTTTTTAGTTATTTTCCTAAAGAAAGTACAAATGCAAACATGATTAAAATAGACTGATTTAAATCAATGTTTCTTGCTTGTTTATTTAAACTGCTTTAATTTAAATCAATCCATCCTGGTTAGTTCACATCACATCCTCATGCTATGTCACTATTCAGGTCCTCCTGAAAAGGGAAAGTAAGGACCAGCTATTTCTAATGTAAACAGTTTTGTAAAAAGTCAAATCTTGTATTTATTATCTGGTAAGTGGGGTATAGGATAAAGGACCATTTATTCTCTAAAGGATTTACAATGTAATTATACACACAAGTTTTATACTTCAGAGAAAAGGTAAATATTTTTGTACTCCAATTTAGAATTTCGATCTTATACAAGATTAGATAGGCTTACAATTTGAACTTTAACAATGTACAGCAGTTAGAGCTGTTAATCACAGCAGTGATTAAACAGGAATAAAATTATACCAGTCATTCTACGCAGTAGTTTCTATTTTGCTGATCAGACCATAATTGGATCATTTGAGGGTACAAATTTCACCTGCTAAAACAAGCCAAGAGGCCATCTGAGCTATGCAAGAGAGAAGCTGTAAGTTAGTACACAGTTCAAATAAAACCAGAGACCAGGAGAGAATTTTTGTAAGCTGGCATAATTAAGTGTATAACAACCCTCCTCTCCCATCCACCAAAAAACAAATGTTACTTACATTCATCATAAAATCCATAAATTCTATTAATGCTGGCACATTCATGGTTCCCTCTAAGAAGGAAAAAATTCTCAGGATATTTGATTTTGTAGGCCAATAAGAGACAAATTGTTTCTAAAGACTGTTTTCCTCTATCAACATAGTCACCAAGAAATAGATAGTTGCTTTCTGGTGGAAAACCTCCATATTCAAAGAGTCGAAGTAAGTCATAGTATTGTCCATGGATGTCACCTTAAAAACAAAGGCATTCATAAGTGGTACATAAGCGAGAACTTCACTTCAACTGCTGACTGACTTACTAGCCAAATAAAACTTGAGAAAAGTTACATCTATTTCTGATATCTCATGTAAAGCTACATGCTGCCCATCATAGATGTCTGAAGAATCAAATTGTCTCTAGTCATAGTATGAAAATTATGCACATTCAGCAGTATACAGAGTCACTGAAGTTACATAACCCAGTACGTTGTGCTGAATGACCAAAGAATTGCTATCTAAGAATATTCATACATATTTTTTAATACTTCAATCCAAAAGTTAAAGCTCTTTGAGCCCAATCCTGTAGTCTTTACTCAGGTAAACTCCCATTCGACTCCAATCTTTGCTTGAGAAAAGATTCTATGATCAAGACCCATTATTTTGGTCTTAATGCCTCCAGATGGCATCCATCTGCAGCTTTTCATTTCAGAATGCTGCATATGTAAGAATTAGAAGATCTCTCCCAGATATAAATCTTGAGTACCATTTATGGATGTGTTAAGAAAGTAACAAGATTATTTAAATCCTAGCTGCAAAGTTGGCTTGAAAGTGAATGCTACTTTCACTTCTGGTTTAGATTTCTTTTTTAAAAAGAGAGCATGCCTAGCAATCATACTTATAAAAACTACTAGACTTTAAACCAGCTGTGCAGTTATAAGATATAATGATCAAATTACTCTAAATTGAGGTGATCTTTAGTCTTAGAAAAGGATTTAATAAAACGACCTAATTTAAGAACTATTTAAAAGAGTTACGTATTCTTACTGGAGTGGTTTCCATTTTGCCTTTCATCACAATATAAATTAGACAGGCTAGGAATCTATGCCCCAAATACCTTACCTAGTACTACTGTGGGTCTCTGTTCTATCCCTAGATTCACTCAGGACTGTGCTAAGGGCAGGGCTTGCTTCATACAAGATCTTCTGTTCTGGGACTCCCCCGCCCGGAAGTAGCCCATCCATCCTTTTTTGGTAGTCTAGTTTCAGCCAACTTATCTTTGTCTTTGGGGTTTCTGCTCCTCATCCCCCACTTTTTTACTTCTGTATTTGCTACCCTCTTCATTACTATTCTTTAGATTAACTGGACATTGGTTTGTTTATGCCCTTATGCTACATACAGCCTTTTGTTTAAATCAGCTGATTACTATTGATGTTTTACATTAGTTCTATTTTGTAAGACACCTATTGATAGGTATGTAAGAAACAAAATATTTCTGCAAAGGTATTTCCAAGTTAACGCCTGTTCACTGAAAGTCAAGTGTCAACTGACCAATACACAGTAAGTCACAATACTTACCACATATTTTAAGTGGGGCTTCAAGTTCTAGTAGAATAGGCTGACTGAGAAAGATTTCTCTGGATTTCAAGCACAGTCCTCTAATTTCATTCTCTTGAAGTTGGACGTTTTTACCTGGTTTTGAACCCCTCACTGTGGGAAGTTAAAAACTGGTTAAATGAATCAAATGACTTGTTAAGTGCCAACCTGCCCCCAACCTCCAAGGTTACAGTGCTGCTCAAGTTTAGTCTTGTCCCCCTGAGGAGGGAGCCATCCAGGCCAAATCTGTGAGAGTGGCATTGTGACTAGGTTTATGGGACTGTAGCACCACTCACTCAAATTTGGCCCAGACAGCCCTGTCATTATGAGACGTGTGGCTGGGCCAAACCTGAGTAGCACTGTGACTCCGTGCAGCATGTCACAATGCCCAGAGCAGAGAGCCCAGCCCAGCAGGACTGAAGCCTTTGAAGTCTATGCTGCAGGGAGAGCTCTGCATTCCCCCAGTGTGCCCGCCCCCAAGCATTCTGGCTACCAAATTTTGATGATCACTTTGCAAAGCCATAGTTTCATTCTGAACAAGACTGGTTCAAGATTACAAAGAATTGAATTGAATTTAATTTGAGAGGGAATCTACTCTACTCTTTTAGACAGCAGATCTTCTAGACTTTCCATTTGAGCTTTTGGGCTACCCGACTGATAGCCAAGAGAAACTCTTAAGATCCTCACTGTAACACAAAAAACAACAAAAAATACAACGCACCATTGTTTTTCCTAGCTTTCACCCTAGCCCTTTTGGATTTGGGTTTCTCACTATCTTTTTTCTTACCACCGCCCCACATATCCCAGCCTCAGTTCTTTTCCTGCTTTTCCCCATCCTCTACCCCTTCTGTTACTAACTGTTGGTATCATCAATATTCTCTTCAGCCCTTGTACCCCAACATTTCTGCATCCCCACAACTGGCTCCCTCCCAAGTCTGTCAATAATACCAGTACTTCAGTTTTTGAAGGGTGTTAAGAGTTTTTTTGTTTTTCTTTAAATTGTCTCCAACCTTTGCTAAATTGACAGTAAAAACCCCAACTCTGTTCTGAGTTAGCATGCTACCAGTGCAGCTTTCCCCTCAGTTTTACTGATCTCATCTCTCTCCCCTCTTTTGCCTCCCGGGGCTCTTTGCAAATGAGCATTAAAATGACATGATATGATAGTAAGATCGCTCCTGCTAGGGATATGCCCTGTGCAGTAACAGCAGAGTGGAGACAATATTTGTCTCCTCCTTGCCCTATTAAATAGGAAAAAAGGGTGTGTGTTGTAAATGTCCCTCTTAGGCAAAGTATTTTACCTCAACAGTTGACTCATTACAGGCCCATCCCTCCAGATCTCAAATGGCAGTCCAGCGTGTCCTGGGGATTTTAATACCTTAAATCTAACAGTGGCAGTATCCAAGGCAGTGTCTTCACAAGAAAAGTTTACAAAAATCCCATCCACCATTCAAGCCAGCTCCATAGTGTTGATAAAGCTCAGGTGGTTTCTAAATTTTTAGTCACTATTTTAGTCAGCAGGTTTAGCTAAAATATGAGAAGCCAGCAGAACTTGTCTATATTATTGCTCCCTTAGTTCAGCTGAACTAGTGAAAACTGTTGGGATCAACCCCCAAACATAATCAAGATCAAAGAGGTCTGAACTTCATGGATTAAAGCCCCAACTTCAGTAAATTAAAAGCTATCATCAGTGGCTAGAATGGTAGTGGTGGGAGCTCAAAGACCTAACTTGCCAACTATAATTACAGCCCTGCACATATAAAAATTTATATCTGCGGAACCGCAGGGCTCACGGTGAAAGGAACAGAACATGGGGCCACCACTCCCAGAAGCCAGCACCCCATGCCAGCAGCTCCTCCAGCATGGCTGAACCACCCCCAGCCCTGCCGCCATCCCTTCCACACAGCTGTCTGCATGTCCCATCTGGGGGATGTGCACACTGCTTCGACAGAAAGGTGAGACCAGTAACAGTTGCCGGTGAGCCTGGTGCCTGCCCCAATGGGCGGGGTTGGGGGCGGTAGAGTCACACTGGAGGAGCTGACAGTACAGGGCACTGGCCCCACATTCTGCTCCTTTCACTGCTGCAGTTCCATGGATACTGATTTATATCCACGGATACACGCATCTGTGGATATAAATTTGTATCTGTGCAGGGAGAGAGTTTGAATAAAAGAGGATCTTCACCTGGGCTGCAGCGTGGCCATAGAGAAGTGGGTTTTTAGTAATTGATGTCAAAGACCAATTACAATTCTGAGTTGTGAAGGCAGCTCTAGTAGTCTTCAAATGCTGCTCTCCTATGAGAGCATCTTTGATCACACACACTATATCTCAGTGGTGTTTCTGAGCAATCACAGGCACACCGAGAGAGTTATCTACATCCATTACATAGAGAAGGAAGTAGCTAGTAGCTCTGACAGTCTGCAGAAAAATACATCAGCTGGCAAATGGCCCAAGTTGTATATAATGCTGTCATACCAGGTAAAGTCGCAATGGTAGTAGCAATGACCTAGCCAATAGCATAGACACAGTTCCAGCATATGAGGCTTGCCTACACTTGTGGATTAGTAGTGTCAGTTGATGTCACAGGTACTATTTTTTCCTAGTGTAGACAAGGCTGCAGAATCACAAATCTATGTGTTTTGAAGTTTTGAAATTGAACTTCAGTTCAAATTACAAAGTGTGTTAACTGTATGCAAATTAATTGCAGGTCAAAGGTGTAACATCACCACCACTCAAGGAATACATGCTTCACTATCTGTAATATTGTATGCAGCGATGTTGTAGCTCTGTCAGTCCCCGGATATTAGACACATAGGGCGGATGAGGTAATATCTTTCATTGGACCAACTTCTGTCTGAGACAAGCTTTTGAGTTTATACAGAACTCTTCTTCAGGTCGGGGAAACATGTTTTTAATCTATTATATTTTGGACTGCCAAGGATCACCACATATACCTTCAGAGATACAGTAACTACCTAAACACTAAGTCTTAAGAAATCTATAGCCAGACACTCAGATAACAGAGTATGATTGGAGGAGTAAGTCTGGGATAAAAACCGTAACACACACACACGCACCCCCACCTACCTTACTTCAAAACAAGGACACTCCACAAGAGAAGTAGATCACATCATGGGACGGGCCACCCAAATATCCCAAGAGAACCTGCTTCACTACAGAAATAAAACCCACTTGGACAGCACACCCCTAGCTGTCACCTACCACTAGACACAAACTCATATGAGGCATGGAATTACAGCCCATAATTAAGGCTTCAATTTTGTCACAGAGGTCAAGCAAGTCACAGAATCCGTGACTTCCTCCGTGACTTCAGCCCCAGTGGCTAAGAGCTACAGGGTCCCAGGGCCTCCCACAGTGGCGGGGAGCTGTGAGATACCCTGGCAGCTCCCCTGCTGCTGCCACAGGGCAGGGGGAGCCTGAAGCGCTGAATCCCCACAGGTGGTGGGGGCCCCAGAGCTCCCAGCTACCCTGCCCCTTCCCGTTTTATCATGGATATTTTTAGTAAAAGTCAGGGACAGGTCATAGGCTTCCGTGAATTTCTCTTTACAGGGGTCCCCGGTATACGTCAGGGTTGCATTCCTAAAAAGGGTGACTGACGCCAAAAAGAAGGATACCAGAGAATTTTTCTCCATAAGAAAGAATGGTCCGCCCCGCCTCCTCCTCCAAGCACACCCCGTACTCGCTCTTCCCCCTTCCTTTCCCAACATCACCTGAACGCTGCGGGAAGCACCCAAAGAAAAGCCATGCAAAAGGTGAAGCGACATATGCGGATCAGGACTGACTGAATCCGAACACGTTCCCCTATTGATGAGCGATGGATACGCGAAACGACAGGTGAGGGGGAAATGTATACCAGGGACCCCCTGGTATTGCCAGCGACCTGTCCAAGCCTTTATACTGCTTCTGAGGGGTGTGTGGAAAACGGTTCTGTATTATAGTTTAAATAAATTAAAACTCAGAGTTCTGTATGCCTAGTAAGGAATCTATTTGTCAAAAAACATTTCCTGAATCTTTTTTGTTGTCTGTATTGTTACAGGAATACTTGCTGACAGGTATTTTGAAATAAATTACCAAAAAAAATTGAAACTGGTGTGATTATGTAGTGTTATTTTGACAAAAAAATACACAGAATTTTAAAATATTGTGCGCATCATTTTTAGGCACAGAATTCCCGCAGGTGTAGCTCTAGGTAAGCTTGAAAGCATTCCTCTCTCACCAACAAAGTTGATCCAATAAAAGATCTGACCTCACCCACAGTGTCTCTAATATCCTGGGACCAATATGGCTATAACACTGCATATCTGTAATATCATCATGCATTGATATTACATGGCATTACTGGAATTGCCACGAAATTTCAAGTGTTCCATTAAAACGTTCAAAGCAAGTAATGAAGCATAGAAATATAAGTTAAATCTTTATTTCATAATAGTTTATTGTGCATGAAGCTACTCAGCCATATAGCAATTTTCTAAACACTTTCTGAGCTGAGCAAGTTGTCCAAAATGCCAAATATCCAGCAGCAACTAACAAATCTATAGAAAAAGTGATCAAAGTTAATTGCATTATAAGAGACACTAGAGAAAAATTAACATTTAAATATTAAAGTTAACCTTTGCTTTAAAGATTAACAAGTGTATGGGTTTATCTGTAATTTCTGTGGAGAGGAAACAGATTTAATCTTGCATTAGTCAGTCATATTAGGTACCACGACACTGAAACCCTGAATCCCACATTTTAAAAAAGCAAGGAGATTAAATAGGCTTAGAATGAGCAAAATTATGCAGTCCACAGGCATTCCGTTATATTTGAAACTAGACCAACCAAAGATGGCACGAGTCTATTTTTGCTAGAAGTGATAATCTGAAACAGAAATCAGTATTAAACTTTCTGGGATTGTCCTGTAGATGTCCATGCCAGAATCTTGTTTTCATGTAAGAATAAGCAATTTCTAGTCCTTTGGATGCTGACAGTCTTGACAATATAAACTGATCGCTCTGTTTCCAGGGCACATTAAACTCATTGCCACAGAATGATAGAAGGAAAGAGAGAAGTGGGGAAATCTCTTGAAATTCAGTACTTTTTTTTTTTTGCATGACTTTTGAAATGCTTTGATCCAAAGGTGTAACCAGGCCAGAGAACGGAAATTTTAGTTTTCTGTAGTCTTAATGACTCCTAAACTAGCTGATATGCATAATCTGCTTGAATTGCTGATGGAGATATGATACCTCTGTCCTGGTGTGTTGGAAAGGTACCTCCTGGCTTCAGAAATACAAGATGGTCAGCAGGACTGCCTGTGGTGTGAGAAGTTGTCTATATTTTTGGAACAAGGATTCTCTCATCCACAATAAGAACTGGCCAGAGAAAGCAGCATATTCAGCCTGAATGAATCCTTAAGAGGCTGCTCTGAGGGATTCTCCAAATAGATCAGTCACACTAAAAGTCACAAATTATGTTACCATAATGATGTAAACTTCTGATTTTTCTTTGAACTTGAAGCAACATAAGGCAGCTTGGGCTGAGATCATGCAGGAAGATACCACCTGGCAGTTTGGCCATGTAATCACTTTTTTTTTCTTTTAGGTGTGCTTGATAGTTTTGTACATATTAATTAATATTTTTCTAGAGGCACTGAAAGCACTATCTCTACATACAAGAACTGAAGTATTCTGGGATTGATAGTGGCCCAGGCTAAGGAGGATTCAGTTGAGAACAGAATAAAATAGTTCATCACAAGTACTAATTGCACGTGATCTTTATGGATATATTTATGATGCTGTCTTATTCTCCAATGTCAATAAAATACATTGACAGATTCTTTCCTCTTTTAGACAGAGATTATCTTATAAAGAAGAAACTTGGATTAAGGCCTCTTGGTTTAGTTGTTTCTCTTAGCAAGACAATCTTCTCCATTGTGGGAGATATGAGAAATTATGGAGAAACTCTGCGGCCAGAATGAAAGATAAGGGAAAGATGATAATCCTCTGGGTCCTGTGCTACACCCCAGCTTTTGAATAGTCCCTTGGAGGAATCCTTTCAGTGTGCCACGCCCCCAAGGGATCTCGCTCTTCCTTACAGGTAGGTGATTCAGTCTCCACACTTGAGACTGAGCCTCTGGACACCAGCACTGTATCATATGTGAGCTCTGCTCAGCAAGTCCAACTGTGCCAGACTCCTGATCAGAGACTTTTACACTCTTCAGGAACCAAAGCACCTCAACAAGTGACACCAGGCAGTCTTTTCAAAAGGCAGGAGGATTTATTAGTCAACTGAAACACAGCATCAGGAAGTCTTTACATTAGCATAGAGAATCAAGGTTAAGACAGTCCATCCTGGCTAAGGTAGCATTCCATACAGCCAAGGAGACATGGAATCCATTTTTTTCCATCTCTCTGTCGTCCCAGGTGAGAGATTCCAAGTCTCTTCCAAAAGCCACACAGTCCTATCACCTCTTAGTCCTTTGTGTTCCTGCAGAGCCAGGTTGAGTTCACAAACTCCACTGCCTGCAGGAGTTTCACTGTTAGATGTTAACTGATCAGTTCTTGGTGCTCCCATTGTCTTCCCAGATCCTCCATGGATATGGGTCGGTGTCAGCCAGTCCTCTAATGACACATTCGTTCCACCATAGACAGTTATGTAAGAACCCCTCATGTCTCCTGATCTGTCCCAAAAGTAGCTTTTTAACCCTTTTATACCCCCTGAGTAGCAACCCCTAGTCAAGTAAGTTACTGCCAGGCACATAATTTATGAAAGTATTACAGAAAATTCCCACTCCACCAGATGTCAACATTCTAATGCATGTACTTTTCTAAGGCTGCCTGAATTGGAAGCCACCATCACCTCTACATAGATCTGCTGCTGACACAACCCAGGGCCATCTTGAAGTCAAATCAGACAAATCAGAGGTTGAAGTCACAAGTCTAAAAGAGTTAGCCAGAAGCACTAGTCTATTGGCGCTTTCCATGACTCTAAATTGCAATGCGTGAAGATAGCTGTGGGGAGACAAACAGAACCAATGGTGCCTTTGGGACTGTTTTTTCCCTTCATAATAACCTGCTACTACACGATTGACCTCTGAAGACATGAAGATTCATCACAGAAGCCTCAAGCTGTCATAAAAGAAAGACTGACAGGTTCCAACCACTCAAATTCCCAGAAGTTGAAGGGGAAAAAAATCTCACTCCAAAACCCTGGACAGTAGTCAGCAATGCTTGATTAGAGGGCTGTGCACACAAAGGACAGAACTGCACCCTAAACAGAAAGGTCAGTGTGAGCACATTTTGTCATTGCTATCCCACTACTTCAATAAGAAGCAGTACAATTCTCTAATGAAGATGGCCCTATGATGATAAAAGCTGTAAGAATAGATTATGTCGCTCAGGAATAAGGTGTAGAGGGAGAATTGGAAGGGACTCATGGACCGAGTCCTTTATACATACATTACTACTCAAAATATTCTTTCAAACATGAAACCAAATTTCTTCTTGTCCTTAGATTAGGTTAAAAGTAACACTTACAGAGCCGACAGCTAAAAAAATGCGGGACTCATGTTTTCTTTACAAAAGCTTGTGTAAGATCATATCTACACTACAAACATCTGCCAGAACAGTTATGTCAGTCAGGGATATGAGATGTAGGGATATGACACAGCTGTGCCAGCAATAGCCCCTTCTGTAATGCAGTTACATAAGCAAAAGCACAGTTCACCAGGGCTTTTACCAGCACAGCTATGTTGATCAGGGATCATCTTTCTTACAC
The DNA here is from genome assembly GCF_965152235.1 of Eretmochelys imbricata. Taxonomy (NCBI): domain Eukaryota; kingdom Metazoa; phylum Chordata; order Testudines; family Cheloniidae; genus Eretmochelys; species Eretmochelys imbricata. Next base: position 27,446,208 of record NC_135586.1, read on the forward strand.
CAGCAAAACTGTGCTTCTGCCAATATACCTTATTTTGCTCTTATGGCAGAGTTGCTCTCTCCTCCAGTGGAGAAGTTACATCTCCTGCCAAAAGCAAGTTTTGCTAGCATAAGAGGTGTCCACACTAGTAGCACGTTGCCAGTACAATATACCGGCACAGCTATAATGGCAAAGCACTTCATGTAGACATGGCCCAAGACGACTTGGTCTAACAGCAACAGTACAGTTCAATACTAGATTAAACGATCTTTCCTGAGTTTTAATATGGTATCCAATAGTAAACAAGTAAGGCCAAACTAAAGGCATTTGCAGATCATTCCTATGACAATTTTACACTTAATTTTGTATCAAGGGCATAAAAGGGATAAATAACTTGCGAATGGTTAAAATTCAACTATTAGCTGACTGAGCAGCAGCTATGTTGAGGTGGCCATTTCAGATTCAGAACTGGAACTGAAAAGATACTCCTAGATGCTCGAGCCTCTATGGGTATGCATACACAGCAATTAGACACCGGCTGACTCAGGCTCACAGAGCTTGGGCTAACTAGCTATTTAACTGTCACGCAGGTGTTTTGGATTGGGGTGCAACCCAAATTTTGGGACCCTCCCACCTCACAGGGTCCTAGAGCCCAAGTCAGCTGGCACAGGCCAGCTGTGGGTTTCTAATGCAGTGTAGGCAACCTAAGGGTATAGCTATACTGCAACATAAGCCCAGGATTAGCAGAACTTGAGTTAGCAGACCCTGGGTTTGTTAACCTAGGGCATGAGCATCTAAGCTCATTTTTAACCCCATGTTAGGAATCGCTGAACTGTGGATCCCAGCCTGAGGCTCCAGCATCTACACCATATCATGCAGGTCTAAGTCCAACCATCGATATCCCAGACCTCCTAATGTTATCCCCAAAAAAGTGGATGCTCTAGCCCTCTGTTCATGGTGCAATGAGTGAAAACTTGACTGCCCAACAAACTTGACTGTCCAGAGGACAAAGCGTCAGCCTGTGGAATACTTTTGGCAGACTCCTAGAGCATGAATCCAAGGGGAGGGGGTAGGGGAGGGACATCTCCACTGCAGAACAGTAAGGTTTGAACTCTGGGTTCTGGCCTGACTCAGGCCCGGACCCTCCTTCCCCATGGGGTCCTGAGACCCTATATCTGAGCAATTTGTGTGCAGACAAAAAGGGGGTTAGGTTTGAGTCTGAGTTTGAACCCTGGGCTTACACTGCAGTGTATACATACCCCAAGGAGAGAAAATTCTAAGGCTATTAACTTTGATAAGACTAAAACTCACAGTAGCACCACCAAATTGAAAATGTGTACTTCACATATGACTGAAGAACAAAATAGTATTTTGTGTAATATTTACTCAGACTGTTTAAGTAGTAATGTGCATTCACTGAGGTAGAGGTTATGAGGGGAGCCTGGGGGAACTGGGATTGTTTAGTCTGTGGAAGAGAAGAATGAGGGCGGATTTGATAGCTGCTTTCAACTACCTGAAAGGGGGTTCCAAAGAGTATGGATCTAGACTGTTTTCAGTGGTAGTAGATGACAGAACAAGGAGTAATGGTCTCAAGTTGCAGTGGGGGAGGTTTAGGTTGGATATTAGGGAAAAAAATTTCACTAGGAGGGTGGTGAAGCACTGGAATGGGTTACCTAGGGAAGTGGTGGAATCTCCTTCCTTTGAGGTTTTTAAGGTCAGGCTTGACAAAGCCCTGGCTGGGATGATTTAGTTGGGGATTGGTCCTGCTTCGAGCAGGGGGTTGGACTAGATGACCTCCTGAGGTACCTTCCAACCCTGATATTCTATGACTTGCTCACATCAGTGACAGTGGTAGAAATAAATGTTGGAAGACCTAGATTCTAAGTATCTAATTCTATAAGACATTGCTGTATCCCTGCAGAAGGATATCCATACTAAAGGGTATGACCCATTCCAAACTAGTGAGCACTCCTTGTTAATTAGGGACACCATGCGTCCCACATGCACCAGGCTTGCCCAATGAGCTTTGAAATAGGGTTACTTAAATAGCTTGTTTAATAAAATGCTCCTATAATTCTGTCAGCAGCATGGGATTTAAAAGAAAGCCAGAGAAGTCTCAGAACAAGCTGCCAGATCTGAGTGCAGTGAACTTTTAAAGACAGACGAGTTCATATTCAGCACGTAGCTGTTCAGACAGAAGTCAACATTTGTGCACTCCTAAATGCTACAAGAACATGTCTCCAAGCCCATTTTCAACAACTTCACCACACTAGCTCCTTTGTGAAAAGAGGCTGACCATGGAGCAAACATGGAGACACCTCCACACAAACACTGTTGCAGTTTCAGTGATCACCACTACCACCTCAACTCACATCTCTGGCATTATGACCAGCTATGGGAGCACATGGGCAGTGGTTCTCCTTACAAGAACATGGTGGAGTGGCTGTATTTGTGAAAGACAACAATGATTGAACTTGGTGGCTTGTTTTGAGGAAGACTGCATTTCCACAACTGCATGAACCCTATAAGGATCTTCACAAAAACAAGGAAATGCTTGACATGTTAGATGCGAGAGTATTTAGAACATATAGCTCAATTTTTTGGAAAACTATGAAAAATATTTGCATTTACTTCTAGAAAATGAAAGCCTTTTTACCTAAGGAAGAGTTAGGAAATAAGAATTCCGTGTAATACTTTTCCTTTCCCACAAAAAGTTTTCTTCCCAAAGCATACCTCAGAGTGCTTTGTAAGATTAAAACATTGATTAGTAAGTTATTATATATATTACAGTTGCACCTGGAGGCTCCAATCAGCATCAGCATTGTGCTAAGTACTGTACAAGCATAGTAAGAAACAGTGCATGCCCTGAACACCTTCTAAACAGACAAAACATGGGAGAGCAGTATTATACATTCAAGCAGAAGGGTGGGAACAAGGCACAGAGAGGGTAAATGACTTGCCCAAGGTCACACAGGAAGTATGTAATAGGAGGCTGGGTTCAATTCCTGGCTTTAAGTCCCAGCCCAATGCACTAACCGCTAGAAAATGCTTCCTTAAACGTTTGATTAGGTAGGAATGAGTGGATGCAGTGTTAATAGGCCGGGGGTGTGGGGTGGGGAGGAATTTTTTTTTTTTTTTAAATCAAATTATTTGCTTTAGGAAAAAGGCAAAAAACTTTATAAACACTGCCTAGGCAACCCTCCCACCCAAGGCCTCCCTTTCTAAGGCCCAGGAAATCCTCTTTCCCTATTTACAGAGATCAATGGATGTCTCCCCAAACGAGCAAGTAAGAGGTATTATTACAAGGAACAGAAATCTGGGTGTAGAAAGTGTGCATATCTGATTTGGAGTCTTTCTGAAGACTTTCATATATTAGCCAGGATCTCAGCACTCACACTCTTGCGCTCTCAAGATTTTCAGAAACAGATGGTTTATGATAGGTTTAGGAGCCTACCCTTAGATACCCATTTAAGATCTTGGTCAGCTATTTTAACATGTCAGTTAATCCTTTTTTCTGTGATTGTTTTCTTTTCTTTTGCCACCTCAGTAAGTTGAGCAAGTTTCAATCTAATTTTCAAGACATTATATTATTGTGGAGTCCAGCTGCATGAATAACCAATTTCTCAGTTTGCTGACCATTCCATAAAATTGAAAAACTCATTTTAAGTCAACCCAAAGCAATGTTTGGGTTTCTCAGCAAATGAAAGAGTAAAAAGATTTGTTCCAGGTCAAATTAAATGTTTTGTTCAAAAAAAGCAATGTTTCATTTAATCGTTAAGGTGTTTGGCTTTTTAAAATAAAACAAGTACATTTTGAATCAAAAAATTGTTGCATTTGATTTAGAAAGCGTCAACACAAACTACCAAGTTCCATTTTTGATCAGCACCTACTTTTATACTGTATATAATAAGGGTAGTGTGATGCACTAAATGCTGGAAGCAGTTAGAAGGCTCAAGTTATAAAAACAAAATATCAGAAGTGCACGAAGACTGGTATTTCAAAGCCATGCTCCAGCTTTGAAAACCCTGGAATATCTTGATTAAAAATCTCTGGCCCCAAGAATGGGAGTTTAGCCATTTCCTAGAACCCCTTTTCATGGCTATCTGATCACTACTGACTCTTCCTAGTGTAGGGGTCATTCTCTCAGAGGCATCTTTCCTAGCATACTGTTCTTGTAACTAACGCTTTTAATTTTACCAACAGGCAAATGCAACCTTGAAGTGGCCATTTCACAAGCTGACTGCTGCTGACTACATCTCCTTTCTTATTCTTATACAGCTGATATATGCTCAGGTATTGCTACACACATTTTTGTACATCTCATTCTATTACTATGGGGAATTTTAAGAAACTTCATTCTTCTGCGCAGTGTTCCTGTTACTTACTCCCCACTTCTAGTCTCGTTCTTCTATCAATGTATGCTGTGAAAATTACTGGAATATTCTGCAAATGGGAATAAGCAGAAAGTATATAAACTCTCAGTGCCCTCAGAACAAGGGAAGAGAAAGGGAGCGTCAATTACAGGCAGAGTTATCACTAAGTATTATATTTTCATTGAATTGTTCTTTAAGGTTGTGACCAGTCGAATGGCTTTGTATTATAAGAGTTTGAGGAATAAAGGAAGGGTCAAATATTTACATTACAATGAGGAAAGTTTAAAGTATGTCTGCAAGTCTTTAAAATCCAATCATACAGATTCATTTTTTAAAGTGTCAGCTACTTTGAAATGTGGTCTCCATGAAACTACTCAACTGTGGGTGTACAAGTTATTGAAACATTGTACTCAGCATAGTTATCAATGGTTTGTTCACGAACTGTAGAGCAGCGAATATAGTAGGGCACCACAGGGTTTAGTTCTGGGTCCAGCACTATTCAATATTTTCATTAATGGCTTAGATAATAGAAAGTATGCTTCTAAAATCTGTGGATGACATCAAGCTGAGAGGGTTTGCATGCGCTTTGGAGGACAGGATTAGAATTCAAAAAGATCTTGATGATCTGGAGAATTGGTCTGAAATCAGTAAGAAGAAATTTAAGACAGACAAGTGAACCACTTGCACAAGGAAGGAAAAAACAAACTAGAAAAGGGGGAATAACTGGTTAAGTAGTAGTACTGCTGAAAAGGATCTGGGGGTTATATTGGATCATAAATTGAATGAGTCAGTGTCATGCAGAGGCAAAAAAGGTTAATATTCCAAAGTGTATCTATAGAAGTGTTCGCAAAAAGAAAAGGAGTATTTGTGGCACCTTAGAGACTAACCAATTTATTTGAGCATAAGCTTTCGTGAGCTACAGCTCACTTCATCGGATGCATACTGTGGAAAGTGTAGAAGATCTTTTTATTTATCTTATAAATAAAAGATAATACACTTTCCACAGTATGCATCCGATGAAGTGAGCTGTAGCTCACGAAAGCTTATGCTCAAATAAATTGGTTAGTCTCTAAGGTGCCACAAGTACTCCTTTTCTTTTTGCGAATACAGACTAACTCAGCTGTTACTCTGAAACCTATAGAAATGTTGTATGTAAAACACAGGTGGCATTTGTCCCAATCTGTTCAATACTGGAGAAGCCTCAGCGGGAGTATTGTGTCCAATTCTGGGACCCCCTTTAGGAAAGATGTGGACGACCTCGAGTGACTCCAGAAGAGAGCAACAAAAATGACAAAAGATTTAGAAAACCTGCACTATGAGGAAGGTTAAAAAACTGGGGTATGTTTACTCTTGAGAAAAGAAGGGGGATGGGAATGGACCCAATAAGTGTCTTCAAATATGTTAAGGGCTGTTATAAAAAGAAGACTGATCAATTGTTCTGCAAGTTCACCGAAGGTAAGACAAGGCCTTAATCTGCAGCAAGGGAGATGTAGGTTAGATATTAGGAAAATTTTTCTAAGCAAGCATAGTCAAACTCTACAATAGCATTCCAAGGAAGGTTGTGGAATCCCCATCACTGGAGGTTTGTAAGAACAGGTTAGACATAAATCTTTCAGGTTTACTTGGTGCTGCCTCAGCACAGAGGGCTGGACTTGATGACTGAGGTCCCTCCCTTCCAGCCCCACATTTCTATGGGTCCATGAACATGGGGTTAGATTATACCCCCTTTTTAAAAAACAAAAATAAAGTATAAGCAACTTTTTTTTTAAACTGTCTTTAAAAATTTCAGCCCAAGAACTACAAATAATTTGCACTGAAATTAACCATAATCTGTTTAGATTTAAGTTTATTAATTTAACACATTTCACACTGAATCTTTCCTAGGTATCATATTAATGGGACATTTCAAATGGGTATTAAGAGTTGGACAAATTATATTTCTCTTTTACACATGAATCCATGTTTTGTCAACTGTAGTTCTTTCCTTTATATTTTGACGTTAAAAGTTATAGGTAACTGCACAATCACTACATTCAATTTCTACACTCTAAATTTTTAATGTAACTTATCCTTTTCATGAAAGTTCAATTACATTAACATTCTATTATTAAAACAAAGTAATTTACTCTTCACCATTTAATCACTTCATTCTGATTGGACAATGAAAATAGATTTTCTGGTTAGTTTCACTTTGAGTCTCCCGCAAAGAGAGTACAAGACTAAAAAGTATGTTATAAATACGGAAGCAATGTTTAAATCCCAACACCTTCTCATTGATTTGAAGTGTTTCACAAGGAAATTTCCATTGATATTAGGTTTTGTTAGCTCCAAATTATCTGTCTAGATGCTTAAAATTTTATTAGCAAAACATTTAGAATGACTATTACCTACAAATGCAGGAGTATATCGTTTCTAAGGACAGGTGTATTGAAATACAAGATAGCTCTAAAGATTAAGCCTTCACTAAAAAGTTTTAAGATTCGGTTTGAGAGATGTCCAGTTACGAAAAGATTTTTTTTTTGGTAATGTGCTAGTCCATCAGAGCAAACTTTTAATCAATGGAGAACTCAGTCTGAACTGTTATTCATTTGAGGGGAATTTGATTGAGATATAATTATATGAAGTTATGCAACAGTTTCAGACATATGCATAAAGAAAAGGAGGACTTGTGGCACCTTAGAGACTAACCAATTTATTTGAGCATAAGCTTTTGTGAGCTACAGCTCACTTCATCGGATGCATCTAACTAAATTTGTTAGTCTCTAAGGTGCCACAAGTCCTCCTTTTCTTTATGCAGATACAGACTAACATGGGTCCTACTCTGAAACCTAAAATAGCATGGTGGGTTTTACATGTTATTTCCCTTTTAAGCTACACAAATCACATCTTAACACTTCTATTCAAAACACAGCTATTTACTTGAATGCAAGAATGGATCTTTGGCCTTCGTTTGTAAAAAATGGTATTAAATGCAGAAGGCTACATTAATCTAATATCATTGAGATTTTTAACAAAGTTTTTACTCCACATAGCCACTGACTGCTACAGCTCATATTAAAATAGGAGTAAATATATAATACACTAAATACATATAAAGGGGCAGAACTAGCTGATGTGGGAACGCTGTTAATATTTGTAACTAGTGTCATAAGTGATTTAAATCTAGAAAAACAATACCTGCCCCAAGCAGTTTAAAATCCTCTCTTGAATCTCTTGATTTTATATAAAGTTTCCATGTTAAAGCTTTGGCATTTAATCAATGCAACACTAGTTAATATTGCTAATTTTTGTAGTGACAAATACAGTGACTTGGCCATATCCTTTGAGTACCTTGTTAGTTAGTTCTTTAAAGTCCTATTTATGTAGTATTTCAAGTAGGGCTGTTGATTAATCGCAGTTAACTCACGTGATTAATTCAAAAAATTTAATCGCAATTAATCTCTGTGACATAGCAGGGAGTGGGGAATATTGACCTGGGAATGTTGCAGGGGAGTTTTACTGGGACTGTCTGCACTGGGGATGGGAGACTTTCCCTGAGAGAAGATACCTGAGCATGTAACATGAGAGCCCAGGATGGGGGTTGGGGTGACACCTTCTGCCCTGGAATCTGGACAAAGGCTGGAGGAGGAACTACGGGGAGGGGGTGCAAGACGGCTGGAGGGGGTTTCAGTTTGGAGCTGGCTGCGGAAACGGAGGGAGCCCCAATACTGGGGTCTGAACTCCCTGCCCCCCAGAAGAAATTGACTGAGGGGTCCTGGTTGTACCTACAAGCTCTGTTACCATCACAGGGCCTAATAACATCAGCCACACTATCAGAGGCTCGTTCACCTGCACATCCACCAATGTGATATATGCCATCATGTGCCAGCAATGCCCCTCTGCCATGTACATTGGTCAAACTGGACAGTCTCTACGTAAAAGAATAAATGGACACAAATCAGATGTCAAGAATTATAACATTCATAAACCAGTTGGAGAACACTTCAATCTCTCTGGTCACGCAATCACAGACATGAAGGTTGCTATCTTAAAACAAAAAAACTTCAAATCCAGACTCCAGCGAGAAACTGCTGAATTGGAATTCATTTGCAAATTGGATACTATTAATTTAGGCTTAAATAGAGACTGGGAGTGGCTAAGTCATTATGCAAGGTAGCCTATTTCCCCTTGCTTTTTCCTACCCCCCCCCCCCCCGATGTTCTGGTTTAACTTGGATTTAAACTTGGAGAGTGGTCAGTTTGGATGAGCTATTACCAGCAGGAGAGTGAGTTTGTGTGTGTGGTTTTTGGGAGGGGGGTGAGGGGGTGAGAGAACCTGGATTTGTGCAGGAAATGGCCCAACTTGATTATCATGCACATTGTGTAAAGAGTTGTCACTTTGGATGGGCTATCACCAGCAGGAGAGTGAATTTGTGGGGGGGGTGGAGGGTGAGAAAACCTGGATTTGTGCTGGAAATGGCCCAACCTGATGATCACTTTAGATAAGCTATTACCAGCAGGACAGTGGGGTGGGAGGAGGTATTGTTTCATATTCTCTGTGTGTATATAAAGTCTGCTGCAGTTTCCACGGTATGCATCCGATGAAGTGAGCTGTAGCTCACGAAAGCTCATGCTCAAGTAAATTGGTTAGTCTCTAAGGTGCCACAAGTACTCCTTTTCTTTTTGTTTGGGACTGTGTTCCTGTCATCCAATAAATCTTCTATTTTACTGGCTGGCTGAGTGTCACGGTGAATTGCAGGTTAATTCAAAAAATGAATCGCAATTAATCGTACTGCAAAACAGAATATTAATTGAAATGTATTACTTTTGGATGGTTTTTAAAAATATATTAATATCAATTACGACACAGAATAAAGTGTACACTGCTCACTTTTTTATTACAAATATTTACATTGTAAAAATGATGAAAAGAAATAGTATGAAGTGAACTGAAAAATACAAGTACTGTAGTGCAATCTCTTTTTTTTGTTACATAACTGCCCTCAAAAACAACAACGCAAAACTTTAGCGCCTACAAGTCCACTCAGTCCTATTCTTGTTCAGCCAATTGCGAAGACAAACAAGTTTATTTACATTTACAGGAGATAATGCTGCCCACTTATTTACAATGTCACCAGAAAGTGAGAACAGGCACTGGCATGGGACTTTTGTAGCTGGCATTGCAAGATATTTACATGCCAGGTATGCTAAACTTTCGTATGCCCTTTCATGCTTCAGCCACCATGCCAGCGGACATGCTTCCATGCATCTGATGAAGTGAGCTGTAGCTCACGAAAGCTTAAATGCTCAAATAAATTTGTTAGTCTCTACGGTGCCACAAGTACTCCTTTTCTTTTTGCGGATACAGACTAATAGTGCTGCTACTCTGAAACCTTCCATGCTGATGACGCTCATTAAAAAAAAAAGCATCAATTAAAGTTGTGACTGAAGTCCTTGGAGGAGAATTGTATGTCTCCGGCTGTTTTACTCGCACTCTGCTATATATTTCATGTTATAGTAGTCTCAGATGACAACTTAGCACGTGTTGTTCATTTTAAGAACATTTTCACTGCAGATCTGACGAAACACAAAGAAGATACCATTGTGAGATTTCTAAAGATAGCCACAGCACTTGACCCAAGGTTTAAGAATCTGAAAACCTTCCAAAACCTGAGAGGGATGAGGTGCGTGGAGCATGCTTTCAGAAGTCTTAAAAGAGCAACACTCCAATGCAGAAACTACAGAACCCAAACAACAAGAAAAAAGAAAATCAACCTTCTGCTGGTGGCATCCTGACACAGATTACGAAAATGAACATGTGTCAGTCTGCACTGCTTTGGATTGTTATCAAGCAGAACCAGTCATCAGCATGGATGCAGGTCCTCTGGAATGGTGGATGAAACATGAAGGGACATATTTACGTGCCAGATGTGCTAAAGATTCATATCTTGCAATTTTCAGAGTAACAGCCGTGTTAGTCTGTATTCGCAAAAAGAAAAGGAGTATTTGTGGCACCTTAGAGGCTAACCAATTTATTTGAGCATAAGCTTTCGTGAGCTACAGCTCACTTCATCGGATGCATACATCTTGCAATGCTGACTGCAACAGTGCCACGCGAATGCCTGTTCTCATTTTCAGGTAACATTGTGAACAGGAACCAGGCACCATTATCTCCTGCAAACATAAACAAACTTGTCTGTCCAACCGATTGGCTGAACAAGAAATAGGACTGAGTGGACTAGTAGGCTCTAAAGTTTTACATTGTTTCATTTTTGAATGCAGTTATTTTTTGTACATAATTCTACATTTGTAAATTCAACTTTCATGACAGATTGCAGTACAGTACTTGTATTTTTTCACGTGAACTGAAAAATACTATTTATTTTGTTTTTTTACAGTGAAAATACTTGTAATCAAAAATAATATAAAGTGAGCACTGTACACTTTGTATTCTGTGTTATAATTGAAATAAACATATTTGGAAACTTAGAAAACATCCAAAAATATTTAAATAAATGGTATTCTGTTATTGTTTAACAGTGCGATTAATCACGATGTTTTTAATCACTTGACAACCCTAATTTCAAGACAGCAACCTTCACATTCCCACCCAATCCCAAAAAGTCTTAGACAGCAAATAAGCATTATATAAAATATCAAATACATCTTACTACTTGTTCTACCTTTTAACATTTCAACTACTTTTTCTTGTTAAAGAACTTTGACATATTTATGTTCTTTTCCTGGAAAATACTATTGATAGTTATGCTATAGCAAGGCAAGCAACAACAACAGTAAGTAGCCACTATACAAACAACTTTTAAACTCTATTAAACACCAAACGCACTGAAACAAGGAACTGACACCTGCAAAAAGCAGCAATTTTTCATGAACACTTCTGCCTAAACTTGTCAAAGACATGCAAAAAAAAATTTTTTCCCTTCAACACCCCCTAACAAGAGAGACAAGAGCTCTGTCTCTCTATATATAAGCAGCACAATCACAAACCAAATCCACTGGATTTGTAAATTCTAATAGTTTCTATAGCAGCAAAATTGTCCCTTTGCCCTGGCCTTTCATTATCCAGGTCAAAGAAATCTCACAAAAAGGAAGAGATTAAAGGCATTTATCTACTATCTGGCTCAACAAAGTCCTAGATTACTTTGTGCCAAATGGGAAAAAAATTAAAACCCGGCCAAGCTCTTCCAGGGTAAATCCAGACTTATGAGTGCATAGACAGACTTGAGACAGGCTGGATAAATCCAGTTTTCTTCTTTAAATAAATTATTTTGCTTTCTATTCCAAGGAGAATATCCACTGGCTACTTCACAACCTTGTACCTTTACCAAAGAAAAACAAACCATTTTAATCAGCTGCTGACCAAATAAAAAAAATGAAACCCACCACAAACCCCCATATTTATTTAGAAAAGACTAGACACTGGGTGCACCTCCCTATCTCCCAAAGCATTACAGATGGACAGAACAAACCATTTCAATAAAATGGCATTTACAAGTGCAAAAGCAGCCCACTTCCACTTTAAAAAAATCAAATATGAGGCTTTATAAACTAAAACTCATAATTACACACCCAAAGTCAGAGGTTTGTATTCCTACAAACAACAGATTACAATGTTCTAATTAAAAATGATAACCTTTCCCACCTGAAGAACCACACAGAAAATCCCACAGATTATTCTGAAAAGGCTATTACAACAGACTCAATCTCTGTCCTTTAGACCAAGGGTTTTCAACCTTTTTCCTTCTGAGCCCCCCCCCCAGCTATAAAAACTCCATGGCCCACTTGTGCCACAACTGTTTTTCTGCATATAAAAGCCAGGGCATACGTTAGTGGGTAGCAAGCAGGGCAACCGCCCACAGCCCCATGCCACAGGGGAAGCCACAAAGCTAAATTGCTTTGGCTTCAGCCCTGGATGGCGGGGCTCCGGGGTTCAGCCCCACGCGGCTGGGCTTCGGGTTTCTGCCCCGGACTCGAGAAAGTCTAATGCCGGCCCTGCTTGGTGGATCCCCTGAAACCTGGCCGTGGCCCCCCAGGAAGTTGAGAACCACTGCTTTAGACAGAGACAAGCTGCAGCCCCCCGGTAACTGCCCAGCCAAGCATTCATCTACTGCGCATGTGTGCGGGGGGCAGGATACTGGACATTCAGCTTCTGAACCTCTTCCCTCCTCCCCCCAATCGCCCCCCGGTTGGGAATGGGGCGGGGGGAGGGGAAGCGCACCGCAGCGCCGCTCAGGACACGGGTTTTCCACCAGGGCCGGCCGGCGCTGAAGGAAACTCCCGGCGTGACCACGCAGAGGCCGGCCAGAGGGGGCGAGACGGCAGGGCGGGCGAAGCCGGGAGGTCACGGGGGCACGGGCAAAGCGCCGCTCCGCTGCGGCCAGCCCTGTTGGAGGGGGGGCCCGGCACGGGCGAGCGGCGCGTATGGGGCAGGGCCCCCTCAACCCCCCGGCTACCCCCGCCCTCGGACACACCGCGCCGGCCCCTACCTTCGCGCCGAGCCCGGCCGCCCGCCCGCCCCCCTGCCGCGAGCCGCCCCAGGCTCCAGCCCCACCGGACCCTCCCTCGGCTGCAGCCGGCGGGGCCGAGGGCATCCCCTCAGGGACCCCCCGCCGCTCTCCCGCCCGCCGTGCTTACCCCCAGACCCCGCTCCGCCGCCAGGACCCCCCGCTCCCTCACCCTCCAGCAGCCGTTGGATGATGCTGTCGATATTGAGCTTGTCTATATCCGCCATCGCCTCTCAGCGGCAATGCGGGCCCCGCAGCTCCCGCGCCCGAGTCGCCCGCCTCTCCCTGCTGCCCGCCGGCCCGGCGCTCGCCTGCCTCCCGCCCGCCCGCCGCTCTCAGCAGCGACCCAGCACCGAACAAAATGGCCGCCGTCCCCTCTCAGGAAGCATTGGTGGCGCACGAACACTAAGTGCCACGGCACGGCGGCCGGGAACGCTTTATAGGCAGAGCGCGAAGAGAGAGTTCGCTTTACTAGCGTCCCGCGCTCGCGAAATCCTTCCGCCGCGAGGGGGCGGGAGCAGGGACATAGATCCGACCGGAGCTTTAAAGCCGGCATGTGCCCGCAGCCTTGCAAAGGGGTGGTGTGTTCAGAAAGCCGCTCGCAGCCAGAGCCCCCAGACGTGCAAGACTGGCTCCCTAATCGACTAGATCAAGCCAAAAAGAGCGAAGATTATTGTTAATGGCAATCCTGAATAGCTAATATCAATAATAATTGTCGATCCATAAATATAATACACATACCTAATTAATATTAATTGTAATTTGCCATTGATAACTCTGCTAACTGAAAAATGATCAATAACTATTTCAAGTGATAACTGTGTTATTAATAGATCATATTTTGAGACTATTTGCTCTATTGCTTAAAGGTGCCCACTTTTTTCTTTTAAACAGACCTGACCAGCCACTTAGGACATCTGGCTTTACCCTGGAAAACAACTGTCTGACAACCACAGATGTGGGGAGTTTGTTGAAGAAACGTGGTCTGTTGAGCACAGACTAGAGCTTCCGGAGATTGAAGTCCTGGTCCTGCAAGGTGCCCAACAGGAATAAACCCTTATACCCAAATGGAGCTCCCAGTGTCTTCAGCAGGGCCCTACGCAGGTTCACGGCTCCCACTGTGCAGAGCATATTGCACAGCTGGGTCCACAGATTCTATTCCTGGCTTTGGCAATGACTCACCGTTTAGTGTTGGGGAAGTCAATTTCTCTGTTTCTCAAATGCTTATCCTCCAAGGAACTCCATGTGGGTGTAGGGGTTTGGCCATGGGCCTCCCATAGCACAACTGGAGTCTCAGTTGCTCCATCAATAAAATGGGGTAAATCATACTGACCTACCTCCCAGATGTGATCTGAAACTTACTTCAGTAATGGCCCCGATCCTGCCAATACTTTCTACAGATGAGTAACTATGCATGCAAGTCTCCCTGGGCCTGTAGTTATTTCCAGGATGTTTGTTAAGTGCTTTGAAATTCTTGGAGGAAGGCACAAGAAATGAGCATATCCTTTAAAAAATATTTTATTATTGTAATCCATATTTAAAATTATTTTATTCTACATGTAGTAGAAACACATTGGAGGCAAAGTCAAAAACAATTAAAATCAGCTGAGTCTCTGACAAATTAAATTGCATTGGTAGTGAGATGGTCTGTGCTGGCTTTTACTATTGCTCGCTGCTTTGCATCTATGCCTGAATATTGTTTAATGGGTTTATTTACTCCTAGTTTAATTTGCAGGGATGTCTCTGCCAACCCAGTTTCCTCCTCCCCTCTCCAAAATAAATTGCTTCCACTGTACACGTGCTGGATTCTTTACACAGCAGTTATATAATAATCATAACAACTCATTATCATGGTGGGGCCAGAGCAAAGTTCAGGCTGATCATGGTGATGAAGCAGGAAACTTGCAGTCTCAGCACATTTTAGAGCCAATAATGAAGAAGCAGTTGAAAGGAGATAGATGTAGAGACCATAGGTAACCACAGGCATTTGCTGATTACAAAATGCACCTTCAAAATTTAGCTCTGGAGTGAATGTCTATTCTAATGGGTACCCCAGAGTCAAATGCTAATCTCAGAACACCCGTGTAAATCCAAAGTAACCCCACACTGATGTAAATCTGAAGTAACTTTATTGTCTTCAGTGTGACTGAGATCCGGATCTTGCCAGCCACGTGTAATGAGTTGCTATGAGAAACTCAACTTTTGTATTTTCAAAATTTGTGTGTTTAAATTCAAACCTTCTCATTTCCACCTACTCCCCCTTCACTCCCTAAACTTCTTGATTCTCCTTACTGTTCCATTTGTCTCCATCTTCAGGTTTGCCTCTGTTTTCATGCTGCCTCTTCCCTTGGAACAATTTCCCAATTCTTGCCCACCAAACACCCTTTCTCTCTTTTAAATCTCTCCTTTAATTCCCTGGGTCAACTTCTCTGCCAGCTAACTCCATTGAACTCAGTAGAGTTACATCAGCAGAGAATCTGGCCCCATGTTTCCAAGGAATCTTTCCTGTCTTGTTCTTCTTGCCAATAAGGTCTCCATCCCCTCTCATATTTCAAGTGCTGTTCCACATCATGTTTATCTTAGAGGCCTAATCCTGCAAGGTCCTGAGCACCTCTTGTGAGGTGCTGAGTACTTTCAACTCCTGTTGATTTCTGTAGGAGTTGGAAGGGCACAGCACCTTGCAGAATCAGGCCTTTAGCATTCAATTCTGACAGCAAAGATGTCAGTGGGACCATTCAGCTGTGTGAAGTTACTTGCATGCATGCAGGATTGGCCTTTAGAACATAAACTCTTCAGGGAAGGGAATATGCCTTGCTCTGAATCTGATCATGCAAAGTGCAGAGGACTAACAATTCCCAGTAGCCTCAGCAGGGGTTTAGGATCAGGCCCTTTTTTACAATGCACTAGGTACATTTACAGCGCTACATAAACACTCACTGTTCTAATACTAAACTACAATTAATATCAATAAAATACAGTGTTTGCAAACCACAGTCATTAAAGTGCCATTTTAAAATGAATTTTTCTGAAATCAACTAATTGTTCTTTGCAGAAAATAGCAAGTCTCACTCGGCAACAATGTCATTGATTTAAAAAAGGGGCACAGCCAAAGTATTTTTAATAGTTTTAATTTAATTTTCCCACCACCACCACCAGTTATTTGTTTCAGGGTGTTTGTGGGAGAAATAGCCAGGGAAATCCCTCCATCCTTTAAACAGCTTGCTGGCTTCAAGCATTCAATAACTTTCCAGCCTACAGAACATATATCTCTCCTCCTCTCTATTTTTCTGAGGTTTGCATTATAGTTTGCTAAATACATGATGACATGCTATTTGTCTCGCTCCACAGCTTCAAGACCTTTGGGTTGCTTCCTCCCTCTCCTCTAGGAACTAAACCAGTGATTTATTTATGGAATAAATAAATCACTGGTTTAGAACTCCTTGGAAGCCTGAATATGAAATGCCTTTTCTTACCCATTTTTCTCCTCCATTACTAGCACATACGCTGCGTTATTTGTAGTAGACTGTCTCAATCTGGGTGTTGGAACTAATTTTTTTTAATGAATGCTCTTTTTTTATTGATGTGAATGGGTTGATCATAAGAAATGTGAATTAGCCAAAGTCCCTATTGACTTAGGTTACATATTTGCTGAACCTATGAAATTCCATGTGTATTAAATGAAGAATTACCTGCATTTTGCAAACATTATAAGAATAAAACTGAATCAATTTTGGCTTTCCCAAGCTCGACTTTCAAACATGGCTTGTGTGCTTCCATGCCTCCTATTGTTTACAGCTAGTTATCCTGCCGTTTCTATCTAGGGAAAATTTCTCCACATTTTATTCAATCTTGATGTCTAAAAAAGTTTGCTGACCCAGAAGCCTCAGATGTTTCTTTATAGACAGTGGCCATTTAAGTCTGACAACGGACAAATTTCTGGGCAATACCACCAGTTGGTGGTAATGTTGCCCCCTTTGGCTGAGCACTGGGCAAATTTTGGGCCACACAAGTCAGTTTCCTGTTTGGAACAGAAATCAGTTCAATTTTTTCTTAGTGTAATTTGTTTATTTACAAAATAAACACCAGTCTTGTTTCTCTGAACAGCAGTCAGGACAAACTGTACGCAGGCAGCTCCTTGTGCAGAAATCCCAAGTAAGAAACCACTGCCCTGTTCCTAGAACCAACTAGCTTAAGCCTCTGCCCCCTCCATTTAATTGGTGCAAAAGCGGAACATAGACGAGTCCATAGTCAAACATGTGTAGCCTGCTTCCTTCCAGAAACTACACTAAGTTCTCTCTCCTAACTGCTTAATACATAGTTCTGTTTGTGCCCTCAGCCCCTATGTATGAAACCTAGGGAAGCACATAAGCTCCACATTTTCCTTCTGACTGAAAGGTCTGACACTGGGTTGAGGCATCAGCCCTTTCCTTTGCATGCAGTTGTTTTGCACTAGAGAGGGCTGAGCTGTTCCTGTCTAGCACTGTGCAGGAACCAGGTTTTTCATGTTGTACGAAATGCCACGTTTTTGAGATTTGTTTTGAAATTTCCTACAATGTGACACGTTTGGAAAATATTTGCTTCAGGTCAGTCGAAACATTTCGTTTCAATTTCAACATTTTTTTACTAATATCAAGCCAAAGAAATTTCAAAACAAAAAGTTGTTTCAAAACAGAAAAAGTGAAATGTTCTATTCTGAAAATCTCAGAGGAAGATTTAAAATTAATCAAAAAGCTTTTTTCAATGTTTTCTCTAAATGAAATGTTGTAAAAATTGACATGTTCCCACGGGAAGTTTTGGTTTCAATGAACCAGTATTTTGTGACAGAGAAGCATCCTGCTGGAAAATTTTTGACCAATTCTGCTCATGCTGTTGGTCACAAAGGAGAGCATTTTAAGCACACCCCTTCACTTTAACAAGTTGGTCTGCGATCACTTTGCATCCAAGAACTTCTCAAAATACGAAACTTACATACGGAATTCCCCCTGTGAAAAGTCCGGATCAGATGCAGAAACAGGAGCAGTGACAGCTCCAGCTCAGTTCAGAAATGTAGCTTGCGTTAGTTTCACATGGATTGAAGAAAGCTCCCAGTGAAGTGCCCCTGGACGCTATGGCCTGGTTGTTCAGTAGTGATGTGCTGCTGCTTTGCAGCCCCCTCTTGAAATGTGCACGACGCAGGTGGAACAGTAGAGTGGCTGCCCTGAGACATGACCCAGTTCTCCACCCACACTGATTTTACACCAGTGAACCCAACTAACTTCAGTGGAGTTATTCCTGATTCACACCAGCGTGAGAGGAAAATCAGACTCTCTGGACATTTGTCTGGAAGGGCTATAAAGAAGAGCAGTGTATAGAATTAGGATGAAGGTAAATTTTACCTTGATTTTTGTTCTCCTGGTTTCAAGGGGGGCAGAGTTCCTTTGTACCCTAGAGTGGAAGAAACACCACTTAACAAGAGGAGGCACAAGAATGAAAAAATCAGTCTGGAACAAGCCAGCTGAGGCACTTGAAAGAACAAAACAGTGAGTTGCAAGAAACCACAGACCAAAACTGGGGCAACAAAACATTGAGGGGGGAAGAAAAATTCCTAAACATTGAACAAAAGGGCTTAACAATTTGTGAGTAAATGCAATGCCAGCCAGAGACACAGTCATGCGTTTAGGCTTCCAAAAAGACAATTGAAAGGGGCCTGACCGTTCACTTCTGTGCATCCAAAATTAGCACTAACTCCAATGGGAGTTTTGAGTATGCCTGAAATGCAAGATGGGACTACATGAGCGTTCACTGAGCTACTGAAGGCAGGAATCTCAATACAGCCAAGCTATTCCCTATGCTGAAGTTAGATGACCATAGTCCCGGGGATGTGAAATCACTGTTCCCTTTCCCTCCCTTCCTGTCTGTGGACCAGATTCTGATCTCATTCACACTGGTGTCAGTCCATAGTCACTCTATTGACGTCAGTCAGTTACCCTGGATTTCCACTACCATACATGATCTGAGAACCTGGCCTTGTGTAGGTAGCTGCCTTTATTTTATTTGTGCGTGTGTTCATTTGTTTTCATTCGCACCTCCTCCTTTTAGCTCTTCTATTAGTGTAAACTGGCAGATTTTCAGGAGCAAAGCTGTTATTATGTAATGTTACACCGAAAGGTATATGAATGAATTCAAAGGAATGTGAGACTCAAGCCAGTTTTGAATCACTGCTCCCTCTGAATTCATTCAAATGCCTTGGACATGCCATTGCAGGCTGTTTCTTTGCCCTGTAGTTTCCTGCTGCTTTCGGGATTTCCTGGAATCCAGCAATAATGCCATAGGATGACGTCTTTCAGATTTTGGCTCTTGCCTTTTGTAGAATCAGGCTGTCAGAGGTATTGATCAAGTGCAACATGTGCTGTACCTGCCTCCTGAGAGAGCTGCCATGCTCAGCAACCACCAGACTTCACCCCGAATTAAGAGAGTTGGATTTCTCTAATAATACAGTTAGTTACAAAAGGAAGCATCTCTGCATCCCACTGAGAGAGGTGAAAAATGAAAAAATCTCCAGGGAAATCGCAGGTGACTCAGTAGGCCACACTCTTCCATCTAAATAAGGGTCCTATCAGCTCGCCTGGTCGTTGCAGCTAGGTAAAGCCTGCTGTGAGCCATCGGGTGGTACTGCCAAACAGTCCAGCTTCACCCCTGAGGTGGCTTCATTTGAGTTAGGTAAGCTGCAGTAGGCTATACCTCTCTAGTGCCCCCTTGTGGAGAGGGCAGGCAGTGCTCCTGTCTCAGAGTCCTGGGCACAGCCCTCCAGCTGGGCTATTCAGGGCATCTGCACCCATACAGGGTGGAGTTAAAGTAGCCCACACCAGAAGTCAGGATGCTTCTGCCGCCCACAAAAAGTAATTGTGGGCCTTCGGGAAGCCAAAAAAGAGAGAAAAGTACCGGCCCTTCTCCTTTCTGAGAGGGCCTGGGCAACCAAGGCTCTCAGGTTTTTCTCCAGCCAGCACCCCCCAGCTGTGTGGTCGCAATGCCACTGAAATTTGATCTGGCCACCCCTCCCTACTGACAGGGGGGCAGCAGGGCCAAATTTCAGTGAGTGATGTTGCGACCCGGTGCACAGGGTCACTAAGCCACTGAAATTTGACCTGACCACCTCTCTGTCTGGATGGAAGGATGACCAGGCCAAATGGCGTCACAACCTGCTTCCCAGGGAGTCTGTTCCTACACAGCGGAGCACAGGGAAGTCCACTGAGAAGCAGACTCCTGGCAGCATTGTCTCATGCATTGTGTGGGTAAGAGAGAGGGGAGACTCCTGGGGTGAGGGAGACCCAGGGTCCCTGTGGGAGGAGGGGAGATGAGCAGGGACCAGATTGGGGTCCCTGCTGGAGGGAGTGGGGACCAGAATTTTCTCCCCTGAAATATCTGAAATGGCATCACTACAGGGAACGCTGAGTTGCAATCCTGCCACTCTGCACTGGGCAGGGATCCTCCTTTTTCAGGACCTGCCCCTCTCTAGGCTTGACAAACCTCACAGGTGCACAGAACTGAGGCTGACTGTACCCAGATGAGCTCTTTAATGCCTTCCTGACTGATGTGTGGGATCTGCTCTGCCACATAAAGACAAGGGCTGCAGGATCCTTCTGCGGGAAAGCTGTGATGTAACTGTCATTGGCGCTATGGGCCACATCCCAAAGCCTTCATTACATGTTTACTCTGGGTGGAATTCACTCCTGTGCATAGAGAACACAAATCCCCAACACCACTTACATCCTCACTGGAGGGTTTAAGTGGTGCCTAGCACTGGTTGAGGCCCTCAGCATAGCAGCGAACTTGACCTCCAGTCCATACTCAGGCAAGTCTCCCACTGATTTCAATAGGAGCAGGACTGGGCCTCTTAAAAAGGGAATTTAATCAAAAAATCCAAGGCAAAACGGACAATGAATAGCACATCTATTTTGACATGGCAGCTGATAATAAAATAGCAAGGTGTGTACATTCAATTAAAATTCCTTTGTAAACAGGTTTAAGTATTACATTTCCAGTGGGTTATTTGTACTAACAGCAAAGGAAAAAGGGCATTACAAGATATGAGGAAATCCTGACAAAAAGGGGTTTTTAGGACTTTGACAACCATGTTTCAGACCGAGATATTGTAGACTCTGGGGTGAAATGACCATTGTTAGCAACTGCTGATTACATTTTACAATTGTTGACAGCAAATCTCAACTTTACCTAATCGGCGTTGGATAATGCTACAAAATGGGTTGCCAGACTGCACCAATGCTAGGGCAATGCTAGGAGATTTCCCAGAAGAGTCTAACGTAGAGACAGCCATAGTCAGAATGTGCTTCTAGTGGTCTTGGTTATAGTGACAGCCTTGAAACACTTCAGTACATTTCAATGGATTTTCACTCCTTTTAATAAAGCTGCCTTCTGTTTCCAATGACGTCTCCCTCTGCTATAAATGGATTCCACTCCCCTCACTCTTTTAATTCAACAATTGTGACTAGGCAAGCGTGCTGCATTTCCAAGGGAGCCTTTGGCAGAGCAGTAGAGGAGAAAGAAGTTACCACTACCTCATGTGGTGATGAAGGAAAAGAAATTCCTAGCGCATAGTCTTGCTGCAGCTGCTCCGGGAAAGATGCAATGTGAAAAGGAACCAGCCTTGCCACAGCTGCTCCCCAATAGGAGAGGAGAAAATAGCAGTGAAGAAGCTCTACCAACAGCTTTCACGGGCCTCTGAGGGTTTATCTAGATTAGAGTTACCAGGGTTTGTCAGCCTTAGAAGTTTGTAACAGGAGTGAATTCATTGCCAATGAACTCAAGATAGTACCATGTATGTAAAGGCAGGTGTTGGTGATCCCAAAATATTTGAGGTTTATGTTAGGGCTTGGAGGCCTTGCCACACAGTTGCTAGAGTGAAAAGGAGGGGACTTTTTCCTGTTAGGTCCTCTCCTGTTACAATGAAACTCTGTAGGGGTATATTTCACCCTGTGCAGAAGGCCTGAACAAAGTCTATGGACCATTCAGCTCCTATCTTGAACACTTAAGTGGGGTCGCACTTGGTCCATAGACCTCGTTTTAGCCCTCCACACAGGAATATATTTCACCCTTATGTTTCCCCACCCTCGCTGTAATAGGAGACCCTACGTTAGGGTTGTAAACTTTTTTTTTTTAGTTTACAGTTCCGCAGCTGCTTGGCTGTATCCTTTTGACAGCCGCTTTCACCATGCATGAAGGGGACAATTATTTCAGCAGGATGCAACATACCTGCAGTATTCACTTCTCATACAAACTTACAGGACTCTGCCAATGAATTTCATCCACCTTTGTCACTGTAAGCTACTGTTGTGGGGTTTATCTTCCCCACAGTAGCATGTAGGTCACCAGACAGCCTTAGGGACCCACCAGCTGATAGTCAAGACTTAATTTTGAATCTGTTTGTGCATCAAGCTTTCTGGAGGCAATAAAAGCAAAGGCTGACTTCTTTTAGCATAGTTGTAATTAAATGTCTTTCCCAGGACAATATTGTTGCCAGTATCGGTTTTTAAAGAAACAAATATAAAAAGGGTTCAACAAGGTCCCACTTGCCTTTTTCTGTTGTTGTTGAGTGGCTCAGTCAAAATTTAAGGAGCCCGTATTCCTCCATTAAAAGGTCATTTATATTTTCAGTTGAAATATCTCTTTTTCTCTGTGTCTACCACTTAACCTTGCAGATTAACCATCATTAATGTCAGTGCCCATGAGCATGTAGGGGTTATTGCTTTGCGCTCAACGGGTTGCTGAATTTGCTTGCATTGCAGCCATTCCACATGCAAGCCCAGAAAGTCACTCAATGCTCTAGACAATGATTTGGAATAAAATACATACAGGACAAACAAAATGTATATTAAAGCTAATACAAGACAATGTACATTTAGAGCAGGGCAATAGAAAAGTGACTGGCTGAAGGACAAACATCTCAGAAAGGGCTAGAAGACTCCGTACAGGATGTAAAAATAGACATGTAAGGAGATGGTTTTGTCACTGATTGAATATGGAGATGAAGATAATAAAAATAAATAATGAGCATTTCCCAAGTTCCTTCCTTCTGAAATCTCAAAGAATTTAGCAGAAGTTAATACAGTCCCACAGTCCCCCTCTGATGGAGGTAGGTATTACCTTCCCATTTTACAGGCTCATCTGTCTTAATGCATCCATTTTCAACAGTGGTCTCTAATTTTGGGTGTCCCAGTTTTTGCGTGACCAACCTGAGACATTCAGGATCTGATATGCAGAGGTGCTGAGTGCAGCTTCTGGCAGCCACCCAGAAAATGGAGGCAACTGAAATTAAAGCCCACTTTTCAAATATACGCTGCTTGCTGAAATAGTGTCTTGTTATGTGCTTTCTGAATCATTTGATCATCATGCTACCTTGGAATCCTTTCTGACACTAAATTGCATGACGTGCCAGTTGGACAATACAGAAAAAAAACAAACATTTTCCCAAATGATTTTGTCTGTGGCTCATTTCGTTGCAGAAGCTACAAGGACCTTTTTCAGGTCTCGCTCTACTTCTCTCCCATGCCCTGTGGCTCCTGGTCCTCTCTGCTTTTGCTCAGTTTCCGTCCTGTTCTCTGAGCCTGGTTTGCATGTCCCAAGACCTCCTTTGCTGCCTTTGTGGCTTCCCTGTTTTTCACAGTGTGTCTCACTTTGGAAAAACCCACCATCTGCCTTAAACAGAGTGGGTATAGAAGGTTCAGTGACTCATCATTCAGTCATATGCACACTGTTTTTTCCAAATATGCTTATTTGGCTTGAACTGAACCTTACAGCTAAAGGAGCTTAGAGATCTCTGCTTGGATCTTGGAATACCTATGCTCTTGTAGTACTGCAAGATCATATCCCAGAAGGGTTCACCCTAGCCTTTATCCTCCTGAAATAATTAACTAAAATGAGCAGCATGCAGTCCTGTGTGTGTGGATCATTATAATAAGATTTAACCCCCCTAAATCCTACCCACTTTATGTAGAGCACCTTTTGTTTAGGAAGAGGTGTCCTGGCCAAATAATTCCTCTGTTCCAGTGTTGGCTGGCTGGCTGCAGCCCTCCACCCCAGAAGTGGCTGCATTTCAATGAGGCTGTATGTACACAATATGTGCAATTCTTTAGGATGAAAGTTACTAAATACCAAATATATGTTAATATAAAGTTCTATGGTATCTTTTGGTTTGATGCATACTGCAGCCACTTGCTACTCATATTTTTTTAAGATAGCTCAGGCCATCTTTGGAGTGCAAGCTTTCTCTAACTGTAGCAAGAATTTTGTTGATGAAAGTTGCATGCAAGTGTAGGAATGTTCCCAGTTAGCTGCAATACAGCAGGTGCCAGCCATAACATTTGCATGAAAAACAGAAAGGTGATGAGGAAATCAAATCTAAAGCCAAAATAGAGTGAGTCACTTGGTGAAACTGTAATAACTCTGCTGTTATTTGCTGTACCCTGAAACCAGGGCAATAGGAGAGATCTGTAATAATAGTTCGGGTGCAAGCAGCCAGAATAACAAGAACTCGCCCAGTCTCTCACGCAGCAGAAGAGCTGACCAAGTCAACTAGCTCTCTGCTGTTTGCCTCAGTCATCGGGGCTTTAGCAGCACTATTTGATTAATATAAACATTGTAACACGTGACCGAAATCTGCAACTGAAATGTCTATAATTTTATGTGAGACAAGGTGGGTGACTTCCCTTGGTGAAAGAGACAAGCTTTTGAGCTCCACAGAGCTCTTCTGCAGGTCTAGGAAAGATGTTTTTATGTGACTATTATTATATTTTGGAATTTGACCTTCAGGTTGAGGAATTCCTCAGACAAAGCTAGCATGATTTATCTGCAAAGCAGGTGTGGTTCAGAAAAACAGCATTTAATACCTCTCATTATGCTCTGGGTTCACCTGATAAAAGATTTTGAGCACCATATCATGAAGTGATTATTTATGCTATGCTCTTCGGTTTCACCTTTCTTGATGATAAAGTTATGATCTTGTTAGTAAAAAATTAATACACCTCAAAGGATGATGAAAAACGCCTGTATTGAACCATGTTGGATTTAAATTTTTACTGCACTTGCAGTTTTTATACAGGATTTACTGTTTGTGGTGGTTATTTTTCCTGATTCACAGATTAAAACAATCTTGAACTTTTGTTGTGCATTGAACTGGCAGGTTCCTGCAGGGAATCTGGTATTTGACTTTTAAATGGAAAATGAAACAACCACTGAATAACCCTATTTTGTTTAAAGAAAAGGAGTACTTGTGGCACCTTAGAGACTAACCAATTTATTTGAGCATGAGCTTTCGTGAGCTACAGCTCATAGCTCACGAAAGCTCATGCTCAAATAAATTGGTTAGTCTCTAAGGTGCCACAAGTACTCCTTTTCTTTTTGCGAATACAGACTAACACGGCTGTTACTCTGAAACCTATTTTGTTTGTATATTTCTCAAGATTAGAGGTTGTCAGGCTGGCCACTCTATAACATTATAGTCATGTATTTCAAAGCCAGTTGCATTAGATTTCATCCTTCACTATTTAACGTCTGATTCTGCAGCCTTTACTCACAATAAGTAAAGTACTTAGGCAAATAGCCCCACACCAGGACTGTTGTGCTAATTTTGGGCTTTGGGTGGGTCTCCAGAAGCTGGATGTTACTGGATGGATAACAACAAAAGTTCTAGAATACTTTGATCCGAACAAAGTCTAAAACAATGCTACATTGCCAGGGGAGGCGCCGTACTTCAGAGTTGAAGATTATTTACTAAGAAGGTGCCAGGTCATTATATGATATAAGTAGGATTCTTGATTTTAGTTTAAAACTAGTCTGGGAAGTATTAGAGTTTTATCAGTACATGTTGATTTCACCATATGCACACAAACTGGTGAACAAATATTTCCAGTAATAATAATCAAAATGCACAGACAGGCAAAGTAGGAAAAATGCTGCTTAAGAACTTATCAAAGTTTGATTTAAGGATAGTTACTTTGTATATTTTGACCTGTGATGATGACAATTTGTGTTTTAATGGTTATAAAGCTTTAACTTTTTGAATCTCAATGTCTACTATCATTAAATAGTTATTGGCTGTCCCACTTCCTCCATTATTTCCTGCCACTGTGAAAATTTAAACAGATGAAAATAGAAAAAAGCTTGAAAATAAACATTGATATTATCCGTCAAAATTAGAAAAAAACAATTGAATTCTGCCAAGCCTAGTTAAAAGAAATAAAACACACACACAGCCTGAAAGCAAACATATCAAAATGAAGTTGGTAATGGAAATAATACAGTGAAAATCCCCCCAAGTGCACTGTTTGCAATTTTGAAAATGTTTTGCATAGTGGCCAGATGGACCCTAGAAAGCAAGCTGATACTCTGACAACTATGGAAACTGCTTGAGTTTGTAAGGACTTTTCAATATAAGTAAAGCATGCAGAGCCAGGATCATAATTACAGGTTTCAGAGTAACAGCCGTGTTAGTCTGTATTCGCAAAAAGAAAAGGAGTACTTGTGGCACCTTAGAGACTAACCAATTTATTTGAGCATAAGCTTTCGTGAGCTACAGCTCACTTCATCGGATGCATACTGTGGAAAGTGTAGAAGATCTTTTTATACACACAAAGCATGAAATTACAGTTCCTTAGAGTGTAAACAGCAGGCTCATGGAAAATGGAAAACAGGGTTACTTATAAGTCTGACAGAAATTAGTGGCTAAGTATGTCCAAGAAACACAAGAGATTGTAAAACAAGTGTTGAACCATATGTATTCTCAAAAGAGAAGCAAAAACTCTCTCTCTCTCTCTCTCTCTCACACACACAAACACACACACTTTCTTGGACAAAAGGGCTCACTTATTCATATCTGCACGTATTACTATATGAAGTTTCACTAGTAGCCTCTCACTGATGCCAAGTTTATTATTCAGAAAGCAGCCTCTTATTATCTGTTCAAGACCTTTGGCCAATTTCCAGGGCTTGCCTTAGCAACACAGCCCACAGAACTGCGTTTAAATATGGCTCCAATACAGTTGCTCCATAAACAGGTTGTAACGCAGTTGAGCTGCCCTGTGTGGACATAATACAAATTTAAGATAAAAAACATAGTGGAGGCTCAGCTTTGCTGCTGTATTTGGTCTATGTTTAAATATAATTTTTCCATGTGTGCTTTTTCTGTCCTGGAGGAGTCCAGCTTTGGATTACGTTACTCAGAAAAGTGTTCTCTCTCTCTCTCTCTCTCTGTCACTGCCGCCTCCACAAACATCTTTTGATGTGGCTTCCATCTTTACTTTCCAAACAGCAGGTGAGAATAGCCACACACCCTGCCAATCTGGCTCCCGCTCTGTGCTTCCACGCCAAGGACCAGCACATCTTGAGGATTCCAGTGGTGCAGTGAAGTCTAGAAGTTGACAGCTACCAAAAGATGCCTTGAATGTGCCTGTGTAAGAACCCCCTGTTCAGCGTGTGTTACGTGATCCGCTCTGTGTTCGGTGCACAAAGGATGTGAATAGAGGCCAGAGGACTTAAAACCAGATTTTCAAAGGAGCTCAGGGCCAAGTTTTTAAGTGACCAGCCCCCACAACTTCAGTCAGATTTTCAAGTGTTCAGCATCCAACGTGCACCCAGCATGCTGAGAACTTTTAGCAACATGGGGCACTTATTTGGGTGCCTAAATGGGAGCTGAGCCTTTTGAAAAATCTGTATTTTAGTGCTTTAGCTCTGGATGTCATATGCTGTGGTGGTGAGGGTGGTGTAAAAATCTATATTGACTAGAAAAGAATAGGTCCTTGGTTCAATCCCTGGTAAAAACCAAGATACACATCCTGGAGTTACCTTGGAGATGCGAGGCCAAGTGCAGTCCTGGTATAACTTCACTGGCTTTGGTGGAGTTCCACAAGGGCTGAACAGGGTGCACTGTGTAAAAATCTCTGCACTGGGAGAGCAGAGAAGAAATTGTTGTTGTAAATGCAAGCTCTACAGAAGCAGAAACACCCAACTTGCTTGAGGCATAGAGAGGGAGTGCACTAGATCTGGTTCTTATGCAACCGTACTCTTTACAATACCCTAGAATGTTCCTGTACAAACAGGTGTATCTGTGCTTAATGGTTCCCATCAGTCACAGAAAGAAGGCCTGTGTATTCAGGAGAGAGGACCTCCCCCTTGTAAAATGGTGCCCTCCAAAAACATCAAGCGCTTTCTGCTATTAAATCCTTTAATGCATACATTGCTCTCCGGTGCTGAACTGCAGAACTAGATTCCGAGAAGACAAGACAAGCTGTCAGAAGCTCTGCACATCAAAGCCACGGCGCTGCTGCTGCGGCTTTTTTCTTTGCAGCATTACAACACGGTGGATTAGGCTCTGATCTCTGCAGCAGAATCCTTCCAAGCTGAAGCTCTGTGGCCTTAGTGCTGCACAAAATACTATACCATTGGGCTTTCCGTCTGACAAGGCTTATTTTGCCCTTGGATGCTCATGAGTAAGTCCCAGTGTAGTCAACAGAATCAAGACCCAAGGGCAGAGTTTGACCCATTGTGCTTAGCAGGGAGACTGAGGTTTAGATGAAAGGGTGGGATCCCTTTCGCAGAATGACTGAGACGCAGCGCATGTGGGAGCACTAGCCCCTCCTGGAGAGTTGGGGCAGGGATATAGTGTTTAGCACTGTTGGTGGTGCTAGGACTACCCAAGCCAGTGGGCCAAATTCATCTGTGCACCAGTGCAGGGACAGAGGAGAGGTGGCTTATATCTCCCCCACTTAGGGACTGCTGCAGGCTGGATTGGCTCTCAGCACAGGCTGCCTTCATTTGTACCTAATTCACCCTTCCTTCTTGGGCCCAGTCAGCCCCCAGTCTTCTCTGCAGAGGGAATGCTAACCTGGTGCAAAGAGGCCACAGTGAAGTAGTAAATTCCCTTGATTGTGTTCAGGGTGCTCGAATGTCATATGGTTGTCCCCTACACAGGTGTGCAAGTTGGGAAGGGCCCTCTTGCTGCTCCCTTCCTCCCCCTGCCTGTAATTTAGGCAGCTGGAATGATTCTTTCATTGTAACCATGAGTAACAGGCATCTATCTTCATTTGCTAAAAGTTCCCGCAGTCAGACAGCTGCACTTCTCACACCATGTCATGATGCAGCAGTTTCTTTCATTTGGGGAAAGCACAGAGGTTCGTAGCAACGTGTGACTTGGAGACCCAGCTGCTTAACTCTGGCTGAAATATGGAGCTCTGCATAATGTACAGTTACCAGGACTGCAGCCAAGTGCAGGCAGCTCATACGTGGATGTTGGTAACACAAGGCTTTCCGACGCTGAGAAGTGCCACCCTGGGGCTTCTCTCTTCATGTCTTCTTCGTGATTTCAGAGGTCACTTGATCAGCTTCCCATCCAAAAGAGGGTTTTTTTATCCGCCAAAGGTGCAAGCTCCCTGGGAGAACAGAATGTTCAATTGACTCTTCTGCCTCTTGCAGCATTGTCAATACTAATGGTTCTATAGTTAGAATTTAGCTGACAATGGTGCTAATAGCAGGAGAGATGGAATAACGGGGGGTTTGTAGCTGGTATGTACAGAAAGATACACGACGGCCCAGTGCAAGCGCGTTATCTGATCAAAGGGAAACAAGAGGAATTTGGGCAGTGCAATGGAATAAACTCTAAAGGAGTGTTTCTAGAAGCATCACAAGTAGACCTTGTAAATTATAAAACGCCATACTTCAGGGATGTTATATAATGTCTCTTTACAGTACTTGGTAGCTAAATATAAAAGAGAAAGTGATTGTGCGCTAATATAAAATGATGCTACAGGATTGCTTTGCTTGGGAGGGTGTATGAGAGCGAGGGACTTGGCTTCAGCACCACTGGATTCTATTTCCATCTCTCCCACTAATTTGCTGTGTGACTTTGGGAAACTCATTTAATCTCTCCCTCTGCCTCAGTTTTTGCCTCTCTTTAAAATGGGGACAATAATATTTCATTCTCCTACAGCTGTGTTGTAAAGGTTAATGAATATTTGCAAAGTAACCTTAGATTCTCTAGAAGTGCCAGATAGTATACTATTATCCTGATCTATACTTCACTGTATAGTATCAGTGAGCCAGATTCTCCTCTCACACTGGAGCAATCCCACTGTGGTAGATCAGGTTGTATCAGTGTAATCCAGAGGAAAATTTTGCCCAGTACCTCTGAGAAAAATCTTTAGAGAAAAAAAGCCGAGACCAGTGTCATCATGTTCTTTATGTCTCATTTTCTACAAATCAAGACATGGTGAAAATTGAGTCCTTGATTAGCTCCAACTAAAATGAACAGTGCTAGTTCCGAGTAACTGACAAATCAGCTCATTGCAAAATATGCAGTAGCCCAGCAGAGATTTTTGCTCATTCCTTTGCTTTCCCCTCTGGAAATATTCACACCTATAACAAACCTGATGAATTGAGACTTTGGAACTTTGGCTGTTTACAGGAGCAGCAGGAACTGCTTTCAGGTTTTTAGCTAAACATCTCAGAACATAATGCCAATAAGTTGCTATTTGGCAAGTGTGATGCTATGAAAACACAAGGTGCATTGAAACAAGTGAAGCATAAACCTAGAGCGACATTGTATGTTAAAAAAAAGGAGTACTTGTGGCACCTTAGAGACTAACACATTTAAATCTCTAAGGTGCCACAAGTACTCCTTTTCTTTTTGCGGATACAGACTAATGCGGCTGCTACTCAGACACCTGCTGAATGCTAGAGAATGGTTTGTACAGAGCCAATTCGCACTTCCTTGGTCTCCTTCCTTGAACTGTATTTCTGTACACAATGACCTACACAAAGCCAAACGGGTTAATCAAAGTGAGTTCTGATCCCAACAGTATTCCATTCCATATATATCCCCTGTTCTGTTTTCCATGTAAAGGGATGAGACTGAGATTCAATCTTCTTTGTTCCAGTGGTGTATTATGATTCTTCATTATTAATATTGTCATGACCCTAGGAACCCCAGCCATGGACGCGGACCCATTGTGGTAGGCGCTGTACAAACACAGAACAAAGACACATCCCTGCCCCAAAATCTGGAGTAACTCCACTGTGGTCAATGGAGTCAGCTACAAATCCTGATCCCAATTAATTTAATGGAAAAATCCTATTAGCTTAATTTAAACCAGGATATTTGCTCTTACTCCAGACTTACGGTAGTTTGAGTGAGATCAGATTCTGACCCAGAGTTTGTAAAACAAGTTATTGGATACTAAGGATTTAGTTAGAAAAGAGCTAAAATAAACCATCCTCACTTGCACTCTTTTCCTGACCAATTTCCAACTGGCATTTGAGTTACAGCCCTGTTTACATCCTCCCTGAAAATGGTCCAAAGACCTCCGTGGAGCTGCAGCTGCTTGAATCAGGTGTGCACCTGCCTGTTTGTGTCTATGAGAGAGCAGCCCCAAATGTAATAAATGTAAGGCATAAAACAGTCTGGATATAGACTGAGGGCCTGATCCAAAGCCTATTTATTGAAGTCAATGGAAAGACTGGCATTGATATCAGTGGGGTTTGGATCAGGCCCAAGTTAAGTCAAAATGTTTGTGACCATGTGATGACAGTAGTGGTTTCTCAGAAGACACAAATATGAGTCGACTGTTTCCCCACACAGATCAAGGGCGATGTGGTTTCTTTTCTGATGCACAGCGGCAGCTGTAAACATACAGTCAGTTCAAAACGGAGTTTAAATGTGCTCTCTTCGATTGAGGAAGGCTCGCCAGGAAAGCTCTAGTACTTCAGTTAATACACGTGGGCCAGTTCCGACTTCTGCTTGATTGAATTGCCAGCAGTGTCACTCAGAGCTGATCCATGACAACCACCCTATAGTTGCGGTGCCAGCCTAATTAAGATGTAACAGAAAAAGAGAGAGAGAATAGCAGATAATTGATACAGCTTTCCAAACAGCAAAGGCATCCGGTTCACTCCTATTGCACAGAGATTTTTCGCTTGCAGAAATCACTCTTCTCCTGCAGCTGTAGCTGCTTAGGTTATGATCTTGTCAGAGTCCCAAAAACTAAACAGGGCTGGGAGACCAGGCTTTGGGTGCTGCAAACACTGGTGATGAAGTAGGAGACCTTCTGTCCTCTGAATCAGTAGTGAATCAACACTGCTGGCTCCACTCTGTTTCTGGAGATGCCAACTTTCTGACGGGGATATGGCAGACATGACTACTTAGGATCAATAAAGGCCTGATGGCACTTTTCTCAAGAGTAGAAGTGTTAACCCCTGTGTCCTTTTGGCCACCAGTCCCATTTGGGTAATTACTTCCAGACTACCGAAAGTTCCAGCTGGATACAGCACTGGTCACTTCCCATTCTAAAGAATTGCATACTGTTGCTGAGCACTAGCAGCTGCTGCGTTCCACCCCAGAAGCGGCTACGTTTCAATTGTAAGTGGATAAATAAATACCTAGTGAGGACCAATGGAGTTGTGTGGAGTTACACCAACTGAGGATCTGGGCTGTAATGTAAAAAATCTATGGCCACATAGGACTTCATAGTTGTCATTATGACACACACCAAGGCCCCTGAGAACTCCACAAAGCTCAGTGGTATCTCAGCTTCTCTTCCACAAAAGCACCCTTGAGTTAAAGGAGAATCTCCTTAGCTGTGAGCCATATAGGGCCTAAGACACAGATTAGCAGTTCTGCTTTTGTCCAGCAGGCTGCAGCAGTATACCTACACACCAGCTAGTTAATTCTGTACTGAAGTTCTCTGAAGTCCTGTTGGATGAAAGGTGGTTATGTCAATGTGAATCTTTGCTGTTTTTCTGCAGTCAGCTAGGAAATATGGCCCTGTCATCCAGAAAGTCATGATTTAGTCTAAATTTCCTTTCAGTACAAGCATCAAGTAATTTCTTCAAACTTCTGTATGTGCCATATGGAGTTGCATACACGTGACAAATATTGTTGAGGGCTAAATAATTCCAAACAAGTCAAATGCCATACCACCTTGTGTTCTTCTGGGCATGTCACCATGAGTATTGCTCCTCTGTTTTGTTTAATTTTTTTATAATGGCGTATACTGCAGAGTTTGTTTCAAAGGAACAGACCACAGCCATGGGATAATTGTCACCTGCTATGTCCAAAGTGCTAAGGCCATGGCTGTTTGTTTTCAGATACAGAGATGGCGATACCATACCAATGATCCGCCCCCGGATGTCATTTCTGTAATGCAAAATGACAGGTGTGCATTTAATCATTTTAACCTATAGAGAAATAAACCAGGAGAGAGTCAATTACAAGGTTAGTGGCGTGCATACTTTTGGTGTGTGGTGAGGCACAGGGCTTTCAGCCTCTTTCCTACGGCCATTCAAAAATGGCCCTGTTCAGCCTTCCTTTGCAACTGTGGATTTGCCAGCCAGCTGCTGCCCCTTGAGCAGGAAGAAGAGCAGGGAGCTCACAGGGGTGGTGCTCCCCTTTCTGTGCCGCTGGCCCTGCGGATCCATCACACAAAGATAGAGGAGACAAGTCAACCCTAAATCTAGGATAATGAACCACTCCCAGTTCAATTTTTACTCTGGTAAGTGGATTCAAAGTGTCTGGAGGTCCCCAAACTGCTGCTGAAAGGGTCTTGTAGGAGGGTTGTTGTCATGGCCACAAGAACAAAGGGTTGTTATTCCTTTTGGCTGAGATTTTCAAAGCCACCTAGGGGATTTAGATGCACAACTTCCATCACTGGGAACTGTGTCAAAATCCCCAGGGCACTTAAAAAATCTCAACCTCAGCCTTTATGAATTAATGAAATTCTGGCAGACCCTTCACTTCTCAGAGATGGCTGAAATCCTCGCCCCACTCCAGGGCACTTTTTGCCTTCATTCTCCAAACCAGTCCTCCCGGTGGTTTGCCTCCCCATCCATTCACCCCTAACTGCTGCCTTTTTTAGTTTGGTCTGTTTGTGCAGCCCTGTGGATGGCAGCTTTCCTGACGACCAGATAAATTAGATCCAGAGCCCCCCTAGGTTGTGTGTGTTATTTTTTTAAACCATCTGATGAGCTAGGCCTGATCCTCCTTTTGTGAATCTAGTCCAAGTTGCTGAAAGAAATGTTTTCTGATAAGGATGAACGTTTGCATTAAGTTGCTTGGCAACTGCTATAGTTCTGATGCCTATTGAACTTGTCTACGTGGCCAATAGAAAGTACGGTGAAGTACCTTTCCATACCACCCTGCCAGCGATCCAAAACCTGTTCTGTATGTTTTGTACAGGAGGCCCTAAACTGAAGGTAAAATAGAAGACCGTTAATGATATTTAATACATGTAATTGATGAGGAAAAGGATGGTCTTGTGGTTTCTTCACTGCCCTGGGACTCTGGAGATTGAGCCTCTGTTGCTGACTCTGCTACAGACTTCCTGTGTGACCTTGGTCAAGTCACTTAACTGATTTACCCATGCACATGAAGCCAATCAGTGGCAAAAACAGGATTAGAATTCAGGACTTTGTTTCCCAGCCCTGTGTTATTCCTTCAGCTCATGCAGCCTCCCTTTGAGCTAGTCACCAGAAACATGCATACTAACATGTCAAACAAAACATACAATAATCCTGATTACAATCCCACTTTCACTGGAGTTATACTTGTGTCTCTATGGAGTGCTTACTGATTTACACTGATACAAATTAGATCAGAATTGGGTTCAAGCTGTCCAGAGAAATATGCATCTCAAACCCTTGGAATTTTTTAAAGCTTTTATTTAATGAAATTATTGAGTAACACCAGACAATTGCCAACAAACAGCAACCGCACACTTGAAATTCTTGCAGCTGAAAGGAGAAGGCAAAACCCAAAGGATTATGGGAGAAGAGGTGACCAATAATTGTGATCTTGCAAAAGCTCAGTGGCTGAGCATGTGGTGACAAACAGCAAATCCAGCCAGCAAGCGTAAACAGCAAATGGACCAGAATGTTCTGAACAATCTGTTCCTTGTATCAGGGAGGAATAACATGTTAAAAGGAAGCTGAGAAAACTCCTGTTCTTTGGAATGAAAAACTGAAATGTCTGTTCAGAAAAATGGAAGCGGGAGTAAAATTCCAAAGTGAAGATGGTCCAATTATTTGATGACTCAAAAAAATGCATGAGTTGTTCACTTCAATAGAGTCACTTATCTCTAAGTTCCCTGATGGCTTTGTTGTGTTCTTTGCTCTTTACACAATAAATGTAATACGAAGGAACCACACAGGCACAGTGGGGTCCAAATGATTGTGTGTATTAACTGTATACAACATGCATGGCCTAGCTACATATTGTTTCCTCTTTGTACCAAGTGGTTAGCTGGGACTTTACAGGGTTGTTTCTGTTGGGAGGAGAAATTGAGGCGACGAGTCAACGGAATTCTCGGTCTAATCTTGTTTATTTAAAAAAATGTGTACCCAAAGTCCTGTTTCCCTGAACACAGTAGAAGCAAACAGGCAGTTTCCTTGCTCAGAAATCCCCAAGTCTGCCATTCTAGTGAGCTCTGTGCTCAAGGAGCTCTTTTACCACTGCTTCTCTGGCTTTCTGCTGCAACATACACAAGCAGCAACCAATCTCCTAGCCCCTGCATTTTCGCCTGGGGAAAGCACTGTTAATCTTACCCGGGTTAACTCTGCTCAGGCCTGGCCATGCAGTATAGTGCCTCATGGGGAAGTCTCCATTGTCTATGGTTGTTTCACTCCTGTTAAGCCTGAAGGAGAGTGCTTGGCAAGGTGGGCACCAACAAGTCTTGGCCACTATATTTGTACTGTTTTCAATGTTGTAAGTTAGAACAATTCGGTAAACATAATCTGGGCCTGGTTCTGATTGCACAGCAATATAAAACAGGAGAAACTCCATTTATATCAATGGAACCACACATGCAAAAGTTAAACCAATGTGGGGTTAGAATTTGGCTCATGGTGTTCAGATAACTTTTTGGGGGATGGGGGGCTTAAACACCCTTGGTCAAATTCAGTGTTGGCAGAAATGGGCACAACTCCATTGACTTCAATGGAGTTAAGCCTACGTACACAGCAATGAATTTGGCCCTCTGACTGTTAAACATTTTGGTGAGGAAACAAGAGCATAGGAGTTGCCATCCCAGGTCAGGACATGGTCAATCTAACTGTAATCTTTCCTTTAGCAGTGGCCAATAGCTGATGCTTCAAAGGAAAGTGAAATATTCCCCATCTCCATCTGCCCATCTAATGCATGGAGCCAACTGTGTATTGAGGGTAGAGGGAGAGATTTTCCTTTCTGACACCCATAGCAATTAGTTTACTTCTCTGATACAAGACAACATCCCACTGGTGTTCTTGCTGCTAGACACTGGATAGGACCAGCATTTTTAAGACAGATACAGATATGGGGCCTGATCCAGAGATTTAAACCCTTTCCTCTGCTGTATTAGCTAATTCAATTCTATTATGAAAAGTGCTATGTAAGATATTAATTATTATTATTATTACTATTATTAAAACTGTACTTATTGTTAACATTTCTAGCCAAGTGCCATCACTTTACACTCAGACACATTGCACTTCATATTCTACCTCTGGGCTGGTTTGCCTAATCTGCCAATGTTATCCTGTAAAACAGCTACATCCCTCTGAGACTTAATCACTCTCTCTCTTTTGGTATCATCAACACACTGATGATGTTATGTTCTTACAGCTTTGTCTAAATCATGAAGAAAAACATTTTAAATATACAACCTTGCAGGACCCCATGACTCCTCAGCTTCCACAAAAAGTTCCTGCCTTTAATTCCAGTCTGCTCTCTGTCTGTCTGTTTCTCTGTATGTCTAAATACTTATGTGGTTTCTATCGTTGCCATGTCTGAGTGCCTACTGCTATCTAACCAGGGCCCTGATCCTAAGCCCATTGACGTCAATGGGCATCTTTCTATGGACTTCAAATGGCTCTGGATCAGGCCCCATATCTGTATCTGTCTTAAAAATGAATTACCTAATCCATATTTACAGTGTTCATACAGTAATTCAACATGTGAAACCTTACACTTGGTTTAACTTTCTGAATATGCAGGCATATTAAATCTTAATGTTTCCCTTTTTCTAGACCAACAGCTATTCCCTAAAAAAGGAATCAAGTTTGCCTGACATGATTTCCCTTTCACAAATCCCTGCTGACTCACGCCAGTTCAATTCAACATCATAAGCCGAATATCTGTCACAGCCTAAGTAGCATGTAAGTTAGCAGAATGGGACAAAACTAATTTATACCATCAGGTTCACACTGCCTGATGGAAGTCTGAAGACTATAGGATGAGTCCCTAAATGTTCCTTTTAAAAATAGCACATCAGACCCAAAGGAGACCCAAATCATCAGACCGAAAGGAGTCTGTCCACTGCACGAAATTCCATCTTGTTGGTTATTAATAATTCAGAGAAAACCTGTTTGTAAGGAATTTACAATTAGAAATTCAGAGGCAGATAAGTGGAGATTTCAAGGGAAAAGGAATTACTGCTGCACAACAAGAAGAGATCCAGAAAAGCTTCTCAGTAAAAATTACTCCTCAGATGTGAAATGTAACCTCCTTGGCAGAGAAGTATCTATCCGTTTCTGATATCTAAAGCATAGTGTCAGCTGCTGTTATAGACTGTCTAGGAAAACCTCCAGAGAGGAGGAAGTTAAGCATTGTTTTTCTGGTTTGGTAATACTACTGCTAAAGCGATGCTTGTTACTTCTTATCCTGTACGTTTTTGGGATAAGGCCTGCCTTCCTTTATGTACTGACTGGGGTGTCCAGGTGTTATTGTCATACAAGTATTAACTAATGAAAATAAATAATAGTTGCTTGCGCCATTTGTCTACTTAGCATCTTTTATTAACCAAGGAAGGACACAGAGAAAAATTGCACTGGAATTTCATGCAGTGGGTTTTTCAACATTTGTGGGTTTTGTGCGGTATTTTTATAAAGCAGCATTTTGGCTTTTACACAGCAGCCACAAGGGGCAAAATTCAGCCCACTATAAAAGCATGCCAATCCAGCGATGTTTTTGGAGTAGCACCCACTTAAATCAGGGCTAAAATTGGGCGATGGAGACCAGCTTAGTTTGTGCGCACAAGCCAGAGAACTAATTAAGCCATTGACTGTAGGCCCAAAATATAAATCTACATGTTCTGTGTCTCTGGCACGAGCACAGGAGCAGACTTGTCAGGCTACCTCAGTACCTGATGAATATCTCAGATCAGAAAACTTTTAGGTTTTGCCTTTTGACTCTTAGCTGGGAATATTCCTCCCACCATAGTGTATGCCTTACTGGTTGTCAGTTTTTACATGCATCGCCCGGTGATGCTGCGGGAGTTGATCTGAGTTTGAATATGATTTAACCTCAGCAAAAAAGAAACTTCTGACAGTTCCATATATAGCCCTCTGACTCACAGATTTCATGTGTCAAAGACTGAAGATTGGTTAAGTAGAATTAAGTTTTGGATTTGTTATAAATAGGGATTAAGTAACATTAATTTATTACATTTGCATTAAAAACATGGGCCTGATTCTCTTCTCACTTGGAGTAACGTAAATCGGAAGCAATCTCCTTTGAAGCAAGTGCAGTTACACCAGTGCACATGAGACCAGAATCAGGCCTAGTATCACTGGTGGTCACAGCCCTCTGTAGATACCATCTAGATAGGCTAGACGATGCTCTCAGGTAAACTGATGTAATGCTGGAGTAATTTTGTTGAAGTCCGTGAGTTGCTCTGGATTTACACCAGAGTTACTGAGTTCAGAATCTGGTCCCCAAAGTAGCAAAAGTAATTTTAATTAGTCTAAATAGCTGCAATTGAAATAATTCCTCCATGTCAATCAACTGTATGTGTATCTGCTAAATCAGGGCACATAGCTTTAAAGAGGATTAAAACAGCACTCGAGAGGGCTGGATAAATGGAAATTCTATACAGATTAATTCCTTTTCTGGGGGCACCAGTAAATAGAGGCAGCGCTGCTGGTGGATTCAGATGTTACTGATGATCTTTTCCCACTCTGATTACTGTTTTGCTGAGCAGCAGCATAAGAGTCCATTCAGACAATAAAGTCACATTCATCCAAGAAAAGCCTGACAGTTGTTCATTGTTTGGGTAAAAAACATATGTTCCTTTTGGTAAAGTAAATGTTTCTGCGGTAGAGTGACAGACACACTCTACCAAATCAATTCCCTTCTCAACAATTTAATGCACCGCCTTGGTGGCTGCTAAACAATTGAGAATAGGTTCATGGAATATGGGTTCAAGGAACAATATGACCAGCATTTTTAAGCTGAAGTGTACTCTGTGTAGCAGGACCAGTCCAAGGAAATCCAGGGCCTCTAAGATTGGGTCTTCCAACTACGACTTTTATGACACGTTAGGCCCAAACACTGCAGTAGCACCAGCTGCAGGTACTGCTCCTACTTCCATGGATGGGAAGAATGGATGAAGTTGCCTGTTAAACAGGAGGAAGGGGGACCAGCAACGTGCCCCAGGCAGGATTGTCTAAGAAGGAGAGAGCCCAGTTCCAGAGCTCTCAGTCAATAGGAAGCAGCTCAGACTCTACACCACACACCACTGAAACCAAGACCAGCAAGTCTCTCATTAGCCTTGGTGGCAATCCAGGATCAAATGTGGCTTCAGGTTTGGCTGCTTTGTTGAGATCATCCCTCCCCGAGGCTCATTATTTTCTGCTGGCGTTTATCTATTGCCACATTTCATTTTCCTCAGCAAAGGTAGTTTTCAATTAAATACATTATCAGCATGTATCTGGCTTAGTATTAGCTTGAAACTTGATCATTTGGTCTTTAGATCATTAAGGTCTTTCGAGTAACTGGGCAAACCAGACCTAAGAGTAATGAATTTTTTGTGGGTTTTTTCCTTCACTTTCTCGAACTAACTGTGCTAACCTTGGCCATATGAAATGGAGTGTAAATGCCCTTGTCTTGCCAGCAGTGAACTGGTATTTCCATTTAGTCCAGAGCGAAGTAAGCAATACAACTAGTACAAAATAGAGACTTCATAGGGACTGGAGTACTATTCAGGCACTGCAGCGTCTCACTGTAGGCCAGTGAGGTTATTTAATTATGGTACTTTGCCTTTTTATAGCACCTCTCACACAAGGAGGTCAAAACATTTCACAAACATTAATGAACTGATCCTCTCAAACCCCCTGCGAGACAGGTCAGTGTCTAGGGGTCGTGTGGGCCTGAGCTCATGTGGCCAGGCTGAATATCTGCCAGCGCTGCAATGTCAGCACCGGTATTTTAGCATGCTAGCGTGAGTCTATCGATCCAGGCTGGGAGAACACAGCAAGTTAATGGCTGGACTGGGAAAAGAACCCAGAAACTTGCTTGATTCCCTGGCCTCTTCTGCTAGCAACCACTAGAACAGAGTCCTTCACTTTTTACTTTCTAAGGCTGCAGTAAGCAAATACCAGTCTTGCACTAGTATGTGGGGGATGGATTCTCGACAAAGACTGAAACGTCATTTCAAATGTTGCATTTGAAAATGTAATTAGCTATAAGCCAAATGAATGTGCATCAAGTTTGTTTGCAGCGTTGTAACCGTGTTGGTTGCAGGGTATTAGAGAGACAAGGTGGGTGAGGTCATATCTTTTATTGGACCAGCTTCTGTTGGTGAGAGAAGAACTCTGTGTGACCTGGAAAACTTGTCTCTTTCACCAACAGAAGTTAGTCCAATGGAAGATATTACCTCACATGCTTGGTGCAAAAAGGTACCATTGTAAATAAGGGAAGTGAACTCAAGCAGATGTTATGTCAGGGTTATCATCATAGACAGCCTTAGTGGTGAATATCTGAACGGGAAAACATGCATCAGCTACCTCTGGGCTCTGTAATCAAGTCATCATTATCCCAGTGCATCCATCCACCCATATATATACAGTGTGTAAATCAGCTGGATTATATAATTGGAGCTGGCTTCTGAACTCAGAAATAAAATCCAAATTTCAGCTATACCAGTCTGAGCTAAATAGAATGCTGAGAATAAAGGTATCTAACCACCATCGTTCCCCCCAAATCTAACAGAGCAAGGATGCAAGCAAATCAATCAACCTCTTCAAGCCCAGTGTGATGTATCACCCTCCTGCGAAACAAGAAGCACATGAGGACAAAACCCCATTTGTGCCAATCAAAGCCCTTTGGAATCACAAAATGTGCGGGGCCATTAATACGCCCGCCAGGCCAGGCCGTTGAGAGTGGACCAGAGACGAGGCCGGGCTAGCAGCGAAGCGCTCTGCACTGAGGGTCGACGCAGTAGCTCAGGAGTGACCCGGGGGGGGCTCCAGGAAATCCTGTCTTCCCCCCAGGCACCTTGACGCCTTTGAGGAGCAGTGGGCGCTGGCCAGGGTTCTCTGCTCGGTGTCCCCCTCCGGTTCCTTTCGTTTGACCCTTTGACCACACTCCTGTCCCTGTTATTTCATTAGTTGTCCCCCGGATTTATTTGGTGTCCAGGTCCTGTGCATCCCCCTCTTAGGCTGCGGGGGGGGGGTGGGACCCTTTAGCAGTGCAGAGGCTTCACCCGCCCACTTCCCGGATCCCAATAGGGAGGCACTTTGCGGCGATCTGTGCCCTGGACAGCAGGGGTCAGATCCCAGCGAGCTGGGAGCGGCCGGGGGGCAGCAGGAAAGCAGAGCGGGGAGGAGGGGCAGGGAAGCATAAAACGGGGGGAGAGCGGGGCTGCAGCCGGCAGACCCCGGGGAGTGTCCCCGCCCCTCCCCGGGGCAGCCAATGGCAGGCGGCCGCCTCACAGAGGGGCCCCGGGTGTGCCTGGAACCCCCGGCCCGGCGCGTTCTGTTCCGCGCTGCGGAGCGCAGGAGAACAGCGTCCCGGCCCGGCTCCCGCAGCCCGCCCTCCGCGTAGGCGCTCCGTGCCCGGCCGGGGCGTGGGGGCCCTGCCCTAGGCTGGCTGCCAGCTGGGGCGGCCCCTGCGGGGCCGGGGAGACGCACCGGGCGGCGGGTCGGGGACGGGGCCTTTTTCTTTCCTTCCCCTTCCCTCCCTTGGCCAATCGGCTGGCCCCGGCTCAGAAAGCAGGAGCTGATGTTCCCTTGTGGAATACACCCCCTGCCTCTAAATGTCATCTATTAAAAACCGCTTTCCTGGGGGAGGAAACCTTTGCACCCCTTACAAAGGCTGGACAGCCCGCCGCCTCTTCCCAGTCGCATCTGCTCTGAAGCCCTGGGGCTGTATTCAGAGACCATGGTATCTGACGAGGAAAGTGTCGGGATCTGATCCAAAGCCCCCGAAAGTCTCCCTTTGACTCCTGTGGGCTTTGGGTCTGGCCTTTAATTTGAGAGTTTATGGATAAACCAAGCTTTAATTTGTAGTTTTTTAAGCCCTTTCTGCAAGGACTGGCCTTGATTTTTAGGAGATTTGTGACAAGTTTCCTCTACGAGTGGGGTGCGAAGTTGTCAGTGTGGGGGTGCGTGTGTGCCTGTATCCCAAAGACAAGAAGTGTGTAAATACTGAAACGACTTTAATCCACAACTGATCAAAGAGTTCTACCTTGCTGGAGGTTTTTACCAAGTTATTGGACAAATAGTTTCTAATGACTTCAATTTTCTTTAGCAGGTTCACTCTATTTTTTAACTGTAAAGCCCACCAATGAAGTTACGGGTTAAGTGTAAAGGCTTGTCTACACATGGAGCTGTTCAGGAATAGCTATTGTGCTCTAAATTTACACCTACCTTAATCTGAATTAACTCTCAAGTATAGACAAGTTTTAACTGTTGCTGGGTATCTGTAAAAGAGCCGAGTATAGATAGAGGCTTCCAGTTTCCACAATATACTTACAGTCCTTGCACAGAGCCAACAGTAGTGGACAGAAAGGGTGTATTGGATACTGACACGTTACTGTTTAGGGGTCCCTCATGAGCACTGATTTGTTTGCCAGGCTCAGATTTTCAAAAGAGTTCAGGGTCAGGTTTTCAAGTGCTTAGCACCCGCAAATGGCGACAGATTTCTCCAGCAGCCCAGCTGCCGTTTAGGCACCGTGATCCAGGCCAGATTTTCAAAGGCACTCAGCATCCAATGTGCCTGAGTTCTTTGAAAAATCTGGCCCTAATTGCAAGCCCTGTGGGCTTCTATAGCAACACCCTTTAGCAGCCCAGAAGAAGGGGCAGACAGAGCTGTCCCACTCAGCACAAGCCCTCGGAAGCAGATGGCATCCCTGACCTGAACTTGTTGGGGAAGTGTTCCTTATATGCCATCTCTTATACAGACGGCCACCTGCAACCCTGTCGTGTGGAGTGGGGGGCAGATTCAGGGCCCTACCTCCTCCCTGTCCCCTTTGGGTGACCCTGGAGGAGTAGGGAGGGAGCAGACTGCAGGGTCGGACCCTAATGCAGATGCCACAAGGGAAGGGAGAGAAGGCCCCTTGTACCTCAGCTCCTTTGCACCCCTGCAGAAAGGTCAGGCTCAATCTGGCCTTCAGTCCTGGCACAGTGCAAACTCTCATTGTAGCCAATGGTAGAGGAAGGATGGCAGGATTCATCCCATACTGATGACTAATGACTATCCGGGCTGTATTTGAAGAGGGGTTGGAAATCCTAGGGCTAACTTCTGTCCTCACGTCCACCATCACTTCTCCTGCTGAAGTTCTGTGCCTATAGCTGAGGGCAGAATCTGATTCCCCAATCTTCTTTTAACCCCTTCGTCCCCATGTCTGCTGTATGGTTCATGCAGCTGCTCTGCAAACATGAGCCCTTTCTATGATTTCTATGGAAACTCAGATACTGAATGGGTTGGAATAGGCTTGAACCATCTGTTCTTCCCCTAATTATAAACTGGATAGGAGGAACATGTTTCACAGTGACATCACTACAAATGTTCTTCTTTTATTCAGCATGCAGCCATCTGTGATTATTTGCTCATGTGCCAAAGCTAATAAAGGGGTTTAGGGCTGGGGCGGGGAGACAGACTGAATCCCGAGTCAGTGCAGGGAATCTGCTGACATAGCCTGTTAGTTCTCTATTTTTTCTTTAAGAACAGAGCTTCTCTGGAGGAGGGTTCACTACGTTTACCTTATCACAGTATCTGCCCAGAACGGAAGGCTGACGTCAACAGGAAACAATGAAGGATTCACAGGTAAAAAATCCCCAAAGCCAACATCAGAGACTGTAGGGAGGGTTATGAGCAAAGCTGCACAAACTGTCTCCCACGGCTGTCAAGAAGATCATGGGTGAGACTCTGGCCTCATTGAACTCAGTGGCAGAACTCCCAGGGGCCAGGATTTCAACTCGTATGAATAAATGTTGGCTTTAGTGGGGAGGATTGTCTACTGATTGCAGCAGTGGCCTGATCCTTTGTCATTGAGTTGTTGTGGTAGCTTTGTGGAACCGGGGGAAGAAGGGGCTGTGAGCCCTCGCCCCACATTTCTGTGCTCCTGTCCTGGGGGCCGCCAGCTTCCTGAGATTCGGACTTCCAGGTGCAAAGCAGTGTTAGTGCGTGCTGTGGTGTTCGGCAGGCGGCCCACGGGGGGTATCACAGCCATGACCACATCCTACTCCTGTACACAATAACTGCTAAAGTCAGGCATGCGGGCAATGCTGCACCCTTTACAAGAGTGTAGCAATTGCTGCTCCTGCATGTGCTTCCCAAGAGACCCTGCAGACTTTTTCTTCTGTCAGCTGCAGGACACCCCCTTATGCTGTTGTGGCTTTTAAAGCCACAACAGAGCCCTCTCTGTCCCTCAGTTTCCCCTCTGTAACACAGGGGTCGGACTGCTTCCCCAGCTCTCAGCATGGCTATGAGGCTGAACTAGGAAATGTTAATTAATAGAAGGTGTTGTATATAGGCACTAAGTGTTAGTACTTGAACTTTCGTAAGTGACTTATTAAGATGTTGGCAAAAATGTACCATTTCCCCAGCGGTGGAAAGAGTCCCAGTCCAGAAGTGACCCTTCGGAATTCACCAAGAAGGAGAAGGAAATGATGGCTGAGACCGAGCTCCGGAAGCTGCAGCAGCAATTTCGGATGATGGTAGAAAGACGGAAGTCTTTTGGTGTCAAGGCTCAACAGCAAATGTACCATCAGGAGTAAGGGCAGCTTCATTTT
Organism: Eretmochelys imbricata; assembly: GCF_965152235.1. Classification (NCBI taxonomy): domain Eukaryota; kingdom Metazoa; phylum Chordata; order Testudines; family Cheloniidae; genus Eretmochelys; species Eretmochelys imbricata. The sequence continues at coordinate 27,491,085 of NC_135586.1, forward strand.
GCTAGTCCGTGGCTGAAAAAGAAAAGACACCTTCAAATCCGGGCTGCACATGTCCTCTGTGGGCCTGATTCTGCTCTTACTTATGCCAGGAACAGTTACATTAAAACCACTCTGAGCCAGATCCTCAGCTAGTGTAAAACAGCGTAGCTGCTCTGACTGCAGCAGAACTATGCCACTGTGCCCCAGCAGGGAATATGACCCTCTGCGTTTTGCATACTACATGATATTGGTAGTCCGAAAAGCACACATTTATGGGCTTTGGGCCCAATCCTTCAGCCCAGGTTCATCCACTGGGAATATTGGATGCACAAAAACTACAGGATTGGGTTCTTTATATGATACTATTCTCTTGATAACCTTTTGAATTTCCTGCTTTCACAAAACTAATCTATTTGCTTAGAATAATTAGAGACGCTTTATTTAGGTCTTGATCCTTCCTTATGCAGAACTCCCTTTGAAATCAGTGGGAGTTTTAAATGCAAGAGGACAGGATTAGGCTATGAAGTGTATACATTTTTTGAAAAACTTTTAATTTTCTTGGTTGAGGGGAATGTCTTTTATACATTTTTAAAATAATTTGTCTAAACTAATTTCTCCCTCGCTAGAAGCCTGAAGCTAAAATTGCAAGGGTTGAATAATGTTTGCACAGTGCTTTGAAGATGCTAAGTGCCAAATATTATTTTTATCATTTTTTCTACAGAAAAGAAATATATTCACTGAAGCAGGAACATGAAGAGATTGCATTACTCTTGAGCCTTACAAAGTCACAGAGAAATATGATGTTAGATGACAGAAATTGTATGGAGCTTAAATTTCTTTTACAGACCAAAGAGGAATATGATTCTCTGATTAAAGCAACAAAAGCCCTGATAGCTGAACTTGATGATAAGGTAGAGTATCTGAACAGTTAAATGGATAAACATGAAATACATTAGCAAAGCCACAAAACAAGCGATGCCCTCCTATCTGTCACTACTGGGATGGTAGCTCTTTCTTTGCTTTGCAGCTTCAGGTGTCTTCACATTTCATAGCTTGTTAAAAGAGCAATTCACTGATTGTTACCTGGGTTCCATTACTGCATCCATTACACACCTGATTAGTGCCAGTGAAGTAAGTGGGACTTCTTGCATAAGTAAGGACTACTCAGATAAGTGTCTGTAGGATCAGACCCTAAATTGGCTATAAGTTTTCAGGTTTCTGCTGTAATTGATAATGTAATCCAAAGGATTGTGACCTAATTAGTTGGAACACCACAATGGCAATATCATGGCATGAAATAGCCAAAGGGAATAAAGCTCTGAATCAAATAATTAAAGTCTTAGGGGAAAAAACCTGGCCTGTCTGCAGTTTGTTTGCAGGGGAATCTAGTGTTTGAGGCATTTGTATATAAAATGTGTCAGCTCAGGCCTTGGAATATAATGTCACCTCTCGAGCAAAAGACCACATGATTTGAAGACATTATGGACCACCTAATCTGTTCCTATTACAGTCAGTGGAAGTTTGCCCAGTGACTTTGGGTTTGACTCTGGTCCCTGTGTTCCGATACACCACTATGGTTTGAGGTGGTGGTCTGGATGGGGAAAAGGGAGTGTGGGATTTGCTGGGGAATATTCCCTACCCCACGCTTGCTCTCATTGTTTTTCTTGGAAAAGAGGCAAAAACTGTGTTTTTTGTTACATTCATTTATGTGCCCTGAGACTTGACATTTAAAAAAAACAACCAAATACTTACAATAAAAATATCCTCAGCTCTCATAGGCTGAGCAGAGTTGGGTCTGGCCAGTATTTTTAGAGGAGACCAAGGAACACCCAAATGCTGCAGAAGTGATCTGGGAGATTCAGTAGGTGGCACCTTCCCTTGTGAGTCAATATGGAATCATTGTCCATCGTGCTGGTAGGGGGTCAGTTTCAGGGGTCCTCCAACTGTTTCATTCTTCTGACCACTTTGTGTTGGGAGATTCTTCCAATTCCCCATTTCTCCAAACATTTCATTATACGCACCTTCAGGAAGTGCTCCCCAGACAGTAGGTGGACATGGACCACGGCACAAGAGGTACCATGATAAAATATTCTTCTTTTTCTGTTCTACTCTGTTGCATAGTGTTGTTGTGCCCTAAACAGCTGCTGTTTCACCCCAGAGGTAGCCATATTTCAGTGGTGACATAAAAATAAAGTGACTCCTGTTTGTAGTTCAGTGTCTGTAAAGAGGGATCGTTTGAGATAAAAGCTGCACTCTAAATTTAAGATCATTACTGACGTGGGTTACTGTAGTTCAGGTCAACACATGGGTATTTACAATGGCTAAGCACACTGACAAAAATCCAGAACGTAAAGACAGATTTTTATTTTTTTTAGGTAATGGAGATGGAAAAAAAGATCAAAACTCAAAAACTGATTGTAGCAAAGGTGAAACAAGCGAATGATAGCAAATGGCTGCAAAAGCAGATTCAGATGCTGGAGAATCGCCTAAACCATGTAAGCAATTGCTTGACCGAGCTGTTGATACATTTTGCACTGCAACTCCTTGACTAGCTGGCTACCTGAATGTGGAGGGTTTGGAAAATGTTTTTCTGTTATCAAGATAATTTAAAAATTCAGGTTCACCCAAGCAATGCAAAGGACTTTTCCTGTCTTTGCTGACCCGATCACTCTTGCTGTATATTGCACATCCAAGGCTCTTTCAAGCTTGTCCATCCAAGGGCAATGTTTGCAATTTCCCAGGAGCTCCAAGGGCTACACCTACTTTGCAGCAAAACGAAGTTGATTGCAGCCAATCATCTGTGAAACAGGGCAGGTGGATTTCAATAGCAAAAGATCCCAGCTCTGTCCTGATCCAAATGGCCTCTCCTGTAGGCTCAGTGGGCTGCGCTGCAGTATTAAAGACAAGGGTAGCCAGAGGGCCCACTTAAGACTTCCCTGGGCTGTGTTTGTCTTAGCCCTGTTTTATGTTGTTTGACCCATAATAGCTGGGCTCCTCTTTCCTGTTCTGCCTCCCTTACAGACTTTTCATTTGCAACCTGTCTTCCCAGACCACTGTCCGTTTCAGTACCATCCTGACCACGAATGCCACACTCAGAGAAGAGATTGAAAACCTGCGATTTCAGAAAGCTATTTTTGACAACTTCTATTCAAAACTTCATAAAAGACTAGATCAGCAGAGGAAAACAATGGACGCTGCAATTGATAAGTCCAGCCAAGCATACGAACAAAGGTAAACGGGAGAGGAAAAGGCACAGGCCGCACTAGCTCTTGGCAGTACATTTGGTATTGCTTTCCAGGGCACAAATGCCCATTTCATTCATTAATAAATATCCACCTAAGATCAGATTTTAAGAAGTGCCCACTGATTCTGGGCGCTCAGTGTTAAATACTCGGGACTTGGTTTTCAGAAGGGTTGATCTCTGGCAGCTCCCATTGACTTCAGCTGGAGCTATGGGTGCACAGGACCTGTGAAAATCAGGCCCTAGATGTCCGAAGCTGGTCACCAAAAGCGAAGTGAAAATGTGGGCCTAGACGAGTTTTCTAGTGCCCAGGAAAGATGCCTGATTGGTGGGCCTGGAATCTGAGCTCCTCTGCTCATCCGTAGGACAGGCTTCACCCACACTGCCCACTACCAGTGCGCCTCAGCCAGGACCGTGTAGAGACGGCCCAGTCAAACACTTGGCCTCTTAGCTAAGACGGGGTGGGGGTGGGGGTTTAACCGTGCCCATTGCAGTGGTGATTTATGGGGTGGTAAACTTCTGTTCTACGGAAACTGAACCACACCAAGTCATTTCCCAAACAGCAGCTAAGATGGCACAACGCTTGGTGACTACTAACCTGGGCCGTAGTCTAGCCAATGTCCTTAAGGGGAAAGACTCTGGACCCCATTCTCCTGAGTTGTGCTGTTCAGGAGCCACAGTCTGTCCATGCTGCCAGTTAATTGTTGAAGCGGTGTCTGGAACGGTATGTGTGGATTGTCACACAGGAAAGACTAACTAGTTAACGGGGCGCATTGTGTGCTTTCTGGCTGGGTCTAGGGTGGAGGCACTGGCATGGGTTTCCGCCATGAAGGAAAGGCGCTGCAAAGACATCGCGCAGTATAACGTGGAATTCAGGGAACTGGAGCGTGTCTTTGACCACGAGACCAAGCTGAAAGCCTTTATGCTCATCAAATTAGTGGATCGCTCAGACTTTGAGGAACAGGCCAAAAGGGAAGAAGGTACCATATGGGATAACAAACCTCCCCCCTCCCCTCCCCAATATGGAAGCTGATGTGACTCACCTTAAAACTTCATGGTCACAGTCAGCTGGGTCTTGTCCTATGAGGAGAATGTCCATAACAGGAAGACAGAACACGCTCAGATTGGGGTCCATCCTGGTCTTGACCTTCCCAGAGAGGTTCTCACCCCTGTGTCTCTCACTCCAATAACTCCAGCACTGAATCTGGGTGTGAGGGGATGGGGACGCTGAGCTGGGGTTTACCCCCTGCTCACAGGGGACCAGGTAGTGCCCCTTACCCTCTCCCACATAATGGGTGGCATTATCCATAAAAGTAATGATGATGTGAAAGGTCATTTGGGCTTTTGTCGACAGAGGACTAAATCCTGCTATTGCTGAAGTCATTGGCAAAAATCCCATTGGATCTGGGAAGCTAGGATAAGGACCCAATAGAGAGACACCGTGGTCTGGATTCTCCACTCACTCCGGGATAACTTCATTGACTTCCGTGGTGTTACTCCGGATTTAAATTAAGCAACTCTCAGTGAGCTGTGTACCTGGGCTGCTGGTGTCCTGGGTCCCTTCCAGGCCTACATCTCTGTGATTCTCTGGGAGCTTGCGGCAATAGGAGGGAGAGAGGTGCTGGAGAGAGGTGTTGGCGGGGGAGGGGAAATGGGCTCTAGTTTTAAGTACACTAGAGGGGGCTAATCATTTATTATTGCGCCTCAGCTGAGTTCAGTGAGGTGGCACCAATGGGACTGAGGGCAGAAGTAATTTCTCCTGCCATCCTCAGGGAGAAATTCCCATCCTCCACTTGTCCTGTTACCTGGCGGGTGCTTATGGGCCACATGCTCCACCCTGGGTTTCCTTATTCTATGTCTACACAGCAGCTGGAAGGTGTAATCCCAGGTCGGGTAGATGTATGTGCGCTAGGTCTGCTCAGGACATAGAAGTGTGGCCACGGCAGCCCAGCTGGCGGCTTGGGCTAGCCACCCTAGGTACGTAGCCAGGGTGTCGGGCAGGAGTTCACCCGAGGTGCCCAACCACACTGCTATCTTTAAGTGCTTTGACAACTCTCAGCTGCGGTGTAGATGTATCCTTAGTCTCTTTAAATCCTCTCCCTTGGTCTCTCTGGCATGTCCCGTTCTCCAGCCCTGCTATCGGTTTTGTGGGCCTTCTTGAGTTTGCATTCCATGCCCCAACCTTTCCCCGCTCCCCCTGGGGGGGCATGAATTTAATCCCCAGTGTTTTCAGGTGAATTCTTTTGAGTTTGCCCGGTGATGGGCATGAACGAAATGACAAGAAACAGAGGTAGTTTGCTGCCCCAGCAGTTTTTGCGTTGCCGTTGATCTCTTCCAGCCCTCAAGTCAAGCAAGCGGGCCAGAAAGAGCAAAGGCGAAAGCTTTGAGAGCTACGAGGTGGCTTATATGCGCCTGCTGAAGCTGAGCGAGGACGGGGACATTGGCCAGCTGGTGACAAATTTCATCGAGAAAGAGGAGAAGAACTTTGCGTATTTCAGTTACGTCACCGAGCTGAACAACGAAATGGAGAGGCTGCAGAAGAAGACACAGGACATTCAGGTTAGTTCCGGTTGCTTTTCTGCACCCTTCACGCTGCTGTTTCGCTTTTAGATGAAGGTTTTCTTCTTTCTGCTCTTGCAGCTGTTGCCGCCCACGCTAGGGCCTCAGCTGCCGATCCCACCGCAGGCGTGTGACTTTTAGAACATAAATGGGGTATCCAAAGAAAGGAACTCTCGTCTAGGAGACAGAATCAACGTCTCATTGCTGCCACCTTGTACCCAGAGGAGATACTGCAAGAGAGTGATGCTCAGTAGCTGTGCGGAGCTGGGGGAGTTTGCTGTATGAGATGCTGACCAAACCCGATCTGATGTTATTTTTAGTGGCCATCACTGGAAATGTGCACAGAAATGTGACATCAAATGGTGCAGAAAATTCTACTGGGCGGGATCAAGCCTGGAAGCTCTTCCTAGGACTTTGCCCGGGGCGAGACTCCCATTGAGTGTTGTGGGAGACAGGAGTGCCGGAGGACTTCAGGATTTTGGCCCCTGGTTTGAGGTTTTGGTGGTAGAGAGAAGTTTTTTTACCTCTGTCAGTGGAAAGGTATTTCTGTCCTGCCTGGGAACCTGGCTCCCCACCTGCCATAAAATTTTCATCAAATCCAAACTCGAACTGAATAGACTCTACACTCCAGCCCCTAGTGACGGGATCCCCAGATCTTACTTTGCCCACTGTCTAAGCTCTGGTTTGTTTGATGGGTAAATGGAGTGTTCTATAGCCTCCTTGCAGCTGTGGGATGATGCTCTAATTCATATGCTTTAACTGCTGTCTGTTACTGCTGCGGACTGCAGCCTCCCCACGCATTCTGGTTAAATAAAAGCAGGATCAGCTGGAAAGGATTCCATGTTGCACTTTCTCAGCCTACTGAGGACTGGGAGCTGGGGAGGGACCCATCAAATGGACAGGTTAGGCGTGGCAGGAGAGTGGAAGCATGAAGCCTTTCAGAGAAAGTTTTACTTTGCTACAAAGGATTGTTTTCCAGAGAAAATGGGGCCCCATACTGCACATAGCTGGTCAGGGGTCTCCCAGAGACTCAAGACACGCCTTAACACTCAGCTGTTCAGGTTTTCCCCAGTGGCTATGGCGTCTCCTGTTAGTAGAGATGCATGGCTGAGAATAGCTGGCCAAATGCTCCCCAATGTAGCCATACTGACTTCTGTGCCGCCCAGAGGCACATGGCCCAGCGTATCTGGACCTCTAAAATATGGCGAGAAAACCAGTGGGGCTCTGTTACTCTCTGGCCTGTGTTTGAGCAGAATGGGCCTAGAATTATTATTCCACCAGGCTCTGCTGCTGAGATCTTTAGGGGAAGGGTGCTGGTGGGTCCATCTTCTGCACAGCCAAAGAGAGTGGGACTGTCGGGAGAGGCTGCTGCTGGTCTGTGTTTGGACACAGCAGAATTGGCAAAGCAGCCAATCTCTTCTGCTTCCTTTTTCTTCAGAAGATGGGCTTTAAAATGTATCTTCTGTGGGGATTTAGTGCTTGGGAGGGTGTTAGGATGACAGCAAAGAAGAGGTGTGTTCCCCTGCTGAACAGGGTACAGCATAGGCAGTGCAGCGGCTCTGCCAGTATGCCTTCTCCCAGATCTGGAGGGACCACTCTTGCGGGGGAGAAAGATTTCTGTCCTCAAGGCCAATTAGTCCTTCACTGCTCTGTGGAAACTTCCGCAATGGGGTCAGTCTAGTGGAGAATTTGGTGTTACGGACACTTGTTCCCCTGGGGTTTGGACTGATGTCACCTTTCAGTTACTGCTGACCTGGATGTGAACCAGTGACCTAGAGATAGTGGTCTCTGTGTTAGCTGTCAGTGATAGTTAATTCTCCCCGGGATGAAGGGATTAGTTCCAAGGCTTTACCTCCCAATACTCCTCTTGTTTGTGTGGTACTAAAGAAGAAAACACTTTTTCAACCCTGATACTTGTGCCTGGGAGCTGGGAGATAAGGGAAGCCTAGTGGTGGGAAAGAAATATCTTGGCTACTAACCAAAAATGTTTCCTTTATTGCCTTCTAACTAGGAAGCAGTTATATCCCAGTGACTGTGATCTGATTGTTTGGAAACGTGTCCTAAGCAGTGGCTAATTCATGCAGCCAATGCAAGAACAAATGTATTCGTTGCAGGTGAAAACTGAACATTAGGGACTCACACTCTGCTTAACTTTATGATGCATAACATGTGCTTGGCAGCTATACTCTGTGCTTTCCAGGTGCGGAACGCTTCCATCAGGCATTGGGTGGTTGGTCTAGTCACCCGTCAGACTGGCAGTTGAAAGCAATTAACACAAATCCATTATGCTGACTTTGTAACACTCGTTTCACTCTTGGAGTTGAACAGCACAATGGGGCTGTTTATGATCTCTTGTGATTTTATTCTCCAGTTTAAATTTTTCAGCTGGTTCCAGCTGGTCACTACATTTTGGAGCAGAGCCACGGGTGTACTGGTCCTACTGGATCCTAGGACTACTGGTTCTCCAGTTCAATCCAACAGACACGAATATAGATGGGTTGAAACATTCCAAGGGACTGCACTGGCATTTCCACTAGGGGTATAGCACTGGGGTGGAAGCACTTTTTTATTATATATTATTTGTATAACTGTAGTGCCTAGGAGGTGTCAAGTGCTGTACAAACGTGCCCTTGTGCTAGGGGCTGTACAAACACAGAACAAAAAGATGGTCGTGCCCCAAAGTGTTTCCAATCACTTGGATCCTAAGGTGATAGATACCTTGCAGAGAATGATTGATGACCGATCCCTTGAGCTTCAGGCCCTCCACCAAAGACAAGATCTTCAGCTGTGGTAAATCAGCAGTGCCCCACTGATTTACACCAGCCGATGAGGAACTGGCCCACATTTTTCAAGCTGCAATGATGTGAGCTCAGAATAATGGAATTTGCAGCGATTAGTAGAACTTTTCTCCCATTTGCTCTTCCCACACCCAGGGAGGGAATACTGCTAGGACTTGCTGCTGCTTTCAGAAAATCCTGCTTGATTTTGGAAGGGACTATTTTAACAGAAGGTGGAAAAAGACAAGGAGCCATACTCTGGTCTGTCTTGTTCCCACGCAAGCCCATTGGCAGTCAGGGTTAATGAGAGCAGGAAGTGAACTTTGCAGGAAGCAGACCCTACGTGTAATCAGCCCTGCTGAGGGTGTAACACAGACACTGTCATTGGTAGTGTACAGATGAATCCATGACACTACTACATACAAAGTCCCAGGATGTGTTTGCTCAGCAGTGTGGGGCAGCCCTCATTATTAGTCTTATGTGCTTATATTTTATGCAGAATGAAATTCTTGACTTAAAATCCCAACAGAAGTTTGCTGATGACAAAAGCAACACCAGTCTCAAGGAGATGGAGGTAAGGAGCTGTCCTGGGAGAGCCTCGCTAGCCCGTGGCTTACCTCCTGGCAGTACGCTATGTACTGTATGGGCCAGATTCTGGGCCCTTGGATGCCGTCTGCATGGCCTGGCCATGCACTGGGATTTATCCGCATGGGCATTGGCAGAGGAGTTATTTCACTGCCAATGCTGCAGCCTCTGAAGCCGAATGCTACCCCCCCGATGGAGGAGAATGGCCATTGCCCTCCATTGGTCCTGCTCTGCCCCTTTGCCTCCAGGCCACCCCTGAAAACCTCTCCCTAGTGGGGTTCAGAGCTCTGTAGCGTACAGGGGTGCAGACCCACGGTTTGGGGTCCTCCGGTCCAGCCCCTGCCCCTTCCAGTGCCCTTAGTTCTAGACCCTCCTTGACGACAATGGACGTTGCTTCCCTCCCCTGCTGTCAGCTCTGATACCAGTGTGTGCCGAGGGGGCAGGGATAGGCTTAGCCCAGCAGAGGACCCTGCTTTGGCTTTTGCCAGCCCTTTCCTTCAGCCCCTGTCTGAAACCCCTCCGGCTCAGCATGCTGGAGCGGGCTCTGTGAGCGCAGGCTTCACCTTGTGACTGGGAACTGCACACCAACCCTGACCACCCTCCAAGTCAAATGGGCTCAGGGTCAGTCACCCCAGGCCCCCAGTCTATGCAATTCATGGAGCCCTTGGCTCATTCTTCCCCGCAAGTGGCCCTTCCCAGCCACCTGGGGCCTCCCAACTTAGTGAGATTACTTGGGGCAAGTGGGGCATTGTTAGCCTGACTCCTAAGTGCTGAGTATCTCCTGCTCCATGATCTTTCAGGGAACACTTGGTGGTGATGTCCTGCATACTTAGTCCTGCCTGGAGAGCAGGGGACTGGACTAGAAGACCTCTCAAGTTCCCTTCCAGTCCTATGATTCTGTCATCCTCAAGGGGCTGCCAGGAGAGGGCTACTTCCCTCAGACACATGGCATCAGTAGAATTACAGCGGGGACGAGATCAATCCAAAACCTTTCCACACTGGTTTGTGCTCAGTGTCTTTCACACTCACCTTCTGTGTGGAGATGCTCCTCGAACCCTTCAACCCTAAACTGAAATTGGGCCTGAGTGAGCTGCAAACAGAGTTTGGGGTGTTCGGATGGGGCACAGTTTTGGGGGGGTTCGCTTTGGGCCCGTGTCTTGTACATGGTACAAGCCCTGTAGCCTAGATAACTCCTAGGATGGCTTTGCTTTGTGCTGCTAGGAGAAGCTGAAGAAAACCACCGAAGAGGCCAACCTGTACGAGTACACCTGTAAAGAGAGCAGCAAGGTCCTGGACCAGCTCAAATCCGCTGTGGACTTTCTGTTTAAACAAATACAGTGCAAGGACACCAAGATAATGGAGCAGCTTGGCGAGAGTGGGGAGATCACGGATCTGAACCTGATGCAGTATTTTGGTGAGTTGTTAGTGGTTTTTCCTTTGCCCAAATTTTAGTAAAGCTCCAAAAAAAACCCCAAAACCAACCCCAAAGTATTTCAGAGAAACTCACTAATAGAGAAGTGAGTCACTCACACATTTATGGTGGGAGTGAGTGTGGGTCTAGTAGCTAGAACAAGGGGCTCTTGAACTTCTGAGTTCTCTTCTTGGCACTAGAGGGGAATGTAGGCTCTTGGGCTTGGAGCAGGGTCTGGGGATCAGGACTGCTGAGTTTTATTCTTGACTCTAGCAGGGGAATGTGGGACCTGGTCTCTTTTGTATAGCGCTCCAGTGGTTGGGGTGGGCCTGGGGAGCCTGGATTCTGTTCTCCGCTCTGGGAAGAAGTGTGGCCTACTAGTTAGAGCAGAAGCCTGGGGACTAGGACTCCTGAGTTCTATTCTTGTCTCTAGGGGGGGACCATAGGGTCTAGTATGTTTTGAATAGGGCCCCACAAACCCAAGGTCTCACCTACCCAGTGATAACCTATGTCACACAAGAGCTTGAAATAGAACCCAGGCTCCTGCCTTCCAGTGGGGCTTTTGCCAGAAGTGGGCTCGGAATGAACAGTATCTTATGCCTGGGTCTGGGGTAGGGTTGCCAAATGTCCAATTTTCGACTGGAACGCCCGGTCAAAAAGAAACCCTGGCAGCTTCGGTTGACACTGCCAACTAGGCCGTTAAAAGTCTGGTCGGTGGCACAAAGGCGGCCCGGGGCTAAGGCAGGCTGTCTTTTTGTTTTTGTGCGATTAGAAAGTTGGCAACCCTAATCTGGTGGGGGGTCATCAGTTTTAACTTGTCCCACACAGGTATCATAGAAAAGAAAACCAATGATCTCCTGCTCATTGAATCCTTCCTGCGCTATAAGGAGGTCGAGGGAGAGCAGGATTCGCTCCCTTTATTGAATCCATTTTTGGGTGGCACCGGACTCCTTAAAAGTACAGATGCAGCGAAATTACCCCCATCTTCCCCTACCATAGAGCATGTAGTAGAGAACGTAGAGGATGGTAAGTACTCACATCTTCTCTCCCAGACGCTACCTATCGCTCACAGGAACAGAACCTATCTTACATGGGAACAGAACCATAGAGGCCTGGCTGGGGCAGAAGCAAGGAGACTGCAAAAGGACCAAATGGGGAATGTGAATCAAATGGCAGGATCGTAGCAGTCAGAGGTGGAAAAGGCTCCCGGGATTATAACTGTCTCCTCCCACCCACTTGCCAATACGTTCACATCTTGGCTAATGCTCCATCTAGCCTGGCTTGAAATGGCTTTAGTGATGGGGTTTTCACGACTTCCCTTGGGAGTCTGTTCTAAAAGATCTAGCTGGGCCTGATTCTCAACTACGCCAAGGCCCTTCTACATTGCCCTGGCATAAAGAAGCCTTAAAGCAGGTGGAAAGGATGCTATGATAATATCCCCTGTGGAGGGGGCTGCCCTGCTGGGCATAAGGGCTCTGCACCAGCCCTGCTCCCAGCTCCTGTGATGGGATGGCTGGAGTGCACTGCACTATGGCTGTTCTCTGTTTCCCAGGGCTCACAGTGGCCAGGGGAAGTGAAGCATAAGAGCAGCCCTGGGGCTGCTCTAAATTAAACCAGGGACGAAACGGGATCCTTTATAGCCCCAAAATATAGGGAAGCAAAGGTGGCTAAAAGTCACCTCCACCCCTGCCTCTAGTGGGGGAATGGAGTCACAGAATCAGGCCCCATCGTTTCTAAGATGGGGCCAAATGCTGGGAGTTCCCTAGTGCCTGGAGTTCCTGCTGGAGTCAATGGGAGATGTATGGGCTCATTGCCTACCCAGGATTTGGTTCACTGCTTTATTGGCGTGGGCAAATTTCTGACAGTCTGGGGACTTAGCACCCTTATACTCAGATGGCCATGGGAATGAAATGCCATAGCAGAGCCGGGGCAATATTTAACACTAATGTGAGTGGGTGAAACTCCATGGGCCCCTGGATTTGCATAGTATTAATGAGGTGAGCAGCCTTCTGATACAGTTATCAGAAAGTGTGGGTTTGCAGCAAGCGCAGTGACAAGTTAGGACTTTAACTGAAGCTCTGGAGAGATTTTTCACCCTAATAATCCCAATTTCTTTTGAAACAGTTGATTGGCCTTTGGACCATGGCAGTTTGCGCAGCCTGATTATTGGGAACTTGGAGAAGGACGAGTCCAGTAGGATCTCACTGGACAAAGAGAAGAAGAGAGGGATAATTTTATAGACGGGGAAAAGCAAATACACTGGGTATAAATAATAGGTTCTTAATTCACTTGAAATCAAAATCTGATTCTGTGCTTAATTGAAACAAAGCTAACTTTAAGTCTCAGGAATGCTAGTATTGTCTTGTATTTACAATAGGCTTTGCCATCCGGCAGGATCCCAAAGCCTTTTACAAACTTAAACGAAGCTCTACCAATTATAGGCAGGCATCACATATAAAGAAATGCAACCATTTCTGGGGTGGAAAGGAGGGCAGCAGTTGTCTAACAATCATTCACAACAGTTTGGCCGTGGCACTGGGACTAACGTCCTCTGTGTTGCAAAAGGCTGGTGCACTAAGTACATCGGCATTTAATGGCCACAGGTGGGCATGACCTCACTTCTCCATCTCCTCTGCCTGTGCAAATTGCCATGGGCTCATCAATATCCACACAGAGCAGGCAGGCTCCTGTTTAAAGTCCCCACACATTAAACCAAAGGATGGAGGCCTGAGTTGATGTTGCACTTCCAGGTGTTTCAGACCTGAGATGATTCTTCTATTGGACCGTGGCTGCCTCTCACTTCTTAGTACGTGGGGCTGGCTCCTCGGCTGGTGTAAATCAGTAGAGCGCCATTGAATTCAATAGAGCTGATTTACCCCAGCTTTCGATCTGGTCCATGATTTTTAACATTTCTGTGGGGGTTTTTTTTTAATTAACAAATATTCTGTCTGTAGACAAACACTGGCGAGAATCCCAGAGAACTAGACAAAAGGGGGGAAACTAGAAAGCAGGAGAGACACTGTTGTCTAGTGGATCAACCATTTGAGTGGGACTCTGGACAGCTGGGCTCTAATCCTAGCTCTGCCACTGGCCTGCTGGGTGACCTTAGGCAACTCACATCCACGTCTCTGTGCCTCAGTTTCCCCATCTGTTAAATCGGGATACGGATACTGACCTCCTTTGTAAAGTGCTTTGAGATCTACTCATGAAAAGCTCTGTATAAGAACTATGTGGTCTATTATTACTGTAGAAAAGCTCAAAAGTGGAAGCAACCAGCTTGACTGCTAGCTACTGCCTGATCTTCCAGTCTGAAACAGACATTGATCGCTTAGCGCATAGAGCAAGGAGATTTCCCTTTCTGCAATACCCTTCAGCCATAGTTGCTCAAATGGAAAGCACATGATGATCAAGTATCAGAGGGGTAGCTGTGTTAGTCTGGATCTGTAAAAGTGGCAAAGAGTCCTGTGGCACCTTATAGACTAACAGACGTACTGGAGCATAAGCTTTCGTGGGTGAATACCCACTTCGTCAGATGATAATCACGGTTTGCCTCCCCTTGGAATCAGAGAAGCCAGCAGGAAGGATAAAGTAAATGCTATAATAAAGGGACCTAAAGTTTTGCTCAAGATCCCAACTGGACTCCAAAGGCAGATGGGACAAAGGTTTTTCAGCCAAATCCTGATCTAAGTTGGCTGCGGCATAAATCCACTGACTTCAGGGGAATGACTCCAAATTTACTTGGGGGAAAGCGAGATCGGAATCCCTGGTTGCTAGTGGGATGCCTGGCACTGTGCATGAAGAAATCCCAAATCATGTGGGATTTGCAAAAGCGTCTAAGTGATTGAGGAGCACAGTGGTGCCATTGAACGTCAGTGGGACGGGGACTAGAGCGCCTAAGCCTCTTAGATGCTTTTGAACATCTCACTCACAGTTCCTGTTCCAAGGACAGATGAGACTCTGACAAGATGCCTGGGAGATCCAGAGAGATGGCAGTAGCTTGGAAAGATTTCTCACTTTGGATGGTGATGGTTTTGTAGCCACGTGGGACAGCAGTATTGTGCGCTTTGCAGAAGCAGGGGGTTTTCCAGAGGGGTGTGAATGAAGGGAGCCTGCACCAGTGGGTTTGAGAGGATAAAATAGCTGCATGTCTTTGTGCTCTCAAGGCAGCAACTTTGTCATAACAGCTGTAGTCGTAGCTGTTGGAAAAGGAGGCAGGGTAGCCCTGCTTTGCCATCAAAAGCACAATTGAGCCTTAGTTATTTTGTCTTTTAAGCACCCCATACCTTACATGATACCCGTCACAGAGAGAGAAAGAGACGCTTTAGTGGTCTGCGCATGCTGCCCAGTAAGAGAAGTTTACTAATGCCAGCGATGTACCGTGCATCATTAGATTAGTGGCAGTTTGACAGCAAGCCACGCAGAATGATCCCATTTCCTCCCTGCTGGGCTTCTGCTGTTTGATGTTTGCAAACTGTACAACCCACCTCGGACCAGCCTTTGCCACCTTCCCTGTAACTGAGTCTCGTCGTCAGAAGTTCAGTCACAGGGATTTTTCGGTGGTGACCTTGTCTAGCTGTGGCTCAGTGAGTCTTGTGTGACTCAGCCCACAGCTGGGGAGATCTCTGTCTCTCTCACTCACTCACTCACTCACACTCATCCCACTTTTCCTCAGAGCTCTGCAGGGTTGTGTTTGCCCCAGACAGAAGCATTTATTTTACAGACCCTTTTCACTCTTGACATAGGCAGCTGGATTTCCTCCTGCAAAATGTATAATTTAATTTGGACACAGTTCAGATATGCAGTTCCCCAGTGACAGTAAGCTTTTCCCTGCAGAGAAAAACAGGCAAGAGTGGGACCACGTACAAACGATTGCACTGAAACCAGTCAGGCCAAACCCAGCTAGAACCGTAGGGGGAGGCAAGCGTTACAAGGGGGGCCATCCCCATCACTGTGCTTGAGGAACTTGCACAACCCCGGCTCTTAATCCTTCTCTTCCCCGTGGGTGATGATGTGGACGAGGTTTTTGTAGTCTAAATTTCCAGTGATGTCTGGGGGGAAAGCGGCAAACATCTGGTCGACCTGCAACGTAAATGGGCCCAGATGGGAAAGGGTTAAACAGATTGGTTGGGTATTCAGGTGAGCAGAAGTGAAGGAGGGGGCTGGGAGCTGTTTGAAATCACAGGAAGTTCTGTCCTTGGCGTCAATGGGAGCAGGCTGGGACTGGGAGACTGCCCTTTGCGGCGGCCTGCCCGTATTTCGCTCGCTTGTTAACCAAGCAATGGAAATATGGGAAGGAAAGGAAAGTCTCTAGCGCACCTCTAACTGCAAGGCCACTGATCTACACTAACCCTGTGCCCTGACCCCCAGCTCCGCTGAAGGCGCTTGCCAGTGCATGCCTATACGGCGATGCGCGGTGCCCTGTGACGCTCTGATGGGATTCCATCGCTCATCACTATCGCGGAGAGGTTGGGTCCACGCCCAGCCCTGGGTGCTGCTTGCCAACCCCCACACAATTCAGAGATGGCTTGGTCCTGGCCATCACAGAGATGGTGACATGTGGATCCGGGCTGGGTTTGAATTCTCACCTTTTGGGAGTGTTTGTATCCAGGGGCTTGGGTTTGACTGGGTATGGAAAGAGAGGCCTGCTGTGAAATTTAGCTCCTAGGCTCCCCCAAAGCCCAGTGCTATTGGACCCCAGGATGTAGGATGGTACAGGCTGTGGGAGATGGGCTCTGTTGCAATAGACTGATTTGCTTCATTTAGTTGTTACTTTGTGCAATGGCCTGATGCAATGGACCCCCCAGCACCCCGGAGCCCTATGTCATGGCTCTGACCTGGGCTCGGTACCCCCAGCCCCCACATCACATGAGGGCTGGACAATCGAAGGACTGTCTGTGGACAATGTGGGAGCAGCCAGGGACACAGCAAGACTTGGAATAGGGGAGCTGGGGGGCTGCCCAGGAGGGCTGCGGTGAACAGTGCGAGGACCCTGAGGAGAAGTAAGAATTGGGCTGTAGAGGGCTTTTTGGTGAGCCCCGGAGAGAATTTGTATGGGTAGTGGTCGGAAGTGGCAATGGGAATTGTGCCGCAGGATGATCTTGGGATTGCAGCAGGGTCCCAGGGCTGGGTCCCAGCGTAGAGGCCGGGCATGGGCTCCCCTATCATCGCCGTGAGGTGAGGAGAATTCTCTATGGGAAACACTGAGGCACTGCTCAGTCCAGGGCAGGGGAAGGACGGTTTCATTTGAACTCTTGTGGTTGCCCCATAGGGCGGGCTCTTGCTTTGTTCCTCTGTCCAAAGCACTAGATCACCCCGCCACAAATGGGAGATGGCAGACCAATGGGGAAACTGAGTCACAACAGGGAAACTGAGGCACGGACTTGTGCTCTACCCTGGAAAGGTAAGCCAACCTGTTACAGCCTGAGCCTGCTGCCCACGCATGCGCAGTAAACAGGTCAGTGTTAGGCATTGCTGAATGGTGCACCCTGTATAAGGATGGAAGTGAAAAGGAGCCCTGTGCATACCTCTTCCTGGGAGAACCTCTCTCCCTGCGTCATCAGCATTTCTTTAATGCTGCAAATAAAAGAGCATGTTGTCAGAAAGAGGGAGGGACGGTGAGAAAACCAGAACAACTCCCCCTGCCCCATGCACACCCCAACTGCTGCTCTGCACTTACTAGTCAGATTTCAGGCCTTTGCCCTCGGGGTCAAACACCTTGAACGCGTTCAGGATCGTCTCCTCTGGATCGGCACCTGCAATGGGGAGCACATGCAACCGCTGCTGGCACAGAGCAGGGATTATGCCTGCCGCGGGCCGCGCCGGGGAGTGGCATCCCCTTCGGGGAGGGGGATCGCAGATCCTGTGCCATCTCCCAGGAAACAGGGGCTGTGTGGTCGAGCAAGCTCATTCCCTGCAGGGAGGGGCCTGCAGATGGACGTGCCCTGGCCTACCACCACCATGCACAGCAACGGCTGGCATCTCTCCACCCACCCCCTGCTGTCGGGGCCATGTGCATCCCATGGCATGGAGAGGAACAGATGCACATTCATGTTGCCCCTCCCTGCCCCCAATATGTAGCTAATCTACCCAGTGTATTTATAGCATGCTAGTCTCAGAGGAGCTGCGGGCTCGGTGGGCTTAAGGAATTCTGCACCAGTGTCCCATAGCTTGGGTTGCACAATGGGTGAGGGGATATGGCTGCTGAGCAGGAAGGACTCTGAGTCACAGAGAAGCTGCTGCTCTACGCAACATCCTCTCCTGAAAACCTGTCAGGACGTAGGCAGCAAAGAGCCACAATAGTTCACATCGGCACGCCTGGAGTCCGTGGCACCAAACCCCTCTGAGGGGTGTGGGCAGCTGTTAGAGAGCGTGTCTCATCTAGAGGCCCCAGGGTGCTGCACAATGATGTAAGCATTGCTATCTCTGTTTTGTAGCTGGGGAAACTGAGGCACAGAGCAGTGGCAACTTGCTCAAGGTCACCCAGCAGGCAAGGGGCAGAACTGAGAAGAGTGCAGGGGAGGCTGAGAACGAATAGGAGCGATTGCTGTGTGCATTAGACCAAGATGCACGGTTTCTGGGAATATCCTGTGTATGAGACTTTGACTGTCAACACCCTGTCACCCTGTCTTTGCCATTTCCTGCCCCACCATGCTGAGGGAAAGATGCAGGAGAAACCCCATGGAATGGCATTGGGACATTTTCACCTTCTGCACTTTGCTGGGGGGAAGAGGGTGATTTGACTCCTAGGTCCTGAGCCAAAGCCCCCTTAAGTGCACGCAAAGGCGCCCATTGAGTGCAGGATCAGGTCCTTGGGGAGAAACTGCAAATAAAGTTACTTTATGTTTTAATATACATTGCCCTTTCCTAGCATCTTCACTTTGAGGATCTCAAAGCGCTAAGTCTTAGCACCCCTTGTGAGGTAGGGCAGGGTCATTATCCCTGTTTTGCAGATGGGCCACTGTGGCACAGATAGGTTAAGTGACTTGCCCAAGTCACACAGGGAGTCTGTGGCACAGCCAGGTATACAGCCTAGATCTCTTGCCCCCCCAAGCGCTGTAACAGCCACCGGACCATCCTTCCACTCATTTCGTCCCTCTGCCTTATCTTACCCTTGAGCTTCTCTCCAAACATGCTCAGGAATACAGTAAAGTTAATTGCTCCAGGAGCCTCCTTTATCATTTCATCGAGTTCTTCGTTTTTTACATTCAAACGACCTAGACAAGAAACAAAAAGACAAATCACCTGGGACATGGATTAAACTTTATGCAGATTTTCAGGTACATGAGCCCATTTTATACACAAACAAGCCTATGAATGAGTTAAAAGACATAGAAAGGTGCATTTTTTACCATGGGAATAGTCTCCCCAGGGAAGTGGTAGAAGCTCGATCCTTGGAGAGAAAGAGAACTGGACCAGACAAAGCACTAGAAAGTGTATCGTAGGGAAGAATTCTGCACTGACTGAGGTATCTGCTACTCTGATTTCTATGAGTCTAGAGAACATCACAGAATTGCACCATGATTAGTTCCCACCTACATTTTGTCAGTAAAATGAACAGAACCAAACGTCTGCCTATTGTCATCCATAGAGCTACAAAAACAGGGCCTGATCCTCTTTGGATTACAATGCAGTCACAACTGATTTGCACCCTTCTAAGTGAGGTGATAACCGGGCCTTATGTTTCTCCAAGGATGTACATAAGCCCCATAAATCACATAATCCAGCAAGACTACTCATAGAGTAAGGTATTACTCAGCAGGAGTAAGTCTGGCGGAATTGGGCCCTAATTAATTTAATAACCATTTTTGCTAGCCAGGGCCTAAATTATTTAACAACATCAGCCTCAAAAATGATCCACACTGACCAAAAATGTTCAGAAAGTAAAATAATCTGCTCTTTGTAATAGAAATGATTTTGGGTCCCGTAGTTTTGAGCAGAGGAAATGGAAGATCCAATTAACCAGGGATTGAATGAAATGGAAAGCAGAGTCGTTGATTTCTCATCTAATAATTAGTCTAACACGATCAAAGCCTTTTCTGGGGGGAAGGAGGGGCGTTGTAAGATGCAGGCTTACCCACTGCAGCAAACGTATCTCTCAGATCTGCCTTGTCAATAAAGCCATCCCGGTTCTGATCCATGATGGTGAAGGCCTAGAAAGGGGAGAAAAGGGAATGGCAGCATGCAGAACAATAACGCACAGCTCCCTGAGAGTGTAATATCGCTCCCTCTGTTTAGCCATGTTACATTTCAGCCTGGCTAGGAACTGTGGTGTGGCAAGGGACATAACTGTCTTTGTTCACAGCTGTTCTTGCACCTTCCTCTCACAGTGATTTACGTCAGTGGGATCAGAGGCGAGGGCTTCCAGCAGCGTTCAGGATCGGGCCCAAAGAGCCCCTGTTGTTCAGCAGTACAGCAGCATTTATTAGGCTCCCTGGTGGGGCAGGGCTGGAGGCTGCTGCCCGATCCCCTCTGGGAGTGGCTGCGTGATGCGGGCTGAGGCATTGCTCAGCTGCCCAAGACTGCATCCCTTCCAGAGCAGGTGTCTCCACCCAACTGCCTCACCCTATGGGACCAATTGCTAATGTCCTGGGAGCCCAGCTGACCACGGTGCTCGTAAGAATGACATTAGAAGATGCACTGAGAATGCTAGCAGGGGATGGGCCTCGCTGATTGATGGACATTGCAGCCAATCAGCTAGAAGAGAGCAGATGTCCCTGTCCAAAAGCTCAGTCAGGGTGCAGGACCCATGGGGTGGGAGATTATCCCTAAGGTATCACTACAGGTAGGAGAATTCCTTCTGTAGGAGTCCTGTGCGGGGGGAAAGGGGGTGTGACAGATGTTCTCTCCCACATGGTAGCTATTCTCTAGTTTTGTAAAGCTCATCAGTAGGCCTGGAGTTGTCTAAGCAGTAACCACTCTGTCTGCAGCCCAGGGCTAGAGTAACTATGACAGTGTTTACAAGCCCAGGGAGTGGGGCGGGGGGAAGGACTCAGCCAGGAGAAGGCGTTGTGGAGCACAGGGGTTGGGGAGTTCACTTGCATGAGGTCTCCTGCCCCAACTGGCTCCCATGGTTCCCAGCATGCAGGAGTTCAGTTTTGGCCACTGCCTTGTCCTCAGTTATCGTACTCGGAGGAATATGGATACACTCCGCTAAAGAAGGCCCCGTGTTATCACCCTGTCCAAAGACTCTCTGTGGGTAACTTTGAAGACCTGAAAATGTGTAACCATATGACACCCATGAAAGGGTTAACCAGATCTCGGTAATAATGCCCTGCCTCATGGTCACAGCTCAGCCAATGAGAATTTGCTCGGATTATACAGGGCTGCTGTCTTGTGTGCCATTGGCTGAGTGTCTTGTCACTCACTCTTCTGCTGGGAGTGCAGTGTCATGAAGTTGAGAGAAGACCCCGTATTTGATTATGTAGTTGAATTACGTTTGTTTGTCCCCCCACTAAAGCAGTTGTCTTTTAAATGAGCTTCTAGGACTCTTGTTCCAAATCCAACATCACCGAACCTAAAAGCATTTAGAAAAAGTTTGACGATACCACCATATAGGTGGTTCTTGGCTTTACCCTTCATGGTCATTGCAACAAAGGCCACTTACCTCTTTGAATTCTTGGATCTGTGTTTGTTCAAACATAGAGAAGACGTTGGAATTAGCTCCCTCTGATCTCTTCTTAGCTTTCTTGGGTGCCTTGGAAAATTCAAGCATGCTATCATTAACTCACTGTATTTTTCAATGTGGAATAAATTTAAACTACCCTGAATTTATTCCTAAATCTTTATGAATAGCTAGGGACTGCTCCATGCTGGTGCACTTTAGTTCTTGAAATGATCCGCTCTTTCTCAGCTCAGAAGTGTGGGGTAAAGTACATGCTGTTCTGTAGCAATGGGAGTTATTATTTCTTCTCACAAGGTAGGGTAGAGCTCAGTTTCTTGAGCTCCTGATGCATTTGACCAAATTGATTAGTAGGGAAGCGACATGAAAAATGACTAGCCACACTACAGTGTGACATCTGCTGTGGTTCAAATGACATTTGGCTGAGAAGTAAAAGCACAGAAATCTCCCCTTGTAACAATAGACATTCAGGAGTGGAAAAGATAGTTAAGCACGTCTCGGAGATTTCATGCCATGGCTGTCACTATTATGAGCTTTATCACGGTTTTGTACTTTTTATTAAGAATGATGTTACTGCAATGGCTACACATTAAAGTGCTCTAAAATCTGCCCTTTCCTACACCAAAGAAGATGAAACCCAGAATTGAGTTGATTGCGATTCTTGTGGTTTAAACAGGAAATGTTTCAACACACGTGCTAAAGTTTCTACCTTATTGAGAACTTCTGGTCCTTTCTACCTTAGCTGCACACATGTGATCTGCTATGATCTTTTCCTTTTAAATAAATATCACAGATTTGTAAGCGACCCCATTGAGAGGGTCCATGTCTGGTATTCCTAGGTACTGCAAAATAAAAATAAAAAGATTTAAATGTGCCAGTTCGAGGGATAGAGATGTACTTCCTAGAAGGTGCATGGATGAAGGGAAAGAATTCCAATTTGACCTTAAAATATTCTCAGTCCCATTTTGCAAGCTCTGTTTAGTTCTTGATTTGAAGACAGGGCAGCAGTTAACCTAGAAGAAAAAACCCACTTTGCTGCTGCTATTTTTATGCCACCGTGTATTAAATACCCCTAGACTGCTTACCTTGTTTCAGGAGCTATAAGGCATGTGTGTGCCATTAGGGCACTAAAGTCTCTCTCTCTCTCTCTCTCACTGATCGCTAGAGATGCTCCTAGTAAAGAATCCTGCTGCTGACAAGCTCATCTCACTGTCATTCCCGCAGCTGCCCACTCTCATTACTCACCATCACCGGAGTTACTTTGCACGGCCCCTGATGTTCTTGCAAGAGGAATTCAAAAGACAATCCCCCAGGCCGCTCTGCGCTGAAACAATAAATACAGCCCAGGGCAGTTTAAAAATAAACGCATGCCCACTTTTGGCTGTAATAGGTAAGTTAGCCGCCACCTCCGCCACCCCCAGCTCTGTTGTCTCTCCGTCTTTGTCTTGGTCTCATCTTGAATAACAGCTTGTTGTCCCTGTGACATGTGAGACCCAGAGGTTTTCAAGGTTAGAGAAATGCCAGCAGGCTGTGTGGGTGCCACTTTGAAGATGTTGACACGAGTCGTGCTGCACAGCTTGTGCAGAATGAGTGACACCTGCATTTGTCAGTGGCTTGGTGGGGGCGAGACAAGCATGCTAGAAAGGATATATCCTGGTAGCTAGGGATGTCTGTCTATACAGACGTACAGAGCCAGCTCTTGGAGCTGCACTGATTTACAGCAGCTGAAGATCTGGCCCGCAGATCAAGGAGGTTCAGTGCAGTGAATGTCAGATCTGAACCAGGATTTGAACTTCATCCCCCTCTCCCCGTCCAGGGGTATTCAGATGGAGGGTTTTGTTTTGCCTCATTAGAGAGCTAGGGGTGACTTCCATGTACAGTGAGATACATCTATCTATCACCCAGATCTGCCTCTGAGATAGCACCTTCCACGCTGGGAGATCCCAGAGTGCTTCACCAACCACACAGATATTGGGATTCGCAGCACTCACCACACAAATGCAGCCTCCTCTGGGATGGAATGTGGCAGCTGTCACAACATAGCAATCACACAACCCTATCCACGTCTACCCAAAGGCCCCTATGGTCCAGGTGGTGTGAGCTGCCACCGTGCCAGGGCTGATGTAGCCCTTTGCGTGGCACCAGCAGGGCTGGGTGGGTCAGAACCCTTTGTCTGGGGTGGTGGGGTAGGTGCTTTTTCAACTGGATTCTTGTTGAGGGGCTGCGGAGCTCCTGCCCCACCCATCTGCCTGGTGGTAATGAGGGACCCAAGTGTCCAGCAGCTGCTGTCTCCAGTCTCCCTGATGGAAGGGGACCTGCTCCCTCCTCCTTCTCCTCCAGTTGCCCCCAGGGATCACTGGCCCGATAGGCCCCATCTCATGGTCCTATTTTGGAGCTGCTGAGGTCAGTGCGTGGCTGTCAGTGAGGGTGGAGCTTGGCCCAGCCAGTGCAGCTGGGATTATGCTGCTCGCTGGGCTGCAGAACCATGAGCAGGCGCTGCTGCAGTGAAGGGACATCGCAAAGCAGCCCCATATCCAAAGAGCCACCGGGCCAGATTCAGCCCTGCACAGGTGCCTGGCATAACATCCTGAGGAGGTGGCTCATGCCTCCCCCATCCTGGGGGTTGGTCTGGCCCCACACAGGTCAGGGTGGCCCTCCTGAGGCTGTGCAGCACTATCCCTCAAAGCCATGAATGGGACAATGCCCCCCCATCCCCCACACCCATACCCTCTTACTGATCCTTACTGATGGGCACCCACCTGCTACCCAGTTATGCCACACGCCTACTATGGCTTTAGCTCCAGTATGAGGCAGTGCAGTTGTTAACCCTCTGCCTTCCGTCCATTTTCAGCTAGCGTTGCACTGGGCTGTTGAATAGCTGCTCTGTTTCACCCCAGACGTGGCTGCACTTTCACCAGGCAGCCACTGCTGCTGCAATTGATTTGTCCTGGAAGAACAGACAACTGTAGCAGAGGTTACTGAAGGAGAGATATGATGGATCCTCCTCCCAGCTGGACAGGCTACATCTCATCTGGTCGCACTAACCCAAGGAGCCATCGACTCACAAAGCTGAACTCACTGGTAAACTTTTTTTTCCCTCTTCATATATTTAGCCTGTTAATTTGATCCCCCCTACCCCCACCCCCTGAAGTCTAACATGTAGACATACTTGTCCAATGGAGTTGGACCGACACTCCTGGTTAAACAATGCCCTGCGTGTCCCCTCCCGGCTCTCAGCTGTCTTCGCTGCCCCGGCAGATTCTTGTCTTACAGGGTCTAAGATGCAAACAACAGCTGCTACTCCGGTGTCCCCTTTGCCACCCTGTGGAAATGGCCTTGTTACAGCTGAACCTGTTTGTGCTCAGACCTAGGAGCTATATAAAGGCCAGACCTCTTCACATTGCCATCCACTGGACGCGAGACACCCGGGCAAAGTTGCTTTCAACACTCCTCAGTTTGCTGGAGACGTTGTTAATAGGGAAGGATGGGAGAAATGGGGGGCTGTGCTTCTCACGGTGGGCCAGACCCCCTCTGGGAGTGCCTAAAGTCAGTCATATTTAGGCAGCTGCAGCTGGGACCTCAGAGCTTGCCCAGCTCCGGCTGGAATCGCCTGAATAGGGAACGCTGCCTTTGGCCCGTTGGGCCCCATGGAGAGGGAGTTCGGAGCTGGATGGCTATTTTACCCAAGCTGTTTGTGAGGTGCAAGTAGAACATATGGCTATAGTGTGAGAAAGGGGCCGAGGGGGAGCCTGGGGCCGCAGAGAGAGAAGCGCCCAAGCTAGTGTCTGGCCAGCCTCAAAGATATGGAGGTTCAGGTCTGTTTGGTTGTTGCTCTCAGATCACTCAAAAGTCTCTGAATGAACAGGGGCACCAGTGTCAAGAGAGAGGTTCTTGGTGGGTTTCCAGGGCTTCATGGGGTCAGCCTCTCCTGTTGAGTCTGCATGTGCTTCCCACCCTATCTGAAACCGGGGAGTGCAAACTAGAGCAAGTTAACTAAAGATTCCCAAACCCCCCAGAATCGGGGTTTGGACAGGCTGCCAGTTGGTTCTTATTTTATCCAGATACCTGCACACATATATGTGGATGTGCTCACACACACACACTAAGAAACCCAAACCTGAGTGATCAATTCAGACAATCATCACAAGTCTCTGATTTTGTTGTTTTCCACAGGAAAGAATATAGAGCTATCTAGGAAACCTGGTTTTATTGCATTCTGAGATATTCCCCAGAGCGCAGGGAATTCCTTATTTTCCTTCATTTTATGAACATTTAACAGGGAATTTTCTAGGTGTCTCAGGATTTAGGACTCCATAGACATTAGGAACAAGCTCCCTGCTTTTAAAAATAAACCTATTTTGTAATACAGCACAATACATTGAAATCCACATCCTCCCAATTAGCTGTGCTACAAACGGGAATTGCGGCTGCAGAATGTTGCAGCTGAAATTCCCTTTCCGCTGCTGGCAAACGCAGGGTCAAGGCAGGGATCTTCCAGGGTGTAGCTCAAGGGCTAGATGTGGCCTGCAGTGTACGAAAATGCAGGCTATGCCCACCCGCTCTTTCCCCTGCAACCTCAGAGTGAGGACGGAGCTGATCAATTGCAGGTCTCATTGCTTGGGAAACTGACCAGCAAGCAATTTCTCTTCCTCTGTCAAGTACCAGCGGCTATCACAATGATGGGCATTCAGTTTTCGTTAAATAATGTATCAATATTTATCTGTAAAAGTAGGTGATACCCTGGGTCTCCGGGCAAGCTGCCCGGGCTGTTCTTGGTGTGACAAGGTTTTGGCAGCCCAGAGAGGAAGCGAGATGAGAGAGAAGAATTCGGCAGTCAAAGAGTTGAATTGTTTCTATTGTGCAAGAAATGGCTGTTTTGGTGGCTAGGGCGTGATTCAAGATTAAAATGTTGTTTGAATATCATGTTAAAATGAGGTGTCACTAGGTGTCCCACTGTGACAACTTTCCTGTACATTTCCTGACACATGCCCTACTCCAGCCAGGTACACGGAGGGAGGGAGTGGGGCAGAAGGGATAAGCTTCTGTATTTAAATCTTTAACAACATGATGACTATGCTCTGTGATACCAGGGAACGAATAATGTTCTTCCCAGATAATTATGTTTCAGAACTTGCATTGAGTATATATTAGTGACACACGGTATGAGACACTATCAGGCCTTCTGGTGAAAAAGATGAGAGAGCTGGACACTTTTTTATGGTGGGCTGCATTTCAATTGGGGGATGTGCTAGGGAACTGATCTAAGCCTAAAGATTCTTATCAGCAATGACTGTTGCTTAATGAGAATTAGTAATTCCATGTAATGGGGGCACCTTTCAGGTGACTTAGCGGAGTTGAAGTTCACCGACTTCAGTGACGTTATTTATTACCTACCCTGATGGGAGACCTCGTCTAGTTACATCGAGATCTCCAGAAGCCATAGGTGGTACGGTAGCCTTCCCTCCCAGTAGCATACGGCTTAGGGAACACTCCTCCCCCAGGGAAGCTAGAAGGTTACAACGCTTTTGGAAACAAAAGGAAACAGTGTTTAATAAGCACTTGGGAAACCAGATCCCTGGGAGTTCAAGGACTGTGGTAAGATGAGCTAGCTTCTTGATTGCAAGATTGTCCTAGTTTGCCAAGAGGCTTTGAATATCGTTTTTTAATACCCTGACAGCCGCTTCTCAATGACACCTTCCTCTGCCTGGCTGCCTCTGCAAGCTAGCTCACAAGGCACATGGGCTTTAAAGGCCTTGCATGCTATTCCACTTATTCCAAGATGGCATTTGTTATAGGGTCAGCTGACAGAGCCAAACATAATGAAGAGCTCAGAAAAGATCCGGGAAAGAAGCTGGGTGTGTACAGGTGAAATCTGGTCCCCACCGTGGTGAACGGGAGAAAACCAGAAGGCAGAACTGCATTCCAGGAGAAAAGTCAAACGGCTAAAGCAAAATGGACAGTGTCCCCTTTCCTTCATGGAATAGGGGGTTTGTGAACTGAAGAGGAGTGCTAGCATGGGAGCTATTCTGGCCCTGAGCCAGGGCGTTGGAAAAGAGATTTAAATAGCTAAGAGGCTAAACAAGTAAGACAAAGAGATGGTATAAGAATAAACTCTTGAACGGGGCGTTTGAGCCAAGTCCTGAAGTCGATATTCAGCCCTTACTTGGACAGAACTCCCACCAAAGTCTGATCGTGTGTAAGGATTTAACGACTTGCCCTGGGGTTTTTTGGGGTGACTGTGAGGATGAAAGAGAAACAGGGAGACAGATCAGACTTTAGAGCAAAGTCTACAAAGTGTCTGCAGCTGGCATAGTACAAGTCACAGAGGAGCAGGGCAAATTCAGGGCCCTCATTAAAGCAAAACTATCAGGAAAACGCACTATCACAGGTCTCAGACCTGCGCCCCCAACCTCTGCTCTGATAATGATGAGAATTTATAAAAGAACACACTCTTGCCAGCTGTTGTAGATTCACTCATTCCAAACAAAGCCTCTTGTGAAGAAGCTTGCAGTTTAGAGGACAGTTCATCTGCTTCCATGTGACTCACCCACATGCAAATGTGTCAGGCTCACCATTACAGTAGTATAATGACAGGTTTCAAATAAACTGGTTAGTCTCTAAGGTGCCACAAGTCCTCCTTTTCTTTTTGCCATTACAGTAGTAGTTGAACCTCTCACAGCCTTTAACATATTTATCCTCACAACACCTCCGTGCGGTAGGGCAATGCTATTATCCCCATTTTATAGATGGGAAAACTGAGGCAGAGAGTTACAAAGTGTCTTGCCCATGATCACACAGGAAGTCTGTGGCAGAGATGGGAACTGAACCTGGGTTTTTCAAATCCCAAACCTTAATGACTGGACCATCCTTCATCTTCTGGCTGTGATCTGTGAGATTTTATAAGCGAAGTAGGATTGGGAGACCAACAGGGGAAAGCTAGTGTGCTACCGGAACTGGTACTGGGGATCCAGAAGGTGGAGATCTTCTCTTTGACTTGGTACTGAACTAATACCCCTGTGTGGTGAGAGGGGTTGTTGTGCTGCTCAAGGGGCGATGCCACGTCCAACCAAGGACTTGCGGCTGCTAAAGTTTCGGTTTCACTTTTTGCCAGAATCAGCCCATGTCCTGGGCAGCAGAGCCTGACCTGAGGATCTGAACACACTGACCCACCCGTGTCTTCTCGCAGTGAATTGCAGAGAGTCAGATTCCTCTGACACTCAACAAGGAGCCAATTCAGAAAAAGCGGAAAAGTAGCAGCCCTAAAGCTCCTATTTCTCTCTGCATCCCTGCAGAGTCCCTGCCTAGAACCACCTCTCCCCTCCCGAAGAGCGGTGCACATGTCCTACCAATGTGTGCCAGCCCACTCCCTGGGAAGGCCTACGAGAAACACAGTGAACCATTTTCAGCTCCTCGCTAGTACTGGCAAGTGCATTTTCCACCGTTTCTGTGGAGTCAATGGCATTTTGCACAGTCCCAAGGACAATCCAGCTCACCACTCTCTCTGCCTCCCTAAATTCCCCTCTTTGTGAAGTGACTTCTGGTGAGCCCTGCGGTTGCTGGAGGAACTGGTGTGGTTCTTGGCCTTGCCAGCACTGCCTGGGTTGAGATCGGTGGGCTCTGGGCAAGTTTCTAGGGTTGCGTGAATCTCCATCGATGCAAAAAATCTCCTCAGCCAGGTTTCAAGTTTACAAATATCTAACTTTTCGGGTGAGACTGGGGGAGTTGGGTTCTGAGTCCCATTTCATCCAAACCCCTGCAATGTGAGAGGTTTGGGGAAAGGCTTCCAGGCTGTGGCCCCTCTGGGCATGCATCTAGGGTGTGAATGACCTGTAGGAAAATGCCACGTGGAACTTGTCTCGCTTTTGGAACACTGGGGTCTCTCAGCTTCAGCAGGAAGCCCCAGCACCTGCCTTTGGGCTGTATTACCCCTGAAGCCCAGGAGAGGGCAGCATTATGTTACCGTTTCCCACTAGAGCTAACCAACAGGTGCATGCATGGCATATATGTGGTGATTTCATTTTGCCCATCAGGTGTTAGAAACTGACATTCTTGTCTCCTCCGATCAGCCAGTGCACAGGGGAAATAACCCCTCTGTGTCAATAGGAACGCATTTACAGGGCAGGCCGGGGCTGGGGTGCCAGCGAAGGTCAGGAGTCAGAACACAGGGTGCAGAAACTTTACGCAAGGAGGTGAATTATTTAAAATGTAACATTCGCCGGTTTGCTCTGTCCAGAACCTCTCTTTAAAATGAGCTTGGCCCTCCGAGGATTCTGAACTGACGTTTTCCTTTCCGGAGTTAGTCTGTGTGTTTGATGACTCCAGCAGGAATAGGTTAATAAAAACCAGTTCATAGCCCGACCGTTTCAAATAACAACAGTAGAGAAATCATGTGAAGACACAGCTGGCTCAAGGAGGGAGAATAGTTCCTAACGCGGTGCTGGATTCTGTCTCTTTTCCTTGTTAGTACATAGGCACCCGGCTCAAAGCTTCGGGCCAAGAGCAGACTCTCCCGAGATAAGTAGGTTGGAGTTCAGAACCTTCAGGTTATTTATTGTCAGGATTTTAGTGTAGAAAGAGAGAGGAGAGACAGAGACGGGTTCTGGCTACTGCAGAGCTGGGCACAGGACAGGGTAATTCTCCTGTACTCATAACACACTAACGGCTCTGAGCTAGCTAGGCTGTCACTCCCGCCTCTGCACTTTATGTTCAAGAAGTGGTTAAGTTCCCAGGGCTAGAATGAATCTCAGCGGTGCTAGCAGAAGGGCAGGACTATCTATATTCCCAGCAAACGCTCGACAGCAAAAGCAATTTCTTGATCCCATCCCTGCTCTTTGGGGGCCCTCTGTTGGTTAAAACATAACGTGAACTCCATCGCATTGAACATGGAGCCACTTCCTGGGAGGCAGACTGGTTTGCTGTGTGCAGCGAGCTGTCTGCCAAGGCTCCGTGACAACGGCAGGCATGTTCCCGGGCCTGGGGGAGGCTGGTGCTGAGGCTTGGCTGCTGGCAAGCAGGGACTCAGTGTCCCAGGGGACCGGCCTTTGCTCAGGGTTCGATCATGGCTGGGCTTGTTAACTTTCCAGCTATTCCGCAGTCAGGGCCCCACTCAGCCATTGTACCCATGCCATGGGCCTGCTCCCCCTGCCTATGATACAGCCTGTGGCATAGGGGCCAAGCCGCCCTGCAGCTCCTGGCAGTGTAAGGTGGAGAGGTGGAGGATCTCTCGTCTCCTCTTTGCCCAGTGACAACACAGCTGCCAAGGTAGATGAGCTGCCATTGGCTCAGGCTCCCACCCCCCAGCACCGAGTCACCCCTCTCCCTCCCAGCAGCTTCCCTGCTCAGCTTGTTAACTCCCAGGCAGGCTTCTGCTGAGGCTCGGAGGCTGTTTTCCTGGCTCAGCCCCATCATGCTGCCTCCAAGTATCCCCAGGCATTAGTGGAGGGGCCTCTGTGGATGCTGGGGAGTAGCTGGTTCCCTCCCCATTCTGCACCCCTGTCCCGTTCGGCTGGGTTTTGCTCTCCTCCCCTCTGAAACAGTGTTCCAGGCCCTGACATGGACCAGTCGTCTTGGAAACACCCAAGTGTAGCAGCCTCTGCCCAGCTCCAAGCAGAGGATCTTGATGCAATTTACAAAGCCTAATGAATTCAGTCTCCACATGACTCTCTGAGGCCAGGGTCATTAACCACAGATGACAGATGGGGAACCAGAGGCAGAGAAAGGGACAGGGACTACTTGGCTAGGGTCACTCAGTGAGTCAGTGGCAAAGTCAGGAATAGAACCCAGGAGTCCTGATTCCTAGCCCTGTGCTATCTCATCTAGTAATAGTACTGGGCAGGAAACGACTTTTCATTTAGAATTTGAAAGTTAATTTAAGGTTAAGGCAATATCCAAAGGGACTAAATCGAATCAAAACACTTTGATTGACCTGATCGGAAATGGCCTTCAGATTTTGAGATCATGGACATTTTTGAGATTTCGACTCTTCGTCTTGATTCGGGTCAGGAAAATTTAAAATCTCAAATTCCCACGGGACAGGAAAACCATTTCTCATTCTCACCGCACTCTAACAGTGAGCCTGGTATCCAGGCTCCAGCCCAGCATCTGCTGCTTCATAGGAGGGCAAACCCCAGCTCCCATGTTAGGCTGGCAATACTGAGCGGGTGGTAAAAGTCCTTCTTCTACTTAAACTCGCTTTGCCTCAGTTTCCCCACTTGTCAAGTGTGCTACTAGCCCTTCTCTTTCTGCCTCACAGAGTGTTGTGGGGCTCCATTGGCCAACACTGAGGCTCGCAAGAGGCTTACATTTTTTCTATGCACAAAGAGCTGCTGCAGACTTTCATTCAGAATGGCTTGGATTTTAGCATAAGGCAAATAGCAAAAAGGAACTGAGCCCGTTCTCCAGGAGCGAGCTCAGCGTGTGCAACTCCCTGCAGCATGCTGCACCCACCGTGCCTGGTTAAATGGCGGCTGCATTGCAGATGGACAGATTCCCTCAGAAATTTAACGGCACGATGCACAGAAAACAGTCATCACAGTGACGTGCCCCCCAGCTGGTGGGAAGGTGCTGGGATGTGTAAAGTGCTACCTCAGAGCTAAGTTACCATGGCTCAGGCACACGGACTGCTGAGTGCCGCAGGAATGCTCCTACACCAACCAGGCTTCCACTGTCTTCATCTCAAGTGGGTTTTTGGCTTCTTTCTCCTGGGCTGAAGGGCTTGGTCTTTCCCTGAGCTGGGCAGTTAGTTCTTGTGAGCCCCACTTTTCTGGTGTGAGTGGGAGACCCCTTTGCAGTCCGGTTTGAATAGGTGCTGGGGTAGAAACTGGAGCCGGAGCGTTTCAGTCTGGATTTGGATCCAAACCAGCCTTCGCCAGAGTATGGGGGAGGGTTGGTTTTCAGTCTTGGGCTTCTGGATCAAGCCTGTTCCAGGGAGAACCCCCAGCAGTGAAGTCTGGATCTAGAGCTGAGCAGGCTGACCGTGCACCTGGCTAAACATCCCATGCAGTGTGAGCATTGGGCTCTGTCTTTAATCCCCCCACCCCATGCCTGCTGTTCAACACACCACAGTGTATGCTGCCACAAGGAAATGCATTAGTTTGCCTCTGGCCTGAAGACTGAGTGATGAGAAGGCTCAATCCAAAGGGCTCGGTCCCTTATCGCTGCCCACTCTTTGCAGGGAACTGGACGAGCAGGTAGAACTGGGTGCAGACTGAGCTGCCCTATGCTGGTACCCAGGAGCAGAATTCCTCATTGCAAATGGGGCCACGGCTAGCAGGCACAGACGAAGCCAAAGCGACTGTCTGGGCCTGCTGCACTGTGCATTTAACATTCCATGGGTGTTTTCTCCTGCTTAGTGACCGTCCAGGCAGCCGAGCAGCTGGCAGCCTGCAGAAGAGAGAGCTGGAGAATCCATTGATGCTAGTTGTTACAGAGGTCTAGGATTGTGCCAAAGTTGCATCAAACCTCCCAGCTGCAGCATGGAGAGAAAAAGAGGGTGTGTGGGGGGGTACGTTGCTCGATGTGGGCTGTGGACCATGGTGTGTTCCAGGTGTGAGAGCAGAAGTGTGGAGAGCAGGACTCCAGGGCTGTTTACTTGGGACCGGGGCAAATCACTTGTTTTCGGAGCCCGTAGAATGACCACTGGCCGGGAAGATCCCCCGGTGAATGATGGCAGGGAAGTGCAAGGGAGTGATACTGTATTATCTGAGCTGTCTCCAGACGGGAAAGATAAAGCCATTCCAATGTGTGGAGCATCAGAAAGAGGAGGATCCTGAGAAAATCATCATAATCTTCTGTGGTGAAGTTGGTCCCTTCACACCTGGCCTGGGGGCCCTTTGCATCAGTGCAAGGCTTGACTCTGCCCCTTTCAGAGTGAGTCGGAAGATTTGCTGAACATTGGTGCTTCCATCAATGTGCTGGTCATTTTACAGCTCTCAAAATCCAGTTCTCTTTTGTGCTTTGTTTACTGACACCTGCCCCGTTCCCTTCCCCACAAACCCCTTTCTCCTTGGGAGGTGGGGTCTATAGGGGTGGAACTGATAGGGCTGGCATTCTGTTTTCTGTCTAGTGTACCTTTGAATATGGAAGACTTCCCCTCCTCCTCCAAATCTTTCTGCAGAGGCAGGTGCTATTTGCATTTTCCCTCAGCTGTAGAATGTTAGAAAGAGTCACTGCATGCTCTCTCTCTCCTCCCACCTCCCTCAAGGAAACTTGACACTCGTTCTTTCTTGTTTCCTGAAATAAATCTCATCCAGACTGGAAATACATGGTGTGCTCTCTGTGTATGGAAAATGTACAAGCAACCTGGGATGGGGTGTAAACCCCACACTGGGACTGGAAGCATTAAGGAGCACAGACCCAGAGCTGCGGGCTGAAGACCTGATGTAACGACATTGTACTATTTTTGGCGGGCCTTACCCAGAAGCGCCTGGGGGGTAAGACTATAAATGGCTTGGCTGGGGGCTGAACCACAAGTAGAGGCAGGTTGTTGCAGGGCTGGAATAGCTGTCAGCATGGGGCTGACATGCCCAGCCACAAGAGGGCACTCCAATGATGAGTCAACTCTTGTCTAGAATACATCTGTTCTCCTTTCATGACTGTAGGTGGCTAAGGCATCCAAACACAGTAATCTCACAGAAGTATATCCCAAAGGTTGGCCACTAGCCCAGGACTTCAGAATCAATTTAGTTCCCTGCTCTGCTCCGGAGTCTCTGTGTGGCCTTGGGCAAGTCCCTTAGCTTCTCTGTGCCCCATCTGTACAGTGGGGATCATAGCACTGCCCTGCCTTGCAGGGATGCTGCGAAGGTAAATGCACTACATGATTGTGAGGTGCTGTATAAGTACCTGAGATGGATAGATCTCCTGTGCCTGGATTCAAAGGAAATACCCCTGTGTGACGTTACTGACATAACCTCTGACCGTATCGATCATTGTTGCAACCACTGTTATATATCTGCAGCAGATATTGTACAAAGGTGTCAAATAAGGTGTCTAGGACAAGGTTATGGTTTGCTGGTTAGGATTATGCTATCTGTATGCATGTATCATTTTTGTATTTAAAGTTATAAGTATTGGTTCTATACTGTCTGTATTTCAAACTTGTGCTATGCTTCTGGGTGACACCCTAGAGTCAGACAATGTGGCATCAGCACTGCCTAGCCTGCTTGATGGCCCATTAAGGAACATCAGCTCTACAGCTGACCCACTGAGAGAAGGCAGGTACACCTTTGACTCAGCAAGGTATTCAGGGACCTGCCTACGGACAGAACTCTAAGGTTTTTTATGCCATGTGCTGGATAGCGTGTCTTTGGGACAAAGAAAGCAGAGACCATGTGGCAAGAGACTACAAAAGGCTGATGCATCTCCTCCATCTTGTCTTCAGTCCTGCTTCTTGCCTCTGAAGGAACTTTGCTACAAACTGAAGCTCTGAACAAAGGACTGAATGGCCCATCCCAGCTCTGGATGTTCTCCAGAGTCTTGATTTGAACTTGCAGCTTATTCCATCACTGCTACAAGCCTGAACCAAGAACTTTGCTATTACTGTATGTAATTGATTCCAGTTAACCAATTCTAGCTCTCATCTATATCTTTTTCCTTTTATGAATAAACCTTTAGATTTTAGATTCTAAAGGATTGGCAACAGCATGATTTGTGGGTAAGATCTGATTTGCATATTGACATGGGTCTGGGGCTTGGTCCTTTGGGATCGAGGGAACCTTTTTTCTTTTACTGGGGTATTGGTTTTCCTAACCGTTTGTCCCCATAACGAGTGGCACTGGTGGTGATACTGGGAAACTGGAGTGTCTAAGGGCATTGCTTGTGTGACTTATGGTTAGCCAGTGGGGTAAAACCAAAGTCTTCTCTGTTTGGCTGGTTTGGTTTGCTTGGTGTGCAAAGGAACCCCAGCCTTGGGTTGTAACTGCCCTGCTTTAAGCAATGTGTCCTGAATTGGTACTCTCAGTACAAAGCCAGCATCGTTACACCCTGCCACATGCAAATCAGTTCAAAGAGTCTCTGGCTGAATGGTGAGAATGGGCTTGTGCAGGCAGGAGTGGGAGAAGCTCCTATTGCCAGAATAAAGCTCTGGGAAAGGTCCTGGGCAATGACAACCCATCACAGGGGGAGGATTTTAAAGGCCCAGTCCTGCTCTCACTGAAGGTAATGAGAGTTTTGACCTGACTTCTGTGGCAGCATGACTGGGGAGAAATAGGGTTGAAGAAGCATGGGCTTGAGCTGTGGCATCACCTGCAGGCTACAGCAGGAAACTCTGTGCATTACTGCAGCTGTGACCATCAGGAGAGGTGCCGTTCGGAGTAACCAAGATCCTCGTGGTGTGGGGCAGCTGAACCATGGACTCTTCTGCGGGTGCTTCAAAGAGAAACCAGCAACTGGCTCTAAGCGGAAAATATTTGTATTTTGGGGGAGGGGGGAAGGATGTTACAATCCTCAGTAGCTGCAACGTTCTATACTATTGTCTCTTTCCCAATGCCCCTGTGTGATGGTGTGTGGGCCCCATACTGGCCTATCAGGGGTTAATAGATCCAGGTTTTCTCCCCTCCCCATCCCACCTGGATTTGTGCTGGAAATGGCCCACCTTGATTATCATACACATTGTAAGGAGAGTGATCACTTTAGATAAGCTATTACCAGCAGGAGAGTGGGGTGGGGGGAGCGAAAACCTTTTGTAGTGATAAACATCCATTTTTTCATGGTCTGTGTGTATAAAAACATCTTCTGTATTTTTCACAGTATGCATCCGATGAAGTGAGCTGTAGCTCACAAAAGCTTATGCTCAAATAAATTGGTTAGTCTCTAAGGTGCCACAAGTACTCCTTTTCTTTTTGCGAATACAGACTAACACGGCTGTTACTCTGAAACCTGTCACTAGGCAAAAGACACTCTGTCGAGATGGCTGGCTGGGAAGGGCCTATTCAGATCAATGAGCCATTAGGAGAAAACAATAGGTCCTGGAAGATGCTAATCTCCCACCAAAAAGAAAAGGAGTACTTGTGGCACCTTAGAGACTAACCAATTTATTTGAGCATGAGCTTTCGTGAGCTACAGCTCACTTCATCGGATGCTGTAGCTCACGAAAGCTTATGCTCAAATAAATTGGTTAGTCTCTAAGGTGCCACAAGTCCTCCTGTTCTTTTTGCGAATACAGACTAACACGGCTGTTACTCTGAAACCAATCTCCCACCAGGCAGCCTCCCTGAAGACTCTGTAAACAGCCTCTGACTCATGACTGCTAGTACCCTACGGGGTCATGTGACTAGGTCACCTGGTACTGGACTCCATCTTGGAATACCAGTGTTTACCCACTGGCTAGCGTGGGAACCAAGCTTGGAGACAAAGAGTTCCCACCATATGCAAAAGCTATTTAAGGCAGGAAAGTGACATCATTGGGGTTTTTCATGGACTCCCTGCCCAAAGGAGACTCTGGGAAACACCTGAGGAACAAGGACTGAACTGGGGGGGAGTGCTGGACCCAGGCTAAAGGAATCTTGTGAAAGGAACACCTGGGGTTTTTAAGCTGCAAGCAAGTGTAGCTGGCCCTTTAAGAATCTCTGCAGCCTACTTAAATCCTCATTTAGGGTGAGAATTTGCTACTCCTACCCAATCTCTTTAGTATATTAAGCTTAGATTGCATTTTTGTTTATTTGCTAGGTAATTTGCTTTGATCTTTGCTATCCCTTATCATTTAATATGTATCTTTTGTAGCTAATACAGCTTTTGCTTTATTACAAACCAGTGTGTGGGAGTCATAACTTAGACAACAGCTTATTGCCCCATTGCCTCTCCACATTAAGAGAGGCGGGTGAATTTCATGAGTTTACACTGTACAGATCTCTATGCAGCACAAGATGGTATAATTTGTGGTTTACACTGTGGGGGGGGGGGGGATGTGCACTAGAGGAGCTGGGCAGTTCCTTAGTTGTAGCCTCCCCAGGCAGAGCTGATCCTAGCATCTGTATGTGACTGCAGCTGGGTGTCCCTACCTGTATGTGAGGTGGAGCCTGGGAAAGGGCTTGGCAGGCTAGTCACAGCAGTAGAGTGCAAAGGGAAATCAGGCTGGTGGGTTGGAGGGGCTCAGTGGAACCCATCACAGGGTGGGCCTGGGTCACCTCCCCCGCCTCCGGCCACTCACCACTGGGGGAAGTGGCTGGCCAATTGGCTGCAGTTGCCACTGGGGAAGTGGCTTGACAGTTGACTGCAGGCCCCCAGAAGGGGGGAGCACAGATTGTGACATGGCTGGAGGGCTGTGTCACGAAGAGGATGCAATGGTCCTTGGAATGATGTGGGTCCAAGAGCAGAAGTGACGGTGGGCAAGGCACCACCGGGAGAGGGCGTACCAACCTGTGAGCTCTTAAATTGTGCCCGAGGAATTGTACATTGTGATTGGTGACACAGGTGAGGATTTTAGGTGACTCTCTCCAGACTTTACCTGCTCTGTGGTAGGCACCAACTGGAGTCAGTTGTATCACTTCTCTGGGGCCAGATGAGGATGGCCTCTGGTGAGGCCAGTTTGTTGCCAGAGCAGCCAGTAAGCCGTAAATCTGCAGCGTGTAGCCTGTGAGGCTGGGTTTATGGCCGTTGCCTAAGACTGGCTGTAGCACTGAATGAACTGGGTGGGTGGCTGTCCTGCTAGGGTAACGGACCTGGGGCTGAATCCCTTTCCTTGGGCTGGGCTTGGCATGGGCATTGCAAGCTTCCCGCATCGTGGTTTGACTCTGTGTGAGGAGCACCAGGAGGGAGTTGAATCTCCAGGGTTCTTGGTCTCTGGTGAGACTGCAGCACCTTCTGCTGAGAGCTGACTGGCGGCTCAGGCCATCAGCTGAGGCAGCACAAAGCCTAGAGCCGGCCCTGCCAACAGCGTGGGGCAGGGTGTAGCAGTACTTGCTGTATCCCTATTGTATTAACCCATCTCATAGCTTCCATGCTGCCTGAGCTGCCCATCCCTCACCACACAATTCTTGTGACTTGTATTACAACTCACACAGGGCCCCATTGTGCTAGGGGCTGCATGTACCAAGAGACAGCCCCTGCCCTGCAGAGCTTCTGGCGTATCTAGACAGGGCAGGGGGGAGCAGAGGTCCAGAGAAGGGAAGTGACGTGTCAGAGTCACGCGGTAGGTCCATGGTAGAGTGGGGAGGTGAACCCAGGTGTCCTAACTCCATCTACTTCCCTATCCACTAGGCTACACTGCCTCCTCTCTTACATGGAGAGAGTAGTGAAATGCCACAGAGGCTATGAATGGAATGCACTCTCCTCTGCCCATCTTGGCCACTGAGCCAGCCCAAGGCAACCTCGCAGAAGGTGTTGGTCCCTATCTTAGACAGGGAAGCTTTCCACAGCTCTGCCCAGGACTAATGACCTGCCTGCTTTGGGGCGTGATGGGAGTCTTAGTCCTGCTAGGGAGCTATTGGTCCTTTACCCCGGCGTGGGGATGCTGGAGTTAAATGACTCTCTCTCCATCAAGGAGAGACCAGCCACCAAACATGCGGGTAGCGGTTTTGAAATTTGAGCCCATGATCTTTTCTGCGCTAACTGGGGTTTCCTGCCTGCCCTCCCCATCCTGCTCTGTGGCTCCTTCCCAGCCAAGTGCCCCAGGAAATGGGAGTGTCGCCCGTCCTCTACATCCCAACCCGGTATTGGGTTCTTAGCTGGGAAACAGCCAGTGCCGGAGAGAGCTCTGCAGCCTGAGCGCCCAGGCATTTGGGGCAGGAGATTTAACTGAGCTGTGCTAATGGTCTCCTTTCACTGCAGGGTAACCAGACATGCAACAGGTGCCCTCTGCACCCCTGCCCCTCCTTCAACCATGCATGGCAGCCCCACTTGCCATGACGTGCTTCTGCCCTGTTGCCTCGCCCGGGGATGGATTTGAATATCTGCTGTATTGCACCCAGGAGACAAAGGGGAACAAATACCTGCACCGTGGTCAGCCACGCAGGGCCAGCTCCCACCTGGTCTCCGACTGCTCAGTACCCCACTGTATTAGTGGCCCTGTCTGGGCCCTCAGAGGGAGCTAGCTGCAGCAGCTTTGTCCTACCAGTGGAGGTGAGCTGGTGCCTGGCAGCAGTGGAAGGGGTTGATACAAGACTCTAAAAGCGGATTTAGAAAAAGGCAAGTGGAAGTGCCAGACTTGGAAACTGGATTATCTGAGACTACAGGCTAAGTGTGCGGTGGGCATTTGAACAGTCTGTCGCTAATAAGCTGGGGTGGGAGGGCAGGGAGAGTTAACACACAATTGCCACTAACTTACTGACCACTTCCCCAGGCAGGTCATTCAGCAGCCATTTCTAATTGGTGTCCCCTAGTGGTGCTGGGGGCATTGTAAAAAGCACAGAGGACCAGAGTTCAGGGAACTTGGGCTGCTTATTTGAACGATCAGGACCCTGCTGGCCTGTCCGTGGGTCCCTGGAACTTTGCCATGGTGACGGTCCTGGAGCCCACAGCAGGTTGGTAGTTGCTCTTTGCATGGTCCCAGTGGCTGCTGCTGGCAGCATGGTCTATTGCTTACGTGATTCATGTTAGCCAAGTGAGTCTGCCCCCTCTCTAGCGGAATGGAGGTTTATGGAGCTGCTACAGCCTCTGAGCTAATGGACCTGGTCCCCTAGGTAAAGCCATAGAGGCTCATGCTTTTTGATTCTTACATATAAGAATACTTCCCATTTCTTTAGAAATGGCTTATCAATAGATCTCAAAGCACATCACAATCTTCAATGAACTTGTGATACCCTGGGAGGCAGTGCTGTTCTCCCCATTGTATAGATGGTGAAACTGAGGCACAGTGAAGTGACTTGCTCAAGGTTGCACAGGGAGTTGGTGGCAGCTACGGACTGGCAGGCTGAACTCCTGGGGTCTGATTGCAATATGAGTGAGCAGTCGACTTCAGGAGGGGCTGTGTGCGCATCGGTGGAGACAATCAGGCCTGTGGCTTCTAGCCTCTGCTCTGCCACACTTACCGTGACACCTTGGGCAAGACCTGTTGCTGTCTTGTGCCTCAGTTTCCCTCTGAGGCTGTATTGGTTGGCATTTGTAAAATGCATGGAGTCAGAGGATGAAAGATGCTCTCGAAGTGTGGAGCACCCTGTTACCCTGTTGTCAGAAACAGACGCCTATGGCAGCACTGCATTTGTGGCCTCGAATCTCTCCTATGTAATCCATGACGGATTACAAGATGTTGACAGGATGGTTCCGATCCTAAAAACATATGACTACATATGGAGAGCCCTGGTGCAGCATTACGATTCTGGCGGGCGGTAGGGTGCAGATGGCGATGTATAATTCTGTGGTAATTTGTAAGACTGTACATCTGCTCCGTTGCTCATTTCTCAGTAGTCAGACAGCAGCCTGCGTGTTGTGTTGTTGTGCCGGGTGGAGAAGTGAGGCTGGGTGCCAGGGAGCTAAGAAATCTCTCTGGGGGAGTGTTAGGGAGGCTGGAGCAGGGTGAGGAGTGTGCGTCGGTCCCGGTGGGTCTCTGCAGCAGAGACCTGCACTAGTACTTCCGATAGCAACTGGAGTGCTCCCACACCGTTCCCTGTGGTCTCCTCTCTGCTTCATGGGTGTAGGCCTTTCACTTATGTCCCACCCGGGGGAGTTTCCTGTTGGGGAAGGTGCTGGCCTTCTCCTGATCTGCTAAGCCCCTCCAGCATGGACAGGACTGGGGCAGCATGGAGAAGCTTGCACCACAACCCACTCCAAGCTATGCAGAGGTGATTTGGGTCTCCATGGCCCATTCAGTCCTGGGCCTGAGCAATGTGGCCATTAGACCTGATGTGGCAGCTCAGGAGAATCTGACCCTTGGGAGCTCAGATGGTAAGAATTTCCCAGTCCTTACTGGCTTGGGGTCTTGCTCAAATCCAGCCCTAGAGGCAGACAGCTCCGTAGCCCATTCCAAATCCTGGAGCCACCCAGCTCCAGGTCTTCAGCAACCAGCTGCAGACAAGGCAAAACCAATTCCAGGGCAGGGGCCCCTTAGGGTGTGTCTACACTGCGGCTGGGAGCAAGCCTCAGGCTCCTGCTAGCTCTAGCCCTGCTAGCAGGTTACAAATAGCGGCGTGGACATTGTGGCTGCAGAAGAGCCATGGGCTAGTCCTGAGCTCAGGGTCAGGTGGGCTTGAGAGTCTGAGTTGCGGCCTGGGCCATGACAGCCACACAGGGATTGGTAGCACAAGTCTCTGTGTATCCAGGCTGGGAGGCTCAGTCCCAGCTGCAGTGTAGACAGCCTGGCAATCCCTTTGTCTGTCTTCACTGCAGTGATCTGGGGCTCTTAGTTGTGTGTTGCCCCTAAATCCCCCTCCTATCCCCACACAGACACCCCCTCACCAAGAGTGGTGATGCTATCAACCTGGGCTAGCTGGCCCAGCTGGGGGTGTGGGTTAAACCCAGGTTCCACTGCGCAGTGAGGACACAGGCAAAATCACTCCAGTGCTGATAGTCCTCCAGTGCCTTCCCACAAGTCCCAGAAGGACAGAAAATGTTCTCCCACAATCACTGGCAAAGGATCCTAAGGAGGCTCAGCGAAGGGTTGCCACCTTTCTAATTGCTGGCAACCAGACCCCTGAGGCCCCACCCCTGCCCTGCCTTCCCCCTCATTCCTGCATCATTCAGCAGCCTGGCCTGGGGATTAATACCTGTTTGGAGCGGAGGGCAGGTTTGCAAGGGCTCCTATTCCAGATGGGTAAATGGCCCCCACGCAGCGTGTGCAGGCTCCGGTGTGGATTCCCGCTCCGCCGAGGCAGAGGGCTAAGCTGCCATGTAACAAAGGGCAGAACGTTATCGCCCCGCGCCAGGCCGAGCCGGGCTTCGCGCCGTTGCAGGCCACACATCTCGCTCAAGCAGAACACGCCAAATTGAAAAGAGCGCGGGTTAATCCAACCCCTTTGACTGCGTTTTTATCACACTCGAGAGGGGCCGGCCTATTAATTAGAAAGGCTTTTTCATGTAAAACACGGGCTCCTCTGCAGATAAGGAGGGAAGACACTTGATTCTGCAGTTCCAATGCTGCTCCGTTATTCCCTTCCATCCAGTCGCTGTGCTGCAGCCGTGCGTCCTCAAGGCTCTGTTTGCCTGACAGCTTCCTTTGTTTAAAGGAGCCCAGGTTTCC
The DNA here is from genome assembly GCF_965152235.1 of Eretmochelys imbricata. Classification (NCBI taxonomy): domain Eukaryota; kingdom Metazoa; phylum Chordata; order Testudines; family Cheloniidae; genus Eretmochelys; species Eretmochelys imbricata. The sequence continues at coordinate 27,533,361 of NC_135586.1, forward strand.
CAGCCTCTCCCCAAGTTTCCAGGTTCATCTGCTTGTGCAGGCTGGGCTGGTCCTGAGACCATGCCCGCTCCCAGCACTCCAGCTTTGCTCGGCATTGTTGCTGTTGTCCTTGGAATCGGAAGCTGGCCTTTCCAATTGCCGGGCATCTGCCCTGCTTCACTGTATTGTAACCCCTGTATGTTGGTGAAGTTGGAGGCTAGAGGCAGGGGAAGCCAGGACTCCTGGGTTCTGTCCCCAGCGCCTCCACTGACTTGGGTGAATGCGGGCAAGTTGCAAACTCTTCTGGCCCAGGATCTATATTTGCTTCTGCTTTGCAGACCCTGGAGGAAATCCCTAGGGGTGGAAACCCTGCGGGGTGTGGGGGGAGGGAGCGGGGAGATGCTGGTGGAGGAAAACATTGGGCAGCTCCCCTCTGCAGTGCCCCAAAAGTGAGCGGTGCTGACTGGACAGGGCAATGCACCCCAGAGCATCATGGGTCCGGAAAGAATCTCTGAGCCCGGGACTTGCAGATGCTGAGGGATTTCAAGATGGCGGCAGTTCAGTCCCAGAAGTGACTGGAGGCAGCTGTTAAAGACCCAGATGCGGTTACTATAAAACACCCCCTCACCCCCAAGAATTCCAGTGCTTAGCATCTGGAGGCTGCAGCGGCCACACGGGCCTGATGTGGCCATGGCCCCATTAGGAGAGAACGCAGAAGAGCGTGCCCATACTGTAGGGGTCTGAGATGAGATCAGAAAACCAAGGGGTGACTAATTCTCACCTTGAAGAGCTCCGGGACCATCACTGAGACAGGGCCTCTCAGGCCATGCTGCATGAGTGATAGGAGGGGATTCTCTCCCTCTCCCGCAGCCAGTTACGTCTTCTCTCGGCTCTGAATCTCAGTGGGCAGATTGGACCTCCTGCTTGAGCTGCTCCTTGGAAGAGATGAGCCCTGGCTCTGAACTGCCCTGAGTGTAGGCGTGTCTGATTCAGCTGTAAAGTGTGGCTCTGGCTCCAGATTTTCAGAGACATTTGGCTCCATGATTTTCAACCCACTCTGGTTTTTGTACGTGCATCGTCTCTGTGAGACGCACCTCAGCTGCCAGGGGCACAGGGCACCTGGTGTGTACAATGCCAAAGCAAAACCACAAAACCAGACTCTCAATACCATGGAAGGCAGAATCAGGCCCTGGAGCACCAGGAGACCCAGCTGAATGCAACGGAGTTGCTGTTCCAATAAAATTGGGTGCAACTAGGCCCGTCTGGGTCTAAACAGAAGCTGAAATCAGATAGTCCATGCTCAGCCCAAGGTATTTTATTAGAATTAACCATTTTGTTGGTCTAACACTAGATTCAACAGGATTTTTCTGAAACTAGCCTATGGGGTGTTTATTCAAAACCAGTGTGTTTTTACTTTTTATGAATAGTATTTTCTCTAACCAATATATAGATTATTATTATCTTTTTACAATCCGATACATTTGACTAAACTAATTATGTACAGAAACTTATCCATTCCCATTCAAACCAGTGTAAATTACCTTTAACCAATGCACTTTCCCTGGAAATCAATACATTTTAACACTGGATAATATTTATGAAATTGAATGGTTTTATTGAAGCTAATACAATTCTATTCTGTGCTTTTTAAAAAAATAAACCTTCATGCATTTTAAACTAAACAGGTGTATATTAACTACAACAGATGCTGGTACTTACAGTAAAATGTTTGCTGAAATCAATATATATTCCAGACCCAGGATTTTCAGTTAACCAAGCTACATCAGATATAACAAATGCATGTAGCTACTTAATTTGGTGCTTATATACCTTGGCTAGTGGGTTTTTTTTATTTATTTTGTACTGGTTAAGATTATTTTTAAAAGGAAGAAGCTGCTTCGAAGATGGATTTCTATACTGTGTTTTGTGTGCTGCTCTTGTGATTTGAGTGCTAGTTATGGCTGAATCTCTATCTATACAATACAGACAGGTCTCATAACCTCCCCACCCCTGGGGTTAGAGATTTTTACAGAATTACTCTGGATTTCCTCCACCGTACAAGAGCAGAATTTGGCCCTTCAATTCTATTAAAGAGAAAATTCCCACTTACTAGGGTTGGTAGAGCCAGTGAGATCCAGTGGGTAGGATACTGGACTGGGAGTCAGGAGCTAGGTTCTATACCTGACTCTGGCACTGAACTGCTGTATTACTTTGACCAGGTCCAGTTGCCGCTCTGTGCCTCAGTTTCCCCTTCTGTAAATTGGGAATAACAATAGTTGCCTTTCTTGGTGAAGCGCTTGGAGTTCAATGGATATGGGGTGCTCGTGTCTAAAGTAGTGTTCTGTGGTTCTAAGCGCCTGTTTTGGGGGAGATGATGAAATCCAAGTCTGAAAGTTGCATCTCTGGGGGAGGCCTAGCCAGTCTTCCCACAGCTGTGGACTTCACAAGAGACTGGATCTCATCCTGATTGGGCAGGAAGCTCTCTAGGGGCAGAGAGTGGGGTGGGTGGAATCACTGGGGCCCTGGTACTAAGTGGAACCCCTGGACACTACAGCAGTAGGAGACTAGGCTTCACATCAGCCTGGGGTCAGTTGGCATCCTTCCAGCTCATTGTCTGCTGCTCACTCTCCATCTATATAATACGGACGAACAGAGTGAATGTGAGATCATGATCATCAGGTCTCTCTAGAGCAGTGGACCCCAAATACTTTACCTCATGCCCCTTACCCCGGTCCATGGCCACCCCCAGGGCCAGGAGTAGGGATCCAGCTCTGAGAGGGTGGGATGCAGTCAGGAGTAAGGGGGCTGAGGCTGGTGGGGGCAGGGCCAGGAGTGGGGAGCCCAGGGTCCTGGGCACAGAGCTGGGTGGTGCTTCCTCCCTGCTCCCCCTGGGGGCTGGCCTGGTCCCCAGCTGCACCCCCCCAAACTTTCCTCCGCTCCCCTGTAAGAGGGCACACCCCACAGTTTGGGGACAACTGCTCTAGAGACCAAGATTGAGCAAGAGCTCCCACAGGGGGATGAGGTCCAGGAACAGCAGAAGTTCCCTAAAACTGTGGGGGGCCATTGGCACCCAAATCATGGCCCCGCCTATCCACCCTGCCTCTTCCCCTGCGGTCCTGCCCCCTACTCACTCCTCTGCCCCCTTCCCCATTGCTCACCCTTTATGGCAATGGCCCCCTTCAACCTCCCCCTGATCTGGCACCCTGATGAAGTCTCATCTTTCCAAGAGAAAAGCTGGAGAAAGCTTTACAGGCCAAAACTGACCAGCCTCCAGGAAGGCAAGGGTTAACTTTCATCTGAGTACTTGGGGGCAACCCCATTGCAGATGTGGGTGGACGATGTGCCTGCAGGGCAAGGGCATTAACAAGCCCCCTAGTTTATTCCTTTCAGCATTTTGTCTTTACTCCATTTATCACAGCTTCATTTAGAGATTTGCATCAGCAGCTTGTGTCAGCGGGAGCTTGTGGTCAAGGGTACCCAGCTCCCTGGTGCTGAGACATTGCCTGGGAGGGGCCAATGCTGGGTCGCCAAATGCTGCTTCCGAGCTGAATTGCGGAAGAAAGACTTGGTGTGTGCTGCGTTAGTTAGTTACTGCTCCAGCATTAATAAATCTTAATAGTAGCCGAGGTTCTTACAGTTAATGACTCTCTCAAAGCTGCAAATCCAGGCTCCTGCTCCGATGAGTAGGGTAGTTCTGTCCAGGCCACTGCCAGGTGACCAGAGACCCCACCTGCTTACAAACACCCTTTGGGAAGCACAAAACTAGAAAACAGGGAGCGGCTCTGTCTGGGGCAAAGGAAGGGGCAGTGTTTGCTGGGGACAGTTATCCTTTTTAAAACTCCATCTGAATGTGTTTTCCAAGTACAGACAGAACTGGCAATATCCCCCTGCCTTGGCACTTGTCTTTGCTTCCTCATTCAATTCCTTATTCTACCTGCTCTTCCATTGCCCATGAAACTTCATTCGGCCCCAGTAGGATTTTTCAGGCTCCTCTGCCCAATTCTGTGCACAAAGCCCCAGCAGCTGCCCTGGAAGTTCTGCCCCTTGAAGCCCCCCAGGATCAGGCCCTCGCTCTGTGTTTTAATAGCAGTCAGAGCGTTGCTTTTTCTTCTAGGGTCTGATGGCACACTCTCACTGCCAGGAGGTAAAGCTCCCCTTGATTGACCTTCACAGAGTTCTTTGCTTCCAAGTGGATCTTTTCTTTCACTTGTCGTCTCTCTGATTTTATATCAGATTCAATAGCATTATTGCAGCCCAAATGCACAATATGTTTCAGAGTAACAGCCGTGTTAGTCTGTCTTTGCAAAAAGAAAAGGAGTACTTGTGGCACCTTAGAGACTAACCAATTTATTTGAGCATGAGCTTTCGTGAGCTACAGCTCACTTCATCGGATGCATACTGTGGAAACTGCAGTAGACATTATATACACACAGAGACCATGAAACAATACCCCTCCCACCCCACTGTCCTGCTGGTAATCTCTTCACAATGTGTATGATAATCAAGGTGGGTCATTTCCAGAGAGTGGTCACTTTGGATGAGCTATTACCAGCAGGAGAGTGAGTTTGTGTGTGTATGGGGGTGGGGGGGGTGAGAAAACCTGGATTTATGCTGGAAATGGCCCACCTTGATTATCATGCACATTGTAGGGAGAGTGGTCACTTTGGATAAGCTATTACCAGCAGGAGATTGAGTTTGTGTGTGTGGTTTTTGGAGGGAGGTGAGGGGGTGAGAGAACCTGGATTTGTGCAGGAAATGGCCCACCTTGATTATCATACACATTGTGAAGAGAGTGGTCACTTTGGATGGGCTATTACCAGCAGGAGAGTGAGTTTGTGTGTATGTGGGGGGGGGCGGAGGGTGAGAAAACCTGGATTTGTGCTGGAAATGGCCCAACTTAATGATCACTTTAGATAAGCTATTACCAGCAGGACAGTGGGGTGGGAGGGGGTATTGTTTCATGGTCTCTGTGTGCATATAATGTCTACTGCAGTTTCCACAGTATGCATCCGATGAAGTGAGCTGTAGCTCACGAAAGCTCACGCTCAAATAAATTGGTTAGTCTCTAAGATGCCACAAGTACTCCTTTTCTTTTTGCACAATATGTGCAACCTAGACTTTCACCCCCCGTCCCAATTCACAAAGCTTATTTGCACCAAATGCGCGTACGCTCTTGAGCAGGACCGGTTTAGCCGTGCAAACCCCAGGCTGGATGTGCGCCAGCTGCCCACGACCATCCACATCGCCACACGAGCCTGACTGTCACAGATCTCTCCGCGTAGGTGCATAGTCTAAAGCAGCTTACACATAGGGCCTGATCCCAAAGCCCTTTGGAGTCAATGAAACTGACTTAGCTGGCTTTTGGAGCCAGTGCAAAATGAGCGTGAGTGTTTGCATGGCAATACGTGTGAATCTCTGCATAGTTGAGTACAAAGCCGCATGCTGCAGACTGAATTCTAAGCTCATTCTCCCGAGGTTGGAGCTGTTTAGCAGCCCTGCTCCTCTTGTCATCGGTTTCCCTGAAAACAAATACACTGATCGCCGTAGGCTCTCGGGCCTGGTGGGTGGGTTGCTGCTGGCTAAGGGGCAGATGGTTTTTGCAGGGACTGCTCAGAAGTGCTGGGTTTTTCTGGATCCCTCATGTGTACGTTTGGACCCTTCCCCTGCCTCTTGGAGAATGAAGGTCCTGTTTCAGGCCCAGCCACCCTGGCAGCATCCCGTGCAATGTAAAATGTGTCCTTCAGGCCATTTCCATCAGGTGGCCGTGTTACCACAATTCACCTGGGGCTAAAGGCAGCTATGCCTGGCTGAGTTCCATTGTCATGCAAACTAAGCTCACCCAGCGTAGTGAAAAGGAATATTTGCATCTCCTGAGGCATCCTCTGAGCAAATTCTAACTCTGCTCTCCAGCGTGAGTTGGGAAATGGCTGGGGCCAAATTCCCACCGTGGGTGGGTGGGTGTAATTCCTCTGCTGTTAAGGGAGGGGAGTCCCCTTCCTGCAGGTGCTAGGAGTTTGGGCTGTGGAAGGAATGGAGCATTGGGCCCATCGAAGAGAGGGCTGAATGCTCTCTGCTCCTATGGACAATGCCACGCAGGATCAGGCCCTGCGGTCATCTTAATAAAATTATTAGATTTGGGCTCCTCCAGTGGCAGGCGCCCTTAGCCGGGGGGGACCTGTGAGGTGGGAGGGTCCCAGAGATCTGGCTGCAGCCTAGAATGTCTACACGGCAGTTAACCAGCCCCATGGCCCGAGCCTGAGCACGGGACAGCCACGTGTGTCTAATTGCACTGGAGTTATATCCTAAATGTCATCCAGATGCCCCTATATTGAGCCCGGAGATGTCACTTAGACTTCAGCATTTCATTCCTCGGGAGACTCGATCATCGTGTGCTTCAGCCAGGACCAGTGTGCTACCCATGCTCGAGGCCCCTGGAGTGATTAGGTGAGACATGCCCCTGGTTAGGGAGCAGAATGTTTGCCCAGAAACCTGAGAGCAGGTGACGCTCATGACCCATTCAAGCAGTCAGCGACCTTTCAGCTTTCTCGGGGGGGAAGACCCTGGCAACCTTCAGAACCCAGGGCAAGGCTCTCTACTCTTTGGGTGGGTGTTTCCTTGTCTGTCAAGTGGGGGTCGCTTGTCTCCTCTTGGAACTGGACCCTTCTGGTTAGAGGCCCAGTTGGTGGAGGAAAAGGAACGTGGGCTAGTTCTGTTCATGGGTGGCTATAGGCAGTAGTAGGAATGAGGGCACCTCGCCAGTGACACTGCTCTGCTCTTGGCTCTTCAAGAAGTGAGCCCTGTGTTGCTGTATCAGATGCAGGCACTGATTTTTGGCTCTGGAACACAAGAATTCATAAAAAGGAACAATATCAGTTCCCCCAGATCACAGCCCCTGAACCACAGAGAGTGACAGGTTGCAGCATACCCTCACAGTTAACAAACTCTTCCTTTGTCAGACTGCAGGAAGGGAGTGAATCCAAATCAGTGCCTGCCATTAACTAGGCCTTGAACCAAGCCCCCTGGCCTGCAGTCTGGGGGCAGCTTGCTTGTGTGTCCTAGTTAGACTCCAACTGTCTGGAGGATGTATAGACGAGACTTCTCTTAGCTACCTAGGATCCAGTAGGAAGAACCTATTGAAACAGCTGCAGTTGGTTCCATATCCCCATTGTTTTTTTCTAATAAAATCGGATGGGCAGCTGATTGTGTATCTCACAAGTGTTTTATTGTGATGGAATCTCCTCATCCATACTGGGCAGGAAAGCAGTGACTCAATGCTCCCTGCCTGGAAGGATGCCTAACGTGTAAACTCCTAGCACCTGATACCCAATCCACTGACTCAGGAAGAAAATAAGCTTCTCCAATATTTGGATCTGAGACCATGCATCCTGTTTGGTCCCTAAGGTTTTAGTCTATTACGTTCTGTTATACAATTATAATACAACGGAAAAGAGCTGCAACATTAAGAAATATTTTCTGTGTTGGAAAATTATGGAATCAGAAGGATTTCGCTGGAATAGAAAATGCCTGAGTTGAGGAGTACCTTTGACACAAGCCCTGCATGCCTGCGGAGCAAAGCACCCACCCAATAAAAGTTCATGGGACTCCAGTATCCCAGAAAACTGCCAATGCAGTACTGCAGAATTTTGCCCCTTTGCTGTAATGAATGTAACAGTCGCGTGCTAGGTTTCAGAGTGGTAGCCGTGTTAGTCTATCAGCAAAAAGAACAAGGAGAGTGCTGTGCAATCACTGTATTTCCCCTTTATGTCCACCAGGTGGTGCCTTTGTCCAATGTGCCATATTAGTTGTAATAATGCCTAGGAAGACAGGCACCAGTATTAAATTATCTGTGTAGTTCTTGAAGTTATGAATTTATGTGGAGGGGAAAAAACTCAACTTGCAGACATGAGTGGAGCCTGAAGATGTAAACTAAATCACCTGCTGTAATAGGTTTAGACATTAACAAGCAACCGTTTAAATCATTAATGAGAATGTGAAAAACAGATTTAAATCATTTAATAACCCTGGCAGGGCAATGGTTTGTGTTTTCCTGGGCTATCTGGTATCATTGAATCCCACGGAGTCTCTCAGATGGAGCCCAACTTTGCCCTGCTCCTTCCAAAAAAGGAATGATTGTTTTCCCCCTGGTGAAATAGAAGCATTAAAAGTTGTCAGGACTGTGAGCAGGTTGCTAGAGATGAGATTAGGATGGGGAAATTAAATGGGCTGCAGTTGAAATTGACTTATGCCAATGTTTGCAACCCCAGATGTCTTAAAAACAGTCCCTTAAGTCCATAATTTAGCCTGCTAAATGAAGGGCCTGTGGGTGGTTTTTTTTTAAACCCAGTGGTAGAGTACATTGGCCACTGCCCTTGGCTCTGTAAATCCAGGCACCTTAGTGTGAGAAACCCAGCTTTGGAAATATTAGTCACATGCTCTATAGCAGAGCAGGTCTCCAAAATGGCAGTGTGCCCCATTTAGATCTCCCCGCCTTCTAGCGGAGTCTGAGTTCTTCCCATGAAGTCAGCACAGGGAGGAGGCTGGGAGAGAAAAGTTGGGCCCCCTGTTCTTTAAATACTTTGCAGTCTCCTCTAGCATAGGCAGCGTTGGGCTGGAGGCAGCTGGCTTGGGTGCCCCTGGGTAAAATTCTGCCCCCAAAGTGAATAGGAGTTTGCGGTGATCCACATCCCTGATTCTCTGGTTTCAGCTAAATCAGCCCGGCCCAAGAAGATGTCAAAAACTCCTTCTGACCAGAAAAGCTGGGGCTATTCCACTGTCATTCGGGACAATGACAAGCTGGGCTCAGATTCTCAGCGGGAGCAAACTGACTTTACACCAGCTGAGAATTTGGCTCCAAATATTTTTACCTTGGGCATGAGCAGATTGTATCCAATGACCAGATTTCCAAATAATCCCCCAGGAGGATTCTTCTCTCTCTCTCTCCCCCACCCCATGCAATTGACAAGGTTTGTGTCGTGCTATTCTGTGGGCTCCGGCCAAGCTCCAGGTCCAAAGCACACGATTCCGCTACACAGCCCCTCCCAGCTGTTTGTTTAGCCAGTGGTGCTGCCCCTTTCCTGGGCTCTGTGCAAGCAGGTGCTGTTTACCTGGGGAGGCAAATGACCAGATGCCCATGGCTCTTCTTACCCTCCCTTCTGCAGCACCTGCCCCAGGAATCTCCAGGGTTTAGTGCAGGCTCCTGGAGCTGGAGCTGGCAGCCCTTGTGGGAGCACCGGCTCTGGCACATCTCCCTTCTTGGGCCCAAAACTCTGCTTGGTATGGGTGTTTTGTTTTGGGGGGGTTGGCAGAGGTTTGGGATTGGACAGTGTGAGCGTCACTTATGGTGGAAAGGCGTTCTCAGAGGGGAAGGTTTTTGCGACGGTTCCTAACGCTGGTCAGACTGGATCCACCTGATCTTCTCCAGAAGGTTGTTCTATAGCAGGATCCCCTCGATGGAGCATTCTCTGCCCATCTCATCTTCTTGTCCTGCTCTCCTAGTCCGAGTTTCCCACCGTTGCTGATCATACGCAACTGCTGCCATGCAGAAAGTTCCTAAATTGCAGGCAGTCTCCTGCTGCGTGGTTCATCGGGTTAGGGCACAATCTGTTTTGAAATCCTAATTCTCTGCCAAGCAAGCACCTGTGATGTCTCAGCCAGGAGACTGAATTATTTAATGAAATGGGCAGATGTGACCGGACTAAAGCACAGTAACATTCTCTGCCCTTCCCCAGCCCCTCTCAAAGTGCTCTTCAGACACTAAACAATTTAGCCTCCCAGCACCCTTAGGAAACACCTTTGTTCTGATGGGGAAACTGAGGCACAGAGCAGGGATGTGACTTGCCCAAGGGCATGTAGCCAATCAGGGACAAAACTGGGCTCAGGAGGCAGCTGATCTGGCTCCCAGCCCTGTGCTACGGCCTCTAGCCTGAGAAATGCACTCAGGGGCGACTGTCCACTTGCATGCCAGCAGAATGGGAAGGAGAGAATTGACACCCTAGCAGTCCATGGTTTGAACGTCCCAGTAAGAGGAAGGAGCAGTGTTCATATGAAGGCTGCACCATTGTATAAAAACTGTAGGGAGACCCCGGAGAGCACAGACCTAATGGGTGCCCAAGTCCGCTCTTGGTGTGAACGGGTGCTGCTGTGCAGATAGCAGTGGGGTGTTGTCCACCTGCGCCCAGGACTGAATTTGGCCCTGTACTTTGTCATGGTACCAGCACTGTGGCTTGATCCCTTGCTGGGCTGCCATTCAACCTTTGCCAGGATCTGTCAGTTTCACACCTTCCCTTTACGCAGATCACGGTCGGTTTGGGCGGGGTGCCTGTGATGCATATCCCACGGCTCTGGCTGGCTGACTTCGCCCACCCTGCTCATGACCCCACCTTCACTTCAGCAGCTCGCGACACTGTTCCAGACGCCCTGTACTGCTGCCCCCTGCAGAGTTCTACCTGAGGGGCACGCAGGCCTTTGTAAGCTGCAGGGGGAGGTCTGTCTCTGGCTTTTTAGGCACTTCCTACAAACCGCTCCCTTCCGTATCCTAGGAAGGGACTTGATCCTTCTCCAAAGGAAGAGTTATCGGGTGGATCACCAGTATCAGGGAAGGGAGAATAAATTAATGCCGTACATGGGAGCCGGGAACATTTGTTTAAATCTGGCAGAAAAGTCCCTTCCATATTTTAATAAAAAGCCTTTCAAAAGTGAAGGCAAAGGGTTGCCAGTTACAATGGGCCATTGTCAGTGACACAAAGAGGATCAATCTGGAGACAGACTGATTTATTAACTTGCATGTTGCAGCGTTCTTTTGAGCAGGGTTAGAATCTGCTTTGTCTGAAATGAGTGTTTCTGTGCATTGTATTGTTTAGATTGCTACTTGTCGAGCAACCATTATCCACAGAGTCCAAAGCCGGGCTGGTAAGCATCGCTAGGTGTGATCAACTGATGTGGAAACTGAGGCACAGAGACAATGGACAACTTGCCCAGGGACTGGCAGCAATTTGCTGGTGAGTTGGGAATGGAACTCAAGCCTCCTGCTTCCCAGTTCTACAGCCCTCTCCCACGGCCCGTGCTGGTCCTCTAAACTAAGTACCATCAGCCCTACACCTTACAGCGACTGCTGATTTACTGTGACTTGGCCAAACAAACGTTCCTCTGCGCGCACGGAGAAGGCCAGGTAGTTAGGCAGTTGTGATTAGCATGCGGCTTCAGTGTCTCTCATTCCCGGAATGAGCCTTGAGTGTTTGGGATTCTGGGGAGAATATAGGAGTGGTTGGTTCTTAAGTGGAACATGGGAGGATTTCCCACTGGCTCCTAGCCAATGGCAACACTGCGGACTGATCTCCTGGGGGGACTTTCTTCCCTCCCCACCCCCTGCCACAGACTGACCATGAATTCTAAATACCACATCCTGCAGGGCTTACTGGGGCTAAATGCAGCTCCCCCAGCAGTCAGTGGGAGCGCAGGGCACAATCCCAAAGGCGTGCCAACTTCAAGAGACGTCTTGCCTGGCTATAGGATTTGGCTCCGAAGCCTTGTCAACAGCCAAATTTGCCTCGGTTTGACTGAATTGACTCCAGACGGCCCCATGAACTAGTGTCCATTTGTGTGTCCATGAGGCCTACGTTCCAGGAAAGCCAAGACCCAGTCCACTTGCTGGACTGTACGTTGCTGCTTTTGACAAGCTCTTCGCTGCTCATCAATGCGGTCTTCCCCTACCCATGTGTACTACTTTTTCCCTGGCGCAAGTTGATCCAAAACCTCACCCGGGCTTTAAGTCTACCAGCAGCCCATGCTGTGGAAGTCAGGCCCCGGGGTCCTCAGAGTACAGGGTGCAGCCATTGCTCTGCTTGTTCGAGTGACACTCAGCTCTCCTCCCTGAATTTTACAGGTGGATGGCCACTCAGGGTGGGGAGAGGCTCCTGGCACCTGTATCTCCATACTCTGGCCTTGCCCTGCCTAGGCAATCAGTGCATATGTGGCTCTACTAAAACAGCCAGCTGGAAGGACTGGGTTTTCCTTCACTATGTGGAGGGAACTGCTGATCTTTGTCAAGTGAAGACTTTTTGAGGAACAAAGAATTTTGCTGCATGCGACTCCAGGGGTTCCACGTAGCTAAGGGCCTGCACCACGTGGGATGAGACCCACCCTCCCCCCTGCCTTGGGTTTGAAGGGAGAAATCGGCAGATGCTGCAGCTCAGAAGAGGGGCTGTGGTTTACAAAAACAAAAACCTCCTTTGTAACGCTTCCGTGCTGTCTCCCCCTCCTGCGAGCCAGGATCAAACGTGCTCCGTTACCCGTCAGATGACACTGTTTTGTTTCTGACAGCCGGCACTGCGGACGCCACCAGGGATCTGAGAATCAAGCTGGGCACTGGCTACATCTTCAGTCACCACCGGGCTTTGCTGTTTGTTTTTAACTCTATCTTGCTAACGACTAGAATCCCACCTGCTCTCTCAGAGCTGAGCTGGCTCTGTGGCCTACAGGAGGCGCAGTTTGGTGTTGGTCAGTCAAGTAAATGTAGGACTCAAAGGCACAAAGAGAACACACTGAGTTAGGACATGTCACTTCTCTAATCATAACTGCACTCAAGGCCTGATCTACACTGGGAAACTCACTTCAGCCCCAGTTCCACGCTTGGATCTGCATAGGCAAAGCCCTGAACCTGTATCCAGACCCAGTGTGGGCAGAGTTCTGTCCACACAGGCCCTGAGGTCTGTCTGTGTGGATCTGATTACAGAATTAGGGCCTGTGTTCTGAAATCCTTGTTATGCAGGAAAAATAGGGTAGGAGACACTTTGCAATGCCTGTTTGAACATCAGCGTCTTGCTAATCTTCCACCAACCCTTGGGCAGAGTTTATGCCCTGTCTAGTGCTACGTTTTTACTAGGAACTATTTTAGGCTAAGTTAACAAAATAGTCAATTTTCTGGGGCTTTTAAGGTTTATACAAGCAATGGGGGTGGGGGAGGAAATGTGTTCCCCTGGCCTTTCATTGACGGCACTAAGAAAATCTTTACTGAGTCTGGAATCACCTAGTGCCCCTAACCAAGACCCAGGGGACTAGCACTGGACACAGATGTAGTAAGAGTCCCTGCAGGGGAGCACTGACATTCTAAAGGCAGAGGCTGGGAAATTATTCTCTTCATTTTGCTGATTGGGGGACCCAAGGCGCAGAGCAGGACAGTGACTTGTCCAAGGTCACCCAGGGAGCCGAAGGATCTGTGGGACTCTGACCCAGGCCTGTGGGATTGGGGCTAGCTGATGTTTCCACATTGCCACTGTGGGGAGGGGAAAGGGGAGAGAGGTTGGAGAACTACTTCCAAGGAGCACTGTGGAGATTAGGAACCACAGGAAGTACCGCCCAAAGGGTCCAGAGTGACCGCATGCTGTGGCCTTCTGATTGGCCAATGTTCACTATCTATTTATTTTGGAGAGTGGCCCAGGAAGTTTTCTGGGCAACCTTGCAGAATTCTGGCTTGTGGTGACTCCAGACGTTGTTCTGATCTCCAGTCTCTGACCCCAGCCTTAGTCTGACCTGATTCTGGCCTCCTGACTCCAGCCTGGTCACTTCCTCCGGTCTCTCACCCTAACTGATGCTTGCATGTTGATCCCGGCTCTAGCAATTTCTCTGATCCCGGCTCGCTGACTACCGCCTCGTAGCCATCCTAGACTTGTGGCCATCTGCCCAGCTTTGACTGCTAGGCCAGACTGCCTGTGTCCTGCTCCCTTACAGTGAGGGTGCTAGATCTGGCAGTGGAATCAAGAAGCATGTGCCTAAGCAATGCATCCTCTCTACCTCATCAGAGAGGGAATCTATGGCTGGGGGAAATGCAGGACTGTATGACGGTGGAAGGCCGTATTTAGGAGCATAGACATTGCCAGACTGGACCAGACCCAAAGCCCATCTAGGCCAGTGTCCTGTCTCTGTTAGTGGCCAGCTCCAGATGTGTCTGAGGAAGGTGTCAGAGCACTGCGGTAGGCAGATGAAGGACTCCTCCTTACCCCTAATAGTAAGTGATGGGCTTATAAGGTATCAAAGAGGGCAGGGGGGCAAGGGATTGGACGTGGCCTGGGTCTGCCATGGCTGGGATAGCCCTGGCCTAACCAAAACCATGAACATGAAAGAATGGGCATGCTGGGTCAGACCAATGGTCCATCTCGCCCAGTGTCCTGTCTCCAGCAGTGGCCAGTGGCAGATGCTTCAAAGGGAATGAACAGTACAGGGTAATTTCAAGTGATCCATCCCCTGTTGTCCAGTCCCAGTGTCTGGCAGTTGGAGATCTAGGGACACCTGGAGCATGGGGTTGTGTCCCTGACCATCTTGGCTAATAGTCATCGGTGGATCTATCTTTCATGAACTTATCTAATTCTTTTATTTTTAACCCAGTTATATATATTTATATATTTTTTGGCTTTCACAACATCCCTTGGCAAGGAGTTCCACAGGTTGACTGTGCTATGTGAAGAAATACTTCCCCTTTTTTTAAACCTGCTGCCTATTTATTGTGTTGAGTGACACCTGGTTCTTGTGTTATGTGCAGGGGTAAATAACACTTTTTCTCAACACCATTCATGAGTTGATAGACCTCCATCATGTCACATCTCCCCCCGCCCCCCCCCATTGTCTCTTTCCTAAAAGGAACATTTCCAGTCCCTCCAATTTTTCCTTGAATGGAAGATGTTCCATATCTCTATTTTCATTGCCTGTCTCTGCAGCTTTTTCAACTCTAATGTATCTTTTTTTGAGATGAGGCAACCATAACTGCACACAGTATTCAAGATGTGGGCGTACCATGGATTTATATAGTAGCATTGTATTTTCTGTCTCATCCATCCCTTTCCTAATGGTTCCTAACAACACTGTTTGCTGTTTTTGACTGACTGCCACTGCACATTGAGTGGATGTTTTCAGAGAACTATCCAGAATGATGCCAAGATCTTTCTTGAGTGGTAACAGCTAAGTTAGACCCTGTCATTTTGTATATGTAACTGGGATTGTTTTCCAATGTGCATCACTTTGCACTTAACAACATTGAATTTCGTCTGCCATTTTGTCACCCAGTTTTGTGAGGTCCCTTTGCAACTCCTCAGTCAGCTTTGGCCTTCACTGTCTTGAGTAATTTTGTATTGTTGGCAAATTTGCCCACCTGACTTTTCACCCCTTTTTCCAGCTCACTTATGAGTATGTTGAACTGCACAGGTCCCAGTACAGATCCTTGGGGACCCCCACTATTGACCCCTCCCCATTGTGAAAATGGACTGGAGGCAACTGAAATCTACATTGGGTTCTCCTCTAGCTGCCATCCTCAATGTTTGTGGTGCCTGGCTGCTGTGGCCACAAGCTAGGATGTAAAAGAGGGCAGGAGCCAGCACCAGCCCTGTGGGGGCGAGGGACCAGATGGTGACTGGGCAGAAAAAAACAAGTTGCCCCTGGGGGGAGATAGATTTTTTTTTTTTTTTTGCAAAAGACTGAAAGGAAAAACAAACCAACCTAATTGCACTAGCTTGCATGTAGGGCCTGATTCTGTAGGCCTTACTCCTACAAAACTCCTGTTGCCTCCAGTTACCATCCACTCGCCTCTGCTTGCTCGCTCTGCTTGCTTGCAGTGCTGTGTGCTATCTGAAAGCCACGGTGTCAAGTGTGATATAAACATGTAGTGCCAGATCCTCAGCTGGTGTAAATCCAAGTAGGTGCTTGGACTGCAGTAGAGGGAGGTTGATTTACAGCCGCTGAGGATCTGGCCCCCTAAGGCCTTTGGTTGTACTGGTGGACTGAGGTCAATGGCAGGTGTAAAGGAGAGAAAAGTGGCCCCTAAGTGGAGAGATCTAAGCTGTGCTGATTTGCATCTGTCTGATATTCCTAGGGCACCGATTCACCTCCGACAGAAGTACCATTAGCATCTGGCTTGACATCATTAACATGACAGCAGGGGGCGAATGGAACCAAATCTTTTACACTTAAAACACCACAAAACCCCAAACCCTTAATTGGGGTGATGGTACAGATACTCTCTGGCTCACCCCCTCCTCCCCCGGTTTATTTTCAGACTCTCCTAAAGCTCTGGGGTGCAACTTCCACCACTTTCACTACAAGTTTTCAGGGCTAAGTGGGACACAAACAGGATCTAGAATTAGTTTGGGTGGAGATGCACTTATTACTTGCATGTGACGCGCTCTGATTTAGGTCCAAGTTACTTTCCTTAAGCACCTCACTCCGTGATCAAGGCTTGGGGTTTGTTTCTGCCCCCCCCCCCATTAAGTCAATGACAAATCTCCCATGTGGTGTTGCTAATTTGCATGACTTTATCATGAGTCTTGTGATATTTGGTCGCACTTGTGTTGCTGGTGAGTCGCCCTTGTGTAAGTGGTGTAAGAGGAAAGAGGAAAAACGTGAGGGTAAAACCACAAAAATTGGTCAGGGGCTGTGGGGGGGGAGTGGAGGGTCGAAAACTATATTTAACTCCTTTTAAAAAATGGACTCTGTTTCAAGTTGTCCCTTTTAATTTAAACCATCACTTTTCAATGGAAATGTAATTGAAACTCCTGCTTTTCACATCAAGCAGAACCCCTTGAAATGCAAATGAAAACAACTCTGGCCTGACAGTAATTCCTGCACCGCTGCTGGGGCGACCAGGTGGAATAAAACTAACCTCGTAAATTCTATAGCAGCCTAGAACTCCCCTTTCTTGCCAGAGCCAAATGGACCACGAAACTCCAAAAGCTGGGAGTTCTGCTCTAGAGCGAGAAGCTCAGTGGGTTCTAAGTTGGGAAGGTGAATTCTCCACTCTCGGGTGTTTGGCATCTAGATACTTCAGTGACTTTTTGTGTAGTTCAAGGTGCATAGTGTGTTCTACTGCTTAGAGGCCACACGCTGAAGTACTAACTCATGCAAAGCTTCCTATATACATCTTCCCTGTTTAGGAAAAAAAAAGTCACCTTACAAGCTCACCAGGGTGGGGAAGGCAGAGCCTAGTGGGCGATACCCCAGCAGAACTTGCAATTAGGCATGGCATACCGTCAGATGGGAGGGGTGGACGAAGGATCCCAGAACAAAACAAGGCTGCAGCTATTATTTCTTTGTGATGTTTATTTTCAGCTTCTACTTCTTGCTCCAAATCATATACATAATTGTCACACCCTCATCTTTAGACAGCAGCTGTCTGAGGCATACCTGCATGTCATCATATGGAAAATACACTTCCATTCTGGTCTTGTGACTTCACAGTGAATTCAGTTGAAGGCTTAGGCGTTGTCTATCATGTAGCCAGGCTTCTGGTGGCCTGTCTGGGGCTGCATAGTGTTCCTGGGTGACATTTTCTTTTGTTTCGGCTTTGATGCAGGGGAATTTGCATATCATTATCTGTTTGTGGTTAAGGACCTGCCATTATCTCTCAGAACATCTTTGTGCAAGCCTATGAATTTCTAAAGGCATGTTTACTTAAGCCTACATACGTTTTCTGGATAAAGCTACACTCTATCCTTAGTATTCCTCCCTGTCTTGTTCATGCCTCATTTTTGCCCCAAATTTTCTTTGTAACGTAGAAAAAAAATCATTAGAGCTATTTTTTTTTTCATATACAATGTTACCTGTGTGTGTGGATGCTTAGGATCTGTATCTATTTTTAAGAGAACTATGTCTCAGGCAGAAACTAGTGCCCTTGGATACTAAAAACTGTTCACTTAACGTCACAGGAAAAATATTCTAATAAAATAACCATTTAGCACTTTCTTTACACATGCAAACAATCTTCCTGACACAACCAACATCAATAATATCTTTTCAGTATGAAGATGGGTACGTTTTCCTAGCACTTTAATTTATTATTTACACATAGTGAAACAGAAATGTAATGTTCAAAGAATCTTCACATGCAATACCGTTCAGCATAACAAGCTGCTGTACAATTGTAAAATACCTGGAGCAGATATTTGAAAATCCTCTAACATCAACAAAAAAAGGCAATAAACAAAAAAAAAAAATCAGTATGAATCTGCTTTAGTTGCAGTACCACTTTCTGGCATTAAAGTTGTTTGAATTCTTCGGAGAATAGCTGCATTAAGGTGTTTTAAAAATATCAGTCTTCAAACAATCTGAATTATTGGATTTTTCTTGTTGCTGTGCTGTAAGCATGTTTGCTGTGGCAATTCCTATTAGGGTTAAAGGTGCAGAACATGTCAGTTTGAAAATCTGAAAAAGTTTACTGGCTGTCTGAAAAAGCTTTGTCTGGAAGCAGTCTTCTCTTTAGCAGCTAGCGGAAAGCAAGTCACCTTTTTACACTGATTTGTTTAAAAATGAATTAAATTACACTGCAAGATCATATACACGTATCAGATTTTACAACTGTCTCTTAAAGGGCTATAAAAAAGTGACAGTTATTTCAAGTGCTTATAGGAAGGAGTTGTAAGTAGACAAATTGTAATGCCACATATCTATGAAACCTTCATGCATTAATTCTGTCCAGCGGAGATGGAAATGTAACTGTGAACTTGGCTGGAGCTAAGATTTTTTAAAAAGCACCAACACATCATCGTCTTTGTTAGAAAAACTGGTGCAATTTCAATTTATTTACTAAAGTTTAAAATCATTACTGTCTGCAAATTCTAGGGAACAGGGAATTGAGAAGACTGGCTGGCTGTGTCTTGATAAATGACATTTTAGCCCTGCCCATGGGAAAAAGGCTGTAAAGGTAGTAGGGGAAATTTTGTATTGTGATTGAAGAGCCATCTCCAGCCTGAATGATCCAGAACTAAGCCTTCAGGCAATTCAGTATCTAAGGGATGATCAACCAATTATTTGCTTGACATTAACAAACTTTTAAAATAGCTTCAAAGCAGGTGCTATCCTAGACCTCCTTCCACAGGGCATAAAGGGAGGAGGGCATAGAAAACAGAAGACATTCGTTAGCTTTATGACTCTTATGAACTTTATCCTTTTAGGAAGCATTGCCGGGATCTATCGTCCTTATACAAGAATGATGTAACGGCAGCTGGCTGATCATAAAATATAATTCTCCATCCCCTCTACTTTTTGTCTTTGAAGGATACATCTTCCTAGAACCCAGCAAAATTGATGCAGCTCTAATGCTCTCTCTCCCCGGGGGGGGGGCACAGAATCAGCGCCTGCCTGAAGGATAGATATGGATTATTGGCAACAGGCTGGCACGGTGCCCGACGAGCCTTGGCAGCGAGGCGGCCCGTCTTCCCCTGCAAAAGGCAAAGCAGGGGGCGACCAGACGCCGCCTCTAGCCTGGTGTTATATCCCTGCAGCCCAAGCCTGGTCCGCTCTGTGCGAGCACCCCGCTGCTGCACAGAAAGGGGGTGGGGGGTGCATGAGCCCCGCCCCGCCCCAGCCAGGGCAGTACAGCCCACCACGCACAACGGGGCGAGGGGCAGAACCACCCGCAGCCGCGTGTCCCCGCTTCTCCGCGCCTCCCGCAAGCCGCCGCGCGGGGAACGCACTGCCCGGCCCCGGGACGGAGCGGGCGGGCGCGGCGGGAGCCAGGACCGCACGGGGCGGGTGGGGGGGGGGCCCGGGAATAACAACAAACCGCGAACTCGGAACCATTGTAACTTTGTGGGGGCGGGGTCTGGGGCCCCCCCTCCAATATATTACGCCCCCCAAAGCGCTTCCTTCCCTGGCCTCCGGTATCGATCCGCACGTGACGTCAGTATCGATAAGGAGGGGGGGGGGCAGAAGCCAAAGTCAAGTGCAGCGCCTCGCGCCCGGACTTTGGGGGGGGGGAAGGGGGCGGGCAGCGCTCGCTGCCGGGGAAACCTCCTCGCCCGCCCGCCCGCCTCCCCCCGTCCCCGCCGCGCTCCGCTCGGCTCCTCGCTCCCGTCTCTTGTTCGCGGGCGGGCGGCGGCGGAGGGAGGGGGGCGACCGCAGGGCAGCCCCGGCTCCTGGAGCGCCCGGGCGGGGGTGGGGGGGCTCGGCCGGCGCGGGGGGGTGGGGGGGCGAGAGCCCCGCCCGGCCCCTGAGCCCCGCCGCGGCGGGAGCCCACCCCGCACGAACTCGCCCCGCCGCTCGCCGGGCTCCCCCAAGATGGCCGCCGATGTGGGATCGATGTTTCAATATTGGAAGCAATTGGATCTGCGCCGGCTGCAGGTGAGTGGCCGGAGCGCCGGGCCGCGCGGCGCCGGGGAGCCGCGGGGTGCGCCCGGCCGGGCCCCCCGCTCCCTGCCTCCCTCCCCGGGGCGGGCTTCTCGGGGCGCAGCATCGGCCGGTATCGGGAATTGACCCCCCCCCCCCCCAGCCGCGGCTGCCTTTGTTCGGGGCGCGCCCCGCCGGCCCGGCCCCCCCAAACCCCCCCCCCGCCGGCCACTTGCCGCCCGCCTCGCAACTTCTCCGGGCGGCCCGGCGCGGACTTGCCCCCCCCCCCGCACCCCCGGGCCGGGGCCGGCTGCGGGGTGTGGAAAGGGGGCCCCTGCCCTCCCGGACTTACTGCCCCGCTCGCCCCCCAGCCCCGCGGTCCCCGGCTTCGCCTCCCCGTGCGGGGCTGGAAGTTTCCCCCCTGCTGCGTTAGGACTTGAATGGCCTGGGCTCCGGGCGCCTTGCCGGGCAGGTGAATTCAGCAAATGCAGATGTTCAACTTTTCCGTGGGGGGTGATTTCCCCTTTTCCCCTCTCGCTAGGCTCTGGGGAGAAGGGAGCGCTCGGCTTGCCTGTCCAGGGGCCCTGGAGCAGGTCCATACAGCGTGTTGTGTATCTTATCGATGCTGTTTTCAGGGGTGCGTTGAAGGGATTAACTTCATATTTATACAGGGCTTAGGAGGCAACTGTGTTGTCTCTGCTGCTGAATACTCCATAAACGTTTAAATCTTTGAAGTTGCAATCACAGCAGGCAGAAGTTGAGGGGCAATGATGCAGATAACAGACCTATTATAGTATCTTGACTTGTTTGCGGTGACATTAGCTTAAGATAAAAGATAATCAGGCTGAAGATAAAAGGGCTGCTTTTTGCCTATGTGCAAATCTTGTTAAGTTTCTTACATTCAGGCAAGTGGTACCATTCCTGGTCCCCCAACAACTGGCATTCTCATCAAATGAATTCAAAAGCAAGGCAAGGTGCTTTTAAAACATAAGCTGCAAGTGACTTGCATTTTTCAGAAGTCTACTGACCATGAGCATGTAGCAAAGAAACAAACCAAACTGTCTGTTACCTGTATTTTCTGCCTTTTAAAAAGCTGCAGAGACCCCCCCCGCCCAAAAAAAAAAAAGTGTCTTAAAAATAAAAGGCTCATTCCCCCTCCCCCTGTTCTAGGTTGGCTGTATTGTATTTGGTGTTAGGCAATTGTAATTGTATTCCCTGCTAATGTTTGTGAATCAGACCTGGGCACTCTAAGGGCATAGACTCTTTATTTATGATTGATGTTCTGTAACATAAGGAATGACAAGAGCATGGCAAACAGATATGGGAGACAGCAGAAGGAGAATCAAATCTGCTCAGGGCTGGCTGAAGCCCTTCTGTGGTCCTATTGTTATTCAGGTCTTGAGAATTTAGCGTGCAGATTTACAGCAGTGGTATTTGGGTTCATTCATCCCTGAATGTCAGTTAACAAAATTTTCATTAGCCAACTAATATTCAATCTTCTAACCTTACTCAAGGTGCATATAGATCTGATTGTCAGTGTTTTAGACTTGTGATGGATACACCTATCTTGCATTAGGAAAGAGATCCTTTGTGGTTCTGTTTAGGTCACAGAATACTGTATACAGCTATAATGCCACTGGTCTGTGAAATTAATGATAAGCCCTTTAACATTTACAAGAGGACAGCTGACCTGAAAAAAATAGATGTTTACATTTTGTCATTTCTACAGCTTTCTGTATGTGGCACGTAATGAGATGAGGTGTAAGCTGGAACTCCTACAAAAGAAGAGATGCTCATTTACATGGATATTAAATAGGTTTATCCCTGTAGGATATTACAGACTTTAAAATGAGGCATGTTTCATAGGGGAGTAAACAAATTTAAATACGATTTATGGCACTTCAGTAATGTTTCAACAGTTCCAGCATTTAATACATTTTGGCTTTTAAGCAGATTACTTAGTACATCTGTGATACCCAACCCTCAAAGTAATACAGGTACTGCAGCCAGCCAGCTTTCCATGACTGTTCATTTATAGCCTTTTGGTTTGCAGGGTATTAGCATCCTAAACACATGGGATACAAAGGATTCCTTAATACATTCTGGTGATGACTTTTGCACCAACTTGTATTTACAACTAGTTTTTGGTCTGAAAGAAAAAAAATTCTTTTGAGCTGGGGCGGGGGCAGATTTTGGAAGATCTAGTTTGACTGTTCAGCTTAATTGTGCTTCCTTGGAAAGAGGTATATAGCTTTAATTCTCAGATGTTCTGGATGAATGGGTATCTGGGTCTGGGTGCTTACTGTACAGAGAGTTCTTGCTGTCTTCGATCCAGGCAGCATTTCTGGCACCTCGCCCCAGATGGTGGTGGGAAAGGTGACCTTGTGCCAGTTTGGCCTAATGCCCTCTATTTAAAAAAAAAAAAATTGAAATAATCTATTATTCCCCCAAATGCATTTTTTTAAAAATTTGTACGCACAGGCCTGTTTGCCTGGAACGCCCATGCAATGGCAAAGTTTGGACAACCTTGACAAATGGTGGGCATATGTAAAACATGCAGAAAATGGGATACTCTATAGCACTTTGATCACAATGGCACTGAGTCTTTTTACAGCAAGTAGGTTCGGAAATGAGAAGAGATAAAATTCTATCAAAGATAATGCCAGGCATATTTCATTTGGTTATGAGATTGTTTTATAGTGTACATTACTAATGCTGTATTTTTTTACAGCTTTCTTGTGTGTAATAGTCATAACAGGTTTCATACCTTTATGATTTTTCTTGTTTTAATTTGCTCTGTTTTATTATGTTCGGTATAGCAGTATATGGATTCTATGCTGTCTGCATCCTAGATGCAGCCTATTCTATATTTAAAAAGGCAGAAGTAGAAAGCATTGTGGACTACTGATTTTGGATATCAAAGACTGCTCCAAACTGGGCGATAAATACCTACTATTGCCCTGGTTACACTGTGTGAGCAAGTTCATCAAATCAAATATTGTACATTTTGTTTCAGTAAGGCAGGCATTTTTGCGCGTCTGTGCGAACCAGTGCTTGAGGCAGTCGGCATGGTTGAACGTTCCGCAGAAACTTAAGTGGTAAGGTAATGTGAGGCATCTGGTTAGTTCAGACTGTTTTGCCATTCACTGAGTGCCAAGAATGTTCTGAATGCATTGTGCTTGATGGAATGTTTTCACTGTTCAAAGTTTAGAAAAAATGTGGATGTGATTAAAATATTATACCTTATGATATTCTGAAGTGCATAAATTTTACATATCCGCTACAGAGGGAGTTTAGACATCCATTAAGTTATATGACAGCTTGACTTATCTAAATGTGCTATCATTTAACAAAGTGTCAAAATTCTTCTTTATATAGATGACAGTGGTAAATAAGCTATCAGTCCTATTGGCTGAAGCTTAACTTCTGAAACTTGGCCGAATAAACTTCACTGCAGTACCGTGGAGCAGTCGTAGGTGGAATAATCTCGTTATTACCTCAGTGGGTATGCCCAGGACCTTGCAAGAGCCACCTCCAGAGCGCTTCATGGGAGGACTTAACCTTGCCAAATGCTCTGGGCTCTGCATATCATTAAGACATTCCAAATTTACAGTAAGACTGAGAAGTTATTGGATCATCCAACTTACTACTTCATGATCAGCTTCTTAAAAGGTACGGCATAACTGATTGCTTTGCCAATAGCCCTAAGCCATAGCATGAATCAATTCCTGCTGTGTATCAGACTCAAAGGTACATGCATATTAAAAGCAATAGACAGACAGGGCCACGTTCATTCCAGCTATGTCTCTCTTGACTTCAGTGGAGTTAAACCAGGGATGGATTTATCCCTAACTCCATTGACCTCCGTAGATGCTGTCCGGATGATGGAGCTCAACACTAGCTGTTTCTATTTGCAGTTGTTTTTGTGGTCAAACTTGGGACCATATCTGATTCTTTAAGGGTTTGTTTGGGGAAGCTGTTGGCCCAAACAGTGCTGGTTGTTTATATAGTCATGCCTTTATTATATTAATACCCTCTTAGGTATGATAAAAAGAATAGAGGTGTGGAGGACTTGCTTCCCCTTAAAAGATTCAAAATAAAATTCCATTGCAGCAGCATAAACATGTCTCCTTTGATGTGTGGGTTTGTAGCACTGTCGTCTTCTTGTGTTTAGGATCTTGATCAAACTATCACTTGGAAGCGAAAAAAAAATGTATCCAGGTTTTTTCATGCCCTTGGACAAGGTAGAAGGCACCGGTTCAAGAGTCCTGAAAATTCAGGTTCTTAAGTTCTCTATGGAAGAGGTACAACACAGGCAGCAGCAGCTTCGCCATGCTGCCCTACCTATGTGTCTTAACCCTGTTATCAATGGACCAGCTGTTGGGGCAAGAAGGGTGTTGGGTCTTCACGGGCCCAGTCAGTCTGTGATTTTCTCTTGCAATGCTGCCTGTGGAATGGTGGGTTTGGGAAACGTGGTCACTCATCCGCTGGGAACTGAACTGAGATCTGCCAACCGGTTCTTTTATATTGAGAGTACAGTTCACGTTAAACTTCCCATCCACTCAAAACAGTCTCTGAGGCACTCAGCTTTGTGGTGGACAAATATATTAGGAAACAGAAGGAGAGTATTGTCAGAGGACTGTTAACACCACTACCTCTGTCTTCCAGTTTCCGTTATTTGTTTCACTTATTTTCCAGAGTTTCTGAGCTCTAGGCTAATGAAGGTCTGGTTGTGGGTGACACGCGAGGTTGGATCCTCAGCAGGTGTAAATTCATAGAGCTCCACTGATGTTAATGGAGCTATGCTGACTTAACACCAGCTGAGGATCTGGCCCACAGTGTTCATGAGCTCAGCCTTGGAACTCTTTCACTCCTTTTGAGATGGGCTTGTGAATCTAATGTATATTGTTTAAGATGCATTGAAGCTTCAGTAACTGTTTTTTTTAAAACAAGGGGATTGCAGGTAGTTAGTTTCTAATGTGACCACAGCTAACACCCTTATCAGGAGGCTGGCAGAATTAGATTTTAATGTTTTTTAACGATTTCGACCGGTAATATCAAAGTTTATTTGTAAGCATTTTTTTCTATTATCGATTTAAATGTTCGCAGTTGTGGGAAATTGTGAGGGAGTCAGGCCATAATTATTTAGTGACAGTGGATGTTGAGATTCAAAAAGTTAAAGCTTTATAACCATTAAAACACAAGCTGTCAACATCATGTGTCAAAATCTGAGTCTTAGATCAAACTCTGGCAAGTCCTCAAGCAGCATTTTTCTTACTTTTCCTGTCTGTGCATTTTGATTAACATCTGCGGAAATATTTCTTTCACCAGTTTGCATGTGTAGGGTGAAATCAACGTTTATCGACTTTTACTTTTAAAAATAATCCTTCCAAGCCTACTGATGGGCCCCCTCAGTGAGGCCAATGATTCAGTGGGTTCCCGAGTTTGCATGATCATCGTATCCCTGGAGGTGGTTCTTCTGGGTCAGGATAGATGGTAGAAGGGAAGTGGGCACTACCACTGCCCATGCTGCCAGTGTCCTGACCCACTGAAGTCAGACAGAAAAGGATCGTGAGTCTCCAGGATTGTCAAGCCAGCATCATTCACTCCTCCTTTTGGGGGTGAAGGGGAGGCAGGGTCTCCTGTTGGAAAATTGAAAACAATCCAGTTAGCTTGTAAAGTTGCTACATTTCTCCCCCTCTCCCCACAGAAGAGTCATTTGCAAAGTGCATTTCTGTTTCTGCAGGTGCCCAGTAACTGCTTCCATCAGCTATTTCCATCAAGGTTTCAGCATAGCCTGCATGGGACCTGGCACTGTGCAGTGTGAGTCTCAGTGCATTATGACCCAACTTTCCTTACCTGCTCCTCTGGAGCTGGTCTGGTCTGGCTGCCATTTACACAATAAACTACAACAGCTCCACATGATCTCTGATGGTGTCTTGGGTTAATGATCTGCAAAGTGCAGGATTTCCTTGTGTGCCACCACCCAGGGGCCGCCCCTTGGGAGACCGTCATGGTGTGTGGTGCCGACAGCACCCACTGGGATGGTTACATCTCCTTTGGAACTGCTATGGCTCCAAACTATGCTCTCATTGATCTGATAGACCATAATGGCTCCCAAAGCTGATAGACCATAATACCACTGAGAAATCTGGGTTAAAGCTTGCATAAGGATAATTAAGGGAGCAGTTAACGTTAACGGGCTAGATGCATCCTGGGTGTAGTTCCATGGCTTTGATGGAATAACACCAGGGTGAATTTGAACCACAGTTTTCTCTAAAGAAAAACCATTACTTGAATGTTACAAGCTGGCTTCAAACCACAGAAGCTGGGACGTTCAGCTAAGGCTGGGCAACCATCCCTAATTTGCCTCCTTATGTCTAGCTGTCACGAGAACACGTAATATAATGCTGTATTCTGATCTGGGACCCTTGTGATACCAAGGTGCGATGGTACTGGGTATGTCCAGCAGGCCCTGCCTGGTCTGGTATTGGATGTGACTGGGGAATGCTCTCCCTCTCTTGGAGCCTGGGTTTGGTGACCTCCAGGACATGGTGTCAGGCCATCTTTCTAGTTGGGTATTTCCACATTATTGCTGCTGTAGCAGGAGAGCCCAGGGCACTGGGTGGTTGCATGGTGGGCTCTTCTACTCTGCTTGCATATTGAAGGCAATGTGCGTCTATCCTGTATGATTTTCAATGCTGTACGGCACCGAGAGGCCAGGAGTGAGTGCCAGGTGTGTGTGTGTGTGTTTAAAAGGGGAAATAAAATGGGTCAAAGTATTTTACAGTTTCCAAAAAAATGGATCCTTTATAACATTGAAAAAGTTCATTTCCCCAGCTGTGTTCAAGGAACAGAGTGTGACTTCCTTGGATCCTGTCACGTAGAAGAGGGTAGATTATGGAGCAATATGGAGAGTTATGAATTTCAGTAGCCTTCTCTTACTGACTTGAAGTCATTAAACTCCTATTAAAGTACAGTTTATTGTTTAGGTGGAATGCATGGTAGGCTGAGGGCTGTCATTTGTATTACCCCAGTCAGGGATCAAGTCTCCGTTGTGCTAGTCACTGTGAACCCCCCCCCCCACACACACACACAGCGGTGGTCCCTGCTCCAGAGAGCTCGCAGGCTAAGGGTAAGATCAGAGACAGGAGCTAGGTACAACACTCAGGTCAGGGCAGTACGGGGTAACAGGGAGGCAGTTCTGTTTGGCTTAAAGCACTTTGCTCTTCCTCGACTACTCTAGCTCATCTTCTCATCTTGATTGTGCAAACACTTACACCCGCAAGGAACTTCGCACTCAGGAGTAGCAAAGTTGAGATCCATGGGTTACTCATCTGAGTAAAGCTACTCACCCGCATCAGTGTTTGCAGGATCCAGAGCTGATTCTGTAGGTAACGTGTGACATGCTTGCTGGTGGCTCCAGCATCTCTTCTGGCATCTGAGCAGACGGAACATGCGATTGAAACTGATAGTTTGATTTTAAAAAAAAAAAAAAAAAAAAGTCACCCTGTCAGAAATGCCCGTCCCTGTCCTGCCAGGCTGAGGAAATCTAGTTGAAACTGAGTTTTAACAAATGGGAGACGCAACCCTGATACCTTCTTCTGTATAACTTGCCTTACTCAGCTCGTGCCCGGCTTCCTATTTCCCTACATTTCCTTGTTGTTTCTTATTTAGGCTCTGATTCAACAGCCGTATCTCTGGGTGTGTT
Organism: Eretmochelys imbricata; assembly: GCF_965152235.1. Classification (NCBI taxonomy): domain Eukaryota; kingdom Metazoa; phylum Chordata; order Testudines; family Cheloniidae; genus Eretmochelys; species Eretmochelys imbricata. Next base: position 27,561,133 of record NC_135586.1, read on the forward strand.
GGGGTCTGTCTGGGCGGATCTGAGTGAAGGGTCAGGTCCAGGATTTGTATGTTCCTCAGGGCAAGGTCTGCTCGTTATTGCTGTGTGCAGAACCATGCACACCTATGGCTCTAAATGCAAATGTTTAAGAATAACAATTCTGGTACCTGTCATCATTGGCTTGATCCTCCTACCATTGAAGTCCATGGGAGTTTTGCCGTTGTGGCAGCAGGTCTAGGGATCTTTATTTTCAGTTGGAGGGGGAAAATGGGGGTGCTGGTGGGAATTGGATGGACTTACAGTCCCACTTTCTTCCTCTTAATTCTGCATTTCTTTGCGTTGCCGGAGAAAGTCGGGCTGTGAAAGTTACCAAAGGGTAATGTTTTTTGTGGTTGAATAATTGAGACTTTGGCAGACAAGGCTGGCAGAGCTGAAGAAAATTAGAGTTTATCTTTAGCTCAGCAGCTCTCACTTTAGAAACTGGTGACCCCAATTCCAGCCTGAAGAGTGACTTCTTCCCTAATTAATAAATCCATTAATTAATTGTGTGCATGCTGCAGCCCATTAGAGATGAATTGGGTGGCCTCCCAATCCAGTTTAGTGGATTCTCTCTACGGCCTTGTGAAAAATGTGACCAAGAGGCAAATAGGGAACATAAACGAAAATATAATCAGATTCCCATGGGCCAACAGTGGATGTTATTGACGTTGTGACTCTTAGGTATTTCCTGGCCTATTATCTAGTGAGTTGGTGTTTGCAGACGCACATTTGAGATTGGCCACCGCCACGTATTGTCCATAAATGACACCCCTTGGTGGCAGCTGCAATGAAAAGAGTGGGGACGTGTGGAGAGGCTGGTACAGGGCATTGGCGTGGGGGTGATAGTGCCAGGAGACCCTTCCCTTCGAGAGCGCTCACCACAACACGACAATATCTGGCCCCGATCTACCACAACGGTGAAGAACCAGCGTAACTTTTAAACATGCGTGCTGCTCCCATTGACTTGAGTGGGGCTACTCATGTCCTTCACACTAGGCATGTGCTTAAGCATTTTCCTAGATTGGGGGTGGGGCAGGAGCCCTAGCATTCTCCTGAGCACTCAGGCCCAGCTCTCATGCCTGGTGGAACCCGCCGTCCTGAGGCGCACGGTCAGCTGACGTGAAGGCGTGGCCTGACGCTCTGCCCTGTCTGGTGCTGGAGGCGGAGGATGGTGCGTGCTGCTCGTTTGTGGAGCAGCAATTAGGAGAGCTGTGGAGCACCAGGCCCCCAGGATGATCCTGGCCTGGCATAGGCAGAATGACTTCGGAACCCTCCCCTCAGCTACTGCTGCTCCGCTCACCCCACGCGGCTCAGAGGAGCAAGAGGAGAATTTGCCTGCAGTCGGCTGCTTTTGTTAGATGTCCCTGGCCGTTCCCTGATCTCAGCTGCACTGGTGTAAGCCTGGAGAGATTGCTCTGCACCTGCCCTGTCAATCGGGGGCAACGCCATTGTAACTGAGACCAGCATCTGGTCCCTCTTGCATTCTTGCTGTTGGGTAAATTGCTGAAGGAGCCCTTTGCTTGGGACCAAGCAGGTCATCTTGCCACCGCCAGGCCCAGCATGGGTGCAGCGCCTCAGGACTTCCATGGTGTGGGACAGCCAACCACACACGGGGGCTGGTTTTTCCTGACCTTAACGTCAGCCAACATACAGTGAGTGATGGAAGGGGCTCACGTGCATGGCACTGTACCTGCCGGTGGAGCTGGGATCTCTAGGCAAGAAAAGATGCCCACGATAGAGCCAAGCTGCCGATCGTGCTGCTGCGTTTGTGTCAAACTCCTTGGAACTGCCTGAGCGCTTGGAAAGTTGTGTTGAATGAGGCAGGAAGTCAAGCATCCGTCTGCACCTGGAGCAGGTGGATTTGGAAGAGGGCTCTGGAGTTCTCCAGTCGCATGTGGAGTGGAATGTTAATTGTTTGGTGATCTGAGTGAGTAGATATGAACAGATTTAACAGACAGTATACTCCAAACTGAGCTCCCTTCGGGAGGCACGTGCTTAACCAGATAACCTCTGTGGAGCTTTCACAACTAGCTATTCGTCTCCCTCCATATGTTAGTACAGTAGCTGCTTTCTTCATTTATTTTTTTCTTATCGTCTGCAGAGGCTTCAACTAAAAATGCAGAAAGAATTGTTGTGCATTCTGATCCCTGAGCTAATGTTTTCTCCACTGAACGTAGTTAACTGTCAGGCTCAAAATCATAATTTAATAAATCAAAATTCCTTGCTTGTCTCCTTGGATTTTAAAAACCGTATTGGCTTTTTGCATTTTTCTCTGCATGGCTAGTGAAAATACACGAGTCAGTTTGGCACATCAGTTTCTAGTCTTTCAGGTTCCTGTGTCTCGCATCATACCGGGCTAGTTGCACAGCAAACAATGATGAGGAATTGAAAAAAAGTTTTCATTTGAATTAAATAAAAAACATCCTTGAAAATATTTCCGTTGGGTTTGGTTATTGTAAATATTAGGTTTTGTTAAAAAACCCAACATTCAGATTTGCTTTGCTCAGTGTCTCTTCCATAGACAAGACTGCAGAGATAAAACTGTAGATTTGATACAGTGTTGACTCTCTTTAGCAAACAGGCAGTGACACATATCTGTACCAGCAAAAACAACAAGGAGTCCTTGTTGTACCTTAGAGATTAACACATTTATTTGGGCATAAGCTTTCCTGGGCTAAAACCCACTTCATTAGTTACTTCCACCAGAGACTTCACTTGGTGCTATCTAGGGAAGGCTAGAGGAATTTTCACAGAAGAAGTTTAGTGCTCTGTGTCCTTTTCTGGGGCTGGTTTTGGTTCAGCAAGTCAGTTAATCTCCATTTTGGGGATGTCTACACTGCAGTTAAACCCCCACGGCTGGCCTGTGTCAGCAGACTTGAGCCTGAACTCTACCCTGCAATTTTACAGCCCCACAACTCAAGCCTGGGTCATCTGACATGGGCCAGCTGTGAGTCGTTACCTTCAGTGTAGACATACCCAGGGCGTTTCTTATGATGTTCAGCAGAGAGGGAGAGAGAATGAGGGGTGAGATCAAATTATTAGATCAGTAGCAGATCTACTGTTTCTGTCTCTTAGAAATAAAAGTGACTAGCTTTCCATGCACCTCATGTGGTGGGCAGTCCCCTGCCTGGATTCCAGTGAACATTCACCAGAATAACTGATGCAACATGAGGAATGAAAATGCAGGCACGTTTGCAGAGACTGAGGGGTTCAGGACCTGAAGAATCCTGCTCCTAGAGCGGAGATCTGGTTTTAAATTAATTTAGGGTTCGAAAGCTACAGTATGTGCAAATACAGATTTTTTTTTTTCTTGTACCTTGTGATGGAAAATGGACCCGCAACATGGTTTCTTTATGTACAGCACAGGAAGAGTCCCTCGCAAATTGGAAAATGAACCTCGAGGACATTCATTCCATCCAAAAAGACTCTATGAAGATTCTCAGAACATTTGGTACCTTCTGGCACCTATTATAGAAAGATGTAATTCCCCAACTTGAGAGATAATAAGCAGGTATTGACTTCTGCTGAGGTCATTATCAAGATTTATTCAGTCAATATGGCTTCTTGGGTCAATAAATCTTGAGGCTGATGGAAGAAGAATGTGTACCTGTAGACTTTATTAAAAAGTTTTCCCCTTTTCGTAACACTATCCGATGTATATTACATGGGCATCTCTTTCTGATTTTTTTTTATTACCTTCTTTGGTGGTTACACTTTTTTTATGCTGCTTTAGACCTGCTTTTGTTTGTTACAGAGTGAGTGAAAAACAGAAAAGATCTTGTTTTATTTAGTAGGTTTCATGTGGGAGTGTTGCTTTGTTCTGATATGCATTTTTTTGGGTGGGGAAAGATTCCTAAGACAAACAATATGTAGCTCTTTTAATCGTCAAAGCATATTACAAGCCTTAGCTAATTAATTAATCTTCCCATTAGCCTATAGCATTATATCTGTTTTGCAGATAGGGAAACTGAGGTTGAAATGCTGAGTGACTTTCCGAAGGCCGCAGAGATGGTTGGTGTTAGTTCTGGGATTAGAACCCAGGACTCCTGTAACCCAGTCCTGTGTTCACATGTTTGGCCCCTAGTTCTTTCTGTTTCCAATCCAAATATTTTGCTGAGGTTTGAGAGAGCAAGGTGCCTTGCAGTGATAAAATCCCCCCCTTATTTCAGTGGGGGCAGAATCAGACCCTCTAAAATCCCAAGCCTGGGGAGGTTGGTCTGTTTCTGAGCAGCAGTAGAAAAGCCAGGCTTCAGAGGAGCTGATGCTCCTTGTACAAATTTCCCTAGAGAGGTAAGCTGCCTTTGGGACACATCCTGCTCTCTGTGATAGTCGTTGGGGTTGAGTGGAGGTAACTGAGGGCGGAATCTGTCACACTGACTTCTTTTGGAGTCTCACTGGGTAACATTTCTCCCCTGGGCAGACAAGCGAGCACCACTTGACCCACATGTAAATCCTCAGAGCAGGGTTTAAGTGGGGTGTTAGTGGGGCCAGGGCCTTGCACAGGATCCTCTGGACGGGGCATGGGGTGTGTTTGTGCAAGGGATTTGCCCCTAGTGAACACCTCTGTCAGCATTGTGTGTATTTACCTGATTGACACTGCTCTGCACAAAGCTTTCTGCCCAGAGGAGTTGGTGGCAGAGCTGTTACCTATGAGTCGGTTGTCGGGATGATTTGGGGGAATGCCAGTCTGAGTAGAAATCGTGTTTGCAGGATTCCGAGCGGGGGTAAAGCTTGTTCAGCCTCTCACTTGGGCGCTCGCTTTGGTGATTCTTTGCTCTGTGTTATCAGGAATGGCCAGTGCAGTGTCCTTCTCGTTTTGATGGAGATTGCGCACGTAGAGAGGGTGCCGCTGCAAACTAAATGATTACACTCGGAATACAGGAAAAACGAGGGACACTGTCCCCTATAGCAGGGAGTGTGTTCAGTGCAGCCTGTTCAGATTTCCAGTGTCCCACGTAGAAAATGGCCCCCTAAAGGCAGATCCAGAACCCCAAAATACGTGTGCAATTGTGCACATCATTTGCACACGCAATTGCCCTGATTGCGTGCGCAGATCAGGTGTTTGCATGTACCTGCCTTCTGAGGTTTCAGAGTAAATGGCCACTGGTGCGCACACATGCCTGACTTACACGTGGATTTTTGGTAATCACGAGTGCAGGCGTCTTTGCACAGAGTGCTAATATAGTTTACTGTGAAAATTTGGCCCCTGAAGCCAGAAAGATGTCAGCCGTGGGGGGTCATCAGAGGAATCTAACCAAAGGTTTAGTTGGACTAGAAAGCCGAAGTGTTCATTATGCACTGCAGTGCTTGTTAATTAACAGGGACTTGCAGGGAGTGCAGCCCTTTTATCCCTACTGGTTGTATACGAGTGCTGGAAGTGATCCTTGTGTCTGCAGCCCCAGGCCTGAGTTCAAGGAATAGTCTGCAGTAACAACCCATAATTCTTGAGGGTATCGCTGTGGCAAAAGAGAGCGAACAGACTAAAATCTGCATAGAACTTGCTATTATGTGTTCCCCTTCCTGGTATTTTCTGGAATTCATGATCCCTTGCCCCACTGCCCAGCTTTGCAAGTTGCCTTCTGTTATAAAGCTGTTGTACTGTATTTGGGGCCCATTGCATTTTGAGTTATTGGGCCCAGTCCTGTGTCCCTTGCCCACCCAAAACACTCTGCGTACATTTTGGGTGAGTGAGGATGCAAGATTGGGCACGGTGTTTATACAGCACTTCAAGGATGCAAGCATCAAGTATTGTAACAAAGCAATGCCCAGTGTGGGAATACACAGTTGTCCTGAGGCTGTAGTCCATGTCTAGTGGAACTTTGTGCATTCAAAGGACCAGAACTTGGAGTCTCCTGGTCCAGAAGAGCAGGACCTGCCTCTTAAACTAAATGAGTCTCTCTGTAAACTGTTAGCTGTATAGGATCTATGACACATGGACGAGTATTTCTGATTCCATCCTAGAGAGGACAGTGGGACCTGCATGCAGACAATATGCGTGCGCATAGACACCTTCACACCTCTCTTGTGATTTTCTATACCGTGTGAATTTCACCTCTGTTATCCCAGGAAGACTGAATGGCAGATGCCTATGGCAGTTCAGGAATTACTCTCTCTGTTTGGTTAGGGGTTAATCACGCTAATGATTAAATCAGTTTTGTACTCCTCCAGGTATATTTCATAGCAGCTGCATATGATCATATAAGAGAAAAGAATCCAGTTGAAAGGATTGTGTGTAATTGAGGTCCCTTCCAACTCTGATAGTCTGTGATTCTGTGATTGCTGTTGCTTTATTTGAGCATTAATATTGTTTGTTTTGGCAGTGGCAACAAAGCCGTTTTTTGCAGAATTCCATCGGCTGGCGCTTCTTATTGTGCAACACACACAGCCAGCAGAGAAGAGGTCATTTGTTTTAAGTTTAGATGCGAGATTACGTGTGAGCGCGCGCACGTATTTTTCCAAAATGGTCTCAGTGCTTTTGAATGTCGCCTCACGGTGTAATTTTTGTTTTGACTAGTTTGGTGTAATGCCTTCCCAAAAGCTGAACTAGGATCCCCGAGTATTTATTTAGCTGCAGTTTAAGTGACTCTCAGCTGACGTGGGGTCGTTTGAATATTAATTGGTCTGCATGTGCATGCAAGCTAGTTCTGCAATACAGACTTCCAAAAAAAAGTAAATAGCCAATTTGAATCCCGTGTAAATCTTACTCTAGTGGGAGCTGTGCCGTGCGTCGGCTGCTCTCAGTGGGGCCCGCTTGCCTGTGGGTAATGCTCATGCAATTTTATGCTGAAGTTAGGACCTCAGGCTTTCTTTGTTTTCTTCCATCAGGATAACATAATAAAGTATTACCTGGTTCCTGGCACTGAGTCTTGTAACGTGTCACGTAGGCAGAGCCACTCATCTGGGAGATCTGGGGAGAGCAGCAGCACTGGCTAAGTAACATGTTGCCTAGCCTGGCTGCACGGTGTGTTAATTCTTTATTGATAATCATACAGCATGCTGACATAGCTGCTTTCATCTGAGGATCTCTAAGCACTTCACAAACCTGACTTAATTCCAGAGAGGTAGAGGGACAAGGTCAGGGAGTAATATCCTTTATTGAACCAACTTCTGCTGGTGAGAGGGAGAAGCTTTCAAGCCACACAGAGCTCTTCTTCGGGTCTTTAGGTAATTTCTACTACCCTCATTTTACAGGTGGCCTGACGAAGCGTAAAGGGCCTTGGTGAGTTATGTTTATGTGTCTTGCCTGTTGTCACGCAGCAGGATGGTAGCAGAACCAGGGGACAGGCAGGTCGAAGGACAGTCCAGATCAGTGGTCACAGTTGATGCAAGAGTTCCAATAGCCAGGAGGTCCAATCCAAGGGGAAGGTACTGCGAGGCAGCAAGATGGGGTCAGGCAAGGCAGGGTCCTAGTAGCAACTAGCAGGCAATGGCTTGTTGCTCAGCCAAGGTCAGAAAGGAAACAGGAAGTTTATATTATGGTCATCAGCCAATCAAGGTCAAGACCAGGTGGGCAATCGGGAAGCAGGCCAAGGAACCCGGCCAAGGAACCCTTGAAGCTGCCCCACCCAAGTTTGTGAATTCCTGGGTAACTGGATGAGTCTGTGCGGTGCAACAGCCAAGGCTGCTCCCCAAGGGTGGAGCCTTGCAAATCGGCTTTATAGCTGCGGATATCCATGGACCACTTTTGCAGATGGTGGATAGGATGCAGATACAAATGTTGTATCCACATAGGGCTCTACCCAAGAACCCAGAGGGCTGGGCTTTGAGGCCAGGGTCCTGATAGCATAGAACCCAGGAGCCCTGACTTCTAGTCCTCTCCTCTCTAACTACTGAGACAACAGAGGGCCTGCTCAGGAGTGGTGCTGTGCGCCAACAACTTTGAATAAAGTTTGTCAGATACATGTGCTCAGTGCCTCTGGGAGAAATCCCATTTGTGTTGCAGAAGGTTACGTTTCCTGATTTGGTGTGTGTTAGTTGTTTTAGAATCAGTCTAGTGCAGGGATACTCGTTTTTTGTTGGTTTGTTTTTTGTTTTTTTTCAAGGTCCAGAGAAAATAGTAATAAAAAAACCCCAAAGTGATAAGTAAATAAAAAGATTCCGGGGTCCATTCAAAAGCATCTGGTGGTCTGGATTTGGCCCAGGGTTCACCTATACTATACCCCTGGTCTAGCACATCAGGAGGGTGATTTGATAATGAACCTTGCTTTGATTCATGGAGAGTTTTTTGGGGTTGTACAGTTTTAGTATTTTATGGTGGCTGTTGGAAATGGGTTGGGTGGTAGAAAGATGTCATTTGTTTGGTTCTCATTTGAATAGCGCTAATGGATCCAGTTGTGCTGCAAATAATTAACATTTTTAAATGCGCTTCTGCTACTGTAACTTCTGCATCAGTCAGTTTTGATTTCTGAGTTTGGGTTCTCCCTTGCCAGGTGGAGTTGGAGAAAACTATTTGCAAAAGGCAGTGGCAGCTACGGCTCCTAACTCACCAAGGTTCTAGTGAACATTCTACCTGATATCTAAACCCTCCTGCCTCATTCTGAGACTCGCACCCTCGTACAGATGTAGAATAGTGTCAGTGTGCTCTAGGGTGATGGTGCTATGGGGTTACTAGTGATAACCTAAAGTTACTGACATAGGAACACAGGAGTTGCCAGCCCAGATCAGATGGAGGTCCCTGTAGTCCAGTGTCCTGTCTCTGAGGAAGTGTCAAATGTGGGGTAATCTGCCTCCTATATTAAGTCTCCTCCTGATCCCCGAATAGTTAGAGACTGTCTGAGACCTGAGGTTTAATGTCCCTCCCAGAATGTTTGTTGTTAACCAGACTAGCCGTAGTTATAATTATCCACAGAAATGTCCAGTCCCTTTTGATTTCTAAGTTTATCCCCATTCCTTTGGCAAAGCAGGGAGCACCGTATCCACTGTAATTTCTGCTTTGGACTCTCTGCAGATTCAGGAACACCTTGGGCATCTCCTTATAGAGATCATGGAGGCTTTGTCTCCTTTGCGTCCTTTTAGCTTAGAGGAGATGCCCTCATCATGAAGAGCTGCTCCGGCTCCGGGGGCTCTGGCTACACAGTCATTGTAGCTGCTATGGTTCTACTGAGCTCATGAGTCTGTAGACTGCACCCGCCCTGATGGCGGCTCTCCGTCCCTCCAGGGAAGAATCCTCTTCAGAGCATGATGCTAAAGTGTCGAATCTTCCCCTAGTTTCTGGGGTCATCTTTATTTAGATAAACCCTCTCCAAACCTCTCTGCCACACTGACTTTGCTGTCATGAGTATCCTGTGTCCCTGTTAAGTACAGGGATGACGTTGTCTAGTGCTCGCCCTTGTGTGTGGTGGCAGCTACAGAATATGGAGGGCAGAAAAAAATGTCTTTTGACTCCTCCTTAGATAACTAGTCCAGTCTGGAACTGAGATGGGCACCGCTCAATCTAGCAGAGTCCTGTGTTCCATATGTAGAGCAGAAGGAGTCTTCCTCCTCTCTGAGATACTTATAAAGCAGCCTCCTTCTCTTGCCTGACTGATCCTCTGTCTTTACGGTCAGAACAATGCCTTCCCTCCATCCTCTGTATCCATTCTGAGGACCTCACCTTTAGGTTTGGATTGCTGTGGAGTAAAGAGTAGAATAAAGTGCTGAGACCTTTTAACAAATAAGAACATGATAGTTTTCCTCCCCCACTCCCTTCATTTGAGAGGTGTCTAGGCCTGGAGGTCCGACCTAGTCTTTTGTTTCCATCGAGGGTTTGTTTCAAACACGCTTAAGACGGAGAATACCATAAGCTGGGCTGTTTGAAGGGTCTGCTTGTGGATTGGAGAGGAGGGAGCTGAGGTCACTCCCTCAGCCTTGACTCCTGAAGAACTGCTGAGGAAAGAGTTGGAGACTACAGAGCTGCAGAGAGAGCCACGCTCGCTGGCGGTGTCCTTTGCGTTGTCTGATGCTTTAACAGAAGATTGGGAAGACAGAAGTGGCTGGAAAATTCCCTCCTCTGCTCTGAACACATGCTGCACTCTTGGACCTAAGTGCTCTGAGTGACTGGAGGAAATATCAAACCTAGCAGATTATTTGGCTGACTGAGTAAGTGTGTTGTTCAGAACGATACATGGAAAAATCTTGCTGCCTCCATGGTGCTATTAACCTGGTGGAGGATAAGGAGAAGTCTGGGTGCTTTTGCAAAACCGGGACATTTGGAGGGAAGGGGGGAGTGGCATGAGGTACGTGGTCTTGGTGGCCCTGGGGATCAGCTGTTGTTCTGGGTATGCTGATAACGGAGCAGGGGATGGACAGGGCAGCGTGATGGGCCAGGTAAGCCAAAGGGAGTGCTGTTGAGAGGATTAATACGTCCACTCGGGGGAAGGTTCGTGAACATGGCTTTACAATCCCGGTGATCTATAAAAGGCATAGACAGAGGAAAGTTATTGTCCGATGATGTCGGGCATGAATGGAAATGATAAGTGAGGGTGGGTTGCCTGGCTGGTCCTTTGCAGTGTTGTGATCCTCCAGACTAAACTCCAGGCTTTACGTGTTGCCTTTCCCAGTTCCTTGCTGGTGCGGGGAGCATCTTGGCTGGTACTCCTGGGGGATGACACAATGTATTGCAACGGACTGTGGGCTGTGTGCCCCCCTGAGCCCACAAAGGAATGGAGCTGGGTATGCCATGCCTAGTGTTGGCACGCAGGGCTCAGATCAGTGACAGAACGTCATTTGTGTCCATGCAAACTGCTCACTAGGCAATGAGCTGCTGAGCTAGAAATTCCTGTATTCTCTCCCAGCTTGAGTCTGATTTTTCCAGCCTTGGGCTACGTTTGCCAGGCCCTTGCTGGCTGGCCAACTAGCCTGGGGGTAGATGTGAAAGCACCAGGTCAAGTCCCAGCAGGGTCCAGATGCAACACTCGGGTGGGCCAGCCCCTACCTGCTGGGTAGGGGAATATTCGGGGATTCCTACCAAGTGCTGTCCCCAGTCCCTGCTTGGAGTCCATGTCTCTGGTGGGTGCCTGTCACACTTGAAGCTCCGCTCCTAGATCTGCTCGAAGGAGCTTTCTCGCTGATTTCCCCCCTGCAAACTTTCCTGATTGCTGCAAGAGGGGAAGGCCTGTGCAGCTCTGCCGCTCCCTACTGTGTAGCCTTGGGCTCATCTGCCCCTCGCTGGGGGCCAGATTCATCCCTGGTGTCATTCCCACCGAAGGCTTCTGGCCTCCCTGTCTGTAAAAAGGGGACAATGCTAATACCACCACTGACCTCCTGGGGCTGGCCTGGGACTAGGTTAGTGTTTTGTGACGTGTGTTAGAGATGGGAAGTGCTGTCCACTGTCTCTTTCTGTGGAATGTGCCCTGAGCTGATGGTATCAGCCTGAAGTGAGCACGTCCGTGCACGTATTGGTACAGCATAAACTGTTAAAAACGGCAAGTGTAAGCAGACCACCGTGGTTAGGCTGAGCCCCCCGTTCGTGGAGTTCTCAGTACCCGGGTTCCCTGCCCTTGATCCGAAAGAAAGTGCGACTGGATGTGCCGTGCAGCAGACTGGTAACGGGCCACGCTGCAGTAATCCTAGCTGACTCTTAATTTCTGCAAGAGCCCGGCTGTCATGCAGCCCATCTCTGCAAAAGCCGAACGATGGGCAGAGTTTAGATTGTACCCCATCAGTTGGCCCACATAGCGAGTTCCGTGACTGTGTCCCCCTCGCGTAGGTTAGAATAGGAGGGGATTTGGTTTTTTTTTGGTTATAAAGCTTAGTGTGTTGCAAAAACTGCTGCTTCTCTCTCTCTCTCTTGCACTTTTTTCCCTGAGCGCAGATATTGTAATCCACCCTACGAGTATTGCTCAAGCAAATCTCTGATTAGCAGAGAAATACAGAAGAAGGCTGCTTCTCTTTTTAATTTTCCACAAGGAGAAGGCTGCGCAGAACTGTGTAGGCCTGACTCCAGTACTTAAGAGTCTCCTGCTACTGTACTTTCTTTCAAATAAAAGCAGCTAATTAACATTATTCTTTAATTATTGCTTTTATCAACAAGGGGTCTGATTTGTACCAGCAGGATAGTCGCTTTCCCTCAAACTACCCAAGTGAATGCTTCAATTCCTGTTGCTTTTGAAATGAATTTGATGTCATCTGCCCATTGTCACTTAATGGGGGCACTTGGGTAATGATTGTGCGTACTGGCACTGTTAGCAGCACCGCAAGCATGTAATTTAGGCCCTTAGGCAACAGTACTTCTGAAATCTCTGGATAGTTTTGAACTCTCTGTTCTTAATTAAATATGCAATTTTTCACGGTAACCAGGTTAATTCTTTTGTGTTGTGTTGTAATACTGTTAGGAATTTTCATAGACCTTATTAAACATTATTCAGGCATTGTGAATTCCATAATTAAAAAAACCGAAAAGAACAAAGCTTGATTCACTTCTTCCTTTTCCCTGGTTAATTTATCAAATGAATTTTGCAAATTTTTCTTTTTGTCCCCAGACAGTATGCCAAGTGTTTTAAAGGGGAAGGATTTAATTGTTCTGTAGGGATTGGTTGGTTATGAAGGATTTGGCTGTTTGATTAGTAAACCCTACTGGGAATGGTTTAATGCTCCATGATCTTAAAAATTGTCTGATTGTTGGGCTCTCCAAGGATGCTTTCCCTTTTCGTTATGTACGGCAACAGCTTCACACAAGTGTGATTATTAGGTACTGAGGAGGAAGTGAAGGGGAAGATCTTACTTCTCTTTAAATTGGTGATCATGGGAGATTTTCCTTTTCCCCTGGCAGTGCAAAAAGACTGATTGCTTCCTACATAACAGGTAGGATGAGGAGACAAATCAGTAGCTGTTTACATACATCATCACAGATAATGCACATTGCTGGAGTGCTGGTGGTTAAACCAAATAGGTCATATATTATGTTGCAAAAGGGCCATTCCTGTTGTGAGACCGCTCCAGCTCTCACTTACTCCTTTGTGAATCCCGAGTAACTCCATTAACTTCAATAATGCATCATTAACTGCAGCTGAATTACACCAGATTTTCTCCTGGCAGAATCTAGCCCCACCAGAGCTTATTTAGACAGAACAAAAGAGGTTACTGGGTGACTGGTATAAAAAGAAATCTTGATGTCTGTAAAAACATGGATAATTTTTTTCCTGGTATCTAGCCCTTCCAAATGCCTTTTGAGCTGAGTTTCTCTTTCAAGCCCTGTTTACCAATATCTGCAGTGTAGCATAATGAAATTATACAGTATGTCTGATTTATCAAGGGGCAAATCTGCAGCATTCTCTACTGCTGTGTCCAAATCAGTATGATATTTTCATTAGACAGTGACAGAGGAAATGGGGCATTGACATTACAGGTAACCATATTAAACTGGCATAATGGCCCACTGGAATGTACTCATCAGTGTGTTCTCTATAGCTGCACAAAACAGCTAAGTAAGGCGATGAACACAACCGGGTGTGGCCATGTTGCTAAAGCATGGGATGACCTTCCATCGGGAGGTGGCGGAAGTCCGGTTACTTGAGAGAAACTAGGTTGGACCCAATATACTGTAGGGAGCAACCCTAGTGAATGTTGCCCACTCTCACAATTTTATTACAAGTCTCACAATTTTAGCATTTTTTTCCCGTAAAGCCTCAGCTGTGGGAATCCACATGAGAATTCCAGCTTTAATTTTAAAACATGTACGTTTGCTCTAAAGCTTGAAATCACAAACCCTTTAGGCTCAGAAACTAGAAGGCAAATAAAAAGGACCTAAACTTACTATTTTAAAAGAAATCTGGCTTGAAAATCATAAATCTCATGATTTCTGGGTTTATGAGGTTGATGATATTGTTAAGTAGATTCCTTAGTATGTCTCCTCCAGCTCCAACTCCTAACATTTTGGGGGATTAGCACACTCAATAGATACATTCAGGAGTGCTAAATCTTGTCTTCGCTCTCAACTGCTTTAAAACCCATAGAATGAATGGGCCAGGCTGTGATCTTACTCGTATAAAGAACTGACCTGAAGTCAACTGAAATTGAAAAGTCTTTCCATTCACTTCAATGGACTTTGAATCAAGCCCTAAATCTGGAGTATCTGCTTTGATTTCAGTTTACACTGGTATAACTGGGGACAGAATTTGGCCCTGTGGGAATATCTAGGGGGCTGGAGTGATAAAATTTTGCTCTCAGGGTGGTGGTTAAGCAACCGTGTGATATGTTTCTCTTGTAAAATGGACGCTTGGTTGGTTGGATTTTCAAAATGCCATTGTATTTGAGGAAAAAAAGTCAATATTTAGTATTTCTCCTCTTCTGTTGGTAATGCATTGATGCAGCTTTCAAAATAACTGAATTCAGTATCTAAGAGCTTCTTCTTCTCAGCTCTTTAATTGTGCAAGAGGTTGAAATGCCCGGATCCAAGAGTTTATGTAACAGAAATAACACTTCATGTCTGTGCCACTTGGGACTGATTGTGCCATTTCTGTGTCAAGTGAAGGAAGGAGGGTGAGAGCTAGACTGGGTCAGTTCTGATGCCACTGAAGCTTTCAGAGCTTAGCTACCCTGTGATAAAAGTTGACCCCCCCCCCCAACAACCTCCTGCAAACTGCTTAATCTGCAGGATTGGCAACTTCCGATGGGAAAAAAAAATCTTTGAAAAATATCAAATTTTATCTTTGGTTGTAAAAGAGTTTTATGGCTTTTTTAAGGCACAACGTTTGCTGCAGCCGAGGGCTGAGAGCAAAGGCCGACTTTCCCTCAGACATCCTGGGCATGGCTCCTGCAAGCTGTGAAAATGGGGTGACTCTTGCAACGTGAAGCGCTGGGGGCTCGATCCTGCGAGGTGCCCGGTGCTTCCTGCGAAATGCTACGCACCCTCCTTGAAGTTGCCACCCTGGTGAATTGGGACTTTTATGAGTCCCTCTGAGAGAGCAGGGCATGAAAAGAATGGACAGCTGGATATTCAGTTGCATTGTGAGGGCTTCAGAAGTTCCCATCCCAAGGTGATATTAGCTCCTCACACCCGCATGGTTCACAATTCTGATCAGGCGGCTGAGGGTCTAGGATTTCCATTGCTTTATAATTGGAATTGTAACATGAGCTCAGCAAATCCTGCAGTATAATTAACTGGGAAAACTCACAGCCCCTGGTGTTGATGTTCAGCAAAACAGTACGGACTAGAAACAGTTCTTGCTTTTTGCTCCTTTCCAGCATTGTTGGAGGGTCTGATCCTCCATTCCTGTGTATCCACTGAAGGCAGTGGGATTTTGTGGGTTGAAAGTAATGCAGCATTGGGCCTTCGAATTGCATGTGTGTTTGGGCATGCTTACAGTTGCCATGTGTGCATTTACACACACACTCTCTGTGTCTGTGTCTCTGTCTCTCTCTGGAACTGACCAGCACCACCCCGGTTCAGTCTTTTCTCATCCCTATTATGAATCTGTTTTTTCTTGGGCTTTTATCTTTTCTGCAAAATCCCATATTTCACCCCTGGCTGAAACCTCAAGAACATACATCTGCAGCCTGAAGGAAAAATTTAATTTTTTTGGCTGAATCGAGTCCACTGTAGATGCTTCACGGGCAGCAGTTTCTAGGACTTTGCTGTCAGTGGAGACTGGGCATAGAATGCGGGGGGCGGGGGATGCTTCGTGTACAAAAGGATCACCTCATCGAAGGTGAATTAAAAGAAAAATGGGTTGTGATTTATTGGGACAGCAGGGTGGGGGCAGAGGACTCGGGTGTAGTGGCTCTGCTCTTTGTAGGCAGCTAGTCCATCTTGCAGACCATTCTCAACATGGCCCTGGACTGGCCTTCCCTGAGAGTGGCCCAACAGGGCGCATTCTCCTACCCCTCAGCTCAGCAGAGTCGGGGCTTAGGGATTTCGGGGCTGTGCCAAGGGAAGGCGGAGGAGCCACGCTCTGCTACCGATTCTCCCAGGATCTCTGAATGGAAGCTAGTGCTGCTGCTAAAAGTGACCTACTGTCAGGAAATCGGTTCGTAGGCAGTCAGGCCTAGTGGTCAGAGGTGGGAGTCTGACCTAGTTTCAAGGCAGAGTCAGTCTGGCCTAGTGGTCGGCGTGTGAATGCCAAAGCCAAGGGTCAAGGCGGAGTTGGAGTCAGGAATCCAAGCGAGGGTCGGACCAGGATTACCAGGAGTCAGGGAAGGTGGGAGCAGGGCTGGTTCTGAGGCAGGAGCAAGGCTGGGACAGGAGGGGAACAAGGCGGGGTGCAGGGCAGGATCTGGGTTGAAGTGGTGGAGGAGCAGGGCTTGCAGAGGTGAGCCCAGGGAGGCCGAGTCCATGGGCATATGCTTTGAGCAGTCAGCGAGTTGCTGCTGCTAGGTCTAAGAACGAGCCTGCTGGCTTCCTCAGCCAATCAGGCAGCCTCCTTGGCTCGTTAGGGCGCCAGCAGTACTGAGCAGGGGCAGCTGCAGGCCTCACTCCTGACAGCTCCTGGGCATTCGCTGGTAGCGTAGCTCCTGACAGACCAGTCCTGCCAAATGGGGTCATGGGAGTAGGACCCATGGTGCAGTGGGAGGGACGGGCCTTCTGCGTGTAGCTCCTGGGATCACACCGGGTTGGGGATGGACATCCCTGTGGATCTGTGGTTCGGTAGGTTTGGAGACTTGTGGCTTTAGTCCCATCAGGATGGAGCTCCATGAGGGCTACCTCAAGGCCTTTTCTGGGTACATTGTCCCCTTGCTGCCAGCTTCACCCTGGGATGGTGCGGCGTGGCCCTCAGTTATCCATCTGAGACCTGGTTGCTGTCCATAGACAACAGTGTTACAGTAAAAGCTGCTTTATCCGGCATGTTGGGGGGAAGTAGGGTGCCGGTAAGTGAAAAATGCCAGTTAACTAAGAGGGAGGGAGTTTGAATGCAGGGCTGGGGATTGTGGTTTAGGAGGGGGTGAGGGGCGTAAGCTCTGGGAGGGAGTTTGGGTGCGGGAGGGGGCTCAGGACTGGGAGTTGTGGTGCAGGAAGGGGTGTGAGGTGCTGGCTCTGGGAGGGAGTTTGGGCGTGTCGGGGGTGCAGTGTGCAGGCTCGGGGCAGAGGGTTGGGGTGCGGGAAGGGGCTCGGGGTGCCGGACCTGGGGGGCGCTGAACTTGGGTGGCTCCCCGCAAGTGGCGACCTGTCCTGGCCGCTTCTCGGCAGAGGCGTGGCTGGTGGGGCTGCACGCTGCCCCTGCCCCGAGTGCTGACTCCGCAGCTCCCATTAGCCAGGAACCGCGACCAATGGGAACTGCCAGGGCAGCACCTGTGGGTGGAGGAGAGCCCGGAGCCACCTGCCGCACCTCCGCCTAGGAGCTGGAGTTACAGACTCACCCTGTATGTCTTGCTGGCTGTCTAGCTCCCGGATTGATGTACACAGCTCATGCTGAAGTCAGTGGAGTTAGTCTGGTCCAGGGTCTCCCTGGTCTGGATGAAGCAGTCATGAAACAGGCGGCTGATGTCACTGTAGCCCACATGAACCCCACCTTGCGCACAGGGACCTCTCCCACGCATCCCTGCCTGGGGTTCTAGAATCCTGCTCTCCCCACTGTTTCCCTCCATACAGATGAGCCACCGCTTCTCTGCGGCTGTCAGCGACCTTCCTGTGGGGGCGAGGGGGAGGCTCACTTTTCCGCCCTCCCAGGTCAGTGTTCTTGGGGAAGTTCTGTGCCTCGCCCTGAATTATGCCTGGATTTGATTTGATAATTTTTTTTTTTTTTTTTACTTCCCCATATGGGTGATCCGAGAAACAGACCATGCAGGATATTCCATGGGATTTCAAAATCTTTTGCGAGAGACACTGGCTTTGGGGTATGTCTTCACAGAAGCCACAGCAAGAGCGGGGAAGGTGCAGACAGCACGTAATGCCAGTTTAAACCCATTTGGAGACAGGATCTGCCGATAGCTTTGCAGAAATAACTTTACTTTCTGATCATCCAATTACAGTGGTCTTCTCTTGCACATCAAAGAGCTGCCATTTTCAGAAGGGCTGCGATTAACTGTCACTTCATTTTGTACTGAAAGCAGTTTCCACACCAGATCACTAGTAACAGCTAGTTCAGACTGATCTCTTTCCCCCACTCCCTCAGTGACTCTGGAGTTACCCTGAAAGCACAATTTGGCTTTTTTAATGCTAATATAATTGCAGAATAGGCTGTTACTCTGGACCATATCCTGCATGCAGGAGTTCCCTTGATGTTGGGGGAGACTCGTGTACAAAACGTGGGTGGAAGACGGTGGATGTGCGTGGATCTCACTTATAGCAGTGTAATTTTAGATTAAGTCTACTGAAGTCATCAGAGTTGCTCCGGACTGACACTGGCATAACTGAGAATCTGGACCCCAGATTACAGAGCTTTGCTGTAAGGACTTTGTATTAGCAGATGCGCGTATAAAGACACACCAGATATGTGTTCAACACCAACCCTGAGGAGCTTGTAGAGAATCATTTACTCTACCCAAAGAGCTTTATTGTATGCTCTTGAAATAGGCTTAAATTCAGTAGCCTTTAGTTGTCAACCTATGAGTAACTTGAGCTCTGGTCCTCAAACACCCCTCCTTCTGCCATTTTTGGTCATCAGCCCCTCTGTGGAGATCCAGCGTCTGGAACGTAGAAGAGATGTGTGGGACTGGGACAGAACAGAGCAGGGGGTAGCGAGGCTGCAAGGACCTGACTGAGGCTTGGTTTCACCATAGGTCTCACTAGCCTTGATCTCCAAGAATGATTTAGAAGAGGGAGCGAATAGCACATTAATGAAATGTGGGAGGCGTTACGACTCCCAGTGGGTGCAGGGAAGTAATACAGATTAGACTGGGCAAAAAGCCGCTAGGCAATGCCAGTTCTGTAGTACCAGGTGTATAACAGCAGGTGGACCTGTGAGCACCCTTACATTCCTGTTGACTTCAGTAGTAGCTCTGGGGGATCAGCACCACATCTGGGCTCTGTAGGGCTTTTGCATCATTTCTACAACCTGGGGTGACCCATGTTCTATGAAGATGCAAGGAAGTATGTTCAGCTCCCACCAAAGGCACCAAGCGCGTGCAGCATCACGTGCCCCTTGAAAATGATGCTCACAGTGAAATCACAGACCAGACAGGATCGATATTCGCAGGTCTAAGGATGCCCCTGGAGGATTATTCTGGTTTTAAGGAGAGGTTGGAGAGGCATTAAACTTATAAATATATTATTATTTAAGCAAAGATTCATTGTAGTCTTTGAGTTTAGTTTATATGGCGCCAGTGTTTTGCTCTGTCATATTTTATGGTTATCGCTCTAGGTGAATTAAATTGAATGACTGTACAGTGCTGTCTGCATCCAGTTAGTTTTTGTTAAATAGAAAGTTTACTATAGGGCCACAATCAAGTAGTTTTGGTTTTAAAAAAGAAGGTGTTTTTTTAAAGTGTGTGGGGTTTACAAAAATTAGTGTGTAGACATTTTTTTCCTATAAAATTTACACACGTGCGAATTGTCTCATGTTTTATTGGAAAACCAAACACAACACTGCTGTGTTAGCTTGTGAGATTCAAAAGTGAAACTGCTAGACAGGGACTAAAGGCTTCCTTAATCTAGAATCACAGAAATGTGAGGCTGGAATGGACCTTGAGAAGTCGTCATGTCCAGCCCCCTGCGCTGAGGCAGAGCCAAGTAAACCTAGATCATCCCTGACAGGGGTTTGTCGAGCCTGTTCCTACAAACCTCCAGTGATGGGAATTCCGCAACCTCCTTAACGACCCTTATAGTTAGAAAGTTTTTCTTAATATCTAACCTAAATCTTCCTTGCTGCAGATTAAGCCCATTACTACTTGTCCTGCCTTTAGTGGACATAGAGAACAGATAATCAGTCCTCCATTATAACAGCTCTTAACATATTTGAAGACTATCAGGTCCCCCCTTCAGTCTCCTTTTTACAAACATTTTCATTTTTTTTTAACCTTTCCTCATATAGTAGGTTGTCGAAACCTCTTATAATTTTTGTTGCTCTCCTCTGGTCTTCCTTCAATTTGTCCACATCTTTCCTAAAGCGTGGTGCCCAGAACAGCACACAGAACTCCAACTGGGGCCTCATGCTTGCTGAGAAGAGCCAGAGAATTACCTCCCATGTCTTACATTATGACCCTCCTGTTAATACATACCATAATGACATTAGCCTTTTTCACAGCTGCATCCCATTGTTGACTCGTATTCAATTTGTGATCCACTAAACCTCTACATCCTTTTCAGCTATACTACTGCCTAGCCAGTTCTTCCCCATTTTGTGGTTGTGCAGTTGATTTTTTTTCCTTCCTAAGTGAAGTACTTTATACTTGTCTTTATTGAATTTTGTCTTGTTGAATTCAGACCAATTCTCCAATTTGTCAAGGTTGGTTTGAATTCTAATCCTGTCCTCCAAAGTGTTTGCAACCTCTCCCAGCTTGGAGTCGTCTACAAATTTTATAAGCATACTCTCCACTCCATTATCCAAGTTGTTAATGAAAATATTGACTAGTCATGGGCCCAGGTCTGACCCCTGTGGGACCCCACTAGGTACGCCCTCCCAGTTTGACAGTGAATCACCGATAACTACTCGCAGTACAGACTTTCAACCAGTTGTGTATCCACTTACAGCAATTTCATCCAGATTATATTTCCCTAAATTATGTAGGAGAATGTCATGTAGGACAGTGTCTGAAGCCTTACTAAAATCAAGATGCTGCTTCCTCCCTATCCACTAGGCCAGTTTCCCTGTCAAAGAAGGAAATGAGGTTGGTTTGGCGAGATTTGTTCTTGACAAATCCATGCTGGCTATTCCTTATTATCCTTTTATCCTCTAGATGGTTACAAATTGATAGTTTAATAATTTGTTCCAATAACTTTCCAGGTATTGAAGTTAGGTTGACTGGTCTGTTGTTCTCCGGGTCCTCTTTGTTCCCACTATTTAAATATAGATATTATGTTTCCCCTTCTCCAGTCCTCTGGGACCTCACGTGTCCTCCATGGATTCTCAGTCAAAGATAATTGGTAATGGTTCCGAGATTGCTTCAGGTAGTTCCTTAAGTACCCTAGGACAAATTTCATAAGACCCTGCTGACTTGAATATATTTAACTTATCTAAATATTCTTTCTTATTCTTTCCCTATTTTGGCTTGCGTTCCTTCCCCCTTGTTAATATTGTGGTGAGTATCTGGTTACCATTAACCTTTTAGTCTAGTGAAGAAAGACATAACAAGAACCGATAACTGGAAGTTAAAGCCAGACAAATTCAAATGAGAAATAAGGCACAAACTTTTACCAGTGAGGGTGATTACCCATTGGAACAAAGAGCCAAGGGGAGTGATGGATGCTTTTGCTGTCTTCACATCAAGACTGGATGCCTTTCTGCAAGATATGCTTTAGTCAAGCACAAGTTATTGGGCTCACACTGGGGTAACTGGGTGTAACTGTGTGGCTTATGTTGTCCCAGAGGTCAGATTAGATGATGTAATGGTCCCTCCTAGCCTTAGTCTGTGAATCAACAGAAAATGTTTGCTTTCCAGGTGGAATGTAAACGAACCTCATAGCGTGTGCAAAGCAAGTTTTAAAAAGCTCCTGTTGTAGGATCTTGAGAGGGTTTTATCGCAAGGCCTTTGTTTTTAATATGATTTTTATCTTTGTCTTTTTAGGAAAAAACACAGAGGTGCATGTTGATCTGCAAAAAAAGTCCGTGCTGATTTGGGCTGATATAACTGTATTTGACTGGATAGCAGGTAGTCAATTCTTTTGTTTGTTGTTAAGCTTGTAGGCTAGCAGATACACTAAATCTTCAGCCTTACAGTTTATGGCCAGATCCCCAGTCGGTGTAAAAGAGCCTAGCTTCTTTGGAGTCTGGGGAACTGTGTTGATTTACCCCAGCTGCAGGGTCTGGGCCACATGCATTGCTGAGATGGGATTTGAAATGAAGTCTGTGTTTGTCCAGATATCTGGTCCAGAATAGCACAGACAGTATTTTTGCTTTAGAAAATGTGAATCCTAGAAGGTGCTGAGAGCTTTCCATTGCCACTGAAGTTAATGGGACTCAGAACCACCCAGGAGGCCCCTGCTGAGATGTGTGGAAGAACAGAAGAGAAGGCAATTCTGCTTGCTGTGTAAGGGAGGAAAGTGCTGCTTTGAGTAAAAGAGTAACTTCAAATGCAGCTCATTCCCAGCGTTGTCAGAAATGCGGCTAAGCCCTGAAATGGGAATGTGTCTGTGACTTTCATTTATATATTTTTTTAAGTACCACTTCTGTCTGGTGCTGTAGTAACCTCAGTTCATTAGTTAGGGCCAAATTCTGACTCTAGTTACACCAGTGCAACCATGCTGATTCTCCCCCAGTTTCACACTCCATAGTGGGCTTGCTGCAGGCGGAGCAGTGCAGGAGCAGAATCAGCTTGCCGAATGCCATTTCAGGTGTGTAACTGTGCAAGCAGAATTGCCTCCTTAGTTATTTGCTTTGTTTTTGTTTTAACAAGAAATAATTGGCAAATGCAGCCTAATTCAAGGTCAAGGTGCTCAGATTTTCCTGAGAAGCCAGACTTGAAGCAATGAAAAATGTAGGTGGATAGCATGTCTTTTTAAAAACATACTTTACACTGAGCCATGTCAATCTTGCGATTTTTAAAACAGGGAAGTGAAATATTTGCCATTAAAGCCCTAAGCTCTACTGATTTAATTCAATGCCTTTGATCACGTTTGTTATAGGGGGGGAGAAAACCCCATCTCTCGCTTCCTCTTTTAAATAACGGCACCTTTTAGCTGTCTGCTGCTCCCACTGTGCAGCTCTGAATTCAGAGAGTCATTTTAAAATAAGGCCTAGACATCTGAAAGCTGAAGCTGAGCAGACGCTGGTAATGTATTCACAGTCATGACACAGAGTGGCAGCATGTCATGAACTATATTCTCCGGGGACCAATGGGTCTGGGATATTGGCTTTAACCCACAAAGGCTCCAGTCAGAGCATAAATTCATCAGGCTTCCAATATTGCTCTTGGACTACTGAATAATTTACAGTTTCAGGGCCCAGCCAGGTTCAGGTCATTGGGGTTCATGGGTTAATAACAGGTTTGGTTTTTGTTGTCAGCAGCTGCCTTGATAACATATGAAAGAATCCTATTCTGTTGATTAGATTTTGAAATGGATCAATTTTTAATCAGCAGAACATCTGACTCACTCAATAAGAGTAGCATTGTGGAGACAGGATGGAGGTTCTCTTTATTTACAGGATTGTTTGTTTTTAGTAATACGCAAATACTCAGCATGGCTGCGGTCCTCCCTCCTCCCCAAAATAGACTGGCTGGATTTATTGTCAGACTTGAATCATATATTTGATTCATCGACTGATTAGTTAGTAAATCCATGGATCTGTTTAAGAGATAAGAGTACGCGCTAACGGTTTGATTTAGTTATCCATTGTTATTGATGGAAAAACATTTACTTCCTAACGAGGAAATTTTGCTTAATGGAATAATGAAAAAATGCCAATAGAATGGTGTTTGGGGGGACATCGGCGAGCTGGTAACGGGGTTCTGAAAAAGTCCCTTCCAGTCAGATTGGGAAACTCCACTAGAAACCTTGGTGCAACAACAGGGATGCTGTTAGTCAGGTTGCAACCATCGGGTGACAGAGTATCAGATGGTATCTGCATTTCAAAGTCTGCCACACTTGAGGGTCTTGCTACACTGCTATGATCCTATGGATGATACCAAAGTCTGAGTATAACTCTGTAGAGAAGCCATGATCTAGCCCTGGTCTTTATCCAACTATGGTGCTAGCCCTGGCATAGAAACGCCTGCGCCTTTTCTCCCATTCATGCAACTAAACCAGCCACGTGGGGGTGTTGTACGTACAATGTCATCGTTCTGCAACATGCTAAAATCACTGCAGTGTCTTCTGGGGCAGATGGGCTTGTGTCCCCAAATCATGCTCGGGCCTTGGGGAAGCTTGTTTCACCGCAAGGAGCTGATGAGATTTAAATGTTGTTCAAGCCCATCTACACCTTGGCCTCCAGCGCTGTCCATGGGATGGTGTTGTCCCGTCTGCTTAGAAAGGACTGTCGCTGCTGTGTCAGCACGATGATTTTCTTGCCCTACCAAACGGCAGTGCCAGGAAAGTGTCTGGTGGATCCACACATGTGGCTTGTGTTTATTGCTCACTGATTGTATTTGATGTGAGGACGAGACAACAATCCAGATTTCACCAGCTTCAGGGTCTCTTCCAATGACATCTGATGGGTTTTGCTGCCACTAGGTGACTCCCCCACCCCCATCCCGCAATGTTGACGAATTTGACCCCCATGCAGCCCTGCCCCACTTCTGTCTTCCTGCAGTGTGGGACAGCTTCTCTGGGAAATACACATCAAACAGAGAAGGGCTGGGGATTTCTGGTGATAAGAGATCATGGGATTTCTCTTGGGTGAATCTGAGTCTTGCAGGCAGTTGCCATGTGCAGGGGGCTGCATGGGTGGGATCAGTGGATTCCTTGATGGGGGAAGGGATTCCACATTCTCCTTACACCCTGGGGAGAGGACAGAAAGCACTGCATGTGGCAAATGCTTGTCGTGTTGTGGAAGCTGTTCACAGCCTACGATGCAAGACTCTGTATAAGAATCCGAATAGGACAAGACTCTCCAAGCCCCCTGTTTGTTTTGTGTTGTCGGGGAGGCGGCTTCCTTCTCCCAACGGCTGTATGACTGTTGGATCTGCTGGTAAACTGTTGGGGCCAGGAGCTCTCTGCCCATTCGCACCCGCTGTCTGAGCATCTAGCCCCAAACACCCATGATTCTCTCAGATCTGTTGGCTGTCTTCAGTATTGCTGAGAGCAAGATATTGCTGACCTGCCTTGCACAGATAGTCGGGGCACTCTTGAGTGTCTTTGCTCCTTTCTTCATCAGGAAGCTTTTTTTATGAGCAGCTTATGATTTTCCCATATTCATTTGTTGTTGGCCATAATTTGCTGACTCTTTTCCGTGAGTAATCGTTGGGCTATAGATCGTTTGAGAGAGGTGTTGGTATTAAAAACACATGCAGTGCTGGTTCGTTTTGATTGGCTGCATAGGTTACATGGGGATTGTTTCTGTTCCCCGCGGGATGAGCACAACACCTAGATTGTGTGTTCGTTTTTATACAGTTCAGAATTCGCGCTTGCGGACTATCAGCTGCTTCCACAAACGTTCCCGCTAAACACATGTGCCCTATTTGTGGAAAGTGATCACACAAGGGGCACCAACCCTTCCGAAACCAGTTTAGGGTCAGATCCTCAGTGATCTATAAATGATAGAAGCTCCGTGCTGATTAACATCAGCTGAGGATCTGGCCTTAATTTTTAAATTCAGTTGAAGACTGGCAACTAATTCTTGCAGCCATAATGGTAATGGTGGCTCTGTGGTCTAGCTGGTAAGAGCATTAAAGGCAAGGGGAGCAATTCCATTGACTAGTCCATAATGTAATGGTGATGGGTCTTTAGACCAATTCTGTGCATGAGCAAAGGCAAAGTTTCAGAAGGGAACAGCTTGCCCAGTTCTCTTGTTCTTTTTAATATTAAAAGAGCCAAGTTTTTTTAATACATTAAAAAGATCTATTTGGGGGTGGGAGCGGGAGCGGGATTGTGCTGTTTATGTTTTAAGAGCACAAAACAGCAACCGAAATCATCATTTCAACCTTGCATCCTAACCGCCATATGTATTCCTTTTGTAAAGACAGGTATAAAGTACATCTCCTTTTACGTGGAGTCCTGAGTGTCAGATTTTGGCCTGAAGCTAGCTTGAAAGCTTGAGTTAATAGAACTCCTTGAAAAGTAAGGCCCCCTCCCCCTTTTTTTTTTAAATAACGGAAAAGGTAAGAGTCTCATAAATATGGTGCTGCTGTATTAAAGATTACTTTGTGGTTGCTCATTGAGTGCTGACAGATCAGTTGGGAAGGCCTTTTGCTGGCAGATATTGATGATGATAATTACCATTCAGACTGGCTTCTTTGCATAGTTTTGCCCTCGGTGCATTGTAATTTTACTTTTAAAACTCATTGCCTTCTGACAATCTCCTTACCCTAAATAAATATTTTCTCTCTCACCTGGATCAATTAAGATCCCAGTTACGTGCGGGCTTGCTGTTGGCCATATCTTCCGCCGTGGTGGTTTCAACATTTGCATCTTATTTAAAAATGCTTGCAAGTGTTCACTTCCCCCGAATGTGGGAGAACATGCAGAAGTGGGTCTCAGAACTGGTTCCAGATGTGTGGAATATATAGCAGCACAGCCATCATGCAACCTGTTAGACCACTTCTTCCAAACAGGATTTCAACCTGATGCTTGTCTTAGCGAGTGCTTTAAAATGACAACAGCCAAATGGAACAGGCTTCTGGCTATTATGGAAATAGGAAGCAGCAAGCACTCTCAGGGAGTGAATGGCCTAATTTAATTACTGCTTTAATGTATTTTAATGCTTACTATTTATATTTTTGGTAACTTGATTACATGGCATTTTAAACACCTGTGAATGTTTTTTAAATCTCACTGTGCAATGGGTTGTTTGCAGTGTACTGAAAAACTCCACTACCAGCATGAATATGAACGTTCCTGTGAGATCTCCTATGCTTCAGTCACCTTGCGTAATGAAGGTAGGAAAGCCTCGTGACATGGAAACAGAGGCACAGAGATGATAAATGATGTGCAGTGGGTCACACAACAGGGGTGTGATCTGCAAGGACTCAGGAACTCACCTTTGCATGATCTAGCTACATGTCTGTAACAGACTTGAGAATAGAAGTCACTGTGCTGCCTTGGTGACGGCACTGGGCTGGGATTCAGAAGACCTGGGTTCTATTCCTGGCTGTGCCACTGTTTTGCTTTGTGACACTGGTCACCTTGAGGTTCTGTGACTCAGTTTCCCCATCTGTGAAAAGGGGACAATAATACTGACCTTCCTCTGTAACCTGCTTTGAGAGCCACCGACGAAGAGCTAAGCCTCATTGTTGTTTCATTTATTTACTCGGCATTTCTGTGGCGCTCATCTCTGTATCACTGGAGTGCCGGGACCCTGCAATGCTGCCTCCTGATCTCGGCTGCTTCCCAATGGCTCGGAGCAAGCCGCCCAGGGCCTGACCTGGCGCTGCTGCTGCTGAAGCTGCAGCTAGATGGGGGGGCCTCACCACCCAGCGCTGCCACCCTGGCACCTTCCACAGCTTGGCATTCCCTGGGCATGAATACACACAGGAGCTCACCGTGATCCAGCGTATTTCCTCCACCTCTGCTCAGCTTTCCCACTTGTTGCTTTACAGCCAGAAAGCCAACGTTAAGGCTGCATTGTAGCTAGGGCATAGCACCCTCCTGTGGGGGAGCAGGTGTGCTGCCTGGGATCCTTCCTGGGCATCAGGGAGAACTTTAACAAGGATCTTCAGGGAAGACTGCAGGGCCAGCTAAATAATTTCAGCAGCACAGAAGGAAAACGCCACCCCCATCCCCCGCACGCTTGTTTTTAAAGAGAAATTGTAATTGGTCTTGGCCTTTCTGCACACTATAGAGCCTGTTTTTATGTCTTTTGGCTCCAGTGATCTACGCTTCAGTGATTCCTAAAATGTACGTTATCCAGAACGGTACCTGCTGTTCCGGGCAGAACTGCTGAGCTTTTCCCCTCTGAATTCAGTCAGCAGGTTGCTTGGTCTCTGTGTCGTGCAGGGGTAAAGCCGCTGCCGATTTGTATCTGCGTTATGATGGCTGCATCTTGAGAAGGCTTACTCAAAAAACAAAAAGTGTTCACAGAACAGGAGAAAGAGAACGTCTTCCCGGAGCTGCCCTGACAAACATGAGTGCCTTCCCCGGTCTGCTAGAGTTCTGTAAAGAAGATACAATTCCAGATGGGATTGGGGTAAATATTAGCCATTCTCCTTGGTGGGATGTGCTGCTCAAGGATCATCTTTGCATTTAAAAGGAAATCAACAAGGCAATAGTGCTTTATGCTTACAGAGCATCTTCTGTCTGCAGGTCCGAAGCACTTAATGGACAGGTGAATTAAGCATCACTGCTACAACCCTATGAAGTAGGGAAGTGTTGTTATCCCCATCGTACTCGGGGAAACTGAGGCACGAGGCAGGTAAATGACTTGCCATGCATCACCTAATAAGGGCCTGCAGATCACATCACCGCTCGGTTTCCTTGGCTGTCAAATGGGGACAATACATAAGGGCTAATTAATCTTTGTAAAGTGCTTTGAGATCCTTGGATAAGAGGTGCAGTGTAAGAGCGAATTCTTACAGTACTTTGTTTATAAATGGTTAGCCACTATATGTTAGTCCTGGGGTGAAACTGTTGCCCCTGCACACTGAAGGCAGATAAGGCCGGACGATACGTTCTAATGTGTCTAGTGGAGTGACAGACGAAAGCAGTGGTTTGGAAAAGATTTGCAGTAGGCTAAGTGGAAAGCTCCTGTATAGAGCAATATAGTGCCCAATGTTATTACAGTAACATAAGCCCAAGGGCTCTCTTATATAACCTGGAAGTAACACTGCAGGAAATCGGCAGTTTGCTAATAGCCACAGTAATAGCTTATAGACTCTTGCTCCTGTCAGCAGGAACAGACGATATATCAGTTTCTGTTAAAAACATTAGCAGCATCAGAAGGTTAAATATGCATATTATATCATCCCTGGCGGTTTTATTTTCGTGAGAGCAATGGATGGCATAAGTTCATGACTTTAAAATTAAGTTTATTTCAGTGATGGAAAATGTGCTTACCTCCTTGACGTCTCCGAGTTATTTTCAGAGATTAGTTAAAAGGAAAAACATTTTTGTAAAGAGGAGAGGGCTGGCGGCCCTGATTTTTTAGTAACAAGTGCTTAGGAAGTATTGATTGAGATAATCAACATTTAGTGTCTTTTTTTTGTAATTTAATGAGGAACTGTCCAGTTTATGCTTCATAAAGGCAGTTGGCGGCTCTGTGGCTGTAAGGAACTTTGCAGGTGCTGGTGAATGGGAGAGCTTTCAAAATGAAGAATCCAATTGTAGGTGTTTCAAGGGGAAAGTACCAATCAAGTGCCTTCCTCAGCCTGCCGTACAGACATAATGCACATGTGGTGGAGAGTCCAAACTCAGGCAGCTGTGGGGTCCTGCTTTATTCGCTAAGGAAACAATGAAACACAGTGAAGATCAGCTGAGACTTTCTCTGATCCTACGATTCCTCCCTCAGAATTGCTCAGCCCACATCCTTGATCCTCTTTCCCCCAGGAAATCTCACTTCTTTTATAGCCAGGTGGGAATGAGTTACTTGCCTCTAGCAGAAATTGCTTCGACCTCTTTCAGCAAGATAACATCTGCTAATGATGTGTTCCGGTCAAATGTTGTCAGCTACTTGGGTCTGACCTATACTAAAAATTTAGGTTGACTCAACTACGTCATTTGAAGTGTAAAAAATCCACACCCCAGGAGATATATTTAAGTTGACCTAATCCCCAGTTTAGTCAGCACTAGGTTGATGGAGGAATGCTTCTGTCGACATAGCTACCACCTCTCAGGGTTACTCATGCTGACTGGAGAACCCTTCTGCCCCCACACCAGCATGGGTACTAGCTACACTGAAGTGCTGCTGCAGCAGCTGTCTGTAGCATTTCAAGTCTAGACAAGCCCTTGTTCATCTTATCCATCCCTCTCAAAGTTCAGGACTGTTCCTAGCAGTGTTATCCCGCATTGTCAACCCCAAGCATTCAAAATTCATGAGTCAGGCCCCCAAAAATTACAAGGTTAGATTAAAAATAATGAGATTTTAAAAAATACTCAAATGTGCATTCTTTGTGCTCTGGTTTCTGAGCCTTCAGGTCACACATGGGTCCCATTTTGAAGCTTTTCTGTGCAGTGATGAGGGCTAGACACTTATTTTATTTGTACTGAGATCTGAAACGTTCACTGTCACCTGAGTCCTAGGGTTGGGGCTTGGAGAAGTAACGCTGAATATTGCGAGAGTCACAGTAAAATCCATGAGAATTGGCAACGCTGGGTGTCAGTGGTGGGGGGGCTCCCGCATAGCTGTCTGCACCGCTCCCTTGACTGCAGCGTACCCATTTCTTCTTATGCTAGCATTGAATTTGGCCCTACGTGTACACTTAGACCTGGGGTCGGCCAGTGTTTTGTTGCCCAGGCTGAAAAACATTCCCTGCCCCCCAAAGACACATGGAAACCACCCCCTCCCCCAAACCGGAGTTCGCCACCCCTGCATTTTGGCATCCAGGGCAGCCACCTCGATCGCTCGCTGCTGCTTAGTCCTAACATCTCAGAAGATTTTTGATGCCTTAGCTTTTGCGTGCCCAACTTGTCCCACTGTTGCCTGGTTTTATTGCAGGGTATTAAACGCTCCCAATTCCAGTCGCAGCCAAAGGGACGATAGGGCATCCCAACACCTTGCTGGATTCCCTTCTGTTCTCCGGTTCTTATACTGCGGCCGTCCCCATGGTATCTGAGCGCCTGGCGTTTGATTGGGCTTTTAATAGCCAAATTCATTCCTGGTGTAACTCCACTGCAGGCCCTCAAGCCCCTTCTTGGCTTCGAAAAGCAACCAGACTGGTCTAGCCTACTGGTGTAAATAGGCCAAGGTTGCTGTGTTTCCAGACTAGTTCTGCTTTTAGGCATGTTGTACCAACAAACCTTGCCTAATGCTCCCCCCCCCCCCCCCCCCCCGTGATGTCCAATAAAATGACTGATGATCTGACTGGGGGTTTGACACAACATGTCCTCAGATGCGATATGAAAGGCTCTCACTTTTTGAAGTGCTGCTGTTTACCGAAAGGCAATCTTCTCCCCGCTTTCTTCTTCACGTGAGTCAGCCCACTGACTTCACTGGGAATACGCGAAATCTCTGCAAGCCTCTCCAGGGTCAAGTTCCGCGTACCTTAAAGCGCAAACTACTGTGTCGTGGATACAGAAATGCAACCTTTACGTAGGCTTTTTGTGCTTGTCTCTTCTTCTGACTAGCTGAGTGCTACAACCTTGCCCCAGGGCTCCGTTGCATAGGGATCTGTTCTAGTATTGGTGGTCACTGGGAGTATGTTTGTAGAAGGTTTGGGAATAAAAATTGGCTTTGATTACCCAGGAGTTTGAAGTTCTAGCTGATCAGTGTTCATAGTCATGTATCTTTTCTAAGCAGCATTTTGCAGGACCAGAAGCTCTAGTGAAAGCTGCAGATGGATTTGCAGCCTAATGTCTAGTACAAACCTCTGTTTTCAGTTGCTCTTAACTTTCTCTGAAGCTCTTTGAAGGTTTGAGAACAATACCCTTATCAGATTTGGAGTTAGTTGACTTGGGGCAATAGACATTTAACTCAAAAAATAGCTGCATATGAGAACTTGAAGCTTTGTAACCTCCAGTTAATTCTGATTGTTATAAAAGGAGTCCTCTTTAGGTCTATTCACAGTTTTATTTTCTAATTAATTTACGTTTGATTTGTTTAGTTCGTTTCATTTCTCCATACCAGCTGTGGCATTCTGAAACTTATCAGCTCTCAAAATTGCTGAAGTAAAAAATAGCACTTTTTCATTCTCCGCTTCGCTTCCTGCTTGAGTCAGGATCCAACACAGTGAGCCGGGTTCTTTTCTGGATCATGCATCATCACAGACTTAACTGACTTCCAGCGGTGGGGCTGGATTTCAATATCAGTTGTACATTTTCAACCCGTTAAAGCCCAGGGGGTCTCTCCGTTGTAGCTGAGGGTTATTTCTGGCTTGTAAATTCTTACAGCTTGACCTGGAGAGCCCATGTTGAGATCTGAAGACTGGCAGCTAACAAACAGATCGTTTTACTTGTAAAGTTAGCTAAATTCAGTCGAGAGTTATTGAGACACAATAAGCATGGAGGGTGTTTTTTTGTTTTAACAGCCGCACTTCAGAGTAGAAACCCATTTTGATTTGCAGTGTCCTACAGTATTTGCATGGAATAGCTTCACTCAAAAAGATGTTTCAGAAAGACCCTCAACTTCATGAGAGAGACAAATGGAGAGCTTGTTGTGTAGAGTCGAGTTCACAGTTTCCCCTTTACAATCAGTCACTTCCTTGTTGAAAAGGCTCTTGTAAACCTCAACAGGCGAGTAGACCCTTCCTTTTCAGAAAGTTTGTTATTTTAAGAGCCAGCCTTATTATTTAAAGGAGTCTCTGTAATTTTTTCTTTTTTTGAAATTTGTCAATTTTAAAAACCATTCCAGTTGCCAGTGTCCCTTTTAAACAAAAATCTGACTAAAAAGCACATCCTGGTGGTGGGGTCCTGGCTCTACGGACAGTTAGTATACCCGGGCCAAAGCTTTTCTCTGTCTTATGTGGGTTTGTATCTGAAATTTCCAAGCAACTGTGCAAATCTTGCACTCCCCCATGGTGCGTATTAGTCCACGGGCGATGGAACAGCGCAAGAATTAGGGTGTTGGGGCATCATGCATGGCTATGTAATAATCTCTGTGTAATATCTTGTTAGTAGTATCAGATCTGGATGTGAGAATTTCAGGGCAATCCCAGGAAATGGCCTTGCATCATGGGCCCTTTAGAGTAAGATGTCACTCCCCTCTTCCGCTCATGTCAGCTGCAGTCATGTGGATAATTCCCTATGTGCTACTTTGAAAAGCATCTTCTGGCCAAAGATGGCTGCAGCTCCCTGGGGCCTGATCCTGCAGGATTCTGAGCACCTCCCCCTTCTCTCATTAACTTCACTGGGACACCCGGGTGCTCAGCAACTCTCTCTTTTGGATCAGGGTTGTGCAGAGAACTGACAGGCAATCCGAGGGGCTGAGATTTTTTTACTGATATAACTGGAGTGGAGCTTTTTGGTGACAGACTTGATAGTGGATAATCCCAGTCTGCCGCTTCTAAAAGCGATAAAGCAGGAGCATTGGTTGCGGAGTTTGTCTGGAGCTGGCTGATCTCAATTACGGTTGTTAATGTTGCCTGATGCACAGCATGGAAAAGTTTTGGATGCTGCATCTTTTACAAAGAGCCCAGACAATTTGCTAGTGAAATCACTGGCCCTCCAAGTGTTGCCTTTAGTGGGGAATGCCACCTCAGAGTTGTGTTGTTTTGCTTCCCTTCATCTGTGCCAATTTCGCATTGAAAGCTCCCCACCCCCACCTTTTTTTAAAGCAACTACAGTTGATAATTTAGCTTTGGACAAAGCAACCTTAGAGCTTTTATTTCTCAGAGGCCAAACATTGATGTTGTGTGAAATGGGGGCTTTGAGAAGCCTTTGTATGGAACTTAGCTTCTTGAAAAATTTATTTACTGCGACTGTGATCTGCAGGAGTGAATTGATGTTTATCTATAGTAATTCTTGCCAGGAAAAAAAATGCATAACTGCACTTTCTTTGGAAGCCTTGAAGGGGCTTTTAAATAAGTGTCTAATAGTAGGCTCTCAATAGCACACAGCCAGCTTGATAGACAACATACAGTATATTATTACCTATAAGCAGGCTTAATCTTTCTCTCATGTTTTGAAGAATGCTTTATAACCTTATGGCCAAAGAATTCATGATCGCCAGGTATCTGAAGCTAAGCAAAATTATACCGGCTGTTGTGAGATCGATAATACTGGGAAACGTGCAAGGCCCTGAACTACCTTTTTGCAGTGTGGGTCCTGACATTAGCAGCGCCATCCGCTTTCCTGGGGTTGGGCAGATCTGCATCTAGCTTGCATGGGGGCCGAGAGCACGAAACAATTGGATACTTTCTTCCCAGCGTGTGCTTATCCCGGTGATGGAAACCCAGCCCCCCGTTATGATCACCAGCGCTCCTCTTGCAGCCACATGTGTGGATGAGGGTTTGTTTGAAAGATGTAATTGGGTGCACCTGGGTCTCCGCACCACCTTTATTTCGTGCTTCTCTCCATCTAATCTCCATTGCAGGCGGGCAAAGCCGTCAGCAAGCCATCGAGCTCGGGTACCTGGGAAAAGGCTCATTAGACAGACTGCGCGCATACGATACTTCCATTGTTCCAGCTGCCGCTCTGAAGAAACACCAGTGTCCCCAGACAACCTTCAGCCTTGTCACAGAAGGTCTGAGACAATCATAAAATCTGTTGTTGGACAAGCAGGCAATGTCGCCCGGGCTGCTTGCATCTCTCTGTTTCCCTTTCACTGCTCTTCCTCTGGCACAGCCCTCTTGTGACGGGTGGGGATTTACGCACCCTCCTGACTCTCCCTGTGGCCAGGCGAACCAGGGTTCACCTGACCCGCATCACCCAAAAACCTCACTCATCCCATATGAAATCATGTTCTTCCTCTTCGTCCCTGAGGTGGGTTACTAACCCCGAGAATGGCCTGACTTCTGCTGGGTGTGAAGGAAGGACCCTTATTCCATTTGGGTAATCAAAGTTGGATTGTGTATCCTAACAGTACTGTGTGACGGTGATGCAGAGATAATCGCCTCTCCAAATCCACTACATTTCAGCAGTGGCAGGGCTGCGCTAAGAGAGGGAGTAAAGTCCCTGCAAAATGTGGGAGAGTTTTCCAGCTCAAAGGCCAACTCCCACCAACCCTTTCTCATATGATTTCCCAGTGAAGGGCTCATGTAAAGGCAACTTCCCTCAGAATGTGCAGCATTGCCAACTCTCCCGGCTTTATTGTGAGTCTTGAGGTATTTGGTGGGTTGTTTTTATTTTCATGCCCCAGCTCCTGGAGTCAAGTGATTTCTTAACTTTTCATATTTGTTAATGTAGGTTTCTAGCCCTCATGGCAGCAGAAAAATTTTGAAATTATGATCCAGAGTGACCCTAAAGGGCCAAAAAACCCCAGAAAGCAAACCAGAAGAATTCCAAATTAACTTTTTAGAAACCTCTTGATTTTTAAGCTGATCTCCAGATCTTTGAGGGGCCATACTCATGAATGTTTAACATCAAGGTTAACCATAGTGAATGTAGTTAAGAACTGTTGCCCTGAGGACTCCTAGCTGAGAATATAGGTGCTCAGCACCTTTCAGAATCAGGCCCTTACATTCCACAGAGGATCCTTATTACCCAGAGCAGTTCTGACCTGCATTCTCCCACCCAATTTATTTTAGTGCCATGACTGTAAATCCTGCGTCTTTAGAGAGCACTTGAATTACCTGCAACAATCCTAGGCTGGTGTTGTGTGCTGCATACTGCAAGGCGCACACAGTAACGTGCGGATGGATGCGCTGCATGACAGCGAGATGTAATCTCAAAGTGCAGATAAATGTTATCTTGGGACTTAGTGTAATGTCTAAATTACTCCAACGAGTCTGGTGCAGTTGTTTTTGCTCTTGCATTTGACATCAGATCATCTCCCTTTTCTCCTCCTCTTTTGTGTTTTTATTTCCATGACAAATATTTGTTAAGCGATTTCCTTCGGTGCTGGGTTGTTTTTTTTAATAGTCTGTAGTCGAACTAAAATCCAAGCTCCAAATGGAATCCTGGCTCTGACTGTGGGGGCTGTTTCAAAGGGAAATGGGAACACACTGGCTATCCTGGCCTTGGATCGCTAGGGGCCCAACCCAACGGCTGCTGAAGTGAATGGGAGGCTTTTCATTGACGTTAATGGGAGCTGGATCAGACTGAGGGGCTGAATGTGATCTTTGGATTGCCTGCCTGGGGCGTCCATAGATTTATTGACTTAAATGGGAGCTGCCTGCACGCGTCTCAGTGGAGAGGTCTGGCCCCAGGACAGCAGAACCAGGTGAAGCAGGGAGCCAAGTCTGGTCACCTGTGGCTTTCCCCAGCTGGAGCCTGCAAATGATCATTAATAAATGTCCTTCCGACTTAAGGGCCTGATCCTGCGAGGTGCTGAGCACCCTCACCCCCTCCATTGACTTCAGCGTGGGCTAAGGTTTCTCGGCAATTAGCGGATTCCAGGGCTAACTATCCTATTGGCAGAACATAGAAGCAGGGAGGCAGTGGTAGCGATGTGCCCTGCAGCACAGGGCATCGCTCTTCCAGGAGCCTTGTACCTCACGCACCACCTATGAGTCAGGTCTCCGCCAGGCCTTGGGAAAGCCCAGGCCCCTCCCCATTTGGGCGCAATGAACCCACCGGGGGTGGATGCCAGGCATGTGCCTTGGCCTTAGACACAGGTTCTCTGATTGGCGGCCGTGACTGGCCAGGTCAGAGCGAAAAGAATAAGCCAAGATTTTCACTGCTGGCGCTCTGAGCCAGGTGCCCAGCTCCGGGCTATGGGGCCTTGTGTCCTGTTTCCACTGTGGAAAATCATGGGCATGATGTGTTCCATGACCCCCTCTGAGCTCCTCGTTTGCTCATGCTATATTGTCTCATTTGTATACTGATAGCTCTGCCCAGAAATCAGGGGTTCGCTAGATGGTTGAGAAGTGGCTTCGCAAAAACCAATTTTGCAGAAGTGTCAGCAGAGTGGCTCCGTACCCCCTCACCCTGCATTCAAGCCACAGCCTACGTAGCACAATAGGGGCTGGAACACTCTGCATCTCTGAACCACTCTGCAAGCAGAACATCCCTGGGGAGTAAGCTTTGGGAGCCTCCTGTGGCCACCAGGCAAACTGAGGCAAAGAGAGGGTAAAGTGACTTGTCCGAGGCCACTCAGCAAGTCCATGTCAGAGCCGGGGCTAGAAGTCGGCATTTCCAGGCCTTCGCTTGGTTCCCTCTGGAGCTGGCCTTACATTTAGACCATTAGTTAGGGGATGTCAAAGACAGATGATGCTTTCCCCATGTGCTTTGTCTCTAGCTCCTCTGCCTTGCCTTTCATTCTTTTATACGTTTCCAATGCATGCAGAGGCGGGAGAAGTAACTGTAACTAGCTTCATTGAAGCTCCAGATAATGGCAAAGATTAATTTTGCTAGAACTAAACTTTTGTTGGTTTTCCCCATTGCCTGGCAATTTTATGTTGGTGTATGGGTGTCAGAACAGATAACGGCAGCACACCGTGCCGCAGAGTTCATGAAATCAGCAGAGACAACCACAAAAACTGAGCAAGCGAGATAGTTAGCTATTAAGAGCTGTTTGCTGGGCCTGCTTCAGGTTGGGAATAGGAAAACAGTGGAGTTTATTTTAACTTTAAGGCATCCCAGCGGATTTGTTCATTTCGCTTCCCGAAAGCAACGCGTTAATCTGTTTGAAAAGGAGGATGGAAATGTTTGTTGCCGTGCAAGGAGCATCACTCGGAGCGGGAGTCCCACGGGAGACGAGCTGCTCTCCCCACCTTTTTAGTTTGATTTGTTAACTCGTTAGTCACCGGTTTTGATGGCAGCATCAAAATGAGCTGTAGGACTGAATTTATCTGAGTGCCCCACAATCTTCAATGTATTTATCCTCACAACCCCTGAATAAGTAGTGTGGTGGTATTGTCTATGGCACAGAGATGTAGGGAATATAGCAGGGAATTGAACCTTGGTTTCCAGAAGCTTTTTTCTCTCTCTCCCCCCTCTCCTTTCCCTCCAATTGACTTCAGTGTGTTTAAGGAATATGCCCACAGGCTTTCTTGTGTGTCATTAACCATTATTAATTGGTCTTTTGTCAATTGTGAAGACCAATGTTCTCCCCACCTTCCCCCTCCTCCTTTTAAAATAAAATTCTAACAGGCTTGGGCCAGACTCTGCTCTGTTACTGTAAAATGGTGTAAATCTGGAGTGATGACATAACGTCAAAGGAGTCACTCCGATTATGCCATTGTAACTCAGGACAGAGTCTGGTCCCCTGAACGCATCTGTGGACCAAACCTTGAAGTCCTTGTTTAGTTCATAGTCACTCCTTTCTCAAGCAGATCTACCCCCCTGGCCCACACACACACAAAGTGGCTTCGCTTCCTAGGTAAAGATTATGTGAAATCCATGCCTTGGGCTTTGTCCTCGTGTTTAGAGCTGGGGTTAGGAAGCAGGACTCCTGGGTTCCAGGCTCAGCACTGACACGGATTCATTGTGTGACTTCAGGCACATCACCTTGACCAGATTTCCAGATCGAAGTCTGGTCTTTGGCTGTAAAGTGGAGCTGCCTAATATGTGGGGATTCTCTGTAGCATAAGAGACATTTGTCAAGGGCTTTGAGCTCCTTGGAGGACATTGAACAGAACTTAGCTGTCACGTGAAGGGCCAGCCATAGGCTCTGGTGAATGGATTTACCTCTCCTCTCCTGTAAACGCCCCACCCACCCCCATTGTTCATGCTTCGAATGAACAGATTGTTGTGTAGGTTTGTCTTGATGTAGGAAATGATTACAAGGTTATGAATATCGGAGCTTGAAATGGCCCAGGGAGGAGCACTCATGTAAGCTGGAACCAGGCCACTCTGTTTCCTGGTCATCCTCTCCGAAGGCTCCTTTGGGAGGTTCCTTGTAATCCTGCGATAACCACCTTTCATTTGTGAGGCTTTCCTCTCTGACAGTCGACAGTCATTTTGTATGGTAACACCCATTGTTTCATGTTCCTTGTGTATATAAAGTCTCCACACTGTGTTTTCCACTGCATGCATCCGATGAAGTGAGCTGTAGCTCACGAAAGCTTATGCTCAAATAAATTTGTTAGCCTCTAAGGTGCCACAAGTACTCCTTTCCTTTTAGTTGACAGCTTGTTTGTTTGGAGGAAGAGTTCAGCAGGGTCTCTGGGCTATGGTCTATAGAGCCTTCTCTGCTTATTCCAGGAGGGAGTGGTGGGTCTAACTTCTATAGAACGAGGTCCTGTGTGAGGATCTGTATTGCTCCAGCATTCTGGAATAGCTGCTTTATTCCCAGCAGAGGAATGTGTGTATTCCTGGGACTGTCTTGCACATGGGATAGATGGACTTTCCTGTGGGGAAGGGGAGGTAGAAGACCCTGTAAGAAGTTGGGATGGACTGACTTTGGTGGAGCGAGCCACCTTTTCTGACCCCCTTCCGGGGGCCTCCTTCCGTAGAATCATAGGGCTGGAAGGAACCTTGAGAGGTCATCTAGTCCAGTCCCCTGCACTCATGGCAGGACTAAGTATTATCTAGACTGTCCCTGACAGGTGTTTGTCTGTGTGTCGTCCCCAGTTTAGAGCCCATGTCCTGCTCCAACACCAGCCTTTCCTCTCCCCGTGAGGAGGCTCTAGCTGAAGATGAATGATCTGCCTCACTTTTTCTGAGGGGCGAGAATGTTCCCCCAGGTCTCTGGGTTTTGGCAGGGTAAGTTCTTTGTGTGCAGAGGGATCATCTCATGAGCAGACAGTAACAAAAACCTGCGGTGTGGCAGTGTGAACTTTATACGGAGTCATTGAAAGGGCACGTGGCCAGCCGTGATGAAAAAGCCCAGGGTTTGAGTTGGATCTGAACCTTGCTCGTTGATGAGGGGAAGGTGGGTTATTGTCGCGCTGGACAAAGGACTGTACTGTTCATGGGGGAAGGTGAGTTATTGTCGCGCTGGACAAAGGACTGTACTGTTCCACTGAACGAGATGGGGTTTCTGACCTCAGCCTTGCCTTTTAATGAGTGAGCTATTGGAAAAGGTCTGGGCACCACTGGCAGCCCTCCTGGAGTTGACTAGTGAAATTTCCAGGATCTGCAATAGCTCTGTGGTTCATATGAGACCCCCTAGGATGATAAAGGGTCTCTTGCTCGGTGCAATAAGGATGACTGTCATTCTGTTCTGCACCTCAAATTTAACTCCCTCTTGCTGCTGGTAATTTGGGTGCTAACAGGGTAGAGTTTCTGGAGAGAATGGCACTCTCCAGCCAGAATGCCTGCGAGCCCGGGAGACAGGGGAGGAGAGCGGAAGTCAAAGGAATTCCTGGTGGGAAGAACAAACGTCCCTCTAGATTGCAGGGCTTAGCGAGTGACTGTGTCTTAGGTATGTGTATGTCCCAGGCTGTGGGCAGTTTGGGGCTAGAGGCGGAGCTGGCCTGGGCGGGGGAGTGGGGCTGGGCCAGAGCTGGGTGAGGGGCGGAGCAGGGGGTGTAGTGGAGTTGGAGCTGCGCTGTGGGATGGTGGAGCTGTGGCTGGGGCCAGAGCTGAGCTGGGGCTGTGGGCAGAGTGGGGCTGGGTGGCACTCCCTCCCTGCCCCCCCTTGCATGTTCTTCTGCCCCACAATTTGGGGACCACTGATGTGGAGGAAACAGGGAGATCCCCGAGGGAAGCAGTCTCTGGGGCGGGGAGGCAGTGGGGAGAAGCTGCTAGGGGAAAGCAGTGCAAGTGAAGCTGTTCAGAGCACAGCAGGGGTCTGGCAGCAGACCTCCAGTGTAGCCCACGGGGGCAGAAGTATTATTATTGGGTCTCTCTCTGGCCTTTCAGCTGGACCTTTCCCTCCCCTGGGAGGGGCCTGAGCTTTTATGTGAGTTGGCTGGAGGGCCAGGACACGGAACACCCCAAAGGAGACTTGGGATAAGGCGCAGGCCGGGAAGGGGCATTGCAGAAGCAAGGAAGTGGCCGCGATGGGGCGCCAGAGATGAGGCGCCCTGACGCTCGGGGGCGCTCTGGAGGTGAGGACCCACCCTGACAATATACCACTCTGGATTCAAGTGGCTCGGAAAGAGTTTTTCCCACCAGCTTCACTAGCATTTCCTTTTCCACTGCCAGAGTGCAGCCATCTCTGGGGTGACAGGCAGCAAGTGTTCAACCGTGCACACGGACGTTACATGGCCGCCTAGGGCAGGGTGGGAATAGTGTCTCTAGTTCACGTTGCTGGAGGAATTTAAATGGGCACAGAGTGATACACCCCTGTTGGAACTGGACTAAAATGCTCACTTCCACACAAAGGGCCATGGGGGCTCTAATGAGCACAGATGATCAGGACCTTGGTTTTACACCTTGGCAATTGGGGTGCTGCCCTCTTTTGACTATGGCATCAGCTCAGTGTTTACTCAGCGGGAGGGGCACCACCACTTGAGTCCTCCGCCCCCCCTTGGCTTTCCTGGGAGACCTCCCATCCGAACAGCTGTCCCAGCTGGGCTTATGAGGCCTGGCAGGATCCCAGTGCAGGGTGAGGGGTGGGATTTTCAGAAGTGCCTATGGGATTTAGGAGCATGAGTCCTGTGGGCTTAAGTGACTTTTGCTCCTTCTTCTGAAGATCCCACTGGGTACAGTTACCAGCTGGGGTGCAATGAATACGGTGTCCAAAGGGAATGGTTTGGGAAGTCAGAGAGGTAAATGTGAAGCTGCACAAAAGGCAACAGGAAGTTAAACAAGGAGCACATACTCAGTGATACCTTATAGCTGGCCTTGGAGCCGATGGCTCTGCCAGCATTGTGATGGCAGTATGTACATAAGGATGAAGTGTTCTTGTACAGTTTCTCCAACAGAGTAGGGCACAATCCGGCTTTTCTTTAATCTGTGCCGTGAATGACTTCTGGGTCCAACTGTTTTTTCCCGCACTTGAGCAAACAAATTTATTGTGCACCTGCAAAGAAAATCCCGTTTTCTGTTTGTTCTGAGCTCCCATCCGTCCCCCTGAGTTGATGGCATGCCAGCAGGATCTCCAATGATCCATGTGCCTGGTGCTTTGGGTTCCCTGGTGGGCACCGGAGCCCCAGAGGAACTGGGAGGGCCAAATTGATCCTGGTGCAGTATCAGAGATGGCTTTGTCCCAGTGCGCATAGTGATTTTTTTCCCCCTAGATCCCTTTTAAGCACTGAAATAAACTTTCTGCATCCTGGCGAGTGCTGATCCGTCCCTGAAGTGGGAGCAGGTTTGCAGCGATGCCCTATCACCACCTATCTATTTAATCCTAACATCCTGGGGGGAAATTCTGCTTCTCCTCCTTCACTGGGACTCCCGTGTGACGGGTGCTTCATGTTTAGGGCTCAGTTGTGCTTCACCCACAGTTGGGAGTAAAGGGGTGTATGGTTCCTGCATGGGCTACCGGCACCACTGATTGGCATGATTGTGTGGTGGAGGAGCCGCTGCTCCTTGCTCGTCTGCGCAGGTGGGTGGGCAGAGCCTTGGGTCCATGCCAGCGCAGCTGAGCCAGTGACGGGAGACGCAACCCACGCCAGGCGTAGGGTTGGTGCAGCTGATTTC
Source organism: Eretmochelys imbricata (assembly GCF_965152235.1). NCBI lineage: Eukaryota > Metazoa > Chordata > Testudines > Cheloniidae > Eretmochelys > Eretmochelys imbricata. The sequence goes on from NC_135586.1 coordinate 27,602,972, forward strand.
TGCACTAAACCAGTTAGGCGCTGCCCTTTGCTCAGGACTTGTGGTACCTCCGTGATCCAGCCCATAAGAAGTGTCTGTAAAATGCCTGGATGCCCTTAGAGAGCGGGGATGGTTGAAAGGGCAAAAGTGCTATTGAAATGAATGAATTATTCCCACGCCTTCCTGAAGGTGTATGCAACATGAGCTTTGGTACCCAGCACACGCCGGGGGAAAACCACCGTCCCAGGAAAAAGCGAGTCAGTGCTAATTACCCACCCAGAGGTCTTGTGTGCAGTAAAGGTGTTTGGAGAAGCAGACATAAAGGGAATGGAATAACTCCTTTAAAGTAGCATCTCGGCAGTGTCTTTCCCAGAGGCAGCATCCGTTTTGAGCTGAGTTGTGAATAAGTACATACCTACTGCTGTCTTGTGTACTTGTCAGAAGAAGACTGGCAGCTGCCTGTTTTTCGGAGCTCTTGTTATGATTAAAAGGGGGTGATAGTATTCACTGCTGACCTATGTTGGTAATAGCAAAACATGGTATGGTGTTAAGGTCTTTTAAGACATGGACAAGTATAGATGTTTATGGCAGCTATCATGGGATCTACGGTTTGAATTTCTGAACTATTTTTTTGCCTCTTTCCTGGTTCATTTAAGGGCTTCATTCAGCAGCTAGACTGAATTCCCAGTCAATCCAATGGGCGTTTCAGCATGGGACAGGCTGTATGATACAGCCAAAAACAAAACAAAAAAACCCCACACTGAAATTTTTTTTTATGTTGTGCAAGTTGAAAAGTGAATAATAACATGTCTATAGTGCCCTTTAGCCAAGGATCTCCGAAAGTATTACAGTATTGCCAATGTCAAATGTTCAAATATCAGGAGCCCCCCTTCCCCCCCAAGTCACGAGATCAGCATAAAAATCGTGAGATTTAAAAGAAAATAATTAGAGTTTTTTTTAATTTGCCTTCTGTTTTTTGAGCCTTGAGGGACTGGATTTTTCATTTTTTCCTCTGCAGCCAGCAGTGCTAAAAATGGACTTTCTAAAAAGAAAAGTTGAGATGCTCACGTAATCACATGATTCCAGGAGCTGAAGTGTTAAGAAAAATACCAAATATTGTGGCACTCATGCTAAAACATTGGTGCACATTAATGCATTGAGCCTCTCCATTCCTATGGCAGGCAGTTAGGTAGGTGGCATTGTCCCTGTTTTACAAATGGAGAGCCAGATCCGCAGTGGGTATAAATCAGTATAGTTCCTGGAGCTGCTCCAAGCAACAGCAGCTGAGGATCTGGCTTGCTCGTCGTGCGGGGTAGGGAAGTTAAGTCACTGGCATGAGATTACACAAGAGTCCTCAACAGAGCTGAGAAGAGGACCCAGAAATCCTCCCTCCCAGTCTTCTGCTACAGCCATTACACACATGGGTCCTGGTTCATCTCTCACCTGCATTGGTGAAAATCAGGATGAACTCCATTGAAACAGCTGGAGTCACACTGGTATGACCCAAGGCCCCGGCCCTTGGGCCACAGTGCAGGCCTCTCTTTTTCCATCCAAGGCACTTGAATGTACCCTTCCCCCACCCCTTCATTGAACATCTTACTGCTTTCAAGATCTCTGCAGTAACTGTCAATCTCAAATTTCCAGAAATCCGCATTTGCAGCCCAGAGATATCGTGTGTGTTTGCTGGTATTGATTCTTCCATGTGTTCTTTGGCATAACGTCAGATTTTTTTGGGGTTAGATTTTCCAGACTTTCTGCTGGGAGTTGATCCTCAAAGAATTTCTTTTTCTTGAGAGTTCTCGTTCCATCTTGACTCCTTCGACCCTGCTCGCCTTCCTCCCGCTGCACGTCTTTAGAGGGCAAGGGAAAAAGTGTTATTTTATTTCTTTTCCTTCTGAGAGAACAACTCACTAGAGGCTGTAGACGACATTTTGCATGTTGCACTCACAGCTGAATAGCCTCAATGCACAATGCAAAGTCACCTTCTACCTTAGACACAACCCTGTTTTTTTTCCCCAGTTGTTCCAAACCAATGCTTTGCAGTTGAATTTAATTGTGTGTCAGTTGGATTTGATAAAAATATTAAGATCAAAACCTCATGAGAGAGATTCAGGGCCAGATTTTCAATTGAGCCCTCATTTAAGCATCTAAGGGCATGTCTACATGGTAGGGTAACGTGCGCTCTGGGGGTGTGATTTCTAAAGCACACAACATATTGCACACAAACTGGTCCATGTAGGCCTTGCTGGTGCACACTACATTTTCCCTAGTGTGCTTTAACATAATACTGTTTCAAACAACACTATGTAAACATGCACTAGGGAACTTTTAATGAGCACCAGCAGAGTCTATACAGACCAGTTCGTGTGCAATATGTCTGTGCGCGTTAGAAATCACGCCCTCTCCCACGCCCCTGAAGCACCTTGCCATGGCTTCAGATCACCAAAATGCTCAGCAGCCAGCTGCGCCCACGGAGAAAAACGGCAAATGTCCCCGCACCGTTAAGGATGATGGGAGCTGTTAGATGGTGGGCACTTTAGATAATCTGAGCAATAGGCCCCAGTGCTATAAAGTGGTGAACGCATCAGGTGAGTCATTAATTCAGCTCAATGGTATGTGCTTAGCACCTTGCAAGCTCAGATGCAGGCCTGCCGTACACATGTTGTGTAGCAGCATAACTGTTTCAGTTAGGGTTGCTATTCTTGTTTTTGTGTAGTTAAGACCAGTACAACCCTTAGCACAGACGCCTTTATATTGTATAAAGGTGCCGTCTACCAGCATAGCTTATTTCCCTTCCCAGAAGGGACTCCACTAGATTAGCCTAAACGCGTTTAACTGCCTCCGCACTAGGCTGTAGTACTGAGTTAAAGTGGTACAACTGTTGTGGATAGACTCAGCCTGAGAGTTGGATCATGACGTCTTTTTGTTCCATGTTTGCACGGCGCCTAGCACACGGAGTCCTGGTTGACGATTGGGGCTCCTAGATCCTGCAGTAGTATCAATCCAAACGTTAGAATGTTGTCCTGGGTTTCCTTTTACTGGCCATCAGTCTGCTGTTCAGTATGATGCTTCGAGAAGGGTGCTGTCCCTTAACAGGCTTTGGGGGGTCTAGGAAAACGAATTCCGTTGTGGATGAGAGTGACAGCGATTTCCCGCTCCTGTATGGGCTGCTTTCAGCGCTTTTGATAAGTGGAGGTGATAGGCAATACCTATTGATTTCTCCGCTTTCTGCCGTGAGGCAGCTTGTCCTGAAAGCCAGTGACTCAGCACAGCAGAAATACTTCCAAATTCAGGGAGGCGTTGGGGCTGGAAGGTAAAGGCAGCAGGCCAAGAACTTGGAGCAGCCCGTCAGCTAGTCATGCTATGGACTTGATCCTCCGGAGCTGCCAGCAGAACACACTGATTTACACTGCTGGGAATCTGACCGGCTGTGGGTTATTCTGTGTAGTCTCAGCAGGGTCTAAAGGGGGCTTTAAAGAGATGGAGCCCGGCCCTTCTTTTAGTTTTATCAGCATCAGTTTGCAGTAATTCTGCTGAGATGAGGCAAGTTACTCTGCTTTTGCACTGGTGCCACTGAGATTAGTGACTGGTTCACAAGGACCTTGTGAGATCTCGGCATCCCAGTGAAGTGTGAGGCAGGGGATGCCAGGAGACACAAAGGGCCTGAGCAGTGACGTTCGCATGGGGCTTGCTTTCCAAACAGAGTTTTTGGTTTTTTTTTTTAAACATATACCAGTGCCTCCATGTCTTAGGAGGGTCGTTGGAGAAGCAGATGTGGGGGGAAGGTCAGTAAGGGTTAAGGGGCCACCTGGAAGCAGGATATATTAACAAAAACATGGAGAAGAACATTGTAGAGGTGTAGCGGAAACGCCAGGGCCAAGCCTCAGGTACATTCGGAGAGCCAGATCCTTGATCCCATGTGCCCAGCCTAGCTCAGTGGAGATTTCCAGAGGGTCAGGGAGGATGCTGCCTCCTTGCGGGGCACTGTGCATTGACGGACTGTCCCCCTCTCCTGTGGGCTCCCAATCTGTCACCAACTCAGTGTATCTCTGTCCTTCTCCTTCCCAGAATGTTACAAAGATAATTGTTACCTCTCCTCAGCCAGCCTCAAGAAGAGGTTTAAAGGGGGGGGGGAGGAAGAACGGAAGGAAATCTTTTGCTTCATAACTCTAATAGTTCTGCATTGATTTGTAGCATTGGGAGCTTTCCAGTCACCGTGTTCTTAGGCATAGGCATCTGTTTGTACAACAGGGCTACCAGCCAGCTAACACAGGGCGTATTTCTCACCCAGTCCTGCAGCTTGGTAAAGCACCGTCACTCTCGGCCCCACCAGTCCTACTCACCTGATCATTCTTCCTGCACCCTGGCTCTGTGGAAGGAATAAATGATAAATAGCTCTGAAAAGTTGAATGTCTGGCAGAGATGGGCCTGAGCTGCAAAACTCAGAGCCAGAGCCACACTGAAACTGTTCCACACTCCGCAGAAGTTGGGATTCAGGCCCACCTGCAGAATCCAGACCACAGCACAATCCTCGGCCATTCTAGGGTGTCATGGGAACATTGGAACTGCCAGGCAGGATCTGACCTGAGGTCTGGCTTGTCTAGTAGTCTGCTTTTGCCCAGCACCAGATGTTTTGGAGCAAGGTCAAGGAACCTCACAGTAGGCAGATTGTAGGATAATCTGCTCTCCTCCTACTCCCCAATAGAGCTTAACTCCCGAAGCCTGAGGTTTAATATCCCTTCCATAATGTGTGAGCGTTAACTGTAACAACTCTGGATACCCTTGATTTTCATCTCAATGTCCAGAACCTTTCCTGAATCTTGCTAAATTCTTGGCCCCAGGGACATTCTGGGGCAGTGAGTTCCACAGTTTAATTATGTGCTGGGTGAAAAAATATTTCCATTTTGGTTTGGGATTTGCCACCTTTTAATTTCATTGACTGTCCCCTTCTTGTTTTATGGGACAGGGAGAACAGTATCGCCCGATCTCCCTTCTCTAGACCCGCCAGTGTTTTATTGCCTCTTAAGTCCCCTCTTATTCATAATCATAATGCTAGCAAGTTAAAAAAGTATGCATTGAATGAATGGACTATAAGGTGGATAGAAAGCTGGCTAGATCGTAAGGCTCAACGGAGTGCCCCAGGGATCAGTCCTGGGGCAGGTTTTGTTCAACATCTTCATTAATGATCTGGATGATGGGACGGATTGCACCCTCAGCAAGTTCACTGATGACAGTAAGCGGGGGGGTAGGGATAAGATCCAGAGTGACCTAGACAAATTGGAGGATTGGGCCAAAGAAAATCTGATGAGGTTCAACAAGGACAAATGCAGAGTCCTGCACTTAGGATGGAAGAATCCCGTGCATCGCTACAGGCTGGGGACCGACTGGCTAAGCAGTAGTTCTGCACAAAAGGACCTGGGGAATTACAGTGGACGAAAAACTGGATATGAGTGAGCCTTTGTTGCCAAGAAGGCTAATGGCATATTGAGCTGCATTAGTAGGAGCATTGCCAGCAGATGGAGGGAAGTGATTATTCCCCTTTATTCAGCACTGGTGAGGCCACATCAGGAGTATTGTATCCAGTTTTGGGCCGCCCACTACAGAAAGGATGTGGACAGATTGGAGAGAGTCCAGCGGAGGGCAACAAAAATGATTAGGGAGCTGGGGCACAAGGCTTACGAGGAGAGGCTGAGGGAACTGGGCTTACTTAGTCTGCAGAAGAGAAGGGCGAGGGGGGATTTGATAGCAGCCTTCAACTACCTGAAGGGGGGTTCCAAAGAGGATGGAGCTCGGCTGTTCTCAGTGGTGGCAGATGACAGAACAAGGAGCAGTGGTCTCAAGTTGCAGTTGGGGGGGGGGGGTCTAGGTTGGATATTAGGAAACACTATTTCACTAGGAGGGTGGTGAAGCACTGGAATGGGTTCCCTAGGGAGGTGGTGGAATTTCCATCCTTAGAGGTTTTTGTCAGGCTTGACAAAGCCCTGGCTGGGATGATTTGGTTGGGGTTGGTCCTGCTTTGAGCAGGGGGTTGGGCTAGATGACCTCCTGAGGTCTCTTCCAACCCTAATTTTCTATGATTCTTTCTTGGGCAAACAGTCCCAGTCAGTTCAATGTCTCTCCATGTGAGCATTTTTCCAGGCTCCTGATCTTTGTCACCCCTCTCTGAACCCTCTCCAGTGTCCTTTTTGAGATGGGGTGACCCATACTGCACACAGTATCCACCACTGATTTATATAATAGCATTATAATATTCTCCATCCTACTCTTTATGCATCCTAACATTTTGCTTTCTTTTCTGACCACAGCTGCCCATTGCACAGAGGTTTTCATTGAGCTCAGCAGTGGTGCCCAGGTCCCTTTCTTGAGTGGATATGCTTAATTTGGAACCTTCTGAAGTATCTGAACAGTATAAATTTTGCCCTGCAACATGCTTTACTTTGCATTTATCAATGCTGAATTTAATTTGCCATTGTGTTGCCCATTCACCTAGCTTGTTTAGTTCTCCAAAGTTCCTCACAAGCTGCAGTAGTCCTGAGTAATCTAAATAAATTTGTGTCATCTGCAAAGGATGGGGATCTTGAACAGCGCTTGAGTGCCCTTTCTCTTCCTGAACTTGAATGTCCGAGCCTGGTTAGCTACACAGAGCTACTCTTGGGCCCTCAGCATCCAAGACAGAGGCATTGCCTAGTGGTTAGAGTTCTGAGCCTGCCTCTGAAACTGACTTCCTCTTTGGCCTTGGACAAATCATTTTGTATTTCTGTAAAGTGAGGATAATAATTCTGGCCTAGCTACTGACCGGAGTGTTGAGGATCAATTATGGTTGCCAACATTAAGCATTAGAAAACAAGTCAGGGCCTCGAAAATAATAATTGGCTTGAAAACGAGATTTAAAAAAGAGTTGGGTTCTATTTGTTTTCTTTCTGTTTTTTTAACCTTAAGGGGTCACTTTTTTAAGCTTCGTCCAAAACCATAAGGGCTCAAAAGGTGAGTCTCTCAGCTCTTGGAATCCCATGATTCTGTGACTTTTAAGAAAAATGTCCAGGTTTCATGAGAGCGGGAAGAACCATAATTATTGTTTTTTAAAGTCCTTTGAACAAGAAAAGTACTATGCAAATACTAAATTATCATTATTAAATTAGCTGTTACCACATAAGAGAGATCTTATGGTTACCTTCGATAGTTCTCTGAAAACTTTTGCTCAGCACACAACAGCGGTCAAAAAGGCTAACAATATGTTAGGAGCTATGAAGGAAGGGATAGAAAATAAGAAAGAAAATGTGATAATGCCACTATATAACTCCATGGTTCACCCACACTTTGAATACTGTGGCAAATTCTGGTCACCCCATCTCAAAAAGGATATAGTGAAACTGGACAGGGTACAGAGAAGGGCAACAAAGATGATCAGGGCTGTGGAATGGCTTCAGTATGAGGAGAGACTGAAAAGGTTAGGGCTGTTCACCTTAGAAAAGAGATGACTAAAGGGAGGGCGGGGGGGGGGATATGATAGAGGCCTATAAAACCATGAATAAAGTGACCAAGGAATTGTTATTTACAATACTTCCAATACAATAACCAGGGGTTACCTGATGATAAAGTTAATACAAACAAGGAAGTTCTTTTTTACACAGTGCACAACTACCTGTGGAACTCATTGCCATGGGATATTGTGGTGGCCAAAAGAATAAATGATTCAAAAAAGAACTGGATAGATTCATGGAGGACAGCTCCACAATGATATTAGCCAACATAGTCAGGGACGCAACCCCATGCTCAGGGCGACCCTAAACCTCTGACTACCAGATGCTGGGAAGGAACACAGGGGTGGATTACTGCATAATTGCCCTGTTCTGTGAACTTCCCCTGAAGCTCTGGTGAGGGCCACTGTTGGAGACAAGATAGTGGGGAGGATGGATCATAGTCTTACCCGGTGTGGCTGTTATGTTCATATTAATCCTCTCAGGCTGGAATTCTGTATACTCTGGAGACAAGATGGTTAAATAACTGGCAAGTTTTTTTTGTTTTTTTTTTTTTAAAGTCTTAAATGTGTAACACTTTAAACTGACAATGTTCTGTTTATTAAAGTGATTTATTTTGCAATAACTAATCTGAAATAAAAGCAGGTAAAATTAATCTCTGGTGCAACTGTGCTGACTTTAGCAAAGTTAAATCAGACATGAATTTGGCCCAAGTGTGTCTAATTAAAAACAACAGCACCTTTTCCCCCCCTATTTTGAGTGTTGGGTTCACGAACAAATTCCATATGAGCAGCTGCAGAGAATTTACATGACATATTGAAATCATTAGGTTACAGCTAGTAATTAGGTTTATGAGCGGGCTTTTTTTCACCCCTCCCTTTCTTATGGAAACTATGTTGGGCATGTGTCTCTAGCAGACACATTTTTCAGTTCAGAGTTGGTATTGTTTTGTTAAGTTTACTTTGTTCCATTTTTTAAATCTTTTCCTGTGCTGTGTTCGCCTATAAGGCATAGATTGTATGTGGTTAATGACTTACTTGAAATTTTGATTTAAAAATAATTCCTGTTATCAGGCTAAAGTATCCATGCATATCTGTTTTAGGAAGCATGAACGTTACTCCAGGGTCAGAGAGTACAATAGGTGGCATATCTCACTGTCTGTATCCTCTCCCAAAAGGAAACTGTGCATTGTGTTCCTAGTGTTCTAACTCATCGGAGTGTCTTATAGTGGGTGATATTAGACAAACTCTGACTAACTCCTACATGTTCCTAGTGGGCCTGATTCGGGCCCCATTGAAGTTAATGGCAAAACTTCCATTGCCTTTAATGGTGTCGGATCTGGGCACGTATTGAACACTCTGGCAGTGCAGAGGGGCCTAGAAATGGGTGTAAAATTGCAGCTCCCCCCACTGCAAGGTGCCTTTTCATGTCAGAATGGCATAAAGGGGTCTTAGTGCAAATGAGCATCAAGGCTGTAGGCCTAGCCGTGCACTCTTACATTAGCATGGTCCTGCCCTGTACTTGACAGTGCTCCCCAGTGTAAGAGTTGCACAAGCAGACCCTTGATTAGCTATGTGCTGCCCTAATGCCTGGTGGTGATCATTGTGCAGGCAGTGTTTGCGGCATGCCCTGACACCTGTAATGACTCCAGTCCCGATATCCAACCGCGCCAACATCTTACAGCTTCAAAGGGGTTTTCCCGTGGGATGTGCCCTTAGTCAGCACAAGCTACTGCTTAATTGTAGCCAGAAATGCTACAAGAAATATTGCACTGTGAGTTTGTGGGTATAATGTGGAGATGAAGCCATGACCCTCTTGTATAATAGAGCTACTGAGTCATGGATACCAAAAGTGCTGGAAGGCTCATTAGCTAAAGAAACTCCTCATATCTCCTGTTGTGGGAGGAGCCCCTTCACCCCCCCCCCCCCAGGTAATCAATTTCTATTTTATTACAGTTCTGCTCAATACATTAGCAACACCATGACTCAGGCAGCTAGAAAGAGAGCCAGATACAAACCCTTGATGTCAGAAACGGGCTCAGTTCGGTTAGGCCCTACAATATTTATGCAGAATGTTTCCCATTCAGGAGTTCCTGAGAAACGGAAGTTTGTCTTGCTGGTATTTTTTGAATGTGGGGCGGAATAGGCATCAGGTGAACGAGGCTCAGCAAAATGGAAATGCCAACATAAGCCTGTATTTTATTGACACATGATGATTTCAGGGAATGTAGAAGAAAATGGAATGAATCATTGTTCGTGTGCCCCAGAGTGGAGAGAACCTGATCGCAGTTGTACTCTCTTAATAGGCCAGTGCTAAGGCATAACCATTGCTTCTCCTTCCCAAACTCTATTGGCTGCTCGAATCTGTTCTTTCCACCTGCTGGTTCACCAATCCCTGTTCTTGGGGCAGTGTCTCTGCAGGATTCATTCAATAAGAAAACAGAGGGGGTGCTCAAAAGAGGCTTCTCTGTGTAATAGCCTGGCTTCTGTATGTTTGTGCAGCACTGTCCTCTAATGGATGGAATCGGAACTGCCCAACCGTGTGTCAGAGACCCCGGGCTGCTAACAGCTAGTAACAATTCTCTTTCATCTTGAGTGGCAGGGCCTTGTGCTATTGGAGCAGGAGGGTGTCAGTGCTTTCCCCTCTGCCTCCGTGAGGTTGTGAGTGGCTAACAGGTACAGCACAGTGATGATCATAACAGTGCTGGATGGCCACACGTGTTCCGGCATTCTGCATGTCAAGTAAATGGACACGGGTGCTGGCGAGCATGTGGCTCAGAATAGCTCCCTCTTCCTCCGTGCACTGCTCTCTGTCAGTTGCATTTCCATCTCTCCTGCTGGCTCCGTTTTGCAGACGCTGGCAGCCTCGAAGAGGAGACCAGATCTCTCCCTGGTGTAAATGGGCATAGCCCCACTGGAGCCAGTGAAACTACACTGAGTTACAGCAGTGGAGAGTCTGGCTTGCGGTTCAGAGTGAGACACTAGATGACCCTTCATGACGCATGTGTGGCTTTCACCAGCTGCTAAAGGCTGGGACTGCTCTTCCATCTGATCCCTGTTGCTGTGTTTCATCCTGTGAAAAGGGAGACGCTACGAGAGGAGAAGGGGGAAGATCTGCAGCCGCAGAATAACTTTCTTGTCTTTGGAAGCCTTGGCTGGGAAATCTTCACCTTTTAGAACTCACTGCCTGGTTAATGGATCCTGAGGTTCACAGCCTACTGACCTGGGTTAATGAATCTGTGCCAGAGAAACCAGGGCTGGGATTTTCAAAGGAGCCTAATTCAATAGGAGTTGGGTGCCGAACTCCCTTAGGCTCTTTTGGAAAGTCCCAGCCCAAACAGAGAGATAGGGAAGTGACCATTTCATTCCTCTAAGGCTGCATGCCTGGTGGGTACTATTCCTGTCCCATGGAACAGCAAATTTGATACTTGATCCTAGAGGAGATATTATCCATTTTAATTCTGATGGATTAGTTCTAAAGATTGTGTTTGGATTGATCTCAGAGTTACATTCCACTCCTCCTTATCAGAAAGCATTTGGCTTGAACTGATAAAGCTGAAAGCTTTGTTTGGAATCTGCAAATTTTGGAAACGCTCAGAATTTTAAGAGCCTTCAGCATCACCAAGTGAAAATGAAACACGATCCACCCGGCACTGTCTGATGAAAACTCAGCTCCAAACTTCCAGGACTTGCACGCTTCCAGGACAGGATCAATTTGAGGTCAGGCTGCTGGGGATGGGCTTCCGTGCTAGTGTTTGGGAAGGAAGTGAGATTCACCAGCAATGCTGCAGTTATTTCACTTACTGTGCTAAGTCATGGGATCAATTCTGATTTGGCTTTGGGCTCAATACAAACTGAAGTGGGGTGGTTTGTAACTTCACCAGCTGTTGAATTTCTTTCCTCTTTGATGGTCTCAGCAGATATCCATGGTCCTATATTGTGCCTGTGTGCGCCTACATACGTAACCCAATGATAGTTACATGAACCCCTTCTGTACATGATCCACAGAGGATGAGTATCTGTTACAACTCTCACCTACACAACCTGCCTCTTTAGCCCAAGCTTTTAGCTTTAAAGGTCTCCAGTTCAATCCCAAATGTTGGCCAAAATGAGAGCCACCACATTGCGAGGTCCCCTGCGGGTTTTGAACTGTCGTGGGCCTTGGAGGCTGAGGATGAGCTTCCTCCTCCATCCAGGACATATGTTACATGCCTGATCCATAGCATACCCTGACCAGTGGGTTACACAGCTTGTGTCCTCCACCCTCACCCAAATCTTTATCTAATGGATACTGCCTCCTGTTGTCTGTCTTTTGAACCTATCAGATATACGTAGCAATTACTCCATGAACCAAATCCGGTCTATGAATTGAAGCTGCAGGTAGTATTTATAACGAGCCCATCCATGTAGTATCTAAATATTGTGGGTGTTTTTTCCTTCAGTACAATTGTTGTTTACCTCCAGGGGATGTGTTGGTTGTCCTCTACTGCTCTGTTCTTAATCACCAAACTGTCGCATCACTAGGCACCGCAGAAATAAGTAACGAATATTACAGTTGAGCGAAAGTACTTTATTTAGTGCCCTGCCCCTTCACACCAGCGGTCAGGGATATTCTGCTCCTTGTCCCAGCCCCTCTCCCCAGTCTGCGTTCCAAACACCCTGATGGATGGCCTTGTGAAATTGATTGGACACCCGTGTGCTACCAGAAGGGCGCATGTTTAGTTTCCTCCTCTGCAGAGTCAATATCCCTGTAGTTCTTTTCCCCCAACAGCTTGTGTAGCAAGAGTCCCCAGTCTAGCCGTTCTGCAACCTGGGCAGACTCTGTAGCCCACCTCCCAGCATAGCAGAGTGTTACTGCAACACGCCTGCTGGGCTTTGCATTCAGTTCTGCCGTCCTGCAGCTTTAAAGGCCACCATCTCCTCTCCAATCTGCCCTGTGAAGCGCTTTTCCACATAGCGTAGTCCACAACCATGCGGAACCACTTGCTTGGAAGTATCTGGCACTGGCCGCTCTCAGAGACAGGATGCTGGACGCTCTCAGAGACAGGGCCACTCGTCTGATCGGTAAGGCAGCACCCGTAATATCAAGGGAGAACCACCTACCCACAGAGAATACTGTATACTCTAGAGGCCCTCAAATTTTAGAAAGGAAAGCTTACCCCAAGCGGTTAGCATCCAACTGCACAGCATTGGTGGCTTGATCAGTGGTTAGTATTTATACCGTGCTAGTGTTTGAGCGACATCATTTTATATTCCAAAATGACAGGGGATTTTGTGCTTAATTTTAGCTACTAAATATGGCTCATTTATAGATGCTGCTCAAGCCAAATCATGGTAGCTTTGTTAGGCAAGTCAAAAAACAGAAAGGCAGGCACATTTCTGATGCTATCTCTTAACAGACTCAGTTTAAAAAATTAATGCAAGCAAGCTTTTGAGAGTTGCACGGTCTTCATCAGAGCGCTGAGAGCCTGTGTTTGAGATTAAACCTCACATTTCATTTTTATATGCTGTGCTTAATCCAATAATGATTTCATGTTACAAACTGCAATAATATCTTTCAGCATAGTTAATCAGAATAGACTTAATGCTGTCACTATTTATTAACCTTTGTTGAAAAGCAAGAAGTTTTCCTACTTATCTGTGATTGTTGCTCTTGTCAGGCTCTATCAAGTGAAAAAACAGATTTGGCATTCATTAAAACTGTGAGAATTCTGTAATGACAATTGAAACGACATGGTGTTTGGTGCATGAAATCTTTGTTCTATTCACTGTGATAGCTGTGAAAACTGAGCAGGGATCGAGTAACCCAAACTGGTATTTCAAAAGATTTAAGTTTATTTACCATCTAATGTATCTAAACACTGTATAACAAAGCTGCCCAGTAAATGAGGGAACTCCAGCCGTGTACAGTCTCCAGACAAAGGAAACCCTTTATTTGAAGCAGAATGGCCTTTTGGTATCAGGTGGTACAGAAAAAGGGGTGAATTCAGACACTGAACTATTCAGCTTTATCAGACTCATTGTGCAGCCCAAATGCCCCAGTTCTGTATCCCCAAAATTTTAGGAATGTTTGGATCCCAATTTCTTGGCCTAGTATCGTCCCTCATCCCTTTCTCAGGCAAAATTTCCACTAACATCTTGGTAGTTATGCCAGAGGAAGGACTGCAGAATTTGGCCCATTTCCAACATGGACCAGTACGACATTCAGCCTTTCAGTGTAGGTGTCATATTGCCCTGTGAATAGGGTCAGTAACTGTTAAGTTTAGTCCAATGTTTTATTGTTGTAATGTGTCTACCAGAGCCGTGATCATTTGGGCTAGTTTCAAGAGATCTTTGCCCTCTTACCTTAGCCAAATTGGGCTTTTAAGTATCTTTAGCATCATATCCTATAAAACGTTAATGGGGCTACCTGGAAGTCGTAGAGCAGTAGCCACGTCTAGCTTTACAACTCCCTATGAAGGTGGATAGACGTTCTTCCCATTTTATAGATGGAATAACTGAGGCATGGAGAAGTTAAGGGAATTCCTTAAGGTCGCATACAGGAAATGGGATCCAGGTTCCCCAAATCCCAGCCACTAACCTGCAGCTTTGTTCGTTGGGATTATGTTTGGCAGATGTAGGTGAACGTACATAACTGATAATAGCTGAAATGTGTCTGTACCCTCAATCCAGGACCTGGGCTGAATCTAATTGAAACCAATGGAAAGACTCATTGAGTTTTGGATCAGGCCCTTAGGCATAGTGTCAGGGGTTACATCTGGAGGCATGAGGCTTTTTGAATAGTTTTAGTTGAGGGAGCCTCCAAAGAAGAACTGAATCTCAAGTAACCCTGGTACCCATTTAATAAGACAAGGACCCTATCATCATGTGAGTTACTTGCACAAACCTACTCCAAGACTCCTGGCTTATCCTACAACCTTTTCCCTTCATACGTTCCTCCACCCTTTCAGCCCTTCCCCCTATTTGAGTCTCCTCACCGCACCCTTTTGCCTGGAACTGCCTCTCATCTCTTGTCGGTCAAGTGCCCGCCTCTCCTCCTTGAGGCTAATGCTTCTTGCCTCTTCTTGCAAGTGAACTGCTCTCATGTATCTCTGGGTTAGCCTGCAAGTTCACTGGGGCAGGAACCCAGTCTGCCCAGTGTGGTGTAACACTTGTGATCCCCTTCTGGCAGCTGTGTTCTGCACGTCAGTGCATCGAAACTAAATCAAGGTGGGGAGTGATCGCCGGGGGAGAGAAGCCCCCAGCAAAAGAGAGAAAATGAAGTTCCCATGATCTTTCCCCAAGACTGATAGTATCCTCTGCCCATCATCGCTTTAAGGAGAGAACGCTTCTGCCATATGGGACCATTGCACCACTCAGCAGCCAGGAGTTTCCTGCAGTCTGAGAGCTGCACTGTGTGACTGTCTTAGCAAATTAACCCCAGAGAGGAAGTCTGGGTCTCGTGGCTAACGCAAAGGCTGGTTGAGCTGACTTCCATTCTTGGGCTTTTTGTGCGACCACAAGGGAGTCTTTTCCCCTCCCCAGGACTCATTTTCTTCATGACGATAGTGTTCCCTTGTCTCGCGAGGGAGCTGTGAGGCTTAACTCATGCTTGTGTGATCCTTTGGATGAAAGGCACCGTGTAAGTGCATAGCAATGAGAATACCTAGCTTTTCATAGCAGATCACAAAGGTGGCCAGTCTCTTTCTCCCCATTTTACAGATGGGGAAACTGGGGCACAGAGTGGTGAAAGTGACTTGCCCGACATCACGTAGCCGGAGCAGTGGCAGGACGAGAACCGAGGTCTCCCGAGTCCCAATGTGGGGTTTATCTGCTAGGCCACACTGCTTGATGTTACTGAGGTTTCTCAGGAGCCTGGGGACCATGGATGTGGCGTGACTGGTGTGGAGATAATGATTTGTGATGGTGATAATTGAAATGCATATGTCGGCAAAGACCCAAATAACCAGCCGGGTAGACAGGTGCTGCTATTTGTGTGGGAGGAATGAAGCAGTTAGAGGTGCATGTTTTCAAGGCTGTGTGGTAATAAAAGGTTGTTGCATGACGGGATCTCAAAATTCAATATTCTCATGTTTGCCTCATATTGCAAAGAAGTCTGTGCTGGAACTGGCTTGTAGGAGCATCTGGAATTAATGAGCCAGTTTGGTACAGTGCAGAAATCAATGTTTCCTGCATTAATTGCACTATGTTCGAGCTTTGTCCTTTTATTTTGAGTTATGTAGTTACAACGGGAGATGTCTCTCTTAAACAGCAGTCTTCCATCTCCTGGGGAAAGGGTCTTTCTCACTGCACCAGTAGAGCTCCTAGGACTTTGTTGGCATATCATGTGGCAGCTCTCACACGAGCACCGCTGATTGGGGCCTATTTGATATGCCCTACTTGAGTGGCACTGGGACAGGGGAGGCTTGGACCAGTGGGTACAGTTGGTTTTGTGATCCTGGTTGGTAGGGACTGGCAATTACTGTAAGCCATGGTTTGTCTGAAGTGAGCTGATGGGCTCAGTCCAATGCCTGTTAGTACAGAGACAGAGCTGCTTTCTGCTTCCAGAATGGTGGTTGTGATCTGCAATGTGTGGGTCCTGTCTGTTGCCCTGCCTCTGGGGGTGTTTACAGTGCGAATATATTGGGTTAGCTGAATAGGGGACTGTCAGGAGAAACAAGCAGGAAGAATGGCTTGAGAGAAGCCACCCCTCAGAACAAACACATGAGAGATGTTAAGGGACAATGCCCAAATTGTTGGCTTTGAATACTTGGCCTTCTCCCCTGTCAACCTGCAAAATTAGTTCTGTCCAGGAGGGCCAGAGCCTGTGAATACAGATGAGCAAAGGGATTATACCGGTTTTAAAAGGGTCTCTCTCAGGAGAGCGGGGAGTTGTTCAGGGGAACAGGACTAAGATGGAGGCTGAAGAAGCTGGGCTTGCCAGGGGATGGTGAGCCTACAGGCAAGATGAACATGCATGGAGACTGTGGCTTTAAAATCATGTTCTCTGAATGCTTTGTCACTACTGCTACAATAAACCATACTTCAGCTTTCAGAAAGCCGTTTGGTCGCTGAACACCAGACCCCTAAGGAAAGAACTGCAGGTACCAGAACTGGCGGGTAGGCACGATTGGTACACAGGGTGCTGTAGCCTAGGGCCTGGTCTAAGTGTGGGAGGATTGCGGCGTTCTGCCTCGGGATAGGTAAAAGCACAAGGCCTGACACCTGACTGAGAGCCCAGGAAGGGCACAGAGGTTCAGCTAGCCCTGTAACTGAGCCAGGCAGGCAGGGCTGCAGGTGTGTGTCAAGCTCACATTGATACTGCATACTGTGTATGTGTTCTGCCAAGAGCTGATTTCTGTTTTCAGGGCTATCAGTTGGATCCGGCACCTTTCATGCATACTAGAGGCCTAAGCTGGAAGGCCTGGAGGAAAACTCTTGTAGACCTCTATGGGAGGTGTTGCAGGAATAGGACTCCGTGAAAACGTCAGGACAGGACTCTCCAAATACACCTGAAAGGAACAAGAAATTCCAAGTTGGAGAAGTTTTGGGGGAAGGGGATTAGATCTGGAGTCAGGAAGCAGGGTCACAGGGAAGTTGTCTGCATTTGCCGGTCATAAATATTAATACAACAGTGTGGCTATTGCTTCCTTGAAACACTTGCTGCTTATCTTAACTAAAGTAGAGGCTAGAGAACTATGCTACGGCATTCAGTATCCAAGATGGCCGGGACCTGCTGAGATATAAGTATAGTCTGTAGCACCCGGCTGGAAAGACTTCGCTGTACTTTCTATATACAGTGGGTGCTGTTAAGAACTCAGTATTCGCCACCCCCGATGCTGGTGGTACTTAGCCTGGGAGAGATCACAGTCCTGCAGTCAGCCATGATTCAGCAAAACGCTTCTGCCCGGGTTTAACTTCAATCATGTGCTTAAATCCTTCTGTATCCAGTGAAGAACTGAAGCATGTTCTGAAGGCTCCTTGAAATCAAAAGGACCTAAGAGTGTGCTTAAGGGCTTTGCTGAATCAGAGCCTCAGTGTGGAGTGGTAAGTGTGGCGTTTTTAATGGCACCCGTTTTGGCTTGAGTGCCTCCCCTGAGTATGCCAGAACTACCGCCGGAGCTTGTCTCCACCATCAAAATGTGCCTCCTAGTAGCCAACCTATAAGTATCCTTTTAACTTAAATCCATTTCTCCTTGTTTTATATTGATGCCCAATGGACATAGACCTTTTCCTTCATTCTCATTATTACTCTTTATATGGAATTATCGGGCCAGTTTTCAAACTAACTTGTCTAAATTCATCTTCATATTCCTCATTTATGTACTTGAATTGGCCCTGAGATGCAAAAAGTTAATCTGTATTTGAGTGCTCACATTCAGAGTTGGGTGCCCCAAAGTGGGCCTCTGTAGAAAAAATTTGGACCTCGGTCTTGCACAGTCCCCAGTTAAATCAGTATGTAGTATGAGTTTATACACTCTGGCCTGCATTAATCAGACATAATTCACCGGTTAAAAAATAAATAAATATAGGCTTTCCAGATTTTTAATCTTTGTGTCCAAGAGTTTGTTTTAACAACATCCGTGGTGTGTGTGTGTTTGTGTTTGTGAATGTGTGTGTGTATGTATTTTGGAATTGTCATAGGCTGCAAATATATGATATACATTTAAGCAATATCGGCTAGAAAGGAAAAAGATACTTTTCCAATAGGATTTTCAAGTAGTGGGAAGTTTTTACTAGCTGATATGAGCTCTGTACCTTCATTGGCAGGATTGCTACATGTAATTATGACAGATTGAAATTGCATGTCTGCAGAGAATTTACAGGTAATGATTATAATGTGAAAGTTTAATTTACTAAGAAGGTGTCACTTTCACAGCTCTGGGTAGAGCAGCTGAAAACCTGGAGGATAGTCTTGATTGAATTAATCTTAACTAATAATTAGGAAATTCCATGAACTGAAAAATACTGAGATGATTTTTTTTTGAGAGGGGAGAATTAGGTGTTATCAAAGCAATGAAATGTAAGGGGTGTTTTGCAGTAGTGAGTGGAGGTATTTGGTGTCTTGTTTGATTTTTTTTTTTTTTTTTTTTTTAAATTAACATTGTCAAGATTATATTTTGTAGTGTAGAGGTTTGTTCTCACATTTCATTGGCACTCCAGTGGCTCAGATCCTTGAGTTCTCTCTCCAGCAAAACTTCCATGGGTTCAGTGGAAATTTGTGCTGGAGGAAGCATTGAGTAACATCGGAGTGAGGACTTCAAGACTTGGTTCCATGTTTATTACATTCCAGGAAAGTCCATGGAAAACATTGTTTAAAAAGAACTGCTCTGAGACTGCACATCCAGCAGATAATGGGGCAGATATAGCAAGGCACATAAGCACTTGTTTAACTTTAAGCCTGTGCTTAAGTTGCATTAAAGTCAATTGGACTTGAAGCACGTGCTTAATCAGGACCTGATATGCTAGCTTTTTATTTCTTAGTGAGCTGGACCTCAGTGTGTTAGATTACAAATGAAATGAGTTTGCTCTAATTTTATACTGGGGTGTGTGTAAGTGGAGCCAGTGTAAAGAAATAACACAATGTCACTGTTGGGTGTAGCTGTGAGTTCCCAGAACTGTACCATTCTATCCTAGGTGGACAATGTCTCATTGAAGCATCAGTCTAAATGACTCTATCTAGACTTGTTTCAGAGTAGCAGCCGTGTTAGTCTGCATTCGCAAAAAGAGCAGGAGTACTTGTGGCACCTTAGAGACTAATAAGTTTATTCGAGCATTGTAGACTGTGCTTAGTACTGCAATATCTGAACTCCCTAGAAGGTTTAAAAGACTGACCTGGGGGAGGAAATGGTATGGCATCTTCTGATTACCCTGACATTGACGCGTGTCACTGATGACTGACAGCCTTATCCAGCACCTACTAAAATCAATGGAAAGACACTCATTGTCTTCAACAGGGCACTTAACTGGGGCCATAGAACGTAGTGCCTGTGAGTTAGCATCTCAAATACAGCTTTATGATGAACCTCCCCTGGTCAGAATGAACTGGCCATTGCTCATGTAAGTGTGCTGTTGCAAAGTACCAAGGCGGTGCATTGGTTGAGCTGTAACCACTATCTTTCTGGGGTATTTAATTTTTTTTCTCTCTCTCATATTATCTTTCTTAATACCTTGGCCACAGATTGCCAGTAATCAACCAAATGAAGAGAGTGACCATGAAAGTCGGGTTTGATTTAAACCTGTTTAAAGTGTAGCTCTGTGTAACTTTGCTAGTTTCAGCTTTGATTTGCAGTTTGAGATAAATGCATAAGAGGTGTGTTTAGGCCTCTACTAAAGGGTTATATTTCTCTGCAAGTCAGTTGGTAGTCGCTTTGTTTTTGGAATGATTATTTGTGACGTTAATACCTGAACACTCCTTTACGTCAACAGAAAATTTCCTCTGGCTCCGCATAGCTGTAGTCCTACTGTTTTGGAGGGGAAACTGCTATCATCGTAAAATGTCTTTTTCAGCATTCCTATTTCAAGTTCAGTTAGCAGCAAATATTGCTTTGATCTTATTCTGGTCACTTGAACAGATGCAGTTATTTTAGTAACAAAACTAAGAATAAAATCTTGTTAATATTGTTAAAGCGTAAATATGGTATTTGTATTTTTAGCAAATTGTTCTTTATGGTATTGATCTGCATGTAATGTAGTACTTGCATGAATAACTACTATAAATCTGCAAGCATTTATCATCTGAAATAGCTATGAATTCAGTCAAATTTTTTATTTATGAGACGTGATTATGGAGATTACACTGTAAAGTTGAGAATAAAATGTAAACCGTTTTTCCTATGAACAGCACCGAATTGTATCCAATGAACTAATTGATCTGTTAAGAGGTGTAAGGGTTCAAATCTGACAAAATGAAAAAAAAACCACTATATACATGGCTGCTTTGATCTGACTTGTGAATATTAGTGCTGGGGGGTGTGTGCGATTTTGCAGAGAGGAAGAAACAAACTTTTGAGTAGAGTGGGTACAATATTTTCCTCTTGACTCTCATTCTTAGTCCTGATAGACAGCTGTAGTAGCAAATGATTTGTTTTCCTATTGATATTTGAAACACTGGAGAGTCCAGCTTTGTAAATCTAAGACATTTGACAAAAGTTTAAATCTTGTGTTTTAAATAGTGAACATAAAAATACCCTGGTTTCTGTCACGCGTGGCTACTTGGAGGTCTATAGTTCAGAGGTCTAATGTGTTCAGTGTTCTAAATTTAGCCATTTAAAAGACGATTATGGGCTATCCACTTGGGACTTTTAAAAAGCCTTTCACAATAACTCTTGAAAGCCTGATGCCTTTAATCCTTAACTTTAATTTAAAATAAAGAAATCTTTTCAACTTGCATTCCTTCTATCCCCCGCCTCATTCTGCAGGAATAGGGATCCTTACAACTTGTTTATGGAGCAGAGATGTGCTAAAGCTCTTTTAATTTCATATGCAGAGGGGTTTTTTTTAATAGAAAGAAAATCAAGTCAACACTCGAGAGTATACACAGCAGTTTACTGAGATAGAAGGAATTAATCAGTCTATAAAGTTCAGTATGTAAAAAGGAAAAAAAAAACTGACTGATCAAACACAAGCTCTTCTATGAGATGCAAAGATAAAAGACTTTTCCTCTGCGAGCGTCTTAACTATTGGCAGACAGTGGGGTCAAGATTTTTTGTTATGGAAAGCTAGAGATAATTAATGTTGTTGAAAGAAGACTATTCTGTTGGCGTCTAGCTGGCTAGCCCCCTAGTCTGGGATCCTCTGAAAAAGAAGCAAGTCAGGGAAAAGTTATCCACTGAGGAACTGCCAATGTAACTGAGCAATAAATAATATCTACAGATAAAAAGAGCGTTTAAAAAGTTGTGGCTGCTGCTGCTATTTGATAGGCGGCAAAAAAATAAAGTGTGTGTGTTTGGGTGCGGGGGGCATTGGCAGGCAAATCTTTTTTTAAACGAGGTTGCAACAGAGCATGCAAATGTTAATCATAGAATCTCAGGGTTGGAAGGGACCTCAGGAGGTCATCTAGTCCAACCCCCTGCTCAAAGCAGGACCCATCCCCAACTAAATCATCCCAGCCAGAGCTTTGTCAAGCCTGACCTTAAAAATATCTAAGGAAGGAGTCGCCCTGATATTTACAGTCTTCATTACTTTCCCCTCTAACACAGTTCAGCCTTTTAATGTAATGGGCAGGAAATGTTTCACGCAGCTAAGAAGTTCATTGCTTCTTATGCTGCCCGTAAGAAGCGGGGGACTTTTGCATGGTTTTGTTCGCTGGAGTGCTTGGGCCCCAGCAAAGCCCATGTTTGAGTGCAGAGCTCTCCGGCCATCGAACCTGCCTGGCTGAATGAAAGATGTCCTGCAAGCACTGCTGAGTGATGTGCTCCGTTTACATGTCCAACTCCCTGGGGCAAGGCCCTTCTCTTCTTACTTGTGTATGGCAGTAGTGTTATTGATAGTAACACATCCGCAGAGGATTTAGAGGCTGGTCTCATGTTGCTTCCTGCTGCCTTTTGCTTCGTCCTCTCTTCGTGGCTGTTTGGGGGTTTCCCCAAGAAGGACCGTGGGGCTGTGGAAATTACCACCCTGGGCTCCCTCTTCTTACTACCAAGTTGGTCAGAGGCTTTAAAAGCCTTTGGCTGGGCTGGAGGCAGTGCTTGTATGGGTATCCTTCCTAAGGAGTCGATCAGCCAAACAGAGGGGAGTATAGAAGAAAAGGCTGAAGGGTTTTAGGGAGCTCTCTGGGGCCCAGGGGCTCTCTGTCTTCAGGCACAGGTGGTTCTTACAGAATGTGGGTACAAATCTGAGTACTTGTGTCCTTAAATACCAACTTTCCTCTCATCCTGGGATGGTCTGAGATGGCGGGACTCAGCTGGACGTCTGCAGTTTAAGTGCAGGTGGCTGGGTGAAACCAGCCGAGAGAAAGGATAGTAGAGGTGCAGAACTGTGACTCTGGAGAGCAGGGTTCGGTTCCTGACTCTGCCATTGGCTTCCCGGTTCCCTTGGACAAGTTGCTGTCTCCTGTGATGGCTCCACAGTGCTGGCTGGCAGCCAGGATACTTGCCTGTTTCTGAACAGCGCACCAGACGGAAGGCCCAGGTCCGGTCTGGTTTGGTGTATTGGAGCTGAAGGCTCCCCTTGCTGGCACAATGGCCGAGCTTGCTGCACTCCCAGTCTCTGCCTCCTTGAAGGCTCTCCCCTCCCCTCCAGTTTTCCCTTTTATTTATTTTAGCTCCTGGCAGTTTTTGCCATCTGCCCAGCTTGGGCCTTTGCTCTCACTTCCCACATGCAGGGGAGTTGGGCTGGTAGGATGGTGTTTAGCACTTGGGGCAGATGCCCTTATCCCCGGAGGTTTTCCTCCAGGCCTTCTTGCCCCTGGACCCCTCCTGCAGCCGCCAGCTTTGCTGCACAGTGTACTGGGGCCGTGCCCAGGGGAGGGGGGAGTTCAGCAAGGCAATTCAGCACCCTATGTGTGCCTACCTCCCCTTTGGGATCGCTGTCCTGCCTCCATTGTGAGCCAGCTCTCCAGCCAGGCAGCTTTGGGATCTCCATGGGGACAGCTGCTGAATCAGCACTGCCAGCCTGCTCTCCACTGTTAAGACACACAGCCTTGGAGGGGGAAGGAAGGAGAAACTCTCCTCGTTTCTTGTGCAATGGACAGTCACAGCCAGGTGGCAGGACTTCTCTCCTGAGCAACAAAGCCATCAAGGGCAATTAGACTGAGCCATAATCCTTGCTTTGCCTCTGCTTCCCCACCTGTGAAATGGACCAGTTGGCGTTCCCAGCCTTGCAGGCTGTTCGGAGGCCAGCTCCATTGCTGTGTGTGAGAGGTCAGCTCCTCCGGGTAGGGGTGTCACATGCTAACCAAATAACGCAAGTGGCTTGCAGCAGTCAAGCCACTCCTTCGACACTGTGGGGAGGCTGTGATTGGAGGCAGCTGGTTCTTCAGTGGCTCATGCCTCTCGGGTGCTTTGGCAATAAGTTCCTGTCCCTGCTTCAAGACATTCCTGAAGCACACACGGGCTTTGGCAAAAACAGGCTCGGCAGAGTTATGATTAAATGGGCCTGGTGGGATGAGGCTACAGCAGCCAAGAAAAAAACATTAGCATGGAGGTCCCTTAGGTCTGAGCCTTCATCATCCCAGCAAAGATGCTAGTTAGTGCTCGGACAGTATTTATGGCCAGGTTACAGGTAATTTTAGGCTTATATGGGCAAACAGTGAACCAGTGTTTTAAAAGCAGCTCTGTGTTGCGTGTGTGTGTGATATATATATATATAATGGCATTTACATGGTGTGACCAAATAGACATCCAAAGGAATAACCATCTAGAGTAGTGTTCCATAAATGCCACCTAGCATGATGCTCTGAACACAGCCAAATGTGACAGCATAGACATGGTGTGTGATGGGAATGCCAACCTGTGTGTGTGATTTTCAACATCTGTCATTCAGAATCAGTCATCGAGGGAAGCTTGTGAATTTAATGGGGAGATTTACACCCATTCCTAATCTTGACTGTTACAGACTGAACTGTGCGCTTCACCATTTTCACTAGGCACCTAGATAAATCTGGCGGCACAGTTAATATATGCTGCCCTTGCAGAGTTTGCAAGGTACTATGTTCTTGGGGTGTTGTCTGTTCACAACAGTGCCTTCAAATTTGGGGCTGTCCTTTCAGGAAGTGGCAGAGGTTAATATCACATGTGGAAACCAACCTGTGGCAGTTGTGTTTTGGGGGCCAGTGCTGTAGGAGGTGCTCACCTCAGTACTCAGAAGTTTGGAAGCTCAGAGAGAGAATGTGGCATGTGTTAAGCAAAGGTTATGCACATAAGGATTCGCTTCTCACACTGATTTTATACCACTTTGAACTCAATGAAAGTATTCCTGATGCAGACTACTCTAAAAACATGGAGGCTCAAATCCAGAGGACTCATCATGTGTAGGGTTGGGTAATGGTGAACTTGAATTAATTTTCCTCATTCTCTGCCGTGCTGTGGACTCCATTATTATTATTTTAGTGCAGTAATGTCCAAGCGGCCAGCTGCGATCAAGGCTTCATTGCGCATACGCATGTGACGGAGTCCCTGCTCCGGAGCTTACCGTCTGGCAGACAAAGTGAGTGTTGTTATGCCCATTTTGAAGATGGGGATGGAAGGCACAGAGGGACTAAGTGATTTCTTCAAAGTCTTGCAAGACATCTATAGCAGAGACAGGAATTGAACCCAGCTCTCCTCATTCCTAGTCTAGTGCCTTACCCTGATAGATATGGTCTAGTGGTTATGAGCTCCAGCCAGTTTACACCAATAACTGAAGGTCTGTCTGTTGTGCTCTGCATGCTCTCCCCATATGTTGGTCAAGTGCTACACAAGTTTTCTGAATGCTCAGTATGTGGCTCTCTCTAGGACTCAAGCTGTAAGTTGTGGTCTTCATAAGTTGACACATTGACTTTCCCTCCCATCTCCAGGAGTCTCTGGTCAGCCCCTGGAAGATCAGACTCAGGATCCCAGCTCTTCCTCTGTTTATCAGAGTTAACTACACGGGAGTGGATGCTTAAGGTCTATGTCTGGGTCGGAATCCACCTCCAAGGAGCGATTTGGTGAGGGAGATTCTGCTTCAGGTTCCTCAGCCTGTCAGAGGTTCAGTGCCTTCAAATCCTCAAGGAGGCATGAGACGAATGCCAGTGTATGACCCAGGTCCTGCCTGCCCATCCCCTCTGTGCATGCATGAATCCGAAAGCACAATGGCTGGGACATGTGTACTGTTGCAACACCAAAGAGTATTGTCCACATGCACACGAAATAGCACCTTGCTCATATCCACCTTTTTGTCATTAGTGATTTCTGCTCCTTCAGCCTTATTGGAAGTAATTTCACCTGATATCCCATAGCTTTGGGATGAGCAACATTAGCCTAGCATTGAACTTTCTCTTTAGAACGCTCCATTGATCTTCTTCACATCTTCAGTGTAACCATTATGGTCAGTACATGGATGTTCAGGCACGGCTCTGCAAGGTCTCTTGGTTTTCACAGGAAGTCACTCATTGGGATTCCTTCCCAAAACTCCATCAAGCTGGTTTGTTTTCACTGTTGGAAATGTTTTAGATCCCTCTGTCCTTGGGCATGTTGTGATGGGTGCCTGAAGGGCAGAGGACCTGGAACGCCCTCCGTTTACACAGTGTATTAGGCACGTAAGGTGTCACTCGAACATGGTGGTAAAGGGAAGTGGATGGAGTGGGAGGGCTACTTGCACATGTAAAAATGTGTCTGGGTGATAATTTAAAGTTAGCTTGGACTGGAGGCATTTAAGCTGATTGATGCCCAGATAGAGGGCATGTTGCCTTGCCCCGCAGCAACACATTCATCATGCTGCAATGCCTAACGTACAGATGTGGTTAAACAATGAGGCTCTGGTGAACAGACAGTTTGGTTAATTTAATTTAATCTCTCAAATGCTTTTGAAAAAGCAGCAGCAGCAGCTTTGAAGGGAAACACTGGTTTGGGATCCCAAGCAGGTCTTTCCATTCTTGAGTTTTTAAAAGGGCAGAATATTTGTGAACCATTCAGGGCGGTCAGAGTTACCTAATCAGGCCATTTAGGTTCACTTGTCTCATGCTTGATCTATTTTGACTCCTACTGCTTGTTTGGCTATGGCCTATTGCACGGTTTGTGTTAAATCTCCTTGCACTAATAATCAATAGACGTATGGTCACCCACGCTGTTTATGTATCTCTTCTATCAAAGCTGTGACAACAGGCGATCGAGATGTGAGCAGAGGCTGATATGTTGGGGGCTATTTAAGAATCGGGATGAATTAATTACTAGCATTAATAATTGGGGATATCCAGTACTTTAGCAGGCTTCAGCTAATAGTTTTAAGCCTCTAGTGAGTACGTCTAGTAGGTGGCATGTTTTGGCGTTTCTATTCTGGTATTTCAACAGGATGTACATACGTAGATAATTATAGGCTGATGATTATATTTGTGCATATAAGCTATGCAGAAAATCTCTCCATGATATGATGCCCAGCTCGGGTGCTCCATTGTGCCCAACCTTAGATATCCTCTCTGATGAAACTCCTGAAATTCACCTCCCTTCAGGCCAAGTTCTGGTGATGTTGATGGAGTTACAAGAGAGGTGGAGTTAATTAGTCCCTCTTGAGTGATCAGCACTTAATTGCCAGCTTGGGCGGTTTTCCATTGAGGTGCGCTCCTAGGTAAATCTTGGATCTCTGTGTCCCTGTGAATGTCTAATTTAGACCACATATACAGTGGAGATGGGTAGCGGCATGTCCTTTGCATGGCGAGGTCCATTCCTACAGCATGTGACAGGGAGAGCTGGTAGGGAAGAAGAATATGAAAATTTGACTGTATTGGTCCTAGCATGTGAATAAACCTTGTCCCTGTTTGCTGTCCCCTCATCCTAGTCCTGTAGAGCTACACCTCAATTTGCAAATGACAACAGGTAACCAACTAGGACCATCTTGGTGCACAGCAAGGCTGCTTCCACCCAGCTAATCTGATGCCAATCTGTGTTGACTAGACAGTAGGGTCTTGTTGTGGGACCACTTAGTGCCAATCCTGCTTCATGCACACCCAGACGTCGCTGTCCGCTTGCGACGGGTGGAAGTGATCTGGGGTTGCTAAGTTGATCAATAATGCAAGTCACATAAAGAGTGTGTTGCATTCATCCAGGGCCTGTTTAACAAGGCGTTGCTGGACCTGTGCTGCACAGGGAGGGAGCCTACAGAGCGAGTTTGGGCTGCTGGAGATAAACGTCACAGTTGAATCTGGCATCATCAGACTCTCTGTTCTGGGCAGAATGCCCATCTTCAGATGAGGGTTTCTTGCTGTAGAGCATAGAGTTGTTGGGATCGCTGGATAACTTGATTATCCAGCCAAAAAAGTGTGAATCAGATTCACACCTTTCCAGGAACAGATATTGGGTCCCTGTGCCCTGCTCTGGACCCCTCTAGGAGAAGAGGCCCAAATGAGGCGCTGTGATTCATAGAATCATTGGACTGGAAGGAACCTTGTGAGGTCATCTAGTCCAGTCCCCTGCACTTATGGCGGGACCAAGCATTATCTAGAGCATCCCTGACCGGTGTTTGTCTAACCTGCTCTTAAAAATGTCCAGTGATGGAGATTCCACAACCTCCCTAGGCAGTTTATTGCACAATGGTGACACCACTTACCCTGGAGGGCTGCTCGGTTATTTGCTGTGGCAGGGGGATATGTGGGGCTTGACTCAACCTCAGTTATGGTAGCATCTGTTGATGTAACTCAAGACCCAGAGAGAGATTTTGGAGGTTTGAAGCACTAGAGGGCTGCATCAAGGGACGTGTGTGTTGACAGCCCCCTCCGATAATGAGCTCTCTTGGCCACCTCTCTCTTCTGGTCAGGCACCTGGGAGATGTGCCGATTCATTTAATCTCTGCAGCCACTTGTCCCAGTGAGCTGGGGTGCTCTTGCTACAAACTAAAGCTGCCTTTCCTCAGTTGAAGCCCAGGAGGGATATGATGATGCAAATCCTGCCTGCCCTCTCCTGTGCTGAATTCCCCCCGACTCCCAGGCACGGTGCGGTAAACTTTTTTAGCAGGGAGTGGGCAGAACAGGGATGAAATATTGGCTCTGCGAGCTTTGACAGTCCCCAAATGACCTACTAGCAAATTTTGATTGTAAGTGTTTGCATCATTACAGCTTAGTGAGACGATCACTTCTAACAATCATTGGGCACTGAATCTGCCCAGTCGGGCCGCTCACTGTTTTGAGAAGATCCAATTAATTTTTTTTTAATTGCTTGGGGGCATTTCTGTCTTCCCCCCCCCCCCCTCCCTCTACAAAGCAGAGATACCACTTACCTCCCCTTCTCCTCCACCTTTCTTTCTATTGCTGCGTGATAAATAACTGCATAATCAAAATTGTTATCAGACAGAACTTGTCAGCTATAAAGATACTGGGGAAATTTTATTAGTGGAGAGAAAAGGCTTTTTTTTCTTGTGAAAATATTAAGTCATTCTAGTTAGTAAACCTAATTTTAATTTAGTTTTAGTTTTTTAAATGTATTTTTCAGACAGAAGTCAGTTTTTCAAGTATAATTTGATGCAGTCAGTGGCTTATACCTCCCCCCCCCCCGGTGCAGATGCCCCTTACTCTCACCTCGAGGAAGAGGGGGAACCCCTGATCTCCCTTCCCTTCTGGTGCTGGTGGAATGGTTAGAGGATTGTTCAGAGCACAGCCTTGGAGTGTTTCTTTACTACTGCCCAAAGTTAAGGAATTCTTTGTCTCTGGGCCCCGGGGACAGAGACTGCCATAGATTGCACAGCTCAAATTGCAGCCATTTTGTTCTGATCCCTGGACGGCACAGACTTACTGAGCAGGGAACGATTGTGTTGGCTGCATTCGGATAGCCGAGAGAGGTCGCTTGCTTGGAGGA
Source organism: Eretmochelys imbricata (assembly GCF_965152235.1). Taxonomy (NCBI): domain Eukaryota; kingdom Metazoa; phylum Chordata; order Testudines; family Cheloniidae; genus Eretmochelys; species Eretmochelys imbricata. The sequence goes on from NC_135586.1 coordinate 27,631,871, forward strand.
GGGCACTGGAGGGGCAATGTGCATAATTAAGTAAAACCACATCTCCACTTCTATATAAAAGCTGAAACTTAATGTGGAGACCCAATTTCCAGACTAAATGTGGAATACAGGCTTCTAGGAGGGATGGATGCTTGGAAAGGGGATGTTTGACCGGATGGCAATTGTCCCCTTTTTGGGGTACATCTGCACTACACGCCAGCTCTGCTTGAGTGAGTGCGCTAAAATACTAACGCGGCTGTGCTGGATCAGGCGGCTTGGGCTAGCCACTTAAGGACAACCCCGTCCGAGCCCCTAGGTATGTATTCGGTTGGCTAGTCTGTGCAGCTGTGGCTACGCTGCTAGCCAGCTAGCAGTGTAAGTCTGCCTGCGCTGAGAATCACGCTGCCCAGCTGCTGTGTAGACGTACCCTTTGTCCATGCAACAGGTCGGGGAGGCGGTGAAGGAAGTCAGGCTGCAAGGGAAGAAGCCTATTAGGACTGGCTAGTATAGCGAGAAGTTGATTCTCTAAAATGTTCTGCAACCTGCCAAACTGAAATCCCCACCCGACTGAGCCAATACAAATGTTCCTCTGTTTACTTCGGTCACTCTAGATCCCTGGGGAGGAATGTGGCTGTTTTGAGGGCCGCTCTGCTGGGCTCGACTGTCTGCAGTTCAGGGAGCTTTTTTTTTGTTTTTGTTTTTTTTTTAAAATAAGTGTGTTTCCACTTGTATGTAGGCCAGGGTGGGGTAAATCCCCCAAATACAAACCTCACAAGGCTGACAGCACTGGGCAGAGGCTTAGCAAGAAAAGTCCTAAAGGACAGCTGCTGTAGAGCAGAGTAAGGTCTTGACTCAGCAGGGTACTTAAGCAAGGATGTAACTTTAAGCACGTACTTACGTGCCTTGCTGCTCTGGGACTTAAGCGATTGCTTGGTTTGGGTCCTTTCCTGGAATGCTCTAACCTACAGTACCGATGATAATTTTACAGTGTGGTTTGTTGCCTAGGAAGGTGATGGGAACCAAGCTGAAGTTAGCTACCTCATTTTGCTTGACGCTTGTCTATCTTTTAAATGGGACTTGACAACCCTCTTCTATTCCTGATAGATCCTCGTGCTGCCCCCACTGAAGTCAGTGTTAAAGCTCCAGTAGTCTTCAGGAGCGCAGAATCAGCTCCATAGCTTCAAGGCTTATCTACTGATTTTCTCCTCTTCTCTGTGATGGGTTTGTTTCCGTCAGTCAAAGCATGCTTTAAAAAATGTCATAAATTAATGTCGGCATTTTCTCCTGGGTTAGTTAACATACATACAAACCTATTTGATTTCCAAAAGGGAAGAGGTACAGTGAGAGGAGCCCTTATACGTGCTACACACTAAGCCGAACACTTGTGTGCCTAAAAAATGAAGGCAAAATATCGTAAAGTTCTGTTGCATAAAATACCACCCCAATTTAATCTGTCTATCTAGTGTTCCATCTAATTACTATATTAGAAAAGTGTTCAGACCCTGTATTGAACATTATAAATGGGAATAAAATGATTCTGGTAATGGCTTAATAAAACAGGTGAGGTAGCTTGCTCTGTCTGCTTAGATCCTTGGATTGAGGCCAGATTGATTTGTCAAGGAAAAAAACCCCTCGGTGCTTGTGTTGTTACACTTTGGAGAGTGTATCCATTAGAAGGCTTTGATTTTAGTCTTGTTTTTGCTTCTGAGCGGTAGTCACTGGCTCCTTTTGTTAATGGTGGAATATGCAGGACCTGTGAAAAAACATGCATTGTGTAATTTTATATATGTATAAAAAGAAATGACTGACACATCCACTGACTGGTTTGAAGGAAACTGCTTCCTAAAACTGCCAGGTGAATGTCCAAACAATTAATCTTCCTCCTCTTAATAACATGTGCAATTGTTGGTATTCAAAAGCACTGGAAATTTGGTCACAAAAAGGAGGCTATTTGCAGCATAAAATTGCCTTTGAGTTGGTTGAATGCAGCAAAATGTTTCTGGAATCAACCGGCAAGCATGTGTTACCAGTTCCCCTCTGTGTGGATCCAGAGAGGATACAAGTTGTTACAGCCCCCAGCTAGGGACCCTTGACTCTCAACCTACAGCAGTTCATGCTTATAGTTCAGGAAGTTCAACCCCTGGTGTTTCAGCCAACATGGCAACCGTCACTTGCTTGGATTTTTTTTTTTTTTAATGAATTCTCTCTGCTGTGCTTATACCCCTTGGGATCTGCTTTCTGAGTGAAATTCACCCCAGTACAAGCTCAAGCCCCCATTTCTTTTTGGGGACTGAAATGGGACTTCACTGTTGCCCAGGCCTCTTGTTGACTCTCTGCAGAGTCAGATTTGGCCCTGTGCGAACCTTGCAGTGAATGAGCTTTCCCCATGTGGACCTTTGCTGATGTGGAAGCTCATAGTGAAGGTTGTGATCTGCTCATGGATACTCTGTCAGCAGAAAATAGTTGAAATTCCTTGGATAAATGGTTTGTTAGTAGCTGTTCATTTGGGCCCTGATTCAGCATGTCATTTACGCATTTGCTTAACTTTAAGCCTATGAGTATAGTTCCATTGAAGCCACGTACTTAAGTAATTTGCTGAGCTGTGCCCTCCATTCTAGAATCAGCATCGATTGAGGCTTCTCTGGACCAGGACCTTTGGTTGCTCTGGTTTTTCAGAAGTGCTGGGCACCCACAAATTCCAGTGAAATCAATGGAAGCGGCAGGTGCTCAGCACCTTTGAAAACCAGGACGCATGTTGTAGGCTCCAATTCAGCAAAACGTGTAAGCATCAGTGGGACTTAAATGCTTTGCTGACTAGGGATGGACTGCTGATCTGGGCCTTGGTTATCAGTAAAGTGCCATCCAGATCTGTTGGGCTTTACAAATAGTTACCATGGGCTAAATCCTGTGGTTTTTACTCAGGCAAATGCCCAGTGCTGTAGGCAGGAGATTTCCCTGCATAAGGATCTCAAGATTTGACCCAGTAATAATAGACATGTCATTCTTTTTGCAATGAATCCCTAAGGTGCAAGACTTCAACTATGTGTGTATGTAAACTGTGGAGCCAAGGTTGTTGTTTTTTTTAACCTACCTTAATTCCTACAAAGCGTGTTGTGAATTCTTCATAGATTCTGCGGCGATATAATTATCACTTGCAATGCTCCTACTGGAAAAAAAAAATGATTTGCAGGTTTCAGAGCTGGTGCCTGGTAAAGACCCTTGCCAAGATCTGAATTCCTTATTCCAGTGTATTTTAAAAGGTGTTCAGACTTCACGGAATGGGGCAAATTTGTAGCGCAAAGCACCTTGCTTATTTACAGTACAAACCCTATAATTTCTTGCTCCTAGTAGGCTATTATGCAGGTGTCAGAGGTTAAATTCCAATGCACCAATAAGGTGTCCATCTTACGCCGAGAGATGCCATTCCTGCTCGGCGTCTTCCATGTTGTCATGGATACTAAAGCATGGGACCCCAGAGATTGGAGCTGGGAATTAATGGCAGTCCTGTATAAAGGATTCCTGTCTTGGCTGAGTTGATGGATTACATTGATGTGCCATTTGTCATACTGTAATTGTTCTGGCAAATGTAATACCCACTAGTATAAACATTGTGCTGCTTTGCTAATAAAAGTGAATATAGGAAGAGAAAGGATGATACAGTGTTACGTTCAGATAAAGAGACAATGCTGCTTTTCTGTACCTGAGCGTAGTTCTTCTTCCTGAAAACCCAGCTCATTCTGCACTCTTTATTGATGAGCGAAAAAGTACTAAGAAACCGTTCAGGTTCCTTGTAGAATACTTATTGCAAAGCTTCTCTTTGTTAGTGCCTGCTGCCTAAATATCAGGGTTCAAATATTTCGGGGGGGATGGGGTGGGTGGGTTCAGGTGGCAGAGCAAGAATTCAAAGCACGTGTTAGTGACCAGGTAGTCAATGCTAACTTCTTCTGATATTAAAAGTAATTTTCAATGGAAGACCTGTCCAGCAAGATTCCTGCTCAGGGCCCACTCATGCTTGAGACTTCTTCCACTCTGGGTTCTTGCCCATCATTCTTCTAGGAAGCTTTGAAGTTGTAATTCACTGAGTCGTGCGTGCCTTAGTTTCACGTGCAGTAGAAGCAGTTGTTGGAGGCAACGGTTTGGTTTGTGATGTCCAGTATTTGCCATGCTCAAGAGGAATTTTGGCATGGCACATTTTTATTGTTGATTGATTTTAGCATGCACAGGAAATTATGATGAGGCAAGGAATTGTTGGTTTGTCCTCTTGGACCAGCTAGTTATTTTGTTATGCTCTTAAACTAGTCTCTCTCTCTGTCTGTCTCTCTCTCTCTCTCTGTATCTGAATCTAGCTCTTTATGACAGGTTTCAGAGTAACAGTCGTGTTAGTCTGTATTCGCAAAAAGAAAAGGAGTACTTGTGGCACCTTAGAGACTAACCAATTTATTTGAGCATGAGCTTTCGTGAGCTACAGCTCACTTCATCAGATGCATACCGTGGAAACTGCAGCAGACTTTATATATACACAGAGAATATGAAACAATACCTCCTCCCACCCCACTGTCCTGCTGGTAATAGCTTATCTAAAGTAATCTTCAGGTTAGGCCATTTCCAGCACAAATCCAGGTTTTCTCACCCTCCACCCCCCCACACAAATTCACTCTCCTGCTGGTGATAGCCCATCCAAAGTGACAACTCTTTACACAATGTGCATGATAATGAAGTTAGGCCATTTCCTGCACAAATCCAGGTTCTCTCACTCCCTCACCCCCCTCCAAAAACCCACCCCCATACACACACAAACTCACTCTCCTGCTGGTAATAGCTCATCCAAACTGACCACTCTCCAAGTTTAAATCCAAGTTAAACCAGAACATCTGGGGGGGGGGGGGGTAGGAAAAAACAAGAGGAAATAGGCTACCTTGCATAATGACTTAGCCACTCCCAGTCTCTATTTAAGCCTAAATTAATAGTATCCAATTTGCAAATGAATTCCAATTCAGCAGTTTCTCGCTGGAGTCTGGATTTGAAGTTTTTTTGTTTTAAGATAGCGACCTTCATGTCTGTGATTGCGTGACCAGAGAGATTGAAGTGTTCTCCGACTAGTTTATGAATGTTATAATTCTTGACATCTGATTTGTGTCCATTTATTCTTTTACGTAGAGACTGTCCAGTTTGACCAATGTACATGGCAGAGGGGCATTGCTGGCACATGATGGCATAAATCACATTGGTGGATGTGCAGGTGAACGAGCCTCTGATAGTGTGGCTGATGTTATTAGGCCCTGTGATGGTGTCCCCTGAATAGATATGTGGGCACAATTGGCAACGGGCTTTGTTGCAAGGATAAGTTCCTGGGTTAGTGGTTCTGTTGTGTGGTATGTGGTTGTTGGTGAGTATTTGCTTCAGGTTGCGGGGCTGTCTGTAGGCAAGGACTGGCCTGTCTCCCAAGATTTGTGAGAGTGTTGGGTCATCCTTTAGGATAGGTTGTAGATCCTTAATAATGCGTTGGAGGGGTTTTAGTTGGGGGCTGAAGGTGACGGCTAGTGGAGTTCTGTTATTTTCTTTGTTAGGCCTGTCCTGTAGTAGGTAACTTCTGGGAACTCTTCTGGCTCTATCAATCTGTTTCTTTACTTCCGCAGGCGGGTATTGTAGTTGTAAGAAAGCTTGACAGAGATCTTGTAGGTGTTTGTCTCTGTCTGAGGGGTTGGAGCAAATGCGATTGTATCGCAGAGCTTGGCTGTAGACGATGGATCGTGTGGTGTGGTCAGGGTGAAAGCTGGAGGCATGCAGGTAGGAATAGCGGTCAGTAGGTTTCCGGTATAGGGTGGTGTTTATGTGACCATTGTTTATTAGCACTGTAGTGTCCAGGAAGTGGATCTCTTGTGTGGACTGGACCAGGCTGAGGTTGGTGGTGGGATGGAAATTGTTGAAATCATGCACATTGTGTAAAGAGTTGTCACTTTGGATGGGCTATCACCAGCAGGAGAGTGAATTTGTGTGTGGGGGGGTGGAGGGTGAGAAAACCTGGATTTGTGCTGGAAATGGCCTAACTTGAAGATTACTTTAGATAAGCTATTACCAGCAGGACAGTGGGGTGGGAGGAGGTATTGTTTCATATTCTCTGTGTATATATAAAGTCTGCTGCAGTTTCCACGGTATGCATCTGATGAAGTGAGCTGTAGCTCACGAAAGCTCATGCTCAAATAAATTGGTTAGTCTCTAAGGTGCCACAAGTACTCCTTTTCTTTTAGCTCTTTATGGTGAGGGATATTTCAGTGACCTAAACACTAGCGGTCAAATTCATTCCTGGTGTAACTCCATTGAAGTCACCAGGGCTGAATTTAGACTCATCTAGGTAATAACTAAACTTATGGAAACGAAAGGTTCAAATTCAGGAGAGGACGACTCAGCCCCCAACCCTTGTTTGGTAGGTGACTTGAGTACCATGCAGTTTGGATGTGGGTAGCTCTCAGTAACAAAATCTTCAAACACCAAGGTCCTGCTAGAACTGTGCATCTGTTAAGGGTACTATGGCACTTTTGAAACAGTTCCATCCCCCAAGTCCGGTACTGTGTGGTGTTAAACAGCTGCTGCATTTCGGTGATGATTAATGTATATAGTGTCATTTGGAAAGTGCTTTGGGAAACTTCAGGATAAAATTTGGCATATAAATTATAATATAAAATATTGTTGGTATAAAATGACTAATAATTGAAAAATAAGTGAATCTATGGGTATCTCGGGCAGCAGGTCAAAGCCGGTCTCAATCACTCTCGTGTCCACGTTCCTCTCTATTGCTTAGAGAAATACATAAGAGTAAAGCCGGCTGCTAGTGAAGCCATGCTGGCCGTGTCATTGTGTCAGTGGATTTGAATGCAGACCTCAGGTCCTGCTGCCCCTGAACTTTAGCCAGATCAGAATTTTGGCCCAAATCCCTGTTTTTTAAAAGAAAGGTCTCCACCTTCTTGTTTAGAATGTACGGTAGCTTTAGAATGTCATATGAAATTTCTTGCCTTTTCAGTCTGTGCGCTCCCCTTTCAGAGACATGTTGGGATGGATGGATTCCCCTCTTACCCCCGGTGTAAACCCAGAGCAGCTTCCTTGAGGTCAATGGAGATATTTCTAATGTAAATCCAGTAGAAGAAGAGAAGGAGGCCCGTTGCTGGATTATCCATTGAAGGATGCAAAAGCTGGCTGTTGTTTGTTTGCTTGTATGTTTTCTGACACCCTGGCATCAAGGATATCCACAGCTCAGGGGATCCTGCAGCTCAGTCTAGCCCCAGCCAAATTCCATCTTCTGATCTGTGCACATGGCTCCCAGGGAAGTCAACGGGAGCTGAAGACGGGCATCTGTGGGGAGTCCCCATTGTTTCTACTTGACACAAAAGCAGTGTGTGTTAGTTACTGTAGCTGCTGCTGGTGGTGATGGTGGTTAAAAACAGAGCCAATATCAGGAGCTGAAACAGGCAGCAAATCTATTACAATGCAATCTGGTATGATCTCACTGAGTGAATAGCAAGGGTTTAGTTTTAATTTCTCAGTGACTGACTAGTAGATTGACCAACAACAACAAAGTATAGAAATAGGTGATTCTGGGTCAGGCCACCTTTTAGTCCTAAATAAATTGAGCACCAGTGTCTTTAACATGGGGAAAGATGCCAGCTACCCTGGACAGCTGCATAAAACCAGTGGATTTATGCGGTCTTGACTGTCTATGTATTGTTCATTCCTCATTATATTAGTGTGATGAGACTCACTGCTGCTTCTCTATACCATTATTTATGGTAATACAATTATTCCTCTTTTGCCATTATCCATGCTACTTCCACTCTTTAAAGAGACACTGTCATGTTAAAAAGAAAATGCCAAACCCCAGTGTAGTTGACTATCTGACTAATAAGCCCATAGGTTATTAGCACAGAGAGAGCTTTTTGGAATGTCATTTAATTTTTCACCATTTATGCAAGTTTATTCCCTCTTTTTGCTTTTCACGGAGGCTGGAGAATGATAGACAGACCCGTCCGTTTCACCTGATGTTTACAGAGCCTGATCCTGTGTGTGTATTTTATCCCCTGACCTTCAAATGAAGTACCGTAGAATATATTAGAGGGTGGTGTAGCTTGGGCAGGTAACTTTCCGCTGGCTAGCACTGTTGGTGCCCGAGTATCTAGAGGCATCAGACTGATTGAGGGCACCAGGCCCATGGCACCATCTCCTCTCCTGCATTCCACCCACCTGGGGGAAAGCGCCGATCTGGCACTGTAACAGCGTGGCAGTCTCTAAGGCTCTGATTCAGCAAAACACTTCCGCGCATCCTTAACTTGAAGCATGTGAGTAAATATTTTGCTGAATCAGGGCCTAAGATCCTGTATAGAAAGGCAGGGCTCATATGTTGAATCACCCTAGACTCGGGTGTGAAGTAGGCTTACCAGCATCACTCAGCAGTAACTACAGTAAGTGGGTCCGTCCAATTCAGTTGAACTAGGGTACAAAGGAGTGGAAGTCCCTCTTTGGAAAGGGGGAACAAGGGGCTGGGACAGAGGCGGTACTGTGGGGAAACCCTTGGAATAACCCAGCACTGGGAAGAAGGTTAGGTTGAGCTTGTGTTGTGTTCTGATCCCTGTGGCCAGGCAGAAGAAGAAATCCAGGCCAGCAGATCTGATTGCAGGGCTGGGGCCCAACTTTGCCTGTTGTTTGCCTACCCCACTCTCCAAATGTTTCATCTTTGCTGACAACAATATGGGCTTTGGCTCCCTCTCGGTTCTTGTCTCGCGAGCGTTAAAGTTCTCTGATAGGCAAAGGAAAGGGAAACTATGACCGCAAAAAGAAAAGAAAGAGAGGGGAAAAAAGAAGATAAAGTTGCCCCTTTCGATGCAGTGCGTCTGTATAAAAGCCCATGTGAAGTCCTGAATATTGCAAAGGCATCTTCGTGTATATGATTGTATCTCCAAATGTTTTTAAAGTTTATGGTTGACCTGATTCGTAGAAAAAGATAAACACCCTTTCTGTGTTTGCAGTCATATGTAATTTTTATCTCTTGACCTTTAAACATAAGCAGTAGTAAAATGAAGAACTATGGCAGTCATTTAACACCCTGCCTGTACTAACTGGTTTCTGCCTGTGAGCCGTGGTTTTAAATTGGCTAATGCAGAATACTCGCAGAGCTAATAATAATTCAGATTACTCCTGTCAGCTATTCCGGTTTCATGGGTAATTTAGTAGTTGAATAAATTTTTAAAAAAATTCATTGGTTCCCATGCACTGTTATGAATCAGTAGATGGTTCCCCATTGGCAGCAGTAACTGTAAGAAGATTTAAATTGCTACTGAAAAGGATTTGAGTGAAGGTAATGTTTTATAATGTTCAAGCCATATGCACTACTTTCAGGCCTCATCAGTTTTACATTGATTCCTAGTGAAGTGTTTAATTGCATCATGAATGCAATATAATTCAGTTCTTTTTGCTAATATGGTATATATCTCAAAGTGATAGGCAGCACTGACAGGGAGAATTCAGAATTTTCATAGGTTTTTAATGTGTATATATATGTGTGTGTGTGTGTGTGTATGTGTATGTTTACACACATTCTGAACATGCTCGGGGTTCAATTCAGATCTCATGTATGTGTAACTGTCTATGTACCAGGTTGAATGTGTGTACTATGCACAGGGCTAGCTAACAAATCTCCAGAGATGTATGAATAAGCACCTGTGAGTGGGCGGAGTTTAGCTGATTGTGTAATTGACCATGGATTTTAAATATGGGTACAGGGATTTATTTTTTTCCCTTTCTTTTCTTTTCCCCCCCCCCCCATTGCTCAAAGAAGGGGCTACTCACATTTTCCCAGATGCTAAATAATCAACATAATACCCTGCACCTAAGGCCTTAGAGTCAAATTTGCTGGCTTATACTGGTGTAAATCTGGAGCATCAGTGAAGTTACTTTGGATTTACATCAGTGAAACCAAGCTCAGAATCTGGCCTTTAGCAGCCATAGCCATATGGTATGAAATTCATCTCTGTGCAGAAGGCTAGCATAAATTTCACAGAAGCCCTCAAAACAGGGCATAGCACTCTTCACAGGCTGAATATCATCTGCAGTACTCAGACATTGTTTAGTCTCATCCCGGCAGGTGGCAGATCTACCTTATCCCAGTCTCTCTGGTGCTGCTAATTTTTATGCCCACCAGGCTTCAGCATAATATTGTGGTATACAACCCCACTGCTGTTTCTCCACACTGTGTGAGCGTGGTGAGGAGACACAATTCTGGTGCTACTGGCCTGGTCGTGGGCAGCAGATGAAAAGGAACATGTCTTCATGTTAACATGAAGACAATTTATTTGAGTTCATAAAAGAACTAATTACTGATGTAGAAGATCACTAAGCATTTCCCCAGTAGCTCTAAAACAGTGGCGTCTTCGAAGCAATTCTGCAAGCTAGATACCGTATAAGCAAGGAATGTTATCTTCTGGATTTTGGGCTGGAACAAGTGGCGAGAGAGCCGAAATACAGATCAACTGTGGAGTTTAGCTGCCTGGTCAGAATAAATATGCTTCTTCCAGACAGAGGGGGATGGACAGAAAGATGCTGAAGGGAGTTAGCATTTAATGCAGTGGAGATACAGCTCAAGAACTGATCATCCTTATATAAAGACTATCCCTGTAAAGCTGCCAAATTCATTAAGGCTGTGTTTTATCTGCCATGTAGCTGGTGATCTCTGCCCAGGAGCAGCGTGGTCATGCTTTCCTCTCCCCAGCCCCAGATTCCCTGTTTTCCATTCAGGAACTGGCAGGAGTAGTTCCCATTTGGGGCTGGATCCTCCCTCTCCCTCTCGCTATCTCTTTGTAATTCACTCATTGTGGCTTAATTGGATAATGAGGGATTCGGGGTGAGTGACTATGCAGGGTTCACACAAGTTCAAGAAGAGACATTCTGCCACTTCTCCATTTTAAATTACATACAAGCTAGACTCTTCTGTAGTGTAACACCCTCCCCATTCCCCCCACAGACACCAAAGGGCCCAGAATCGGTGGGTTATACCTTTCCAGATATCCCATGGTTGGACCTGGAGCTAACTAAGTGTGTATACAACACACAGGGCTTTAAGGTAAAGCCCTTCCAATCCAGCTCAGACGTGAGTAATCACAAGTTCTAGTTTCCTCCTCCACCCTTCCAAGGAAGGCTGACAGCCTCCACTTTTTGATCATCATGCCTCCTTGGTACAGAGGAATACTTTATCCTGGGCCCCAAGGAGGAAAACGGCACCATACTATCTCTGAAAGCGGTTTCCCGTAATCCAAGGCAAAAGGATTTTCTTGCTTTCATAAGGGAGATGTGGGATGTGTGCTCAAAAAGGCAGGGGGAAGAGGAGAGACCCCTGTGAAGAATAGTAATTACCGCAAGTTGTTACAAGAGAAATATTTCCCTTCTGTGGAGGGGAACATCCTCCCCCAGGAGACGAGGCACACTTGGCATTGTTCTTTCACTGCGTGAAGCCTTGCCGAGATCTGGAAGGAGCATCCTACACACGTGGACTTCAAGGCCCTGATCCTGCCCTGAGAGCAGATGTCTACCTGGCCAGAGTCTCACTGGTTTCAGTGGGCATTGCAGTGGTACAGGATTCTACCCACAAGGTTTTCAGAACGAGATCAGGGCCTAAGGATGTGTTCTAAAGGAGAGGGGAGAAGGCATCCCCAAAATACAATCGCTGCTTACAGCAGCCCTGATCTAGCCATCCCTCCCCCCCATCCCTGATCACACTGTAGCCTCTGAGAACTGGAGATGGTTAAAAAAAATGTGACGGAACAGTTTTCCACTGGAAAACGCAGTTTCATCAAAACGGAAACGTTTCATGGGAATGTGTCGATTTTGATGACATTTGCAATGGGGAAAAAGTCTAAATGGATCAGTTCTGTGTTCTCGTTTCATCTTTCAGATGACTAAAGTATTAATTTTTAATGTATTTTGTATATTATCTATTTTACGTTATATTCTAACATTTTTGACATTATTTAAATCCAACCATCTCCCAGACGCCCCCATCCCTCGCGATGGTGCTTCACTGACATTTTCCAAAATTTCCATTCATTCCGCAGGAGAGTTTGAAATGTCGGTCCTTCGGGCTGATTCAGACCAAACCCAAATGTCAACACATGAGAAATTTGCTTGGAACCGGAAATTCTGTTTTCCGACCAGCTCTGCTGAGATCCTCCTAAGTATTTGTGAATTTATTCTCCCAACCCTCTGTGATGGAGAGCTCCGTTACCCTCCTCTTACAGGTGGGAAACTGAGGCACGGAAAGGTTAAGGCTGTTACTTTACAAAGGAACGGAGGAGAGTCCAGTGGCAGTTGGGCTCCCAGCCAAAGCGATTTGTCTAGTCCCACCTGGGAAGATTGTGGCACGGCCAAGAAATGATTTCAGATCTCTGGAGTCCTGCATCAGTGCCTGAGCCACCAGGCCATTCCTCCTCCCTGCTAGCACATGTTGATCCTGTAATGATATGTTTTAATTCCTGAAAACATAAATTGTGATGGCTTTTTTAGCTAAAGAGATTTGAAGGGCATTAGGCAGTGATGCAGTCATTACAGAGCTTTGTGCTAATAGAGATTCGGGGCGGGGGTGGGAGCTGCACATGTATTTACTGTGAGAGATTCCGCAGGTGGGTGGAAGTCATTAGATTTCTGCTGTGAGGCTGCAATTTTCGGCTTTAGGAGTCTTTCATTTTGAATGAAGTAGTAAGTTATTCATTCAGGATGCAGAGCCCTTGATTTTTATTTCACATCTTCCCAACTCAAGAAGAAATTCTCCCTCCTTTCTCCACAGTCCCCATCAATACCCTGCCATGGAAATGGTAACAGGCTGCATGGTATGTAAAACAGGCTCCCCCGGGCACAGGCCTTGGGGGATTTTGAAAAATTAAATAGGATTGCACTTCCGAATTGAAATGTACAAGTCAAGCCCATTAGTCTCTTAAGTTATCCTCAGCATTTCCACAGCAAACCATTCCCCCCCCCCCCACACACACACACCCCTTGCCTTTTCTCTCTCCCCGGTGTAGTAACGTGCCCTGTTTTAGACTGCATCACGTTAAGCCGTGTGTCGACTCTCTGTTAAGATGTCTTATCGATGGCTGATCGAATAGAGCCCAACTGAGAGGATGCAGTGTGTACTTGAGAACACGAGAGGGATCTTCTGCAAGGGCAAGTAACGAGTCACGGGGGGAGAAGCCGAATATAAAATCAGACGTGGGAAGGAAAGCCAGTGAATACACCATCCATAGGTGAGTCTCCCGCATTCAGCAGTCAGCACCTTGTCCAGCAAGCTAAGGGTGTGATTCTGAGTGGGTCTAGAGACCCAGCCTGCGGATTGTCTCCTACAAAGGCGCTCTGCACCATTCAGGATTTTGAACAATTAATAAATGTCGGGCTTCTTTGCTTTCTGATTTCTGAGCCTTTAGCGTAGGGTTCATACTTTCAAGCTTTGCTCTGCCACTGAGATTGTACATTCTTTGGGTCAGGGACGGTGTTTTTCATTCTGTATCTGTACAGCATCTAGCAGACTAGGGTGCTGGTCCATGACTAGACCTTGCAGGTGGTGTTGCAGTACAAATAATAAGCAACAACCAGGAGGGGCTATGAACTTTTTTTTTTTAATGAAAGCTGAGATTCTCATTTGATCTCTTGACTCCAAGAGCTGGGGCTTTAAATAGAAATCCCAAATACTGTATCCTGAAGCTTGCATTAAGATATCAAGAGCTGGCAACACTGTAGTGAATGCAGTTGATCCATAAACATACGCCAATTGCAAGCTGCTTCAATAGTTAACCGTCTCTCCTGAAGTCAAAGAAGGGCACATTTCACCTAGTCCGGTTACACTACTTTTCCTCAGAGTTGAGGCTAGCGAAGCATTGCTTAAAGAGAGACACACCCCATGCAATCCCACAGTTTCACACAGGCTCAGATGTTTTCTTCGCTGTATCCCTCTACCAAGCGGAGCAACCTTCTAAATAATCAATTGTTAAGCAGTTGGTCTTGGAAGTGGAAGTCGGTTTGATGTCGGAGGGAAACAAAACCATTGAAATGTTTACTGGAAAATCAGCTGCTGCTCATCTTTTGTGTGTCAGCCCGTCCGCATTTTCTTGCCCATTTACCGAGAAGTGAATAATTTGGGTACAATGGTAATAAGCATATGGGACTTAGGAATCTTTGTTACAGTGCTAAGTTCCCGCTCCTGTGATTAGAGAGGATGGCTCTCGATCCACGTGCGCTCTGCGGTGTATGCGTGCTCTGTATATTTGTTGTTCGGGTGGTGGTAGTGCCTGGGAGCCCCCCGCGTGGACGAGGTGCTGCACAAACACAGGACAAAAAGACAGTCCCAGTCCCAAAGAATGTACAGTCTAAGAAGACGAGAGACAACAGCCTGAGGCAGGCAGGGGCGTGCAAAGAACCAGTGAGATATGGGTCAGCATGACAGACAGCGGTTGACGTACCCGCTTGCTGAGCTTGGCTTAATTTGTAACTCGAATAGCAAAACGTACATCATCCTAAGCTTTCTCTCAAAGCCTGGCTGTTCCTAGTGCTTCTCTGCAGGACCCCTCTGCCCAGCCATGAAACCTCTGTGCCCCACGGAAATGGCATGAACCCTCCCAGCGGTGCAACAATCCCCAGAGGGCCCTTGTGCCCCTTCCCGATTCCGAAATCTGCCCCCCTCGAGTTTCCCCACAGCCTCAATCCAGACCCTGTCCCCTAGTTCATGTCGGGCTCCCTGACGGCCCCAATCTAACTCCTGCAGACCCCCAGCTCCTGCCTACCTCCCCCGTAGCACCAATCCAGCCTTCCCTTCCCCCAGCTCCCTCCCTCCCTCTCTTCCAGTGCTGGTGCAGCCCCCTCCGCTCTTCCTCAACCCCCCTGCAACTTGGTTCAGTCCAGCCCTCAGCTCCCCCAGCCCTGAACCAATCACCCCTCCACATCCTCTTAGCTCCCCTTCTGCCCCCCACTTCCCTGATCCACCCTCCATCCCATTACAGGCTTCCACAAGCCCTGCCCCAGCTCCCCACCTTGGACCCCTCCAGTTCCACTCCAGCCACCCCCTTCCTTCATCCCCCCAGCTCTGATTCTGACCCCCTTCCCCACCCTCAGCAGTTCTGAGGGAAGGGATAGCTCAGTGGTTTGAGCATTGGCCTGCTAAACCCAGGGTTGTGAGTTCAATCCTTGAGGGGACCATTTGGGGCAAAAATTGGGGATTGGTCCTGCTTTGAGCAGGGGGTTGGACTAGGTGATCTCCTGAGGTCCCTTCCAACCCTGATATTCTATGATCTAGTCGCCCAATGCCCCCAACCCTCACTAGTCCCCCCCCATTCAAAATGGCCAGTGCTTTCACTTTATGCTCCATCTTTTATGGGTGGCCAATGTATCCCATTTCTGGACTGCTCCCGCGTATCCCCCAGCACTGCGATCCTTCTGTCTCCACGCATCCTTGCTGATTGCTCACGCCCAGGGCCTGGGGCCACCCCATCTGAAGGGCTCCCCAACCCACTGTCTCCTGGCAGCCCCTCTGGTTGGGCCCCAAACCTGTGGCATGGAGAGGTGAAGTGACTCACCCCAGAGGCGCACAGCAGCAATGCTGGCAAGAGAAGTCTGGAGTCCTGAATCCCAGGGCCCTGCCCTAACCACTAGGTCAGAAATCAGGTGCCTGCTAGCCAGAGGCTAACATGAAAGACAGAGTCCCCAGTTTGCGGGGGGAGGTTGGATAGCATCCTGGTAGGGACTGCTGCGGTGCCCTGGCCTCTGCACAGGGTGAATTGCCTCCGATACTGTTAGCTGTGACAGACATGCCCTTTCCAGTTGCCTCTTTGGCTAGTTACTTCTTCGAGCCCTGCTAAGGCCCTGGAATCTGACACACTGCTGTTCGTGTGCAGGCCTTGTATCGATCTCTTTATTTGCCAGCTTCCCTTCCAGCTCTTTCAGGGATATACTCTCCACGGGTGCTGTTTTATTGCTATTAATACCCTTCTCTAATTGACCTGGCATGTGACCTCTGGAGCTGGAGTCTGGCTGTAAGTTGTCATGCCCGGGTCCCCTCGTGTCGGAGCGTTCCTGGCTTTGAGGCTGGGGCAGAGTCTCTGTTTTTCTTCCAGTGAGATAGCTGCTGCTCTTCACCCCAACCTACGAAGCCTCCTGGCTCAGTCCTCTTGGGCAGCCCCCCTGTTGTGCAAGCAGAGGGGGTCAGAGAGGCAACAACAATCGTGTGGGCAAGTCTTCCTTTCTCAGCTCCTGCTCCATGGCCCGCTACACAAGGGGGCGCAGGACTTGGGAGGACCCTGCAGGGATGTCTGCGTGGCAGTGTAAAGGGGAGGGATGGTGCCAGGACTAGATCTGGATCATCCCCTAATCCGCCCAGGTTATAGGCTGTGAAGGCTGTTCCAGCCATTGGCCGGAGTAGCCTCCATGGAGCAAGGCTTGGAAGGTCCTGGATCTAACCTGGGTGCCCCTGGAACTGTCCTGGGGTCTTACAAGAATTCATCCTCACCTGCCCTGCCACTGCCCAGCCTGCCCCATTGGACTGAGAACAGAGCTCAGCATTTGCCTCTCTGGGTTTATGACTCGAACCATTCCTTAAAATAATCTTCCCACTCTTCTCCCAGTGGTAGAGCTCCCTGTTTGTTGTTCATTTATTTCAGTGTTTTATGGATGCTGCCTATCACCGTGGCACCTGGGTGCCTCCCATGAGTAGAACAGATCCGCAGTAGTGCATAGGATAATATGCATGCAAATATTGCCTATGCATATAACAGGTGCAGTTAATAAATAAGCTACATGGCACAGTGTGTTAGTCCATCACTAAGTCCACGGACTGAATACATGGCTAATCTGAAGCTCATTGGACTCAGATTCTGGAGGAGGATCTGGCGGCAAATTTTTGCATACGTGACTGATCTTTATTCTGGAGCTCCGCTAACCTGCCAGATTCGCACACTCAGTCTTTGAGGGATCCGAAAGCTAGATCCAGATTTTCCAGTACAGGACTGTCTGTTCCCAAATAAGATGTTTGGGAATGCCCCACCAGACAGGGGCGTGGGATGCCCCACCAGACAGGGGTGTGACCTTGCTGGGAACTGCCTCAGGGAATTTGCTGAAGGGACTGGGCCCGCATTGGCTCTCGGATACACACGTAACTCCCCCCGGCCCCCTTGAAATCAGTGGGGTCACAGGCGTGTCAGGGAGAGCTGCACAGTTTGGCCTGGCATTTGGACTATTCCTGCCGGAGAAATCTCTTTAGCGTGTGGCTCTGTGTAACAACGGTTCCAGGCAGGACTGCAGTCCAATTGTATAGTCTAATGTGATATCAAAGTCACTAACATGGTTATGCTTTTATATCATATTAGAGAAAATGAATACTAATTCAATACAAAATACTAATTCGGTAGAACAGAAAATTGCTGAGAGAATAGAAAACTACTTAATGTGCTGAACCTCACATTCCAGCTCCAAGTAAATACAAGGAGCTTCCCCCCAAGAGCTATTTTCTGCTTTCTGTTGCTTTGTGGCATAGTTAACTTAAGATCTGTGGAGTCAAATGTCCCTTGGTGAAGTGTTGTGGAAGCCAATGGAATGAAGCCAGAGATTAATTTGACCCATGATGATGATAGGGTAACCATGATGGTGACTTAGAATATTGTCCTCGGGGCCAGATCCTGCACCTCTTACCCTGGGGCATGCTGCTTACTCACACTGTAGTGAGACTGGAGTTCATGGGGTCACATGCGCGGGTGAATGCTCCTCAGCCGGAGGGGGGGTTGTGGAATCAGGCTGTAAATGGACTCTTCTTTCGATACAAGTGCAGCCTCGGAATTGCAGCTGTGCTTAAAATTGTGCATTTAAATATTATTTAGTTGCCGTAGTGTCTAGATTGTGTGAGGTTTCAGAGTAACAGCCGTGTTAGTCTGTCTTTGCAAAAAGAAAAGGAGTACTTGTGGCACGTTAGAGACTAACCAATTTATTTGAGCATGAGCTTTCGTGAGCCACAGCTCACTTCATCGGACGCATACTGTGGAAACTGCAGTAGACATTATATACACACAGAGACCATGAAACAATACCCCCTCCCACCCCACTGTCCTGCTGGTAATAGCTTATTTAAAGTGATCATCAAGTTGGGCCATTTCCAGCACAAATCCAGGTTTTCTCACCCTCCGCCCCCCCCCCCCCCACAAACTCACTCTCCTGCTGGTAACAGCCCATCCAAAGTGACCACTCTCTTCACAATGTGTATGATAATCAAGGTGGGTCATTTCCAGCACAAATCCAGGTTCTCTCACTCCCTCACCCCCCTCCAAAAAACCACAAAAAACCCTCCAAAAAACCTGGATTTGTGCTGGAAATGGCTCGCCTTGATTATCATGCACATTGTAGGGAGAGTGGTCACTTTTGATAAGCTATTACCAGCAGGAGAGTGAGTTTGTGTGTGTGGTTTTTTGGAGGGGGGTGAGGGAGTGAGAGAACCTGGATTTGTGCTGGAAATGACCCACCTTGATTATCATACACATTGTGAAGAGAGTGGTCACTTTGGATGGGCTATTACCAGCAGGAGAGTGAGTTTGGGGGGGCGGAGGGTGAGAAAACCTGAATTTGTGCTGGAAATGGCCCAACTTGATGATCACTTTAGATAAGCTATTACCAGCAGGACAGTGGGGTGGGAGGGGGTATTGTTTCATGGTCTCTGTGTGTATATAATGTCTACTGCAGTTTCCACGGTATGCGTCCGATGAAGTGAGCTGTGGCTCACGAAAGCTCATGCTCAAATAAATTGGTTAGTCTCTAAGGTGCCACAAGTACTCCTTTTCTTTTTAGATTGTGTGAGGCACTGTCCAACCACATAGTGCAAACATACAGCACCTGCTCTGAAGAGCTTGCAGCCTATCTAGGCAAGATAGCCAAAGGGTGGGAAGCAAAACAACTAGCAGGTCAGTGGGACGAGAACCCCCGTGTCCTGATTCCCAATCCAGTACCCTAGACTAACCCAAAGGAGTCCAATCTGTTACTGTGTTAAGTACAGGATTACTAAGGTAATGCACCTTCCCTGAAGGCAGCAGGGAAATTTCCCTTGGATTCAACAACAAGAAGATCGGGTCCTAGCTCTCTGTGGAGAATTAGGAATTTTTAAATGTATCAGAAAGAAAAATCATCAGCAGGGCAATTGTTCCTCATGCTGCAGGTGTGTGAAGAACAAAGATTACACCCAGCATCTAGGCATCTGCTGAGCTGTGGCATTAGATTGAGAGTGAAAGGTGTTTTATCAGTTAAAATGTATTTTAAAAGGCTCTATCTAACTTGTCCATCATTAATCATCAGACCACAGCATATTAGTTAATATGATGCATTCATTTTGGAGCGAGGGTTGAGAGCTTCAATCAAGTAGAAACACATCTTAAACTCACACCAATCTAAAGCAAATATAGAAGTCCTGAGAACAGGTTTGCCATATAGATTTGCATCCTAGACCAGTACTTGGTTTAGCCCATGAAGGCCATGGGAGTTTCTTCATTGATCTCCATAGGACCAGGATCTGGGCCTGGCCTCTGAAGGCTGTTACTCAAAGTATATTTAGGACCAAGCGCTCCATAAAGCGAGTCTCCTCACTGGGTCTGATCCAGGAATATGCGTGGGTGGATTCTCTTGAGTACATTCACAGCTCATGGAGAAAGGCATCCCATTGACTGTTCCTATTGCAGATGCAGAGTGCTTTTCTTGCGAAGTTTGGGTGAAACTGAAAGGTGCCATTGACTGAGTCTTTATGTACCCTCAGGCTCTACCAGTCTCATGAACTGATGGGCTGCTCTCTTGCTGTAGGATTGACAGGCATACGTGACCACTAGGAAGTCAGGATTATTTGGTGCCCTTGTCTCCCCTAGCAACATGCCACCCTGGAACTCTTTGGTGATTCCATTCAGAGACGCCCGCAAATCGCTGGCTGATCAGAACCATTTGACCTCTTCAGGCAGCAAGTGTTGAAATCTCATGCGAACAGGTTTTCCAGTGAAATTTCCTGTACTTTCTGCTCTCACAGGCCTGAAATCCCACAAGACCAATTTTATCTGTGGTCTCTTCAGCATTTGGCTTCTTGGTTGGTGCTGGGAATATGAAAATTAGAAATAATGGAGGGGGGAAAGTGTTATTTGAACCAAACATTTTTGAACCTCAAACGTTCTGTTAGGTTGTTAGGGAAAGGGGTTGACTTCCTTTTTATGCCTGGAACCAACCTGTGTGAATTGCAAGCCCGCCCAGAAATATAAAGCCATCTCTGCCACTAGTTATTAGAATCTAGGTGTGTCTGGTCTAAAGTGACTTGTGTAGGAAGGTGCTTTGCTTCTTTACTTTCTCTGATTCCCATTATTTCTCTTCAGGCCTAGCCCCTTGCTCGATAGCTCAGAGCTGCTCCTCAGGGTCAGGCTTTCAGCGTTGCCGGAATACTTTCTGCACGGTATGGTAGCAATACCCCATACTAGATTACAAAGTGATGCATTCCGTGGAATTATCTGTTCTATGACTGCGTAAGCTATTCTGCTGCTGGTCTGCAGAACAAATCTACCAGGATTTAGTAAGTGGTGTAGACGTTCATAAAGTCTGCAAGTTTGATAAAGGTTGCTGCTAATGCAAAAATTACAGGGCCGAATACTTGATTTAGTTTTATTCCCATTTATTCCTCTTCATATTATTTTTAATTATTGCTTTTGTGAATTTTGGGGCCAGATTGAGAGCCCTAGAGACTGTCCAGGGAGAAGGTACAGCACACTCAGTGGCAGTGCAAGGCTGATGTGCCTATAAAATGTGTGTGTCATCTCCCTCTAATAGCTTGTCCATATAGAGGATAACAGCCTTCTGCTTCTGCAAGTTACAGAGTTACTCCTTTAGCTTAAGTGGAAGAGGTCTGCGCTCTGGTGCTGAAGAGTCCAGATTGAAAATCTGCTGACAACCTTTGAGGGTCCGTACACCTGCTTTCCTGCCGTCCTGAATGGGCCATGCGTCTCCGCAAATGAGGGAAATAAATTTCTGTGGCTCCTTCAATTCTCTGCTGAGACTGTTATCGAAGGAGCTGATTTGTGGTCATGTGGACACTTTTTTCCATGATGAAATGGACTCAGACCGACCTAGCTCATTTTGCACAGGTGTCCACTTACTGGATGTCAGTCACTGTCCGTCACTACCAACACACTCTGGATTAGAACCTGCAGCCCTAGCCGGGGGGGAGGGGCGGGGCAAAGCTATTGCCTGTTACTGATCCCCGATCCAGAAAGTCCTCCTCTTCCATTATCATTTACATCACATGGTAAATCTTTTGGGTGAAAGTTATATCTGTTGTTAGAAAAAGGATGGAATAAAAGGTCTTTTTACATTGTCTGACCAAATCATCTGGCCTCGGGTCACTTTGAGCAGTCCTGAAAGTAGCTGGGATTCGCAAAAGTGAAAGGAACCCCTTGGAGCCTGCCTTGCTGGGGGAATCCATTGAAGAACAATGAGTTCGTGTAACAGATTCTCCGAGAGGGGGGGAATTGTAAGGCTCCAGGATTTAAAGGGGAAACTAGTGTGAGTGAGGGGGAATGTGAGCCATAGTGAACACAGGTGTGATGTGTGAAACCTTGCAGTCTAACCCCAGTAAGGGGCCCCATGGAGCAGGGCAGATAGTGACTCTGAGAGTAGCAATCGGGTTCCTGAAAGTAATTTGCACCAGCTCTCATAGGGGCTCAGATTACTCCACATGGGCACACAGGAGTGTGGAGTCCAGGTTCCTTTCACTCCCCGCCCACCAACATGGGGTGGGAAGTAGCTGCTCTCTCCCTGCACAGACTGTAATGGTCCGGTAGCACATGCAGGGATTTAAGGGGGCTCTTCACACCTCCCCTTCACAGATGCACTAGACGGATCACAGCTGAGCCCTGAATAACACAGGTTGTGTTTTTGCAGTGTAGGACTTCATTAGCCCCGAGTGGCTTGCAGGTTGAGATCTGCACTGTGCCTTGGGTGGCGCTACGTGCCTGTTGCTCTCGTCTCGGGTTCGGTTCACACAGGCTTTGGCCGTGTAGCTTTGTCAAACATCTGGATGGTTGTGTTACTCACAGCACTGCCAGGGCAACAAGTGAGCAGCCTGTGCCCGGCGGGGTTGTGTGTACATAATTCAGCTGCTTGCCTGGGGAAGGAGAAATATTTGTCTTTCACAAATAATTGAAAAATTAGCCTTTGGATTCGGGGATCTGATAGAAAAGGCTCATTTTCCTTTTCGACGTGTGTTTTTAAGCGGCTGGAATAGTCTAATTTTATTCTGATTCTGTGCAAACGGCAACGTGGGGCCTAGACGGGACCGTTTATTGGGGTGCTAGAAAGCTCTGTAATCTGTCGGTCATGGTTAAACATTGTGTGTGTGTGAGAGAGAGGTGTGTGTGTGTGTGTCTCTCTCGCGTGCACAGGCCCAGATTAAAGATGTTTGGGGCCCTGTGCGCTACGGAAATTAGAGGGACAGAACATGTGAGATGTAAGATAATCACTGCCCTCAGCTGAACTGCAGTGTCCCTCCACCTCCGGGAACCGGTTCTCAACCGGGGTGGTGCGTCAGACTTTCCCGGGAGCATGGGGCATCCAGCCTTCTGATGAGGGCTAAGGTAGAAATGGGGGAGTCAAGCGCCAGGCCACAGTGCCACTCACTAAAGTTTGGCCCAGCTGCCCCTCTGTTATATAGTGAGTGGCATTGCGACCTGACACACAGGGTTGCAGCGCCACTGGGGGACTTTCCTGCCGCGGTCAGGGGACCCCTGAGATGGTGGCCCTGTGCAAGTGCAGCGAGTGCACATTGGCTAATCCAGGCCTGTGTGCGCACACCCTCCCCTCAATATAGCCTGATTCTTTTCAGTGAAATCAGTGAAGTTACACCAGTGTAAAATTGGTGCCAGGGAAATCAGAATCACAGTATTGCCAGCCCCACTCATTCACATATCGTGAGGCAGGCCCTAACAAATCATGAGATTGGCTTAAAAATTATGAGCTTTTAAAAGCCAGTAATCAATGTCAGGTTCCTTTCCCTTGCCTTCTCATTTCTGAGCCTTTGGGGAGTTTTTCTTCACAACCCTAGAGGCAGAAACTTACTTTAAAAAAACAAACAAACAAACAAACAAACCAACCGCCCCCCCCGAGATTCTGACATAATCACCTGACTCCAGGAGCTGGGACTTTATGAAAACCACATTACAATAAAATCACAAGAGTTGGCAACACTGGAGAAGTGTGTGTCCTGCTCATCCGGGAGTGATGGGGAGAGAGAGATGCTGGCCAGTATCAATATAGAAGCAGAGAACAGAGGACTAGGGGTGTTGGCTTTTGTGCCGGGGTGCTGTTTTGAGGATTTGGAGCCCTGTGTGCTCTGCAATCTCCACTGTGCTGCTATAGGTCAATCAGAACCCGTGATCAAATTGCACTGATAGTATTGATGCCCAGGACTATTAATCCCTTCCAGATTTCCCTGGCAAAGCTTCTGTAGCACTTTGAAATTGAGGGGAACGTTGATTGTCGGGCTCCTGCCTGACACGCCTGGGAGGAGAGCGCCTCTCCCAGGTGTTCTAGGCTGGTGCACTCAGCATTCAGAAGCCTTGTTCGTAGGTGGAAGGTCTTGATGTACCTGCTGTCCCCATCTCAGTCTGATACACAGAACAATGTGGTTTCTGCAAATGGTACTGTCTCTGCGGTGGGATGTTTGCCATCTCCTGGCCAGCAAGAAAGAGGCAGGTGAAAACCAGCTCACATGAACGAGTGGCCAGTCCCTGAGTAACAATCCGATCTCCATGGCACTCCAGTATAAAGCCGGTTCTTCTGAAACAAAGTCAGTTTGTTAACATGGCACCTGGCAGCTCCACTCTGGTGGCTGCTCAGTGGATATTTTTGTTGTTAGAATGCCACAGAGCCAAATCTGGGCCATCTGAAATACTAGCCAGGGTGACTGCTGCCGGCACCAGCCTTGGTAGGGGAGCGGCGCCCGCCTTTACCTCTCAGAGGCAGTCAGCAAACGGAGGCTCAACATGGTGAATTGTGTGCTATTTTGGGTTACGTATCACCCCAAACACCCTTTGTGTGGGGGGGAAATCATGTCGGCTCAAGGGTTCTGAGTATGTGGGCAAAACAATTCCAAGTGTACTGACTCTGAGGGAAGGAAATGAACCCCACCCTCAGTCCCCAGCCTTACTGCTGTGGTGCTTGTGAAATGTGCCGGAGGCAGCCAGCTTCCATCCACAGATCAGGTGCAGCGGTGCCAGTCAGCAGCTGTGCAAACATCCCTTCGCTCTGGGATGAAGTTGGTCCACGTTCGGTTGACGAATCCCAGCTCTCGCCAGATGAGGAATGAAAGGCAGAAACCAGGGTTTCCCATTCAAGCCTGAGACCACCAGTAAGGACGCTTGTTTGTGCCATTTGCAATCCCACCTGGCCTCTAGGACCTGGACTTAGTCAATGAGCTCCTTACATATACCCCATCACTGCACAGCCATTGGACTGTAGCTAGGAGAGCGAACAGCCCCCTCTACTTTACCATATGCTGCCTTGCTAACCGCCATGTTTGCCCTGGGCCCACTGTACACTTGTTTTGCGCACCCAGCGTGTCCCGGTTTGGTGCAAGTTGCACTCCAGTAGCACTTACTCCAGATTTACACTGCCATCAGGGAGAGGAGAAACAGGCCCACGGAGACTGTGTCAACCCATGTTAAGGGAGAGCAGAATTAGGGCCACTTACCCCCAGCGCGTAACATGCAGCGCCATTAACATCGCAGGCCTCAGATTGCGGTGGGAGCTGCAATCACTTCTTCTGTCTGCGTTCACCTCCTGTTCCCCAGAGCTGAAAGTAGAACTAGAGCACTGAGCCATCCTGTGTCACAAAGGAAACGGCATGCACTAACTCAGTGGAGCTGCACCAGCTCACCATGGGGCAAATTCCATTCATTTACCCCCAGTGCAGCTTCCATTAAATTTAGCAGGAGGTGTGTTCCTGTAACTGAGATCAGCATTCGGCCCACAGGCAGGGGATCCTCCCAGTACCTTAAACAGCCCAGTCTGCACACCTATGTACATAGAGCACACAGATATATTTAGAAATGTATGATCGCTTGTCTGGCTTATAGTGAGCTGCAACTGGGAGTTTCAGCGTTTCGGTACTAATATGGTAGGAGAGTCTTATTGTATTAGCAATTTCCCATCAGATCATGTCATATTAGTATTGGATTGTATTAGTATTTGTTTTCACTAATGTGATGCGAAAGTTGCTAATATGATAAGACTTCTGCATTGTATTAGTGAAAACAAATATTAATACGATAGGATGGAAAATTGCTAATAAGAAACTAAGTTGCTAATCCGACATGATGGATCTCCTGGAGAAATGGGCTGTAGCTTTCCTGTACTTTTCCAGAACCACCTTCAACCGCACTCAGAGGGGAAATGGTGAAGAACATGTCCACTGGGGCCTCATGCTAACGTTAGTCAAAGTTGGATCTAAATAGCCAAGATGACATTCTAGCCTGAATGCCCACCAATAGTAAGCGGGAGGGGGGGCGGGAGAAGAGGATAATAATAATAAACAGCAATTCTAGGCCCCACAATGCCTGCTTAGAGGCAGTGGGCCAGAACCTGCTTGTCTTACCCCAGATGCTGAAGGGAGCAGTCCCGTTGGTTTCACTGGGAGGGCTGGAGTGAATTGGATTTGCAGCAGTGGAAAAGTCTCTTCATTCTTTTTACAGTTAAAAAGCTCAGTTATTAGTCCACTGCACTAAACCTTGGCTGCTCTCTACAGTGTGGTCAGTGGTTTAGAGCCACCATTTGGCCCACATTGTTCCCTGCAAAAGGCTTGGTGGTTTTTAAAGCGAAAACATCCATTATGCGAGTGTGTGAATTGATGCACTGAAGCTGCAATAGCATGGCCTCCTGGTAATACGTGATCAGAGAATTCTTAAAACTCCACTTACTTCCTCTCTGGTACATAATGGCTCTTTTGGACTTTGAGTAGGGTTTTATTTACTCCTTAATCCATAAAAGTTGCTGAAGAAACACTGCACTGTCTATGCTTAGACCATTTCAGAGATGCATATTACACCCTGAATGGAGCTCAGCGGTTGCAGGTGCTAGGTCTGGTTATGTAAACTTTTGGGTTTTTAAAATAACACTGTGACAGGTCCTAGGTCTAGCATGCAAATATTGGAATAAAATCCCCTTCTGAAATGATGCTGAGACGTTGCCCGGCATGAACAGTGGCTGATATTTTAATCATGTAGGCCAGATTAGGGACCTGTTGGTGAGCAGGTCCTCGTGTTAGCGGTCCCATTTGAAGTTTGCCCTTCCGAGAGGGAGCTGCGCTGGCTTTACTCCAAGGTTGCATGGAGCCAATAACTCAACTGTGTTAATCATTCGAAGTTGTAATATTTGTTTAAAGGACTTAAACTACAGGTAAGATTCTGATATCTTTACTCATGTGGAGTAGCATCTTACTCCATAAGTAGTACCACTGATTTAAACAGGATTACTTGTGGAATAAGTTGCTACTTAGTGTGAGTAAAAGCCTCAGAAACTGGTCTGTTGTAACAAACTACAATGGGTTCAATCCTTAGTTGGTGTAAATCAACATAGCTCTGTCAATGTCAATGGAGCTACTTTGAGTTACATCAGTGGAGGAATCTATCTTCTCTGTCTCCTTGCCAGGGATGTTGTGAAGGCCAAAAGTATAACTGGCTTAAAAAAAGAACTAGATAATTTCATGGAGAATAGGTCCATCAATGGCTATTAGCCAAAGTGGTCTCAGATGCAACCCCATGCTCCAGGTGCCCCAAAAACTCTGACTGCCAGAAGCTGGGACTGGATGACAGGAGATGGATCATTCAGTAATAGCCCTGTTCTGTTCATTTCCTCTGAAGTTTCTGGCACTGGCCGCTGTCGGAAGACAGGATACAGGGATCGATAGGTCATTGGTGTGAGCCAGTATGGCCATTCTTATGTTCTTATCTATCTACTCAATCAAATCAAACAACGTTTGAAATCTATGGGCTTGACTCTGATTTTCACCTCCGCTGCTTTTGTATGGGATCAGTTTAGCTAGCTGGAGGAGTGACTTCTGATTTACACTGGTGTAAGTGAACTCAGAGTTCAACCCAATGGAAGTTTTCCCATTAACTTCAAGGGCAGCAGAATGAGAGCCTGGAAATGGACATTAAACTTGTTTAAATAAAAAAAAAAAAATCTGCGAGAGCTTGCTTCACGTGCCTGATTCCAAATTGGAGTGACTCGTTTATGGTCAATTATGATTCTCTGATGATAGAATTTAATAAAAGAATTGCTGACCTACACTTAACTATTGTAGTGCAAATGGCATTGCTATCACTTTGGTTATATTGCTGCTAACATGGCACTGTGCACTGAGTCTGAGTCTGGCTGAATCATCTCCTAGAAAAGCCCATTAATTCCTTTTGTGTGTGGAAAATGCCATGCTTTATCTTTTTGCCTCTTTTTTTAAAAAATACTTTTTATAGTGGTCTGCCCTATAATGTAACAGAGACGCAATCCAATACTGATCGCACTTACGTTGCTGTAATACAGGGGTAACTGAGATCAGAACCTGAACTAGTGGGTCTGATTCTCCTCTCACTTTCACTAGCAAGTATTTATTTCAATGGAGTGACTCCTGATTTACCCCAGTGCACATGAGAGGCGAAACAGGCTTCGTGCCTTTCAGATAATGAGGCAAACTCATCCCATCACATTCAAAATACGGTTGGATGCCAGCTATGCGGGCACACGTGAGCGTCTTGCATTGATATATGGTACAGCATCCCATGGGCTTAATTGGGTTCTGTTACCCCTGTGGAATTCCAGTGTAACAGAGAGCACAGTTTGGCCCATTAACCTTAGCATTTACTGGTCATGTGTTTCCAAAATTCAGTTTAACCGTGGCTAGCAGGCATCCCCATAAATGCCCCTACTATGCTCTGTGTTGGAATTATTAATATAGAATACTACCGTGACAGCAATTTAACCATAAATTCCATCATTAAATCTAATACTATTTCTACTGTTGCTCTGAACATGTTTAATAAGCCTAAAGACTAAGCAATTTACTGCATCCAAACAGAAACAGGTGTTTATAAGCATTTGATTGAAATAGTCACAAATGGGCCAAACCCAGGGGTGCTTAGACACATGTTGGTTGGCTCCAGCATGGTCAGGCAAGTATTAGTAATGACCCCCTATAAGAGTTTACTCTTTTATACCTTTTAACAAAGAAGTGTGGTAATTGCCAATTAGCAGACCTTAGCTAAGGCCAGATGAAGCAGTTTTTTTTATAGCATCTTAAACTTATATAAGCCAATTATTTACTGCACCAGGTACCCAGGTAACCATGGTTTCTTTCTCTTGCTGCAGCCCAAACCTTAAATAAGACACCGCTCGTGTTTGGAAGGGTCACTACGAGATTAACACAACTCTTCTTTCTCATGATGGAGGAATCGCCTGAGGGTGGAATCTCCATCCTTAGAGGTTTTTAAGGGCCGGCTCGACAAAGCCCTGGCTGGGATGATTTAGTTGGGGTTGGTCCTGCTTTGAGCAGGGGGTTGGACTGATGACCTCCTGAGGACACTTCCAACCCGAATATTCTATGACTCTATGATCTCATTCTTTCTGATCACCTGCTTTGGGCTTACTGCTCATGCTAATATCCCAAAGCAATTTACAACCATAGTTCACCCAGGTCTAATGTGGGCCAATATTCCTACACTGTGGAGCTGAACTTAAGAGCTTGGCCACCCTTAAAAAGGTTGCTGCTTTAATTCTGCTGGTTTAGTTACAGTGGCAAAAGAAAACCCCTAATGCGGTTGCAGTTTTATGCATATAAAAGTTCCTGTGCTGGTAGAGGATGAACCTCTCCAGTCCAGCACTCTCAGGACCTGACCAGTGCAGAACCAGAGAATTTGCCGAACCACGGGAGGTCAATGCAGTCCTGTAGCGAGCGGGTCTCTCTTTACTTTTATTTCACCCAGGCAAATAAACAGAACAACATACTGATGTGTCCTTTTCCAATTTCTGCAACAATTCCACCTTTTACTGGATCGATACTGACACGTGCTTATGCTTAGCAGCATTACCAACACTTCCACTGCTTGCTGGTCTCTTAGGAGACCTATGTAGGGGTAGATTAGAGCTAAATAACAGCACTGAACACTGAGAGCCAGGACTGGTGGGGCTTTGCCAGATCACAGGAAACTTGGCCCCACCCACGATAAGCAGACATCCGGCTAACAAAAATCATGCCAGACCACGGATGTTGCTGGACCATGGATGATGTTGGAGTAGAGGTTCAACCTGTATAACTTGTTCTGATTCAGGAGCCAAAATAAGCTATGCCAGTAAAAGGACCCTTATACCGGTATAATTGCATCCATTCTAGGGTTTTTACTGGTAGAACTATGTTGATTTAAAAAAAAATCACTCTAACTGATATTAATGGCTATTAGCCAGGATGGGTAAGGAATGGTGTCCTTAGCCTCTGTTTGTCAGGGTGGAGATGGATGGCAAGAGAGAGATCACTTGGTTATTACCTGTTAAGTTCACTGCCTCTGGGGTACCTGGTATTGGCCACTGTCAGCAGACAGGATACTGGGCTGGATGGACCTTTGGTCTGACCCACTATGGCCATTCTTATGTTCTTATGACATAGTTATACAGTAAAACTTTGAAGTGTAAACCAGCCTCAATGTGGTCTGATCTTGTCTCTTATCCGACTCTATTCATCTCTCAAACATCTTGCAGAAATTGTAGACGCGCCGTGTCATAGGTTTAGCACACGCACCAAATAACAAGCAAGTAGGCAGTTCATTGCTAGGTCCCTTTTCAGTATGTATCTTAGCGAAGAGGCAACATAAAACTGATGGAGAGTCCTTGCTCTCACATTTAGCACGTTTAGGGGTCACTTCCTCCATCAGTGTGAACTCGCCAAGAGGAGAATAGATCCCTTGGTAAGCAGAATGGACATGAATTTATGGACAACGTTCAGTTCTAGCCCACTCTGAAAGATGACGGAGAAATTAACTTCCTAGGAAGCCAGGATTTCATGCTTTGTCTTTGGAGCTAGTGGGTGCGGTGCATTTGACGAAGATTACCTCTGCGTTGTGATGAGCAT
This sequence comes from Eretmochelys imbricata, assembly GCF_965152235.1. Taxonomy (NCBI): domain Eukaryota; kingdom Metazoa; phylum Chordata; order Testudines; family Cheloniidae; genus Eretmochelys; species Eretmochelys imbricata. The sequence continues at coordinate 27,662,034 of NC_135586.1, forward strand.
GTTCTGACATAAGTAGTTTCCTAATTTCCTTCAAGGAATCTGAGCAAAATATCAATTTCTGTCATCAAGAGTCAGATTAGGCGAGCCAGAACTAAACAAAAATAAACGTTAAACAATTATTGGAATTTAGGTTTATTTTAAAAATCAGCAGGGTTGAGAGAGCAAGCCACCTATTAGCTAGAAAGAGCTATTGGGCTTTTTAACAGCATGCTGCTTCTTGGCTGAGTCTGGGATTTGGGCTATGTAAGCGGTGCCAACCCTGGATATTATTGATTAAAGATGATGCAGCAACAGTGCAATTATATCGCAGTTTGTGCTCACTGTGGTAGCAGCGCTGGCCTCTCATTTGTCTGTCTGAAGATTGCTTTGTTTACATTGCTGTGCTGGATTTCGTTTGCTATTTTCCCTGCGTTGTTACTGGTTGTGGTTATCTTAGGAATTAAACGCACTGCGTTGCACAAACTTGATTTTCTTTTTGGTCTCTGATCTCCGGTGCTACTTGCTGTCTGCCTTGACTGTCATAATATTTTCATTTGTGTTTTTACCCTGTACTTTCTGTGCATACTCCTAATTCAAGAGAAGTCAGTGCTTTTATCAGGCAAATCAATGCAAGTAATGGGTGAATGTTACTGTACTTTTCCATAGTAATTGATCTGCCTGGATCTGATATTGCATTGAAATATACGAATGGAGCAGCAGTCCTACAGCCTGGCTTAAAAGAATATAATTACTTTGGGTTATAGGAAAATAAATTTCTTGTCCTTGAAGCATCACGTCCTCAAAGAGGAAAGTAAACTTCATTATTGAGAGGCTCCCATTAGCCTCTTAGCCTGGGGACCGTGATGCACTGAAATGCTGCTTGCTAACGTTCTTAGGTGGGCAACAGGTAGGGGCCATGGATCGGTGATGCGGCTTTTGGGTTTTCACGTGTGGCTCTGCAGAGTTGGGATGGGGACAATGCGTATTTCCCTGCCCACTCCCCACTGGGATTGTGGGGCTGGCAGAGACCCTCCTCCATGGGGTCCAGAGAGGGAGAAACGCTGCTGGGGAGGCAGCTGAGCTCTGTTCCTGTCTGGGTGAAGCAGAATTTGTTAGTGCGCTTGGAGGGGCCTGTGTGGCCTGTGCTGGAGAAGGGCAGGAGGGAGGTTGTTTCCATGCATTCTCAGGAGCGGCAGAGGTGCACACAAGCACCAGCCCAGGGGTGCCTTTCTGCTCAGTGTATTGTGCAGTTGAAATGTTGGGTGTGTGTTCAGTGCTGCTGGCAGCCCTGGAGTGTGAAGGCCACATTGATCCATAGAACAGGTAGGCCCAGGTGGCAGCAGAGTGAGCTTTGCCAGCATGCCTTGACCTCTCCTTGGAGGACCCAAGTCTAGGCCTAGGGGCAGTTCAGGCTTCATGGCCCATTCAGTCAATTATTGCCTTACCAAGGCTATCAACAATAATTAGGACTAGTTCTGGCGGGTAGTTTCTGTCCACTGACTTACTGGACTGTGACCACCAAACTGATTTTTATGTGGGCCACCAAATTTGCCATTAGACGCTAGCAGCTTCCAGTCGCTCCAAGCCTCCTATGCAGTTGATCCTGTTCTTTTCAAGTTTGTTGCACTGGGGACATCCTTGGTTGAAGATGAGGAGGGGGATTCCTGCTTCCCCCTAAGGGGGTTAGACCACGACATGACTCCCTTGCCAAACAGCACAAGTCCTCCCGACAAAACGCTCACTAAACTGTAAATAATAAAGTTGGAACATTTTTGCAAAGCATTTCCAGAAAATTTGAAGCAAACCTTAGGATGAAAGTTACGAGGTAATCTAAATGTCTCTGCTCTCCAGCTTTCCACATGTATGGAACCTCACGGATACCTTGCGGGGATTGTGCATCTTAGAATCAGTCTATAATGCAATCAATTCTGTGTATCCCCAGTGAAACAGCAGCATTTATTTAACGTCTTTTATAGAGCAGCTGAGTTTTATCACAAATCACATTCCATTTCTATTCATCCGGGACCCCTTGAAGGCTAAAATGCACTTACTTTTCTCAGAGGAAATTTACCAATTCTTCAATAAAGACCCATTTGCCTCAGTATGTAAAATTGACACATTTATTGAATATTAAACATTTGTTGGTTTATTCCGTACTTCTTCCAACTTTATCTGCTGCCCTTAAAAGTCGTTAGGGGAAAGATATATCAAAGTTGCAATAAAGGCCTATTTATGTTCAGAAAAGAGAGATGTTTAAATTTCCTGGAGAGACTGGTTTTCCCATTTGTTCGGAGATTGCTAAGGTACAGCTTGAACGTAGGTGGTAACATTAAGTCCTTGGAGTGACCCTGTTTTACTTCTCTATTATCTTTGGCTTTGGTAAACAGTTGGTAGCCTTAGTATCTTTTATGATTATTCTAGGGTTTTTATAAAAGCTTTGGTTTGTTGCATGAAGGTCTGGGTTGTACAATATTGCAAAAGGCACAATAATCTCCCAACAGTAAATTGAACTAATTAGCACGAGGTCCAATAAAACAAGTTTTTCTTTTATCACTGTTACTAAATGCTGTTGTTAATCAATTAAAATGTATTCTAGTAATTCTATTTTTCCTGCGCTGTTGTGGGTTTTCGTTTAATAGCTCTGCATATCTTTAACAATTTTGTTAATGTGGGAAAAGATTGAACTGTTATACTTAAGTTCTGAACTCCATGTACCATCCCTGTAGTGAACAGTTGAGTGCACGGACCTCGATTTGTCCCCATTTTCTTCCATAAAATAGGAAGGTACCTCTGTATCTGGTTTATTGTTGGAATGAGGGGCATGGGATTTTTTTCTCTTTTTAATGGTGAATGATTCTGCTTATTCTGAAAACACAAGGATAAACACAAATGGTTACCCTGGTGATAGCAAAACATTGCCATTGTTCATGGCAAATAATTAAGATCCCTACCTTTTGAGTCTGATCCTGCAGTCATTACTCAAGCAACAGTAATTAAAAAAACCAAACAAAAAACGAGGAGTACTTGTGGCACCTTAAAGATTAACCAATTTATTTGGGCATAAACTTTTATGGGCTAAAACCCACTTTGTCGGGTGCATGCAATGGAAAATACAGTAGGAAGATAGATATACGCAGAGAACATGGAAAAATGGGTGTTGCCGTACCAACTGTAACGAGACCAATCAATTAAGGTGGGCTATTATCAGCAGGAGAAAAAAAACCTTTTGTAGTGATAATCAGGATGGCCCATTTCAAATAGTTGACAAGAAGGTGTGAGTAACAGTAGGGGGGAAAAATTAGCATGGGGAAATAGTTTTTATTTTGTGTAATGACCCATCCGCTCTCAGTCTTTATTCAAGCCTAAGTTAATGGTGTCCAGTTTGTAAATTAATTCCAATTCTGGAGTTTCTTGTTGGAGTCTGTTTTTTGAAGTTTTTTTGTTGGAGAATTGTGACTTTTAGGTCTGTAATTGAGTGACCAGGGAGATTGAAGTGTTCTCCAACTGGTTTTTGAATGTTATAATTCTTGATGTCTGATTTGTGACCATTTATTCTTTTGTGCAGTGGTTTGTCCAGTTTGGCCAATGTACATGGCAGAGGGGCATTGTTGGCACATGATGGCATATATCGCATTGGTAGATATGCAGTTGAACAAGCCTCATATGGTGTGGCTGATGTGATTAGGTCCTATGATGGTGTCCCCTAAATAGATATGTGGACAGAGTTGGCAACGGGCTTCGTTGCAAGGATAGGTTCCTGGGTTAGTGTTTGTGTTGTGTGGTTGCAGGTGAGTATTTGCTTCAGGTTAGGGGGCTGTCTGTAAGCAAGGACTGGCCTGTCTCCCAAGACCTGTGAGAGTGAGGGATAGGTTGTAGGTCCTTGATGATGTGCTGGAGAGGTTTTAGTTGGGGGCTGAAGGTGACAGCTAGTGGCGTTCTGTTACTTCCTTTGTTGGTCCTGTCCTGTAGTAGGTGACTTCTGGTTATTCTTCTGGCTCTGTCAATCTGTTTCTTCACTTCAGCAGGTAGGTATTGTAGTTTTAAGAACGCTTGATAGAGATCTTGTAAGTGTTTGTCTCTGTCTGAGGGATTGGAGCAAATGTGGTTGTATCTTAGAGCTTGGCTGTAGACAATGGATCGTGTGATGTGGTCTGGATGAAAGCTGGAGGCAAGTAGGTAGGAATAGTGGTCAGTAGGTTTCCGGTATAGGGTGGTAGTTGTGTGGCCATCGCTTTATTATCATAGAATATCAAAGTTGGAAGGGACCTCAGGAGGTCATCTAGTCCAACCCCCTGCTCAAAGCAGGACCAATTCCCAATGTTTGCCCCAGCTCCCTAAATGGCCCCCTCAAGGATTGAACTCACAACCCTGGGTTTAGCAGGCCAATGCTCAAACCACTGAGCTATCCCTCCCCAGGACGTGGATCTCTTGTGTGGACTGTTCCAGGCTGAGGTTGATGGTGGGATGGAAATTGTTGAAATCATGGTGGAATGCCTCAAGGGCTTCTTTTCCATGGGTCCAGATGATGAAGATGTCATCAATGTAGCGTAAGTAGAGTAGGGGCGTTAGGGTACGAGAGCTGAGGAAGCGTTGTTCTAAGTCAGTCATAAAAATGTTGGCATACTGTGGGGCCATGCGGGTACCCATAGCAGTGCCACTGACTTGAAGGTATACATTCTCCCCAAATGTGAAATAGTTGTGGGTGAGGACAAAGTCACAAAGTTCAGCCACCAGGTTTGCCGTGACATTATCGGGGATAGTGTTCCAGACAGCTTGTAGTCCATCTTTGTGTGGAATGTTGGTGTAGAGGGCTTCTACATCCATAGTGGCCAGGATGATGTTTTCTGGAAGACCACCAGTGGATTTGTAGTTTCCTCAGGAAGTCAGTGATGTCTTGAAGATAGCTGGGAGTGCTGGTAGCGTAGGGCCTGAGGAGAGAGTCGACATAGCCAGACAATCCTGCTGTCAGGGTGCCAATGCCTGAGATGATGGTGTGTCCAGGATTTCCAGGTTTATGGATCTTGGGTAGCAGATAGAATACCCCTGGTCGTGGTTCTACGGGTGTGTCTGTGCAGATTTGTTCCTGTGCTTTTTCAGAGTTTCTTGAGCAGATGGTGTAGTTTCTTTTGGTAACCCTCAGTGGGATCAGAGCGTAATGGCTTGTAGAAAGTGGTGTTGGAGAGCTGCCGAGCAGCCTCTCGTTCATATTCCAACCTATTCATGATGACGACAGCACCTCCTTTGTCAGCCTTTTTGATTCTGATGTCAGAGTTGTTCCTGGGGCTGTGGATGGCATTGTGTTCTGCATGGCTGAGGTTATGGGGCAAGTGATGCTGCTTTTCCACAATTTCAGCCCGTACATGTCGGCGGACTTAATCTATGTAGAAGTCCAGTCTCTCTTGTTTTGACCTTCAGGAGGAGTCCACCCAGAATCATTCTTTTTGTAGTGTTGGTAGGAAGGTTTTTGTGGATTTGTGTGCTGTTCAGAGGTGTGTTGGAAATATTCTTTGAGTCGGAGACGTCGAAAATAGGATTCCAGGTCACTGCAGAACTGTATCATGTTCGTGAGGGTGGAGGGGCAGAAGGAGAGGCCCCGAGATAGGACAAACTCTTCTGCTGGGCTAAGAGTATAACTGGATAGATTAACAATATTGTTGGGTGAGTTAAGGGAACCGCTGTTGTGGCCCCTTGTGGCGTGGGAGTGGATGGGTCATTACACAAAGTAAAAACTATTTCTCCATGCTAATTTTTCTCCCCTACTGTTACTCAAACCTTCTTGTCAACTGTTTGAAATGGGCCATATCCTGATTATCACTACAAAAGGTTTTTTTTCTCCTGCTGATAATAGCCCACCTTAATTGATTGGTCTCCTTACAGTTGGTATGGCAACCCCCATTTTTTCCATGTTCTCTGTGTATATCTATCTTCCTACTGTATTTTCCACTGCATGCACCCGACAAAGTGGGTTCTAGCCCACGAAAGCTTATGCTCAAATAAATGTGTTAGTCTCTAAGGTGCCACAAGCACTCCTGGTTTTTTTCGCTGATACAGACTAACACGGCTACCACTCTGAAAGTAATTCAAAAGAATACTACAGTAATTACCCAAAGCATTGACCTTATTGTAAGATGTAGTGTTTTGACCCACCACTTTGTAGCAAACAGCAGTTCTTTTTGCATACAGAAAAAAGTTCCAGGGGTTTGAACAGGAGACCTGCCTGAGTAAAAACTAGGAAATCAGGTCCTTCGCTTATATATCTTTCATTCAATTTGCTTTCCTACTCCCCTCATCTCTCTATTTAAATAACTTGGTTTTAGTGGAAATTGCAGACTTCTGTCAGGTTGTCGTGTATTCTGAATAATTGTTCCACCTACAGTAAATAACTAAAAGAGAGATTGTTAGACTGGAAACTTACCCTCTGGTTACTTGGAGCTCTGGTGTGAGTGGACAAAGTCAAGACCTTTTGTCTTGTGGGTAGCTTTACAAACTATTGAATGTCAACATTTCTTGACTAGCCATTTAATGCCAACTGGTTTTAGGTCCCAATCAGTCGATCTGTCGTTCTGAAAGCACGTGGTGGTTTTGGATGAAGCCATTCCCCTGCACTGAGCCTTTCTCCTGCAGCGTTGTGACCCCAAATGGCCTTGTGCTAGCTCATGAGAACTAGAAAGTGAAACTGACCCGTCCGGTTCCCTTGGCCAAACTGATTGAAATTTAAAGCATGAAACGAATCATGGGATTGGTGATAAACATCTGGCCCTTCCCCCATTGAAGTCTGTGAGAGGTGTGTCATTGACCTGTCTGAGCATTGGCTCAGACCCCACGTACCTTTAGATTATAGCCGTGATCTCAGTTCTGGGAATCTCTGGTGTAACTAACAGAACAAACAAAGTCTTACATTGACCAGGCAGGTCCACTTTTCTAATGGACAATGTAAGAGATGCCCAGATCCTCCGCCAGCTTGCTCCTGTCATCGCCTAGGTGCAAACCATGGACATCCAGGGACCTAGCTGTGCTACCTGCTATTATAGGGCCCATCTTCAAAAATCAGGTCCCTAAAGCTGCGATTTTCAAAGCTGCCTAAAACTGAGTAGCAAGTGGGTGTCCGCATCCTGCAAATGGCTTTGAAAATCTCTGTCTAGCCCTTAGAGAAGGATATTGCAATACAGGTGGCTCTGTTAAAAGCTCCCCGTGAGTTGCTCCCCTGCATACTCACTGCCCCTTCTCTACGGCAGAACAGTTCCCCTGGAGTGAGGAGGCTGAGATTTTAGGGGCACTTTCTCTCTTAGTGCTCTTGTTTCTCTTTAGTTTATAAAACAAGCTGGCATAATAAATGTCATCTGAATAGAACTCCAGTAAACATACCACCTCTTGAGTGTATAATAAAAATAACATACCGTGGCGTCTCGCTCTCTGGAAGTGCAGAACAGCCATAACATTGCCCTCCCCCGTGCTGGGGGGTAGAATATGCTGCAGGCTTTTCCCACAGCAGAGCGCTGTCTGTGCCTGTCATTCATCCATCCCTTTTGCTGCCTCAAGTGCACCCTAATTTCCGCCTCCTTTTTATTCCCTTTACCTTCTTTGCAAGAAACAGTGTAAAAACTGGGGCTCACTTATCCCCCCCCATCCCTCCCCAGGGGAAGGAGTTTCAAGGCACGGTAGGCCTTTAAAAGGGGAGGCGGAGAGTTTAAAAAGTAACATGGTTTTTGTTTTTATGATGGCCTCTGTGTCGTGAGCCTCAATGGATGGCATGAGTGTGGTGGGCGTTTCTGGAGCCTTCATGCAGTCCGGTTCGGTCTCTTTCGCCGTTTTCCGGTCCGGATGGCTATGTAATCAGATGCTAGAGCGACGGCTGTGGTATTTTTCAGTTCCTTCTCCCTTCTCTGCTTCGCTCACAGCCTAGAGGGCGGAGTGCCACCCTTAATGCTAGAGGGTGTGCTCCTATTCAGCCAGTCCCTTGTGGATGAAGTAGAGAGGGCATCAGTGCTGGCCTCTCACCCTGTTGTTCTATCTTAAGGCCAGGGCCGCATTGTGTTAGGTGCTGTACAAACATAGAACAAAGAAATAGCTCCTGCCCCGAAGCGCTTACATCTGCCAGATGGCTAGCTGGCGGCTGCACACAAAATGGTGCCTGGCTGCCTCTGAGAGCACAATGACAAGTTAGAAGAAAAGGGAGGTTTATTCATCAGGAAGCAGTTATAAAATTGCCCTCCCCCGCATAGTCGTAAGATAAAGAAGGGTAACAACGTTCCTTTCATGTTACCGAGGAAGAAATATCACAAAGCAGCTCTTTATAAAAATAACTTTTTTCCAGTGCACGGAAAGGCTCTTCTTTATGGGTGAGGGAAAGTGCTTAAAATGCTTGGAGGGAATAAACAGCTTTTAATGAAGTTACATTGCCACATAATGGGTATCATAAAATTGCCTTCATAGTACAGGGTCCCAGGATGGCTTTTATTATTGACTGAGTTGGAATCCTCTCTGTAAAGCTCCAGCAGCTGCAGAAAGAAGAATGCAAAGTCTTCTTAAATTACCTGATTGAAATAACTGGCGAAATATTCTGCTTTGTTGAAGGGGAAGCTGCCTGTGGGGTGGTCTGTCAGACCTGGTTTGCCGATTCTGAAGAACACAGGAGTTTCATTGCAGCAAAACAGATGTTCATCTTGTTTCTCTATCGGCTGTTTGATGAGAAATTTATTGCTCTTCTGCTGGGCTGGAGCTCCTCTGCTGTGGAGTCTATTAGCCAGACCAGCAGCTGGCAGGAAGCCAGGAAAGCACTGTTTTGATGAAACCCATGAAAGCTCTGGTTCGAAGGCGCCAGAAATAATGCATTGGCTAGACTCTTCTGATTGGGCAATTGATTGCTCTGATTTGATTTATTGATCAATACCCTCAAATTTGGCGTCTGAGAAGCTGAACTAATCTTTAACTGCTGTGAACATCTCTGCCTGGTGGAGAATTAGAACTGATAAGGAATGTATGAAAGGAATCTGAACTTATCTTAATCACACAGTGCCTCAGTCTGCCTTAGCTGAGAGAGAGTCTATGTGTGCAGAACACAATCACCAGGCAGAACAGAGCAGATCTATAAATTGATGGAATTCAAAGCCTCCAGCATCGATTACCATTATAACAAACAGTGGCGTGCAGAATGTCTGATTATTTTTAGACAAAGATTCTGTGGTCTCAGCAGCAATTTTGCTGATGCTGTCACTGTGTCAGATGTCTGTTGTTGATTGCAATTAGCTGCAATACAAAAAAAAAAAAAATTAAAACTATCTCTGCCCATAGTTTTATTTCCCCTTATTAAATCCCCTCCTTTGTTTGCCTTCTCATAATGTCTACAGCTGGATGAAATATTGTGTTACCAGTAGAGATCTCCTATATTCAGTTGGGTGTAATCACTTTACAGATCATTGGATTATATCTGATATGTTTCAAATGATCCTGGGGAAATGTGGGACATTTACTCTGGCTTGTTTAAAACAGTCCTGGTTTTGGTTTGGAATGCTTTTGGTTTTCAGAACAGATCTCCAAACCCCCAAATGGTTTAATTCTATTTACAATACTGGTTTACTCCCCTCTCACCCCTTCACATCATTCCATGTTCCCTTCAGTAGTGAATGTTAGGTCCAATGAGGATCTGTTCTTTCTTTTTTTAAAATTTTGTTTGGAGTTGCAATAGCATAACACTGAATAGTTTAAAGAATTAATGTTTTCTAATGGAGCCCACATTTTGGAAACGGTCAGCAGTAAATCACACCCGAGAAGCAGGCTCCAAGTAACTATGGATATGAACAAATTATCCAGAGATCTGCAGTTTAGTTTTCCGTGGGGCTGTGTACTGGGATTCTTTCATTGTCAAGTTCATTCATCATCTTGATGATTTCCAGTTTATCTCTAGTTTCAGAGCCATTAGCAGAGTATCCTATATTGCACAACAGCCGTAAACTTGTGACTGTCTAAGGGGTGTCTGTGATTGACAATTCATACCCGAACGAGAGCGGGTAGGACTTGTCTACAGAATGTCTGTGTGAAGGAAATGTGGCTTTAAAATAACCGTTTTTAAAATGGCTTCCATGGCATAGCTTTGCTCCCTGCATTGACAGACATAATAGCAATTAAAATGGGGTTTTGGAAACAATTCTGAAAACTACTCAGATGTACCAGGGAGGGCCAAAGCCAGTGTAACTGTCTGTCTGTACAGCACAACATAAACTGTATGTCCAAGTGGAACATACAAGCTGGTGCTCGTTAAATGTCAGACATGGTGGAAAAATGACCACTGGGCTGGGAGAATTGTGTAATCCTTTGTTCCTTCTCAAGGAGAAACTTCCCTTTGGAGTTCAGAGGAGTCCAGACTTGCCTGCCTTGGAACAAAACAGACTGGGCACAAAGATATTCTAAGAGAGTACACGGAAAGGCCCTGCAGCCCAAGAGTCTGGAGAAGGTGGAGGAAGGTATAAGATCTCAGAGCAGCTCAGACCACGAAGCCTCTGGGGTCTGCTTGGGTACCTCATGTTCAGCCCTAACACCCCATAACTTGCCTTCAACAATGTGCATCGGCCTTGTGAGGTTAGCACAGAACCATGCTCCCATTTCCTTCCCAAGAACGAGTGTCTTCCTCCAGGACTAGACTCCAGCAATGTAGAGCCTTGTTTCCATTGCTTGCTGAGATTTCCAGGATACTTAGCTACCGCTGGCTGTAACTAACATCAGAACAAACCCACCTGGCAAATGTCACTTGGAATATATTGACACAGGAATGGGCTGGACTTTGTTATTCTGAAGATCAGCTTTGTTCTCCTCCTCGTCACCCCTGCCGAACTCTCTTCTCCTACTGCTGCCTCCTCTTGTCTTCATAAGCATAGTTTGACTTTTATATTTGGGGGCAACTCCAGTCAGGCCAATGGGGTTGCATGGGGCGGGGGCAAATTCTGTGCTAGCCTGAGGCTTGCAGTTTTGGGGAGGGGAAATGCACCCTGCCCCCCAAACTATATCCAGGGTTGTCTTCTGAGATGTCCCACCCATTTGCCTGCTGGACTTCCCGACCCTTTCTCTCTGTCTCTAGAAGCTCATGTAGGCCAACCTGTGCCGGAGTTGAAGGCCATCTGGACTCCTGTAGGTCCCTTTAGGGAGTCCCGTTAGATCCTGCTACACCCAGCACCGATTTAGTCTGAGGCTCTTCATCGCACTGAACTCTCTAGGGGCATAGCAATTAAAAATGGATGTCAGGAGCAAAGATGTCAGAAAGCAGCCCCCTCCATGTACACACAGGAAAAACCGGGTTGTGTGTTCAGATGGTGCTATCGTGATGGTTATATTTATTATTTATTGGGGGGGAGGGCAAAGTTGCATCAACATGTAGAACATTATATGTGATTCTATTATATCCTGCAAAGTGTGTGTGTGTGGGGGGGGGAAAGAATGGAAGCCATAATGGAGCAAATAGACCTATGAAAAGTGTGTGTGTGGGGGGGAAAACAGCTGCTCTCCTTGCCCCCCACCAGATGAGACCCCGGGCCACTGATCAAAACCAGGGCTCCGTTCTGCTAGATAGCGTACATGCATAATGAAAAGCGAGCCCCTTCCCCCATACAGCTGGTGCTCCACCTAGGGCGACCAGATAGCAAGCATGAAAAATCAAGTTGGGGTGGGAGATAACAGGCGCCTCTGTAAGACAAAGCCCCGAATATTGGGACTGTCCCTATAAAATCAGGACATCGGGTCATCCAAGTTCCATGGGTTCAGTGTATGTTACACGTTGCCCTCCATGTTCTCAGGCTCTTACAGCATTAGCTCAAATTGTAGCAATTTATGCTTTAGCTCAGAGGTCCCTGGTTCAATCCCTGGAGCGTTGGCCACTATGGCGGCTGTTTGACTTGCAGCCTGTAGTTAAAGTCCAGAGGCTAGTCCTGGGAATGGTTACTTACCCGTTAACCAAATTCCATCCATGAGCGCCGGGTCAAAGAGCTGATGTGCAGTACCGCAGATTACCCAGCATGGATGCTTCGTGCCACGTTCCTGAGACCTTGACTAAGTTGTTCGAGATCTGACACTTGTCACTGGACACAACCAGCAGAGTCAGGGAACGGAAGGCCGCCTTCTTCCTGGACATGTGTGCAGCTGATGGCAAATGCACCATAGCATAGGAATTATGCGTAGCTGGCAGCTGGTGTTTTTTTTTCTTTGGGAAATCTAATCTATTGATTAGCTTTCCTCAGAACAGCATCAATAGACTGTATAATGGCATGGCTGGTGCCTGTGGCGTCTTCCCCACCAGTCTGAAAACCCCTGCAGCCAGGAAGCCTACATCAGCTACCTTGACTACTGCAGCCCACGCATGGCTCCACCTGGTCTGACGTTCTGCTTTCCCTAGTCGTTCCTAGCAGAGCTAGTGAAGGTTCTGCTTGTTAAACGCACACTTGTTGGAAGAGCCGTTCCGTAGGGAAGTTGAGAAGAGGTTCCTTCAGCCACAGGTCGTTTTGAGAGGGATCTTTTTCCTTTTCCTTCTCCTCGTCCTGCTCCTGCTCAGATCCCTTCATCGCCGCCACCACCAGAGCTAGCGGAACATCAGCGTTTTAGAGAGACGTGAATTGCTTAGCTGTCTGTCTGCCACTTTCTGCTGGAGTACATCACCGTGATGCTTGAGCCAGACATGTGCTTTCATCATTTCTCCTGGATGGGCCATTTTGGGAACACCCTGCTCTCTCTCCCCTTTTGCACAGGCAAGGCTCCGACTCCTGGAGGAGTACAAAGGAGACTTGCGGGATGGTGTGGGTTGTGCTTGGTGAATTAGGTGTCTTGTGCTGGGGAGGAGTGGCACAAGCAGCTGCACGCTAACTAACCCTTCTGGGCAAATCCCATGCATATTAACGAGAGGCTTGTGTTTAATGCATCTTCCTTGCTGGGTTTAATGCGGCTGATAAGACAGGAGTCCCTCAGTGGGGAAGGCAGAACTCCCAGCTGCTAAATGAATCAGATGCCATTTAGGTGAGTGAGTCAGTGGAAGGCCAGGAATAGGATTCCGTCCCCATCTCACCCTACAAACCAGCAGGATGCCACTATTACCAAGTGGAGTCTCACAGAGCCGCAGAACACCCCTGGCCTGCCTGTCATCACAACATTGGGGCAGTAAGTGCTGGCATCACATCACCATGGCACAAGATGTTGATGCAACATCATGCTTACGTATTGGCCCGATTCCCCCCTTTATCCCCTCCTGGCTGCTGCTAGGGGGAGGGGGAGCATTTCCACTCCTTGGTTGGTGGGCTCTGCTTGTCTGTGCATGGACACACATGCACTGGGCAAGGGGGAGCTGAAAAATGGATCTGCCACTACTGAGTGCATTGACTCATCCCTCCCTACTCTGTCTGGGGCGCACACACCGGCATGGCCCCTACCATCACTCTGCCTAGGCTGCTGGGAGAGGGAGCGAAGTGCTTGGTGTGTGCATGGATGGACCCAACGGCCGCATGCAGGGCAGCAAAGCGTCCCCTGGAGTGCGGCAATGGGTCAGGTATCACGGACTGAACCCATTAGCCACACTGCAGGTAAATTTCCCATTAAAACGATCCATGACCGTAGCTCTAAGGTGGGGTGGGGTGGGGGACTAGTGGATCGATTGCAATAATGAATTGCATCCCAGAAATAGTTCTGAATGGCTGCTTTGCTGCTGGTAGCTGAATTTAAAGTCCTGGTTGGCTTTGAGCCTCTTAACTACTTCTGTCAAACTGCAACAGCGTTCATCTGTAAAATATGCAGAAGCAAAGCTGAATCTTATTTAGCACTATCCTAAGCACAGATCTGACCTGAGATGCCAGCGTCTTTAGGAATGGATGTCTTGCAGGTGTCAAGAGCCCTATTATATACTGCTGTTTTAATTATTCCTTCCTGGTTCAGTGGCCAGAGACTCCGTTCTAAGAAAATAAGCCCCACCACCAGGCTGCGCCTTGTCAAGAGGTATGGCTGGGTAAGACACAGCGATCTAAGCTTGAGCAATCTTATTACTTCCCTTTTGAGCGCCACGTCGCTTTCAAAAACATCGTTTGGGATCCATTCTGAGGTTTAGCTACTGCAGTTTTCTCAGGCTCCTGTAAAAATGGGCTTTACTCGGTGCATTTTGACATCCGTTTGCCAGATTTTCTCTCCCCATGCCGTGGTGAAATGGTGCATAAAGACAGGGTCCTTAATTTCTTGCCAACAGGATCAAAGGTGACGTAGGTCCCAGATTTTACCTTATCTTTGTGGCATTGCATGCTCTGCTGTGGAGAGTGAGCTATTCACAACGGGAAGCGCTTTGCCTGGTAGCAAGTGCTTGTAGAATTGGTGCCTTTCACTGTTACTTGGTGGGAAGTGTCCCCCAGAACATTTGTGTCCCTTCCTCTTGGGTATGAGCCCTGGGAAAACTCCGGGCTCGATCGTATTGTTTTCTAACTGGAGCAAGGCATGCTGGGGAAACCTGGCAGAACTTCTGGGGTCAAGGAAGGTGCTGAATGGGGAGCATGTTGATTCTGTGTCATGTCCTCCCCAGCTACCCAATGCCACCAGAGTGTCTCCACAGGGGTGCTGTGATTTGGGAGGTGACCCTGCATGGCATTTTACCCCTTGTGCCCCAGGAGGATTATCTGGTGTGAAACAAAGCTGACCCATTGCCAGGCAAAATATTTATTGATGTGGCAACCTCCTCCAGGAGCGGGGGGGGGGTTCCCCTTCTGAAGAGGGCTGCATGGGAGGGAGCTATCGGGGGAGGTGGACCTCCTTTGCTGTCCCCAGGTTTAGCGGGGGCGGGGAAGGTGAACCCTCTGTCTGCTTCATGTGGGGGGGATGGAGCAAACCCCACGCCTAATAGAATGAGTTGGCGGGATCTCCTCATGGAAACCTGGTGGACATTCTCTCTCGCTAAGGAATGTATATGGCTGCTGTTACCATGGTAGCTGAGCATTCCTGATGCCCTTGAGGGAGCTGGCACGTGCTCCAGCAAGCAACCGGAGCTGAGATGTGCTGCCCTGTGGCCCTTGGAATGCCCGTGGCTGCAGCGGAGTAGCGGGGAAGTGTTGGAAATACCAGCATGCTAGAAACCAAGGAGAGTAACACAAAACGCCTGCAGGAGATGAGCTCCGGGAGCGCCTTCCTCTAGCCCACGCCAAGGGAGCAACTGCTCTTTAACATGCGCTACCAAGTCCTAAAGAGCTCCGTCCCCCTGGGTCCCGTCAGGAGAAATGGTCAGAGTTCTGGATGGGGTTAGAAGTGTGCAGCTCCCTAGAACAGCAATGGGAGCTGCATTGCTAAAGCCCTGTGCAACGCTCTGTAAAAGTTGCCCTCAGTCTCTCCAGGCAGCTCTCTGTTCTCCTCCTCTTTTTTTTCTTTCCAGTTTTACCTGTGATGATGATTTCTCCTTCCTCAGAGAAATCAAAATCTGGAGGCAGCTGGAGCAAAGCACCCATTGAAGCGCTTGGGAACCTGATCTGGGCCTGCAGCCTGAGTTGCTTTAGGAGTGCAAGTGGATATTATTCAATATACGGAAGTGACCTGTATTATTGTGGGAGCAACAGTGGTCCCCTATATTTACCTAACACTTTCTGTTATAGACATTCATTTTTTGGAGAGTGCTATGGCTTGAAGCGTGAACATGAAATTTAGCAGGGGGCTTGTCTTGGAGTCAGGGAGGTGCCTTTTGCCTTCCCCCATGAAAATCCAGCCAGATTTGGACTGTATAAAATACTCAGCAATTGTATTTAGAAAGTGTAGTAGGGTTGAGGCCCATTAACACTGAGGCTACTTGATAGCTCTCTGACAATGCAAAGATGCCTTAAAGTGGGCATAAAAGCTCCTTCACGCTGCCAGAGCAGTAGGAAGGAGTCTTAGTGTAAATGACAATCAGGCCCTCCAGCCTTATCTCAAAGCACTTACAAAAGTGGGAAAGTTGCATTATCCCCATTTTACAAATGGGGAAACTGAGGCACAGAGCGGCGGTATCTAAGGTTGCACAGCACATCAGTGGCAGTGCTGGGGATAGAACTCAGGTCTCCGGATTCCCACTCGCATTCCCTCTCTGCTGCTTTGTCAGGTAAAGTCAAAGCATTTCCTCCATACCCTTTCCAAACATCTTTCTATAAACTCATTTTGGGTGGAGAGAGCAAGGTTTTTTTTGGAAAACTGATGGATTGGGACTATAGCAAGATGTTTTCAAAAGGAGAAACAATTTACAATAATTAGAAATTTATAAAATATCTTTAAACATGGCAGGAAAAGGGATAAGAAAACACTTGCTGCAGTGTAATCAGTTATTAGCAGCTGATCAGTTATCTCCGTGGATAGCTGCTGCTGGTACATGAGGCCCGTAATAATAGGACTCTTGATTAACTAATTTGAATATCTTTTGAGCACAAATTCCGAATTCTCTTTTTTCTCCATTGTAACGGATCCGTACATCTGCGAGATAAACACTGAATGAATATGGTAATGAATATTATTCTGTAAATGCAGCCCTTGAACACTCCCATCATCATTACAGCTCTGTTGTTGGGAGCCGCTGTAATAGATCTAATAATAAAGAGGGCTAAATAATGTGAGGAATCTGTGATGGGACGACCCAAGGTGTGGCATTCCAGGCAGAGAGAGCAGCCTATAGCTTAGGAAGCTGAATAATATGTCATCCAGAGGAATGGGAAACATGGCCATAATTCATGGGAGCGGCCAGCTGTGTACATGGAAGTGAGATTGTAGGGTCTGATCTATTTGCAGGAACATTGTGTTGAGGCCGGTGGGTCCTTCAGATGTGATGCCGTCAGTGGAATTGATGATTTTATACAGGGATCCTGGGTGGAAATCAAACTGACATGTTATCCCATTGCCCAAACCTAACCAAAGGCACCCATCTCCGCTAAGGACTGGGGGTACCGCTGTTTTAACTCCCTCTGACTCCAGTGAGCACTGGGTTGGGCCTCACTATAACCTTTCGGGTAGAGGTGCTCCCCTTTTAGACGGCATCATCCAAGGAGCCTGATTCCATGCTGGGTTGCGTCTTGTCGTCCCTGACACCCACGCAGAGTGGACGTCGAACGCTGCCCGATTGGAATGGCAGTGCCTTGGGCTCACTCTGCAAGGGTGTAACTGCTACACAAAGCAGCCAGCTGCTGAAGCCAGGTGTACTCTGCCTGGTGTTTTGACCTCCCAATGTGCCTGCAGTATAAAGAAGAGCAGGGCAGCAAAACACGAGGGCCTGCAAAATACTTAATGACTGTTTTACAGTGTGTGAGCTGTGGCAGCCAACTGTACGTTCGTCCGTTTCTGTGGGGCGCCATAACATCGGAGTCCCCCGGAGGCGGCTATCTGTATAATACGTTAGATAGCATTGCTTGATATTTTTGAAACACTGGCTTTTCATATCTCCTCTGAAATGGAAGTCTAACCCGTGTCTCAAATCTCAGCCCTCTTAGAGATCCCATTTCAGCCGTTTTGATAAAGCACTGTAAACCTAGATTCCATTTTAGATTGTAAGATCATATCGCTTACGTTTCAGCACAGTTTGAGCTAAGATTATTTGTTTCACAGGGTTCTGAATGAACAGGCACATCGTGGCCTGCTGATTCTTTTCACTGGACGAGACAAATCTGTAGATTGGCCTGAGCTGATAGGTGGCAGGGCCTAGCGAAAGTTATCGATAGCAAATGCACCATAGGAATTAAGAAGCTGCTATACTTTTTTCAAGGATTCTGATTCTTGTTGCATTTCTGTTTCGCTTAAATGTGGGAGGTGGGATACAAAATGAATGTGGCAAATCTTCAGCAAGAAAGGCCAGGTTTTAATTCCTGGTTAACTGGTGTAAATCTGGAATAACTCCACTGAAATCATTGGATGGGGAAGAGATCAGAATTTGGACCACATACGCTTAATTCACTTTATAAAGCACAACCTGGAAAGTGACATCAGGTGAATAAGGGGAAATGAAATCTATTCTCAGTTATGCCCATTGGAGCCAACTGGATTTCATGAGTACGACTGATAGCAGAATTAGGCCCAACAAACTCTTCATTTTATCTGACAGACATGAACCACTCCCTACTCTACCTGTGAAATGAAGTCTGTTTCTACTGCTGCTGTTTTTTCCCCTTGTGCTTGGTTCCTGGTCCTTCGTTCCAGCCGTAAGTGAATTCATCAGCTGTGGAGTGACTCCTGCTGCCTGATATTTATTCAGGTCCTGAAATAATAGTAGATTCACATTCAAATAATTCTCAGTGGTCCCCAAAATATTAGAATTCATGCCATGTCTGAAAAGCGAGAACATTTGAAAGCGAGAGTCCCAGAGCAGCTTATATTTATGAATCCTGGTTTTCTCACCATCATAATTTCCCCCTCTCTTCTCTTGCGCTCATGTACCTGCTCCCCACTGCCTTCTTCTGATGTGCCCAATGTCTTTCCTTTGGCTGGATTGAGCCGCTTGCCAGCACAGCTCCCTGCTCAGCCAATACATGGTGCCTTAGTGGGGTACAGCACATGGTTGATTTTTCCCTCTTCCCTAGGGGACTGGGTATGACACTGGTCTTCAGTGTTTGTGGGCTGGTGGAGAAGGGGCTTGAGGTCTCCATTTTTACCTTGATGATGGGCATCTACCCTAGAACACAAGCAAAGTTAATTATGGGGTGTATCAAAATAAGAGTACGCGGTTGTGAGACAGAAGCCTTTTCGTAATGCCTGTAATGTGGCTTTTGAAGGAGAGGAAATGGCTTGTATGGACTAGCAAAGGGCATCAATTCTGTCAATGGCAAGATCCCATAGGCTTCTGCAGGAGTAGGATGGGCACCGAAAACCACCAGGTTTAGTTTTATCTGAAACTTTAAAAGTCACAGTTTGGTGGTTTGGTCCCAGATTAGAGCCTTCTGATCCAGCTCCCCCTGAAGTGAGCGAGAGCCTTTGCGTTGACCCGAGTGAAGCTGCACCTGGCCCTCCTGCCGTAACTGGAGCACCAATCCCACCACCTGTGAAATGAGTTGGAGTTCTAAGACATCACAGCCTTTAGCGCTCTGGAAGCTGTCCCTCGTGCTTGGTGGCTTTGATTTCTTACTGCTGCTAAAGGGCAATAAACAGAGTTCAGCTAGACCTGTGCAGAGGCAGTTCATTGCATTTTGTGGAGGATTTTGATAGTTCAAAATTTGGTTGCATTCCTATTTCCAGAGAAAACCCAGTGTTTTGAAAGTCAGATCTTAAAAGCCGTGGGCTTCCCACTCCAAGCCTGCCGGGCTGCCCTAGACTCTGGAGAACCTGTGCCAGCCAGGATAGGTGGAGTGCTAGAGAAGCAAGGGGGAATGGTGGAGTGGAGCTGTGTTATGTCGATTCTCTGCTACTGTAAATTTAGAGCAGTCTCATGGCTGTTCTAACTAATGTTCCCTGACAACCCATGCTGATCAAAGATGTAGGAGAGAACAGAGCCGTGTCTAAGTTCTTTTGACTGCACGGGGACTCGTTTCTAGTTGGTGCTTTCACTCTTAAAAACATGGGAGGGAAAAGAAACAGGTTTGTCTGTAAAAATAACAATGTAAATCTGTGCCCCCTAACTGAAATGAACCCCCCATCTGGTTGTGTCGGTCAGTTGTCTGTCCTTGAATTCAGTTGGTTCAGCTGGTTAGCATTGTTATTTACGTACCTCGGCTTATCACTTTTATTTCCTGCTAGTAGAAAGGAAGTCCTCGTGGTGGTGGGTACAGTTTATAGGTAATTCAACGCAGCTTGGTGGGGATTTAAACATTAGTATTGATGCTAAAGTTTTTAATAAAATATAGGTAGAGAGAGGGGTATTGATTCTTAAAGTTTTTTTCTTTTTATTGTAGCAGAGAAGGGTTGATGTATTGGCTAATATGAAATAAGAATGTCCTATGCTAGTACATGAGACTGCAAATGAGGACAGATATGCTATCAGGAAAACGTATCTGGAATTGATCATTTGCAGCTTTCTAGAGTGGGGTGATGCGCATAGGCAAAAGGGCAATGGACCCAGGATAAGAATTGGTAAGATCCCAGACAAGGAATGTAGCACAGAAGTTTCAGATCATGGCATATTAATTTCTGCAGTTTAAAGGGTATTTTTTGATTCAGTTAGTGACTCCACCTTTCTGGAGGCCAGTAACTGACTGTCACAAGCGTGGGAACAGCAGGTTTGTGTGGGACAGAGCTGCATTTGGATCATAGCTAAGGGATGTTGCGAGCTGGGATTGGAGGGCAAAAACGAGTGGTATTTCTCATCTGTTTTTAAAGTGGAATTTTTGAATGGAAGAAACTCAATTGACCATGCTGCTTGCCTCCTGTGAAATGAGGTGACTGGCCACAAAGTAATGGTCCAATCCAGTCTAGTTACAAGGGCACGGTTTGGTCCCTAGACATGCTACAACTCCAGCCTGCTTCCATTGCATACAGGACTAGCCACGTCCTTGGGCTGTACACTGGGCACTTGGGCTGCCCAAAGTTTTGGGCTGCTACTGACTTTCTGTGTGGCCCTGCGTAAGTAACTTCACCTTGAGGGATTGGGCCCTTATACAGCCCCCTCCATGCTCAATGCACAGCACAAGCCAAACCTGTCTTCCAGACATCCGTGGAGACGGACATCCCAAGTGCCTTGCCCCCTACGAAACCCCCACAATTCTCTGTCTGTGGCCCCAGCAGCCAATACAGTGTGAGACAGTGGCCGGGGTTTTCCCAGAATGCACTGCTGCGAGCATGCAGCTGTATGCTGCAAGCATGCAGCTCTACATGCCAGACACGAGTTTGTGCTTCTGGGTGAAATGCTGCCATCTGGACACGCTGAAAAAATGTTGGCTTGTAGCTGTTCTCTCTGGAGCCTGTCAAACCCTGGTTATGCTAACGGGGTTCTGTTTGCAGGAGGACCTCTAAACAATGGGACTAGACTGTGGACATGTCACACTGGGCCAAACATAGGAGTTACACCTGGAATGAGTTTGTGTTACCGGCCAGAGAGTGGCTCTGTGGCCAGTTGTGTTTGGCAGCTCAGCTGTCAGCAAAAGCAGGTGGCTGAGAGGTGGATCAGAAGTGCTTGGGGCATTTGAAACTCAGAGGCATATTTTGCAGCCCCTCTCTAATCATTGTGTATGGTACCAGTGCACTCCCCTCGCTGCTGGGGTGCAGAACGCTGGTAGCACTCTCCTGTACTGCTCAATATTCTCATTTCCCTTTGGGGATGGGGGGCCCCCCTGTGATCATGGGACCTTGTGTTAATTCAGCTTGCTGTGTGGCTCCCCTTTCCCAACATAGTGTTGCCTTGAGGCTAACACATATGCAAATTAAATAGCCAGCAAATACCAAGGGCCACTACCTTCCACCTCATGGTCAGGAAGGCCCCCTTTCAGCAAAGCTCTTAAGAACACACTTAAAATCTAAGCGTGTGCTTACCTTGTATTGAAGTCAGTGGAATGGAAGCACATCCTTAAAGTTCTGTGGATGCTGAGTCCAGGCCTCCTGTCTGAACACAGAGGGTGCAGCATGCTCCCAGGGCAGAGGTGCCTGGGGTCAGACGACTCTGCGAGGCCGGAGAAGAAGGGGTTCGTCGTGTGACATAGCAGCCTGTCTCCTGGGATTCATAGAACCTCGCGCCCAGTTCTCCGAAGGGCAGGGCTGACTCTGGACGGGCAGTCCAGGCCAAGCGGAAGCTCCGTGATTCTGATGTCAATTTATATGTGCTCAGCTCAGCTTGTTAGATGTGTGATTGGCTTCCTTTCCCATCCAGAGGTCTCGCTTTTCTGTTGGCATGGCCAGAAAGCACAGGCCAGTACTACATTTTGCTGCCAATGGGGAGGCTCCAGTTTGGAAGTGGGGCCGATCAGGCAGAGAATTGGTGCTTAGCAGAACTAAAGGGACATACTTAACTGTGGCAAAGGGCCTCTGGTTTCATGTCAAGCTGTATTGTGGAGGTGGCTGCGTTTCAGTGGTGGAGGAAGTGATTGCTCTCTCGCTGTTCGTACAGTCTGATAGGAAAGCTTGTAAAACACCTGGGGATGACAGGCAGTGCATGCCACACATGTGAGATTGTTGGAGTTACAGTGAGCATCTCAGTTTGAGGAACAGCTGTTCTGCTGCCTGTTTATCCTCGCTACAGACTCATCCCCAGTACCTAACACCCCCACCGCACACGCGGACCCCACTGAGACGCTGGCAGCTCTGCATGTGGTGCCAGCAACACGTATGCTGGTACCCGATCTGAGAGGTCACTTTGACAGCCAGCAAACGGAAGGATTCTGGCTGGAGCATTTAGGTTTGGCTCTGGCCTTTCCCAGGTTTTTTATCTCAGGGCCTGTCTGGCTGTTCTGTTCTTATTTATAATCTTCTTCCTAAACTATTTGGAAATGTTACTGTGCACAAAACAAAATCCACCAGGCAGTGCTTGTGTTAGGAGGCTAGTACTGTATTTACTGTTTTTTAGCTTTTATTAAGTTATTAAACAAGGGAGTACAAGAAACAACCGTGGCTGTGATTTATTGGCTAATGATTACACCGAAGCCTTTGACTAACTACTGTATGTCATGGAAAGCCCTGGACAAGTCTACGAGAAATGGGTTTCCATGTACATTTCATCATTTCACTCTTTGATCTCTGTCATGGCTAGAAAGTGACAGTTAGAACAAGACACTCAACAAAACGGCTCAAAATTAAACACAGGAGCTTGTCACTCTCTGGCTTTGCTTCCATGCATTGGCACAGCTTTTACGCTAGTACCCATTGCTCTCGATTTACTCTGGTGTAACTGAGAACAGGATTGTGTTTCCGGAGAGCTTGGATCTCTCTGGTTGCTTTCCAATACCAGATCTTTCCGTTTGTTAGAAACACAGGCTGCCACTGTACCATCGTGAAACCAGCAATAAAACCTGCTTCACAACCAGTATTCCTGTAACACACCAAAAGGCCGTTAAAAAGATGCTGACTGCCATTTTTCACTCCCTGTTTCTCTGTATACACACAGGATTTAGTTTTATCTGCTTTCTCTCCAATATTTTTTATATAACAGTGAAATATTTATATTGTCCAATAAAAGGCAGTAAGCTTGCAATCTCTCTCAAATTCATTTGAGACCAAGAGAGCTTCATTGTATGAATTTCACACCCAGCAGTGACCCCTGATAATTGACTCCATACATCTTTAGCATCAGAAATTTACATAATATGTAGGAAATGATTGATAGCTTCTGTAACCCAGCCTGTCTAACATCCCGTCTACCGTGCGCCCGTGTGCACCGCAATCCGTCTTGTGCACGGCAATCTGTCTTGTTCTGCCCTGTTTCACAAACCTGGCAGGCCCTCTTTCTCTGTGTCCCCTTCCCGCTGCAGCAGCACCCGCAGTGTCAGCCATTTCCCTTTCTGTCTCACGTGGACGGATCCGTTCCCTGCACCACATGCAGGAACAAGGAGAGGCTTGCAAAGAGGCGTAGGACTGTGAGGAGGGCGATTGAGGGCCACACGCTGCTCTCAGTGACGCTGGAATTGGGAATGACTCCACTGACATTGGGGCAGTTACTCTGCATTTACACTGGGGTCAGTGAGCAGAGTTTGCGTCCTGGGTTCTGTTCCCAGTTTGTGCTGTGTGATCTCTGGCGCTCTGGGCCTAATTCCTCCTGGTGCTGTGGCCCCTTCCCATGAGCTCTGGCAGATTTGTCTCCAGGGACAGTTGACGTAATGGCTGTATGCTGTCCCTGGCGCAGAGTTGTGTTGGAGACATTCCCAGGGGAACGTCAGATGCATGATTTTTTGGTGGCCTGACTCATTACTGTTTAACATTGGAGACCTGCCGTGCTGAGGAAAGTCCTGCACTGCCTAACCCAAAGAGAGAGTTAAGAGTCAGAGAAGCATATCGGAGCAGTCACTGCGAGAGCACTGACCTGCCCTGCTTCTCTTTGAATGGGTGAATGCTCGGTGACTCGACTGCACATCACATCCCCTACAGGGCAGGTAACTATTGAGAAGTTTTCACATCTGTGCAGGGCTGTTGTAGAGAGGACGATGGTGATCAGTTGCTCTCCATGTCCACAGAAGGCCAGACAAGAAGTGATGAGCTTAATGTGCAGCAAGGGCGATTTAGGTTGGATCTTTGGGGAAATGTTCTAACTATAAGGAGAGTTAAGCTCTGGAACAGGCTTGGAATCTCCGTCACTGGAGGTTTTTAAGAACCGATTGGGCAAACATCTGTCAGGGATGATCTCAACTTCCTTGGCCCTGCCTTAGCACAAAGAGCTGGACTCGTTGACCGCTCAGTGTCCCTTCCATTCCTACATTTGTATGGTTCTGTTATTCACCCCATTTCACAGACTGAGTAGCTGAGGCCCAAAGGTTAGTCTCCTGCCCAAGACCCAAGCAACTCACTGGCAGAAGTGGGGATACAAACAGGAGGCCCAACTCCTCATCCGTAGCTCTAGCTGCTAGACTGGACACCCTCTTTAAAATGTTAGGTTAAGATGGCCTCCCATCTCAGGGTTCAAGGAGTGCAGCAGTCCAGCCTCCGGTGCTTCATATCAGTGCTTACCTGGGGCGTTTTCATCCCTATGTCAGGATGGAAATGCTGTGGCAGCAGGTTTCCTCATGGGATTTCCAGAACTTCCTGGTCCAGTTGTGGGAGGATATACCAACTGATCATTATCTTGTTGCTTCTCTGACCAACCTGGACAGGCGATACGGGGCTTATATGACGTGAGTTTATGCGCACATGAGAAATGGATGTATGAATAAAAAGTTTATGGGATTTTTTTTTTCCAGTTCCTCAAAGGGTTGAATTCAGGTGGGGCTTGGAGTCAAGTTTCCCTGTTGGATCAGTGCTTTTTGGAACTGAAGTCATGGGCACATCTCCACGGCCCCTGCCCCCATCAGAAGTCAGTGGCAAAAGCTTCTGTGGAGGTAAAGAAGAGCAGGACGGAGCTTGTAGTTTCAGCTCTGCTTGTTGGGCTCCCTAGCAGATGTCGCGGTTACTGTGGGGTGTCTGTTCTCGGAAACTCAAATCTCTTCCCAAGTTGTCCCCTTGTTGGCGTATGGCTTGAGGACGTAGACCATCTGACCCCGTGGACGCTGTTGTGTTAGTGGAAAGTGGGATGTTTATTATTCAGAGCGGGCTGCTCGGAGGCTCCTGCATGTCTGTGTCTGATGTGCCGTTAATCGGAGGAGCCTATCAAAATGGAAGGGTTGGCATAAATGACAGGGTTTGTGTAAGCGTGTCCCCCATAAGATCAGATGGGGGCTGGGCGGGAGGTGACAGTGCTGCATATTCAGGCTGGCAGAGGGGTTCACCTTGTGATAGAATCGGCTGCTTGCTGAGTGGTCTCTTGTCTGAATTCTGGCCTTATACAGGGAAGCCCAGCCTTGACCGGAATTTGATACATGTCCCCAGCCGAATGCTGATACAGTTAATGGCTGTTATCTCAACCCATGCCTCCTAGTTACACACACAGACATTCAGTAACTGGTTGACCATGAGATTGGAAACTAGCCAGCCCCTTGCCCTGCAGCCGTCCCGCGGCCTTCGCGTGGGTAGGTTATCGCTTTCCACAGGACAAGTTTACTTTACTTTAAATACTTTCGCAGAGGTGAAAGCGAGCTGGTGCACCGTACTGGGGCTGGCTTTCCCAGACGGCAATTTCAAGCCCTGGGGTAGCTGCGGTGGGGATTTAAAGGGCCCTGGAGCTCCAGCCCCCGCTACTGCCCTGGCCCTTTAAATCCCCGCCACCGCTACCACTGGGCTCTGGCAACAGAGCTCAGGCGGGGATTTAAAGGGCCTCGGAGCTCCAGCTGCCGCCACTCTCCTCCCCCCCAGGCCCTTTAAATCCCTGCCTGAGCCCTGCTGCCCGAGTCCTGGGTAGCAGCGGTGGGGCTCCGGAGTGGATTTAAAGGACCGGGGCGGTAACGGCGGCTGGAGCCCTGGGGCCCTTTAAATCCCCGACGGAGCCCGGCTGCTGCTACCCCAGGGCTCGGGCAGCAGGGCTCAGGCGGGGATTTAAAGGGCTCGGGGCTCCGGCAGCCGCTACCCACAGCGGAGCCCCAGGCCTTTTAAAGCTCTGCCAGAGCCCCAGGGTAGCAGTGGCAGCCGGGAGCCCCCAGGGCTCCTTGGTGATTTAAAGGGCCCGGGGCTCTGCTGCGGTAGCGGCAGCTGGATCCCTGGGCCCTTTAAATCACCCCCAAGCCCTGGGTTCCCAGCCGCCATTACCGCAGCTGAAGCCCTGGCCCTTTAAATCAAGATTTAAAGGGCCTGGGGATTCAAGGCCATGCCCCCTGCTCAGGGCTCTGGCATACCAGTAAGTCCTCTAACTTACTTTCACCCCTGCACTTCCATCTCCTGAGCCCCTCGCCCACGTGACAGCAGCAGGGGGGGTGTGGCTGTCCAGGAGGGCCCTGGCGGGACTCGAAGAAGGCCTCAATTGATGTCATTCCCTGTCAGAGGGCAGGGCAGAGTGCTGGTGAACAGCTGAGCAGCCCCCGGAGATAATTCAGTTGTGCTCAGTGAGGTTATTTCTGCTCCGGACGGTGGAGCCACGGTACTTCTCACGGGTGACACTGCTGCTCAGGCTCCTCGGCCACACCCATCCCCAGGGGGGTCCCGAGCACCAGGGAGGCCCATTGCCAGGTACTAGAGCTTGTGCATGAGGGTGTATTTCTCCAGCAGGGCTGTGGGTGGGGAGCTCTGCAGAACCTGATCAGGGGGATAGAACAGTAAAACCTACACACCACGCTGCAGCTGAGGATCCACGATTTATAGATGGGGAAGCTGAGGCTCAGAAAGGTTACAGGATGTGTTCAAGGCTCCACAGTGAGTCAGTGGCACAGCTAGGACTAGAAACCTGGTCTCCTGGTTCCCAGGCAGGTTCCCTGTGTACTGCACCACATGATCTCTATAGAGTCTTTCCTCCCCAGACCTGCTGGAACCTAACTTGGCAGCCCCTCCGAGACCTTATTTCCACCTGTGATCTGGAGCAGCAGCCATAGTTCCTCCATGCTTCCAGTGTGCATAGGCGTGGGCTGCTGGCTGCACCTCGGTCTCGTGGCCACTCGGTGTGATTGTAACACCTGTAGGTTAATGAGGGCCTACTGTAGCATTTTCTTTTCCAAGCAGTGAACTGCAGCTTCAGTCCCACCTGCTGGGCAGAGCAGGCTGCATGTACAGTTCATCCTACTGGGACATTTCCCTCTTAAGGCAGCTCTGGGAGATGGAGGAACAATCTGAGACTAACGCGGGTACATTCTGACCCTCTGACACCAGCGCTTCAGCCTCCGATTTATCCAAAAGCAATTAATAGAATCTTTCCCCTCTTACTTTTACAGTTTGCGTCTCTTCTCTTAGACTGAAGGGTGGTAATTAGAATCTGCGTTAACAGATAAATTCTAATGAGGTTTTGATGGCTGGAATATATGCTCTTACTGTATTCCTGTATCAGACAAAGGCCTCTACGTTTTGCCATGTTTTATGGCACTGGTATAAATTTTTACTGGTCTAACCTGATAGGAGTCGGACAATTACTGTGTATTTCATTATTTGGGGGTGGGGAGAGAAATACCGGAAGAGAGGAAGTGAGATGTAGTGGTTAGAGCTTGGGACAGAATAATGGAAAACCTGGGTGGTGTCTGCCTGGATAAGACACTTAATTGTGAAATGGGGATATTGCTAGTTCTGTAAAGTGCTTTGGGATCTGGGTGGAAAGTGCACAGTGTTGTTTCAACATAATCATCACCATATTTCATTATCGGGAGTCCGGCCTTTCCAGTTGGAAGCATTGAGCTGGGCATGCCACCTATACGGGTATAAATGAGTATAAATGTGACGGCTACTCCCACTGATTCCTTTAGCGCCTATATATATTACTTTCCTCCAGACATATTTCCAGCATGTACTTGCGGGTTTGTAATAAGTGTGAACGCGTCTGTCAGTTACGGCGCTGGGTCTTGACAAAGTAGGATTTGATTGGTGCTCCCAGAGTCCCAGGGTATGTATGCTATACCACAGCCTGACTTGCCAGCCAGGGGACCCCCCCTTTGGTGCAAACAGGCAGCAGAGCACACCAGCAGACTAGGGCCTGAATTATGTAAATTAATTCCATGACTGCTAATGGGGCCACGCGTTCCCCTCGTGAAATTTGCAAACGCTAAAGTTAAGAAGAGAAGGAAGGGTACGATGAAAAATACATTCCTAACAAATGTGGCAATGCATAGTGTATTATTCCCTTCTCCCCCAGCCTATATCTGTTGGCTTGGAGGGTGATTTTTTTTTTTTTTAAATGCCATTTTAAATCCTGCATCTGATTGCGGTTTCACACACGCAGGTTAGTGTTCTTCAAAACCAGCTTGATCTGAATCCATAATTCTTTAATGAAATATTTCCCTGCACTTGAAGTGAACTGTGCATGATTTACTGCGGGATACCCAAAAGGTCAGTTTACTTAATATCGGCACCTTCATTTTTCCAAATTCGGCTGAAATTAAAAAGCCATATATATCTTAACAGGCATATTTATGAACACTTAAGCGTAAGTAAGTTATAGTTGGACTTCTTCCCTCTCTGCTGATATATGGAATCTGGCAACGAAGAGGGCTTAGAATAAAATCTGGCAATACAATATGCTGCACTTTACTATTTTGACACTACCATGGTGATGTTTTTTTTGCAGTTATTGTGGAGCTTATGTCACTGTTCCTTTTGGGAGTGAAAGGGTGGAGGGAGGAGAATATTGATGAGTTGAGTTTCTTGATTATCTCGCTTTTATTTTAGTTTAGTTTATCTTGCATTGGATACATAGTTTCTTCAATTATTCATGCAACCTCCTTGTCAATATTGCACGTCTTTGTTTTGTAAGGGAGGGAAATAAAATGTTTGGGAAAATGATGTGTACACTTTAAAAAAAAAATGCATCAAAACATCTTTTTTTTCTTTTCTTTTTTTTTGTTTTTGTTTTTGTTTTTGTTTTTTGTTCTGTTCCAGAAGGAGCTTAATTCTGTTGCTTCAGAACTGGCTGCTCGGCAGGAAGAGAGTGAACATTCTCATAAACATTTAATTGAACTCAGCCGGGAATTTAAGAAAAATGTACCCGAGGTACAGTATATTTGCTGTTATGGAATTAACTCGGTAGGGCGGCATATTTTCCTCTGTCCAAACTAGATTTTGAAACCCGTACACATAAGTGACTAACAAGAAAGGAAGCTAATTAGCCACAAAGACAAATTATAGTCTCTAACCTTTGGGGTTTCTTTATTGCTTATTCTTGCCGTCTCTGCTGGCTCCATTGTATTTAAAGGGGCTGATCCTGGGAGATGCTGAACGGTTTCTGTCTTGAGGGGAGCTCAGTGCTTCACGGCACCGCTCTGAATCTGGCCCAAAAGCATTTCCATTAACAGAACTTGGGGTTTATAAAAAGCAAGTGTTAAGCGTTCGGAGCTGAGATCCTGGCATCCAGCTCTCAGCCCAGATGGGGTAGGCACATTTTAATTTTTTTCTAAAATACATTTTATTTTAGTCAGTTTGACTGTTAGGATTTCTCCACCCCCCTCCATTTCAGATGCTATTTTCTTTCCTGTCTGTAAAAACAAAACCGTAAGGGGAGATTTTCAAAGGCCGCCCCCAGGCAAGTAGGTACACAGCACCCACTGAAAGACACTGCGAGGGGGGCATGACCCTTTGAAAATCTACCCCTTTGTTCATGAGATTCAGAGGGCCTGAGGCTAGCATATCACCTCGCTCGATGAGTAGCCCCATTGCTTCTGGGGGGACCACGGCAGGAGGTGTGGTGATCTCCTTCGTGGGAGTAATGCTGGCAGAAAGGGGCTCATAGAAATTAGAGAGAGGGGCAAGGGCCTTTATGGTCCTGTCTGATCCATTCTCAGTTTCCTCCTGGTGTTCTATCCAATAAGATTTAAGGCTGGGCCAAAGGGAGTTAGGCACTCCAGCCAGTGAATTTCAGTTAAGCCAGTGAATTTCAATAGCCTTTGGATGCCTAACTAATTCCCTCAGACACATTGACAATCTCAGTCTAACTGCCCCAGGAATGGGCTTTCCCCCTGCTAATGGGGATGACACCACTGCCCCATAGTAAATTTTCCTGACATCGAACCTAAAATCTCCTCCCATGAATCGCATCTTCTTGTCTAGAAACCCTGCTCCCTCCTTGGTCTTCCCACTGTTCATATATTTGTGATTTTAATTCAATGGATTTTGCATGCACTTAAAAAGTAACCAGCATTTTCTCTCACTACAACATAGCATTTAAAGATCTTAAACCATGTATAGAAATTTGACACAGGGAACACACTTCACCAACCTCTGAAATGCAGCCACACCTGGGGTGGTGACTGTATGACAGCTCTCACTAACAGTACAGAGCAGGTTAGGACTGGAATTGAAGAGTAACTTACTCAACTGAAAAGGAAAAAGGAAATGAAGGTGATCAGGATGTAATGATTGTATGTACTTTGGCCCATCACCATGATTAATACTTCTAATGTGGTGAAAAAGTGCCAGGGGATTGTTAACGAGCACAAGGGGACAGAACTTGCGTGTTCTATCTGGTGTGCAAGTCGGCAGCTCCAGCAGCCATTGCTTCAGTACGGATTCCAATTCAAAGGGTCAGCACAGCAAAAGTGAAGGGTGGCCAGCGTAGACGGGAGCAGCAGCTTTAAAGTTTCCTTCCTGTTAATTCCAGTGGGAGACTGGTGCTCTCTGCTCCGTTAAATCCTGTCAGTTTTCCTTTTCAGGAAAGATCCTGGTGGGCCATAATGTGAGTCGCATGCTTTGGGGGTTAATTTGTTTAAAAACGATGGGTGAATTGGGTGCCAATGAAAGAGAGAAACCTTGGGCCTGATCCAAATCCCAGTGAAGTCAATTGAAAGCTTTCTGTCAAATTCAGTGAAAGCTAGATCTGACTCTAACAGCTCTGCCCACGAGCCATGGCTGGTGCAAGAATGCACTGTGCAAACTTCCACCACTTAGAAATGTTGATGTGTCTCCATTCTGAGTGTGCACGCTCTGGCTGATAGCTGGCCCGGAGAGAGTTAACCTTGTCTCCCTGAGCAGAAAGCCTACCACAAGTGTATACCCTCGCTCTGGGGAATAATACAGATTCTGCTTTCACATCCATGTGAATGGGAGTAACTCCTTTAAGGTCAATGGAGTGACTCTGGATTTACATGGGTGAGAGAGCTGGGGATCCGGCTGGGCTCTGTAGCGGTGGATTGTCTATTGGAAGAGACCCCTAGAGTGAGCTTTCAAAGCCCTCTCTGAGCTTGGATAGAAATGGGCACCTCAGAGGGGAGTCTGCCTTCATGGATTCAATCCTGACTGTAAGATGCCCACATGCTCTTTGAATCCGCTTTTTAAGCCACAGACTTCCCAGCTCTTCCCTTGCTTGGTCTTGGCTCCATGCCCCCCATTATCCAGTGTGGGCCTCCCTCAGCAGGGTCTGCCCTTCCTGCAGTGCTTCACAATGAGGCCTCAGTGGAGGTCACCAAATACATCAACATTTGGGGCGCATGCCAGGATTTGAACCCAGACCCCCAGAGGTGACAGACGTATGCCCATTTCTGCTGAGCCCCTGGACCATCTCCCCACATCGGCTGCACTTGAGAAATAGCCACCGATGCGTCCGCTGTTGAAAGGAAATGGATACAGTTAGCGTAGAGCTGATGGAAGGTGTTGGATAAGGGTGTCCCCTCACCTGCAAAACCCCACGTAGCGGCATTACACATCATCGAAAGTGCCTTCCTCCTTAAGGGAATGAACCAACGTGAGGGGCAAAAGGGGGCCGCCTCGGTTGTATCTGCCCTGCAGTCCCAAGGAGTGATGGCGGCTCATGTCGACATATGCGAGCTAGTGTTTCTCCAGCTAGCTTGGTACTCCTGCAATGAAGCTATGGCAGCACAGACATCAGTAATGACCCAGGGTTCCAGGCGACTCGTCCAGCCTGTCGTGAAGCCTGTGTCTTCGCTGCTCCGGTACCGAGCTAGTTAGAGCAAAGTTACCTCGGGTTGTAGACGTCCCTTAGTCCCCATGTCCCATTCAGTCCTTGGCTCCCCATCTGCCACCCTCGGTAAGGTACCTGCTGTGATGATCTGTGACCAGATTTTCAGAGGCGCTGCTCCCACTGACTTCAGTGCTCAGCCTCTCTGAAATTCAGATCAGTCAGAACTGGCCCAAGACTCGCCGGCTCCTGTTGGGTGGGCCGCTGCACGAGGTGCCCATGCTCACCGGGTTGTTAGAACGGTTGCTCACCAAACGCTGTCGTTCATCTGGCAGCAATGTTTCAGTTTAAGCTGAGCTGTGTGCTTCCAATCTGCTGTACTCCCATGAATTGTATTTCTCACGACATAGAAAGGGCCAAACCACATCCCCTGCTAGGTAGCTGTGTGCAGGAAGGACCCTCTGTGGCATGGCTGTCTGGCCATTATCACAGCCTCAGGGCTGAAGTAGCCCTTACAGGCATTGCCCTCCCCTTCCATAGCTTGGCCATGCCTAGGCGGAAACAGGGATCCTGAGACAGTGATGTGTCCTTGTAAACACACGTACGCAGAAGAGCAGCTGGTGTAGAGCAGTATCAACACCTGAAGAGTACTGACAAAGTTCAGTGTCTTTACACACTCCTCTCAGAGACATGTAGGCAGCTCCTATTGCCTTCTACTCCGGGATCACGAATGTGGCCGCTGCTGAGCGTGGCCCTGAGAATGTCCTCTTGCAGGGTGGGGGACCCATTCACAGCCGCTCGGGGGCACCACATTCATTGGAAACGGATGCTGCAAAGGACCAATGTGTCTGGTAGGCAGAGGACAGGAGGGAGGGGTTTGACTACCCCCTGTAAAGAGAAAGTGGGGGTGGGGAGAAAAATCCGTTCTGTTCCACTGGCCTCTTGCAAAGACTCAGCCAATGTAGATGTGCTATGGATTAAAAACCTTTTCACCTTTTGTCAGATTTTAGATTACGGTAGGTCAAGAGTATCCGTTGAGAAGATTAAGTCCAGCCAGGGCCTCAGCTCTAAAGCTTCAGAGAAGAGACAGGTAGTTACTCGTGTCCATAGTTCAGTGTGTGTGGATCTGTAGATATGTACAAATACCACTGCAGAACTCGTACGATATCTGCTTCTGGTGAACTCTCTGATCTCTCTTTCAGGAAATCAGAGAGATGGTGGCTCCTGTCTTAAAGAGCTTCCAAGCAGAGGTAAGAAGCCGTCACTCGCAAGAGGTACTCTGTCGTGAGGGTGTTTGCGACTAGCCAGATTAGACTGAGATGGACCCAGGGGATCAAAAAAAAAGCAGACAGACACCAAGACCAAACTGCACAATCACTGCACAGCATGCTCCTCACTTCCAGCTCTCACATGCTTCCTCTGAGCTCACGAAGGCCAAATTCATCCCTTCATTGGCCCCCTGCTGGTACTGATTGCTCCTAGTTTGTACTGTGTCCCCCCCACCTAGTCATCTCACAAAAGGTCTTGGGTATTTTACATGTGCAAATGAACTTCCCCAGCTCAGGTACTAGTCTGATGTGGAGAGATTTAAATCCTTCCAAAGGGGAGGGCAGTGTGGGAGAAATATCGCACTTCAGAACGGTTTTTTTTTTTTTTAATGATTGCTCTTCTGTGGGCTGCTTTCTGTGTTCTTCTAATGTGCGTAGATTGAAACCCCTTGAGAGATGTAGGCACTCAGCGCTCGCCACCAGCAACACATTCGAATCTGTCATCTGCTGAGCATTACATTACTTTAAATCTGTCTCTTTGGAACACCGTAACTGCATAAGAAAATATGAAAGTAAACAATAACTGGATTTACACAAATGCGGCTGATTTCCATATTTCTCATCACTTCATTTTATTCCTCAGTTTACTGATATGCTCATTTATTTATAGGGCAATCCGGTATTGATTCATTCCAATGCACTATGCATAAATACACAAAAGAGAGCGATAACAATAGGAATACATTTTCCGTCTTTTAAATACTGAGATTTTCCCACTAGCTTTCATTAGATCCGCTAGGAGAAGATGAGCTATGTGCTTTGGGAGACCCAGCTTGCCCCTAAACAGGAGTGGCTCTGGATTTACGGCAGTGTAACTCACATCAGAGTCTGGCCACCTGTCTCCACGTTTTCTTTAGAATCCCCCTTACTGACTCGGTTTCTTCCAGGAAGGTTTTTGCAGGGGATTTTGAGGAGTTGCATCTGAATGATGAATAGGAAGATGCTTGTCCGGCTTTAGGGGTGTTGGGCCCAGTCCTGCTCCCACTGAAATCGATAGTTTTTCCACTGAATACAGCGGATGCAAGATTGGGCCTTTCTCCAACAAAAGCTGATAAAACTCGAGACCCTTAACTCTGCTTTTGGCAAGTAATTGAGGGAGGAGCTGATTTCCGTCTCTTTGGGGGGCTGTATTCTTCCCTCACTCGCCCTGTGCAAACCAGGTTCAGAGTCAGTGGCTGTACAGGTGACACTTGCTAATTTTCCATCCCATCGTAGTTCGGTTGACTCTGATCTTTGCAAACGTAGGAGCAAAATCCTTCATGCGTCAAAACCCTTGCTGAGGTCACTGGGAGTTTTGACTGAGTAAAGGCTACAGCCTTTGGCCCATCCTCAGCCCCTATAAAGAATACACATTTAAGGCGAAAGCTGTGTTAGGTGGAGAGCAGCATCCTTCTTCAGCGTAAATCAGGATAGCTCCATGGACTTCCACACGACTGTGCTGATTTATAACAGCAGGCAATCTGCCCCGTTTGCTTATTAGCTGGGGTGAAATCCTGAAATCGAGAGAACTCGGGCTTTACACAGCAGTTCTTTTTGCAAGAAATCCTCCCCTCCCATGCTCCAGGGTCTGACCGCTGGATCTATGTAATCATGGATCCAGTGGCCCTGATCCCATCTCCACAGATCCCGGCTGCTTCTGCATGTTCAGAACCCCCCCTTCAGTAGGCAGGAGATGACTGAGTCCCGCCTCTGGGCCATTCCAGTGATGCCCCACTCCACTAAACCACTCATAGCCAGAATGGCTGGTGCTGGGTGTGTTTTTACTATGGTTTAGATTTCACTAAACATGAATATTTACAAGGGAGAATACAGAGCTACATCATATGTCATGAGGAGTAGCCAATGAGCCCCCATGATGAAAATAGACGCTCCCACTCCTGTTTTTTCTTTTAAATGGAAAGAAAAAGATCATTTTGAAGTAACAACCTGTGGTTTTGCAGTCTCCATAAGCAGCTTGTATACCTTTAGGCGCCTGTATCCTTTATATGCAGCTTCTTAGTGGGAAGGGGGAGTTGTGGGGTGGAGAAGGGACTAAACCGTACCCACTGAGAATAAAAACAGCTTTGTTTCCCATCCTGGTTAGATAAAGGCTGGTTTATTTCCCTGCTACGGAATAACAAAAAGCTGTCCATGACAGTAGCTTAATGGCAACAGCTTGAAATGGACAAAGTTTTTGAATCTCCTTGCACAGAGAAAAAAGAGCAAACCGAAAGCCCTGCTAATTACAAAAGTTGCTTTATGAAAGATAATTCAAAGCAATAATTTAGCAAACATAATCAAGTAGCGCAGATGGGGATTTTGATGAATAGTTTGCAACATGCAATTAGCAGCTCTTGCAGTTACATATCATTAACCCTCAGAGCACAAAAATTATTTTCTCATTATTAGATGAAAAGGTAAAATTAAGCTGACTAGACAGTAAAGGAACAAACTACAATTAATTACCTTCATTTATTACAGTCATTATTTTAAACTTATTTTTTTCTCCAATAGATAGATGAAAACATCTAAATTAAAAGTTTTGTTATTCTAAAGCAGAGGTGAAACTTTCCAATCCGTCTGTACACTGGAGCGTCCCTGTCCCGTGGAAAGGGCTGCTTCATCCGCTCGGTGCATCTGATTGAGTGGATATTTTATTTCAAACAAAAAGGCAATTTAGCAATAATTAAAGCTGTATAATACATTAGGTTTAACACAGAAAGTAAAGTTAAGGGCTAAGGATCAAAAGGGTGAAGGCTAAAGAAAACATGTCATCCTTTTTCTGAGTCCCCTGTTTGTATGTTTGCGGAGATAGCTCACCAGAGCCAGTCCTCCTGTCTTGCTCTGTATCTGTAAAGTGGCTGTTGCATTTTGCGGACAACATAAATAGGTTTTGCTGAAGTGAGTCCCCTTTGGTTGATGTGAAATGGACACTTCTAAAAGGCTGTGGTACTGGAGCAGCTATGGCTGGAATGTCAAATACCCAAGACCGGATTCTCCTCTGTGAATCCCAGACAATCCCATTGAAGTCAGTGGAGTGACTGGGGGCTGAATTCAGCTCTCATATCCTTGGAACAGAAAGTATTTGTCACGTGGACGCCACCAAGCCAGTGAACTGATGCTGGGAATGACTGACCTCTTGCTTCCTGATGGGGAGGTGAAAAGAAGCAGTGTCTCCAGCACGCCTTACTCGGGTAAAACTCCCCTTGACCATGATGAGGAAGGATAGCAGAGGAGGGTCTAAGTGTTCTGCAGCAAGGTAAAACCTGTACTTTTTCTCATGTGCAAAATCTGACCACAGGAGAAAAGTGCAAAAGGTTGGTAAGGGAAGGACTTTTGCAACAGAGCCACTTTTGAGTCTCGGTGAGCTTTTTGTGGTAAACTCCCAGTGCCATGAATCTGTGCCCAGCAGAGCCGACTAATGCGGAAATGAGAACAGCTGGAAAAAAACTTCATTCCTGCAAAGAATCAAGTGTAAAGTGTGGAATGTGCCCTGGGGTATCAGATGGGCCTGTTTAATGCCAACATGTTTTATGTGCATATTTGGGTGCTGTTTCTGAGTGCCGGCCACAGCAGTAACTGGGGAATGTATGCACATGCTGTTTAATTTCATTAAGGGAGGGAAGGGCGCAGACTTTGAATTAAATTGATGGAAACGTGGCAAGTAATTAACCAATGTCAGAGACATAAATCCTGTATGGAATGACAAACCACACAAAAGGGAGAGACAGAGCCTGTATTTGTGCTCTATGGATCTAATGCCCATGTCTGCACATGTACTAGTCAGTGGGAGGTTTGCCTGAGTAAGAACTGCAAGATGAGTCCGGGTGAAGGGGGTATGAATTGAATTCTAAGGGGCAAGTTACAGTTGCTCTACGCAGGTGCACTGGAAGGGGAGATGATGCAGGTGTGTCTAAGTGGGCATGACCACGGCCCACTTACCAGCACACTGGCCAGGCAGTGCTGGGGGGAGTGCCAGCTTTACCTTTTCATAGCAGGATCCCATGCCCAGCACACTGAGCCATCATGTCTTACAAAGGCATTATCTGCCTCCACAGTGCTCTGGCGCCGAGGGTGCTCTCCTCTGCCTCCTGGGTGGAACCAGATGGGGGAAATTAAATGTGTGTTAGAAACTAGTTTAATAATATCCACTGGACCCAATCCCAACTGGTAACACTTCCTGTGGCGTTCTGTGCACTCTCTTGCCCTTGTCCAGTGGCTCCATTTGCTTTTTGGTGCTGTCTGATATGAATGCACAAGCCAGAGGCCTGATCCTGAGAGTTGCTGAGCACCCACAACTCCCAGTGGCTTGAGTGGGAGCTGAAGATACTCAGCACCAGTTGGGATCAATCCCGAGATGTCTCCTATTTCTTTGGCAGCCCACATTCTGTTCTGAAAGGCTTATCCACAACCCCAAATAATGTGCACGCACCCCAGAATGAGCCCAGATTGACAAGTTGTGCATTACCCCTGCATGCCAGCTTTCCTCTTCAGAGTTGTTGTAATGGCTCTCCGAACGGCTTTGAGTCTGATTCACAGTTGTCAGTATAACCAATGGATATAATGAAAGGCCCGTGAAAATTTTACATGTAAGACCTTAGCTCAGAAT
Source organism: Eretmochelys imbricata (assembly GCF_965152235.1). Taxonomy (NCBI): domain Eukaryota; kingdom Metazoa; phylum Chordata; order Testudines; family Cheloniidae; genus Eretmochelys; species Eretmochelys imbricata. The sequence continues at coordinate 27,699,847 of NC_135586.1, forward strand.
TTCCTTGGCTTTGTCTTTTTATCTCCTGACTCGTAATGTTGTCTTTAAAGCATAGCAGTTTTTCTAAAATAGTGCTAGTGAGATTCAAGTCACTTACTGGACAGTAATTTGCTGGTATATAAAGGACCTTTTACAGCCCAAAGCTTTTTCTGGTGGTGTGCTTACTTTTTGAAGTTAGAAGATCCAGAAGCTCCTTCTCTCTCACCTTATCTCAGAAAAGATGCGGCAGAGGTGGGAGAGGACCCAGGCCTGGAAAGGCTTCTGTATACGGAGAGACAAACAAAAGATAGACAGTCTAGTTCAGAGAGGAGTTAGAGCCAAGGGCTGTGATAGAGAGAGACAGACTCATAAATGATCGTGAGAAGGTCTGTCTGGCACTCTTGTATAATAGGATAAGGGGCCATTCTAGGAACCATATTTAAAACTGGCAAAAGAAAATACTATTTTACATACTACAGAATTGGCCTGTGGAACTCTCTGCCACAGGATAGCACTGAGACCAAGAGCATAGTGGCATCCGAAAAACAACAGGCATTTCCCTGGGTAATGAGAATGTCTAACACCTTTTTTTTTTTTCATCCTGTGCAGTGTGGAAGGGATTTAAACTCTCCCCCATAAGGGTACAAGCCAACCTGTGGGGATTAGAGACAAAGGTTCTCTATCGGACACTTCTTCCAATAATTGTCCATGAGGGACAATTCCTCCTGGAGGAGCTGGTTCTGGCTGCTGCCAGAGACAAAATCCTGAGCTGGTTGGATCCCCTGTGGCAGTGCCTATTCTCACCTGCCCTGGTGGAATTATTCTAGTTCATGAATCTAACAGGAAGAGGCTCCCTGTGGATTCCATCCAGCACACAGAGTTAGCAGGAGTTGGTTTCTTGGGGGCCACCTGCATTTGAGGGCTGTAATTTCCCTCTGCTTATCCATCCATGGCAGGGATGAGGCCCCGTTCCTGGCCACCAAGCGATGATGGTTTGGGAGCCACAACTGTTTTCTCCATGGGGAGGTGATTGAGTGTGGTTTTGAGATGGGGGGCTGAGGCTTTCCCCTGGGCGCTGGTGCCCCAAGAGCAGGAAAGGGCATCACTGGTGGACTTGTGAAGCAGTGACTGGCCGGGCCACACTCTCCTTTGGGAGTGACGCAGGCGAGGCTGGATGGCAGCATGTCTAGGGGGAGAGGGCCAACCCCCGGATTACATATCCAGCCTTCTGCCTCCCATACAGTCAACAGTCAAGGTCCCTCTTTGCTGGGAGTTCTGCTTATACAGCTTGACTTCTACACACACGGGCAGGGCTTACCACGTCCCGTCCATCGGAGCCTGGTGCTGCTGAAGGCATTAGGACTGGAAGCTTGGACTAAGATGAGGCCTGTAGGGTAGCCACCAATTCCTACCATGACAGCCTCACCTGGCTCAGGGCCTAGACATCCCCCGTGTGGATCATCCCCAGGCTTTTCAGGGTTTGAAATCCGGGTCCAAATTCTGTGGCATGGGCCTATCTCCAACCGTTTCCCCCCCTGGGCTGGGGGAAACAGTTCTCCTCTCCCATCAGCCTTGGTTTTGCTGGAGTTGCTCCCAGTTCCTTCCAGTGTAAGAGGAAGCTGGGCCCTCGATGGCTCTGGTCCTGGTATCAGTGGCAGGTTTGCCATTCCTGGCGGAGGAAACATGGTGGCTTCCATGGTGAATGTAACTTACACCCAACATACAGCATTGTCCTGCAGCGTAAAGAGATATGCGGGGGGGCCCACAAAGAGGGCTGGGAATAAACAGGGGGCAGGTCATGGAAAGATAGAAAATTTGTTCCAATGAGTGATTTCTCCCCAACCCTTGTATTGTGCAAAAAGCCCACATAAGCAAGCTCTCAAAAGCATCTTTAGCTGCAACACCATCCATACGCCCTTCTGTTCCACCAGTCAGAGCCTGCTTCCTCCATCCTCACCCCCGCCCTTACAGGCTTTTAGAAAGTTGGAAAGGAATAAAGCTTTGGCTGTGACCCTGTCTCACTGACCATCTAAAATCAATCTGCTCCTCACAGCCTCGTTCATTTCACTCTGAAGCCTTCCATTGCAGATGAGGCATCAATACAAGGTGGTTTCCAGTTGCCAACTGTCAGTAACTGCACTAAAAAAATAAAATTAAATCAAAACCAAACGGTCAGTTAAAAACAAAACAAAAAAAGTTTACGTTGGTGAAAAGGGCAAAATAATCTTGAAATATTTCCTCCCCTTACTCTGCTATAAAAACCGCCTTTAATTTACTACAATAACAGTCCTTTAGTGGTTAGGGTACCACCCTGGGATTTGGGAAAATCAGGTTTAATTCCCAATTCTGCCACAGCCTTCCTGCATGACCTTGTCCAAGTCACTTAGCCCCTCTGCGTCTCGGTTCCCCAGCAGCAGAATACATCACGTGATGCTGTCGAGGATAAATACAGTAAAGATTGTGAGGTGCTCAGATAGCTCGGTGCTGGGGGCCAGAGAAGAGTCTTAGGTAGATAAAAGGTATAGTCCCAAATTGCCTCCAAATAATCATTCTCTAGACTTTATAGCTCCAGCTCGGAAATCAGTTAAGCCCCTGCTCTGCAGGGATGTGCCTGTATGGCTCTAACTGCAAGATTGGGGCCCGTGTGCATTTTATTGTGTGCTGCAGTCTGCATTTCCTGACCTTTGAAAATGTGTCGTCATAATTTATGAGTGTCAGGACAAAGCGTGAACGTTCTCAGTAAATGTATTACTTGCCAGTTGGCATTCCTGGCTGCGACAGTGCTCCAGCGAGGCTTACAGCATTAAAGCTGTTGAATAATGCTTGCAGGTTATGATTTTTCATATTAATTTTTTCTTACAATATTTATATAGTGCCTTGACTTTGCTGGGCATTCTGTAGACACTGAACACTTGCCCTAGAGAGTTTACAAGCTGTGGGTCCGATTCTGCAGAAACGTAAGCCCACAGGAGTAACTTTACTCACAGGAGTAACCTCATTAAAGTCAATAGGATTACTCACAGGAGTGATGTTACACCCCTCCCTTCCAATATTTTGTAGATTTAGGCCCAGGGTGGACAGCCCAGATTCTCCGGCTGTTGCAATAAGCCCAGAGTCTCACAGCTGGCTCTGGTGAGCTTCTCTATAATTCCCCCTTAACTCTGGCTGCCGTGCCGTGTAGGGACACACTCCTGCAAGGTGCTGAGCTTTCTGGTTCCAACCCGACAAAGCCCTTAAGCTCCTGCTTATCTTTGAGCATGAGGGTCATCCCAGCGAGGTCCGTGGTGCTATGTGGAGTTACACCAGTTGAGGATCTGGCCCGATAAGTTCTCCCAAAGCACTGGATGAAAAATTGGCTCTCCCAGCATGCTACTGGGCTGATTTCTGAATGGCTCCCAGTGGCACCAGCTATGATCCCTCCCCATTTCCTCTCTGAACGACTTGTTCAACGAGGCAGTAGCAGCTTTCCCAGCAAATAGCAAAACAGGGCCATGCAAGTCACCAGAAAAATTCTCTTCCGCAGTGAACTGCGGGTCAGACATGGCCAGTGGGGCCTGGGTATCAAAGTCTTAGCACTCTTCTCTCCTGACTTTCTAACAGTGCCCGCCGAGACACCCGCTGATGGCTGTGGGTTGCTGTTGCCCTCTAGTTTTCTTTGCCACCGAGAGCAGGAGAAGCCCCAACCAATGGTCACTGGGTGCTGTAAAAGCCCATCACCATCCCGTTGAGAAAGGGCTAGAACAGTTTCAAAGAGCATTCCTGGGGCCTGCTGCTGTTGTGCAGGACCCGGGTCTTGTTTAAAAGTCAGCGGTGGTCACGTGTGACCCTTGGAAAGGCGTCCCATTAGCATGGCATGGAGTATCCATCACAGGGTGCTTCATCGATCGGATCACACCAACCAGGATCCTTGGTGATATTTTCCCACCTGCTACAAGTGCGTGTTTTAAAGAAAAGACACAATCTGCCTAGGCATTTAGAGTTGCACGCTCAGCTGAAATTTCGAGGCCTGCTCTGCGTGTGCTCTCCCACAGAATCCAGTGGGAGTGAGCCGCGCACACAAAGGACTCATAGGGTGTGTGACCAAGTGGGATGCTCTATTCATTATCTGATATTTGGGATTGAGCTTGAGCTCACAAGCCCTGCCTGGCTGAAGCTTGCAACTTAGAGATCAAAGGTGGAGGACCAGTGGTTAGGTTGCTTGTCTAGAACTTGGAAGACCCAGGTTAAATTCCTGGCTGTACCAGAGACTCCCTGTATGTCCCTTGGGATCTCTGTGCCTCAAGTCCCTGTCTGTACAATAGGGATAACAGGCACTGGCCCTCCTCATGGGAGTGCTGCAAGGATAAATACATCACAGATTGTGAGAGTCATAAGAATGGCCAGACTGGGTCAGACCAAAGGTCCATCTAGCCCAGTATCCTGTCTTCCGACAGTGGCCAGTGCCAGGAGCCCCAGAAGGAATGAGCAGAACAGGTAATCATCAAGTGATCCATGCCCTGTTGCCCATTCCCAGCTTCTGGCAAACAGAAGCTAGGGACACCATCCCTGCCCATCCTGGCTAATAGCCATTGATGGACCTATCCTCCATGAATTTATCTAGTTCTTTTTTGAACCCTGTTATAGTCTTGGCCTTCACAACGTCCTCTGGTAAGGAATTCCACAGATACTTCAGTAATTGGGGGCCATATATACCTTTAATACTTAGACAACTGTCCAAGACCCTGATTATGTGATGGCTTGGGATCTCCCCTGGGACCTTCGCATAATTGGGGTTTACCTGTATTTTGGGGGTATCCCCTGAGCTGTTGGGCCTGACCATTGACTGCCCCAAATATCTCAGAGAGAGTGTTTGGTTTTTCTGATCTCTCATACAGTGCCTCTCCTTAGGTTTACTCACGTGCCAACTTCTTGGTTTTGGCACTCTAATAAATAAGATACACCTGACGAGATTTATGGTGTTTGAAAATAACCATGATTCCCATCAAGTGACCAAAGCCAGCAAGGCGTTCATGTGATGGGAAGGGGAATTCCTCGGAAAAAATTCGAATGAGATTAACATCTTTTGACTTTAATATCAGGAACTTGGCCAAAGCATCATTGAGTGTGTCAGGAAGTATTACAACAAAATTAAGAACCAGCAGCAATTTTCTTTCATTCAGTATCATATGCTTTATAAAGTAAATTATTAATGCTTTTTCCCCTCCGTTAAAGCAGTTATTTGCAGCATCTTGGTATATTTCTCATTAGAAATAACATCATCTAAAGAACTATATTGATTAATTTTTTTTAATCTTAGATTCACGAACGTGAACAACATATTTATATGACATTCCCTTTAACTAGAATTCTCCTGCTTTATTTTTATATTATTGATTTTTTTGACGTGAATTGCTTTTTGGCCTCATGAAAATGTTGTAAGCTTTCTGACTTCAGAGAAATGGACTCCAGTGTGAGCAGCGCTGGAAAGAATGATAACTCCCATGTCCCAGGGTAATATCTAACATATTTAATGACAGTTAAATGCAGCAGCTCCTTAGTGTGTCTTTGGAGTCTCAGCATTTACAAGCGCTTTAATGGACTGGGTTACAAAGCCTGAGCGGTATGTGGAAAATATTTAGAAATATTTAACCCCGCTTTCCAGCTGCTGGCTCGCAGGGCTGCAGCACTCTAGGGGGAAAGACAGGGACTCTCAGACAATAGGCATGTTCCAGATTTAGCTTTGATCCCAACATTTAGTTTCATTTCGCTCCACTGGGGCTAGCTGTTGGGTAAGGAGCTCTGCTGTGCTTGAGTTCCTGTGGGATCGTCCGATGCCTGTGTGAGGACTGGGAAAATGTGTGGCCGTTAGTCACTAACAGGGAAGATATGGACAGTTAGCACCTCTTGACCAAAATTGTCTCTGATCCCTGTCCAAGACCTGCCTGTGGGCCTGATCCAAAGGCCACTGAAGGCAATGGGAAGCCTGCCACTGACTTTGAAGGGCTTTGGGTCAGATACAGTGTTCTGGCAACGTGGTCAGAGGTGAGGCACGTGGAGTTTGGTACGCTGCCTACTAAGGCCCCCCGGTCTTCGCTCAGCACTGCAGGCTGGCCATGGGAAAGCATCCCCCCTACTCCCTCCTCCTCCTGGAAACCTGCCTCAGCTCTCCATCCTGGCGCTGCTGCTCCAGAGCGCCCTGGGTTTGACGAGACCTCCCAGTTCTGACTGGATACTCTCCTTCCTTCCTCTCCCTTTCCACAGCCAGTGGGTAACTCCCCTGCTTCCTTCTCCCGCCCCTCTGCCCCTCTTTAGACATGATCCTGTCTGTCCTCCACCAGCGTGGTTCCTCCTCTCTAGTGCCTCCTGGCTGGGGATCGTCCACAGCCCTAGGCGGCCACGCGTGCCTCTCCCTCCTGGAAAAGCCATGCCCCTTTCTCGGCTGTCGCGAGCCACTTTTAAGGACTGTCCCCCCAGGGAAGCAGCCAGGCTTTGCTAAGTGCTGTCTCCTTTGCAGCCCTCCTCAGCTCCCTTTCCAGACCTGCCTTCATGTCCCAGCCTCTCCAGGCGGCTGAGGCTGTAGCATCCCCGGGGGGGTCCCTCACTGCTTTGCTGTTGGCTGCACACTCACCCAATCCCCTTCCCCGGTCTGTTTTCCAGCAATATTTCCTTGGCTAGGAAACCTGCTGTTGCTTTCATAGAATCATAGAATATCAGGGTTGGAAGGGCCCTCAGGAGGTCATCTAGTCCAACCCCCTGCTCAAAGCAGGACCAATCCCCAATTTTTTTTGCCCCAGATCCCTAAATGGCCCCCTCAAGGATTGAACTCATAACCCTGGGTTTAGCAGGCCAATGCTCAAACCACTGAGCTATCTCTCCTCCCTTTCAGCACCTCCTGTCTGCAGCTTTCTGCCCTGGGGCCGTGCAATGCTGCAGCTTCCCTGGCTGGGTAGGGGCCTTCCCCGCTCGCAGGCTGCACCTGCCCTCCTCCTAACACAGCTGCTACTCTGAAACCTCCTTCCAGAGTAGCTGGTGTCTTCTGGGGTCTCTGTTGAGTGGATCTCCCGTTCCAAGTCCCAGCTGATCCTGTCTCCCTTTGTCATCTCTCCTCTTGCTCCCCTGTATTTGTCTTTATTTTCTTCCTCTCCATTAGAGACCAGGATGATTATGCTCAGCTCCCCCCAGCCCAGCCATTATAACCCCCTGTTCCTGTCCCCCTCAGTCACTCTTGTCCCCGATGGCTTTGACCGGGCCCCAGCCGAGAGCGCTGCCTTCCTTTGCACAGCACCTATTGCTATGCTGGCTGCTCTTGCCTTGAATTCCTCAGCTATTGACATTCCCCTGGAACATGGGATCCAATGGGCCCCAGCGCTGAATCAGCTCGGATCTGGGTAGGTGGCAGGCAAGCCCCCCGCTGAGGAAGTTACGCAAATCTGGGCTGAAACCTGCCACACTTAGCAATGTGTCCGTCTCAGCCAGATCTGTCGAGTTACCTGCATGGCTCTCATCACCATTGGATCTGAGCATCTCTCCATCACTCCTGCATTGTAACTCCACAGCCCCTCACAAGGGATGGAAATGCAATCCCCACTCTACACATGAGGACCTGAGGTGCAGGGGAATGAAGTGGCTGGTTTGAGGTCACACAGGAAATCTGTGAGTGAGCCAGCAATTGACCCCAAACCACCTGTGTCCCAGACCTGTGCTCTACCCAGTAGGCCATTCATCCTACCCCAGTTTTACAGCTTGGAAGGGTTTTGTCCAGGTGCTGTATTGGATCGATACAGCAAGATAGGTGGTTACATTGTGCTGTGTGCTCCTGTGAACTCTGGTGTGTATATATTTACTCCTCTTTGCATCCTGTCTTCTTATTGAATGTCACCTTAACCACTTGAGGCCAGTATAGCACAGTATTCCCCAGCGGCAGGCATGCTTTTCTCTCCCCACAGCATCTGGCTGGGGAGTATTTCCTAGAAAGCAGTTTAGTTGCTTTAATGTTGAACAGCTCCAAGCCACCTGAGTTTCAGTGGGCGTGCTGTGTCATCAGAAGACTCAAGAGTTACGAGACCTGGGTTCTCTCCCTGCTCCTCCCCTCGTTGTGTGACCTTGGACAAGTCACTTAAGCGCTCTGGGCCTCAGTTTCCCTGTCTGTGTAATGGAGGATGATGACACTGCTCCAGCTTTGTAGAGCACTCTGAGATCCATGGATGAAAGATCCAAATTATTATTTGCTCACCTGGCTGGCAAAAGCCACCCATTGTAGCATCTGTGGCTGTTGCTCTGTCATTCAGATAGATTTCCCCTGGAGGTTGTTTTATTTCAGTCAGCCATGGGCCTCTGCAGGTTTTTTTTCCTAATGATTTCATTACCAGTTTCATTGTGGCTGAAAACAAATTACCATCCAACAGTCAGCCCTGTTACAATCCTTTCTCCAGCCTCTGATCACGCTGCCCTGCTGCCAGTTTCACAGTAATTCCTCCGCAGTGGTCACTCCACGCTGGTTCTTGCTGCTTGTACTCTGTAAGGGCTGCCTGTCCCTGAAAGGAAGCAGCATTAAAAAATTGGAGGGGCACCCCCTCTCCCGTCTCCATATCCTTCAAGAAATGTAGCAGCACTTTTGGGGAGGCATTTTTATGGAGCATAAAGAACTCTTGACAAGTTTTGGCTTTCTTTTTTCTAAGGGAATAATTTTATTTATGTATTTGCATGTTTTCTAGGTTAGAATTTCAGGCCTTGGTCCACAGGGTCTGCAAGGAAGAACACAAGACCCTCGGAAAGTTTTGTAGGCTTAGGGCATCCCATATTTAAAATGGAAATCTGACGAATTGAAGTGATTATCCTGTATTTGAATTCGATGGGAGTTTAACAAAAGCAAGGTTTTAAACGGAGCAATGAAGAGGTGGAAGGAAAGATCCATGGAGCCCCTAACCAATCCCATGGAGCCCCTAACCAGAACCAGGGAACATTAGGAGCTGCAATGTGGGGTGCTTTTGCAGTACATAACAACAACTTTATTGAACCAACAGTCTTATGAACAATGTTACATACTCTTGTGCGCCACTAGAGGGCACTGTTCAGATTGACTATCTACATTGGGGCGGGCAAACTTTTTGGCCTGAGGGCCGCATTGGGTTTCCAAAATTGTATGGAGAGCTGGTTAGGGGAGGAGGTTGTGGCCTGCCCTCCCCCGTACTATCCACCCCCCCCATTCAACCCCCCCCTGTTCCCTGTCAGCCCCCCCACGGGACCCTTGCCCCATCCACACACCCCCACTCCCTGCCCCCTGACTGCCCCCTGCCGCCCCATCCAACCCCCCCCTCCTTCTTGACTGCTCCCCCGGACCGCTGCCCCATCCAACCACCCCATCTCGCTGTCCCCTGACTGCCCCCTGCTGCCCCATCCAACCCCCCACCCCCTTTCTGACTGCTCCCCCGGGACACCTGCCCCATCCAACCACCCCATCTCGCTGTCCCCTGACTGCCCCCGGAACCCCTGTTCCCGCCCCGACCCCATCCACACCCCTGCCCTCTGACCACCACTCCGAACTCCCCTGCCCTCTGCCCAACCCTTCCTGCTCCGTGCCCCCTTACCGCGCTGCCTGGAGCACCGGTGGCTGGTGGTGCTACAGCCAAGCTGCCCGGCTGTAGCCGGGCCATGACGATGCCACCGCGCAGCACAGAGCCCCGGGTCAGGCTGGGCTCTGCAGCTACGCTGCCCCAGGAGCTCACAGCCCCGCCACCCAGAGCATTGCGCCAGCAGCGAGGTGAGGCTGCGGGGGAGGGGCCGGGGGCGAGCCTCCCTGGCCAGGAGCTCAGGGGCTGAGCAGGAGGGTCCTGCGGGCTGGATGTGGCCTGCGGGCCATAGTTTGCCCACCTCTGATCTACATACATAACAAGCTGTTTTTGCATAAACTCTCATAACAAGGGACACCTGATTTGACCTTCCTCATAAATATAAGGGGGAAAAGAAGGCAACAAGTCCTCTTCTCTTCCGCATCCGCCTCTAGTCTTTCTTCTTTCTACAGGGCTTCTTTATACGTTACAAAAAAAAGTGCAAACTATGATTTTCTCTCCTTCACAATTTGCATTTAACTTGTGGAGACCTCCATTGCCGTGTTCCTAGTCTTAAACACACACATCTTTGTTTTACTGTAACAAGTATTTAGACTGAAATAACTGAATTCTCATCCTAGATTTGATTGCATGTTCAAAATAATAAAACCACCCCGATGCAATTCAGATTCTGCTCCTTTTGAGATGAGACACTGAGGCAATCATATCATTGGTGGTTAACAAAGTTTTGATACTGGGAAGGCTCAACAGAGATAGAGTTTAACCATTTTGCCAGTCAATTATAATAATATTTCTGCTTCCAAATGTTTAAAAAGTTGGCTTCATAAGGTATAATCATGGCATAAAGGCCAGTCTGACAATAGTAATTAATTAGGCTATTATGCATTCTACAGTGATAATTGCTTTGCTGGAAAGTCACCAGCCATGAAAAAGACCCAGCACATGAATGTAATTCATCAATCCGAGTTGTTCCAGCACAGTTGCGTTTTCTCACCTGCAGTCAGTGTACACTGTGGAAGGAAACAAAAAAAAAATTGATGTTACATCGATATATAATGGCTGAGTGCTTGCCATGCCTCGGATCAGCGGAGGATTTTGCAGGGGCCAGGGAAAGTCAGCAGTTAAATGAAGGTTTAGCATCTCAAATGGCCATCTCTGTGATCTCATGGCTGGCAGCAGGCATTTCAACTCCTCTCCCATTACTGATTGCAATCAGGAGGGTGGGAAAACTAGCCACTCTGACAGGTTGCCCGTGAACGCCACACAAAGGAGCTGGGAGTTTTCATCTGAGTGAAATGTATCCAACTGGCAGCGATGTTCTTATAGGATTATAGCCATGTGGGCAGTGCTTCCTTGCAGACATTGAGACTCAGGTGCGGGAAGGAGATCTCTGAAGAATACAGCTTTGCAAGTTTCTGGGTGGAGTTTGGATCTTTGTTTTGGAGCATTTGCTGTTTGGGTGGATTTCACCTCTGGGCAGAGGGCCCAGCACCAGGTCTAGATGCCACCTACCTCTCATTTATACCCTCATAATAAGGCTTAAGTGGTACCTAAGCCTCGTGCTGGTCCCTCTGCCCGGGGTAAATTCCATCCAATGAACAGAGAACACGTTTGTAAATAATTCCACATGTGATCTGGGATGTGGTTGCGTGTGTGCTTCCTTGTTGCTTCCCCCTTTTTTCCTGGCCTTAAAGAGGTGGTGTCAAATTAAAAACAATCTCCTTTTGAAAAGCATGTTCCCTGCCTTGGGCGATTAACACAAAGTTAAATCTAAGTAGCTTTCCCCCTTTTGTGCAGTTGGTTCACTTTTTGCCCTTCATTCCACTCAAGCTATGAAAATCGACTGATCGATTTCACTTTTTGTTTCTAGTCAGTTTCTCCTCCCTCTCCTGCTCCAAGCACCCTGAAGCCTTGTTTGGGCAGTAGATATCATGCACTGCAAATGTTGGTGTAAATCCAAGCCCAAACCCTTCTATTTTCACTCTCCTTTCTTGTTTTTAAATGCATGTGAATATTTGTATTGCTTTCACAATTTTTAAAAACCTTTCTGTCTTGCTTGAGGACAAACCCTACATCTTGGATCTAAATTATCACTTGACTAGGTATCACAACCCAAAATATTTTAAACAGGCTGGGGAGGGAAATTGAACCCAGCTGCTCACATAGTATAGAATGTCTCTATACTGTGATATATTTTTCACACAACCAAGTGATTTGAAATTAGATCCAATGGGCCAATTTCCACCCTGCCGTAAGAAGGGCATACTAAATGGAGTGGCACAGGCATATATCAGGGCTGAATTAGACTGTATTTCTCTCCCCATCCACACAAACATTCTTGCTGTCTTTTCACCTGGAGAAGGACAGCCGGCCACATTGTGCTGTTGGGTTTTATGCAGAACTCCCCCCTGGTTTCAAAAGGGAATCTTATTTAAAAGCCAGCTGTATTCTATGGGTCAGTCCACTCGTGTGGGTGGAAGAGTTCCTCTTGGAAACTCAGACTTCGGTGCAGCTCAGCCCATGCTATTGACCCATGTAAGAAAGGAGTCTTGGACAGGATAGTACCCTTTATGTAAAACTCAGTCCAAGGGGCAGCCTGGAAAAAGGAAGTGATCTGATTAGTCAGGGTTGGTTGATTGGTCACAAACTGCTCTGTTTCAGTTGCGGTATGACCTTTAACTTTTTTTTTTTAAAGAACTCAGGTAAAATACCAACCTCCAGCCCGTCACATCATTTCCCAGCAAAAGTAGTAGTTAATCCCCAGGACCAGCCTGGCAGAGCTGTGTCAGGCAATTAAACAGCCTCTGTGGGTCTGCACTCACTTGACAACTTGTGTCTTGTCCACACGGGCTCTTTACGCTCTTGCTAAGGTAGGTGGTAGGGTTCTCAGACGAAATCGGCGGGGGACTGTACAGATAAAATCAGAGAAGAAATTTCTTCCTTCGGGTACATTGCTGCGAGTGGGGTTTTCGTAAGCGCTCAGCGGGAATTTACCACTGACTCCATTGGGAGCAGAGTAAGATGATGAGAATGATCATGAGAATGAAAATCAAATCCTAATATATAGAGGACCTGATCTTGCGCCCATTGAAATTAATGGGAAACTTCTGTTGACTTAACTGGGAGCAGGAGCTATCCCCAGATGACCAAACTTCCACCCCACCCCAGAGCAGTGGGCTAAATGTTCATAATTAACCAGGAAATTACAGTGTTCCATATTTTGTGGTATTGAGGAACTAGAAGAATTGTCCCCACTCAGCCACGGGCCTGATCTAATGTGCAGTGAAATCAATGGAAAAATCGCCCTTGAGTTTGATGGGTGCTGGAGGTAGGTTTCACTTGCTAGTTGTGATGTATTAGCGCTGTCCTCGTTTGCTGGGGTTTCTGGTACCACAAGGAAATATTCAACTCTAAAACTTTCACTGAGTTTTTTTTTTTTTCAATCATGAAAACAATTCAGTTCTGGTTTTGTAAAAGCCGTTTTGTTAAAAAAAAAAATTAAAAAATTATGCCGAAAAACTCAACATCATCCCTGGAAGGCTTTTCCAGTGTATTTATTAAATTTGCTGATCCACAGAACTAACAGTTCCTAGCAATGTATTTTCTAGAGTAGTTTAAGATGGCCCGTCTGCAGGAGGGAAGAATACATTCGGAGTGTCTCCAGAATGATTTTATTCTCTCCTTAAAAACACAAGCGATTGGCTGATATTTAGGTGGATTATCTCTATTTGGAAAAGGTCATTTAAATTTTTTTTAGCTGACATTTCCTGAAAGAGCAGAGCCAACTTCTGGCTGAAAATACTGCGGATGGTAAAACGGGAGTAGCGTGTCTGAGCGCACCTGTCACATCATTCCGGTGTGTTTCACTGGGTCGCTCTCAGCTCCTGCTTTAACCCTTTGTAAGCACCTTTCCCATAAATTGGGACTGAATTGGTGTCCTCTCCGGGTGGCTCTTTAGCCAGTCACGTGGTATCTGCTATGATACATTATTGCCGTATCCCATCGTTTAGTCTGAGGACTGCAGAGGAGCTGCATGCAGACTGCTGTCTCTCATCAGCTTCATTAACATCAGTGGAAGGGCACCTCACTGACCACATTATCTCCACTGCGAGCTGTGTCCCACGAGTCCTGTTTAGCTCAGAGCTTCCCTGCGGTGGGAGCTTGGCTGGCACTGCAGCCCTCTTTCAGTGCTGGGGAGAGGCTCAGGCGTCAGGGTCAAACTGGCATGATGATCACCCTGTTGCTGATTAAACTGCTCACGTGTGAACAGAGCCACTCTTGGGTTTCCATTCCTTTGTGGCAAACTTCACCTCCCAGTGCCCTCCAGGAAATGATTGCAATAGGGTTGGAATCAAGAAGGTTCTATAAAATGTAACAAGCTTCCATAGAAACGATCGCAAAACCTATGAGATGAAATCCCGACCCCATTGAAGTCAACAACAAAACTCCCATGACAGCATTTCACCCATCATATTTAAGCCAGTGATGTCCATTCTGTGGATTGTTGGAACCAGCCCTGTCCTGGAGCAAGGAAAGAATTTTCTGTTAATTTCTGCAGGAAGCTTTCAAGCCCTGTAGAAAACTTAGCCTTTCTTACTGTTGACCTTTTCCATAAGGGTTAAGGTTTATTTAAAATATGGATGCAAAGTCTTTTGTATATTTCTAAGGTGATTAATCTCAGATAATACATTGATAAATTGATCTGAAAGTTTAAAGTGCTTTGAAGATGAAAAGCGTTGCAGAAGCCCTAAGTGTTAATATTATTTATTACTGTGTTTTAACAAAGGCAGTACAGTGCTGCAGAACGCCTACTGTAGTAATATTTAGCATTTGAAATCTTTGCCTGAGCATTTCCATTTACTCTCTTAATTCTGCTGGTCACCCTACCCCTTGCTTTTACCTTCCTGTCCCCGGCAGGCAGATTGTCTAGTGCATAAGGTGTGACCTAGGACTCGGGAACTGTGGCTTTAATACTCGGCTGAGCTACCGACTTCCTGTGTGACCTTTGCCAGGTTGTGTAATCTACCCTGGGCCTTGGTTCCAGTCTCTGTAATGGGGAGGGATTCTGCCCTTCTTCACAGGGAGGTTGTGGGGATAAAATTCACTCGTGACTGTGAAGGTTGCTCAAATATCATAGTTAAGAGGGCTATATAGGTAGGTAGAGTTCCTCTTAAAAAACCCCAAAACTTCTGTTACTCTTTTACTCTGAAGGAATTGGCGGCTGTGATTGCAGAGCCATTGGCCATTATCTTTGAAAACTCGTGGCGAACCGGGGAAGTCCCGGATGACTGGAAAAAGGCTAATGTAGTGCCAATCTTTAAAAAAGGGAAGAAGGAGGATCCTGGGAACTACAGGCCAGTCAGCCTCACCTCAGTCCCTGGAAAAATCATGGAGCAGGTCCTCAAAGAATCAATCTTGAAGTACTTGCATGAGAGGAAAGTGATCAGGAACAGCCAGCATGGATTCACCAAGGGAAGGTCATGCCTGACTAATCTAATCGCCTTCTATGATGAGATTACTGGTTCTGTGGATGAAGGGAAAGCAGTGGATGTATTGTTTCTTGACTTTAGCAAAGCTTTTGACACGGTCTCCCACAGTATTCTTGTCAGCAAGTTAAGGAAGTATGGGCTGGATGAATGCACTATAAGGTGGGTAGAAAGTTGGCTAGATTGTCGGGCTCAACAGGTAGTGATCAATGGCTCCATGTCTAGTTGGCAGCCGGTATCAAGTGGAGTGCCCCAAGGGTCGGTCCTGGGGCCGGTTTTGTTCAATATCTTCATTAATGATCTGGAGGATGGTGTGGATTGCACTCTCAGCAAATTTGCGGACGATACTAAACTGGGAGGAGTGGTAGATACGCTGGAGGGGAGGGATAGGATACAGAAGGACCTAGACAAATTGGAGGATTGGGCCAAAAGAAATCTGATGAGGTTCAATAAGGATAAGTGCAGGGTCCTGCACTTAGGACGGAAGAATCCAATGCACCGCTACAGACTAGGGACCGAATGGCTAGGCAGCAGTTCTGCGGAAAAGGACCTAGGGGTGACAGTGGACGAGAAGCTGGATATGAGTCAGCAGTGTGCCCTTGTTGCCAAGAAGGCCAATGGCATTTTGGGATGTATAAGTAGGGGCATAGCGAGCAGATCGAGGGACGTGATTGTCCCCCTCTATTCGACATTGGTGAGGCCTCATCTGGAGTACTGCGTCCAGTTTTGGGCCCCACACTACAAGAAGGATGTGGATAAATTGGAGAGAGTCCAGCGAAGGGCAACAAAAATGATTAGGGGTCTAGAACACATGACTTATGAGGAGAGGCTGAGGGAGCTGGGATTGTTTAGCCTGCAGAAGAGAAGAATGAGGGGGGATTTGATAGCTGCTTTCAACTACCTGAAAGGGGGTTCCAAAGAGGATGGCTCTAGACTGTTCTCAATGGTAGCAGATGACAGAACGAGGAGTAATGGTCTCAAGTTGCAGTGGGGGAGGTTTAGATTGGATATTAGGAAAAACTTTTTCACTAAGAGGGTGGTGAAACACTGGAATGCGTTACCTAGGGAGGTGGTAGAATCTCCTTCCTTAGAGGTTTTTAAGGTCAGGCTTGACAAAGCCCTGGCTGGGATGATTTAACTGGGAATTGGTCCTGCTTCGAGTAGGGGGTTGGACTAGATGACCTTCAGGGGTCCCTTCCAACCCTGATATTCTATGATTCTATGATTCTACTCTTTAACTACACGTGTTTGTATGCGTGTGCACAGAGGTGCATGTGTGTACTTAATGATTTTGTTCATTCATAGGAAAAAGAAACAAGTTCAGTACTGGAAGTATTACCCTCTATTGTGTGTGAATTTTAACATGTCTATTGCATACTTTTTGGTTCTGACTAGAATGAACGCTTGTCTGTTTTCCATTTGAATATTACAGGTTTTATGAAACCCCAAAACTATTTAAAAATGGGGAAAAAATGTTGAAGCACCTTGAGCTTTTGATTGATATCGATCTCAGTGATTTCCGTAAGCAGGGAGGCAGAGTTAGCCACACATTGCAGATGGGGAAATTGAGGCACAGAGGACAGGAATGATTTGCTCAGTGAGTCAATGGCAGAGCTGGGACCAGAATACAGGTCTCCTGAATCCCAGTGTATCCCCACTGGGCCCTCTTGACAAACGTAAAACCCAAGGAGAAAACAGGATTCTGTACAATTTCTGCTCTTTCCTAATCCATTGCTCCATGGGACGAGTTAAGGCGCTTTTTGTACAAGTTGTAGAGTCAACACTCAATAGTTCTCGTCTCAGCCCCAGTGATACTGAGGTGATGCTTTTATAAAGTAAAAATTGGGCTACCATAACATTGTTTCCTCTCCAGTGACATCCCTCTGCCTATTTGAAATGGAAAGTTACGTGTCACTGACATGGGTCATCAGCTTGAAACGTGGGTGCTCCAAGCTTAGGCACCTATGTTCATTGAGGCACCAGGACAAATGGCCTGTTTTCCACTTCAGCTGTGCGTGCTCAGCACCTTTGACAACCAGGCCACTTCTAGTGAGTGGCTAGGCCACAACCCGTGCCCACCGAAATTAATGGAAGTCTTTCCACTGACTTCGGTAGATGCCATCGGGTCCTTAGTATGTATTTAGGTGGCTAATTGTAAGCATCCAAGTTTGAAAATGTTGACCTTGAGCCATCGTGCCCTTTTGTTGTGCTAGTGAATTGCTAATGAATGTCAGTAACCCAGTTCTCTGGTTCTTGGCTGATAAAACAACTGCTTTAGAACGGTGAGTCTTGGGAAGGCAAAGTCTGCATTCATTGTATTGTACAGGCCAGAGCTGGAAAAGGGCTGTAAGACCGGCACCATAGGGACATTGTATTCTAGTGCAGAAGCCCTGCAGTAGCCTCTCCTGATGTAAAAAGGAGAAGCCTTAAATCAGGGCTTCTAAAACCACCTAGAGAGGATGTGCAGCTGGGTAGTGCAGAGACCGGAACTTTGTCCAGTTAAAATGCACACCCAGCTCTGATAGTTTTCTGCTTGCGTTACTGGCCTACTGCCGCTGTGTTTGTGGTTTGCTCTTTCAAACCCCCTGAAGCTGAATTTGTTTGTGAAATGCTAAAGAAAGCCCCCAAATTTCATAGATGCTGGAAGCACTAGAATGAGAAAGTGGGTAAGTGTATAAGATGCTAAAAAAAGCCATGGCTTATGCAATTTTAACAATAGAAAAATGATCTTTGTGCTCTAGTGACTGTGAGCGTGGAGGGGGTTTGCTCAGGTGGCTGCTAAATTACAAATGAGTGGTTTGCTTTTGTTTTGAATGACAAGCAATTTAAATTCACTCTTGTGTGGAGGTTGGACGCTTTTCTAGCAATGAGAAGGGGGAAAAAACCCCAAACCTCTCACCCCTTTAAATTGGAGCGATTGTGAAGCTCCCACTGTGCTGCGGCTGGAAGTTAGGACTTCATTCAATAATTATCAAATCTGTGATTGGTGTAACTGATTTCACCATTGCTCATACCACTTCTGCCAGTTGGGACCAGGTCAGTTTTAGCTTCAAATAGGACGTGGCTCTCTTTCTAGAGGTGCACGAGACCACTGCCCTTCCTTGGGTGGAAGGTGATTATTAATACAGACAAGCTACTCGTCTTATTTTTAGCTCTGGAGTTATTGCGAATGTTAGAGTACAATGTATCTGATGGGTTTTTCCCTGAGACGCTGAGAATTAGCCTTGCTTCCTGGTGAGATTCAGGGTAAAGGTTCAGGGATCCTTTCCAAGGAGAAATTAACACAGGGCAATATTTTTTGGTCCTTGACTTTTTCTGGAATAAATGGAATTCTGTTATAATAGTGCAGGTTGGTCCAGGGGCTTTACCATAACCCTGAGCACTTACGCAATCAGTGGTCTACACTTTCAAGCACGGAATGAACATTCAGTAGTGAATCTGTCCAGTGCCTCCATGAGGATGGGGAAAAGGAGGCACCGGGAGGTCAAACCCAAAGTTTTCGAGCCTGGCTGTCTAAAGTCAGACAACGAAATCCATGGTTAGGCGTTGAGCTGGGATGTGGGAGATCATGAGCCTGTTCCAAGCTTTGGCGCAGACTTCCTGGGGGCCTTGGTAAATCACTGCGGCCCCAGTTCAGCAAAGCACGTCAGAATGGGCCTAAGGCCCAGACCCCAAAAAGGAATCTAGGCTCCTATCTTCTAGGAAGCTAGGATTCTAAATCTCTTCGTGAATCTGGCCCTCAGGATCTAACCTCTCTGTGCCTCAGTCTTCCCCATAAGTGAAACAGGAGTAGTAATACTTTCCTACTCGAGGATAAATGCATTAATATCAGTGAGGCTCTCGGGTACTCCTGCCGTGAGCACTCTAGAAAACCTATACGCTATAGCTCATTCAGTGTGTTCTGTTATCAGAAGGGCTAAGTACCCTGGGCCACTTCCTTTTACTTGCCTACCTGCCACTTGAATCTGACACATTACTCGGCCCAGTAACTGGCCCCAGACGTTGCCAGCCAGTCAGTGGAGGAGAGAGAATTAGAACCCTGCGATTCCAGGCTCCCAGTCTGGTTCTCAGCTTGCTAAACCAGGCAGCCTGCAGTGAGTTGGTGGCTAGACAGACGCCATCCCAGTCACACTCACCGCTGCGGTTTCAGCCTTTTCTCCTAACTTTTTTGTTACGAATTCAGGGTCTGCTCCCACAAGTGACAGCACGTGGGCAGATTGTCATGGCTACTTAGTGCCCCAGCGAGGTCAGGGGTGTTGCCTGGAGGCTCAGCTGGATGCTACTCTTGGCAGGAGCAGAGACTTTAGTGCTAGTGAAAGAGCCAGGTGATCGTTGATTATCCAATTCCAAGCAGCGCTGATGCAAACTTCCTCTCCACAGCCTTCAGAGACCTGCTGAGTCCTTAGGCTAGACTCCTCAATTCAGTCTCTGTGCAGCTCGTGCTTGGAGCAAAATCCAAGCGGTAGCACAGAGATGCTCTTTGGAAGGGGATATTTGCCTGTCCCGGGCTCCCTAATTTTAACCTCTTTTTTTCCCGTCTATCCAAGTGGTGGAAAGTGATGGATCATGCTGTCCGGCATCAGCAAAAGCAAGGCAAACCCGTCAGGGATGAACGTGAAAGTTCTGAGCAAAGTCACTTTGATCCAGATTCTCCAGGCTATGTAGGCACCTTTAAAACCTTTAGCGGGTCAGGACCTTAGTGAACAAAGAGCTCTGCAGTCAGGTGGGAGCAGGTAAGAAACACCACCAGGATTGTGTAGGCAAATGCTGAAAAGTTAACTGGAGTAAAAGATTCATGCACATCAATGTTGAATGGGGGATATTGCGGCAGGACTAATATATTGGTCTGTTGTTAGCCATGCAACGCGGCAGAGTTTAGTTACTTCTGAATTGCACAGCGGGAGTCTGGCCGCGGTCCCTCTGGGAGGTGGCATGGTACTGGTGATGCACCCTGATGGGAAGGCCCCCAGGGTCTGCAAGGACTGAAAGCAAAGGGGTGGGGGAACTGGGGGTCTCAGCCATCTCACCCTGACCTGAAGATGTCAGCGTGGGCGAGGCTTTTCGGGGTGTGTGGTGTTGGACCCAGCTCAGCAGCCTGCTGTTTAAATAAAAGGTGAAATTCTTATCTCTTATTTAAGCTCCAGCATTAAATTATAATTTTCATTGATGCAAAGCGCATCAATGATTTATCTTGGTGTGACATTACTGTAGTGTTAGGAATTTAGCCAAAGGCAAAGGACTCAGGGTGTAAACTAGTTACTTTGTTTAATTCCATGGATCCTTTTGACAACCTCCTCCCTTCTCACTGCCACGTGGGCACTTGGGAACTCCTGCCTTCCATGGGGCAGCAGAGATGTATTGGGAGTAAATGGGCCAGTGGCTACAGAACCACAGCCAGATAAACATTTCTCTGCCTGCTAATGCTGTCGTGGTTGTTATTATATTTATATTACAGTAGTGCTCAGAGTCGCGGTCTCTGGTGGGGCTTTATTGCCCTTGGCACTGGACAGACTAATAGAGGTGGTCCTGCCCCTGTCTGCAATCTAAATAGACTGGACAAGCAACAGCTGTAATGTCATTATCATCCCTGTCTTGCAGGTGGATAAACAGGCACAGAAAGAAGTGACTTGACCAAGGTCACACAGTGAGTCTGTAGCAGAGCCAAGGGTTGAACCCAGGTCTCTCGAATCCCAGTGCGGTGTTGTGGCTTAGCTGCAAAGTCGTGTTTCCTGTCTTGCTCATGTCTGCCCTCTGTGGGGCTCCCCCTGAGCCCTCTCTTGGGTTTCTGGGTTCCATGTTAAAATAACTGCCCAGTGCGTGGAAGGTCCAGCTCCCAGCTCTAATGATGGGACATAGCGTAACAGACAACACCTGGGAATGGAAGCACAGCTGCTTGCATCTGGCAGGATTTCAGGGCCGTGGAGAAGGGCGAGGTAAACGCCTTGTGACTGGCCAGCCGTATCTTTCTCCTCCTTAACAGCCAGGTGCTTTTCCTCCCGCGGACGGATTCATGCACATAGATAGTGTGCTGCTTCTTAATGCTGACTGTGAAGCACGTAATGAAGCATGGTGAGCGCACTGGCTGGCCTCTCTGCCGGCCCATGTCAGCAGGGTTGGCTATCCTGGGGGCTGTTGGAGCCATTTCTGTCGACCACGATACGGGGGTTCCACGTGTGTAACGTTGTGGGAATAAGGCATATTCTCCAGAGTCAGGGATAGCACTAAGCCGCCTTCAGTTAGAAGCAAATAAAGCCGAGCGAGCTGCATAGTTTGCTGGTCTGGTGGATACAGCACGGGACCAGGAGTCGGGAAACCTGTCTTCTCTTCTTGGTTCTGCCACTAACTCATTGTGTGACCTTGGACAACTCAGCTGAGCTCTCTTTGCCTGAGGTTCCCTGTCTGTAACAAGGGGATAATGATACTGATCTTCCCTGGTGGAGCACTGGGAGACCTGTCACTGAAGAGTGCTGTACAGCAGCTGACTAGTAGGAGTCTGGCTTGCTCCTAGGGCTGGAATGGACTCCACTAACATGGTGCTTAGCGTACGGCTAACATGGCGCATTAACATGGGGCTTAGGGTTGCTCGCACCGGATCACTGCTATGATTCCTAGCAGAGAGCTACAAGATAGTGTCTCTTCTGGGCTCATCTTGGGGCTGGGCATATGGCTCTGAGCTAGACACGTGGGGGTGATCGTGTGGGGGGGGGGGTGTGCGTGTGTGTACGTTTTTCTGCTCACTCTCACTGAAGAGTTGAGAAGGAGGCTCGCCCACGTCTCTGACAGATGATTAGCTGAGTTTAATGATTGCTGGGGGTTTCCTGATCACTTGGGGGTTGAGTGGCAGCTGGGAAGGCAAGCTGAAATGCACTACCTGTCCCCAGTGAAATTTCACTGACTGCTTTCACTAGGGTGAGGCATTAGAGGGAGGCACTGACAAGTTGGCTTTGCTTGGAGGTGCCCAGTGCTGATGTTCCACCAGGTTCTTCTAAGTGGGATTCTTTGTGCTGTTGCCTCTGCAGCGAGGGTGGCTGCGTGGGGAGCCTGGTAGGTACCAGCGAGAGTTCGTGTCTTTCATAACACAAGAACCCGGGTCAGCCAATGAAATGAATAGGCAGCGGGTATAAAACAAACAATAGGAAGTATTTCTTCACACAGCGCCCTGTCAACCTGTGGAGCTCCTTGCCAGGGGATGTTGTGAAGGCCAAAACTATAACTGGGTTCAAAAAAGAATTAGATAAGTTCATGGAGGATAGGTGCGTCAGTGGCTATTAGCCAAGATGGTCAGGGATGTGATCCCGAGCTTTGAGTGTCCCTAGCCTCTGATTGCTTGAAAGTCCCATTACCCCCGGCTATCAGAGAGCAAAGACTGACCCCAGTGGGAGGGATGTGCGGAGCACTGACATGGAGATCTGAAAGCAGGGGAGACATTGGGTCTGTTCCCACATGTGCCAACTCCCAGCATGACATCACCCAAAGTGTGTCCCCCTCTGTGTATCTACTTAGACAGCCCCAGTACCTCCCAAATGTTAATGCCTTTAACCTCCCAGGACCCCAGGGGCCAGGGCAGGGCTGTTATCCCTGTTATCATAGAATCTCAGGGTTGGAAGGGACCTCAGGAGGTCATCTAGTCCAACCCCCTGCTCAAAGAAGGACGAATCCCCAATTAAATCATCCCAGCCAGGGCTTTGTCAAGCCTGACCTTAAAAACTTCTAAGAAAGGAGATTCTACTACCTCCCTGGGTAACGCATTCCAGTGTTTCACCACCCTCCTAGTGAAAAATTTTTTCCTAATATCCAACCTAAACCTCCCCCACTGCAACTTGAGACCATTACTCCTTGTCCTGTCCTCTTCTACCACTGAGAATAGTCTAGAACCATCCTCTCTGGAACCACCTCTCAGGTAGCTGAAAGCAGCTATCAAATCCCCCCTCATTCTTCTCTTCTGCAGACTAAACAATCCCAGTTCCCTCAGCCTCTCCGCATAAGTCATGTGTTCCAGACCCCTAATCATTTTTGTTGCCCTTCGCTGGACTCTTTCCAATTTATCCACATCCTTCTTGTAGTGTGGGGCCCAAAACTGGACGCAGTACTCCAGATGAGGCCCCACCAATGTCGAATAGAGGGGGACGATCACGTCCCTCGATCTGCTCGCTATGCCCCTACTTATACATCCCCAAATGCCATTGGCCTTCTTGGCAACAAGGGCACACTGCTGACTCATATCCAGCTTCTCGTCCACTGTCACCCCTAGGTCCTTTTCCGCAGAACTGCTGCCGAGCCATTTGGTCCCTAGTCTGTAGCGGTGCATTGGGTTCTTCCGTCCTAAGTGCAGGACTCTGCACTTGTCCTTGTTGAACCTCATCAGATTTCTTTTGGCCCAATCCTCCAATTTGTCTAGGTCCCTCTGTATCCTATCCCTGCCCTCCAGCGTATCTACCGCTCCTCCTAGTTTAGTATCATCCGCAAATTTGCTGAGAGTGCAATCCACACCATCCTCCAGATCATTAATGAAGATATTGAACAAAACCGGCCCCAGGACCGACCCTTGGGGCACTCCACTTGACACCGGCTGCCAACTAGACATGGAGCCATTGATCACTACCCGTTGAGCCCGACAATCTAGCCAACTTTCTACCCACCTTATAGTGCATTCATCCAGCCCATACTTCAACTTGCTGACAAGAATACTGTGGGAGACCGTGTCAAAAGCTTTGCTAAAGTCAAGAAACAATACATCCACTGCTTTCCCTTCATCCACAGAACCAGTAATCTCATCATAGAAGGCGATTAGATTAGTCAGGCATGACCTTCCCCTGAAGGTGAATCCATGCTGACTGTTCCTGATCACTTTCCTCTCATATAAGTGCTTCAGGATTGATTCTTTGAGGACCTGCTCCATGATTTTTCCGGGGACTGAGGTGAGGCTGACTGGCCTGTAGTTCCCAGGATCCTCCTCCTTCCTTTTTTAAAGATTGGCACTACATTAGCCTTTTTCCAGTCATCTGGGACTTCCCCCGTTCGCCACGAGTTTTCAAAGATAATGGCCACTGGCTCTGCAATCACAGCCGCCAAATCCTTCAGCACTCTCGGATGCAACTCGTCCGGCCCCATGGACTTGTGCATGTCCAGCTTTTCTAAATAGTCCCTAATCACCTCTTTCTCCACAGAGGGCTGGCCATCTACTCCCCATGTTGTGATGCCCAGCACAGCAGTCTGGGAGCTGACCTTGTTAGTGAAGACAGAGGCAAAAAAAGCATTGAGTACATTAGCTTTTTCCACATCCTCTGTCACTAGGTTGCCTCCCTCATTCAGTAAGGGGCCCATACTTTCCTCGGCTTTCTTCTTGTTGCCAACATACCTGAAGAAACCCTTCTTGTTACTCTTGACATCTCTTGCTAGCTGCAGCTCCAGGTGCGATTTGGCCCTCCTGATTTCATTCCTACATGCCCGAGCAATATTTTTATACTCTTCCCTGGTAATATGTCCAACCTTCCACTTCTTGTAAGCTTCTTTTTTATGTTTATGTTATGCAGTTGAGGAGCCGAGGCACAGATCTTCAGAGGTAGTTAGGCTCCTAACTTCCATTGATTTCAATGGAGCCTTAATTTCTCCCAGGATCTGGGCCAGAAAGGCTAAGTGACATGCCTGTGGTCTCAGGGGAAGTCTGTGGCAGAGCCCATTCCCCACTTTCGTATCTGTACTACAGAGATAACAGTTCAGTTAAATGTTCTCCGTGCATTTGATGAAAGGGGCTAGACACATACCAAGTAGCATTAATATTCATTCCGATATCCCTGGGCTTTTTATAAAGTGCCCGTAAGGCCCTTCCCTGGAAATATCACCTCCAGTGTTCACATACGAATATACCAGTCCCATTTTCAACTCTGGTCAACTAGACAAACCACGTAATAGAACTAGACCGTGCAAAGAGCTTCGCAGCGGGGCACCACGTGTGGATGTGGCTGCATCTTCCGGGTTTCCATTAAATAAGATCGTTAGAAGATCATGGGAGTTGGCAAAACATCCAAAGGCGAAAAGCAAACAAGTTGGTGGAACAGGTTTGTGTGCTGTAAATTGACCTACAGGGCCTAGGAAATTCACACCGGGTTCTCCCTGTCTCTGTGGGATCTAAACACTGCACAGGTCAGTTAGGTCATCAATGCAAGATCCGTTGTAAACTTTGTGGAATCTTTTTCTTTTGTCATTCCTCTTGTCATAGGGACCTCGGTTTGGGGTTCAATTCCTTCTCCCACCCCAGTTCCTTGTTAGACCGCTGTAGTTCTGGCAGAAGCAACTTGATCAAACAGGGTCCTGCAGCATGCCCTAGAGGCGCTCCGACTCTGCGTTGCTGTATTATAATCTTAAAGTCAGCGGTGACCTCTGCTAAAAATAATTCCTAGAGTGAGCCAGAAAAACCCCAGCAATCATCACTGATGACCAGAAGCGGCACCAAGCAATAAAACGAAGGGTCAAAGGCTGTTAAGTGCTGCTTACTGGTTCGAGAACAGACCCAGCAGCTTTGCAGTGGATGCAGTTGCACAGCCCCAGCGGTGTGAGGAGAGTGTAGGTGGTAATTATTAACTCTGCAGCGGGGCACGGATTCTGGTCTCCGTTACACTCGTGCCAAGCTGGAGTATCCCTGCTGCAATCCATGCGTATGCCAGGAAGATCTGCCTGTGGCTTGGATGGGAGAGACTCCAGATTCATGCCGACCTAGCTGGGACCAGAGTCCGGCCTTCAGGGATTTCTTCTCTTCTTTGAAGCCCTGGTTTCGCATTTCCTCACCTCCTATTTCTGTTTTCCCTCAGGTGATTGCACTTAGTAAAAGAAGCAAGGAGGCTGAGACGGCTTTCCTCAGTGTTTACAAGCAATTAATTGGAGCACCAGGTAAGGAATGCTTTGGCTACTTAGCTGAATAATTAATGTTGAGAACAGACCGCCCAGCAGCCATTAGAAGCAAGGATTGCTGTGTATGCTGCATGCCACAGCATCACTGCCCTGTCCTGGTGCTCAGGGCTTTCTGCAGCTCTATCTCTCATGTTATCCATCCCTCCAATTGCCCAGAATCGGGTCTCCTTCCAGTGTCCTTTGGGCCATGGCACTGCATCCTCAGTGTTTGATCTCCCTGCATCACAGCCGGGATGGTGGCCACTAACTTTTCCATGTTCTTTTTGAGATCCGAGCAGGTGGCACAGACAAAGTGGAAGCAGCTTTTGCCATTCTTGTATTGTGGCACGTGAGCCAAATGTATCTTGACATTAGAAAAGAAATACATTTGCTCGAGCCTTGTAATAACATGGCTTCTATCCCCAGTTGTGTTTTTGACAGTAAGTTAACTACAATGACTGAGCTCCTTTTACAGCCCAGCTCCCAACAAGGACATGTAGGGGGTTTAAACACGCATCGGGACATCCACCGAACCCTACACCTAGCACTGTTCATGCCTATCTGTATGTTGTCTGAGCTCTTTTGAAAGGAGAGCCAATCAAGGCTGACCCCAAGGTTAACATACAGTAACTGGGCATCCTGAGCCTAGAATGAACCGTCCGCCCCTCCGTGCTCAGTAATAACAACAATGCTTTCTAGCACAGGGTCACACAGCCCTGTGCGAATGGTATTCCCGCAGCCTTGCAAAATCCTGCTTGTCAGCTCATCTGGGGTAACTAGCGAGGGTTTGATGGGCAAGTAAAATAATGTTGGGTTTTTCAATCTCGTCACAGTGGTCAGGGCGGGTGAGCAGATTTGGTGCCTGGTCTGGTAAATGTTCACAACTGGTTTAGCAAGACTGTGTTGTCCCCATCTTATAGATAGGGAAACTGAGGCACAGAGGAGTAAAGCAACTTGGCGAAGTCCAGCGGCAGAACTGGGCCTGGCACCCTGATTCGTGGCCAACCAGCAGCCAACTCTGCCTCCTGCCAAAGTTGTCCGTGGAGCAAAGCAGTGTGGTGCAGCGGTTTGGGTGCTGGACTAGCATTCAGGAGTCCTGGGTTCTAACCCTGGTTCTGCCTCATGGGCTGTGCGAGCTTGTCAAGTCTCTGTGTCCCTAGAAAAATAGGGCTAGCTGCTGCCATGCTCAGAGCTCCCTTTGGGAAAGGACTAGAGGCTCTGCGTAGTGTGGCCTCCCCCGCACCTTCACCAGACTCTGGCCCCCCCACTGGTGGATTTGGTGCCTGGCCCTGCGTAGGCTTGAGCAGTAACTCCTAACAGAGAGCCCCGTGTGTCGTACCAGGGGCCCTTTGCATTACGCGAACCCTCGCTCATGCAGTGCTTGGCAGGAAGGAGTCTCCCGGTATCGAAGAACCAGTCGAGCTGTCAAGTCAGAGGATGAAGAGTTGCAAGGTGCAGGAGGGCTCCGGCAGGGACACTAACTCATCGGGCAGACATTTAGGAATAACAAAATGTTTTAATGATTTCTTAGGGGAATTCAGGAGACATATTTTTGTCCTCATTAAATTTTATCCTGCGATACGAGAACCAAATGTCAGAGCTGTTTCCGGAGCCCGGATCTATTCGTTCACCCTCCCCACGCAGACCCCACCTCAGCGCGGGCTCTCACTCCTGTAATTTTAGCCATCTCGATGCATTCCTTGACAGGCAGATTCTTTGTAGACTACTTTCGAAGCGACACACAAGTCCTGATTCAACGTTTTTGTTCTGAATGGCTGCTGTCAACACGGCTCCCCGGCGGAGGCTGATTGCTCAGCGAGTATTTTGATAAGTGAGCGGGGCTGTGTGGCTGCAATTACGAAAGAAGATCGTAAATCTTTTCGATATTGTTCACACAGATGTGGCCTGAAGTGAGGGGGGAAAAAAGCAGTAAAATGTGTTAAAAGCATAATTAATGTCATTGTTGCCGAGGAAGATTTGATTTAAGCCTCCCTTTGACTTGTGTAGCAGGGCGGCTGATTTCTGTCTCGCGTTGGGCAAACTCACAAGGCGCAGCCCTGGGCTGGAGGGAAGGGGCTTGTTAGCGGAGTGACTGGGGAGAAGTAGGTGAGCACATGGGCTGAAGAAGAGGGAGATGCAGGGGGAACGGAGCGTGTTGCCTCCATTGAGGATTTGCCTCTGTTTCAGCCAGCAGCATAGCTGCACGGGTGTAATTCGTGGTGTAGACTGGAACAGCCACTGTTTGCACTGGCCAAGTGGATACCGATTTCCAGCAGGGGCATACTTTGTCAGTGCAAATAGCAGCTGTGCCTGTCTACACTGATGGCTGAAATTGGAGCAAATCCCTGGTGTAGACAAGGCCTAGGGGTGACCAGATGTCCCGATTTTATAGGGACAGTCCCAATATCCAGGGATTTGTGTTATATAGGCACCTATTACCTCCCACCCCCATCCCGATTTTTCACACTTGCTGTCTGGTCACCCAAACAAGGTCTTCTGTCTGTCCAGCTAACTCTAGCTGTAGCTGCTCCGCTGTAAGCCCCGAGCGTAGACACAGCCTACAGCGATGAAAGGGCTTTTCCCATTGATCCACCTCCCCAACAACGGGAGCAAGGCTGATAGAAGAATTCTTAGGTCAGCAGAACTATGGCACTTCGGTTGTGAATTTTTCACATGCCTGAGCACTGTAACTGTGTCAGCCTAAGTGCGGCTCAGATCTTAGTCCCAAATCCTGCCCCTTCCTCTTGTCCAGAGGGGCTCCGCTCTGCAGGGGGAGGTCCCTTCTCCTAGCTCTGCAGGGGCTGTCTGGGGGCATGTGCAGGATGGAGCAGGGGTGGTGGATCTGTCACCGGGTGGCTCCACCAGCCATTGGTCCCTGCACTGGGGGTACCAGGTGTCTGGAGGCTCCTGCACCCCTGAATCCAGAGCAGGTGCAGCCCCTGCTTCTGCCTGCACATGGGGAGGTAGGGGGGCTACCATGGCCATGCAGGCCCTAAGACAGGAGTAGCAGCTGCTATCACTTTGCGGTGACCTTGTGAGCTGGAGAAATTCCTTCCCTCACCACGTGGCCACTGAGTGACTGGGGTTGGGCACTAGGTGTAGCATTTCCGCCAGGAGGATACTGCTGCTTTCCCAAAGGGCACTCAGGGGGTAAGGAAAGTAACTAGCCCTCCCCTCACTCCCCACGCGGGGCTGGGTGCTCAGCAGGGCTGCATCTGGGGTCTCAGAGGGGTTCCGTGCACCTTCCCTGACCCGATTCGTGCAGGGAGCGGTGCTGGGTCACTCCCGCTAATGCCAGACGACATGGGAAGACATGCTGTTAACTTTCAACAGCAATGTCACGTGACAGGCCTCCGTGCGTGCGGGGTTGCTGAAGGCGAGCTAGTGGGCTTGGCCGGCTCTGCCAGCAAGCTGCTCATGGAACCAGCCCAGAGAGAGCCTTGCAGATGGGAGACGGGGAAATGCCCTGCCAGGGTCAGCCAGTAGTGGCGAGGGAGGTTTCATGGTCAGCTGCATGGAGAAGGGATGAATGAGGGTCCAGTCCTGCAGTCTCCTGCTGATACCAACAGCAGCAGCATTTGGCCTCTTGACTTGAGTATCAATGGGAATGTTTGCCCAAGCAAGGGCTGCAGAACTGGGCCCAGAGGTGAAGGAGTCCCAGGTGGCGGAGCTGGCTCTGGGGACGAGGGATGAGGGAGGACGTGGCAATGAGGGCAGGGACATGTGGGGGGAGCATGGGAGAGTTAAAAGCCAGGGGACGGCTGTGGTCTGGAAATGGATGGGTAACTGTGAGTGAGGCTCTCCCTTCCTGCCAGTGCTGAGCGATCCCGCCGTCTGGAGTCCCTCAACGTGCCAGGCACGGTGTAGTTTGCTGGAGATGCGTCGTCGTTCTGCAGCCGCTCTGTGCAGCTTCACGGCAACTTTGATGTAATGTGTAATTAGACGTTAACTAGAGTAATGTTCCGTGAGTATCACATGGAGCTGGAACGTTTCAGGACCCGGGAAGGCCAATGAATTATTCAGTGAATAACTCGGGTAAGAACAGCCAAGCTGAGTGGAAAATATAACCCCAAAATCCAGGGCAGCAAGAGCCAAAATGTTGAGTTAGAAACATCAGGCCAAATTCAGTTCTATACCACCCATGTCTCTGCATTGACTTTAGTGGGGCTGGATGGGCAGCCTCAGAACATCTCCTGAACATTAACGCTGGCCTTTCTTGGGCCCTGTATTAATCAAAGCGGGGGGAACGCTGGTTCAGAGGCAATAAGAACCATCCAGAACGTTCACCCAGCCCACAAACCCCAAGCTAACTCTTCTTCAGAGTTCTTGAAAGTTTGACCAACTCTTGTATTTCGAGATGGGACATGAGGTGAGCTGGGAGTTTCAGCTTGAGTTCCTGGTGGGAGGGGTTCAGCTTGGAACTGGGCCTCTGACCCTTCAGGGGTCCCCCATCACTAGGGCTGCAGAGCTAAAGCGTACTGAAGGTCAGTTCCCGAGGGCACAACCTTCAGTTACTGACAATGTTTAGATTAAAAGATCTAAGTTGTAGGGCCCACCCCAGAGGTCCTTGCTCAGTTTGGACTCCGCGCATCTTCAGGCACAATTCCCGTTGGTGCTCAGGGGCCAAATCCTGGGGTATCCTGAGCACTCACTGCTCCCCCTGACTGCAGGAAGGGCTTTGCTTTCATGAGGACTCAGTATAGCAGGGACATTCAGGTTTGACCCATCATGATCCCGGCTGCAGGTTAGAGATGGAACCAAACCAAGACCCTGCTCCTGTGCATGACGACTTCCAGGATTAGGGCCCAAAGCCCCTAATGCAAATACCCCCGAAAGGATCAGAATGGGGAATCTGCAGCAGTCCCTTCACTGTGAGATGTGCAAGGTCAGATCCCCTCTATATTGCAGACACCTCCAGACTTTCAGCTCGGAGCCATGCAGCTGGATGGATGCCATCCCTCGTCGGCACTCTGCTTCCCCAAACATGCTCACGTCCCCAGCGGGTTTCAGTCTCTCTGCGGCAGAGTGTGGAAAGGTATTTTGTCTTTTCTTTACCAGGGAATTGGGTTTTCCTGGAAGCGTTACCAAGGTTTCCTAACGAAGCCGAAAACCCAACTCTTACGGACGCATCAGTGAAAGACATTCTCCTTCCCTGTGAAGTTGTGAACGTTAAAATAGTGTGCAATAGCACCCGCTAGTGGCTGTATTTGGCATCGGTGAGTTGAGAAAAATACCAGGCCAATTTTTATTTTTAAAAAAAGACTACGTTTTGCATTCAAGTATTTAAAAAAACAGGTGGTTTGATCTCTTGTGAGGTGAGGCTCTAATGAAATCAAAGTAAGTTAGTCATTTAATTAAGCATTGTGTGCACAAATGGGTTAGTAATTGCCACACAAAGCCAATATCATTTTAATCCACGCGTTGTTTTCATAGGACTGGTCCTGCAAACACTGATGCATGTGCCTAATTCCGCCAGTGTGAGTTGCCTCCCTTGTGAGTAGAATTACACACCTGTGTCGGCGTTAGCAGGGTTGGGCCCATAGTCAGTAACAGACCTCTCCACTTGCCCCAAACTGGTACAGGAGGCAGGGGGCTGAAATGTGATATACAAACCTAAGATGAGGGACACTCAGAATGATTCTTCCAATGTCATAGGCACCACTCCCTTTACTGTCAATGGTTCTTCCTGTGAGCCCAGCCTCATGATGCTTCATTTCTGATGTAAATTGTTTCTAACAATAAAAGGCTCTGATCCTGCATCGTCAAAGTCAATGGGAACTTTGCCATTAGCATCACCGGGCAGCAGATCAGACTCGAGGTGAGGGGTACCGCATGTGTGGACCAGATGGTTCTCTGGGACTACAGTGAGTTACATCCCTTGAAATGAAGGACATCTGAGAGAGATGGTTGGTGGTCATATGTGGTTGGCTGGACCTTTAAGATGTGTTGGCCAAATTAAGGGATATATTAAATTTCAAACCCTATTTTTAAAACGTAGATCTTAGGCAAGTTGATTTTATTGCCTCTGTTGCCTACATGTGGACCGTCCGTTTAGCCCACAGATCACACAAAATCTCATCTCTCACGTGGGCTAGCCGGGAGGGAATGGCGATACACTGTTTTAAGATCAAATGTTTTCTTTGGAGCTCCCAGGTCCAAAAATATATAATCAAAATGCAAACGGCTCACATCTGAAGAGGAAATGTTTAGAAAATGTGTCATCTTTATTTCAGCAAAGGTATGGTTGCTGAAAGAAGCTAGATGGAAATGCTGATACAGGCAAAACTCCATCGTGGCTTTATTACACAGGGTAGTGGCATACATTTTTGCTATTACATTATTTCTTGTTACAAAGAGACAGAGGAATTTGCCATAACAGATTGGCTCATTGGTCTGTCTAGCTTTTTATTCTGCATTGGCTGTTCCCTGGTGCTTCCGGGGCTAGCAAGAAAAGACCCTCTTGGTGATACACCTAACCAGTATGTGCAGTGGGAATGAGGTGGGAAATCCTTCACAACCCAGCAGTCTATCATCTTAGGCCCTGGATCATGAGGTTTAATTACCTATATCGTTATCTTAGCTTGCATAGCTACAAATGTTATTAATGGCTGTAAAATTATCCTTTTTAAAATCAGCCATGCTATATGTCTTCAGCTGATGACCCTCTGTAGCTGGGAATTTGACAAGTGGACTGTATGCTGTGGGAAGGCATGGTTTCCTTTTATTGGTTCTAAATTTATGGCCCTCTAATTTCATTGTGTCACTTTCTGCTAATGTGTGCCAGGGTAAGATGCAAGGGTTAATTTCTACTGTGCTGCGGCTAAGCGGGAATCCTTAGTCAACTGTCCACTAACTTGTTTCTTTACTGTAGCTTCTTTTTCCGGGGATAAATCCATCAGTTATACCAGCAAATCAGGTTTATTCAGTGCTCATATACAGTAATCTGATGCACATCTTTAGTTCCCTTCAATCCAAGGATCTCAAAGCGCTTTATAAACATTATTTGTATTTATTTATTTAGATTTTAAAAAATTTAAAAGACGCTTATCCAATTAAAAATTTAAAAGACGCTCTGGACATCCAAGACATCATTAATAATATAATAAAATCCGAGCAGCAATACAGTCCTCATCAGGACAGGGACTCAGCCAGGCAGCCACCTACAGAAACTCCTTTCTACCCTATCATCATTAGGGGCATTCCCTATGCTGTCTCTCACAGCCCTATCAAACTGGCATCTCTTGCAGCATGCTTGGAAAGTCAGCAAATCCAAGCTATTATTCAAGGAATTTAGCCTCCCACCACCATGATGTAATCATATTATTGGCTAGTATTATTATTCTCATGTAACATAGGGAAACTGAGGCACAGAGACAATAAAGCAATTATTTTCAGGACGGTTGGGTGCTTCATTTTTGGGGCATCCAATGTGAGACATTTGGGCCTGGCTTTTCAAAGGTATTGAGCAACTGCAGCTCCCACTGACTTCGGCTGGAGTTGAGAGTGCTCAGAAGCTCTGAAAAGTGGGGCCAGGGTTTCTAAGTCTGGGCATCCAGAATTCATCAATTCATCAATTGCAAGGTCAGAAGGACCCATTGTGATCAGCTCGTCTGACCACTTGGGTAACAGGTCAGAGACCTGCCCCACAGTAATGCCTAGAGCAGTGCTTGAAGAAAAGCAGCCAATCTTGATTTCAAAATCGCCCGTGTTGGAGGATCCCCCAGGACCCTTGGTAAATATTTCCAGTGAGAAGCCACTTTTGAAAATTTGGCCCCAAGTGACTTGCTCAATGGATTAGATATTCTGGATCTCCTGAGCCAGAAGCCGAAGACCATCCCTAGCTCAGGGGACACTGGGATTTCCATCGTAAGCCCTGGCTTTCATTGGTTCCTCTAACTCAATCATTTTTGCCAGGGATTCCAATGAGGAGAGCTCAGACCAGACCAAACCTCAGTGTGGGGGATTCTTGGCCACCGTTGGGTACATTGGATCTGACTCTCCTCTCATGTCTGGGTAAATCAGGAGTAACTCCACTGGAATCGTAGTGTTCTCTTGCGGTAAAACTGCTGCAAGTGAGCGGGGAATCGGGCCCACCTTAATGCACATGACATATGCTGATTGGACCAGGAAATGGACATCATCTCTTTATCCACAGAGCAAGTAGAGAATGAGCAGCGGCTGGTGAGCTTCTACCCACCCCAGCCACCACCTCTTGAATCTGGATGGAACCATCTTTAGGGATTAATGGGTAGTCCAGAGCTCCTGGGTTGTGTTCTTTGCTTTGGCACCGACTCGCCGTTGTCCTTGGGCAGTCGCTTTCTGTGCGTTGCTTTGCCCAGCTGCACTAGGGTAGCACAAAAGAGACTGATCTTCAACGGGTTTAGAGACTGATCTTACATCAGTGCTGTGCAGTGACTCACGGCTGCAGAGGTGAAAAGTGAGCACACAAGCTTTGCTCCTCACTTGAGCATGTTTTCTTCTTTCCCCTGCTATAATTATTATCAGAACAAGCCTTTCCTCTTCTTGGTTCTTGCTGAGAAAGGGGGATTTGGAGTGATTCTTTATGCAGCTGCTTTTACTGTAGTGAGAAACTAGCTGGACATATTTAAAAGCAAACAGAAGGCTTCTCCCCCCGCCCCCCATGCTTAACTTGTGTACCTTAGTCACTCTGCCTGGCATTTAGCTGATGCCTCAAATAATTCTTCAAGACAAAGTAAATGGGATTTCCTTTGATAAAGCAATTCTTCAGTTACAGGCATTTTAAGTATGCATATTTTGACAGTCGTCTTGTTGTGTGGTCTTTTATTTCTATAAAGAAAACCACCCGGCTGCGTTTCAAAATGAACAACAATGGATTGTTCTCTGAATTTTGGCAGAAATGGTGGTTGCATGAAGAAATTAATGGAGAATGGTTTTCATAAACTAATTGCAGCAAGAGATGGAAAAGAACCAGTGCGTCCATCAGGGTGCGATGCCAGTGCAGGGATACAGTTATTTGCTCAGAGCCTGTTATTCAAAGGTGCCGAATGCCACTGCCTTCATTTGGAATGGTGACCTCTTCTGAAAACCAGGCGGTAGATTCCTTGGGCAAGATTCATCGTTGGGGGTAACTCAATGAAGTTAATGGCATTCTACCAGGAATGTATTTGGCTCATCTTGCTAGAACGAAAAAGGCCAGAGTTTCAATCAATGGCCTCCATTTTGACAGACTCACTAATTCTGCTCACTTAGCAGTGTAAGTCTTTAATTGGTGGGGACCTTGATGTTGACATGGATTAAATTGCAGGTGTTACCTGATGAAGTTTTGCACCTTAAAAACTGTAGACTTGGATAAAGGTGCACTGAAAATTTGACCCAATGGGCTATATCCAAAGCCTAGTGAAGACTGGGGAAAGACTCCCATCAACTTCCATAGGAATTGGATCAGGTCTTTTATACATAACGTCAAGGTAGAAATTGAAAGGTGTCAAAGGAGCATTTTGGTCTTTGACTAATATTTGCTTCATTTTGATCTTCTGTCTTAGAAAATGTATGGAGTCAATTCTTTTGTTCTTCCAGAAGATTTCTTCATCAGAAACTGGAGAGTTCAAATTGGTCTTACGAGGAGACTTTTGTAACCATTTATACTAGGTAGAAAGCAACTTTTAGCGCCAGTCCTCCATTGGTATAAATCAATTTATCTCCATTGAAGTCAGCCAGGCTATGCTGATTTATACCACTGAGGAACTGGCCTTCCAGACCCAAGTAAAGCCTTGGAAAAGATGCTTAACTGGCTTAGTGCGGTTGAGGTTCTTGGTCAAGGGCCACACCCAAGTTTTCTCACTGACTTCACTGGGCTTTGGGTAAGGTTCTGAGTCCATAACTTGGCGTTAAATTGTATTCATTTTACTCTAGTAAACCCCTGAAATCTGCCATCTGCTACTAGGATTCCAAGATGGTCTCTGAGAAGAGGGTTCAGACTGTAATATCAATGAGTGCTTCCAGCCGCTCCAGAATGGTTAGCTTAATTATTGATGTTTTAGAGAATTCTTATTTCCAGCCATTGCAGCTTGTTCATTTCCTCTGCAGTGTAGGACAGTCAGGGCACAGGCTATCACTGGGATTTGGGGATTGTTGTTTGTTGTTTGTATTACTGTAGCGCCTGGAGGCCCTAGTCATGGGCCAGGACCCCATTGTACTAGGTGCTGTACAAACACAGGACAAAAAGCTGGTCCCTACCCCAAAGAGCTTCCACTCTAACTGCAAGACAAGAGACCATAGAGGGATACAGACAGCCCGACGGGAGAGAACAAGGGAACAAGACGGAATGAGACAGGATTGTTCTCAGCACACCAGCAGCCTAACTGATGTCAAGTTTTCATAGGCAAACCCAATACTTGTCGTTGGAAGTCTGTAGCTGAATCACGGCATACCATGCTGCAAGCCAGTTCCCGCTGCAGAGCACGAGGGTTGCAGCTTGTTTTGAATCAGCGGTTCCCAGCCACTACTCTGTGTGCTACTGCCAGCGCTTCAAGCTTTTGTGTGACCGTAGACCGCTTCCCTTCCCTCCCTTTTGCCTTCTACAGGGCTTTGCTATCTCAGTCTGTTCTCTAGATTCCCAAGAGGCAGGCTAAGAAGGTGAAGGATTAGCTGGGTGTGTAGCCCAAGGAAATGGCCCCGGTAGTCAAAGAGCATCTCCCACGACCAGTCTGAAGAGTCTCATTTGTCTTGTGCAATGGACCAAGATTCACACAGGTGAAGGAATATTCCACCAGATCCATGACTCGCAAGTTGCAGGGACA
Source organism: Eretmochelys imbricata (assembly GCF_965152235.1). Taxonomy (NCBI): domain Eukaryota; kingdom Metazoa; phylum Chordata; order Testudines; family Cheloniidae; genus Eretmochelys; species Eretmochelys imbricata. The sequence continues at coordinate 27,736,528 of NC_135586.1, forward strand.
ATTTCTTTACAGATCCTTCTGCACTGAGCATTTAAAGCTATTGCCGTTGAGTCTGGCAGTGGCAGAGCACGTCCAGTGCGGTCTTGCTCCTGTTACAGTCATTGACAAAACGCCCATTGAATTCAATGGGAGCCTGATCAGGCCTCAACTCAGGTGCTTACCTCCACTGTAGCATCCGCCCTGAGTGCAGACAAGATGGCAGTCGCTCTAACAATTCACCCACTGGGGTGTTTCTCCAGCGAGGGGTGCCCCAGAAATGCAGTACGCACCCATTTATCCAAAAGGCCTGGGGGACCGCCAAAAGCTTCAAATAACCAGGCATACACTTGTGGATGCAGATAACTAGGATTTCCAGGTAAAGGGGATTCAGATAGCTGGTATTTAATTTCATGTGTGCCCAACTTTCTACACATGAATAGTCATAGAATCATAGAATATCAGGGTTGGAAGGGACCCCTGAAGGTCATCTAGTCCAACCCCCTGCTCGAAGCAGGATCTAGTCCCATTGACTGCAATCAGGTTGCCTGCTCGTGGGTGCAAAGTTAAGTAGGTGTATAAGTGTCCGGAAGATGGGGGCCTAAGTATATAAATATACAGGGCTACAAGAATCCTGGCAAATATGAAGGGATCAAATCCTGCTTCCTGGAGGTGAAATTTTCCCCATACAAAAGACAAACACAAGGCCCATAGGGCCAGATCATCAAAAGAATTTAGGCACCCAAATCCCATTGAAATCAGTGGGAGTTAAGCAGATAAATACCTTTGGAGAATCTGGGCCAAACGGCTTAAGTGGGACTTGAGTGGGGCATTGACCTTGATTGGTCTTCTACCCAGGGTGAATTTCCCCCTTCATAAGAGCAGGGCCACTGGAATCAGTAAGACCAGTACTGGCCATGATGCTGGTGGAAATCCAGAGGAAGCATGTTCACTCAGAGGACTTACTCCAGATCTACCTCTGTGTAAATGAGATAAGAACCTGGCCCAGTGGGCTCCTCGCAGGAATAAGGCAATCAGCATAGGCCCTGTATCCTAGTTAATTGCCCTGTCTATGATTTCAAACTGACATTGCACCTTGTCGACTTCCCACCACCAAGTGTCTCCAAGCGGCCTCTGTACCATTATATATGGCAAGGAAAATGAAAGGTCAGTCATGCCGTCCACATGGCTGTGGCAAGCTGGCACCGTTTGTTACTACCGCGTGTAATTATTCTGCATGTGATACCATCAAAGGCTGAGGGAGTTGTTCTTAGCAACAGAGCTGGATTTTATTGTCAGTTGTTTTGCATTTGGATTTGTGCCATAGGTGTGGGGTAGAAGGCAGAGAGCCTAGCTCTCTTCCGCTTCCCTCTTTATCTAACTTTCTGACCCTGGAGAATTTGATTCTATTTTTTTTTCCCTCTTTTCCTCTTTTAAAAAAAAAATTAACCTGGCTCAATAGGAGGCATTTTCTTGAACTTATTAAAAATCCAGACTTGTAAATTAATTTGTTCATGTTGTACAATGGCAGTGCAGATGGACTCATTAGCATGCACACAACAAATAATTATAGATGAATTTTTAGCTGGCCTGCTTAATGGGCTTGCTGGGTTAATTATGTCAATGTATAATTACATCAGCCCTGGGAGACATAATGGCACACCCTGCTGAGCAGACACTAGCTAATGATGGTGTAATGCTGACAGAGGGAAGACATACTGTTCTGAATGCACCTGCTTACCTCTGCACAAACTGCGATTGTCTGCGCCTGCCTTTGCCTAAATAAACAGGCATTATCAGGAGTGTGTTGCTGGCTGGCGTTCGAGCAGGTTTCAGGGTGGGGACGGAGGGCCCCATGAACAGAAGGAGTGCTGAAGGCCTGGGATGAAAGCCTTTATCCTCGCAGCGCTTAGGAGTGTGCTCAGACTTTAACAGGGCTCGTTGGCTTGTGTTAAGGACAATCTCAAAGACGCCGCGTTCAGATTCTGATCTCCCTGCCCCATTCTAAGGCCCAGGTTTCTAAAAGCTCCCACGCGCCCCAAATGCCCGAGTCACTGAGGCTATGAGTGCTAGGGTTTGCATACTCACCCCTTTTCCAGGATCGCTGTGCGGTATGGACACCTGGGTGACTGGGGCTGTCGGAAATGGGGGCCTAAATCCGTAGCTAATCCATTGATTTGGCTGCAGTCGCTCCGGACCAATGCTGGTGTAACCGAGAGCAGAGTCTGGCCCCTTTAATTTAGGAAGGTGGCTGCAGCGTGCACCCTGTGCAGAATCGATAACGGGGGGTTGTAAGAGGAAACCCATCCTGCCTTCCCTGCCATGCGGGAAATGTGGGTGTGCAGGGAATGCAGCCTGGGGCTCATGCCTAGCCGCCGTGGCCATTACAGTCTGGATCAACTGCCCGCTAAGGGAGGCCCGTGTTCCGTGTGGCACAGATGGCCTCGATCCAGTGCAAAGGAACAGTTATGCTCACCGTAGCATTGGTCCCAGGCATGCTGGCTCTGATCAAGGCTGCAAACATCCACGTTGTTCCCAGACAGCGCGGGGGCGGCCCACTGCCCAGCTGCTGCCCCTCACCTCATCACCTTGCTCCCCTTTAGACCCCGTTCCTGTCCTGGAGGTGGCCCAGAGCGTAGAAGAGAGGCTGCAGCAGGGTCAGGGCCTCGACCCCGAGAACCCACCGCTGAAGGAGCTCAACAGGCAGCGGAAGAAGCACCCAGAGCTCCTTGGCACCAAAGGTACCAGCCGCTCCTCCCTTGCCCTGGTTCGTTTCCAGCACCGGGATGAGGGGGGGCCAGGGGTGTGTCCCTGTCCCCTGGCCCCCGGTGCTGGGGCAGTGCAGTAGGGTGGTCACCCACTCCAGCCCTGAAAGGGTTAAAGCCAGCCCTGGGAGAGGGCTGATTGGGGGAAGCAGCCACACCTGGGCCACGCCCCAATCAGGCCACACCTGGCCCTGTTATAAGGGCTCAGGGGGGAGCTGGGTCAGGACTCTCCCTCTCACTTCAGAGGGAGAAGGACCTAGCTGCCTGGGAGCTGAGGGTGCAGGCAACAGAGCAGGGATGGGGAAAGGCGAGAGGAGCTGGGGAGCTCCCGCCTGGCAACTCCCCAGGCTGCAGGCCTTGTTGAAGGCCAAACCAGCTACTGGGGTTGCGGAGGCTGCAGCCCACAGGTAGGCAAAGGCAGCAGGTCCAAACCCCCCTTTGCCAATGATGAATGGCTTCTACACTGCAGTCCGCCCTAGTGAGTGGGGGCTAGATGGCGACTGGCAGTAGCCATAGACTGAGGAGAGGTGGGGATAGAGGGTTGGGGGTTCCCCAGGGAGGGGAGACCCAGAGCTGTGGGGTTACTGCAGGGGGGGCAGAACCCTGCTGTAGAGGGGCACGGGTCCAGGAGGGACACGGGGACCAGTGGCAGGCGAGACACCGGCCTGCAGAGGGTGCTCCGGGGCGGCAGAGCTAATTCTCAGGACAACCAGCAGGAGGCGCAGCGCCAGTGAGTTGCCGCCCTGCCACAGGCAGGCAGAGGCCTTCGCAGGCCTCCAGTTGTTTCCAGCTGGGTAATAATAATGATAACTCTTAGCGCTTGTATGGGGCAAATCGTCCGCCCTGTCTGTGCTCCGCTTGGGGTATGGGACACCACGGCGACTGAGGGAGGGATGGAAACTCCCCTGCAGTCTGCTTCAGGGCTGTGGTCACCTGCACAGCCGTGGGTCAGGGCCAGGCTGGTCCAGCATTTCCAGGGCGGGAGCAGCTCCATGGGGCTTTTGCTCCAAACCAGCTCAGTCCCTTCCATGGAGCTTTTCTTCCCATTCCCGACTCGGAGTCAAAGTTGAGAATGGAAGGCCGGGCAGATCCCCCTGCAGCCTCGCGCTCTCCTCGCCTGGCAGTCCCTGCTGGGATCCACTGTAGATTCATCGGTGATCCTCTCTGCCCAGTAAGGGGTCACCTGGGGGCTGGTTTGACCGGTGAGGGCTGTGCTGTCGAGTTCCTGTCACTGAACCATCCCTCCCGTCCCCAGCCTGGTGCCCCCCGTGGTATGCGGAATCTGTTCCCTTTAATTCGCTACAGGAAGGGGCCCGATCCTGTGTGCCCCCAGGGAGTTGTCTCCTCCCATTAAAGTCAAGGGGCCTGATCCTCAAAGTCCATGGAGCTGCGCTGATTTGTACCAGCTGATCACCATGAAAGGGACTGGGCGGCTAGGGAGCAGAATCAGCAGCAAATGCCGTACCCTGCTGCCCTCACACAGGGTTGTCAGTCCAATGGGCTTTAACTGTGTTGATCTGCATTTTCTCCCAGCCTCTGGCAGCCGTGGGACAGGACAGAGTCCTTATCTAGAGCAGCCCCTTGCAGTTCCAGGTTCTGTGCAATAGTACCATGTGCTCATTTCTTTCTCCACCAGTACGGTACTTCATTGAGGGCTCCTCTGCAAACCCCAGTAAAATGTCACCAAAGGTGGAGAAAAAGAACAAGAAGAAACACATGAATTCTAACGAATATTCATTGGGAACAGCACAGTTAACATTGGGGCTTAGTTCTAAAGGGGCACTGTCAGAATAAAAATCACGGCCTAGCTCTTCAGCTCGTGTAACTTAATAATATTTAACACTTAGCTCTTATATAGAGCTTTTCAGCAGTAGGTCTCAAACAGCTTTACGAAGGAGGTCAGGGTCTCTAGCCCCATTTTACAGATGGGGAAACTGAGGTACAGAGAGGGGAGGTGGCTTGCCCAAGGTCACCCAGCAAGCCAGTGGCAGAGCCAGGAATAGAGTCCAGGTTTCCTGAGTCCCAGTCCAGTGCTCTCCCCACTAAGCTGCACGGCTCTGTTGATGGCGAGGCAGCAGTACTGATTTATGCCAGCTAAGGATCTGGCCTTGTATTGCAGGGCCCGAGACGATGCATCCGGATCCTGCAATGTGCACTGGGACTGGGAGGGTGCTTTGCAGGGCTGTCCAGAAACAAGAACTCCACTTTGTGAAAAATGTCACGGTTTCAACATCTGGTTTCCTTTTGCATTGGAACAAAAGCTAGAGCATTCCAAAGAAAGGGTTAAAAAATGGAGAGAGAGAGCAAGCAAGCCCAACTTCCTGCCAGCAGCCCAGTGGGTATGGCGCTTACCTAGGGTGTGGGAGATGCAGGTTTGAGTCCCTGCCCTTTCTCATTCATCAGGTGCTAGAGTTGTATAAATAATTAAATACTCATTGGGTAAGAGCGATTGAGACTCACTGTATGGGCTGGGTCGCCCATAGTGCATGCTTTAACCAGCAGCCTGCTGGGGATGTGTGTGTATCTCTCTGGTTTTGACCAGAAATTCTATCCTGGTTCTCCGAAACCTCCCCCATGAAAGTTTCATTGAACCCGGTAAGTTTCCACAAAAACTTTTGGTTTTGACTAACTGGCATTTCCCGACAAAAAACCCTTTTTGTCTTTAAAAAAAAAAAAAAAAGAAGAAAAATAATTTCCCAGCCGGTTCTAGTGCACAGCACTTGTACAGAGTAGCCTGAAGACTACTGGCTTCCAGTGTTCTAGTCCAGAAAGCTACACTCCCCCCCCCCCCCCCCAACTTCTGCAAATCACACGAAAATTGCAGCCACCCAGGGTGTAAATAATGATGGGTCTTGAGCTCTAAGAGCTTTTTATGCAGAAGATTGGTTTCATGCAGGCATACTGTGTTCCAGGTTGGAGGCGCAGTGTAGCATAGCTTAAACAGCTTTGCTGGTCATTCCCGCCACTAGGAGCTGAAGTGGTTCGAATGAGACTATTAGCAGATATAACCTAGCCAGGAAGCTGCCACTTTGGCAGGGTTTGGGCTGCACTCAGGATTTCACGCCCCGCTGTGATCCTCTAACGCAATTGACCAGCGGAACCTGCGGAATGTATTAACTCCGTGGCTGAAGTTCTGGAAATCGATTCTTTACCCCCTGAGATTGATCTCTTGGCCCTGGAAGAAGTGGTTGCTTTTTCGCTTCTGTCATGCTGCTTATGTGAATTTTTCTCCCTGCTCCCCCCCCACAGAGCAAAGAGGGGGAACGTCTCCAGCTGTGCTCACAGTGTCGGAGGGAACCAGGCTCACCAGCATCAACAGCAAAGCACTTTTCACAGACACCTTGCTGCAGAGAAATGAAGCTGAAAAACAGAAGTACGTGAGTAGCAGAGGATGGGCCTTAAAACCAAAAAGTAAATATGATCTAGAGCTGCCTGGGTTGCGAATGTGAGTCTGTCTGTCTGTCTGCATACATATCCCTCTCTGTCTGTCCTTTTTATAGGTCACCATACAGCTCTGTCTATCCATCCTCACCTTCTTTCTCGCTGGCCTAGCATTTATTCTGTGCTCCTCCCTCTTGCGAGCTGGGCTGAGGTTTGCATGTCCTGCTCTGGCAACACTGGGCCAGACTCTGAGCTTTGTCACACCGGGCACCGTCCTCTGCCTGTCCTACCCATCTCAGCTCTCTCCTCTATTGTGGAGGTTTCTTACTGGGACCATCCCCATGACTTGAGAGTTTCAAAGCTGCCTAAGGGATTTGGATTCCCATTTTTCATTCAAATTAATGAGTGCTTTGGGCACCTGAATCCCCTCGGTGTCGCTGAAACTCTTAGCCCTGGCATCCCAGCACAGAGGCTCTGGAGTTACCATGGTGTCGCTGGATCAGTCTGGCCCTGTGCGAGTGCCAAGTCAGGCCAGGTCACTCAGGGAAGATGAGGCCCCAGTGACTGACCGAGGAGGAATGGTTCTTTCCCCAGTTATTTCTGGTATCTAGGTTTCCTCACCTCACAGGCTGGCCTGTCAGCACCCAGCCTGCTCTGGTAGGGGATCTGAGTTTGAGTCTCAGGCCAGCAGGTGTGGAGGAAATGGGCCCAAAATAGGGCCTGATGGAAGTGACTTTTGACCCCATTGGGGCTGGATTTGGTCCATCGGGGCTCATGTCCAGGTGCAGGAGCTCCAGCTGCACTCTAGAGCAACCCCCTCTGCCTGGTGCTCACAGTGGCATTCCCAAGATCCGAAGGGAGCTTTTCAAGCCCTCCATGGATGCAACCTCATTCAGGGCTGCTGAGGAGGGAAAAGGGCGTCGTGTGCCAGAAAGAAAAACTCTGCCTGCGGTCATCATCTGGCCAATGCAAACCAGTCTGAAATAGGACCCATTGGCAAAGATCTGCTTGAGTGACAGACATGTTTGCACACAAGATTGTGTGTGTGTGTGTGTGTGTGTGTGTTTACATGTGTATTTTGCATTCACACTGTCGTGGTCATTGTACCATTATCCCTAGAACTGGGAGTTCATTTCCTATGCCCATCTGGTAAACATGGTAATCACCAACTCGTATCTTTCTCCCATGTGTTGTTTTGCTTGGAGGATTAGGATAAATATAGCCCAACAAATGAACCTCATTCTTAACTGGCCTTTCAGTTTTGACAGTCCAGAGTTTACCAAAGGCTCCTTCAATGGAACTTCATTGTTATTCCTTAGCATGCGGAGCTGATAAACAAATGAAGGCGCTTTAAACCCTCCTTGCAGTTCTTTTGGAGGAAGATCCTGCCAAACACAGGTTATAAATAATGCAAAATAACTTTTCCCTGATTGCTTTTTTGCCCACCTCAGATTAATTAAATAAATCCAGCCCCGCCCCATGCTACTCCAGGAGACAAGGACGATTTGCAAGGCACGCTGCCTCATCTGTCTAACCGTGCGTGGGCCCGGTTCACAAAGACTTCGCTGGGAGTGGGGAGTGATCAGCATCTCTGAAAATTAGGCCTTTTGGCCCAGATCCTCCAAGGGATTGCGGCTGCAGAAGCTAGATGCTTAAATCCCTGTGAGGATCTAGGCCTTGGAGGGGCTCAAGGTGGGCACCCAGGATTCGTGGCTTCTACTGAAAATGTGGGCCCGACCCAGGAGCCACTCTCACATCCACCTCTGGGCCTGCCCCTACTTCTTTTGCCCCCACAGATGGGGTCCCATCCAGCATAGCACGCACAGGGCAAGGCCTTCCCTTCCTCGGCAGGCTCTCTCTGGTGTGTTCTCCCTGCACAATGGAACTCGGCCTGTTCTGCTGCTTGGCTCCTGCAAGGCTGTTGGGGGCCTCCAGGAGTCACAGATTCCACGTGGAGGCCTGGCTTCCCAGTCACTGAACTGACAGAGAGTCTCTGTGGAATAAACTCTGTGTCGTGGGTCCCCGGGGATAGGGACGGTGCAGACTGTGCCGTGACACCGTGGTTAGGCTATTCGAGGACTTGTCTCGGAGCGTGCTGTGACAGCAGCTAGCAAGAGGGCTGGGAGGCAGGGGCTGAGGGAGCAGATATGGAAATGATTTAGTCCTCTGTAGAAACCCCCGTCAGCACAGTCTCTGCTGGCCTATGGGCTGGGACGGGCCCAGTTTGGGCCGGGTACGGCTGGAGTCCGAACGGCCCAGGCTAGCAGGGTGTTGGCATGTGCTGGGGGAAGCCAGTGCTTGAGAGTGAAGTGCTGACCTCAGTTTTGACTCCTAGATCTGAATGTCCTGGTTGCTGGGTAGCTGCCACGAACTCCGTGGATCTGGGGGGCTGGATGACCTGTGCTTTGGTTCTGTGGCTACCGAATCCAGCATTACGGACTCCCTGCTAATGACACTGCTGTGCGTTGGATCTTTGCCCTGCAGCCGTTCATTGCGGGGTGCAGTTCTGTCTGGCTGAGCCAACACCTCCAGCGAAACAGGAGGTGGGGAAGGCCACCCCGATAATGGGCTGGATCACGTGGGGTAGCCCAAGGGAGGGGCAACACCATGCTAAAGCTTGCGCTGTCCCCAGTGAATCATTTGCTCGAGGCGGGGTTTGCAGGACTGCAGAGGACCGTGAGTTGTGGCCTTCCAATCACGTGGGTGCCCCAAGCCGTGCATGGAGACTGTGTGTCTGGAAGGCCAGCCCCGCCGGAGCTGAACTGCCGTGATCTCCCCACCTGTGCCTGTGCATGGGCCCTATTCCCTCCACCTCGTCAGGAGGCGCTTACAGGGTACAGAGCAAAATCTCCTGGGCGCTGAGGCTGACTGGGTCAGCTTTAATTCCTGGAGGTTTGCCAGGGGACGATGGCACACCAGGCAGCTGTCCCGGAGCACTGCCTCTGCCCCCTCCCGACACCAGTGGGTTCGGCTGGTTGGAAGGAGTGCTCACGCTCTGCTCCCTGGTTACCTTTACCAGCCACTCTTGGGCGCCCCCAGTGTCAAGGCGACGGTATGGCTGAGTGGAGAAACCCTTCCGCAGCTGCTGTCTCTCTCTGGATCACACCGATTGCTAGCTAACGAAGAGTATTTCAGATGTGCACAATGCATGTGCGATTAGAGGGTCCTGGAAACCTCGATTCTCAGTGCACTCACTTGCTGTTAGGATAGCTTGTTAGTAACTGACCCAGGAGGTGGTGACCAATCCTTCCGAGCTAGGAAGGTCTATTATGTCAACCCGCTGCACTGATCGTTGGCTCGGGAGATGGTTAAACATGGCTCGGAGCTTCACCATCCCCCTGGGTCAACAGTGAGGCTGGCAGCCTACGTATCTATAAAGTCCATCCAGTGCAAATTCCTCATGGACGGTTGGGACAGCACCTGTGTCTGCAGTGAGAGCGTTCAGGATCCAGAGCGAGTGTGAGTTATGCTATAGCACACACAGCAGCCCTGTAGGCTTAGCAGAGTGAAGGAGTCCCTTAACGGCATGTACTCGCTTCTGGCTCATTTCCACTCTTAGAGGAACTCCAAAAGAGCCAAATGGATTTTCTTTTCTTCACGCTCTTATTTATCTATAGGTAGATCTTTAATTCTTTTCACCAATTTTTGTCAAGAAATTTATTTCTGGGCTGAGATCCAACATGCCAAGTTTTTCAGCCTGAAGTGAATTTTTACGGCCTGGGCTATAAACCCCTGGAAATAGAGGTTTTTAATGGAAATGTGGACAATTCTAGCAGCATGAAAACGTCTTGGCTGCAATAGGCATATAAATTTTCTAGGGAAACATCTGAATGATGGGTTTTAAGTACATGTTAAAAAGGATAAATGAGCAGCTCGATGGCATGCTGTGGATGAAGCGGAGCTCGTAGTGAATTCCCAACCCTTGGGAGAGCAGAACAGGAGTGACTTCGGCTGTCTCTGAGAGTCAGCCCCCCATGGCTGGTGGAAGGCCTCATGCTGGCCGAGGGTTAGCTGTGTATGAACACAGAAGGTGATCACTGATACCGACCCTTCTCTTCACAGGGGACTACAGGAAGCACAGATCACTTTGGCAGCTAGGCTGGGGGAAGCAGAAGAAAAGATCAAAGTGCTACATGCAGGTATTGAAAGATGTGACGTCCAAAAGTCCTGCCCAGCTTGGGTCCCTGAGCCCTTGGCTGGAGATCCAGATGTGGGTAAGGCTCAGTGGTGCTTTGACTCTTCTCCCCTGGGTGCACGGACATCAGTGCCCTCCTGGCAGAGCAGTTGGGGGTCACTGGTGCACCCCAAGGGGAGAATATGCTCTAGGGGCACATCACACCTGTCTGGCCTTTGTCATCATCAAAGTGTACTTGCTTTCCCAGCCCAGCCCTGCCAAAGTATGGGCCTGATTTTACCCCCAGTAAAGTCAACAGGGAGAGTCTCACTGATTTCAGTGGGATCTGGATCTCAAAGGGCTTTACAAAGGAAGTCAGTGTCATTATCCCCATTTTACAGATGGGGAAACTGAGGCAGAGAGGGGCATGACTTACCCACAGTCACCCATCAGGGCAGCAGCAGAGCCAGGAGTAGAACCCAACTTTTCTGGGTTCCAGGCCATGCTCTAGCCACTAGGCCACTGTGACTCCATTGACTTAGTTGTGCCTAAGGACTTACTGGCCCCAGGGGTTGAGTGCCTGCCCCCTAGAGTCTGCCGGCCAGAGGGGGAAATTGCACCCACTCTGGTTCTGCTTCTGGAGGGGGCTACAGGCAGGGAGTTGGTGAGGCTGCGTGTTCATGGCCTCAGACGCTCTCCTGTGTTCCTGGTGCGCAGAGCTGCCCTGTAGCCTGTTGTCAATAGCTGCCTAGAGGCGGATGCATAGACGCTGTCACGCCCCTTTGCCCTGCCACGCTGCCCACAGCGTCTCTGTGGGGCTCTCCCGAAGGTGTGGACGTACTCAGGGCATCTGTCCTGCAGTACCGTGCTCTGCCGCTATCCAGCATGGACCACGCTCATGTCCTGTGTTTGGACCACCCAGGGCCATGGTGCAGGAGGAAGGGCAAACTGGGCAGGAAAAGCAGCTGCTAAAGGTCTTGAACAAACTGCCACTGGCTGGGTTATGGTCACACAAGGGAGAAGAGAGGAGGAGATCTGGGTGCCATGGACTGGAACGAGCTGTGCAAGGGGGCACAGCGAGGAGCATTGGGGTGAAATTAAGTGAGGGGAAATTGGGCCACATCTTGACCCCACTGCAGCCACTGACAACACTCCCATTGGCTTCTCTAGGGCCAGGCTTTGGCCCCATTACCAGGAATAACTTTCTAACAGTATCAGACTCTGGTCTCCCCAGGGAAGTGGAAACTACTGTGGATAATGAACTAGGAGGGAGAGGGCCAGATCCTCTGCTGGGATAAATCAATGCAGCTCCATTAACTTCAACAGAGCGACTTTGGTTCACTGCAGCTGAAGATCTGGCCTGTACCGTAGGGTGAGGAATGCGCCTATTAGATCTCTCCAGGTTTAATTTCTCTGGTTCTCGTGCTCTATTTCTGCTGCTGGCGGGAACCCAGAAAGTTGCTGGTGCATGAAAAGTGTTCATCCCTTCACTAGCAACGCAGAGGCTAATTGAACGTTTCAGGAACTCCAAAAAGGTTTGGGTCGAAAATCTATTAACTGGTCCTAAAGTCTAGGAACATGGTGACTTTTTTTTAAAGCCTATCAGTGTTGTTGTCTTTGTCTGCATCTTGGTTTTGCATCAGTTCACATAAAAATTAAAAAAAAAAATATTGATTTGAATGGCAGCAGAGCAGAGGGCTGAGTGGGAGCCTGCCAAAGGCTGCTTGATCCACCTTCCAACCGGCCGGTGCTTTACCAACCACCAATAAATCTCTTTCCAAGGGGAGTGTTACTTACTGAGTGTTGTTTGATTTTTTCCATCTGGTCAGCGCTAAAGGCAACCCAGACGGAGCTGCTCGACCTGCGGTGTAAATATGACGAAGAGGCAACTTCAAAGTAAGTCACTCGGTTTTGTCTATCGACCAAAGCCGTGCACGGTCCAAGCAGAGACGTCGTGTCTGGCCACAGCCTCTGAGGAGGGCCCGGTCTTCGGGTTGCATGTGGGATGTGTCAAGAGGGACCAAGCTGGAACAAGGCCCGTCATCCCCATGCTTCTGATGCCGGGGCATTGCACTGTATGGTGGATCTAATACTAACCACTTCAACCGGCTGCCAAATCTCTCCTGCCAGCTGTTTGGCACTGGGTATATAGATGGGTACAGACCCACGTGGTGTATACCTACACACATGCCACTGTCACCACCAAGCTCTGTTCAGTGCAGCACACCAAGAGGCTGGGCAACTGTGACTTCACACCACCTTTACTCCTCCCCCAAACTGGGCTCCCCCAACCCCCCGCAACTGGGAGCAGCCTCAAAGCTACCCTAAATTGCACCTGGTCAGTATTTCATTTCATCCAGCAGCCTGTGAGCTCCCGAGAGGCAGTTCCAGCCGTACTCTGCCCATACTGCCTGCTAGGAGATGGGAGTGGGGGTGACAGAGGGATATCTGTACTAATTCTATACCATTGGAAGAGTCCCCTTGCATATAATCCAGCCTTTTACCACCAGAGCAGAGTGAACATAACAGGGCTGAAGGTCTCCAAGCAGCATCACAGAGCTAGCCAGCCATTGCTTCAGGTCCCAGAAGAATCACCTTCATGGGGGATATTTCTGAGACAGACACAACAAATCCCAGATCAGTTGTCAGCAGACTACTCTGAGTTTGGGGTCTCTACAGGGATCTGGGTCATTTTCTCGAGCAAATGAGCTATCATAAAGATGTCATGGCTAGGGGGTTTCTCGGTCCGTGTCTGCCAGGCCTCAGAGATGCGATGGAATGGTTTGAGCAAAAAGGAAGGAATGAGGAAGCACCGAGTTCTAATCCCAGCTCTGCCCATTGGCTGCACCCACGTATCCAAGGGCAAACTTGGGTGGCATGGCACAGATGCTGCAGCATAGCAAGGGGGCACTGAAGATGGGGCAGACTCATCAAAGAAAAGACTAGATTTTCAGAAGCCATGTCAATTGTCTGAGAAAGTGACTTGGGAAGTCAGCCAGGCCCAGGTGGCGCATCGAGGTTCCTAGGTTTTCTGTCAGAGAGGGACCTCCAATAAGACCCCAGATCCAAACACCCTCCAACTTCTGCATAGTCTTGTTCTAGGTCTGGACTTCAGAAATTATAAGAAGGTAAAATCAGTTCTTCCTAAAAATCTCTGGACCTTCCCAGGTCCTTCCAGACATGCAAATCTACCTTGAGCTGTCTTCTAATGGCAGGGGGAGCGCACAGTCACTGGGTTATGTTTAATGGGCTCCTCCACTTCATTAAATGTACATTTGCTTGTTCTTATTTTTGTTGGTCGGGTGCCATTTACTTTTATGAGTCAGGAACATCTTTTCCCTCCCTTCGGCTCTTGCTAGCCGTGGAGGCTGCCAAACATTTACAGCTGTTCAAATGTTCCACCGGTCTCGCTAACACAGCAGCACGTGTTCACACACACACGCTCGCTCATTCCCATTACGCAGCAGGGTCGGAACACTCAATCATATCATACCAAAGCAGATGTTCTTTGATAATTTGATATGCCATTTGTACATGCGGTGCTGTAACTAATTTTGCCTTTGATCAGGATTGCAGCCGCTATGCACAGAATGATGGGGATGAAAAAAGGGCTTGTCCCATCCCTTGGTATCTTTGCCTCTTCCGACGTCACGTTTTGGACTCTCCCCTCTTTGGGTTCATTTGGCTTGTTTCTATGTTGTTAATTCACCAGCTAGTGGGTGTTGCATGGCTGGGACTGGAGATCACAAATTAGAGGCTTTGAGTATTTACCTTCCTACAATAAACAAATCCGCCACCGTGTACCCAGTAGCTGTGCCAGCTCTCAGCGACTGGTGGAATAGTGGGTGGGAGGCAATTAAACAGATGCCAGTGTTCCTCATTGACAAACAACCCAAGATCAAGAGGGAAGGAGGCCTTTTGGAAAGTAATTTGGAGGCCGTGGGTGGCTCAGAGAACTGGCAGTGGGAGAGGGAGCCTTTCATGTCGAGATCCCTGCCTCACATATGGGCATGGCTTGTTAATGACCCGAAATTGTTCCCATCTCATGGCTGTTTGTTGGCCGGCGTGAAACGAGCTGGAATGGCCTGCAGCCAGTTCCTGATGGACAGATGCCCACTCTGTAACACTCACATCACAGCTGGCACGAACCGCCTCCTTGCTGGCAGTGTAGCAGAGAATCCAAGGCTTGACTGGGCCACAGAGACTGAACTCCTGTTAACCCCGGGAAGTGGTCGCTCCAGAGCTGGCAGGGTGGGGTAGTTTGCGCGACTGCTGCCCATGTTGTATCTGACCTGTGAATAACCAGCATACTGATCATCCGGGCTGTCATTCTGGCCCCTTTGATGAGCATTAAGCCCGCCCAGCACAATTCCACTCCTTGGGTGGGAATGTTATTTTGGATGGGCGAGTGAAATATCTTTAGTGTTTTCTTCATCAATGAATCCCTGCGTCTGCCGCAGGAGTGGGCAAGAAGGTTTTGTGCCTAGGTCGGTACGTTTCCATGACCGTTTTGCAAGGCTGCCTTATGCATATTGCACACAGATGGCTAAAATGTCATATTTCAATTAAATGTAAAAAACAAAAAAAACAAAGACCTGGGTGATTGTTTAACACAATGGAATGTTTGTGGGGACACTCTGCCGCCTTCCAACTAATTGGTTTTTTGCTTTGCTGTCTCAGGGCAGATGAAGTAGCAATGATCATGACAAACCTTGAAAAAGCCAATCAGGTGAGGAGAAATTCTTTCCACTGAATATCGAGCTGGCGCGGCCCAAATAACTGATTTCCTTCCCTTTGCTCCCGGCGATTATCCAGGGACTGAGGTGATTCGTTCTGCAGTGGAGGCAGATCTGGGTGGGCGCAGGGTCCTGCAGCCATTGATGGCAATGCCCAGGCTAAACGCTCCACCCCTTGCCCTGGGCTCTGTCCTTGTCCGTTGCGCCACCGGAGCCTTTGTATCCTGTTGGATCTGCCGCTTTGGGGCTTCTCGGGATGGGGGAGCTGACTCAGTGAACATGGGATCTCCTTACAGCTCTGGCAGCTGAATCCCAGAGGGGTGAAGGAACTAAACCCAAGCCTGGCGGACATGGCTCAGAGTGACATGGTCGCTCGTTAATCCCTACCGGGAACACTCCTGCATTAGCCAGGAGACGTTCAGAAGGAGACTCCTTGTGAACAGGGCAACACTTTTATCCGTCGATGCTCTTTAAAAGTACGAGGGTTTGGCTACGCGGGCACCAGAGACAGCCCTGATGTCCCTGACAGCAATATTTGACCCGATCTCTTTGTTTTGAGCTGTAGTTATCACGCTGCTATTTGGGACGTGCCGCCATCGTCCAAGAGTCATCAGTATTATAAACTATCAGCCCCAGTATCCGGGGGTGCGGAGGGGTGGGGGGGGCGGTTAAGGCAGGGACATTGCTGGGGCCTAGAGCAAAATGATGCATTCAGAGCTGTATACGTTTCTGGAGTACTTACTACTCATTTTATATATTTCCATGTGAATCATAGAGTATCAGGGTTGGAAGGGACCTCAGGAGGTCATCTAGTCCAATCTGCTGCTCAAAGCAGGACCAATCCGCAATTTTTGCCCCAGATCCCTAAATGGCCCCCTCAAGGATTGAACTCACAACCCTGGGTTTAGCAGGCCAATGCTCAAACCACTGAGCTATCCCTCCCCCCTAATTGGTTGGGTTGGGTTGGTTTTTTTTGAAGTCACAAAAATGTATATACAAACTAGGCATGAGTAATACAAATATTCCTAAGTAGCAATTTACATGTAGATATGGCCTTTCATGCAGAAGGAATCAGTGTCTTTTCAATGACATACAAACAACGTGTGGGATCACTTTTCCCTTCACTGAAAGGCAGCCACCTCTGGGGTGGAACTTAGCAGCTGTTTAACAGTGCACAGCGACAATAAACAAGAGTTTAGGTCAGGAAGAGAAGAAAACAATGTCTAACTGGAATGAGGAGGAGTTTTAGATGAGTAGGAAGTAATTACCCACCTTGGGATTTGGTTGGGACAGGGATTGACACCCCCACTGTGGTGCCTGGCATTGTTAATGAGTACAGGTGATTAGGACATGGATTAAGGCACTGTGGCACCTGTGCTGCTGTATGGCATTAAGAAGCATGTTGAAATGGTAGCGGGGGCCAAACCAAATCTGAACTCGGGGATGTTTGTATCCAGACCAGGACCTCACGGCCAGCCCTATTTCTGTAACGGGCCAACACTGACCCCTGGGTCTGAATACACCAGAACCCTGTGCTCTTCATGGCTGTTGCCCTTGGGGCTAGCTGAAATCCATGTGGACGGTGAGCCCATACAGGGGGTCTGTTCTCTCACCCGCACAGAGGCAAACATCCCCTCAACACCAGTGGAAGCAGTGAGCACTTGCTGGGGTGAACACCCTGTAACACCCTCTCTGGCTTTTCACCGTCCGCTTCCTGACTTACACTCTTAACAAAGGTGGTTTGGGCTCCACAAACCTGGAGCCTGGGTCATTGCCGAACACTGGGTCATAGTGTTGTTCTGATCCCACCTCAGTATTATTTCAGGGTGGCCGGTGCTTAATTTGTGCCAGGGCTTGCTGGGTCAGGGCCCCAGCACCTCTTTCATTGCAGATTAAGCATGAGGGCGGTCCCCCCACGCCATGCAGCTTTAGGCTGGGCGAAAAGCTCAGCCGAGGAAGAGCCCACAGCATGTCACTGCTTGGCTAGCTCAGTGGAACGGAGAGCCCTGCTGACACGTGTCACTTTCTTCCCTTGCAGCGCGCAGAGGCAGCCCAGAGGGAGGTGGAGAGTCTGCGGGAGCAGCTCGCGTGTGTAAATAGTTCCATTCGCCTGGCCTGTTGCTCTCCACAAGGACCCAGCGGGGTAAGGGACAGAAGTCTGACGTTCAGGAAGAACGACACGCAGTAGGTCAGATCCTCGGCTGTGGGAAACTGGCTTCACTCCATAGATCTCACTGCAGCCAGGCCGACATATGCCAGCTGGGGAGCTGACCCAGAGTCTGCAGTCGGGGACGCAGGAAACTTTGAGGGGCATGGTTTTCCAGTGGTGGTTAAAACTTCCCTGTGCCAGGGCCCACATGGCCTGTGCACATGGGCTGGGTTGCACGCGTGAGCCGAAAACTGGGCACGTCGTTGCTTTGGGAAGGACCTGGTTTTCCAGAGAGTGAGAAACGAAGCACCTTTGCTGCTGGAAGCCAGGGCAGCAAGCGGGCCATGGAGTGTGTGCATAAGAGCTCAGGCCTCGATCCTCAAAGGTGTTTAGGTTGCTTTGGGGATCTGGGCCTCAGTTAGCAGGAACCGCGTAAGACTGTGTGTGTGTGTGTCCCTGTCCAATTAGACATCATAACTCCATCCTCAGACAGGTAAAATGCCACTGCCAATGGAACAAAATCATCCCTGTGAAGCACACAGCTGCCTTTGTCCCAATGGGAGTTCGTAAACTCTCTCTCTCCAGCCCCGTTCTAATGTTGTGCGGATCGTGTAGAAGAAACTCTGTTGCTCCCAAATCAGCAGCGTTCCCCAGCTGTGGATGGGCCCTTTGCACAGCATCCGGGTGGGAAATGTCAGATGGTTGCTGACTAGACGCCAGCCCAAGCAGAACCTCCTGCTGGAAACTCCAGAGAAGCTCCCAGAGGAGCTAGAAGAGTCTGTGGTGCTTGGAGCGTCCGTCCCCTCTCCCTTCCCAACCTTTCGCTCTGTTGGGATGGATTTAGTGCTAGTGAAAGTCCCAGGTGACAGGGTTTTAGGTTGAATCCTGGATTTCTCCCAGGTCTAGCCTGTGGTTTGTCAGTATAACTGTACAGGAAGAGCTGTA
Source organism: Eretmochelys imbricata (assembly GCF_965152235.1). Lineage (NCBI taxonomy): Eukaryota > Metazoa > Chordata > Testudines > Cheloniidae > Eretmochelys > Eretmochelys imbricata. The sequence continues at coordinate 27,754,594 of NC_135586.1, forward strand.
CTATGCCAGTATAGCTGTATTTGCAGACCCTCCCAATGGAGATGCAGCTATGCCAGTGAAATGCATTTGCCAGTATAGCTTGTACCAGGATGGGAATCCCGGCAACCCCAGCCTAGCCTAGGGGACAAAGCGGGTTCCTGTTGCTGTAGATAGGAGACCATGTGCTGCTGGCAGACCTGATCCAGAGCCCGCCGCAGTTAGTGGGAGCCTTTCCACTGGATCGCTTGGGCTTTGGCTCAAGCCCCATGTCTCCTGAGTTCAGAGCTGCAGACAAAAACCCGAGGACCCAATCCTGCACAGCGCTGAGCACCCCCTGCTCCAGCAATGGGTGCTCGCAGGGCTCAGCACTTCACAGCATCAGGTCTTTAGAGGGATAGAAACCAGCATTAATTCTGGGTCCCACGCACTGCGCCAGGAGTGTTAATTCGCACCGAGCCCCGGATCTTTGGGGTTTGTAAAGACGGATTCATGCAGCATTAATGAAAGCCAACATATAAAAATATATACAGGTGGACACTCCTGGTGCTTTCCTTCCCAGCTTCTGGCTTCCTTGTTCCAGCTGGTTTGTTGCCTCTAGGAAGCTCATTTAAATATCTGTTTGTTTTTCAGTCTATATCCTCTGTCAATAGAAGGCCTTGCCCACCAGAGGCTGCCCTGGCTCAGTCCTACAGCAATAAATCATCCCCTAGTTTGGAGGCACCCAGTTAGACCTGTCTGTATCTGACCTTGTGTTCCCCCCCCACACCTCCTTCAGCCCCCAGAATTCAGGCAACGCCCCTCCCTGTGCAGAGTCATGGCTTGCCAGCTGGGGCACTTTGCTTTCCTTCAGCCTTTTTATCTCCGATCTCACCCCTGCTTTGGCACCTTGATGCCATGGCAAAGGGCTGGCGAGGTGCGAAGGGATCTGGCCAGGGGAGGATTCCTGCAGTGCAGGCATTATGGACGACAGCCGTAAGGCTGTCTCTCAAGGAGCCCCTTGCAAGCCTTGGTGCAGAGCGTTGGTGTTGCAGTGCGGGGCATGCCAGGGAGGCTGCTGGAACTTAGCCCGACCTCCAGGCTTCTCTCAGGTATGCCAGGGCTTTCTCCAACCCCTCGACTAGCCCAGTCCTGGGAGGGTGCTAAGGTGGCTTAAAGCCACCCAAGGAATAGTGCAGCTCCTGGATCCTGTAATACCTGAAACACATGTCCAAAATCTCTAAGCCAGGTGGAACCTTGGGAACAGAAACGATCTGAAAATCTGGTCCCTCGAACCCAGCTTCTCGGAGCTGGCCGGATGATACGCTGGCCCACGGACTGTCAAGCTGGCAGCTAACCAGAGTGAAGCCAAAGTTGGCGGCTGTGCTCTGCGAGACAGAGCCCAGGGGCTCCATTGCTGTTCAAGACAGCTGCTGAAATGGAGCAGCTGAGCTGACGTAGGGTACTGGGTCATGCCGGGTTCTGTTGCCTCGAGTGACGGAGTGTAACCAGCCCCGACGCAGCAGGCAGAGCGTACGGCGACCCCTGGGGAGCAGCAGGTAGCAGTGCACTGTGGCTATTTCTCAATAACCCATGGGCTGGAATCTGGAGCTTTCGGGCTGCCAGCCAGGTTCTGCTCTGATCAGAATCCCTGGGCAGCGCGGCTGGATGGCTAACGCTGCCCTGATCTCCTTGCAGGATAAAGTGAACTATTCGCTGTGCTCAGGGCCTAGGCTTGAGGCTGCGCTGGCGGCGAAGGACCGGGAGATTCTCCGACTCCTCAAGGACATTCAGCACCTCCAGAACTCTCTGCAAGAGCTGGAAGAGTCCTCAGCCAACCAGATTGCAGACCTGGAGCGGCAGCTCACAGCCAAGAACGAAGCAATTGAAGTACGTGCCCCTTTCTGTCCCTCCAAGTAGGAACAAAGGCTCCGGCCTTCCACTGGGGGGGGGGTGGCTGCCTCACCCCCTCGGGCACCTGCAAAATACACAGTGAAGTGCTGAGCAGGACGTAGGGGATTCCCGTGGGGAAATCCATCCCTGCTGTCTGTAAATGGAGGCAATCCGAGGGGCGAGGACAACCGCTGTATGGGCCTGATTCCGATCTCAGTGACATGGTGTAAGTCAGGAGAGACGCTGCTGAAGTAAAGAGAGTCCCCCTGGGTTCGGTGAGACCAGAATCAGGTCCTTGCTGCCGGAGCCGAAAGAGAATGTCCATCACGGCAAGTAATGCGCCAGGGTATGGGCCAGAGCGTGAGCAGAGGTAAATCAGCCTCGTTCCAGGAAAGCCAATGGAGCTGTGCCAGGTTGCGCCAGCTGTGGGCCTGAGCCCCTCTCTTTGTGGGGCAGCTGGACAGCACGTGAGCTCACACTCGAGGGGATTCGCTATCCTGCCGGCACAATGCAGGGCACAACACGCACAGCCCAAAATACTAATCACCATAATTAGATTCTCCCCCCCCACCCCTTGGGTGAGTTTGTTTTGCATGTGGGCCGCATGTCCTTCCCTGGCAATGATAAGGCTGACGCTGTGCATTAGCGGTGCATGTTCTCTTTGTACACACACGCAGCAGCGAGAAGGGGACAGACCCTCTCATTCACGTCCGCTCAAAGGGATAGGGACCATTTTGTGCTGTGTACTTTAAATACACTGTCAGTAGGAACTGACCACAGCTGTAAGGGGCTGTCCGAGGGAGGGGAAATGTACCAGGCCAGTTTTACCAGGGGGTCATTCTCATAGACTCGGGCTAGTGGGTTCAATGGCTCTGGATTCTCAGACATCCTGACCGTTGACGTTAACGGGCGGTGCTGGGTGCTCTGCAAATTCTACTTGCCCACCGCACGGCATGGGTGCCACGTACTGCATGTCACAGGGCCCTGGACTGACGCTTGGCCCAAACCGGAGCCCGGCAGTTGTGAGGCTGCGGGTCTGTCAAGCTCATCAGTTTGTCTCCCTCGTACGGCATCCCGGTCACTTGACTCAGCAGCCTAGGTCAGCGCTGGGGAGGAAGTGCTCTTCCCTCGCTCTCTGGGATGCCGGATGACTGCAGACAGACGAAGGGGAGGAGCTCTGGTAGCGAAGGCCATCTTCAGCCTGCATGGAACTGAGAGCTGGGGGGACGGACCAAGCAATTCTGACTCTTGTTTCACTCTCATTCCTTGTTCAGAAGCTGGAAGAAAAATTGCAGGCCCAGTCTGACTATGAGGAGATTAAAACGGAGCTGAGGTAAGGTCCGCAGCTGCGCGCGATCCCTTCCCTGCCCACGTGCCCGGCTGGTGTGTGTGCACCTGGGAACGCCTGCTCTGAGCTGCGTTGGAGCCAGGCTCCCCAGACGTCTCCCCGGAGCTGCCGGCTGGGAGGTACAGCAGCTCTGTAGCACACTTGCCAGCCAGTCGCCGAAGGCAGAGAGCAGCCTAACCCCCCAGCTCATGCCTCCTGACCCTGGGCCTGTGGAGGTCGCCCGCAGATACGCAGTGAGGACGTCACATCACATCGAGCTCAGCGGGGAAAAGCTGTGCCGGTAGCTCCGATGGGAAACCGTGGGCGTTAATTAAAAAACCTTCCCCCTGGTTTCAAAGGCAGTGCTTGGATGGGATGGAGCGGACGTCCTGTCCAGACCTCGCGAGCCGCATTCCTGTGTGCCAGTCTTTGATATGACTGGCAATCAAGGGGGAGAATTAGCAACAGGACTAACCCTGTCTTGTTTCTCTCCCAGCATCCTGAAGGCCATGAAGCTGGCGTCTGCTAATTGCAGCCTTTCCCAGGCAAGTGCCGGAATCTGCTCGGGAACCACTAAGAATCGGTCGCGAAATCCTTCATCTCCAAGCCATCAATAAACATTTCCTAAACGCTCCTTTCTCTCTTTCAGAGCATATCGAAATCAGACGAGCCGCTGCTTCTAGGCAAAGAATCTTTCTATCCATCCCAGAAATACGTTTTGGAAAAGCCAAATCTCTTGGCCAATGCTGGTAGGGCAACCGGGTTTATTTTTTGCATTGTAAATGTGCAGTTTTCATTGTTTGGTTTTATATTTATAATCCTTCCCCACCAATGTATTTATTGTTAAACACATAAAAATGCAATGGTCATAACCATCCCTGGGTGTGTGCAGGACTCCTGGGTTCCATCACAAACTCTCTCATCGACTCATTCTTGGGCCAGTCACTGACATTCCGGGGAAATTGGATACCTGGTTCCCTTTGGTTCCTTGAAAATGCTGCTCCTTAAGGATAGCTCGCTGAGTGTTTGTGGCACCTTCTATCAGAGACTGCTGGGCAAATTCCAGAACAGCCTCACAGTCCCCCAAGGCAGGGAAGAGGTATTATACGTGTGGGGAAACTGAGGCACAGAGTAGTGATATGGCTCCTCCCAGCTTGGACAAGGTGTCTGTAGCAGTGCTGGGGAGAGAACCCAAACTGTCAGAGCCCTAAGCCGCTGCTTTAGCCCCAAGACCATCCTTTCCCACCTGTGCTGCCGTTTCCTCATTGCTAGCCCTGCCCCCGCCTTTGCAAGGTGCGTTGGCATCTTTGGACAGACGGTGCAAAAGAGGCTTCTAGGCGCTGGTGCAGAGTCTATGCTCCAGCACAGCCATGGTCCCGAGATTCACCTCAGGGGGTTCAGCTGGGGGCACAGCTCTCCGTCGCGCAAGAGCCTGAGAGAACCTGCGGGCCAGCTGGCCCAGGCTCTTCGGGACCAGGAGGGGCCCTGCCTGCCCCCAGCTGTGTCTGCTTTAGGGCTGATGGCAGCAGCTCCTCAGCTGGCATCCCGTGTCTCTGGGGCAGCGCTGGCCTCTCCCTTTGCCTGTGCGGCCGGGGCTTGTCCTGCCGATACGTCTACATTGCCATTCCACGCCCTTGGCTGGCCCGTGCCAGCTGACTTGGGCTCGCGGGACTTGGGCCAAGCGACTGCTTAATTGCTTTGTAGACGTCCCCAGAATGCAGCCCAAGCTCTGGGACTCGCAGGGTCCGGGCGCCCGGGCTCCAGGCTGAGCCCGAACATCTACAGCGCAGTCAGCTGACACGGGCCAGCCGCAGACTTTTCAACGCCACGTAGGCAGCCCCTACGGGGACCAGTATGGCCTGGATTCAGCAAAATAGGGCTCAGCTCCACCCAGCTTGGAGTCACTCAGCCACCCCATCCCCTAGTCGTGGACTGGGCGCTGAGGGTCCTGAGCTCAGAATCAGGCCCCAGGCAAGGGGCCGGTGTGATGCCCAACCACAGTGAGTATCCGGATGGTGCGACCATGTCGGCAACAAAGCCAGCTGGCTCTGGGCGTATCGCAGTCCCTGCTGGACTCCACCCGGCTGCTGCTGCCTGGCTGGGAGCACCGGCCCCAACTCAGCGCCCTGCGCTATAGTGTGTGTCTTTCTCTCTCGTCTCTAGAGGAGGATCATTCTGAGGACGAGTTGGTGAAGGATTCCATGGGCACGGACCAGTCCTACCCCTCTCCCCAGCAGCTCTCTCAGCCCCCCGGGGAAGACCCTGCCTCCCCCAGCCCCCTCCAGCCTCTGCTGGCCCCCACCATGGCCCAGGAAGCCCAGAGGACTTTCTCGTTGTCCCCTTTCCCCAGCCTGGCTGCGGGCGAGCGGCTGCCGACGGACGCCTTGCTCCCCAAGCAAATGGTGCCGCCGGCGTACAAGAGCGAGAACTGCAGCGCGCTGGCCTTTCCCTCCCCCTTCTACGCGGCCAAAGGCCCCCTGCTGCCCACCAACCCCAGCCACGCTGCCCCGGCCAGTGACTCGAGCCCCCCCAGCGACCAGTCGGAAGGCAGCAGCGCCGGCTCGGCCGACGAGGAGCAGCTGGACACGGCCGAGATCGCCTTCCAAGTCAAGGAGCAGCTGCTGAAACACAACATCGGCCAGCGCGTCTTTGGCCATTACGTCCTGGGGCTCTCGCAGGGCTCGGTCAGCGAGATCCTGGCCAGGCCCAAGCCCTGGCGCAAGCTGACGGTGAAGGGGAAGGAACCGTTCATCAAGATGAAGCAGTTCCTCTCTGACGAGCAGAACGTCCTGGCGCTGAGGACCATTCAGGTGCGCCAGCGAGGTGAGTGGCCTGGAGGGGGTCGGCTCTCACGCTGCGTGAGTTGAGGGGGCAAGGGGGGCCGCTTCGCAGGGAGCAGTTGCAGGATTTTCACTTTGTCTTGCTGGGGTTGATTCCATAGCCCAGAGAGACCCAGGGGAGACTCCCTGCTTTGCACCAGCAGCTGGGAGGGGAAACAGCCCCAATTCCCGAGGCCCGTAAACAGCAGGCAAGGGTCGATCCTGCGAGATGCTGGACGCCTGCCACCATTGGCTTCTGTGGGCATGGAGGGAGGGTGGGGCCCTGGTGAATAACAGTGATTGAAAATAAACCTGAAGGGGCTGCGTCACTGAATGCACTTTATTCATTTCTTCTGACAAGTGGCATTTAATTATTCATGGTAATGTTTCAGGGAGTCCCAATCAATGTGCGGGAGAATGTTTTGTCAAAACAACAAAGTCTTGACATGAGATGGTAGCTATTTACTAAACAGTCTGAGCAATTCTCTAGCACCTCCATACAAGGGAGCGTTGCAAACACTCACCGCCAGAGAAATCTTAGCGCCCTGGCTTACAGCAGGGGAAACTGAGGCACGGAGAGGGGCAATTACTTGTCTCAGGCCACACACAGTATATGTCAGAGGTGGGACTAAAACCCAGGTAGCCTGCCTCTTCAATCCTGGACTTGAACCACAAGACCAGCCAGCTTTGCTATGAGGGAGGATGGGATGTTCTTGCCTCTGCAGATTAGCAACATGAGAATTAGGCAGGTGCTGAACCCCTGCAGGCAGATGCTCAGCATCTCTGGACAGAATGAGGCCACTTTTATTGAGGAGCTGACCTTGGCCTGGATTTCTCTAGTGCCTGGCTGCCTGCAGCTCCCAGGCCATTCAGAACTGAACAAATGCAGGCTCAAATCCCTGAAAACGCACCAGATGACACCATGTCGTTTCAGACTGGGCTAAACCCACTGGTAAAATCAGTGCCCTCTGCCAGTAATAAACCGGAGCGCTGCGGTGTACAGATCACCTAGCCTTGGGTTAAAGCATCAGCTCAGCTCAGTGGTGAGAGTAACTTCTGGCTCCTGTGTGACAAGGGACAAGACCCTGAACACACAGTATAAAGTGACTCTCAAGATGCCGATGTTCCATTGTCCATGAGGCCCTGGTGCCTTGTAGACTTTACGCCGCTGCAGCCCCTCTCCTCCCGCTGACAGGCAGGCTGTGGATTTTGCTGCGTGATACGCTGGAGCGACGACCTGCTGCCGCTGTGACCGAGAGCAGACTCAGGTCCTCTGGGGGCTTGGAACTAGCCGCGTTTTCCAGTTGTCTCCTTTTTAACCCCTTGGTTCCCTGATCCTCCTGCAGCTCCCCCTACGCTAACCAGGGGCGTGTGTCAATCAGTGTGGACCATCATTCCAGCTTCATCTCTCTCCAGAAATGACCTACATTAGCATTTAGCAGGCACGTTAGAAATCTCATCTTAGCCCAAGGGGCCAAAGCTGGGCCCAGGCTGTGCAGTTGGAGATGCCTGAAAAGTAGAGAACTGAGGGTACCCCACCCCAAAACTTGCAGCATTCAGAGTCCAGCACAGGGGGTCCAGGGGAGGTCTGGAGGGTGTGCAGCTCACGCAGTCACCTAGTGCAGCAATAGCTCCGTCCTAGTTCTCAGCCCACACTTGACTTCTCCAGCCAGCCACTCCTACACTTCCCGTGGCCTCTAGCACTTCACAAACAAATATCCAGATGGTGCGTGGTATCGCAGAAGTCACATGTGCTCCTGGGTCTTTGCTGTACCGTAGGTGGCCCATGACGGGTGGGGTGGAAGGGGCTAAGCCACGGCATCTGTTCACATTTCAAATGGTAACGGCTGCAATCCAGATAAGACCCACTCAGCTTGTTCTGCTTCAGGAGTCATGAGTAGTGGAAACTGTTTTTTTGTTTCTACGGGCTTGTCTGCATGGGGAAATTGACCAGCAGAGCTGCTCTGGAACCAGAGGAGCGCGAGGCAGGAGGAGACCTCAGGAGTCCATCACCCCACACGCTCAGGCTCCCTGCCAGGTTTTTAGCCTGGCCGGTTCAGCTTATGCTAAAGCGCCGTTTGTGAGTCTAGCAGAGACAAGGCAGCGTGCGCCTCTAACGCATGCGAGCTGGTTGAGCCGAGGCCCAGAATTGGCCTGTTAGCAAACAGCAGGTTTTTAGCTCCTCTGGTGGGCCCATCACTGTGGTATCTGGGCATCGGCGCACCTGATGGGTGCTGTACAAACACTGATCACTGACTTCCTGATGACGGCAGCCTGCTCGTTCGGAACCCATGGCCCGATGGGCCCTTGGCCTCTCTGCTGGTGACAGGGACGGAAGGCGGGGGGAAGATCCGCAGGAGGGCGCAGTCATAGTCAGCAGGGAGAACGGTTATAACACAAAAGCAGAAGACTTGCTGAGCCCAGCCCCGTGAAGCCCGAGGCTCCCAAAGGGACTTTGCCTCCTGTACCTCCCAGGCAGCCAAAATATAGCCCTTCCCCTCAGCACCTGCAAAGGAGGGCGGGGGAAGCTGAGCTGAGAACACAGTGCTGTGAAATCCCTCTAGACTTTATTCCCCCAGAAGCGAAGTTAATTCACGATGTACGAACACCCACCCCCTGACTCCAGCATCCCTGCTCCGTTTGTGTGGTCCTGCCTTTGTTACGCCCTTCAAATGAGAGGGCGGTGGGAGGAGGGGGACGAGGCCGTGCTGCGTGGTGCAGGAAATGAACGAGGCGAAAACTGACAGCCAGTTACCTGGCCTCTCTCTTCAGTCTTGCTAGTGACTAATGGGGAGTGATGTTTCCTTAAAACTGGTGTTCCTAAAAATAACTGAACATGAGCATCCGTAAATACTTCCTGACATACAAGTTGAGCTTGTAAAAACAGTGCAAGTGACAAATCTGTTATCATGCCTCTTTGATCAGGTAGCATTACTCCGAGGATTAGAACTCCAGAAACCGGCTCTGACGATGCCATCAAAAGTATCCTGGAACAAGCGAAGAAGGAGATTGAGTCTCAGAAGGGAGGTAGGTGGAGAAATCACAGAGCCAGGCGAAGCTCCATCACACAGATGTGTGTGATCCTCAATGCATACCTGGGATTTACGCTGCCAAGCAGACAAAGCGGTGTTTGTGAGCTGAACCAGCCAAGAGAGGCAGTGGAATCCCACTTTTCTCTCCTGGTTCTTTTCCTCCTGAGATTCCTCACTGGAAAACAGAGTCCAGGACTTGTTAAATGAGCAAAACTGTTGCAGGTGCAGGAGGAGGAAATGAACTGAGCGCTCAGCTGGGTGAATCTGACAGCCACACAAATAATGAGTAATGAGAACAAGTCACAGTATCCCCAGTACCCTTTCTAGTGTGTGGTCACCAGCAGTGAAGCCGCCTTGTGGCAGTTTGATGGTGTGTGTCCCCCCTGAGGGTTATTACTCCTTCCAAGCCAAGCAAAATGGGGAACAGTCCCCTGCCCTCCTTGCGTCCCACGTTGCAGCTCAGTGTTCACACACACAGAGCCAGGAAGTGAAACTAACCCGCCCCCCGGCACTGGTAAGCTGGAAAAAATGATAAAAGGGGGGAAACACCACCAATAAAGCAACCCCAGGGAGGCTGAAAACCCAACGCACACTGTCCATTTCATCACCTGGGTTTTGCGCACAGGTAGGGGTGAAAGGTTTGCCAAAGTGTCTGGTGATTTTCATCACCACCATTTTTGAGTGCCGAGTGGGGTCTGACTTACAGAAGGTGGCTGCTCTGCACTTTCTGAAGACCAAGCCCCGTTGACGATGGCTCAGGCTGGAACCCCAGAGTCACTAGTTCCTTTTGAAAACCTTGGCCTTGGACAAGGTTAAACTTCTAGGCCAAAATTATCTGACTTGGGTACCAAAATGGCGGTGGCGACCGTACCTATGGATTTAGGCGCCTACCTTTAAGCATCCAGGTTTGAAAGTGTTGGCCATAGAGTTTTTAATCTGGAAGTGTCCCTTTAAAATTAATTCCCTGGTACTCTTTGAACTGCTTAGTCTGAGCACGATATGTATAAAATTCAACACTTCATTTCCAATAGGTCTGTTGAAACGTACGCTGTGTATGCTGCCCTCTGCTGGACACAGGCACAGAAGCATCTCTGATTCTGGAAGTAATTCCATAATTGGGCTTTCCTTGTAGTTTCAAGTCTTTGAAGAAACATCTAGTATGGTGTGGCATTATCTTGCTACTGGGTTGGATCTGATTCTTAGTAGAACTGAGACAATGTCATTTTGCCATATCCGCATGCACATTTGTAATAAAAAATTAAATCTTCAGTTTAAGTTTGTGACAGCAGAGGAGAGCAATGAAAACAAACCATTTAAACGTTGTTAGAGAGGAAACAGTTTTCCACAGTTCTGAGTGCTGCTTCACCTCCCTGCCTGAATAAGGGCAAATGTAAATTGAGTTGACATTGTATGTGATCTTTTAAAAACTTCAAATCTAACCCTTTTTCCCTGAAACAGATGATTAAATGAGAATGCACGATCCATGTGGCATGAGCAATCATTAAACCAGCTGTGTTCAGAGTCCATTACAAGAAGTGAAGAACTTTAAATCAGGTAGTCTGCTGAGAAAGCAGAATCCCCAAGGATTAAATTAGATGAGAATGGTGGAAAAACAGACAGGGAAAACAAACATGTCTGCATATTGGCATAATCTTTAATGGGATTTATTTTGCAGTAATAGAAATAGAACGCTGGCTATATATGTGCATGGCAAAACATACGCTCTTCTGGGCACTTATGTCCAGACAAACTCTCTGATTTCATGTGCCTGTGACTTTAAAAATCAGTCCTAATAGAGCTGACATTTTTTAAGATAGATGTGTGCCCAAAGGTGAACGTTATTAAGGAGGTTCAAGGAAAATCTCTTCACCTGGGTTTGAGTTATGGAAGAATTTAAAAACAATTGAAATCATTTTCCATTGTGAAGATACAAGATGCATCATGTAGCTAAAGTTGCTGCCATATTCATCTAGGAATGTAGGAAACTGACTACAGTCACACAATAGCAGCCAGTGTGGAAACTCCCCTGCCCCCTTAACTTCAACGAGATGTGAACATCACATCCAGACGGGGACAATTTACATGCTAATATATGAAGCAGAGGCAATTTTTTAAAAAGGCAAGGAAATTAAATGCAAAATATGGGCTGCAGAGATAAAATCCTAAAATGGGAATTGTAGAATTTAAGGGGTCAAAAGCAACATTAAATATTAGATGATTATTTGTATTATGGTAGTGCCTGCAGGCTGCAGCTGAAATCAGGGCCCCATTGTGCTAGGCTGCGTACGGCCGCATGGTGCGAGAGAGTCCTTGCCCCAACAAGTTTACAATCTAGACAGACAATACAAAAGGTGGGAGCAGAAAGAGAGACAACGTGACCTGCCCAAGAGAACAGAGCAGGTCATAGTGGTAGAGTCAGGAATAGAGCCCAGCTGTCCTGACTCGCAGTCTAGTGCTTGAGCTACTGGATGACAGCCAGGTTATTGCCCCTCCATCTGGAAACTGTTCAGCTCCTCTTGTTTCAAGGAACCTTAAAATGGCTGTGAGAGGGTAGAGAAGGAAGTTATTTTTCTCTCTATTTTCAGTTTGGTTACTTTGTGCACTTTGTGTCTAGTCAGTTTCACTATTCCCCATCTGCTCTGTAAGGGTCCTGTCCTGCAAACTCACATGTCGGTCAGTTCTGGGACTGACAACATACGTAAATGTGTGCCGGATTGGTCAGTTTCCCCTGTTGTTTGTGTGGGTCTTTCACACGCCAGCAAGGGAAAGGAAACCTATTTTATGAGAAAATGAGATTATGAACCTGCAGATATTGGCCAGAGGGCCTTTTGGGGCAGATATGGCACCTGAAACCATGTTTAACAGACTGCTTCACTGACTGACTAGATTTTAAGTTGGAGCTCCCCCTCTATCTTGGCGCTGCTGCACCTATGCGTTGTATTCTGTTCCGGTCTTTGTAGTTAACGTGTGGCGTAATATATCGCTGGTTGTGCTGAAAAACGTTATTATGGTAAGCGTCCCCAGGTGGCGCTGTTACACATAGTCTTCCAAGTTCTGTTCCTTGGCATACGAGCAAATGTTCAGTCTTGGGAAGATATGCTCTGTGTCTTGATGTTAGCTTTATTATGCAAGGTTCAGAGGAGAGAGAGGTGTGGGAGCACCAGGAGAGTTTGCTCTCTGCCTTGGTCTCTGAGGCTATGTCTACACTACAGACCTTACAGTGGGACAGCTGTACTGCTACGGCTGTGCTGCTCTAACGTCTCCCATGTAGCCGTTCTTTGCTGGCAAGAGAGTGCTCTCCGGCCAACATCATTAAACCACCCACAACAAGCAATGTTAGCTGTGTCATCAGGAGGGCCTCTCCCGCCCACATAGTGCTGTCCACACCAGCACTTTTGTTGGTGAAACTTATGTCGGTCAAGGAGGTGGTTTTTTCACTCCCCTGACCAACAAAAGTTTTGCCGACAAAAGTGGTAGTGTAGACAAAGCCTGAGTGGAGTCGGTTCCTGAGGCAAAGTTGCTTCCTGGGAACCAGGCGTTGAGATGGGCTGAGAACCCAGAAAGAAAGGATTGCTCTGCGTGCTGTTTGATCCCCTCTCTTCCAGGACTGGTGTATGTGTGTAAATAAAACAAGTTACACTCAGAGTATCCCTAGACACCACATTGCTGATTTCTCCTCCACTGGAGGGCCCCAGATATCTGCCACCTCTCACGAAATGAGCAACAATCTGTTCCCTATGTGTGTACACAATGCATAATAGGACTAAGGACCTATTGCTCCTGGAAACATCTGGCTTTCCTGACTCTTGTGATTTTAACCATGTATCCCATTAATAGAGATTAATTGAATTCTATATGTAAATATTTGCATGGGGTTCTAAATTCCCATCTGGACTTTAGGGCCAACATTTTCCAAAGTGGCTAGTGACTTTTGGGTGTCCATTTCACGACACATTACGGAGTAATTGTGTCAAGTTTCAGCCCCGAAGGGAACGTGGTTCATAAAGCTGAAGCAAAGGAGAATGGGAGAATACAATGGAAAAGCTTTCTCTGTCCTTCACTAGCATATTAGCAGGCTGTCATTAGATTGCGTTTGTCACAGTTACATAACCCAGCAGTTTCAAAGATTTTATGCTACCTGCAAAAATAGCTTGGCTTTGTTCCCTCTCCACTCACAAACATTCAACTTTTCTGCAGGAGACACCGCAAGGGGGACACTGTGAGTGACACCTTAGTGAGTCAGGTTACAATGATTTTTAGCCATTTTTTTCCATGTAGGGTGCACAGATCTATAAATAGCTTCCATCGTTGTTTGGAGTGCGGTTGTAGCCAAGCTGGTCCCAGGATATTAGAGAGACAGAATGGGTGAGGTCAGATCTTTTATCTTTTATTGGATCAATTTATATTGGGGGGAAAAAGACAAGAAAAGCTCTGGGTAAGCTCGAAAGCTTGTCTCTTTCACCAACACGTTGGTCCATAAAAGATATGACCTCCCCTACCCTGTCTCTCTAGATATAGAAATAGCATCCCAGACTTCCTCCTGAAATACCCTATGCTATATAATCAATATAATCGTATTTGTATATCAGCGCCAGGTTTATTATTAAGAATAGTATTTTTAACAAACATAGCTCTTATATACGGGTGGTGGTGTGAAAGGGACTCGCCCCTGGGTATTTTAACTGGGGGTCGTATCCTCAGCTCCTCCTCACACGAACGCCCATAAGGGATTCCAAGGGCTGGCTCTCCACGAGGAGCGCATTGACACATGTTCTTTTCCAGGAAGGGCACGGCAGCCCTTCGCTTGTTTCTGCCTGGGGGGATCATTTGTAGACTGTTTGCTCTTTTCAGTGCATTTACAACCAGCTCATCCTATTGGTTTAGATTGTGTCGAGTCCAGCGTTGTGTCTCCGGGCTGCTGAGCCTTAATAGGGCTTTCCGGCTGTAGATCTCAGAGCTCCTTACAAAAGAATGGTTTCAGAGTAACAGCCATGTTAGTCTGTATTCGCAAAAAGAAAAGGAGGACTTGTGACCTCTTAGAGACTAACCAATTTATTTGAGCATAAGCTTTCGTGAGCTACAGCTCACTTCATCGGATGCAAAAGAACGTATCCCCATTTCACAGACGCCCCGTCAGTGTCCCCTACAGGTGCTGAGCTTGTCCCCCTGACATTGGCAGGGGCGTGTGACAGAGGGCATGCAAGTCTTGTGCAGCCCCAGCTCTTTTTAGTCCAAGCAATACAGCTCATGCTTTTAGCTCTGGAAGTCCCCAGTTCAGTCCCTGGTGTGTTGGCCAAGATGGCAGCCATCCCATCTCCTGTGCAGAATGGGCTCTACGGGGTCTTGGCTGGGTCGGAGAGGGCCAGTTCCCCAAGTCCCTGCTCCTTTAGTTCCAATATATGCTCCGAAGTGAAGGGGAGGGTCTAGCACAGCGCCCACGGCCTAAAACCTCCATGGGCCTTCCTTGGCATGCAGCCAGCAGAGCTGCACCCAGTGACTCAGTGGGGCCTGCCCCACAGCGAGATGCCCGGTTCCCAATGAAGTTCCGTTTCCCTGCCCCCTCATTCCTGCGTTGTCTGCCCTGTCCCCAGGTGAGACCAAGAGCTTGGCTGCTCCCCAGGTGGTCACCAATGGCAACAGCAACTCGGAAGAGGCCATTAAAAGCATCCTGGAGCAGGCCCGGCGGGAGATGCAGGCCCAGCAGCAGGCCCTGCTGGAGATTGAGTCCAGCAGCAGGGCCGTGGCCACGCCGCCTGCGGAGCGCTCCACCTTGGCCGCCGTCAGCCAGAACATTGTCCAGGCCTACATCAAGCAGGAGGAGGGGATGCTGGGTACCAGCTCCAGCTCCACCTCCACGCAGACCCCCCTGACGGTGCTGTCCCCCGCCGCCTTCGTGCAGAGCATCATCCGCAAGGTCAAGTCGGAGATCGGCGACGCCGGCTCCTACTTCGACCAGCACTGGGCATCGGAGCGGAGCCTGCTCAGCCGGCCCTACACCTCGGTGTCACCCTCCCTCTCCTCCTCCTCCAGCTACTCCAGCCTGGCCAACGGGCGGGCCTGGCCGCGGGGGGAGCCCAGCGAGGAGGAGCTGGCTGCGGGTGAGGACGAGCCCCACAAAGCTGTGGAGTTGAAGTCCGAAGGGGCCAGCTCGGAGCCGCAGAGCGCTGGCCGCCTCTCCTATTACCCGGCGTACGTACCGCGAACCCTCAAGCCGACTGTCCCACCGCTGACCCCGGAGCAGTACGAGATGTATATGTACCGGGAGGTGGACACCCTAGAGCTGACCAGGCAGGTGAAGGAGAAACTGGCCAAGAATGGAATCTGCCAGAGGATCTTCGGGGAAAAGGTACCGATCCGGCTGGGGCTGGCCCAGGGCCTGGCTGGAGCCCCAAGCCCAAGCAAGCCCCAGTTTAAAGCTTGGCTTCCCTCTCTCGTCTTCTCAGCTGTCCTAGCCACTTCGGCTTCTTCCCCCACTGGCCATCCCTGAGCTCCTGAGCTTTCCTCTGCTAGCAGCGCAGTAGGGCCCCCAGCATCTCCGCAGCCCCTCAAGCGCCATGGGGAAGGATTTACACCTCTCAGTCCAGCAGAATCATGGGTTGGGGGCTGCTGCTGGGGGCTGGACTCTCCCCCAGCTATTGCTGATATCTGCCAACCCCTTCTTCCCCCTCCCCCCAGTGCTCAGAGCACGGGACTGACTGCACTGGCGAGGGGCTGGAGTGCCACAGAAAACCCACTCCTGGAGACAGGAGGGTGACCGGCTGGGGATCTGTGGAGAGACAAGGAATACAAACCAGTTTCTCAGGGAGGTGGGTAAAGTACCCAAGTAAAAGCCCAGCTCCTGTCTCTGGGGCCCTCTCTGCAGATGCCCTTTGCTTTCCCAGCCACTTGCCTCTTGCTCCCCAAGCCGCTTCCTCCCCTGGATGCATTTCCCATCTGTCTCCCACGCTGCCAGGCCTGGGCCAAGCTATACTAGTAATGGCTCTCTGCAGTGCCAGGTTCCTCTCCCTGCTGCCAGCCACAGCTTCCCCTCAGCTCCTAACGACAGGTCTCTGTCAGCCTCCTCTGCCCCTCTCCTTCCCCCGGCCCCTCGCAGAATCCCCCACAGACAACTCTGAGCCATGCCCGGGCCTAGCCTGTCCCCCCTCTCCTAGGCGCCCAGGGGAATGGCCAGAAGCACGGCACTCCCGTTGGGTGGCTGGAAGGGCTTTGGGGCCATTTCTGGCTGGAGTTCCCCCATGCTCTGGGACTTGTGGTGCTGGCTTCTGGGGGGTGCCAGGTGCTTCTGGGCCCAGCCAGGGGGAGATTCTCTTTGGAGATCGGCTAATGGAGTGGCGTCATCTCCGTTCCAGCCGCCGTGCTGATCTTACGGTACAGTGTGCTTGGAGTGAGGCTTGGTACCACGCTGAGAGGAAGGGGATCTAGAGGCGTTCTCAGCCCAGATCCTCCTCTAAGTGCTAGGCACACAGCCTGATGCCCACAGAAACTGTGTAAACTGCAAGGTTGGACTCTGCCCCCTGTGGTCTCTCCCCTTCTCTACCCCCACCCCCCCATACATGGGTTAGAGAAGCCCCACAGCTACCTGGGAGAATTCTTCCCGAGCACAAGCTTTCCTATGAAACTCCCGCACACACGGCAGAGCCTCAGTGTGTAGGGGGCATGCTGGCAACGGGAGACGTTCGCCCACAGTGCGTGGCACCACTGGGGGCTCCTGGTAAGGGTGCCATCATTTAGAGCAGCCAGGGGGAGTTGACTGTATTATGCTGGTGTGAAGCAATCAGGAGGGCGCAAAGACGGCATCGTGCCATGTTCCCCCAGGGCTGCGAGTTCCCAGCACAGGCTCTGAACCGGGGCGGGACATGATGAGGAGACACTGTGAACACCAAGCTGGTCTCCAGCCTCAGTATTTTGGATGCACAGTGGCACGGAATCTCCCACTTAACACTAGGTTGATGTGAGGGGAATCTGAGGGAAGAAATAGCAAAGATTCATAGAGTTTAAGAGCAGAAGGGACCATCAGATCCTCTTGTGTATCACAGGCCATTATTTCACCCAGCTACTCCTCTCCTGAGCCCAGTAACTTGTGTTTGACTAAAGCATCTTCCTGAAGAGGACGCTCACCATGCAACCCAACCTCTCCCCCTGTGACATCTGCTCTAGGTGCTGGGCTTGTCTCAAGGGAGCGTGAGTGACATGCTGTCCAGGCCCAAACCATGGAGCAAGCTGACCCAGAAGGGCCGGGAACCGTTTATCAGGATGCAGTTATGGCTCACCGATCAGCTTGGCCAAGGGATCAGCCAGCAACCAAACCCCCCGCAGGGTAAGTTCATGCTGCTCTTTGTCTGACGGCTGCCTTGAATATTGTATGTAGGGATGGGCCTAAGCCATATTTGGGATCCAGTTTCCAACTTGGCCAGAGCTTGAGGATGTTTGGAGGGTTTGGCCCATCTGTGGTGTGAACTAACCAGCGCTATTCATCTGGTCCGTTGGATTGACCCAGCTGATAAATCAATAGATGGGTCAGTCCACTTGTTAGACTTATCGATCAATCTGATCGTTGATGCTTGTATCAACCATAAGCTATGGAATTTCCAGTGTTAACCTGGAAACGTCAATTACTTTTCCAGCTCTCTCTTCTTCAACCAAACCCAGAAGCAGGAGCACACCTAGCAGGATAAAATATCTCCATAAGATCTGCACTTCCCGATCTGGCGGGTAGATTTGCAAGTTGTTTGCAGAGGGCTGAGCACAATGGGCCCTGGCCTCTCTAGGCACTAACCATAATACGAATGATAAATTATAGCAGAAGTGCCAAAATATGAGAGTTGGGTAACATTTTTCAGCGGAAACCCTTTTTCATCGAAAAAAATGCAGATTCAGTGACACCGAAACAGTTCATGAATTCATGTCAATTTCACCAAATTGTTCGTTTGGCGCAGGAGAGGATTCTGAAAACATCCAAGCATTTCCTTTCAACATTTTCTAAACAAACCATTTTGTTAAATTTGAAATTATTTCTGGTTTCAAAAGCTCTTTGAATTTTATATTTAAAATTCAGAACATTTTAAGAGTCAAAATTGAAACAAAGCATTTCATTCAACTTGACATTTTCTTCCATTTGTGGAATTTTTAGTTTTCGATCTGAAACAAAAAAATTTTTTCCGACTTTTTTAAATTGCGAATGAAGTGAAAAATCAGTTCTGAACCCCTGCAGAGACCAGTCTCACAATATTACTTCCTGACTGGCAGCCAGCTGTGCTGTACATTTCATAAACCAGCCTGTGCTTAAGAAACTTCCAGCCTAAGGTGGTTACAGCAGAGTCATTAGGAAGAGGATCCAACATTTTGGGGGCTTATGTCTATGGATATTTGACAGCACCCATCCACAGGTCTTCAGGAGGGTTTGAACCTGAGACCTGTAGCACCACAGCACAGACCTGTGCCACTTGAGCTAAAAAAGGAGTTTGATTAGGGGCACAAGTAGTAGGTTATTATCCTGTCTCTGGCACAACCACAAAGGGGGTGCAACCCACAATGTACATACACGTTACAGATTGATATGCACACACAACTCCTGTAGAGTTGCATGCATGTATCTCGAAGCAAAATGCAGCCCTCTGTGCAGATGCAAGGCATGGGGCTCTCTCTCAAGGTGTGCCGCCATGAGCTTCATTCATTTTCTAGTAAAGTCAGTGGAAAGACTCCCATTGACTTCACTGACACTGGATCAGGTGTCAAAGCCTGTTTAAATAGAGAAAGCAAATATAGCTGGTGAGCACCAGAGACTACAGGGGCACATGGCATCCTGCATTAGCAAACCAGTCTGGGAGATTGCCAGTCAATCCTTTGTCCCATCTCAGAGCCATTAGAGATGCTGACGCTGCTCATCACAACTATTCCAGCTGCGCTCTGCATTGACCTCCTTTGAATTCTTAAACACAGGAGGAATTTTTGTTCTTTATTCTGTAAAACTCAGCCTCACCCCTCTTCTCCCCCCCCCCCCATGCTGCGTTCTAATTGCAGTGCTACATCTCCAGGTTAAAACAAGGCATGCTCATATCCCCCCAACACACACATACACACACACCCATGCTGTCATCTTTGGGAAAGGATCCTTCATGCATCTTTCCAGAGCCATTGTTCTGACATATCCGACTCTTTTCCAACCCCCTTAATTAGTCTGTTAGACAAGATAAGGTGGTTATACAGATCTTTCAAATGTTATTTTGTCAGAAATTGGTTTTGAATGTCATCTAGTAAAAATAAACCCCAACAACAACAAAATCCACTGGCTGTGTGCCTAGAACAGAAAACGAACTGGGAGGGGGAGGGATGCTAATGTTGTGTTGTCTCTCCTCAATTATTTCCACCACCACAGGATCTGTATAAAAGATTTTGCCTTATTTCTCCCCCACTTCCAAAAAGAAGACATTTCTCCAGCCTGCACATGTTGCAAACGACAAGTCACCACAATAAATAATCAGATTATTTTATTTCTCATTGATATTTTTTTCCTCCCCCTTCCACCTCCACCCCCCACCCCACCACCAAGGTGACTGCAACACACAAGCTGGAGATTTACTGCACACAGGCAGCTGACAGATTTGTACAGAGGATTTTGTTATCAATAAACCCATTCAAAATAATGTTTCAATTGCAGTTAAATGTCTTCCCCCGTGATCTATCACGGCGGAGAGACAGTCGAGATCTAGAGCGGAGGGGATCTGGGGAGAAGGGGCAGCGGCCAGGGCAGAGTGAATATTACGTTCACTGTCTCACACCTGAGTTCTTATTCCTATGAATTGTTCGGCTTGATGCTCGCGTGCAAACTTTCACTAGTTGTGAAAGGTACCACCGGGGCCAGATTAACACCATCCAGCATCCTAGGCCCGCGTGGGGGGGCCCCCCAGTCAAGCAGAGGGCTGCTGGCTGTGGCCCTAACCATGACGAGATGGGCAGCATCCTCCCCTAGTCTCTTCTGCTCTGGTACCAAGTGTGGGGCCAGATGCCTTCCTGTCTGGCTGCAGTGGCTGTTGCTGCAACCTCTGCGTGAGGCTGTCAGCAGATTCAGACAGACGACGTTGCTACATTGGTCACGTGGGAGCCACCTTTTCAAGCTTTTCCTCTCAGCCAGGAGGGCTAGAGACATAAAGGGTATTGGAAAGAAAGCTTTGATTCTGCTGCTGCTGTAGGACTCTGGGATCCAGGGCCCTGGGGATGGGCCTGCTGTGCCCTCGGACTGGGCTTTTGTCCCCAAATCTGTAGGTTTCTCGTGTGCCACAATCAAAACCTAGTATTTGCCGGGAACATTCAGATGAGTAAGGCTCAGGCTGACCCTTGTGTCTCACATCTGGCTGACTAGGAGACAGCAGCCAAACACAAGTGACTAGCTCGTGGTGGAAAGTCAAAGCCATGGCGTGGCAACTATAAATAAGCCAGCAATAGGAAGTGGTGCTGGTGAGTCAACAGGCTGTCCTCTTGCCACTGAGTCAGGGCTGAACTCTGGACTCCAGCCCAGTGCTTGGGGTTAATGTGCTGCTGAGGAGAACTGGGTTTCTCAAGTCCTAACTGCTTATGGATAATAAGATTCCTGCAGCACCTTTTGCAAGAATCAGCATGTTAACCTTGCTCTTTCACCCAATGTCCTTCCGTCCTGCCTTCCTAAACGCCCCCTTGCAGTTTGAAGTGGAGATGATACTCTCTTCTCTGGTGCATAGTGTTGCTCGGTGCTGTTAAATAGTTGCTGCGTTTTGCCCCAGAGGTGGCTGCATTTCAGTGATGCGGGAAATGATCCCTGGGTATAGCTTGCCTGGGATCCTTCAGGTTGAAAGATGCTCTGGGATGTTATCAATGACTAGTTAGGTTGAAAGGCTCATTCAGAAGCCTCTGTCCCACACAGGGCTAACTAGCAAACAATCCGAGCTCACCAGGCTAAACTTAAAACCCCTAAGGGCGAACACTACCGCTAGGAGGAAACAGGATTGTGTGAATGGCAACAATAATGCTTTCTGTCTCCCTGGTGTTTGACAGCCAGCCCTGGGGAGACCCAGTCTTCTCCCTCCCCACCACCCAGCCCTTTGGAGCAAGACAAAAGCCCCCCAGAGCCACTCGCTCTAACTCTGGAGAGCAGCAAAGAAAATCAGCAACCGGAGAGCAGGTCGGCCTCGTCGCTGAGTGGGAAGATGTGTCCCAACAGCCAAGCACTGGTGGGCATCCAGGAAATCGTCGCCATGTCGCCCGAACTAGACACTTACTGCATCACCAAGAAGGTCAAAGAGGTGTTAACGGACAACAATCTAGGTGCTGATTTCCAGATGCCTCTTGGCGAGCCGCGACGTGTGCTTAGCTGCAGAGATGGGCGAGGCTGGGGGGGGACTCCGGGGTTTCAGTCCAGCCTGGAGCAGGGAGAAGGGTCAGGCACACAGTTTGGTCGTGGAAGCAGATCCGGGGGGCTCCATTGGGGAGCATTGGTTTGGGCTTCTCACCAGGTCTAAGGGTAGGTTTCTGCTTCAGCTGGAGGGATAATTCCCAGCTTGAAGAGCCAGACCTCGTGCAGCTGCAGCAACGTCCATAACTTTAGCACACTGGCTCGAGGAGAGCGCGCCCGGGTCTGTCTGCTCAAGCTGGAAGTGACACCTCCATCTCCATCATAGACATCCCCTTGGCGTCAGACCCTGAGCGAGGCCAGGCTCTGGCCAGTCCGATGGCAAGGAGGACACCCCAGCAGCAGGGAAGCTGAGCGTGGCTGGAGACCGGCTGATTCAGCCACCTCCACTGCACAATATTCTGTGCATTGCCTCCTTCATGAGAGCATCCGCTTCGTAGCAGCAACAGACGGGCCAAATTCCCCACTGGGATGGGCCTGCTCCTGCTTCCCTGAAGTCAGCGGGAACTTTGTCACTGGCTGAGATAATCAGGGACAACTTCATTGCAGGCAGCGGTGCTGGCAGAATAGTCCAGTTGGCATAAGGGACCGTGCTGAGCTCCAAACCCCCGGTTCCAGGCCTGAGCCATGGTGGCGTATGGCATAACCCCCCTCTGCTTCTCCTCTGCCAGGCCAGCGGCTGTTTGGGGAGAGCATCCTGGGCCTGACGCAGGGCTCGGTTTCCGACCTCCTCTCCAGACCCAAGCCCTGGCACAAGCTGAGCCTGAAGGGCAGGGAGCCCTTCGTCCGCATGCAGCTCTGGCTCAACGACCCTCACAACGTCGACAAGCTCCGCGACATGAAGAAACTGGAGAAGAAAGGTGAGTGTCAAGGGGAGGGATAGCTCAGTGGTTTGAGCATTGGCCTGCTAAACCCAGGGTTGTGAGTTCAATCCTTGAGGGGGCCATTTAGGGATCTGGGGCAAAAATGGGGGATTGGTCCTGCTTCGAGCAGGGGGTTGGACTAGATGACCTCCTGAGGTCCCTTCCAACCCTGATAGTCTATGATTCTATGAAAGCCCCTGAGCTCACCGCAGCGCCAGGGGCACAGAGCTGGGGCTGCATTCTGACCCAGGTGTAAATCCAGAGTCACTCCCTGAACGCCACACTGGATCAACACTGCTGTGCACCAGATTCAGCCTCATGTGTCTAGCTAGTCATGGGCTGGCCTTTATTGAAGGCAGTTCCTTGTGAGTTGGGAGATGATTCTGCTCTCGCACTGGTGTAAATCAGGAGTGACCCTACTGAAATCAATGGAGTTACCCCTGTGTAAACCTGGGGGAAGGCAGGTCGGAACCTCTGCTGCTCAGTGTCATCAGTTCAACCGAGCAGGGATCAGAGCTAGCGGACTGCTGAGACAAACCTGGGACTTGCGCGTTTGCCCATCGCAAGCTGGTGACTTACAAATGACCTTGCCATGACGATAAATAGCATTCCAGGCAGTGTTACTGAATGGGGGCGAAGGGCTGACAGCGCCGATCTGGGCGCTCGAATAGGGGCATGACCAGAACGTTCCCTCCCCACCCCATGGTGCAATATGCTGTTGCTGGTTGACTCTTCCCTCCACCCTAGAGGTGGCTGCATTTTGCCAGGGCAGGACATACTTGACGGTGCTGTGCTCTGACAGTCTTCGGGGCTGGCAGGTGCCCTACACAGGAGGGGTGTCAATAGGAAGTATTGGCTGGGGCTCGCCAGTCTCCAGTGCTTGCTCTGGCCTTCTCGGGGTGTGTAATCGTCTTAGAATGACGGGATTGCAAGCTGCCGAGATACATTTCCTCATCGCTAAGGAATGACAAGAATGCTGTGGTCAGAGAGGGGTTGGGCAGGTGAGTGCCCTGGTAGAGATGGATTGATGAGACGTGTGCAGACGTAGGCTCAGGGTCAGTTATGTCTGCATCTTTGCCAGCAGTAACCCAGCTCCTAGGGTGAATCCCCCTCCCCACAGTGCAACCCAAGATTCAGGCCCTGGTGTCCGGAGGGGAAAGCCTGATGCTTTGACCCGCTGCAGCACTCGCTTGCGAGGAGGGAAAGGCCAGGGAGCGCGCTTTCTGGAAGCTGCTTGCAACTGCACTAAAACGGACCGTGCCGCGTATGGTTTCTGTCCAGGCTGCCTCAGATTTGGTTTGGCTGGTTTAATGGCCCCGGCCTCTTTGTTGCCAAGTTCCCCATTGGCTGCCCACTGGGAGAGCCTGGTGGTAGCAGAGCGAGTGGCGAGATGGGCCGAGGGGTGTTGGCAGCACAGGGCATCTCATGGACGGCTGCGTCTTCTCCTCTCCTGTTAGCTTATCTGAAGCGTCGCTATGGGCTGATCAGCACCAGCTCCGACAGCGAGTCTCCCAACACCCACTCAGAGTGCACCAGCCCCAGCCTCCAGCCCCAAGACCTCAGCCTTCTCCAGGTCAAAAAGCCCCGGGTGGTCCTAGCTCCAGAGGAGAAGGAGGCCCTGAAGAAGGCCTACCAGCTGGAGCCGTACCCATCCCAACAGACCATCGAGCTGCTCTCCTTCCAGCTGAACCTCAAGACCAACACGGTCATCAACTGGTTCCATAATTACAGGTATGGCAGGTTCGGGTGGGGTGGAGCCATCTCCATCTCGGCGGGGAGCGGGACGGGGTGGGGATCTCGGGCGGCTCTACGCTTGGCAGAGCCATAGCTCCGTTTTCAGTGGCGAGACGTTGGCAGAGGGCTGCCTGTCATCTTCAGGGGGAGCAGGAGGGGAGGGGACCCCGGAGGAAGGTCTGTGTGTTGTTGCTCATAGACACAAACCAGGTTCTCCTGAGATCTACCTGGTCCTGGCTTGAGGGTGGGGGCACTGGGGTGTCAGTGGGTAGCATTTCCATGTATCACACAGCAGCAAGCAAAATCCCACGGCCATAGATCTCACAAACCCAAGTGAGGAGTCAGCATGCGGGGCACAGCGGGTCCCGGATGGCCCAGCCGAGTGGGATCGCTCCACTGCAGAACCTCGGGTCTCATTGCTAACACCATCGTGGTGTGGTCACAAGCCCAGCGCTGGCTCCTGGACTTGCAGCCAGGCTGGCCAAGAGAAGAGTGAGCAGCCAACGTCCGTTAAAACAGAGGGTTGATTCTGAAACCTACTGACAACACGTTCAGTGTCAGCATTGATAGCTATTGCAGCTCGCTGCTGCAGAACGTCACCCATGGCTAATGTGCAAACCCACCGCTGGTGTTGCAGAATTGAACGAGGCAGGATTTGTGCACTGTGCAGGTTCAAATGCTGCATCTGGCCCTGTCTGGAGTCTCAGTGAGCAGACACGGTCAGTCAGGAGGCCAGAACTCAGAGCCACTCCATCTCCAAAGGGCTGCTCTCTTACATCCACCAGTCTCAGTTCTTCTTCAATGACTAGCATGGGCCTCCGGTCCAACAGCTGCCTAGCAAGGGCTAACACCAGATCCCTGGCTCCTCCTGCCGGGCTCCAAGGGCCTCAGGAATCATTCTTTGGCTCTCACTCACTAAGGCATGCAGACATGTGGGGTGGGGGGGCGAAGTGACTCTGGGGAATGGATGGAGAGATTATACTTGAGTAAGGTGCAGACAGATGCAATGGATCTTAAAAAGGGCCAGCCTGAGTTTCTCTCAGCCCAGCTTCCAGGGGCTGGTCTACACACTGGTTTTGTATCATGCCAACAATATCACTTTGAAACCCCAGTCCAGCTAACGCAGTACAGTCCCCTCGCGTGGATGCTTATGCTGGTACAAAGGTGCTTATATCTAACCCTGGACAGTTCATTAGCCTCGCTCTGCCTACACCACTGGGGGTTAATGCTAGGGCTGCCCAGCATTGCTTGCACTCAGTTTTTTGGCTGAAGAATGCGCTTGTCTCCCCTCCCCCGCACAAAAATGAAACTGTTGGTGAAAATGTGTCCAAAAGTTTTTGTTTTTTGCAACGTTTCCCCCAATACTTTACCCTCAAAATCACTACTGAAGTGTTTCATGGAGGTGTCAGTCAGTGAAACGGCGAGAAAACGGTCAGAGAAAAAACCCACGTGGAAAATAATTGCAGTCTGTGGGGGTCCGTTGGAAGCCTGCGCGACAGAAACAAGTGGGAAAGTTTGAACAAATGTTGACAGATTGTTTCCCTATGTTTCGGCCCACTCTAATAGCAACCGTCCAGGGGAGGTGGGAGCCTTCACTCAGCGTACACTAAAAATGTCCAGGGGCACGGCTGAGCCTCTCTAGTGCTGTAGTGTAGACACTCCCTACAGCCAGGGGTGGGGTTCTTCTGTCACGGTGGTAAACTCACCTCCCTGAGGGGCAGCAGCTAGGCTGACAGAAGAATTCTTCCGTCGCCCCAGGTCTGTCTACGCTGGGGCTTTGGCCGGCTTAACGACGTCTCTCACACCCCTGAGTGACGTCGCTAAGGTGACCTGACTTTCTAGTGTGGACCAGCCCTCAGTAATGTGGCAGCCTGGGCTCGTGGAGAGGAGAAGGGATTCAGAGGCGAAGACACCCCCCACTCTGAGGGGCTCGGCTGGAGCCCTAGTGCTGCTGTTACCGTCCTGTTGTGCTTGTCCTGCAGGTCCCGGATGCGCCGGGAAATGCTGGTGGAAGGGGCCCAAGACAACGACACAGACCTGGAGCCGAGCAGCTGTGGGGGTGTCGCGCCTGGCAGCAATTCGCACAGAGTCCCCAACCCGCTGAGCCCTGATTCAGAGGGGGAGGACAGGAAGCCCGTCTTCAGAGACACGAAGCACAGAGGGCCGAACGAGACCCAGATCAGGGTCAAGCAGGAGCAGATGGAGGCAGGGGAGAAGGGCGACTGTTACAATCCCCGGGACTCTTGCAGCCTGCAGCGGGAGACGGAGCACGTGGGGGCCTCTATCCAGCATCCCCGACTTCTCAAAGAAGAGCAGGTGGATGCTGCTCAGGACGCTCCCCAAAGCACTGCCAGCCTCACCAGGAGCAGCGCTTTGTACAGCACCGCGCATGCTGCTGGCACTCCCGATTGCTCTGCCCTACAGCCACCCCAGGAATCGGAAGGTGGAGAGCGGCTGCACCCTGACCCCGTTAGCTTTAAATCCGCCTCGGAGTCCTCCCGCTGCAGCCTAGAGGTCTCTCTGAACTCGCCCTCAGCTGCCTCCTCTCCGGGCCTCATGATGTCCGTCTCACCAGTCCCGTCCTCCTCTGCTCCCATCTCTCCGTCACTGCCAAACACCGCCTCCGCCAAGGTGCAGAGTTCAAGTCCTGCCGCAGATACGGGCTCTTTACAGCAGAGCGTCAAGCTGAACTCAAACATCCAGCGGAGACACGAGAAAATGGCCAACCTCAACAACATCATCCACAGGCTAGAAAAGGCAGCCAATCGGGAGGAATCCCTGGAGTGGGAATTCTGAACGGTGGGCAGCGGCTGCAGAGCAAGGGTCTGATTGATTGCTTTCGTTGGTACCAATTATAAACTTTCTGGAACACGTTGATGGAACAGGGAGCCCTACTGGCGTATATATATAAATATATATATATTTTGTTAATTTCATCACATGCTGAGGACAAAAGAAAAACCCATTTGGTTAATAAGAAAGGGATGGAAAAACAGCACGTAGCTTCTGAATCTTCACACCTGATGAAAGGGAACAAAAATAAATAAAACCCAATCTTTGTTTTAAATGTGAAAAACTGGGAACACTTTTAGAAAAAAAAAATATTTATAGACCTCTTTTAGATATTTTAATAAAAGGATACTTTGGAATTTATTAACAGCTTAAGCTGTTTTGATATTAAAGAGAGCTATAAAATCAAGATGATGTAGCAGTTGTGTCATTAAATGTACACTGAAGTCTTGTAGTTTGCCACTGGAAGAGATTAAAAAAAAAAGACTTATTGATCAAAGCCATCGAGAAGCACTATAAGACTGACCAAATTTAATAAACTTTTGACTAGCGGTTTTTCCACATTTGTCTGTAAGACACTGCATTGCTACTCTCCTTTCCAGAGACACTGGTATAGTCCGTGAAGACTCTAAATTGAAAACCGTGATGCCATCAAGTATGTATTTAGTTCTGGTGGTACGTTTTGAACCCTTTGTAACACAGAATGTCACGTGCAGTTGTATATGTTGTAGAAAATGTCTGCAATAGCCTTCCTGAACAAGCTGTAGCATGGTCCATAACCAATTCCTTCCACTTCCTCTAGTGAGTAACCCATGACAAACTGAAATGAACTAAACAATTTCAGCGGTTTGCGGCAAAGCTTTCTGTCCGTTTAAAAAACGAAAAAATGAAATAACCCCTCGCTCTGATTTTGGGAGGGAGAAGGGCAAGGTTCACGGGTGCAAATTGTCTTTTGACTTCTCTGGTTTGATGGGAACATACGTTAACAATGATCACGACATTGCAAGATTTTTTTTTTTTTATGCATGAGCATCACCTCCTTTGGTGAGCGGGCGTCAGCCAGCAGGACTCCTTAACTCTGAGCTTTCAATCCCAGTGCTTGGGGGCGAGCACTCAGAAAACATAAACCACCGGCTCACATCCGGAGTCGGAATCTGTTTGTTTTTACCTTGGGCAGCTCCAGCTTTTCAGGCAGAAGCACCTTTATGTTGCTAGATTTTGGGCTCTGAGAAGAGCGCCAAGCAGAGAGAGATTTATCCTCCAGGTTTGAATCCGTCGACAGTAAATGGCTTTCTTTACATGTTATGGTTTCTGCATGTCAAATAGGTCCTCAACTGCTTTCTACAGCAGCACTTGGTTGAAGTTACAGCCTAAGGCCAACCGCCTTCCCTGCACTGAGTGAAGGGTATAAACCCTTGACGGTAGAAAGGCAGTGCGGCTGCACTTGGGGGTGCTCGCTTCCACCCCACCCCCACTTTGCAGTGGGCGCTGTTGCAACAAATTGCCCTCTGGTACCTGCAGCATCTTCCCGTGCTTAGGCAGGAGGTCCTTGGTAATTGACCGGGGCCCTGATTCAGCAAAGCCCTTTTAAGCACATGCTTTGACTTTAGTGAGGCCTAAGCACGTGTGTGAAGTTACACCTCAGTGTTTTGCTGAACTGCGGCCTTCAGGCCTGATCCACAGCTCACTGAAGAGTGCAGGGGTCTTTCCATCGATTTCCGGGGGCTTTGGATCAGGCCTTCCTTACAGGGGGGCACGTGCTGAGTTGTCAGCCATCAGACCAGGCATTTTAGCAGCATCAGTGGCACGTGTATCTCTGTGCTGTTGAATTGCCCTTGCGATGGATTTTTTCCCCCCATTCTCGCAGCTAAAGACTGTTGAATAGACCAAGATCTATCTTAATCCATGCCAGTGATCAAGGCCTGGCTAATGCTATGCCTTTCAAAGAAGACTGGTTGAAATGAATTGTGTTGGTTTGTTCAGTACCGCGCGGGGGCTTTTAATGGCTTTTGGCAAGGACCAGACCACAGCATGCAAAGACCTACCCATTCCCTCCCTCCACAGATGCAGCCAGTTAAAAATCTCCGCACCGAATGACGACTGAAGTGTCGTGAGCGCACATCTGCTGGGCATGGAGGTGATGCATGGAACAGTTTTCCACTGTATACATTTTTATCGGAATAGAAGGTATTTTTATACTTGGGTGGCAGTTAATGACCAATTTTAAAAGCAAATCCATTTGACTCCATGACGGCCAGGATCCCATCTGCCATATTTTAGCAACCATAGTCCTGTCTGAACAAGTGAGAGCTTGTCTAACGGAACGATTTGTACGGTTTCAAACCCCAACATGCCATAGAAGGGCAAGGCATACACGTTGACTACTATTCTTAGTGTGCTAGTTGTTAGCTTTAGTGGAACGGGATTTGATTAAGCACTTAGTCTAGTCTTTTGAACACAGAAATCCTGTTGTACTAAAAGCTAGTGGGACATGTTGATCACTTTTTGTTAGGCTCATGTACTGTACTTAAAAAGTTTCTATGAGATTGATGAACTTTGTTAAAAATTTTAAAAGGAACAAGTTCTGTAAAGAGCCACTAAATACAGAAGTTGTATAATAACTTTGCTGTTTCGGTCTGTTTTGTTCTGAGTTGGTTCCTAAGCAATCCCTTTCCTCCCTCCGTTCATCTCCCTGCTTTCTGAACCTGCAAGGAGTTAGTTCTTGATGACACAACACACCATTGATATATGATGTGTCATGTCTAGGGCCCAGCCTGCCTCCCATTGCAGTCAATTAGAGCTTTTGCCTTTGCATTCAGGGGCAGTGGGGCCTGCCTGTTTAAACTGTTCTACCCTCTGTAACTATCGCCTGCTTGCTTACATGTACCTGTGATTCCGAGAAGGAAGCAGCACTATCATCCAGTGGCTGGGGCACTAGCCCAGAAGTCAAGAGACCAGATGGAAAATCCTGGCTCCAGTGAAATCAGTGGCAAACCTCCCCCTGGCTTCATTGAACCAAGATTTTAACCTGGATTCTCACCTTGGCTCTGCCACTGACTCACTGTGTGGTCTTGGCCAAGTCACTTCCTCTTTCTGTGCCTCTGTTTCCCTGGACTAATGCTTTCCTCCTTTGGAAGGTGCATGGAGATGTGCAGGTGAAGGGTTCCCGCTAAGCATTACTATTGACTATTGCGGAGTGTGAACTTTCCAGCACACAGCTCGGCAGACCAGAAAGCATTTTGGACCTAAGCAGATTAAATAAAAATTTCAGAGTTAAGATTTGCACTAGCCCCGAAGCCAGCTGTCACCAGAATATCCTCCTGGGGATGGAGAGCAGACAGGTTCTTCCTCCAGCCTCCTCTGGGCCTGCTCCCTCTGTTTATCACCTCATCAGCCCACTGCCTGAAAGCTACTGGCAAGCCATCAGTTTTTCCCATCCAGGACAGTTCTCTGCGCTCTGACAGGGTACATCTACACTGCAAATGAAGGTGTGAGCACGGTGGCTGGGCGGACCCGTTCTAGCTTTAATCAAGCTAGCGCAGCTAAGGCTAGCGGTGAAGGCATGGCGGCATGGGCTAGTACCCCAAGTACGTACGCAGGCTGCCGGTACGCAGACAGCTAGCCTCCGCTGATGCCCGTGCTGCCACATCTTGGCGGCTGCTGGTGTGCGCTAGCCAGATCAAAGCTAGCGCGGGTATGCCTAGCCATGTTACAGCTACCCCTGCGCTTCCAGAGACCGCATACCCAGAGTCAACTCCGTGCGTCCTGTGCAGTCCTCCGGATGGGCTGAACCACACACCTCGCTCCACACAGCCCTGGGCCTGGGTCAAAATCCAACTGGGGAGCTGGGTTTGAATTCTGCAACCAGCCCCTAGCTTACCATGGCACAAACTAAACCCCAGCAGCCAACCCGCCCCATATCGACGGCCCAGGGGCCATCTCTACCGACGCCCAGCTGTTTGGAGCCCACTCTGGCTTTCTGCAAGCAGATCACACTGCGCGTCCACTGCAGGTAAGTCCCTGGGGTGTTAAACGGGCCCCTAACCAAGGCAGTCTGCCTTCAGCTTCGACTAACACTTTGCACCTTAGCGGAGGGCTAAGGGGCGGCTGTTCTCATTGCGGCCTCTTTGTTTCTTTAAGGAGCCGGCTGACCTTACACAGATTCATATCGCTCGACTGTTTTGTAGCTTCTGACAGGAGACAAGGTGTTGCCTTTGATGAATTAATAAATCCTTATGTTGTGGAACTGTTTAAGCGCGTTCGGCTGCTAACATGGTGGGGAGGATTTATTTTTAATGACTATCTGCAACTTCTCAAGAAAGCTCAGCCTGCTGCCATGGCAACCGTTTTTCTGTCTTTGTGGACAATTGAATGTTACAAAGTTAACCCTTCGGCTGCGAGTGGGGAGGGGGGTTCCCCACACTCCGGCTGCGGTGTTAGACAGTAGATCTGAGCTGGTTTTACTGAAGCACTTTGTTAAAAAAATCCACAGCATTTTATCTAGCAAAGCAAGGTAAAGATTGGAAGGCCTGTACGGTAGCCAAGAGGCCTCTGCTACTGGCTTGGCTACGTGCACCCTGAGTGACACTGGGAAAGTCACGTCACCCCTGTGTGCCTCGGTTTCCCTAGGAGTAATAAATCATCTCACTGGGTTGTTGCAACAATTTGTGTTGGCAAAGTGCTTTGAGATCCTCAGACTGAAGCAGCGATTGCCACAAAATAGAGGCTGGTTCGTTCTTGCTGTACAAACGTGTAGCTCCACAATCGAAACAGATTTGGGGGTAGCGGTGAACAGCATTAAAGCATCACTCCCTGGATGTGGGGGGGGTGGGGGTTGCGGGCAAAGCAACACTCTATCCACATCTGAAATCGGGGCCAGGTTTGCCTGCAAGCTGGATGGATTGGCACGAGTCTTCTTCCTCCCCTTCTCAGTGCCCATGCCGAGCTGGGGCCTGTCTCTCGTCTACCCCAGCGTGGTCATGGGTAAAGCAGTAGGGACGTGACCACTGTGAGTGATACTGGGGCTGGGCATGGTGCCAGGGTGTGGCTGAGTCCCCCCTGCTACTTCTATATTGATGGATTAGCAGGGGTTGTTATTGGAAAACTTCCCTGCACTTTGGGCTAAGATGGCTCCAACCAGCAAAGCCCAGCTCCAAACCTCTGAAGTATGAAGGCACGGTTTTGCTCTGGGCTTTTACAGCCATAAACTTTCAGTCTGGATCTCAGTGGTTTGGATCCAGGATTTTGATTTGGCCCAGCTCTGATTCTGTTGAAGTCACTCCCCCTTCTCCTTGGCAAGGGACCGTCCTGCCATGGCAGGTGAGTAGTCGCAGGCTTATGCCCAGTGCTGAGCCCAGCAGATCAATATTTGCGAGACTGTCTCCCTGCCCTGTTTATTTTAATGCAGCCATGCTGAGGCCAGCCTGCTCCCTGTTTTATGAGGCAGCTAATTACCAGTGATGCTCCTGCAGTGGATACCGGAGGCAAGAAGAGGCTGGTGGTTGCACAAAGGGCTTTGAGACAAGAGCCAGGCCCCATGTTGTGAGCTGGACAATTCAATATTAAGGAAGAGACTTGTGAGCCTGGGCCCCAGACAGGCTGCAGGAAGCCAAATCGGCCATTACATAGGGGCCGGGGGTGGAGGACTGTCAGCTCACTGGAGGATCAGAGCAAGAGAAAGGAAACCAGGGCGATGATGTTGCCTTTCCACGCAAAAGCACATGTTCAGAGTAACAGGTGGAGAGCACGTGGGGCGAGAGCAGTGCTAGGTCCCGGGGAACCAGCGGTCTCCTGTCGGAGAGGTCAAATGCAATGAGTTTGGAATTAGCAGGGACATCCAGGGCTGAGTGAGGCCCACGCTGTTTCGGAGCCAGCTGGGTGGTGCGCTGAGCCCCACGGATAACCCAAAGCAGCATTCAAAAAATCTAAAGGGCATCTTTCTACTTTAACATCCATGCTTTGTTTTGCTCGGGGACGTTCCAGCTGCTAGCCGGCCGGGGGCTGTGATGAGGACTGGGAGAGAGCAAGCAGGCCCTGTGGACACCCTAGGCTGGGAAATTACCTGCCCTGATAGAGGCCTGAGGGCCCCATGGGCTAAGTGGGGCACTTGATGTTGTGAACATAAGAACGGCCATATTGGGTCAGACCAAAGGTCCATCTGGCCCAGTATCCTGTCTTCCAACAGTGGCCAATGCCAGGTGTCCCAGAGGGAATGAACAGAACAGGTAATCACCAAGTGATCCATCCCCTTTGCCCTGTTTCCTTTCTTTTGCATTGGAGACTAAACAGGGCCCGGAAGTAAGGGCTATAAACTGACCAAAGTGTGCCCAGTTGCTTTCCCCAGGCTGGTGATCGAATCCACCAGCCTCTATGATCTCTACCCCAAAGAGTTTATGATTTTAATGCCCTCTCTTGCTATTACCTGTGCCCATGTGCCCCACTGAACCAAAGGCACTTGCAGGGTCAGGGCGTAATATGAAGGAAAAGCAGGCAGGGAAGCACATCATAAAGCTTGGTGTGTATTTTAAGGCTGGGAATGAAACTCAATAGGAGTTGGGCGCCTCACTGTCCGAGGGGATTTTAAAAATCCTGCTCCCAAATCTTCTTTCTGGGAGTGACATGGCAGCCACAGGGCAGCTGTTTGCTTCTGCTTGCTGTAGACATGCTGTTTTTATTTTGTTCGGTGCTAACAGTTACGTCAAAAGGGCTCAGAACAAACTGCAAACGGGGCAAAATGCCCCTGGGGCTCACCATCATCACCAGATTGGCACCAGGAGCCAGTCCAGCTTTCAAAGCTGGCCTTGCCCCATTGGGCTAGTGATATGCACGATGGAAATAGAGGTTAGAAACGTCAGAGGAAATGAACTGGCCATGATGCATAATCCCCTTCTGATTGCAGGGCCATGGCTCAGCGCTGGGAATGGCAGATAGAACGGGGCACCCTAGATACCAAGAAAATGGAGTTGTGCGGAATTTAGTCCAACATCCTGCTTTAGGGCAAACAGGTGATGACTAATTTCTTTTTAACACTACAATGCATTTCCACAAACAAGAGTTCTGAGTGCTGCTTTGGGGCTTGATCCAAAACCAACAAAGTCTCTGGAAGTTGTTGACTTCAATAGAGCTTAGATTAGTCTTGTCTGTAGTCAATAGCTTTGAAACTACTTCCCTATTTTGCACCCAGTAACGTGGTGTTACATAAGGGGTCTGATTCTGAGCTCAGAGAGACAGGTGTAAAATGAAGCTGGCTAAAAAATGCAATGAACATTTTTGGAAATGCTTTGCAAAAATATTTTGCAATTGTGACTATTTGAGATGCTCTGGCCCCTCGGGTTGGAAAGCTGCAGCCATTTTTCATGAAATATGTTGAAATATTTTTTGGGGGGAAAAGGTGTTTTCAAAAAGTTTTGACATGCTCTAGGTATAAAACTGGAGTAACTTCGGGGGGTGCTGTAGGACCTCAGTGCTCCTGAAAATGTAGCCCTAGCTGTCCCCCAAACAGAACATTTTGGCATAATACATTTGGGTCAGGAACCCCATAGCTAAAGGTTAACCCAGTATATTATAGTTAGGGCCCTAATAAATTCACGGTCAATTTCATGGTCCTAGGGTTTTAAAAATTGTAAATTTCATGATTTCAGCTATTTAAATCTGAAATTTCAGGGTGTTGTACCTGTAGGGGTCCTGACCCAAAAAGGAGCTGTTGGGGGGGGTCACAAGGTTATTGTAGGGGGGGTTGTGGTGCTGCTGGCGGGGGCTCTGCCTTCAGAGCTGGGCAGCTGGAGAGCGGTGGCTGCTGGCCGGGAGCCCAGCTCTGAGAGCAGCGCGGAAGTAAGGATGGCCTGGGGTGGTCTTCCCACGCTTCCTTCTGCGCTGCTGCCGTCGGAGCAGGGCGGCCGGCCACCAGCCACTGCTCTGCAGCTGTCCAACTCTAAAGGCAGGGCAGAAGTAAGGGGAGCAGTACCGTGACACCCCCCCACAACTCCCTTTTTGGTCAGGACCCCCAATTTGCGAAACGCTGGTCTCCCCCATGAAGTCTGCGTGGTATAGGGTAAAAGCAAACAAAAGACCAGATTTGCTGCGGGGAGACCAGCTTTCACAATCTGTGGCCACAGATTTGGTAGGACCCTAATTACAACCCAGGAGAAATAATTCTTTGAAAACAATAGAAAGACCCTGGAGCGAGTCACAGGAGCCCTGTTATTGCAAGTGGCGAATTTTGATTGTGGCAAACAGCTGTTTTAAAGAGATGCCGACAACGAGCTTTGGGTCTCACTCTTAAATGTTTTAGTAAAGGTTTTAGTAAAGGGTTCTTTTATTGTGGGGGCGTTGGTTTGGATTCACGTTCCCCCGCAGCGTCAGGTGAGGGGCCCAGAAGCCAGTTTACGTCCAGTGCTCTAGTTGATTGAAATGTCCCCCTAGGTCTGACCAGTCTCTGAACTGCGGTAGCTGTGATGCTTTCACTTGTATGTCTGTTCTCTCCCCCCCCCCACCCCGGCATTGTTTGTATCGCCCTCATCCCCATAGTTATCTGAGCACCTTGTTCAGGGAAGCTCCAGGACTCGCACCTGGCCATGGCTTTGCATTGTGTATTTGGACAGATAGCTGTTGTAATGCCTGTGGGCTAGACACTGTTCCAAAGTCAGTTGTGTTTTCTAACAGACCCGTTTTTTAACAGTGAGTTTGAGCCGGGGAGGCTGGTTTGGATTCACGCTGTTTTGGAGGGGCACTGAGCCCCTTCAGTTCCCATGGACTCCAATGAGCCACACAAGTGCTGATGGCTCTCAGCATCAGGTGCTAGATCAGTACTGCTCAAGTCAATGAGCGACTTGCCTGTTCCATCAGTGGAAGCAGTATCTTGTCTGACTATTGCACTTTGCTACCATCAGTAATGCACCAGGTTTCTGGTGTTGGATCTGTGAAGGGGTGGCTGTTGCTCAGACCCACGGGCTCGGAAGGAGTACAGCTGGGGGTTCCATGCTACAGCCTGAGGGATGATCAGTTTTTTCCATAGTGGAAGGGGCTTGGAAGCCAGATTGTTGCGGGAATTTTTTTTTTAAATGACTTGAATTCTGAGCCTGTAAAGTTATAGGTCATATTCCCTGAGGGCTAGTGATTTGCACAATCCTGAATGAAGAAAGGGCCTCATGAAACTCTCTGATTCTAGTCTTGGACAATTGAAGAAAAATAAACTCAACAGCGTGTTTGCAGACAATCCGTCTTCCCTCGGCTGACGCTTCCGCTGTTGCCCAAGCTGGCAATTCTTGGAATGATTTTATATTTTCAAATACTACATGCAAAATCTCTGAATATTTCCACTTCCTACACTTTCAAAAAAACAAAAACAAAAACCCACGTTTGGAGATTGTTTATGATCTTCTTGGCTCTATGTTGTCATTCATATCTTACAAAAAAGTATGAATTTTGGTCTGACTTGCAATTTTCCATTATTTTAGTTTAAAAAATAAAATAGATTCACACTTCACCACAGACTTCAGAGAGCTTCTACTGAGAGCTGACAAGTGGTTTATAGAGCAAGGGCTGGAAGCAATTTATGATCAGTTTATCTTTGTGTATTTCCCAGGAATAAAATAGCAATTCTCGAATGAAAAAACAAATCCTTGGTGCCTTGCAGGTCTATAGCATTTGGATCTCACACCATTTTACAGGCTGGAAGGAGTGGATTTCAAACTAACCTCTGAGGATTCTTTAATTATTCCATTAGGTATAAACTCTCCCTCCCCCTGTAACATTGTACTTGAATTTGCTTCCCCCTAGGCACAGAATGATAAATGGACCTTTGACCTACTTCAGATTAAGTCTGTGTGACAGAACAGCTCCCATGCTACCAGTGGGTTTGATCCCGAGACTTTCAGTATTAAAAGCATGTCCCTCCACCACTTGAGCTAAAGCAGTAATTCCATTACCTAGTAGCAGTAGTAAACTCCTGTCCTGTTCTGTGAGGGGGTACATACACAGTCCCACATTCTGCCAGAGTGGGTTACAGATGGTACAGTGTTCTCATGACCTGTTGTGTAAAATTGCTAGGGGTTAAACCTTAGTATAACTCAAGTCAGTGTCAAAACTCCCATGGACTCTGGTGGGACCAGGAGTTGGAATTAAAACAGGCAGGGTGTTTAGACTAACAAGTCAAAGCTTCAACTACGTGCATCAAACTCACCCAAGCAGCATTTCTAAACTAACTTTTCTTTTAGTAAGGAACTAAATTTGTTCTGAGAGAGGGAACATGCTCATATCCCTTCTGAAAGAAAACTAATACCAGCCACACTTCTAATGACATTTCTTTGCAAAGTGTTACACTTTTCAAGTTACAAAACTGCTCTCCCTTTGGAATGAAAACACACATTCTTTGACAGTCAGACACTAACATAAATAAGGATACCAGTAAATTAAAATCAAGGTGCAGTAACATGAAACATAAAATGAAAAGGCCAGGCCTACATATAGATAAAATGCAACACAATCCATCTGGAGAATTAGGAGGAGATAATCCACTAAAACATGGCTGGGTTGTCTTAGTGTTTATAAAATGTGTGTATGATAAATAAGAGAGAGAGACACACACACACAGCTTTGACCCAGCACATGAATCATTCAACGTCTCGCCGATGGTATCATTCTCTGTCTGATAAATGTGTTCCTGTTGAATAAGCAAGAGAATTTTCCCCCTCAGCGTTTCAGGGATACTTCCCCTTAAAAGACAACTGGTGCTGGGATGCTGACAGCTTAACACGTTCAGAGGTTTTGAAGCCTGTAACACGCAGCTGTTTCTGCCTAGCCAGGTATTTACCCCACGTGCATTGAAGTGAAAATCACAGAATTTTCATTCCCTGCCATCGGTCGTTACTTCAAGGCAGTCAAGCGTCATACAAATTCGATTCCATGCAGTATTTTCCAGTATGCAGGAGCCTTTGGCAACCTCTCTGGGCTGTAATGTGGGAAGGATCATTTCTTCTTTAAAACCCTTGCCCAGTCTAAAAGCGAGCTCGCCTCTTACATTACAATATGTGCATCCGCAGGGCCAAATTCGTCCTGGAGGTAACTCCACTAGCATTCCCTGGCGTTACTGCAGGGATGAAGTTGCCTCTGTGAGTTTAATGACTCCTAATGAGCAGAGACTGTACACACGATGCCAACCACTGTAGATTGCGAAATGATCAAAGTAAAGCTCTTCTGCAGTTCTACCAGGTTGCTCTAGTTCACTGTGAAAGAATTTCACTCCTGCTGGGTAAAGTTAATGGTGATTTTCTGTCCAGATGCAATTGTCAAGTCCTAAGAAACCTCATTTATCTAGTGCAAGAGTCTGGCTCCTCTCGTCTATTTTTAATGTCCCTGGAAACTGAGAACATTAGGAGGAGGCAGATTTCCCACAAAGCAGTTTGTATGCGGGAGTAGTCAGAGTTGTCAGCACAAAGACTGACACAACCAGGGTTGATTTTTGTGACCTATTCCAAGGTCAGCCTGGCTTCCCTGCCCCTTGAATGAGGTATTTTCCATTGCACTCGCCTACCTAACTGCTGTCAAAGATGGTGAGGTCAAAAGCAGATCTCAGCCAGCGTTGCTGCTGGGATTGGCAATGAATCCGTCACTGGGGTCGATTCTGTACCAAGGAGAACTCTGTGTTAAGTATGGTAGGGGCATGCGTCATTGGTAAGACAAGCATACAAATGCTAGCATTCTTTCCCTGGGAGAATGGATTTAAAATTCACCCACATGACAGGCTGGAGAGGAAAATAATATTTTTTAAAGAAAGATCTTATAACTTTTCAGTATTACAATAAACAACACACACACACACTGACCCAGCAGTGAGTCTGTGGCATGTTATACAGTACATACAAGGAACACAAAACAAGGTGCACAGAAATGACCTTAGCACTTATGGTCAGAGAGGTCATTTTATATTTAGGCCGTTTTAGAATTCCCAAGAACTGGACATCACTCAGCGAGCCAGGGGCTGCAATAATATGTGCATCTCTTCAATGGAGACATTGTCCCACAATGTAACTGACAGGAGAGAGTAAAAATTAAAAATGTACAAACCCAAAATATTTCAGCAATAAAAGAAACGTTTAAAAAAAAGGACACAGCAGAAGCCTTCAGTTCCTCACTGTGCTAAAATGTACCAGATTTTTCAGTTCTTTGCAAGCTAAATTTATATCCATGAGCAAGTGCCTTTCTGGGTACTGAATCACTGAGCTGCTCTGCATTTCCTCTATAAATTACAGAAGCTGGTTTGAAATTCGCTTGGAAAAGGTGAAGATTTACATTGAAATTCATGTTGCACTTCCCTCCTCATCGCCCTGCGGTGTTCATTGCTACAACGCGTTCAGACACAAGCAGACACTTATTAATACTAATTACTATTTCTATTGCCGTAGTGCCTAGGAATCCTTGTCCTGGACTAGGACCCCACTGCCCAAGCAATGTGGTTCTGCTCCAAACCGAAGCCCCGGTGCTGCAGCCACTTACAGCAGAGAATTACTCACTTCACAGAAATCTTCCCATGTAATTCTCGGGGTAGGATGTTCAGCAATCACTAAGGATCTGATTCTGTCACAGAGTCTAAGACTTGGGCAGGAGCAGACCCTGGGGCCAGACCAGGGGCTACCGGAGCAGTGGCTGCCAGGGCCACAGACCGGGGCTGGGTGAGCCCCTGGAGCGTAGGCCATGGCTGGGTGACCCCTGGCGGTGCAGGAGCAGCGGTCGAGGCCGCGTCAGCCACCAGGACCAGAGCAACGGCTACCACAGCAGGAGAGCTAGGTGAAGACCTTTCTTAAGGGAAAAACAAACTCTATATTCGAGCAAAGCACCTTCTCTCCTGGCTGTGTGGTGTGATATAATTTCAAGAAGGAAAATGACCCTTCTCTAAGGAACAAATGCTTTTATCCTGCTCAGCTGATTTTCACGTGGAAAACCAAGGAATGGTGGCATTGTTTGACCTTCTTTCTGCCCAGACCAAAAACATTAAATCCTGAACAAAAAACAGACCTAGAACAAATATTCACACCAAGACTTGTGCTGCTCTTTGGCCTAGACAAGCGGTTTTCAACCTTTCTTCATTTAAGGACCCCTTAAAAAATGGTGCCTGGAGATGCAGACGGTTTTGGAAATCTTAGGGGGTCTGCAGCACGGAGCACAGGTTGAAAACCACTGTTCTATGGTAATGACAACCTTTCCCGGACCCCTTAGACAGTCTGTGGGCTCCCAGGGGTCCATAGACCACAAGTTGAAAACCACTGGCCTAGAATGAACTAGGCACAAACCAGGAACTAAGAATTACCCATCTATAATCCATCCTGGATCAGTGCCAAAATAGCATTGATAGGCCAAAGGAATTAATGCAGGCCGATATTTTTAAAGGTCCTGTACACACAAACCAGGAGGGCAAGAAAGAATTATTTAGGCCAATGTTAAATGGGGTCCCAGCTTTCTGGTGGCATCATGGAAAGTGGCAACAGGTTACAAGGTATCAGATTGTAAAAAAATCACATTATTTTGATCACTTTCTTCCTTCTCCTACTTCCACACTGATGCGATTTCAGCAGCTGCTGTCTCCAAAACCGAGAGGGCGAGATTCCACCTGGAAGCAGCAATTCTAGCTGCCCGGGTGCTCTGACAGCCTGTGAGCTGCTAGACACTAGACTAATGAGGAAGACCAGAGACCGTCTGCAAGCAACGACACACGCTTTCAGAACCCAAGCGGGTCCCTCCCGAGCTATGGTGCTGGACCAGCACACACCCAAGCCCCGTGTTAGTGCAGGAAATGACTTTCAGTGATCGACACTGGCCTCAGGGGTTTGGACACAGAGACGCTTTGGCTCAGAAGAGCTCATCATCTCCAAGGTGCCATGAAGTCCATTGCCAGCAATGGGCGGGTCAGGTTTGGGTGCAGCAGGTCAGGTACCGAAATCCAGGGGCAGAGTTCAAAACAGTCTCCACTTCCACATCAAAGCCGCCGCTGGGAATGGAAAGACAAGACTCAGCGACCCACGGGATTGCTGCTGGAGCTGGGCACATGACACCAGGCAGGCAAAGTTCCCAGCATGCAGGAGTTCCCCATCCCGCTGACGGATTGGCAGCACGTGACAGCATCTCAGAGGGCACTCGCAGCCAGGCCGACTGCAGAGATGGCTTAGTTCGTGTTTCCAAATGAGCCCCCGCCGCCCCCACCAGAGCCTCCGTCACAGTTTGTGGCTCTTCTGGCTCTCTAGCCATTCTCTCCTCAGCTCGGTGATCTCTCTGCCGTACCAGTCGTGGAGCTTGGAGAAACTCACCGTGCCTGGGCACACGGGGCTGTCTGCCGGCAGGGCCGCAGGGCCACATGTACTGCCTGATGAGGTGCGTCTGCGAGGGGGCAAAGGAGGAGGCTTCACGCGTCCCTCGTGGCTGCTGCCCGCAGCCGTCCTCCCACTCCCCGCGTCAGCAAGGCCCCCGGGGACGTCCCCCGCTGGCAGGGTATCCAGGCTCGGAGCGTTATTCCACACCGCACAGCCGTTCTCTTTCAGGGGGGCGCAAGGGGCTGGCGCCATGGGCCGCTCCCGGGGAGGGGGCCGCTCCAGAGCCGGGGACGTGGGGTCCAAGCAGAGAGCCGGCTTGGCTTTCCGGTAAATCGGTGACCTCCTTTGGGCGCTGCGGCTGCCAGCCAGGCTCCCCTGCATCTCCTCCAGCTGCTTCTCCAGCTCCTTCACCACCAGCCGCATGTAGTTGAAGCTGGCACGCGACAGGGCCTTGACCCAGGACTCCACGGCAGCCTGGCTCTCGGCCGCCAGGACGTAGGTGCGCGACTTGGCGCAGTCAAACTTGATGGCGAAGGTGAACTCCTCAGCGGCCTCGCAGAGCTCCACGGTGCAGCCCTCCAAGACGATCACGCCCACCGGCTCCCGGCTCTCCCGCTCCTCGAAGTAGAAGAGCATGTTGCCCTTCAGCACGAACCAGCGGCGGTGGTAGGCCGTGGTCCGCTCGCCCTTCTTGAAGAGGAAGCCGGCGTTGTCGGCGGGGGAGCCGCAGGTGGCATAGAACACCAGGCTCCGCTCATTCAGCTTCATGGTGCCGAGGCCTAGAGGGGAAAAAGATTCATATGGGCTCGGGGGCGAGGATCTGCTGGGTTCTCTGAGCTACGCGCAAAGGCCAGGGAGCCCAGGCAGTCCCATCCCAGCAGCTAGAGTGACTCTACTGGCTCGCTGAGGTCCTCACTCAGAGTGCCCAAGTGGGAACGGACTGGAAAGGGACAGCAGGGAGTTCAAACCCCTAACACAGGGGCACCGGGGCAATCTGCACGGAGGCCCTACCTGTTTACCCTGGCTGCCAGGCACTCCCCACGGGCCGCTCCCCCTTCACAGAGTGGAGGGATTCAGAGCCCAGAGGGGGAACCAGGTAATTGGGCAGCACTGACTTGCCTGCAGAAGGCTCAGGGGAGGAGAGGAACGTTAACAGGAGCAGCCACGCTGGGTCAGACGAATGGGCCATTGAGCCCGGTATCCTGTCTCCCGACAGTGGTCAGTGCTACAGGCTTCAGAGGAAATGAACAGAGCAGGGCCGTTATCGAGTGATCAGT
Source organism: Eretmochelys imbricata (assembly GCF_965152235.1). Classification (NCBI taxonomy): domain Eukaryota; kingdom Metazoa; phylum Chordata; order Testudines; family Cheloniidae; genus Eretmochelys; species Eretmochelys imbricata. Next base: position 27,796,966 of record NC_135586.1, read on the forward strand.
GCCCTGTCATCCAGCCCCAGCTTCTGGTAGTCAGAGGTTCAGGGACACCTGGAGCATAGGGCTGCAGCCCTGACCATCTTGGCTAACAGCCGTTGAAAGATCTGTCCTCCCTGCAATGTCACTGCAGAGAGCTTCCTGGGCTGGCTCTGAACTGGCTCCTGGAATGAAGGGGGAGCCAGTGGGGCTGGGGTTGGCTTTGGGGGAGGAGGTGCTGGCTAATCACCCTTCTGACCATCAGTGCCCCTGAGCCACTGCAGAATTATTCCCAGGCGCCGTACGTGTTCACAGTGCTGCCTGGCGGGGGAGCCAGCCACATGGAGCCCATACACCAGCAGCACCCCAGCAACCTCAGAGCCACGCCTGGACGGTGACTGCAGGCCTCGCTGGATCGCGTCATCCAGCAGGGGGAAGGGGTGGGGCAGACATTGTTCAGGCAAGGGGGTGGCATGAAACCAGGCACAGGAGAAGGGCCTGCATTTCTGAGGGGCCCTGGGCCTGCTCTTCCCGTCGACTTCAGCTGGAGTTCTAGGGCCTCTGCACCTTTGGGAAAAATCAGACTCAAAGAGAGCAGCCCCAGGGGCGAAGCGCAGGGAGGTGGAAGGAGCTGCGAGCAGGCTGGCGGGGAATAGAAGGAATGAAGCCGCTTTCCTGCTGCCCAGCATGGTGGTTCCCAGGAACACAGGATAAAAATGGACTTGAGGGGGCTGAACAATTTAATCCATCTCCAAACAGCACTTCTCACAGCACCTTCCATTCCACAAGGCGACAGAACCATTTAAACCCCTGGAATGACATGTATGGGCACTAGGTGGTCCCTGGTAAACAAGGGGTTGACCTCAGCTTAGCTTCCCCCTCTCTTGGCCCCAAGGTTCATGGGAACTGCTATATATTAGCTGCTTGGGGAGCCCAGGGCGAGAATACCTCTGGGAAGAGATGGGGTCACAGAGCTGGAGTGATCTCCGTCTGGGGGCCTTAACTTATCAGAAAGGAAAGCGATTTTCTATGCTTGAGGGAGAGGCCCTGCTCAGTGCAACTGGCTTCTCCTTTCTTTGTCCACTCCCCAGCTTGCCATCCAGGTCACCTGGCCCTATTTCTGCTCCTGGCTGTTTGCCTTTCCAGTGAGACCCCATTGGATCAGTTTCTCTTTGTTTACTGTCAGTTTCCTTTCTGGTTCTTGGGCCCTTTGGGGGAGGAAAGTGGGGGAGGGGAACCACTGTTTAAAAGATACTTCCAATTTAAAAGAGAGTCCTATTGATCTCCGCTTTTGTTCAAAAGTTGACTTTTACAATACCAACAATTTTCTGGGTGAATCGAATGCCCTTTTCCTTCTCCCCTCCTTGGGCCTGTAATTGGGATCACGCCCCATCTAATGCTGTTTATCACGCATGGCTGAAGAACAATTCCTAAATTACACTTCCCCCTCCCCTCTATAAATACTCTTGAACAATGCACTGTGCAGCTGGCCTGGCACTGCTCATTGGGTTCCTAGCACCAGTCTATTGCTGCCCGGATCAGCAGGGACCAGGTGGACTCAGGGTGCTGCATACACTGCTGGTATTGGTTACTCCCCCTCAGCCATAGTCAGTCGCATCAAGTCCTATCAGAGCATCCTAGATGCTGCTGTTTTGCAAGCTGAGTGAAGTTATTCCCTAGCAGCTTATCTAGCAACCCAGATGCCTGATCACATTCACAGCTGCTGCAGACGTTGGCCATACCAGCTCTGCGTGTTCAGATGTCCTAGCACCACCTCTGCTGGGAAAGAACTGGGAGTCAGACAACCCACGTTCTCGTCCCACATCTACCACTCACTGAGTGTGTGACTTCACTGTACTGCTCTGTACCAATGTCCCCATCTGGAAAACAGGGATTGTGCCACCTATCCTGCTTTGAGATCTGTAGCATTGCAAGTACCAGCCATGAGTCAGGAAGCGTCATTCTAAGCATGGCGCTGGTTCCATTGATTTCAGTGGGAACATTTCCGTGCTTTAACGTTTAGCGTATTCTTAAGCGCTTCACTGCAGCCAGAGCACTGCAAAGATGAAGGGCTGCTGGAGCTTCCAAGATTCCAGTGCCCCCCTAATGGATGGCTGAAATGGAACGCCAAACAGCCCCCACCATCCCTACAACGGCAAAGACCTGCCACAAGCCTGGGGAACATCTGTAACGTCTCGGGTCACGGCCCAGCTCTGCTCATGCCACTTGGAACGGGAAGGCACTGGAAGCAAATGCTACATCCTCATCCAAGCACCGAGGTGAGCTGCTTTAATCCACTACGCTGGGAAACGCGCTCCCTCGAAAAGCTTCCATGAGCCTTCGATGCAAGTTCCCGAAGAAGCCAATGAGGGACAAGCGTCACTCAGGCCTGGATGGAGCGGCATGGACTACTCGAGGAGGTTGAACAGATCTTTCCGAGTTGTTTCCTTTCTGTTTACAGTGACCTCATTCTGATAGAGGAAGTAAATGGTCTTACAAGGTTTGTGACTAACAACAGCGGTCGCTGATGACCAAGCTGACAGTGAGGGAGGTTTTCACTTGGTCAGGCTGCTGTCATTGTCCGCAGCAGCCAGTGCAGCACTTGCTGTGAGGAAAGGGCAGCCTTTGTCCCCCAGAGCTCAGTTTGCCCCGTGACTTTTAATAGATCCATATACGCCACTAGGTCTTCCATTCCCCCCACACCCAGCCTTTGCAGGGTAAAATAAAATCCTCTATACTGTTGTATATGTGGACATACTTTCCTCCCCTCCTCCCCCCACCCTTGCTCAGCAGCCGCACCATAAGGGGTCTATAAATACAACACCGCTGCTAGCTTTTGCTTCCCTAATCATGCTGACAGCGCCTCCCCTGCACAGCCCTCAAACCTTTTCAGGCTGATAATTATCAGTAACCATTTTACAGCGGGGGGTGGGCAAACCAGCACCCAAAGATGAAGGCTCAAGTTTTCCAAAGCAGCCATGAATTTTGGGGGCCTAGGTGGGAGCAGCTGGAGGAAGCAGATTGTAGCTGTGACAAAGGGGGCACCCAAACTTGACCCTCCTGGGGTTAGTGACTAGCCCCAAGGAAACGCGGTGAGTCGGTTTCAGAACCAGGCCTAGAATCCAGGAGTCCTGACTGCCAGGCCTTTGCTCTGACCACTAGACAGCACTCCTCCCTGAAAGCCCATTGCTGTTTAACTTTAGTCCTAATCTGGTCTGTTTTTTAAACCCACGACCACAACAAAATCCTTGGAGGTGGACAAGCAATTTCACTCTTAAATCATGTAACAATGGTAAAGATTAATTGCGGCTCCCCCCTTCCCCCCATTACCTGAAGGTTATTTTTATAATCCCCCAGGAGCCCCATCTTGTGCAGAAGCCGGGTAGGTAGTAACAGGGAATGCTGCAAGCGTCTCACCCTCCTCCATTTCATTCATGAAGCGACTTGGTTGGTTTGTTTGACTTATTCTGAAGGGAAGGGGGCTTTTCTTCGGCTGGAGCCGGCCCGCACAGCGTGACGAAGCGATGACAAGGAAGTCGGGGGGAGTCTTTACTAGCATCCCATGAAGTGAGCTGTAGCTCACGAAAGCTCATGCTCAAATAAATTGGTTAGTCTCTAAGGTGCCACAAGTACTCCTTTTCTTTTTGCGAATACAGACTAACACGCCTGTTACTCTGAAACCTTTACCAGAGCAGCGGGACCGTTCGCCCCTTCGGGGGTTTTCAGTGGCATGAGGTTTTGGCTGGTTTTAAGGGACCCTGAGACAGGCAGCCCCCGATGCACCCTGCAGTGCGTCTCGCAGCCGGCGTGTTTCCTGCAGGGCAGGCAGGGTCCTTGCTTCCCCCTGGACTCGTGGGGGAATTGGGCAGTTCCCCCCCCCCCAGCCGGCCAGGCATGGGGCAAGTGAGCTAGCACCAGCCCCCCCCGGGGAAGTGACTTAGCTCCCCGGGGGTGCTGGAGTCACACGGGCGTGGGGAAGGGGCTCTGCTCCAGGCCAGCCAGGGGGGTGGTGGCTCCTGCTGGGCCCCCGGCATGGTCCGCGCAGGAAGGCAGCCAGCTCGGATGCTGGGCAGGGGAACAACCCTGGTGGCCCCCAACGCTGGAGACTCCGGGGCTCAAGTCCGCCCCGCAGGGCCCAGCCCGGCCGGGCTGCGCCAGGCAGCTTCTCGGAGCGGGCCCATCCCCGTGGCCTCCAGTCCCGCGCTAGCTCGGCCCCTAGGGGCGGGGACGGGCCGGAGACCGGCCTGTCCCCTGCAGCCTCCCGCCCGGCCGGGCTCTGCCCGCGCCCCGGCTCCCAGCTCGGGCCCCCCCGGCGGCGGCTGCCAGGCTCCATCCCGCGCCCCGGTCTTACTTCTGCGCGCCCCTGCCTGCGCCCGGCTCCTTTGTTCCCTCCGCGCCGCTCCTGCCTCCCCCGGCTGGGGCTGGGGCTGGGGCTGGGGCTGGCGCCGGCTCCGGCTCCGGCTCCGGCTCCGGCTCCTCCTCCGCGGGCTGTGGCCGCCGGCCACCAGCCGCTCTTAAAGAGCCAGCCCAGCCCGCACACCCGTCTCCTGAGCCATCGGGGGCGGGCGTGTCTACACGGCCGCGGAAACCTGGCCTCGCACCGCTGGGAGCCCAACCCCCCTGCCGGCCACACGCAAAGGTGCCTGATCCCGGTCTGCAAGTACCGGGGACCCCGAGTCCTGCGGAGACTGGGGGCCAAGCCCCCTCATTGTGCAGTGTGGACGCAGCTCAAGCCCCAGAGCCCAGTCAGAAGGTCTGTGCAGCAGGGGAAGGCCCCCTTAGCAAAGCGGGGAGACCTGGGGCCAGCAGTCCCAAGGCCAGGTTGACCATGCAGTAGGGCATACCCTCAACCAGGGGTATGTGTAGCCCTGAGGGTTCGCTGCGGTCTTCTGGGGGGTACTCAAACCCTCTAGATCAGTGTTTCTCAACCTGGCAGTCGTGAACCCCATGGGGGTTGCGGGATGGGTTTAGGGGGATTGCAAGTGCAGGGCCGGCGTGAGGACGTGGCAAGCAGGGCAATTGCCTGGGGGCTCGTTAAGCTGAGTTCCGGGCTTCAGCCCTGGGTGGCAGGGCTCAGGCTTTAGATAAGGCTCACAAGTGAAACGCAGGCTCTGGTATCACACTGAAATGTAAGTACAATATATTCCAATGGTTTGATGATTATATGGTAGAAATGAGAACATCCGCAATTTTTCAGCCTCCTGAAAGGGTACAGTAGTCTGGAAAGGTTGAGAGCCACTGCCCTAAGGGATTAGAGGCGAACCGATGGCCACACGGTACAGGTCAGAACATTAATGCTTCTGGGTGAAATTGCTATTGCAGGATATTATTATTAGTCATATTACTGGAGTACCAGCCATGGACCCTGTTGTGCTGGCCACTGTACAAACACGGAGCAGAGTCCCTGCCCCAAAGAGCTTCCAATCCAAGTATAATACAAGAGACAACAGATGGATATGGACTGGACTGGACGAGGAAACAGCAAGACAATATTCAATTAGTTCCAGTCCTGGTCCTTAACTTCAAGGTGCTGGGCCCAAAAATAACTAGGGCTCTGGATGAAGCCGAGGGGCGACAGTTCCACTCCTGGGGCTCCGCGAAAAGCTTTACAACCAGGCTAATTGCTCTCCATTTGAGGTGCCCTTCTTTGGCCTGCCTTCTCTGACGCAGGTACCGAGCAACGTGTGTATCAAAACATGCCTGTCAAAACAAGCTATTCTACTGCACAAACTTCTCTCCCTGGGGAAAGGATGAAAGGACAAAGACCATGTGACAGGTGCTAGGCCCAGATATTCCGGTCAGCCTGGTATACGGGCCTGTATAGACTAGAATATTGGTCAGCATGGGAGACAGTGTACTAGCAGCTGCAATAACAGGCCCAGCTGAGATTGGTGCCCCATTGTCTTAGCTCTATGTAAGAGACAGTCCCCACCCCAAAAAGTGAACAGTCTAGAAAGACTAGATTTATTATCCCTATTTTACACAGTGACTTGCCCAAAGTCATGCAGGAACTAGACATGACAAAACTGGGACTAGAACCCAGATCTTCCCTTGTCCCTGCGCGGAGTTTCACGAATACATGACCGGTCACTGACAGGCATGAGCACAGGAGATGAATTTGGGAATGATTATTGTTAAATGTTTATGCTGCCGCAGCTAGTGCAAACGCTTCAAATCTGATCATGGTAGTGCTGTATAAACACACACAAACACCTGGCCCTTGCCCCAAACAGTCTTCAGTCGAACAAGGCTTGGTCCTTTGAAGCCAGTGGGAATAGTGGGTTGTTTGAAGCTAAGCACGTGTTTAAGTGTTTGCAGGCTCAGGGCCTGGGCCTAGCAGTGGACTACGCAGATTGTGTGTATCTCCTTGTCCACGCTTTCAAGAGGACACAGCGAGTGCCCACCATTTGAACGTACTGGTGCTATCAGTATTTCATTGTGGCTTGATTCCTTATATAGAGCATTGATTGAGTGACGTTATACATAGCACAAGAGCCTGACAAATCTAGTGACTGCATTATCCTTCTTAGGATAGCGTCACTGTATGTAGACATTATCGCGTCTTTCACAAGACCAGAATCCTTTTGTGGGCCCACCACCAGAACATAATTTGCAATCAAACAATGAATAACATGAAAATGAAGCCTTCCTCCTCACCCACATAAAAAGGCAATTCGCAACCACTAAAGCCTATGATGATGTACGCCAGTGGTCTCCAAACTTTTTGGCTCACACACCCCCAGGGTGACCTGCCGCAGGCACGCCACCGACGGAGGAAGACCGGAAGACCTGCCGCAGGCGGGCCGCCAGAGGGGAGCACCAGCCGTGGACGTGCAGAGCGGCCGCTGAAGAAAAAAAATGGCGGAGTGCCGTCTGGCAATGCTACTGATGCCACGCACCCCCTGGCATCATCTCGCGCACCCCAGTTTGGAGACCACTGATGTGCGCTATAATGCACATGACTGCAGCCAAGAGGTGGCCACTGAGCCAAGGGTGAATTTGGTCCCGGAGAGTATTACAATTTATGCAAGTGTATAGGAATCAAAGGGCCCCCTGTAGACAAGTGCACGTAACTTTGTATGTAGGTTTTTCTTTGTAGGTCAGTGTTTTCTCAGGAGAGTTGGTTGACCCAGTTTTCTGTCAAAAACTACAATTTTGTCAAAATCTAAATGTTTGGCAGGAACGTGTTGCTTTGGCTCAAAATTTTGATGGGAAAAAAGTCGAACCGAATCGTGTAAGAACATCAGAATGGCCATACTAGGACAGACCACTGGTCCCAGAGTCTAGTATCCTCTCTGCTGACAGTGGCCAGTGCCAGATGCTTCAGAGGGAATGAACAGAACAGGGCAATTATCGAGTGATCCATCCCCTGTCATCCAGCCCCAGCTCCTGGACTTTCTGATTTTGTTTCAATAATGGCAAAACATTTTGATAAGGTAAAAATGTTTTATTTTCATTAATTTTGGTTTGACTTTCATATTAAAATATGTGTTTTAATATTAAATATATGAATGTTTTGATGGTCTTGAATGGGAATTTTTTTGAATGTTCATTCTGTGGGAAATTTTGGCTTTTTATTCTACTTAATTCTGGCTTGTTGTTCTAATTTGGAATGAAAACAGAAATTACATTTCCCCCTCAGCCCCAAGGTTCAGTGCTGCAACACAGCTGTTGGTTTCCTTGGCAGCTAGACCCGTTCCCCTCTGGAATGGAGAACAGGTTTTGAAAGAGCAGCGAATCAGCCCTAGTTTTTATCTTCTCTCAGAACAGGCTCTGATTGCATGGTCTGCTAGACTCTCCTGCATCGTTCTCTACCCATCTTTCCAGTTCTGCACAGAGTGGCCTCGGCTAGTCGAGAGCCATGGGAGGATGCTTTAAAAATCCCTTCCATGGGAGTTCAGTTGCTCACCAGACTAGCCCTGCAATGCAAGCTGATTCTACCCACCTTGGAGACCTGGTTGTGCAAACAGGCTCCTTCCATGCATTGACTGCTAAGGGCTGAGCGTAAAGTTGTTAAAGCGTGTGTGCAGGCTCAGGGATATGTGTTGCATGCCAAGTATAAGCCACCCAAAACGTTATTGTTGCTGCTTATTTCCTACATGCTAATGCCAGGCTGGGCACCGTTTGAGCTGCAATGATCAAGGCAGCCCCTGCTCTGCAGAATCATAGAATCTCAGGGTTGGAAGGGACCTCAGGAGGTCATCTAGTCCAACCCCCTCCCTGCTCAAAGCAGGACCAATCCCCAGTTTTTGCCCAGATCCCTAAATGGCCCCCTCAAGGATTGAGCTCACAACCCTGGGTTTAGCAGGCCAATGCTCAAACCACTGAGCTATCCCTTCCCCCCTGAGAGCCATGGAGAGGGAGAAATGAAGTGCTGCGAGCCCCCCCAGGAAAGAGTTACAGGCGGTGGGGGAAAGCAGATGAAGTCAACCACAGGCCTCAACAGGAGGTGGATCGGCCCCCCGGCCTGCTGACTGCACGAGCACACGAGGTGAGGAGCCTTCATCTCACTTGGCAAAGGGCTGCTTGTGGCCAGAGAATGCAGCCCACTCCTCCAGGTGCCCTCAGAAGGGGAGTAGTGCAGTGTTTAGCCTATTCCCTAAGGGCCTGATCCTGCAAAGAGCTGAGGGGAATGAGGGTGCTCTGCCCAGTGGCTCACAGGATGGGGCACTGGGCCCAGAGGCCTGATCTAAATACACAGTCGAACTAAAGGTGTAAACTTATTGATACAAGCTGGTTTGAAACCAGTTTAAGCATCTCTGCTCAGGGCTGTGTGCTAAATCGGGGCTGGGGCAACATGGGTATGTACGTAGATGAGGCCTTAGCCGGAATCCAGTGTTGCTTAATTGCCTTGGTTAGTATTGTGAGCCACACCCACACCAGTGCCAGGCACTATAAACCTTCCTTCCCCATAGCAGGGTGACATGAGCCATATAAACATGCACAGTTATTAGTGTAGGCAGCTGTGTGGGTTGTAAACTGAGCTGTGCCCTGTTGTCACTGAGCCCAGACGAGGGCCATCTCAGTGGAACAGGAAAAACCTAACACCAAGGAAGGTAAACAATCAGGCGGATCCCTCTGTGAAGTAATTAAAGGCAGCCAGCTGCTGTCCTGCTCACTAGTTAGTTAAGAGGGTTTCCTCTTTAATCTGGATTTACCTATTGTTCTTATTCTCATGGCTTCCCATCGCCCTCCTCCAGCTGGAGTTGTGTAGGGAAGGAAATTTCACTCGACACCTGTTTGTTACACAGGCCCCATTTGTCCTGCTTACTCGGCCCCCTGGAACGTTGTGACAATCCCTGAGTTACATCTGGCCTGAATGGGTCACTGATCTGCTTCACACCTCAGGAATGACTCCACTGAAACCACTAGTTAACCTATGGTAAAACTGGTGTGATGGAGAACAGAACCAGGGGAATCTCTAAAGCTGCACATACGACTTCTGTGTGTGCCCGCACGCATCAGCGCCTTTCTGTGTTTGCTGGGCTAACCCCGCACTTACTACTTCTGAATCCACTTCCTACAGGCAACGCAAGTCTGCTCAAGAAGCTAAGGGAAAACCTCACCAGTACAGCAATCTCTGAGTGAGAGGCATTCACTCTTTGGGACTAAACTGTCCACCCGCGCGCTCTTCCCAAACCAGGACTCTGATTAGTACTGCAAGTAGTTCAGAGCCCAAATTTTGATTTGTGGCCTCCCTATTCCAGTGCACAGTCAACACTGCCCAGATGAGTGAGAACCCCACCTAATGAAATAGTCTCTAGTCCACGGGGGGAAATCTAGGAGCCAGGGGACCACGAGTTGGAGGCTCACCTCTTCTGCTCGCTGCTGTTTATAGTTCTGAGCCCTTCACAGCCCTTCTTATGGAGCAAGGCCTCTAACCCGGCCCTTAAGAAGCAGGCAAGTATAATTTCCCTCTCATTTTACAGAGAAGTTAACTGAAACATTGCACTGGGTCATTACAAGGTCACTGGGAATAGAAACCAGGCTTCTAATATGCCTGCCTGAGGTCTCATTCAGGCTGAATGTGCCAAATCTATATGGTTGGCGAGCCTGGCTGTAACCACTAGGTAACACTGCCATCCGAGACAGCAGTAGAGGCCAGAAGTCCTGATCCCTAATATTCTAGTGCTGTCTCGCAAATAGTTATGCAACCCTCTGGCAAAGAATGTGCCACAGGATCCTCGAGTGGCTGGCCCGTATACAGAGCGAACAGTTACTTGTTAGCTCACAGGGTAGAGTGCTAAAGGACCAATGGCCCAGCTCCTTAATGGAAGTTAGGTGCCTATTGAAATTAATGAGAATTAGGTGCCTAAATACCTTTGGATCTGAGCCAAAGTTCAAACCCTTCCTATGACCCAGGGGAGGATGCACCTGCTGGACTTCATTATTGTTTCCCCCCCCCCCCCCCCGAGTTTTATTTTTGTAATGTTTTTTGAATCTTACCACTCAGAATAATATAACAGGGGAGAATCTCCTAAACACCACCCTTTCTAGCTACAAACCATTATCTGTCAATGGTGGCATGAGGGGGCCACAAAATACAGGGGTTCCACATTTCAGCCGTTTGGCCTGCAGTGACCATACCAGACACTCTCTGGCATGATCCCCAAACTCCTCTTAGTCTCAGTGGGCGTTAGGAATGTGGACAGAATGCAAGACGAGGCCCTATTCAGTAGTATATTGTGAAAATCCTTCTGCTGTGTGTACTGGGATTTTTGCATGTGCTGAGATTGAGTGTGAATTCGTTATCCAGTCTGGTGACAGCCAGGTAAACAAAGGATAAGAATTTCAAAGCCAATATAAAAACTTTTGTCAAACGCTGATATACATTTATTAGAAAACGAATTCTCTTTTATTATCCAGCACAATACTAAAAATATCCACTAGATGGCAACAGAAACTCACTTTTATGTTTGTGGCAGCATTCCTTTCTTACATGTAGGAATTTTAGGTAATTCCTGGGTTCTGGCCTGCACCATCTCCCCTGCTGTTCTAGTCTGGGGTTCCCATTTTGGCACCAGATGCTATTTAAATGAATCCTCTGAGCCAAGGATTTCAACATGCTTCACCCATAGTGATTAGGTCCCACAGTACCCTTTGTGCAGCCAGTGAGTGTGAATCTCTCCATTTTCCAGATGGGGGAAACTGAGGCACAGAGCAGTGAAGTGACTTTCCCGAGATCACACAGCAAGTCAGCAGCAGGGCCAGAAGACAAGCCCAGACTCCCCGAACCCCGCAGTAACCATGACGCGCACCCCCCCAAAACTAAATGAGATATTACCAAAGGTGTAATGGGCATAGAACTTACACAGTGCTCTCCTGGTTCAAAGCAGTTTGCAACTGCTACCCTTCCCCCACTCTGCCTCCTTGCCCTGTGTCTCCCACAGACACCTGTGCCTTTTTGCACACTGCCCCATGTGCTTGCCATGCCCTCCCTATTTCAGTCCAGCAAACCCCACTCTCCTTTTATCCCAATGGCTCCTGCAGACTCACTGCAGTCTAGACATCCCACAAGAAGTGAGTCAATAAAACGAAGGGTGATTTATATAGGATGCCAGCCATTCACTCTTCTTGGCTTCCCGGTTCACCCTGACTACTCTGAGATACCAGCTTCTTTGGGGCAGAGACTGTCTACTCCTAACTAACTACTCCGAAACCTCTAATTAATCATTAAACAGCATGCATCAGTAGCTCTCCAAACCTTTTAACCCAGGTAGCCATGAGTTCACTGAGACCCCCTTATCATTTCTTTAGGAACCAGTCTTCCTAGTTACAAGAGCAGCACTGAAGCCTTTAGAAAAACGTTCAGAGAACGAGGCATCTGCTCAAACAATCGGACGGGACGCCCTGGCACCTGGGCTGGGAGGGCATCGCCCTTTATTCTTAGACAAATCCTAGGTGGAGGCATTTTACAGAGGTTTTCCAGGTGCACTCCGGAGGCGCGTGGGCCTGGCCCAGCTGCAGGGCCAGTCACAGTGATGTTTAACATTCCTTACAGGAAGTCACTTCCCAGGAGCACCAGAACAAACGAAGAATCTTAGCTAAAAATAAACACTGGCTTAACCCACTAACGGAATGGCTGTGCTGCCCGTGTGGAGTGATCGGGCACATATGGGACACGTCGTGACTCCAACTGACATCACGCAACAACTGCAACAGACCGAGGATAATACCATATAGGGCCTGCTACGACATGAACTCCGAGGCCGTCAGACACTTCTGCTACCTGCACTCGGCCTGAACCTGCATCTGGCTGCAGACCCAGTAGTCCCAGTGATGGCAGTTGGAGCTTTGCCCTATATTTAGGGCTGAGTTGGTGCGGACAAGGAGTTCCCCTGCAACAGGAAAAAGGCAATTGAAAGAACTCTTAGTCTGTGTTTTATAGAGATGGTTACCAGTATGTCTGGAGGTAAATATCTGTTACGTACTCAGGTTTTAGGGGTGGTATTATATACAGGTAACAATGGAGGGATTTGGTGTGGTATTGTTCCGTTATTACTATTTGTCTTATGGTTGCACTGGGGTCCCGCCGTGCTAAGAACTGTGCATCTACCCAGTAAGAGACAGTCCCTGCCTGCTGAGCTTATATCTAACTAGACACAACAGCCAAAGGAAGGATTGTGATCTCTTTTTTTACAGCTGGGGCATTGAAGCACAACAATATTAAGAGATTTGCCTAAGGTCACCCAAGAAGTCTGTGGCAGAGACAGGAATTGACTCCCCCCCAGGATCCCAGCGCTTCAGCTTCCCAAGACATAAGAATGTCATCAGCTGTACATAGGAAGGTACTCAGCCATTTAGTGTGGAATTACAATACACAAGCAGACAGGCAGAGGCTGGTGGTCAGCAGGGTTAGCTGCAGTTGCTTGTAGGGTTAGGTACTGTGATGGGTGAGCAGGTGTTTTCTACCCAGGCAGATTTTAAAGGAAGCTTCAAAATCTTTTGTGCGTCAGGCTGTCGAGTGTCAGTGAGGGCACCGGCCACTGCGTACACAGTTCTGCTCTAGAAGAAGGGAAAACCATTCGTTCCCCCAGCGTTTCTGATTCTTCACAGCCTAGGTGTGAGTGTAAAACATCAAAGAAAGGGCACTAGCCTGGTATTTTTGCACACACAGGCCTTGCAGCGAAGCCAGTGGGAGTTGTGACTGGGCCAGAAGTGACTGCACAGACCAACCACGTTTCACTCTGTAGGCAAATAAGCGTTTTCCTGTCATTTTGGATGGCTCAGTAGATTATGTGTCTGAGGGCCAGTGATGCAGCCCTTAATTCTCTGGGACAATCATCCCATTGACCAGTCTCAAATTGAAGTTACACCTAATGCTTCTTCCCTTTGCTTCCAAGACAGCAAAGACTGCTGGTAATGGAGTCCATCCCTCCTCTTGAGGACAGGCTTGATCACAGAGAAAGGCATGGTGATTGCATTTTTTTATCCTGATCCCCTTTTCAAACACAGCTAAGGGGAAAACAAGGCAACACTCTCTGCTATGATCAATATTCTTTGGGTTTGGGTAAAGCCCCTTAGCTTGCCTCTGGCAGCGGGATTATGTCATTTAACAACAATGGAAGGACAAAAACAAGAAGAAAAGGTCTCCAAGAATTCCCAAGTGTATAAATAGCTTTCCTGAAAGCAGGAGAAACTCCCTTGTGCACTAACACAATGAGCTACAGGATGGGACAGGCTTTTCATAGAATCTCAGGGTTGGAAGGGACCTCAGGAGGTCATCTAGTCCAACCCCCTGCTCAAAGCAGGGCCAATCCCCCGTTGTGGCCCCAGATCCCTAAACGGCCCCCTCAAGGATTGAGCTCACAATCCTGGGTTTAGCAGGCCACTGCTCAAACCACTGAGCTATCCCTCTCCCCCAAGGAGCTGAAAACGTCCCTGGCGATAAAAAAGTGGGTGGGTGCATGGGTGGGGGACAACAGAAAATCTATAGTACACCAATACTCACCAATAAATCTATAATCTACCAGTAAATACTCAACAGCACCTTCCCTCCAAGGTCTCACAGTGCTTCCCAAGCAGAATTCGCGAACCCTCCTCCCAAACCTTTCTCCCAAACCTTTGAACACCGAATTGCCGCCGGAGAATGCGAAGCCCGCGACCTCATGTCTTTTGTTTCCTTGGCTCTTCTTTCCCTTCCCAGCGGCTGACTTTGTTCTGGGGTAAGTCACCCCCAAAAGGGCCCCCGCCCCCTCAGCGCGATGCCACAACCGCACCGCCAGAGGGCGCCCGCTGCGGCGCAATGGCCAAGGAGCCGCGTGCTGCAGAAGGGAAGTAGGGGCGGCAGGTTAATGTCAGGTTGCAATTTTGCTGCAAAGGTCGCTGGAAAACCCGTCAAGCCGAAGTTCTTCCCCCCCGCCCCGCGCCGCGTATCGCGACGGTTCCCGGCCGTGCCGGAGCAGGGCCGCGCCGCAGGCTGGCGACAGGCGCCGTGTGCACAGCGCAAGTGGTGTCGTTTCTCCGCCTTTCCAGCCCGAGATAAGACGGGGGTGGGGGCTCGTTCTTTGCCGTTCCGGCCCCCCCTGCCCCGGCCGGCTGCTTTCGGTATCGCTTTGCGGCCGGACTCCGACTCCCTCTCGCCTCATTGGGCCGAGCGTTGCCTTCTAAACGCAGGGGCTGCAAAGCCGCAGCCCCGAGCCCGGGCTCGCAGGGGGGGCGGGCTGAGCGCCCGGGGACGAGACCCGCGCCCCAGCAGCTCCGGCGGCCCCCGGGGAGACCGGAGCGCCGCGCACGTGGGCGCCAAGGGAAGAGGCGCCGGGCGCTGCCCCCGCTGTCTGCGCCCGAGGCCGCTTCAGGCCCGCCGGCCGGCCCCTGCCCCGCTTCCCCGCCGGCGCCGCGGCTCCTGGCAGAGCAGCCGGGGAAGGGGCCCGGGACCCAGCGCCGGGGAAGGGGCCCGCGCTCCGGGCGACCGGCAAGTGGAAACGCGGAGCCGCCGACCCCTCGCCGCGCCCGGGTTCGCTGCCCGCGCCCTGCGCCGCCCGGCCCGAGGCAGCGGCACCTGGCCCCGCGGCCAGCACCATGGGCGAGCGCCACACGGACGGCTTCTCCTGCAGGTACGCGGCCCCTGCCCGCGGCCCCTCGCCGCCTGCCCCGGGGGACCCGCCTCCCGGGGTGCCGCTGGGGGGGCCCTGCCGCCCGGACCGCAGGCGGGCGGTGGGAAGGGGTCCGACCCCGGACTCGGCGGCAGCACCGCCACGTGCGCGCTGAGCGCCGCCGACTCCATCCGCCCGAGTCCGGGGCAGGTGCGGTGCCCGCCCGGCCGGGGCCCCAGGGACGGGGGGCCCGGGCTCGCCCGGCCGGGGCCCCTCCCGCCGGGCTCTCCTGGAAAGTGAAAGTAGCGGCGGCCGCGGCTCCTATTCCTGCTGCGTAGGGAGGGGCCGCGCGGGGGTGGGGGGCGGCCAGGTCCCCCCGAGACCCCCGGGAGCTGCGGGGCCCAGGGGCTAGGAGCCCCCCAGCCGCTCCCCCGGAGCCGGGGGGGTTCAGGCCCGTCCAAGCAGGAGCCTAAGCGGGGCGGCCTGAGGCTCCAGGGTCACGCTGTCCCCGTCCGGGGTGGGGGGCCCGGCTCTGTGTCGCCGGCCACGGGGCGCCCCCCGCGTGCCCGGGCCCCTTTTCCAGCGGCCGAGCCGCCCGGCTGCGGGCTGAAAAGCCCCGGCCCTGGGACTTGGTGCGGGTGATGGCTGATGGAGAGCGCCCCGGGTCTCCGGTCTGATCTGCCGGGGGTGGGGCAGGGTCTCCCTGGGACCGCGCCAGTCTCAGCCCGGCGAGGCACCAGGCTGCCCCTCCCTGGCCCCGGGAGCCGGGGCTGGCCCCGGGCCGTGCCGCCGCACCGCTGCGGTCGGTGCATCACGCCCGGGCAGAGCCAGCCCTAGGGGCCTGCAGCAGACTGGGCTAGCGGCTGTGGTCTTCAGGGCCGGGGCTGATCGCTCCTTGGAGCGGTCCTGCTGCCCGCGGCACCCGGCCGGGCTCCGTTCCCTCCAGCCCGGGCGCTAGGAGCCGCGAAGTTCCCAAGCCTGCGGCTCGCTCGCACATGGGCTGTGCGCTGAGGCGCTTTGGCTCCGGCACTGGGGGTGGAAGAGTCACCGCGACCTGACCTGGGCTTTACTGTCCGCCAGGAAGCCCGGGAGGAGTTGTTGTTGTTACCAGTTGACTCAAGATGGACTGGGGAAGGGAGGTGTTAGGTGGCCGGCCGGGGACTCTACTTACCTTTTTGCAATAAGGGAACTGAACAAGTGGCGAAGAGAAGAACTGACAACCTGTCTGGAGAAGCCTATTTCTGAGGCACCTCTGGTGGAACGGGAGTTGTACCAGCAGGTTATTTGATTGAGTAGAAGGGCCTGTGAAATCAAAGGGAGGTTTTTGCCTTTGGCTTCATTGAAAACAGATCAAACTAATATTTCCTTGTAAGTTACCTCCTTCCCCCCCCCCCAAAAAAAAACCCCTTTTCTTTGTAATTTAGGAACTGGGCATTTCTGGCGGTTACAATTTCTTGTTTGTGTTTATAAAACCTCTGGAAGGACCCTTTTGAGACATAGGAGTGGCCATCCTGCTGGCATCCCAAATTGTTCCATGGAGATTTGTTTAGAATGAGAGCTCTGTGGCTTTGCATTGTGTCTAATCAAGGAAATCAATGGCTTTTACTTTCAAGTCTTGTTTTGTGCGAGCTCCTCGTTCTGTTGTGGAAAAACCTTGGCAGGATGACAGAATTGGCACAAATCCTACAGAGCGCTCAGGCATAAGACAAAGTGTAAGCTGCTTAAATAGCCTGTTGTGTTAGAAGGATCATGTTAGGATCACACTAGTGTCACCACTGCAAACCTATAAAGGGCCAAATTCCGATCTGGCATGACTGTATGTTTATAAAGCTAAGTAAGTAGGTCCCAAGAGTTGAGGAGGTGTATAACTAAGGGGGATTCTGCTTTTTAAACCCTTCTGTTGGTCACTCTTCCACCTCTCCACTGGGCTTACGCCAGTGTGCTGATACGTAACTTAGACTGTAAGTCCATTATAATGTGGTTTGATCTCAGTAGGTACATGAGGCTGCCTCGATATTTATATAGCTCCCATCGTTGTTGTGTCTGAGTTAAAGGGACATTGTCTAGACACAGAAGTTGCACCGGTTTAACTTGACTGGGCTTCGTTAAACCAGTGCAGCTTTTGTGTGTGGGCTGTTCGAAACTGGTTCTGTTGGTTTAGCTTGCACTTGTAAATTCACTAGTGCAAATTGAACTGAGATGCTAGCTTTAAGCTGGTATAAGGTTGTGAAAACACACGTTTCACGGGTTTAACTAAATGGATATAAAATCACTCTTCTAGTTAAACACAGCTCTGTGTACAGACAAGACGTCCAGTGACGCTTTTAGCTTTCCAAATGTTGATATTTAAAAATAAAAACCATGTTGGTCTGGGGGAGAGGATGGAGAGCAAACCAGCATGCACTTACCAGGCACATGCCTTGGTCGCCCCTTCTCCCTCTCACATGCACCACCGTTTCTTTGCCCCCCACGGAGAGAGGGTACTATAGTTTTCCTTTGCTTGTTGCAAAGGATGTTTTCTTTTGTTATCAAGGGCACATGCTCCCTGACCTTCAGTCCCACTCTGCTGCACACACACATCATAGTTTTCTATCTTTCTCTTGGTTGTTGGGCTATGTAATATTTTTGAATCTTTAGAGATCAGTAGAAAAAAATTCCCAGAAGTACTTTCCACATCCCTTGCATACTTAGTGTATTTATTTCACTGTCTCATTATTCTTTGAGTTTTGAGCTACTGTGTTAGATCATTATTTGTATGGAGTCTGTTTCTCACAGACCCTAGAATAAGTTTAATTGGCCTGAGTGATTGGAACACACATTTTATTGTAAGGATTGCTGGTAGCAAGCTGTTCGGGCTTCAAGCAAAGGGTGGCTAATGCTCTCAAAGGTCAGTTCATGAGCAGGTCACAGCCTGGTATGGTGGCAATAACCTGTCAATCAGTGGGATGCCTGCTGGCTTTTCATGCAGGTGTGAAACAACTGGGCAGTTTTTAAAGTGTGCAAGTACTGTCGTGTGTGAGATTCCAGTGACCTTTAAAAATGTTTTGGGAGAACACTAGGATTTCTTTATATGCTATTTCACTACTGAAAAGCCAGAGTCACTCAAGTGAGATCAGAATGTGGCCAGTTATGACCATATTATGTTGTACAAATATAAGTATGTTTGCATTTGATATGTCTTCCCACGCTGGTGTAAATCAGGAATAACTTTACCGAAGTCAGTGGCATGATGCTAACCCGATTTTCCTGTTTGTTACTTACACGGGTGTATGTTTAATTTTGAAGGAAAAGCCCCATGAAGTTCTATAACATTGCAAAATGTAAACTGTTAACAGTACTTGGCTTGAAATAAAAACACTGATCAGAGTTGGAAAATCTAATAGAAATGTAGCAATCAGAGGGGTGTCAAGTAGTATCCCAATTCCTAAGGCTAGGAAAGGGAAGGGGAATAGCAGGCACATGGAAAGTAACCCTCAGTTGTTGGATGCAGCGGAGTAGAGCATTTGAGTTCACCCAGAGGTGCGGGGAAACTCTTGTCAGGCTGGTGGAGCCTACCAGCAGCGTGGCCTGGGAAGGGGCAGGACCAGGTTAGCCAGGTGATATGCTGATCCGGTGCATTCCCCCAGATTACTTTCATTGGTGGGGGTTCTGGGGAAGTGGGATCTTGTAGGCATGGTCTTGTTAGAGAGAATAAAGAGTGACTGAATGGGGCATGGGACTTAAGCACCTTTTCACCCTCACGGGATGGTCCCTTCAGGTCAAGGCTACAGAGTAGCATAGGGAAGCTTCTGCTACTCCTGCCCCTGTTGTACCCACTCCGCAGATGCCGAGGATTTCAGTCTCCCCGGTTGCAGCACTGCATTTACTTTAATCAAATTGGTTACGGTGTCAGCTTCTAAAGCATGGTTCATGTATGATCAGGCTGGCAGCGTGCTAGACAGAGCAGCTCAACCCTGCTAGGCAACTGCCTTGCGTACAATGGTTCCTTTAATGCATGTAATCCTGGAGAGAAACCGTGACTTTGTTCGTAGAATTTAGTTCTGGGAACTTTCTGTTTTGTTGTTTTTGAGAAGTAAAAGTCTTAAGCAGGGCAAGCGGGTAAGTATGTACAGAACAATGTTAAATAGTCCTTGAATTTAAAGGGGGGCTGTCAACTTAAAATTCATGAGTCTGGAAAACTCTAATTTCCTTATGTATAGTGTTCTGATCCTCTGATAATGTTAAAACTGAAAGTATTTTTTAAACATCCAATTTACTTTTCAGGGTATACATCAATCATTTACATTTCTTTTGGCCCCAAGAGTGGAAACAGCAATCAGTTTCATTTTCAGATTGCCATGCACCATCTCAGGTTTTGCCGTGTTTGGGTTGCAGATGGTCCCTGGGGATGTTAAATTTTGGGTGTGTGTGGGTTGTTTGGATGGTTTGTTGTTTGCTTTATTATGCTTTAACAATTTCCACTGTAATGGCAAAAAAAAAAAGAAAAAAAAAAGTTTGTTCTTGGGTTTTGTAAAAGGTGAATTTTACAAATCCTCAGGGTGGGGCCATATTTCATTTGATAGTGTCCTTTTAAAATAGCCTCTTTTTGCCGTGTGTGTGTGTGTGTGTCTCTTTTGTGATAGAAAGATGGTGGGCCTGATTCTGCAGCTCTTGCGTTTATCATTAGAACCCATCGCTGGAGCAGTGGTTCTCAACCTGTTTACCCTTGTGGGCCACGCGTGCAGCTCTCTGTGTATCATGTGGGCTGTAGCCACACAATCTCCGTACTGCCTGCACACTTACCAAAAAATAAGCTTTCGTATTTGTTATATGACCGCAATAGTATTTAAATCGATATAGTACCTTTCAATTCAACACTGGCAAATGTCTGCCAAGAGCTTTTAAATTAGAAAAATAACTCAAAACATTAAGTGTTAAAATTAATTAATTTACTGTAAGGGTGGCCTGGCATAGTGTATTGCCTCCCTCCCTGTTATGCTGCTGGCGGCATGGTTGGGCGGAGCGCCCGGAGAGTGTGGCTTCAGAGCTTGTCTGCAAAGATGGGGAGCCCTGCCTGGTGCAGGGCATGCCCTAGCCAGGGACTGCTTCCTGTGCACCCTGCCCCCCCAGCCAGGAGATAAGCCCCCTGGAACTGTTCCCCACCCAGGATCCAAACCTCCCCACCACTGGGCTGGCACACATGCCTGCCCTGCAGAGATGGTACCCTGTCCAGGGCAGAACAGGCCCTCCAGGAACTGTCCCCCATGTACCCAACTTCTCCTATCCAGGAACTGTGCCCCAGAGCCCTCCATCCAGGGACTGTCACCATTCCACCCACCTAGAGTCTGTCCCCCATGCACCAGCTGTATCCCCCTCCCTGCAGCCCTAGTGCCAGGGAGCCTGCTGCAGCTGGGGTCACTGGACCCACGAATCTGCAGGGTGGGAGGGTGCTGAGCACCCTGGCCTCCTGCCAATGCTGCTGGGCCTGATCTTGCTGGGAAGGAGAGGAGGGGTTGATGCCGCTGGGCCTAATCTTGCTGGGAGTGCTGATGCTGGGCCTGATCCTGTGCCACCCCATTTTTGCACTCACCCTGCTGGCTCTGGGCCCAGAGCAGGTACCCCTCCCACCCCGCTCTAGTTATGCCCCCGAGGATGTCACATGGGCTGCAGCTGTGGGCTGATTGCGCAGCGGGTTGAGAACTCCTGCTCTAGATTGTGTCCCGACATCTGTACAAAAGGGACCCAGTTCGATGTGTGACTACAGTGTTAGTAAACTGCACAGGGGGAATAGGCCAGATGGTCAGTGTGAGCTCCCCACTAGCTGAGTACCTGGCCCGGTGTGCCTCCCTCGCCGTGTTCCTACCGTCGTCAATGGCAAAAGTCCAATTGGTTTCACTGGGAATCCACATCAGGAACGGGAACGCCAAGTAGATCATGTGGTTGTGCTGATCCTATCGGTGGTTCGGGGGCCAATTGCTGTTCTGGACTCTCTTTTTAAAAGCGTCAGCACCCCTCAGCTAGGGGAGAGATTCTCTATTCTGCTGTCGCTTTGAGTAAAGCAGAGCTCATTGCTGTTGCGAGAAGCACTCAAAGGAGCATGTGGAAAAATGGAAGCTCGTGGTAGATTGCTTCTTTTAAAGCGTGACCTACGCTCGGTGACCTGTGGGAGTTGGGCCTCTCTTTGCTGCTTTATGGTTTAAAAGAAGTGTCTTTCCTGTTTGTTTTTCCTTTAGAAATATCGGGTATGTCAAGTCTTCCCTTTTTGTGTTGGTCTGTTAGGCCGATGCAGGAGCTTTGGGAAGAAATGCTTCCCAAAGGGACTTTTTCTCCCATGTGTTAGCAAAACCCAATGAATTTTACAAGTCTGAATAAATATCCCACCGCCTCTCAGCAAACCAGCTTTAATTTCCTCGCTTTGTGTGATGTCACGATCCCACCGGTTCCCCACTGGTCGCTGGGACCTGTATTTCTAAGGTAATGAAACAAATAGAAAGCAAGTTTGGTTTTTAAATACCGCCCCCCCCCGCCCCAAACAAGCAACAACAACTACTTTGACCATCATAAAGACGCCTCCCCTTCCCCCCCCCCCAAAAAACAAAACAAAAACAAAAAAGCCCCAAGCTCACTTTCTTCCCTCCCCTTCACAGATCACCCTTAGGGCATGTTTCTGGGGCTGTCTCCGTGGCACGTTCTGGGCCGAAGCATTTTATTAACCTCTCCCTACGGTATTAGCAGCCCGCTGAGGATTTGCTTCCAGTGCTACCTCACTAGAACGTGGTCCTTTACAGGGCTGCAGCCCAGCGTGGTGACTCAATTGCTGAGCAGGTGGGACCCCTTTACACGGACTAGGCCAACCAGTGCCGATGCAGCCCAGATATGGGACTGTGGTGTTCTCGTGGGATCCTCCGACAGGGCAGCCTCTGTTGCTTGGGCCCCATGTGTCAGCGGGCGGCATTGCTTTGGGTCAGCGTTTCTGAGACGCTGGGCTCTAGGAGGCTTGTTCCCACTCGGCACAGAGACGCCCCTGCTCTATTCTGCACCCGAGGGCAGCGCAGCCTCTGCTGCACGCTGAAAGACGCTGGTAAACAGGAAAGGGAGAAAGTTCACGTGCCTACACCTTCTCGAGACCAGAGTCTTAGAAATGCTGACCCCGAGCAATGTTCATTTGAGACCTTACTGGAGCAAGGCTCCTGCTGAGACACATGCTAATCTGTTTTGGTCAGGGCATGCCAGAGCCCGAGGCTACCATTTCCCGGCATGGGCTGACCCCACATCGGGTCCTGAGGCCGCCACTTCCCGGCATGGGCTAAACCAACAAAGGTGCTAACCATGAAAGTGATTTTTCTGAAGAGGACTCTTCCTTTTGGAGGTAGGCCGAGACCACTGTATTCATTGCAGGTATGCCCCCAGTCACCAGATAGTAACTTTGGGGCCTTGACCCCTGTGTTTGTATCCTGTTACCAACTCCCCTGGGCAGACCGAGAAGTGTTCCATCACCAGGAGGCGTGCAAACTCGCTCCTAGTATAGTCTCATGATATACAGACGTATTCACAAGGCTGTCTAATGAAATCACTTCAGTCAGGTTACAGAGCAAGATTCGTGGTACATGTTTCATGATGTGCTGTGTTTTATGGCTGAATCGGTTTTTGTACATGTAGAATTAATAAGGATAGCTCTAATGAGGTCTGAGGTACACATGGGGGAGTGGGGGGGTTTGCATGCAGCATGTAAAAACAGCTAGCTTTTGGAATGTTTACATTCAATCGGTGTTTCCATCACATTTACCAATGAAGTAAATCTCTCCGGGCCTGATTGTGGGCAGTGCCTCTCATAGCCACAAAGCCAATGAAATGGATCTGAAAAGAAATTTGGCCCAAATCAGAGATGATTGTCATAGTTCAGTTTCATGGAATATAATAAAGTGTAGTAGAAAGAACCTTCATTTTCAAAACTGATTACAAGGAAATACTTTTTTCATACAGTGCATAATTAGACTGTGGAACTCCTTGCTACAGGATGTTATTGAGGCCAGACATTTAGCAAGATTCACAGACTGCTCAGTCATTTATATGAACAGCAAGAATATCCAGAGTTGTAACAGGTAATGCTAAAATTTTGAAAAGGATATATAACCTCATGCTTCAGGGATTACGCCAATCTCTAACTAGTAGGGATTAGGAAGAGACCTTCATGGGAAGCAGATTACCCCACGTCTCCCAACTGTGATGTTCTTGCACCTTCCTTTGAGGCATCTGGTGCTGGCAACTATACTTGATACTGGGCTAGAATGACCATGGGTCTAATGCAGTCTGGCAATTCCTATGTTACTATCATTGTTCATTTGCAAAACAGGTCAGTTAAGAATGCAGAAATTATCATGACCCCAAATCCTATTGGCAGGCCAAATCTGAGACTTTATTGCTAATCCCCCAAATGAGGCACATCCGTCAGCGCCCATGTAATTTAGGAGACAGTTGCATTTGCATGCAGTTGGAATTCCCAGCTATATAATATATTCCGTCCACTATTGAAACAGAGGAAACTCTGGGAGTGTATTTCCAATTATGGTCCTGGCTAGAAAAATACATTGCATTTTGAAATGTATTTTCAACCGCTTGCCATTACTGCTCCCAGCAATCCATTGGCACATATCAAACACTGGATTTGGGCATGGAGCTTGTGCAAGCAAACAACCTCGCTCATTAACCGGTTTTGCTGGCACCTTCATGGAGGCCAGGGGGAGATCTGCTAGTTACTGTGAGCAAATCCTCATAACTTGCTGTCATTTATCAGTGTACTGAAGGCACCTCTAATTAACTGAATTGCTCCATAAGTGTATATGGTGGTGTGCATGGGAAGGGGTCATCTGATACATAGGTGAATATGATGGGGGTGTGTGCAAGGAGCATGTTATGGTTTGTTAAATCAGAGAGTGTCACAAGAGTCCATTGGTTAAACCTGCTTTCTTGGCTCCTCTGTTAGTCTGCCAGGGAAACAAGACATGTTGTCTCCTTCGTAGAAGTGTGCATGGGGAACTTGGATTTGTTTTCTGCCCCTGGAGGGCAAGTGCAGTTGGAGATGGCTGCTTTAACAGCCCTGCTGTCTGTCCACATTTCAGCAGCCATTGAAATTCCATGGGCCCAGCACTCGTGTTGTCTGCGGGAGGAAGCCAGAGCTGTGCCCGAGGATGCTGAGTCATTCGCAGGCTGGCAGAGCTGATAGAAGGAGAAACTCAGGGGCCCAAAGGGGGGTGAATGGCTGGGACAGTCACAACGAAGCATGTCCCCACTCTGCCTAGTTCTGGCTCTGGAGCTGTTTCTTCCTGTGTTGTTTCATGTCCCATCAATTCCAGTTATTTCTAAACACACGCTGCTATTCTGAGAATATTGGGCAAGGCTCGGATGGCTCCCGACAGATACAATCTCTCACTGGCCTCGAACATTCGAAAGACGTAATAGGAAGCACAGTGGGTCTGCATAGAGATCTGTTCAGAAAGTGGACCAGTTAAAGTGTTTATCGTCCCGGGGGACGCTGTATGTAAACAAGAAGAGGCGCGTTCTCTGCTTTTGACATGCTCCAAATCTCTTTGCTCTTTCCATCCAAGTTATTAAACCCCTTGGATTTTCTAGAAAAATTTAATCGATCTCCTTTAGAAAGGGCTTCCCAAACGACGTCCCTGCCTATCAGCCTTAATCACGGGGAGGCTTATCAGATGAGCACTAAGCCACACGTCCCTGGAGCGGCAGGATATTTAGCTAAGTGCAGGCGAAGGACGTTTCCTGTTGGAACAGAATGTATGACTTTGATAAATGCTTCAGGCAAGCAAAAGGTACAGGAATAAGAAGGCTCCGCAGAGCTGAGCTGGAGAATGTGGTGGTTTAGGACAAGTTAGCTGGTAGTTACAAATCTAGCGTGGAATGCTTGTGTCTGTAAATTCAAGGTCAAATCCTACAGTCTGTACCCAGGAGTAGGGGCTAGGGAATTCAATCCTCTAACCTTCACACATCTGTGGCATCCTGGAGATGAGTGAGACAGTATTTAAAGGGTAGGTAGGGTCTGGAAAGCCATTAGAAGGACAGCATTGTCAGCTTCATAAGGCATTGTGTCATTTGTCTTCAGAAGTCTCCAGAGCAAAACTGCTTAGAATAAGGATGCCTTTTCCAATTGCCAGCCCTGTAATCTCCCTGTGGGATCTGAGAGTCAAGATGGGTTCTTTCAGGCTCCCACTTAATTACTTGTAATAGAGGGTATCAGAAACAATAGCTGTCTTTAGTTACATCCTTGAAATTCTGCTGTCCTCCTTGAGGTTGCCCATCTGTGGATGAAGACTAAATTGGGCCCCGCAGTTGGAATTGAGCGCCCCGTGATGCTGCTCTTTCTCATGCTGAGTAGCACCTTACTCCATGAGTCGTCTCACTGAAATCCGTATGGGTGAGAGGCAAAATCTGGGTCTGAGTTAACAAATCATGCGACTCATGTGTCAGAACAAATTTGTTTATTATTTTGGACTCCTTCAGTGATCGGCCCTAAAGAGAGCTCTTCGGAGATGAGGGGGTCCTGTGGGTTTAGCGGGAAGCCAATGAAGGTGCGATTGACTGGTTTAGGAGCATGCAGCAGGTCCCTTGAGAGTGTGGCTAACGGGTGGCTTGTGGGGGGCTGTCTTTCTGTGGGTTCACAAAGCTGCAGCCACACTGAAACCGTCCCCAACACCACTGTTCCCGTGTTACTGCAGCGAGACCCCTGGTTCACGCGGCGTACCTGGGCGCAAACGGCTGTCACTGGGCATGTGGGCTAATGTGCGGCGGGGGCGGTTGAGTCGGACTGAGGGTCGCTTCTAGCAGACCTGTTGGTTCAGGCAATAAGGGCTGGTCTTGTCTCCCAAGGAAGGGAAGCAATCTGGGATCAGGCCGTGCAAACAACTGCCAACTTTGCCTCAACCATCACTGCGTCCTCTGGAGGTGGGAGTTGTCTTGGGTCCAAGTAATGGAAGGATTAACTAGAGGGAGGGTGGTTGCTGTTCCTGCTTTAGGGGAATGAGGGTGCTGGTTGCTGCACGGACAGGAGCAATGCCACGATGCCGCTGTTCTGGGTCAAATATTGGCACAAGTTAAAGCCACCCAGATTTGGCTTTGCAAAACAATAACTGCAAATCCTGTTTATGTTGGAGTCGGTCCAAATATCCAAAGCTCCACGAGGGAAACAATCCCACCTGTTGTTGAAGTCTCCCTAATATAAAGGCTGCCTGCCTATAAAGTCCATAGGGTGAATCCCAGCTGAGATTGTGAGGCAAAAACTCCTTTCTGCATCACTTCCCATCCACTTGTGGCATTCAGGCCTGTGCGTGTGAGAATTAGGTTTGCGAGCATTAAAGTGGTTATTTAAACAAACATGATGCACCAGAAACCACAGGGGTTAAGTGTTGGGTGATTAAGCTCAGTCCTGCGTGTCAAGAATCCTCTGTAAATCAGATTCCTACAGCTGGGTTACGAGTATGCCGTTTAGAATGGGTGCACCAGTGGATCTGTCTCTCTCAGAGCTTGCCTGGCAGAGGTGCTGTTTTTCTAGGTAATATGCTTAGAAGAGCAGAGAGTTTCAGATGAGAGGCTTGTCTGTGGGAAGCTTGGCTTTGGCAGCTGTACCTGCAGGAAAACTTGTCTGTCCATGGAGAGTCATGCAGAGTAAGAAGCTTGCTCTTGTTTTGTGGGGGGCTGGTGCACGGGGGTTTAGTTGGGGTGTCAGTGTAATTACTTCCCTTTTACACTCCCCTGTGAGCCTGCCATACAGCAAGCCAAGTGTTTGTTCTTTAGCTGGTCTTCTGCAGAATGTTATCGATTCTCTCCACCCCCGGCTTTATTGGCTCATCCTCTTGAGAACTAACATCTTAAACTAAAGTGAAACCCTACCTGGCTGTTACACCTGGGTAAAATGAAACTGTATATGCTTAGGGCAGTGAAGGAATTGAAAGCAGCAGTGTGAACAAGGAGCCCTGGAATGCTCAACGTGCTTGTAAAACACAGACTAATTTAGCTTTGCAGCATTCCCTTGGGACTCATAATTATTACTCCATCTTACAGATGGGGTAACTGAGGCACCGTGCTGCTAAGCGACCCATCCAAGGCCACACACAATTATGGTAGAGCCAAGAATCAAACCCAGGAATCCTGATTCCCGGTCCCTTTACTAACCTCGAGCTGATGGGTGCCTGGCTCCTGGTGTTTAAAAAAACAAAGCTTTCCTTTGAGAGACAAGGTGGGTGAGATAACACCTTTCATTGCACCAGCTGGTGGTGGAAGAGACGAGCTTTCCAGCTACACAGAGCCTTCTTCAGGGCTCGGAAAGATACTCTAAGCGTCAAAGCTAAATGCAAGGTGGAAAAGATGGTTGAGCGTAAGGGACCATTCAAGGTGAAGTGGCCCATCAACCGGGGGGTGGGGAGGCAGGTAGTGAGTTAAGGATTCTTGTAATAAGCCATGAATCCAGACGATATATGGCTCATTACAACAGTCATAAAGACATGAGTAATGTTTTATTACAGGTTTCAGAGTAGCCGCTGTGTTAGTCTGTATTCGCAAAAAGAAAAGGAGGACTTGTGACACCTTAGAGACTAACCAATTTATTTGAGCATAAGCTTTCGTGAGCTACAGCTCACTTCATTGGATGCATTCAGATTCATACAGCAATCTCTTGCTCACTAGGTCCCCTCCTTTCTCTGTCCTATGACTGCAGGGGTGTTGATGGGCCTTGAATGGTCCCATATGCTAAACAATCTATTTCCCACCTTGTGTTTAGCTGTGACCCTCTGAGCATCTTTCCCAGTCTTGAATACCTTGAAAGCTTCTCTCACACCACCAGAATTTGTTCCAGTAAAAGGCATTACCTTACCTGCCGTGTCTCTCATGTCCTGAGACCAGCAGAGGTACCATAGCGCCCAAAGCTTCCCTGTGTCACCCTTGGAGTAAGCTGCTGTGGAAGCACTATGCGCCACTCTGAAATTTTTATCCACTTATATTTTCGAGGTTGACTGGCTTTTTTGGGGCGGGGGGGGGAGATTGTGTGTTGTTTTTTTTCCCCCTATCCCCCAAGGCACATGGCTACACATACTGATAAATCTTCACTTTAATTTTTGTCTGAGCAGGAAAACTTCTATTAAATCTTCCAGTGGACCTGGAGGCGTGGTACTCAATTCAGTCCCAACTGTGTGCTTAAACAGTATGTAACGTGGGCTTGAATTGATTTGCTACCTGTAGCAGAGAATTGTGGCTTATTGTTACTTGATGGTGTAGGGCCTGGTTCTGGTCTCTCCCCTTTGTTCCTAAGGCGGCTGCTGCTGCATCCCCAGAATACCGGATGTTCCAGTGCTTCCGGGAATAAATGGCACGGGACCTCCCCTGCCAGCATGACTTCACCCCTGCCAGTGTGACCTTGCAGAGGGGTGTACTCTTCATAATGGGGTCAGCCATTCTTGATGCTGGACAAAACCATGTCCCATTTTGTCTCTGTACCGGACAGGGGACAAAGCCATAGTTAAAGAGGACTCTCCAATATAAAACTGGACAAATACCCTGCCTAGCTTTACCCTAGTGCAATTCCATGGATCTCCCAGGCATTACTCATCTCTGGCAGATTCAAGCCCTTTTTAAAATTGATTCCCACAGCTTGTGCGCAGCTAAGTACTTGGGGAAATTTCACCCTGAATTCGTGAATATTTATTTGTCTGAATAAGGACTGGGAAATCCCTAGCTCTCACAGTGGCGTAAATGTGGAGTGACTGGCCTGATATCAGTGCAGTTCAGTCAGCATAGAACTATTGTGAGTGAGATAAGAATTGGGTCCTGAATGAGGACTTCAGGATTTGGCCCAGTGTATATGTTGTACAGCCTCACTGAAATGCAGCCACTCCTGAGGTGGAGGGCAGCACATCACACAGCAGTCATGAGAGGGGAAAGTGTCATAGGATTTGTCATGTGGGTGGGGCCATGTCTTTTATAAGGTGTCATCCTGAAACCACCAACAGCCTCCCCCCTGCCAGTGACCTGGATGGTACTTGATCATTTGAGCCTGTTCTTCCAGGACTCCAGTGCTCTGTCATACAGCTGCTCCAGCACAAACCCCTGTGACTTGTACTCGTGCAAACTGCAGGGCACGGGGGCCAGGTGGGGCTGCACTAGGGGCTTGATCTGGTGCACTCCACTGGTGCCTGAAGTCCCTGTGTTGACAAGGTCTGAACTCTCCAGCCTGGTATTTGTGTCACTGAACCGCCCTCTGCTGGCCTGTCAAGCGGACAGAGCCCCCAACCTGCCCCGAGGGAACCCCTCATGCAGCCTTTCTTCCTTTGTCTTTGCAGGGCACCTGAATCGCTCCAGTCACTGCAATGAATGGCCAGACTATCCCAGCAAGCACTCCCGGGCATCCCCAGGGCTGGAATGAGTTCTGCGAGCTGCACGCCATCACCACGGCCAAGGAGCTCGCCAAGAAGTACCTGCTGTTTGCCACTGAGAACCCCCACCATGACTTCTTGGCAGCCGAGAACTTCTCGGTGCAGTTCACAGACCTCTTCCAGCAGTACTTCTGCAACGAGGTGAAGGAAGGCTTCGCCATGAACCAGTTCAGGGTCCTGCCCTTCAGCAGGGTGCGGGACTACAGGGAGACCAGCAAGAGGCACGGGGATGCCTCTTCGGGGCCAGTCCTGGCCAAGGTGGAGGCGGAGCTGACTGCCCACTCCGAGGCTGACAGAGCTGCCGACGCTAACCCCCGGAGCCTGCCCAAGTCGTGGAGCTCTGAGGAGCTGATGGGGGCAGCCTCCCCTCTGGCTGCCAGGAGACACTTCTCCCTCACCCGGTTGCGGAGGAGCTGGCTCAAGTTCTTGCGCAGGAGATCCTCCGAGGCCATCCCGGGAGAGGGGGAGGCACTGGAGCCTGCTCTCAAGCCTGGACTGGCCAAAAAGATCCTGCCATGGACCCTGTCCCGAGATCAGGCTCACGAGGTGTGCAAGGAGGGTCTCTTAAAATACGGCATGGTAGATGAAACCACCATGGACAGTGGGACACGCTGGCAGCGGTGCCGATTGGTTCTGCGGAAGGCAGGGATGTCAGACAGTGAAGAATATGTCTTGGAGCTGTTTGATCCCCCCAAGGTAAGCGGCCTGAGGTCTCTCATATCCCCCGCCCCCCCACTCCCCCCCCCCCGTTTGCTGCTGGCCACGTCTCTTCATTGCCTCATGCATTACTGTACTGTTCAGTGCACCTCTCCGCTTTAACAAGGAGGTGCGGCCCAGGGCTGGGGAGAACTAGAGCAGTGGTTCTCAACCAGGGATATGCGTACCTCTGGCTGTAGGTAGAGGTCTTCCAGGGGGTTTATCGTCTCATCTGGTTTTACAACAGGCTACATAAAAAGCCCTAGCGAAGTCAGTACAAACTAAAATTTCATACAGACAATGACTTGTTTATACTGCTCTATGTACTAGGTGCTGAAATGTAAGTGCCATATTTATATTCCAATTGATTTATATGGTAAAAATAAGAAAGGAAGCAATTTTACAGTAATAGTGTGCTGTGACACTTGTTTTGTATTTTTATCTGATTTTTGTAAGCAGGTAGTTTTTAAAGTGAGGTGAAACTTGGGGGTACGCAAGACAAATTAGACTCCTGAAAGGGGTACCGTAGTCAGGAAAGGTTGAGCGCCACTGGGCTAGAGAATGGTCCCTGGCTGCTCTGATTGGGCTGGATTTGCGTGGTGGGATCTGTGGTTACTCCTTTTGTCTTGGAGAGGAATGGGCCAGGTCCTCAGCTGGTGCAAGTTGGTCTGGCCGGACATGTCCCTAGCCTTCATTTTAGAACTCAATGGCTCGTCTGTGAGCTATGGTTCCACTTTTTCCCCACTGGAGAAGCCAGATTAGGTCTGATTTGAGGAAGTGGCCTTTGCTTCTTGGTGCCTATATCCCCGTAAAGTGTAGGGTGGAATTCCCCTGCACAGAAAGCTGTGGCTCCCCCCTTACGCAGCTGTTACTGAAAGAACCTCACAATGGAAACAAGGAACAGGCCACCTAGGGAGGTTGGGGAATCCCCATCGTTGGTGATTTTAAAGAACGGGATAGACAAACACCTGTTGGCATTAACGTTTGCTTGTGGTGAGATGGATTAAATCAGTATTTCTCAATCACTGGTCCGTGAGATCTCCCTGATGGTGTTTGGGAAGGATGTTTGGTATCAAAAAGGTATAGAAACACTGGACTAGGTGACCTCTTGGGCTAGAAGGAACCTCTACATTTCTGTGACATTTCTTTTCCTCTGCAAGTTCAGGATGGGATCTCCAAATGGCCTAAATCTGCCTGGCTGTTTGTTTTTACTTGCATCATGGTTTTATTTAAAAAAAAAAAAAATAAAACCAAAATGTGAATCAGCTTCAAGTTATAAAAGTTTCTAGTGATTGGCTCTGAGAGTGAATTGTTTGTTCGTTCCAGGAATTCCTTGGCATATTTCCCTTGGGCAGAGATATTCATCGCTTTCCCATTATGAGCATTGTCTGAATGGAGACTGAACTGCCAGTGGATTCAGATGCGGGGAGGGGTTGTGAACCTCTTTGCAAAAATATGGAGTTGAAATTAGTTTCCAGCTATGGCAGAAAGGGACTTTGGAAATAAGCGAAGGAGCCATGTGCGTGAATGTTTTATTACTTGATTACAATAGTAAAAGGCTGCACTTCAATGGTTTTATTTTTGTTAACGAAGGAGTACAGCATTAATGTTTAAACCTTGATTGAGTCTCAGATTAATGAAGGATCACCTGTCCTGGGTCTGATCCTGCCTCCAGTGACTTCCGTGGGAGCTGATTGGGCCCTTGGCACTGCTCTGAAAGTGAAACTTTACCACACTTAGACTTGGTGCCCTACATATTCAGAACTAACTTTTGCAGCTTTGATGACTAGGTGAGAGTCCTGTGATTCTAGTCGGAGAGTTTCCCTTTCACTTCTGCTTCAGGCTTTAACAAGGTTAGCTTTGTTGTGAAACTTGCTTCGAGTGCCCTGTGATTTGGACTCTGGTGCTCAGAATGGTTTGAGATCTGAGCTGTCAGCTGTCTGAGCTTTCCATTGGGATTCTGTTGGGATTCTGTTCTAGCACCCTGGGGAAAAGGCAGGGAGTGGGAAGGAAGAGCTAGAAGGAAATTCTTGGCTGTGTTACTAAACGCCCTTTGCATCTCATCCAGAGTCTCTAAAGCTGGGTGAGTGTCACGAGCCCTGTTTTCCCAATGGGGGACCGAGGCATGGAGGGGTTAGGTGACGTGTCCAAGATTATGCAGGGAATCGGTGGCAGAGCTAGGAACAGAGCCCAGGGGCCTGATTCTGCTCTTTTCCTGGGGGAGACCCCATTAACTTCAAGAAGTGACTGACTGGTGCGATTGGTGAATTGGGCCTGGAGAGTCCACCTGCCTGGGCTCTTATGAGGCCCTTATGACTGTAGTAGCCGAGTGTGGATTCTTTCCTCCTGGCCCCCGGGCACAAGACTGGGCCTGTGCTTGCTTGGGTATATTCGGTGCTATAGGGTGTGGGCCCTGCTGTGGCCAGGAGGTAGGAGTGCTCCTCTGTAACACAGGGGCTGCACGAGCGTTCGAACATAGGCCCCCTGCCCTGCTCCCTGGAAGGAGAGGATTATGCTCCCTTTCAAGCCCAGCTGCAAGGTTACACGTTCACAAGGCCCAGGCCATCCTGGGACGTGCCCACGCTGCATCAGCGCAGCCAGACTTGCAGCAGTCCGGCCCTTGCTGTGCAGTCGAGCGAGAGGTGCCCTGGGGTGCCTGGGAGAACGTCTGCTGCTTCTGGGTGCAAAGGCACGGGCTGCTCTGTATCAAGGACCTGAATTGGCCATTCCTATGCAGGCAGGTGACCCCCTGAAGCGACAGGGAGCTTTTCTTGCAGGAGTCCGACAGGAATGGGCCTAATTCAGCCAGAGTTGATCCCTGTGCAACTCTCTGAGTCAGTGGGCTTTCTCCCTGGGACAGAACTGCAGGGGAAAGCCCCTGGAGTCTTTGTTTAGCTTAGTAGAGATGCTTAGCGCAACCCTGTATCTCTGTACTCACATGGGATCCTTTATTCCCCACCAGGGCTGTTACAATAAATAGCTATCGGTGTTCAGTCAACCTATGTCAGAGAAAATAAAACCTCTTTCTGTCTCAGACTTCCTTGAGAGCCCCTTCTCTGGGCTAAATCTCAGGGCTATTTTATTATCTTCTGATTTCCCTGTTGGGTCTTTGGCCACAGCCTGTGAAAACCTTGGCTCGTTCCTCATGTTGAAAGTGCTGGTGGTTGTTCTTTTGACAGCACCCCAAAGTGTAACACTTGCTTCTATTGAAGAGCTGGTAGTCTAAGACTTAGATACAACGCCCCACAGGAGGAGAAACAAAGAGAAGGTGGAGGGTTGGAGAGAGGTTTCAGAAATGTACAGCACCTAGCGCAGGGAGCCCTGATCCCAGCTTGTGGCCCTTAGGTGCCCCCACAATGCAGATAATTCATAGTATCAGTTGGGTACTGACTGGGCACATCTCCTTGGTTTTCAGTGTTGGTTCCTGTACGTGTCTTGGGAGAAGGGAGTTTGTAGGAGGGCCTGGACTGTGGGGAGGGTCGAGGTTTGGGTAGCTGCTCAGCGCACACCTGTGATACAGAGAAGGGAGGGAAGTGAAGGGATATGAAGGCTGGTGACTCTGCTGGTACCGGCTGGGAAATGCAAACCTTACTGGGAAGGGCTGATTGGCTGTGAAGGGTGAGCCCAAAAGCAGCTGTGTCCAGCAGAGAAATCGGATCATTGAATGTCGCTAGAAAGGTGAACGTGGGACAGGTGCCTGCACAATGGACTGATGTCTCTGCAGGGCTGGCTGCCTTGGAGGGGAGGACTTTGATTGTTGACAAGAGCGGTTGGAGGGTTTGATGGGTCTGCACGGCCCGCTTTGGGAAGAGGTGGCCATGTAAAGATCGGTTCTAAGGAGCCCAGGCAAAAAGGTCCCCAGGAAAACCCCTGTGTAGGGGTAGCTGGTGTAGGATTTGATATTGACAAATGAAGAAATGGGAATGGAGGGATCCATGGTTGGCTTGTCTGCTTGAAGCACTGAATATCCAGAATTGGGGAAATTGGGTCTAGTTTGCTGGAAAGCCGGTCAGGTTAATAA
The DNA here is from genome assembly GCF_965152235.1 of Eretmochelys imbricata. NCBI lineage: Eukaryota > Metazoa > Chordata > Testudines > Cheloniidae > Eretmochelys > Eretmochelys imbricata. Next base: position 27,831,108 of record NC_135586.1, read on the forward strand.
GAGCTGATGGCCCATGGCCAATGAGCTCCAGTCTGTCGGGGGGGAAACAAGTCTGCAGCCCCTAAAACCCATTCCAACTGGTGCCTGTTGTTGGCAGCCTTGGAAGAGAGAAATAAACTCCCTGGACTTCTAGATGCAGCTGCTTCAGCTCAGAGTTAGGAATAGGGTGACCATACATCCCATTTTGGCCAGGACAGTCCCGCTTTTCAGTTCTGTCCTGGCCGTCCCTACTGTTTTGCCAAAACTGGGCATTTGTCCTGGCCGCAAGGCAGAGTGGTGGGTCAGCCGAAGGCAACGCTGCCTGCCAGCAACAACGGAGAAATTTGCTGCTGCCTTCAGAGCTGACCCCCTCCTCCCCCCCTCCCCCCCACAGGGCGTGGAATTCAGCTCCAGCCCAGGGTGGCACAGGGTTCTGGGGGTCAGCCCCAGCCCCAGGCAGTGTGGGGAGAGCGGCTTTGGTGAGCCCTGGGCCATCCCGTTTTACTTTAAGAAATATGGTCACCATAGGGATAGTGCCAGGATGGCTTGGGAGAAAGAGAGAATCTGCTTGTTGTGCCTTTAAAGGTGACCAGCAAAGAGAAAAGGCCCTTTCTGAAGACTTTATGGTGGGGACAGAGGTCCTGGTAGTGGTAAATGTCTTTATTTATTTTAATGAGGTGTTTACATTAGAACTTCAGATCTTGTCTACTTTGAAAGTCTAGGATTAGAGAACTAGTGGAAAGTTGAGTAATTTTTTGGGAGGGAGGGAGGATTTTTAGTCACTGTTTAGAAGTAAGTTCAGTAATGGGTTTTTTTTTAGGGGGGAGGCTAATCTCCCATTTAACTTCAAATACTAATTAACATTCTGGAAAAGGGAAGTCTTGGTTAAAGGTTCCGGAGCCTTGTCTCTGAATGGTTCTCTAGGGCACAGTGCATCTGTCCAGATCCACGACAGCCTCCAGCAAAACCAGAGCAGAGTAGACTTGAAATTCCTGATATTTCTAAATTTAAATAACAGGCAAACTCCCCTTCTTTCTCCTCCCTCTCCCCCCACCCCAAAAAAAACCTTTTAAAAATGAAAAATCGGGCTGCCGTTCTGTATCGCTGTGAAGTGCAATTAAAAAAAAGAAAAAGACAAAAGCTCAATTAGAAAAGGCTTTGCAGTTTGCCTTCTGTGTTGCTTTTCTAAATGACTGCTGGTCCCTTGAAATGAGCACCCTTCTCGTATCCCTGGAGCTACCAGCTGTCCGTTTCCTCCAGTCCCTGTGGAAATGAGCAGTGTTTTGGGTCTATGCATAGTACCCCACAGACCACAAATGGAAAGAGCAGTCTGCACCCTTCCATGTTTGTGGTGGCAGTGGGGTTGCACGTATTGGTTTCCCTTTTCACAGCTCCCCATGAAATTGGTTTCAGTAACGGGTAAATTTGCAACAGATTTACACCACCTTCCAGTTTCCATTGAGTCTTTCTGCACATGTGCACGCTCACAAAGAAACTGAAATGCCTTCTGTATGGGCTGTCTAGCTACGCTCCTTATCCAGCAGTCGTCCTCACGCAGACTCTGTCCTCAGACGGTTTTAGGCACAAAGGGCTTGGTCCTGCTCCCATCAAGTCAATAATGGCACTTCCGTTGGGCCAAATTCAGCCTGGGTGTAACTCCATGCGCTACACCGGAAGTACCCCAGAAACGAATTTGACTGCAACAGAAGCAGAATCTGGCCCAATAATATTTGATTTGGGGGTTAATTTTAGTGTCCCCCCTCTTCCCAGCAATCAGAACAGGCCTAGTATTTAGCCGTATTCCCAGAGCCGCAGGCTGGCACCGAGACCCCAACGTGCAGTGCTCAGCCAAAATGCTTCATGAAGCATCGTTACAGCTGAGCTCTGTGCAGAGCATCTCACGCCAATCCAGATTCACCTGAGGGTCCAAACGCCGAAGGAAACTCTGGGCAGCAGCAGTGACCCTCAGTGGAGCTGGGATGAGGGGGAACTCCACTCGTGTAAGCCACACGAATGGGGCCTTCTGATCTGAAGCATGGTTAGTTATTTTAACTGAGCAGCAGCACTGAATTCTGGCCCCTGGACGAGTCAGATGGAAAGAAGAAGCAAACAGACTTTGCCTCCAGTTCCCTCCTTTTTCTGCTCACTCTGTGGTGCAGAGAGGGGAAGACGCTCCACCCAAGCCCACGCCGATGTCTTTGCGACCAGAGTCTCTGTCTCTGAAGAGAAAAGAGGATTTCACAATTTCCCCCGATGGGGAGTTCTTCCTTTTCGCCGTTAGTCCTTGCAGCCAACTTGCGGAGCAGCACATGACCTGGCACAAGGATATGGTGATAAGCTCGAAAATCAGATCTAGTGGCAGGCAAATTGTGAGCTCTCAATACTTGGTTTGTGTTTGCTGTCGGCGCTACACAACCATCACCTTGTGCTAGCTGGCGAAGCAAGATCCATCTGCTAAACTGTACAGCTGCAGTGACATGACCGGGAAGCAGTTGGGCAAGGCAAAAGAACTCTGGAGCTCCGGGGTATCAGGCTGTATATCTCTGGTCAGCTTTTAGAGGTCTCTGGGGTAAATTCATTGCTCGGGCAAGTGGGTGCAACTTGGTTGCAGCCAAGAGAGCAGCATCTGCTGCAAGTCAGTGGTGAATTTAGTCTTCCCTCTTTCAGTTAAAGAGCGGCTGAAGTCAGCAGCATTCTTGGGTGGTATTGGGGACAATCATTTCAACAGGGCCTTTCATCCCAAAGCTGACCTGAGTCTTTCTGTTTTTACAAACATAGGAATTGCTTCATCTTCCCACTGAAGTGCAGCCCCCTCTGGGGTGGCTCACAGCAGATGTTTAGGCACATACAGCAATGCTACACAATTGTTTGGGATCAGAACTGAAGAATACCACCATGTTCAAGGGGGGAGTGAAATTAGCCCAGACAGGACACCAAGATACCTCTTTTTTTTTTTTTTTTCTCATGCTGCTTTCTGTCAGTTTATACTTTTCAGTCCCGCCTATGGCCAGTGGCTCTCATTAACCTATTGTCAAGTTTCAGAGTAACAGCCGTGTTAGTCTGTCTTTGCAAAAAGAAAAGGAGTACTTGTGGCTCCTTAGAGACTAACCAATTTATTTGAGCATAAGCTTTCGTGAGCTACAGCTCACTTCATCGGATGCATACCGTGGAAACTGCAGCAGACATCATATACGCACAGAGACCATGAAACAATACCCCCTCCCACCCCACTGTCCTGCTGGTAATAGCTTATCTAAAGTGATCATCAAGTTGGGCCATTTCCAGCACAAATCCAGGTTTTCTCACCCTCCGCCCCCCCAGGTTTACTCACTCTCCTGCTGGTAATAGCCCATCCAAAGTGACCACTCTCTTCACAATGTGTATGATAATCAAGGTGGGCCATTTCCTGCACAAATCCAGGTTCTCTCACCCCCCTCCAAAAACCACACACACAAACTCAATCTCCTGGTGGTAATAGCTTATTAAGTTTTTGGTTTTTGGAGAGGGGTGAGGGGGTGAGAGAACCTGGATTTGTGCAGGAAATGGCCCACCTTGATTATCATACACATTGTGAAGAGAGTGGTCACTTTGGATGAGCTATTACCAGCAGGAGAGTGAGTTTGTGGGGGGGGGGGGTGGAGGATGAGAAAACCTGGATTTGTGCTGGAAATGGCCCAACTTGATGATCACTTTAGATAAGCTATTACCAGCAGGACAGTGGGGTGGGAGGGGGTATTATTTCATGGTCTCTGTATGTATATAATGTCTACTGCAGTTTCCACGGCATGCATCCGATGAAGTGAGCTGTAGCTCACGAAAGCTCATGCTCAAATAAATTGGTTAGTCTCTAAGGTGCCACAAGTACTCCTTTTCTATTAACCTATTGTGTTTCCAAATAGTCTTTGTCTCTTCAAAGCAAAGCGCAGCCTGGCTCGCAATCCGAAAGCAACTGTAGTAACCATGTGCATTTTTCCTGCCTTAGCAATCCCTGACCCAGTTAAATCTTAAATGCCATTTTTGGTTTTGTACTTGATGTCTTGGTAATTATTTACTTCATTACGAAGGAACAGCCAAAAACTGCAAATGCCTGCCGAGGCTGATAGGACAATAAACACAAACAAGTAGGGGTGTCCTCAACAGAATAATGCCCGCTCCTCCTTTGAGCTCCTATTTGCAGACCTTGTCTCTCTGGGTCCTGATCCATGAGGAGGGATCCTAGGAGCTCCAGTAATACAAATAATAAATAACAATAATATTCAAGTTTCAGAGTAGCAGCCGTGTTAGTCTGTATTCGCAAAAAGAACAGGAGGACTTGTGGCACCTTAGAGACTAACCAATTTATTTGAGCATAAGCTTTCATGAGCTACAGCTCACTTCATCGGATGCATTCAGTGGAAAATACAGTGGGGAGCTTTATATACATAGAGAACATGAAACAATGTGTGTTACCATACACACTGTAAGGAGAGTGATCAGGTAAGGTGAGCTATTACCAGGAGGGGAGTGGGGGGGGGACCTTTTGTAGTGATAATCAAGGTGGGCCATTTCCAGCAGTTGACAAGAACGTCTGAGGAACAGTGGGGAGTGGAGGGGGGGAATAAACATGGGGAAATAGTTTTACTTTGTGTAATGACCCATCCACTCCCAGTCTTTATTCAAGCCTAAGTTAATTGTATCCAGTTTGCAAATTAATTCCAATTCAGCAGTCTCTTGTTGGAGTCTGTTTTTGAAGTTTTTTTTGTTGAAGAATTGCCACTTTTAGGTCTATAATCGAGTGACCAGAGAGATTGAAGTGTTCTCCAACTGGTTTTTGAATGTTATAATTCTTGACGTCTGATTTGTGTCCATTTATTCTTTTACGTAGACACTGTCCAGTTTGGCCAATGTACATGGAATTTAACCAGTTCAGAGTCTTATTTGTTCGGGTGTTTGGTTTTTTGTTTGTATGTTTGGTTTTTTCTTCTATATTTAGATCTAAAGTCTGTGGGGGTGGCACAGACGCTGGTGTTACACATCAGGCCTGAGTCTGATCCTGATGCTAAACGAATGTAAATCAGGAATAACCCTGAAGAAGTCAGTAGAGTTACACCAAGGTAAACTGGTGTAAGAGAGGAAAATCAGGTGTGCTGGGTGCAGATTAGTCAGGAAACTGGTACAAGTGGCAAGGGGCCTGGCACATCTACCCAAACGTGTGTACACCTTCTGGCCACGATCTCTCTCTGCATGCTGCATTCATTTTGCACGCTCACTGAATGCTAAATCAGTGCAAGCTACTAGTTATCACACCAAGTTTCTAATCTGTTTGTGTCCAGTGTGGCATTTATTCTTCTGTTTACATCACTACTAAAGGATCAGTCCTGCAAGCACTTACACACATAAGTAACTTTACTCAGCAGAGTAGCCCTATTTAGTTCAGTGGGCCTAATTACATGAGTAAATGACTTATACATAAATGTTTTCAGGGATGAGATCCTAAATGTGCCCCTTCATGCCTAAATTAAGGGGAACGCTCTGATGTGATTTACACCAGTATAAATCTGGAGTAATTCCCAGTGACTTCAGTTGAATTGCTCTCCGTGTGCGGAATCAGAATGTGGTCCAAACACAAATAATTTTGGCTTCAAATTTAAGTTAGGTTTTTGGTTTTTTATTGTTTTAAGTAAGAAAAAGGTGCTGGTTAACAATCGGATATGAACTGAAATGCTTAATTGGTGTTTAAAACAATGGAAAACCTCTTTAAAACTTAAACTGCAGGTGGCAGCCTCAGAAACCCTAATTACAGTTGTCTGTTATTGGTTTATTAATACCAGAAAATGAAACTGATTGTAAACAGAAAGTGAAACCGATCAGTCTAGTTTCTCAGCCAGACTGAATAAAATGCAGAAAGAAAACAAACAGTAGAAACAGAGGAAAGTAAATTAGCTTTCGAATGTTTGCCCGGTTAAAGTAACTGAAGTTGTCATATGTAACAGAGAAGGGTGTCTCTTTCAAATTCAGGGCCCAATCCTGAATCCTTTCTCAGGCCAAACGCCTGTTAAATGGGTGGGATTCTGTTAGGTATACGTACTCCCACAGTTCTGTGGAGCCACTCAGGATTTACACCTTTTGTTCACAGTTTGTTTCAGTGGCAGTTTTGACTGAGGGAGGAGTTCAGGTTTGGCCCTCCTGAGTCTTCTCTTATCAGCAGCCCAGTATGATCAACCTCTGGCTCTCAAAAATCATGAGATGGAAAACAAACAGATGCACCTTTGGGTCGTGTTCTCGTCCCTTGGGTTCCCAAGCCATTGGGGTCACACTTGGGTCCCATTTTCAAGCTTTTCTCTACCACCCCAATGGCTAGAAACTTAATAGGGTTTTTTTTTTGTTTTTTGTTTTTTTGTGTGTTTTTTTTTTTTTAATTGAAAGCTGAGATTCTCACCTAATCTCATGCCTCCAGGAGTTGAAGCTGTACGAATTGTGTGTGAGTCAGGCTAGGGTTGCTTCAAAGCGCTCAGATCTTGATTCCTCCTGGGATGGGTTGGATAGCTGGGGCTGGCATTGCTTCTGGCAGCAGAGGAGCTGCAGAACTTGGCCTGCCATGCAGCGAAAGCCAGGACACAGTGCCAAGGTCTGATCAGCCAGCCTCTCAAATGCTCTTTGACATCTCCCTGGCTGCTTTCCTAGGTGGTAGCCTGTAGGCACAGAGGGCTGGATGCTGGGCCAATAGAAGTCAAATGCAAAACTTCCGTGTGGTTTAATAGGAGAGGACTGGGCCCTTGAAACATGCAACCAGCATAATTTCATGTGTCGGTAGGTGTTTGTTTTTCTCCCCTCCAGGTATTGGAACGTGGAATTTAAAGAGGATTAAAAATAATTATCAAAAAATATTGCATGTCTCGAAAGCTTCCAGGGACACTGACTAGGAATACATTCAGCTTGTATATACAAGCCTAGACTTAATAGAAGACCACGAGATAGGAATTGGATTTAAACTCAGTCTGAGTTGCCAGCTACATGGGTTTTTTCACCTCGTGAGCTATAAATAGATCAATGGGTCTGTATTTGCTGTGAGCCTTCTCCTTTAAACACTGCCGTGCTCTGATCACACAGGGTTTGGGTTGCTCTGTAGGGTTTGGTGTTTTTCTGGTTTTAATTTGAAATAGAGCACAACACATGTACAAAGAAGGTGCGAGTTCTGTCATTTGGCCCAGCTGGTTGTGGTTAGAGACAAACACCTGTTCTGAGGTTTGCGAATAAATACTCCTTCAACACATTTTTCTGTGCAGAGGCAAAGCTGCAAATGTAAAATGTTGATCCCTCTTTTTTTGTGAAGCTGTGAAAACGCTGCAGGCTGAATCCTGATCTCACGTACTGAAATCACTGGAGGGTTACTCCAGATTTACATCTGCGTGGCTGGTGTAAATCCTGGCCTTGCATCACTCAAAAGAGGAGAACATTAAAATTCAGGTATTTTAATTAGCCACTCTCCAGTTGGGAAATATTTTGGGCCCAATTCTGTGGCTTATTCCGCTTAGGAGATGCAAAGAGAGTGCAGAGTGGGGCTCCCACTGGCATGTGGAGTTCCCAGTGGATGTAGAGCCAGCATAGCTGGTTCCTTCACCCCAGCTTCTCCACAATCCCCAGCAAAGGAGGTGGGAAGGGGGGTGCTGGAGCCTGCTCTCCTCCAGCAAACCCCAGTTGATGGATGGTCCCGTGGGGATCATTACCAGCTAGAGAGGTTTAGAACAGCCTCCAAAATGCTCTACGTTCTGCAGAGCTGGTAGAGAGCCCCTCCCAAGCTGATTGCAGCATGGGTTCCTTGGAAGTACTGTTTTCCTCTGGGGATCCCAGCATTCATTGGGTTCACAGAACGAGCCTTTCTTGCAGTGATAAGAGCTCTTGTGGTTTTAGCATGGGTGGGATCCAAGGTACCAATCGGAGATCTTTAGCCGAGAGCTAGGGCGTTCTTCTGAGCGTTGCTGGGAATGCAGCTCTTATGGCCAGCCTCAGGGGACATGAACCTGGGCAAAAATAAAATAAACCTGAATGCATATGAGGTTTGCCTTGTTCTGCGCTCCCTTGATGGTAATGTTGGCTAGGGAGATGTTCTGGGCTGGGAACACACTGTCTGCTGATCCAGGATCACTCCTTCAAGCGAGGTAAATGACATAGGTTCTGGGAGCGTAATGTTCCATGGAAGTGTTTGGAAGACTACAGAGCAGTTCACTTGAATTAGTTTCCCAGCCCTGCTTCTGACTCACTGTGTAGACTTCCCCCAGGCAAGTCACTTAACCTCCTCGAACCTCCATTTTCCCCAGAGCTCAGTGGGGTTAAGAAGAACTAATTAATAACAAACTATTGCTTATAATGTATTTTAAGATTATTTGATCAAAGGTGATTTCAAGGCTCGATCCTGTAAGGTGTTAAACATCAAAGTCATTGAGGATCAGCCCCTTCCAAGACACCTGCAGGATCAGTCCCTAAACAGAACTTTTCACAGTCACTGGAGGCCGGATTTTCAAAGAGATTTAGGCACCTTTCCAAATCTTGTCCTGGGTCATTAGCCTTAGTGCTGTAGTTTCAGTAGATTTTTATAATTCCTTCTTTACCTGCCTACCGGATTCAGGCTGCCGATTCCCTTTCTTTTGGTTTTTATAGGTATAAATAGATGTGTGTTTTTGTGGTTGATTTTCCCCAAATCATGATTGTTTCATTGGTGTAAATGCACATGTTGCTTCACTTGCATTGACATCACTCCCACTTGTTGTCCTGGCGTTACCACATAGCATAATAGGGTCGCAGGAGGCTTAAAGATGCCCAAAGGGCTTGCAGAAACCAATAGCTGTAGCAACGCTTTCTCCGAGGCGGACACGTGTGTTTGCCAGTTTCCTGCTCAGAGTAAATTTTCGCAGGCATGTCCTAAACCCCATGAAAATTGGGATTTCTAATGGAAATGTCCACAGATGTTCTGGAAGGGCAGGGAGGGAAAATGGGGTTTTCGTTTTCGCAGGTTTCGTTATGGCATTTGTCATGATCATGCTCTCAGATGAGCCAAGATGTGTGTAAGCCGTGCTGCCTGAGCCATGCCTTCTGCTTAAGATGGGGTGAGGCTAAATCTTATCTCAGTTATGTTCTGAGCAAGGTTATTTTCAGCTTCCTTGGCTATCCGCCGAAGTATGCTTCTCAGACTTACAGCTGACTGAGCCAGCAGCTTTCCTACCCGGTTACGTACATAGACTTGAGCTATCTGGAGGAAGGATGGCCCAACGGTTATCATGCTGGCCTGGGACTTTGGAGACTTGGGTTTAATTCTCTGCTGTAACTTCGCCAAAGCACTGATGTCTTTATGCACTTCGGTTCCTGCCCTACCTCTTGGTATTGTGAGGGTGTATATATTAAAGGCACTTGGGTGCTAGGGTAATTAGAGGGGACATATGAGTATCAGAAATAGACGAAGCAAAGAGGCTTTATGCAGGGGCTTTGAACCTCCCCAGGGTGAAGCAGATAGTATCTTTCAGCGGCAGCCGTGGCTGTAACCAAGGGGATGGGAAGCAGGCCTTTCAAGCAGCGGATACCTGTCTGATTCACTCAGGCTTTGCGTGGGGGATGGGGTAGCAGGGACACCATTTGGCCCTTTGTTGGTAATACACAACCCTTAACTGGTAACAGATAGGAGTAACTTCTTTGCAGTTGGTTTGGCCGGGGGATTCCTCGCTGGCACAAAAGGCAGGCGGAGTGGCCTGCAAAGGCCTGCCTCCTGCTGAGAGCTAGTGGAGTTGGCAGAGGGCGATGAGGGTCAGTGAGCGGCCAGAGCACGGTAAATCCGTACGCGATGTGTTCGGGTTACTCCTCGATGTAGCGCCTCAGGTCTGACGGCCCTTCAGAGAGCACAGGGGAAGCCAGGCTCCGTGCCCTGGAAATGTAGGGTCTGTTTGCACTGCACCTGGAAGTGAGCCTCCTAGTCTGGGTGGGCTGCCGTGACCTAGTGTGCTAAAAATAGCAGTGTGGGCGTGACGGCTTGGGCCCACCTTGACCCCCTGAGTCTGAGCTTGGGTGGCTAGCCCAACTCTCCCAGGGCTGCAGGGTCTACACAGCTATTTCTAGTGCACTAGCTCGAGCCCTGCTGGTGCAAGTCTGCCCACTTGGGCAAGGGGGTTCGCTCCCATCCACACCCTTGTGGTCTGACTCCAGATCTACAGTGCCCAGGGCAACAGGCCAGGTGCGAGGCGGTGCAGAGACAGGGTTGGTGTGGATAGCAGCTTTGCAAAAGAAGTTTGTTAACCACAGACTCTTTTCTGTGTTCTTATCCCACTTTCATCACGGTTGTATCTGAGCCCCTTCCACCCAGCACCTGAGAGCAGCTCACAACCATGAGATGCCTCGCAACCACCTGGTGGTTACCCCCATTTCATAGAGAGGGAAACCGAAACACAGAGAGGCAAAACAAGCTGTCACCCAGGAAGACTGTGAAATGGAACTTGGCTGGCCTGACTATCAGGCCTGTGTGTTAGCCAGGAGCCCTCCCTTCTCTTGCCAGTGGCTTGGAGGGAGAAAGAGGGTGTTGGTCATTAGCAGGGCAGGGGCCAGTGTGGCGGGCACTCACGAAGGTGCAATGTAGATGAGTTATCACCTTGATTAGAAATGTTCACTTAAAATCTTTTTTTCTCTGTGTGTCCCTGGTCCTGTATGAAATGTCAGCAGGGCACATTTTTCCATGTACAGCTTTTATGTGCATAAACCACATGGACAGTCTTGGCAATAGATCCCTTTGTCAGAAACAGGGCTGTCTGTCTGGCCTGCCTGTCTGTGTGTAGTCCCTGGCATCTGAGCTTGTGTCTACCTTGTCGTGCCAATCCAGCTGAATCGCGTCTCAATGTGCAGTTACCAGTCTGATTATTTCAGATGTCGTGGTGGTTACTTAAAAAAGAGCTGATGTGGACTTAACCGCAAAGTCAGCTTTATGTACACGCTGGAAATCCCCACCCTGGTGTCTTTTGTGAATGGAAAAAGGCCATTCATTCACAGGGAGGAAGGGCCCACTGGAGGTCTGCTTTGTGAGCTGCTCCCGCCCTAGCGGGAACACAGACCCTTGGGGCAGGGGTCTGGGGTTAGGTTAAAACATAGGGTGCTATCGGTGCAAACTCTCGCTTTGCTGTTTTAAAAACTGCATCTTGTGCTCTCCGTTGGGCAAGTGGGTGTGGTTGTGTATCACCAACGTGTACAGATGCCAGAACCAAAGAGGAGGCTGTCAGTCAAGCTAATAAAAAAAACCCACTCATACCACATGCCTGGAGGATCCAGCCTGGTGTAAATAAAATGAATTCAGCGGGGGCCTGGCTAATCCGCTGGCTGCTGTGCTTTGAGCCTGCTCCCACTCCTATTAAAGTCTGTGGGCATCTCAGCTGCTTGAGCACAGGCTTTGACAGCTTGACAGTTCCCCACTGTGCTCACTTTCCCCCATGCCACACGGGTGTGAAAGACTCCCTGTTCACTCCCTGCTGGAATTAGCACCGTTTTACGCAGGCCAGAGAGGAACTGAGGGCATGCAGGACTTAGGGGAGAGGTTTTCAAAAACACCTAATGGATTGAAAACCAAGGCACATCAGTGCTCCTCAAGGTGCTTTTGCAAATCTCTCCCTAGATACTTTTAGAAAATCTTTAATTTTTCAGTCCAATCTTAATTGCTTGTTTAAGGAGTTTAAACAGCTGGAATCCTAAAAAGCAAAAAACCGGGGCAGTTTGGCAACCTGTCAAGCCGGTTTCTGTGCAGTGCCTTTGGAGAAACGCAGGACCCTGGGTGGCTCTTGGATTTGGACTGGCTGCTTGTACTGACAGATTTTTGCATAGAAAATCAAGGGCTGGATGTTGGAAACCATTTTTGTCACAATAAAAAGTTAAATAAGGATTTTCAAATCCTACGAGGGAGCCAATCCCCCACGAGTGGGAGCTGGGTCATTGATCTTACGGCCACAAGGGACCAATACAACCCTCTAGCCCAGGGGTTCTCAAGCTGGGGGTTGGGACCCCTCAGAGGGTCGTGAGATTATTACACGGGGGGGTCGCGAGCTGTCAGCCTCCACCCCAAACCCCACTTTGCCTCCAGCATTTATAATAGTGTTAAATATGTAAAAAAGTGTTTAAAATTTATAAGGTGGCCGGGGGGGGGTATAACAGTTTGAGAACCGTTGCTCTACCCTGATTTCCTGAGTCTCCACCTGGGGATTCCTGCCTCAACCCTTGACCTGTGTGTGGGTGCTGGCCAGGAGGGGAAGAATCTTCCCAAACGTTAGGGCAACGGGAGCTGATGTGTGGGAGTTTGGAGAGGGATTTTGGCCCCCAAATGGGGCCCAGTGGATGTAAGAGAGAGCAAAACTAGCCCCTTGGCATTACAAGGGCTCTGTCTGAATAAAGGTGGCTGGATCCAGCCCTTACGGAGGGAGGAGTTAAAGGCTCAAGATACTAATAGGGAATGTACACACTGCACTGCGCTCCTGGCCCAGGTGATTCCAGTACAAACCCATTAGTCTGGAGTGGGGCTGTATAAACCTGCCCACAGTGGCTTTTGCTGCCGATCACAGCAGCTGCCTCCTTGGCAGGCCCCTCGGCGCTTCACTTTCAGCTCTCTCTTTCAATCGTCATTCTTCGAAGGCAAACGGGGCTGCGTGTTTGGGGCTTTTTGAGATTTCAGCGGTGACTTTTTTTCATTTTGGTGAGCAAGCTGGGTGGGGGGGGAACGGGGGATGGTGATGTGGGGGGTGAGGGGGAGGAAGATGTGACAAAAGGTTATTTGTCATTTATTAACCACAACTTTTTCCATCCTTGGTCATGCACGGAAAAAACACTTTTTGCAGTGTAACCACAACCCCAGTGTTAATCGCTGAAGAACGGAGTTTCTTATTTTGGAAACTGTGTTGCTGGGATGAACTTAGCTTGTGTTTGATTGGCTTATGAAGGGAAGGTCACAGGGAAAAAAATCCCCAACCTGCTTGGGTAGAGACAGCTTCACCATGTTCAGCTTCGAGACAGCAGCTGAGACCAGTTCACTGCTCTGCATTCCCGTGGCTCTGAATGACCCAGTCCTCGGAGCCTGGAGGTGGAGGAAACTTGATGTTCTCTAGCTCATTTCACTGCCCATGCTGGGTTATTCCCGCTAGTTAATTTCCTAATGTTTTGTCTAGACTGAGTTTAAATGTCTCCAGTGGGGACATGGCATGGCAGGATTTGTAATTCTCTCCCCAGGGCCAGCTCTGTGCTTCCTCATTTGGTTTTGCTCACAGAGGCTGCTGAGCTCTCTACTTGCCAACTCTTGGGATGCCATTGCAAGTCTCCTGCTAGTTGTTTTTTTCCTTAAAGTCCCAGCTGCCAGAGTCAGGAGATTTCGAAAGAGGATTGATTGATTTATCTTTAAAGAAGAGTCAGTTTCTACCTCTCACGGCTGCAGAGACCAGCTTGAAAATGTGACCCTAAAGCCAGATGGCAATAAAAAAGAATCCACCCCCCTCCCCCGAATTCTCATTATTATTTTATTTATTATTTGTATTGCATTAGTGCCTAGGAGCCACAATGGTAGACAAGGACTCCATTGTGCTCGGTGTTGTAGAAACAGAATAAAAATAAAGACACCTCTGCCCCAAACAGCAGGATTTTTAAGCCAATCCCATGACTTTTCTTAAAGCCCGAGTCCTGAACACTTAAGTCTGGATGTACTGAGCTCCCAACTACGGAGCCAGCCCCACCGGCAGCGCTGGGCCTGGGGTCTGCGATCAAGTGCAGGCATGAGGCCTCCTCTTGCATCCTACGCGGTCTCTACAGAAGCTCATAAATATTTACCTCTGAAATAAGCACTCAGCCTTGAACCAACCACATCCTGAACCAGAACAAAACAAATATTACACAACGAGGAGGCACGGTATGTCGCTTTCCAGGTCTGAAGCTGCCCAAGTTCAGCATCTCTCTACAGAGCCCTTCCCGGTCCCAGGGGCCCCCTTCACCCACTAATACACACAAGCAAACGTTAGCCTCCGGTTTTCAACCAGTTTCACTCAAAGTGGCTCTTGGGAGCTAGTAGAAGGGGGAATTGTGATGGCCGTCCACGCACAAAGCATAACCTTCCCCGCCCCGCCCCCCCCTTCTCCTGACCAGGGACTGCACTTCAGGCCAGTCCTGGAGGGACGGATGAGCCGGCAGCTGAGTTTCCAAGGCTCGTTCACTCTGGTCTCTCTGTTGCCGCTGCCAGTGGTGGTTTCTCCAAGCTGGGTTCCTGGCCTCCACGAACTGAACTGAGGCAAACACTGAATGTGTCTCTGAGCACAATGATCTGCCACCCCCCAGGTACCATTCGTGAAAGCAGCTCCTGTATGTCCAACTAGTAATCCGCATGGCCTGCTGGTCCCAGCCTCATCTGGCAAGCCAATGGCATAAATGGAGAACTTAGTCATTCCCCCGGCAGCCAGCCCCTTTTTCGACTTAACTTTGCACCAAATCCACTGCCACCAGAAACTGAGCTGGGCCGGACATAGCCAGGAATGTCCTGCTCTTACCCCAGCTCTTTTTGCTGGAAAATAAAGAATTTGGAAATGTGCAGTGTGGTCTGCTGGCACCCACAGGAAGCCAACGATTCATCTCTTCCAAGGGACTTAAAAGACAGGTGCCCTTGTTCCCTGCTACGAACGCACCTTTAGTGGAAAGCAACAGAACCATTCACAGCAATAAGAAAGGTGGTTAAAACCTTGGGCCAAATTCATCCCTGGGGTAACCACCAACGGGATGAATTCAGTCCGGCACTTTTAAAGAGCAGATTGGGGGAAAATATAACCCCCCGGATCACCACCATCCTCCCTCCCTCCCATAAAAACATCACAATCTTCTCTGCAAGATTAGGGCGTTGGAGAGCATGATTAGAGAAACGACAGATGGAGGGTTTAGATGGGGCCAGGTTGACAGAAGAATTCCATCGACCTAGGTACTGCTGTTCCGAAGGTGGGTCACCTACGGCGATGGAAAACCTCTGTCCGTTATAGGAAGCATCCGCACTACAGCGGCATGGCTGCAGGGTTCTAGCCATGCGGCTGCCGCTCCCGTTGTATAGATGTGGCTTTGCTCCGGATTTGCACCAGTGTAAGGGAAGGCAGAACATTGCTGGCCTAGTTTTGTAATTGCTCTGTGTCCTGAAGTGAGCAAAACCTCACCATTTCTTAAGGGTGTGGTCCCCCACCAGACACACGTGCTGGCTCTGGCTGGAGCTTTTCAGGTTTTTCCCTTAGGCCTTTTGACTCCTCAGTGAAATGTGCTGGGAGAATGACCCGTTGCTGTGTGGTAGCGGCTTCCCCTGTGTTTCAGCATTGTCTTTAGTTTTTGTTCCTTCTTTTTCAGCTTCCTCTAGTTTTAATGAAACTCAAGATGGGAAAAGAACAAAATCATTCTCCTTGAGTTTGGTTGTAGTCTAAGGAAAACCCTTCTGGGAGGGAAGTCTCTTTGATAGATTAAGTTAGAAAAGGATGCCCAGCCCCACCAATTTTGGGGAAAAAATAAATTTTCTAAGGGGAAAATAAACCCTAGAGGCTGGCTTGGGACAGCCTCCGTATCTATAGCTGCAGGGCTGTTGCTTCGAGCTCACTGGCTGTTACATGCACATCCAGGGTGAAGTTCCCTCTCTGCAGGGCGCTGTGTGGCTGTGTATCGGGGCGAATTTTACCACTTGGTAACCGTGGACTTGCTGAAGAATGCACATAGCTTAGCCCCTGGTCTCTTTACTTCCCTAATGTTTCTTTTGTCCCGAACTTCCTCTTTAATGTGCAACCCAAGGAAATGATTGATTGGCAGGAGAATTCTGACAAAATTGAGATCTTCCAAAATGTGCTGAGTGGGAATAAGGAAAAAGTCATTCGTGCATCTCTGTGACGCTCCTGAACCTTCTGCTTGGGTTTCCATCCGTCATTCCCTCTATCTCCCGCCGTGTTTTGTCTTGTTCTTGTCTCGGCAGTTTCTCATCGGGTAAACCAGAGTTACTTTTCCGTTTGTGCTGCTGGCCAGTCACCCAGCTCGATCTTAGGCTGCAGTGACAATCTCCTCTGTGGCTCTCTGTATTTCCTGCAGGCTGTATCAGCGCTGGGTTTGTCTGCAGAGTCGGAGCCTGCCAGCTCCGGCCCTTATCGCTGTTTCCTACATTCTCATGTGTTGAATTACAATCACATGTCCAATGAAAGACATCCAAGAAGAAAACATGAGTGGTGATTAGAAGAGGGGAGGAGGGACGCTGGTTATGCAGGTGCTTGTATCTGGCCAGACCCCCCACCTTTCCTTGAAAACGTGTCTCCTCCTTGAAGCCAGACTGTACGAGTTTAATAGCAGTTAATTTAAACCGCTGGTGTTAGACATTTCTTCCCTTATCCCATTTTGGGGGTGCGGGGGGAGGAGGAGCCCTCACACTGAGGTTCCTTGCTCTCCCTCCCTCCCTTCCTTATAAAAATCTGTATGTATTTATTTATGTAGTGGAGCAGGTTTATTGGCTACACTGGGAGACTGAGCATCAGGACTCCTGGGTTCCCATTCCCAGCTGTGCCAATCACTCGCGGTGCAACCCTGTCACGTCACTGAACCTCTTTCAAAGATCCATGGTGCATCTCACAGCAGTCAAGGTGTTAACCCAGGTTTAACACAAGTGTTGTAACAGGTTGACGTCCTGCCCCAGCTTCAGTGTGGGTAATTGCATCCTGTCAACCTAAATTCCTCCTGTGGTTTCAATTGGGTGCAGCTCTTATCTGAAGTTGCTGCACAGTGGCTGTGAGTCACCCCAGAATTGACTGCATTTTAGCGAGAGAGGAAATTAGGGCTGTCAATTAATCGCAGTTAACTCCCGCAATTAACTCAGAATTAATCGTGATTTATCCCACTGTTAAACAATAGAATACCAATTGAAATTTATTCAATATTTGTGGATGTTTTTCTACATTTTCAAATATATCTATTTCAGTTACAACACAGAATACAAAGTGTACAGTGCTCCTTTTATATTTCTGATTACAAATATTTGCACTGTAAAAATGACAAAAGAAATAGTATTTTTCAATTCACCTCATACAAGTACTGTAGTGGAATCTCTTTATCATGAAAGTGCAACTTACAAATATAGGGGTTTTTTGTTACATAACTGCACTCAAAAATTAAACAATGCAGAATTTTAGAGCCTACAAGTCCACTCAGTCCTACATCTTGTTCAGCCAATCGCGAAGAGAAACACGTTTGTTTACATTTACAGGAGATAATGCTGCCCGCTTCTTAATTACGATGTCACCTGAAAGTGAGAACAGACGTTCTCATGGCACTGTTGTAGCTGGCTTCACAAGATATTTACGTGCCAGATGCAGTAAAGATTCATATGGCTCTTCATGCTTCAGCCATCGTTCCAGAGGACATGCTTCCATGCTGATGACGCTCATTTAAAAAAAAATGTGTTAATTAAATTTGTAACTGAACTCCTTGGGGGAGAATTGTATGTCTCCTACTGTTTTACTCACATTCTGCCATATATTTCATGTTATAGCAGTCTCGGATCATGACCCAGCACATGTTGTTCATTTTAAGAACGCTTTCACTGCAAATTTGACAAAATGCAAAGAAAATACCAATGTGAGATTTCTAAAGATAGCTACAGCACTTTACCCAAGATTTAAGAATCTGAAGTGTCTTCCAAAATCTGAGAGGGATGAGGTGTGGAGCATGCTTTCAGAAGTCTTAAAAGAGCAACACTCTGATGCGGAAACTACAGAACCCGAACAACCAAAAAAGAAAATCAGCCTTCTGCTGGTAGCATCTGACTCAGATGATGAAAATGAACATGCGTTGGTCTGCACTGCTTTGAATTGTTATTGAGCAGAATCCATCATCCGCATGTACGCGTGTCCCCTGGTATAATGGTTGAAGCATGAAGGGACATATGAATCTTTAGCGCATCTGGCACATAAATATCTTGTGACGCTGGCTACAACAGTGGCATGCAAATGCCTGTTCTCACTTTCAGGTGACATTGTGAACAAGAAGCAGGCAGCATTATCTCATGAAAATGTAAACAAACTTGTTTGTCCAAGCAATTGACTGAACAAGAAGTAGGACTGAGTGGACTTGTAGGCTCTAAAGCTTTACATTGTTTTGTTTTATGAAGGCAGTTATTTTATATACATAATTCTACAGTTGTAAGTTCCACTTTCATGATAGAGATTGCACACAGTACTTGTATGAGGTGAATTGAAAAATACTTTTTTGTTTTTTACAGTGAAAATATTTGTAATAAAAAATAAATATAACGTGAGCGCTGTACACTTTGTATTCTGTGTTGTAATAGAAATCAATATATTTGAAAATGTAGAAAACATCCAAAAATATTAAACAATAGAATACTATTTATTTTAAGTGTGATTAATCGTGATTAATTTTTTAATAGCTTGACAATCCTAGATATAATACAAAATTGAAAAACCTCCCTGACTTCTGTAGCTTGTACATGATGATAAGGATGCCAATTTAAATTCTAGTAGTTTGCATTAAGGCATTTAAACGGGTAAACAATGAGGTGGCAAAATTGGCAGATAATACAAAACTACTTAAGATAGTTAAGTTCCAAGCAGACTGCGAAGAGCTACAAAAGGATCTCTCAAAACTGGGTGACTGGGCAACAAAATGGCAGATGAAATTCAGTGTTCATAAATGCAAAGTAATGCACATTGGAAAACATAATCCCAACTATACATATAAAACGATGGGGTCTAAATTAGCTGTTACCACTCAAAAAAGAGATCTTGGAGTCCTTGTGGATAGTTCTCTGAAGATACCCACTCAATGTGCAGCGGCAGTCAAAAAAGCAAACAGAAGGTTGGGACTCATTAAGAAAGGGATCGGTAAGACAGAAAATATCATATTGCCTCTATATAAATCCATGGTACGCCTACATCTTGAATACTGTGTGAAGATGTGGTCGCCCCATCTCAAAAAAGATATATTGGACTTGGAAAAGGTTCAGAAAAAGGCAACAAAAATGATTAGGGATATGGAACGGCTTCCGTACGAGGAGAGATTAATAAGACACAGACTTTTTAGCTTGGAAAAAAAACAACTCGGGGGGACATGATAGAGGTCTATAAAATCATGACTGGTGTGGAGAAAGTAAATAAGGAAGTGTTATTTACTCCTTCTCATAACACAAGAACTAGGGGGCACCAAATGAAATTAATAGCCATCAGGTTTAAAACAATCAAAAGGAAGTTTGTTTTTTTCCCCACACAACGCACAGTCAACCTGTGGAACTCCTTGCCAGAGGATGTTGTGAAGGCCAAGACTATAACAGGGTTAAAGAAAGAACTAGATAAATTCATGGAGGGTAGGTTCATCAATGGCTATTAGCCAGGATGGGCAGGGATGGTGTGCCTAGCCTCTGTGTGCCAGAAGCTGGGGATGGGCAACAGGGGATGGATCACTTGATTACCTGTTCTGCTCATTCCTTCTGGGGCACCTGGCATTGGCCACTGTCGGTAGACAGGATACCAGACTAGCTGGACCTTTGGGCTGACCCAGTATGGCCATTCTTATGTTCTTATTTAACTTAAACTCTTACAGTCATAGAAATAAGAACCCTCAAAGCCTTGCTGGGTAACATCTAGTGTATTCACTCAGCCAGTTCACAATCCTTCCCCACAGTATAATTTCTGGAAACTTCAATACATGGACTGAATGAAGCTGTTGCAGTTGCATGCGGATATTGTGTTTACCTTCTGTGCTCTTTGTTTATTCCAGGAAGTTATTAAAACTGCCCACAATTAGAACGACTTTGGCTTAAAATAAGAATAAAACCGCTGGCAAAAATCATCTGTTTAAAGATTCTGTTTCTAGCCCTGATCTTCAAAAACAGCATCCAGAATGAAATGCTTTGTTGATGTGGGTAATGTGGGTCAAAGGCAGCTGGTTTATTTCTCCCACTCACCCTCCTTTCAAGAGGAAAGAAGAAAGAAACCATACAAATAATAACATGTGAAGTAGCTGATAAGTGATGAGAACAAGCAAAGTAAGATGGCGGATTGGGGCTGTGGAGCTCAATGCCCTGTCTGGAGACTGCTTTTAAAGGTGATAACAAAGGCTCCTTGGAGCACATCAGTCTGTCATTAGGTGATCTGGGGAGAGGAGATAAGTTTTCTCTAGGGCCAGCTCTGATGGAGATGTGTGGCAATACTAATAATACCTAGCACATTTCCCTCCCCCCAGCTCAAAGTGCTAGAAGGCTGAGAACAGCTTCTCATGGGCCGGGGTGGATTCTTCTTTCTTTCTTTCCCAACTCTCCTCTTACAGTGTGGCTCCTACAGGAGGTGGTGTCTGTTGATGCTTTCTCGGGGCTGCAGCCTCCCTTTCCTCCAGCAGGTCAGCCTGCCACCTCCACCGGTTTTCCTGCCGGCAGCAGCGCCGCATGGTGTTTGTGCCGGGTTTGGCTTGAGAACAGCATTCTCCGCAGCTCTGCAACACGGGGGCGGGGGCCTTTAGCCTTTGCCCAGCTCAGGGGTGCACCTAGTTTTCATGCAGTGGAGGAGACGGCAGCTGCGTTCATCTCTCATACAGAGATGAGGTCTACAGAGACGCCAGGCCCAAGCATGCAGTGCTCCCTATGTCCTACCTCTGTATTAAAGCGATATGGGCTGCATTCAGGCTACTCCATCACCCCTGTACACAAGCACCTCAGAATGTTTCTGCCTCAGACCCTCTGAAGTGAAGCCAACTGAATAAAGCCTATGCAGGAGGAGTGGGTGAAGGTGTCCCTTTGGAGGTGGTATTTATCTGCCTATACTTGTGTGAATCATGCTACTCACTTTGCCTTTGCGGCCGGGCTGGTAGCACTGCCTCTAGTTAAGACTGTCCGACGCCTCCCACTATAAGATCCTGTTCTCGGTTGCTTATAACTTTCCCAAACTTTAAGTGTTTGGACTGAAATTCTTTGAAAATCTTTGAAATGCTCCAGCATCTCCATGCTTTGGAGCGGGGACTTGGAATTTGAGAGGGCGGGGGTCTTTCTCAGTGATGTGTCTTTTTTGCTATCCCTGAAAATCCACCAAACTTTGGCCAAGTTATAAGCCTTTGAAAAATCACAGGTTGCACATGCTCAGTAGAGACTTCTTAGATTTTAGCAGCTGTATTTGCTGAAGGTTTGTCTGCACAGAGTATGCTGTGGGGTCCAGTGGAAGAAGTATTACATCATCATGTCATTAAAGAGTGCCGTAATGATGCAAACTTGCAGCCTTATTCTGGTACCTCCTAACTTTTGAGTGCTTGACTTTGCAGCTTTCATAACGTTCTTTTAGTGTAGTTTTCATGTGTATAGCACATACATAGGTGTGTTCTGTGGCGTTTAAGCCACAGAAAGACCTTGTCATAAATATAAAGGGAAGGGTAAATACCTTTAAAATCCCTCCTGGCCAGAGGAAAAACCCTTTCACCTGTAAAGGGTTAAGAAGCTAGGATAACCTCGCTGGCACCTGACCAAAATAACCAATGAGGAGACAAGATACTTTCAAAGCTGGAGAGGGGAGAAACAAAGGTTCTCTCTGTCTGTGTGATGCTTTTGCCGGGAACAAAAAAGAAATGGAGTCTTAGAACTTAGTAAGTAATCTAGCTAGATATGCGTTAGATTCTGTTTTGTTTAAATGGCTAATAAAATAAGCTGTGCTGAATGGAATGTATATTCCTGTTTTTGTGTCTTTTTGTAACTTAAGGTTTTGCCTAGAGGGATTCTCTGTTTTGAATCTGATTACCCTGTAAGGTATTTACCATCCTGATTTTACAGAGGTGATTCTTTTACTTTTTTTCTTCAATTAAAATTCTTCTTTTAAGAACCTGATTGCTTTTCATTGTTCTTAAGATCCAAGGGTTTGGGTCTGTGTTCACCTATGCAAATTGGTGAGCATTTTTATCAAGCCTTCCCCAGGAAAGGGGGTGTAGGGTTTGGGAGGATTTTGGAGGGAAAGACGTTTCCAAGAGGGCTCTTTCCCTGTTACATATTTGTTAGATGCTTGGTGGTGGCAGCAATAAAGTCCAGGGGAAAAAGGTAATATAGTTTGTACCTTGGGGAAGTTTTAACCTAAGCAGTAAAAATAAGCTTAGGGGGTTTTCGTGCAGGTCCCCACATCTGTACCCTAGAGTTCAGAGTGAGGAAGGAATCTTGACAGACCTCCTGGGGTTTTATCTTCTGTAACATCCTGCCATGTTCCCCACAGTCATTTAAAACTCTGATCAGGCAGTGCAGCCAATGGCAAAACTAAATATTGTTATGCTACTTCACTTCTCACTGGTTATTACATGTTGCCAAGATAGAAAACAGCAATGAAAAGAAACCAGTTCCATTAATGCAAGATCGTGATAAATAATGCATTGGACTGGCTAGTGTGCTTGCATGCATATCACCGCCCCCTGTTGGAAGAAATCAGAACTGCTCAGCTGTTTGATGTGCCCTATCTGTACTACTAAAGAAGTTAATGGAAATTCTCTTTGAGTCACAGAGGGCTGGGCATTTGGAACAGGGGGCTCAACGCTGGGCCTAACTGTGAAATCTCTTAACACCACAGCGTATAGTGGATAGTGAAAACACTAGTGAATGTGTTAATTGGATGGAACGCAAAACTGAAATATGGTGAAAAGAAAAGGAGGACTTCTGGCCCCTTAGAGACTAACGAATTTATTTGAGCATAAGCTTTCGCTCATGAAAGCTTATGCTCAAATAAATTCGTTAGTCTCTAAGGTGCCACAAGTCCTCCTTTTCTTTTTGCGGATACAGACTAACACGGCTCCTACTCTGAAACCTGAAATACGGTGGGAGTCTGGGATTTTCACGGTGTATGAATTTGTGATGGAGAGCCACAGGCTTACAAAATATCCAAGTACGGTGTGTAATTTTTGGTTGGAGCCAAGCTAGCCTGGAGCTCCTGTGGTTCTTGGTATACGCTATGTCTCTGTTTTATTGAGGAAACACATGTGTAATGCCTGACACTCCCAAGTGGGAAATGTCAGCACTAATGTGGCCTGCTGCAGTTGTTTTGGAGCTGGCCATGCATCTGTGATTGCTAAACGCTTTTGCAAGAGTACAAGTGCCAACCCCAGCCTCCTAGCCCAAATCCTGCTTTGCCATGGTGAGCAGTTTCAGCTGGAGGCAGGATCTTCCTGTGCTGCTGTGATCTGTCACACGCTCACCAAGGGAACATACACCCTTTGAAGTCAATTGCTGCAGTTTCCACGGTATGCATCCGATGAAGTGAGCTGTAGCTCACGAAAGCTCATGCTCAAATAAATTGGTTAGTCTCTAAGGTGCCACAAGTACTCCTTTTCTTTTTGCGAATACAGACTAACACGGCTGTTACTCTGAAACCTGCAAAACTCCCATTGACTTGACTTGCTGCATTTCCCCCCTGGGGTGGGGGGGAAAAGCGAATCCTTTCTCTCTAGTTTGCAAAGTGACCCCAGGTGAAATGGGTGAATCTGCATAATTGCAGGATAGTTTTCACTCTTCTGCTATCTACCTTCGTTTTAACAATGCTAATGTTTCGGCCGCTTTTCCCTTTGCCTATATGATCTGTCTTCCCCTCCTAGATTGTATAACTCCTCTTGAGGTTAGCTGTTCTCTCTGAACTCTCAGTTTGAAAAACTGAGACGAATCGCAGCCTCAGACTCCAGTTGAAAGCTAACCAGCTGAATAGATGACATTCAATCTCGATCAGAATGAAAGTACCTGTGGTTTTTGAGACTTTCAGTAGTGAATGAGTAAATATTCATACCCTGCATAGGAAACAGGCCAACCTCTGCCTTATTTATTGACATTTTTATCAATGGACAAAGAGGGTTAGTCATATGCGAGTGATGCAAAAGAGCGTCTGTAATTTGCTCATGAGTTAGTTCTCACCAGTGCAATTTTAATTTCCAGCCACGGCCCTTTAAAGGATGTATTTCCTTCCAGCACGCTGTGCTTTCGTTAATAAGCAAAACCTGTTTAGCTGGTTGATGTGGTTTGGCGTCTGTTTTTTATTTTAATTAATTAATTTCTTATTTAGCAGCTGTTTGTAATTTGAATAGCAGAGCTTTGTGAGTGTTCTGTTTATAAGTCAGCATTTCCGATTGGAACTACGGTTTCTGTTTAAAACTAGGAAAGTCCATTTCTGTTGGGCAAACGTTTTGTCTATTCCCTAAGGTAGTTCTGCAGTCAGATTTCTTTGTTTCTTTCAGATAAGCAGGCTTTTGTAAAGAAAAACCTATTTTTTCCTCTGGTAACAGCTGATCAAGAATAACTTAAAGCTACATTTTACAAATAGGTAAAAGGCTTGGAGAGGTTTGGATTTGCTCAGGGCTATACAGTGTCCATGACAGAGTTGAGAACAGGACCCAGGAATCCTGACTCTCATATTCAGTGATCTAACCATTAGACAACATTACCTCACTTCCTAGCCTGTAGAATATTATTGTCGTGTGATCTGCAGTGCAATTAGGCCAAAGAAGAAAAGCAGTTAAAGGTGACGAACACTGCTAACCACAAGAGTATGAAGGCTTGTGTGTAATGAGGAATGCCTGTATTTTAATCCAGAAAAACAGGTTTTCACTTGAAGACATAAAAGCCAAATCCTAAAAAGAGAGAAGTATTTCAAAAGGGCTAAGACAGTTTAAACACTTTTTAAGAAGCAAAACAAAAAGCCGTTCTTTGCATGAAGCTTCTCCATCAAACAGCCTAGAATGTCGTTCTGTAGGGAAGCCGCCAGTTGCTGGGTGGGGTTGTCGTCATTTGGAAAGTACAAGAGGGGAGTTCAGAAGGATCTCTACTTCCTCCTGAATTGCGACAGGAATGCACATGTATAAAAGGGCCTTTAAACAGAACACCATCAGCAGAATATGATCGCTTGTTGGAGAAATACCACTACTTTCTAGCTGCTATAGCGTCTAGATCAGTGGAAGATGTGATAGATCTTTGCACAGGACATTTACATGACTGGAAATTCATAACCAAGTGGGGGAGGAGAGAGGTGCCTGGATTCTAAGGTCAGAAGGGACTACTTTGACCCTCTAGTCTGACCTCGCGCGTGGCCTGAGCCAGAGAACTTCACTGAGTGGTTTCTGCATCAAGCCCATAACAGTTTGTAAGACACAGCGTGTATTTCAGTGCTGCAAATCAATGCTCAGTCTAGAGCCCAGCATAGCGGGGAAGCTCTGCTATTTCCCCTGAGTCCTGCCCTGCCAACACCTCTGCTTTTCTCGGACCTGCACACTCCTGAGCCGATCATGCCAGCTGGTCCACCCTGGGTGGCGGGAACTAGTCTGAGGCTGCCTGATTCGTCTCACATGTGATGCAGTCCCACGCTGGGATCAAAGGACACACAAGTGGGATAGTCTTCTCTTGCATGGTTGCCATGACTCGTTGGGCAGGTGTCTAGTGCACAAGCTTTCCCTGCCTCTTCCCACGTGCTATCGGCTAAGCCCTGGCAAGACCCAGCATTCTCCTGCTTTGCAGTCTTTGGTTGCACATCCGTTCGTGGTTTCACCTCACTACCTCAGCTTGGCCTTTTCCCCCTAGAATCTAAGGGTTTGTCTGTGCCTGTAACGTGTGGGGGGTGTACTGAGGGAGCACCTCTCCACCTGCTCCTGCTGAATCCAATGGGATTTTGCACCACTGATTGTAGTGGGAGCAGACTCAGCCCCAAGAAGCAGGAGCCTGATGTCGGGGGCAGGGTGTGTTTTTAGGAAGCACGGTGCTGTGTAACCAAGCTAGGGAGAGGTTGGGGCAGAGCGCGGCTTCCCTCCCACCAGCTGTGCTGCAACTTTGGCTCATCCCCCTCAGTTCTTCAACTCATGCTCCAATGAACCCACCAGTGAGACTCAGGGATGGAGTTGGGGGGGGGGTGGGGCTCCTGACCCAGGCTCCCCCCACACCTCCAAAGCCTTGTGCTCCATCCATAAACCCAGAGCAGATCAATATTTCTGGGTAAGAAAAATCAGCGTAGTTTAGCACTTCCATCATTAGGCTCCAGAGTGAAGATGCCATTGGGACAGATGGGGGTAGTTGGCACCTTGAGAGCTCTTATTCCAGCATGTCCGTCTGCCGACAGAGACGGACAGCCCTGCACTGAGTCACATGGGGAAGGCTTCCTTTGCAATCAGAGGGTCTGGAAATGTGGGGGTGGCCAGTGCTAGTCTAACCCTTTAGACCCCCGACCAAGTATTCTGGATGCACCTGAACCCTGCCAGGCTCTGCATGCAGTGGAAAAGCCCACAGAAGCTTATGCCCAAATAAATTTGTTAGTCTCTGAGGTGCCACAAGTACTCTGTGTGTGCGTGTGTGGTTTTTTTGTTTTTATTTTGCTGACCCAGACTAACATGGCTACAACTCTGAAACCTGTTGTATTTTTGGAGATGTTGCTAATGGTGTGGAGGCAGTAAACGGTACAGAGGTTTGTTCCTTACAGCCCTATCTTAAGCCACCAGTTTATTGGATTTGTATCTGTTTTACCCTCCGGGCAACCTCTCTAGATTCCTGCCAGGCTTGGCAAGGGTTAGAGAAGAGAGGCTGGCCCCAGCCCAGGCTTTACCCCGAGCTTGGTGTGCACTGGGAAAGCACTTCTGGGGAGTTAGTTTGTGCTGTGAGGAGACTCCTGCAGGGCAGCAGGATCAGGTGCTTGAGTTCTGAGATGGGGTGTGGGATAAACACCCCATGGGTAGCTCAGTAAAGCTTATCAGTGAGACATGGCACCTGGATGTTAAGACCTCCCACTCGCCTCTCAGAATGGTCCCTTGGTCACCAGAATTAACCACCTTTGTGCACAGAGGCTGTGGGGGGCGGCAGGTAGCTAGTGCCTGGCCTCATTGGCTGGCTCTGGGACCCCTGTAACTATACAACTGTTGACATAGCCTCCACAGCACCCTAGCCTTTATCTGCCGGCTCTCTGCCCCTCCAGCACTTGGGAGATCAGTTTTAAAGAAGACCCTGTTTCTGAGCCTAACGTCATCTGTTCCGGGCTCTGCTTGGGAGTAGAGGAAGGAAATCTGGAAAGCCCAGGGCCCGTTCAGTATCGTAAGTAATCTGAGACGCCAGCAGTAGGAGGATCCGAGGAGTCAGTGAAGGCTGTCCCTTCTGGCTTCCGCAAGTCCCTTTCATTTATGGGCTCTGAAGGGACTTACTCTGTGCAAACAGTCTGTGAGCGAAGGCTCAGGCAGTGGCTAAGCTGGTCCTGTTCACGACCTCTCATAGGAGGATGCAGGTTGGACTCTGCTCTCAGTTACGTCGGTGTAAATCCAGAGTCACTCCAGCAAAATCAATGGAGTTACTCCCTTGCAACTGGGAGCAGAGAGATGGGGACTGACATGTCTTAGAGGTTCAGGCTCTATGCTGGGGACATAGTCCTTGGTCTCCAATCTCCAGTCCAAAGCCCCGCACAGAAAAGCCTGTGAGCAGCGAATCGGGTTGAGAGCTCAGGATGGCACTTATTGGACTCCTTTCGGAGGCAGTTACTTACTCAGCCAATAATGGGCCTCCACCATCATTGATCATGGCTGAAAAGTCTGTTTGGACGCATGGTGGCATCTCTTATTTACCGAACCCTGGTTCTGCCAACAAACTGGAGCCACAGCACACCTGTTTCTCTCTCATTCGGCCCGGGACTCCCCTACGAGGAGACGTGGCCATCTCGTGATCAGTTAATGGCTGAGGCCTGTCCTCTGTTGCGGGGGTGGGGGGGGCGTGTTGGAATAGCAAGCACTGCTTTGTTCTTTTCCCCCATTGTAAAAATGAAGGAAATGGTCGGGTAAGGACACGGAGCCCTGGAAAGAGCCTGCTCCAGAGCCGGCACATGTCA
Organism: Eretmochelys imbricata; assembly: GCF_965152235.1. NCBI lineage: Eukaryota > Metazoa > Chordata > Testudines > Cheloniidae > Eretmochelys > Eretmochelys imbricata. The sequence goes on from NC_135586.1 coordinate 27,858,920, forward strand.
GGAGTGAGTCAATGGGAGATTGGCCTGGATAGGGGTTGGGGTGAGGTGAAAAGCACCCAGGTGATTTAGGAGCACAAGTCTCATCAAGGCTCAATAGGGCTGGTGTTCCCAAGTCACAAGGAAACCCCCACTCTGAGTTGAGGAGTGCAGGGCTTGGTTCTTGGGTGGTGTCAGCTGTTCCTCCCAGTGGTTCTTTTAACTGTCGTTGCGGGGGAACCCGTCCCTCCCCTGTGGATCCTCCTGCCGTGCAGGGAGTCCTCGTTGGGCCACGATTGGTCATTACGGGTGAGGTCTGTCCTGTTGCATAACGGCTCGCAGGCCTTGGCTGTGACCTGCCATTTACAAGAAGCTGCGAATCTCTGGTGTGTTTTGTTGCACCGTCTTTTTGGTTCTTTTCTCTCAGTGGCATTGTTGTGATTGAGTGGAACCGAAAGCAGAAATCCGGGAAATCCCCAGCCTGAGTAACAACAGAGCTCAGCCTGCCTGCCACCCCACCAGCAATCAGGCTTACTTGCCATTTCTCATTCTGTTTCTCAACAAATCCCCCCAGCTCTCCTGCCCCACCCTCAATGATTCATTGTGCCTGGTGGGATCCTGCAGCACGTCTGGGTGCAGGGCCACTTGTCAAGGCCAAGTCCAGGTTCTTGGTATTTCTCTAGCATGGGGACCACGTGGAATCCATCAGTGGCTCTGAGAGCCCTGAGCGCCTTGGTGTCACTTGCTCTCCGTCGACTTCCAGGCAAGTTGGGACAGGCTCTGCGTGCAGGCAGGTGCACCTGGAAAGTTTTAAATCGCGAGCTTTGTAAGCTTCAAAACAAACTTCGCAAACAGCTGGGAGCACCTCTCTACTGGGAATTTCCAGGTCACCCCAAGATCACTGTGCGATTGCTGTATTCCTCCTTGACCCGAAGGGAAAAACAATACTGCAAAAGGTGTTGAAGTTACAGTGATGGTGTTTGTGGTGACCTTACAGAGAGAAACCCAGGATGCTGCTTTCTCTTAGTATCTGAATCTGCCTGCAATCATATCATGATGATGGCCATATAAGCACCAGGGCGCACAGATGCGTACACACATCCTACTCCGTGTCTGCGTTTTAGGCTCTTGTGAGTTTACAGTGTCCTTCCTCTCTGAGATGATCACAGTGAGACGGTGGTACATTAAATCTTTGATACAGCGGTTGCCTTTTACAATTGCCTTAAACAAGCCGATAATAATGCCCCCATATTTAGTGTCTACATCAGTGGTCCCCAACCTTTCTGTTGCAATAGCATATTCATGTTCCCGGAAGAGTGTGGCGGGCGCCAGACAGCCAGCCGCCGACATTCCGCCAAGAAGGACCGGCATTTCGGTGACAATGCTTCTTGGCGTTGCCGCTTCTGGGTGGTATTTCGGCGACTGGTTGTCCGGCAGCCGCGCTCCCTTGTCAGTAGGCGGTGCACATAAATGCCCCAGTGGGCACCATGGCACCCGCGGGCACCGCATTGAGGACCACTGGTCTACATATTCTACACCAGATAGCTTCGGTAGCCTGAGGCAACTGGAAAGATTTGAAGGGTGGAAAGGTGTGTGTTTTGTGTGTTTGGTTTTTTTTAACCTTTTGGGCGTGTGTGTGTGTGTGTTGGAAGAAGTTTTATTTAATGACAAATGAAACGAACCTTTGCATTAATTAGCGTTGGAAGCATGCCGTGGTATGGGGACCGAATCTCGTGTTTTAGGATGATGTGGCTGAACCAGCAAGCTTGCATCAGCAATTCTCCATGAGTGACTTTGATCAAAATGTATTTATTGTACTTCATGTTTAAAAACAAACCAGCCAAAAAGATGCGTTTCTGCATTCTGCTGGCAGATCTCTCCGAATGGGAACAGAATCTATTATCGATTAGTGCTCTTTCAGAGTAAATAGCAAGTGCTTATCTCCTAACCCAGGAGCATTGCTTTAGTATTTCTGCAGCGGGGAGCCTCCATTGTGCTATTAAGAGTTCCCTCCCTACTGTAACTTCGAGGGTAGAGTTGTTTCCAGGCCTACAGTCTTCAGTAAACATAAGTGTTAAAGAAAGTAAACTGAAAAGAAGCTGTGGTAATGTTTGGTACTGGTGATTTTTTGAGCCGGAAATTCAGCAGTTACCCTGTGCTCTCACTGGAGAAGCTAAGTCTTCAAAGCGGTGAATGCAGCTGCGACCTTGACTTGACCTTAAGGTCTTCAATCCAGTGCAACCACAGATCTGTCACTTAGTGTGAACTGTCATGTTTCTCGTTTCTATATTTGGTAGGTGCAGGCAAAAATCTCATTTATTCCTTTTCCCCCTTCTTCAGACGTGCCCATTCCCAAGAATTTAGCCCCAGGGGCCATGCAGATCTTCGCTTGGCTCTTCTCTACTCCTGTAACCAGCTCTTGGTAAAAACTGCAGAGTTGAAATATTCGCCAATGCCACATTTGAAACTCAAGCAAAAGAATCTGTACGTGTCTCAGTGCATCTTTCATGCACATCAGGCTCCCCAGTACTGTCTCATCTTTTTCTACAGCCCTGTCTATCTGTCTCTCTGCCTGTCTAACTACATGTCTCTTGTCTTTTTGTTCTGTATTTGTACAGCACCTTGCACATGGTGTCGTGATCTGTGACTGGGCTCCTAGACATTCAAATAATGCAAATAGTAATCCTACACATTTTAACTCAGTTTTCCACTGCTGCAGCCACTCATTGCTGCAGGGGGATGAAGTCTCTCCACACCGTAGTTTCACCTTTGCACCTTTACCTGTCCTTCAGAACCATTCTTTACTTTAGCACCATGCAGGGTCTGTTTTCTAAGAACCATCGCTGGAAGGGCTGTCGCACACCAGGGCACGTGAGGTGGGGAGATGGAGCTGAACAGCTGAGACTTCAGTCTCCTTTTGCGAGTACTCTGAGGCTTGGGAAAAAGAGACAGACATTGCAAAGCAACTGATGGGGAGAGAGCCGCTGCAGACTATAGAACAAGCAGCTGCTGAGCCCGGGCAGCAATGCCCATCTTACCATGGTCGTTGTTCTTTGGGAAGGTGGAGTTTCATTCACACACTCTTGATTTGTCTGCCCCTTCCTTTACTGTCTGCGCACTGCCCCAACCCAGAGAGCTCTCCCCGAAGAACCTGAGCATCAGCTGGAACCATGATGCTTTGGTTTATGGAGCGCTTACGTTTGGTTCGTTCAAACCATTCCTTTCTTTCGGACCCGCCCCTCCCGCACCCTCTTTCTTTCATTTTGTTCAGTGTTGCAAAATTCCAGCCAAGTAACTGTGCCCCTGATTGGCCAGGTAGGGAGAACTGACTTGGCTTTAGCCAGGCAGCACCTTACTGGAGTGAATTTCATGGGCTGAGGTTCCTTGAGCTAGCAGGACCTCATCAGCTGAGTCACTGGAAATCATCTTTATGTGTTTGATTTGCTTTAGTCCCTTCCTTCTTTTAAGCCCTGGAACCCCGCCCCTGTTACTTGTAGCACCTTGGGTAGCCCCCCAACTAGGAACGATGGGCAGCGCCCGACCTCCCCCTGCTCAGCTCATCAAACAGACCCATTCATCACGGTAGCAGATGGTTCCACTTTGCAGGCCAGTGCAAGCTTTATGGCCCGTGGCTTTCTTGCTTCATGAGCAATTATGTGTGTGGCTCGCCTCTGCACACGGGGACAAAGTCATGACCTTGCAGCTGTGCCAAGGGCATGGGAGGGCTGGGGTTTCTCTAGCCAAACCAAACCTTCTCTGGGCTCCTTGAATTCATAGATTCAAGGTCAGAAGGGACCACTGGGGTCATTTAGCATGACCTCCTGTATAACACAGGCTATAGAACATCCCCAAAATAATTCCCAGAGCAGATCATTTTTTTTAGAAAAACATCCCCTCTCGATTTAAGAGTCGGTGGTGAATCTACCATGACCCTTGGTCAGTTGTTCCAATGGTTAATTATTTCATGGTTAAAAATTGATGCCTTGTTTCCAGTCTGAATTTGTCTAGCTTCAACTTCCAGCCATTGGATCATGTCCTACCTTTGTCTGCTAGATCACTTTCGTCCCCCCTGTAAGTACTTATAAACTGTCATCCGGTCACCTTTTAACCTTCTCTGTGTTGATCTACGTAGATAGAGCTCCTGGAGTCTGTCACTATTAGGCAATCCTATAATTAGTCGTGTGGCTCTTTCTCCGAACTCTCGAATTTCTCAACCTCCTCCTCGTTCTATGGAGCAGGTTTCACAGAAGCCAGCTGGAAAGGGCTCTATGCCCTGTTGGATGTCTTGATATGGCTCATGCTGGTGCAAAGGACAAGCGTGGAACGGGCAGAGGAGGAGCCAAATGCTGCTAAGTAGGTTAATGCTGGGGTGACCAGATATCCCATTTTTAAAGGGACAGTCCCATATTTAAGCCCTCCTGCAGGTTTCCTGACTTTTTCTTAAAAATGGGCAAATTGTCCTGTATTTTCTGTCCACCCCCCACTCCCCCCCCATTCAGTACTGGCAGGTCCTGCTGCTGACTGGATTCCTGCTCTCCAGCTGCCCGCCCACCAGCGGTGATGGGGGGGTCCAGTGGCCGACGATGAGGATGGGTGTGTAAGGCTGGCAGCGGGTGAAGATGCAGCACACAGGGCCAGCCGCGACCCCTTCTAGTCCATCAGCGCAGCCCCCGCTGCGTGCCGGCTCTCTGCCAGCAGGGCCCCGTCCCGTTCCAGCTGGCGCTGGCTGCGAGTTGCGGTGGCTGGTATGTGCGGGCAGGCACCACTCAGCGGCCAGTTACGTGTCACCTCTGCTGCCCACCCATCAGCCCTTTTACGTTTCTCCCTCTCACTGTCCTCTTCTGCTTTGCCCCTTTGCCCTCCCCACAGCTCCTCCGTATCCCCCCTGGTGGGGCACGTCCCGTCCCACTCCCAGCACTGTGCAGAGAACCAGCCCCTGGTCGGAGCGCTCAGCTCACCAACAGCCTGACTGGCAACTCCTTCCTTCCTCCCCGGCACCCCGGGAAAGCCCAAGACCCTCCAGCCCGGGGTGCTGGCCAGGAGGAGCCAAGCCCTTTGTGCTCCAAAGCCCCGCACATCACTGCCATGGGGAAGCCTATCTGCCCCTCAGTTAAGCTCTGGAGTGTGAGGGGGGAGCCCATGTGAGAGGGGTACGGGAGTGTGTGTGTGGAGGAGGGTTGGGGGGCTGTCATCCATCCCTGTGTGAACCCTAAAGCCTTAAAGATAAGCAGGTAAATAAAAAGAATCCAACTACACAGTATTTCTTTTTAACAGGGGCTTAGTCAACTTAATGATGTTAATTTGAGTGTTTGTCCTGTTTAGTTCTGATTGAGTGCAATTGAACTCGCTTGAATACGAGTAATTTTACCAGGTGTCCCGTAGTCAGCGTAGGGAAATATGGTCACCCTCACTAAGGCTGTTTTGAGACAGCAGATCAGCAAGTCCTGGAGGTGGGTTCCCTTTAGCAGGGTGCTAATGATGCTGTCCCGAGAGCTTGGCATGGTCACGTCTGAGAGGGGTGGCGCTCTGCCTTCGCTCGGTGCTGGCCCCTGTCTGGTGCTGGGAGTCTGGGGGAGCTGTAAGCCTGTCCCTCAGGCACACAATCCCATTGCGCTTTCAGGACCGTGGATGTCTTGTCAGAATAAGAGCGGCCGGATAAGGCCCAGAGTTCACAAGCCCTTTGCTGAGCAAGGACCCCATCTCCTTGTATTTGTCTGTGATGCCCCATTCCCCCCACTCCACCTGGGGCACTGTAGAGATTCTAGGGTGCGTATGCAGAGGTGATGAAACGATCTCTATCTGGCAATTCACGGGACCATGTGTTAAGGGAGCTTGGCCAGGATGCCAGGGTTCAGTGAGCTTCCTTCTTGTGCCTGGTGCTCTTTAGTGAGTGTAGGTGGCAGGTGTCTGACCTAAAATGTTGCCCGGCAATGGCCCAGCGACACCCCGACCAAACATCAGTACAGAGACGGGGTGGGAGCACCCCCAGAGAAACACCAACCCTACTTCCTGCAGATCCCAGGTTTCCCTGGCTGGGCTCCCAGCCAGCTGCTGGCCAGGTCCCTCAGAGTGCAGCTTGCAGGAGCTGCTTCGCGTATGCTGGAGTCGATAAGGCTGCTGGCCACATGCTAGAAATGTTCAAGAATGACTCATGCTCGTGCCTTGCCACCCTGTTCTGAAGCATGAGCCTGTGGTTCCTGAATGCCGTCTGGATGCAGAGTGTTGAGTGTGCAGTTCTGGTTACTCAGAAATCCCTTTCTCGGTATGATTTCCCATCTCACCCATGTATCTTGAGATCAGGTGCCCCGTTTTAGGGGTGGGGTGGGTATGTATGCAGGCTGTGGCTAGGCAGTTCTCCGAAGCCTGAGCTTGCATTGGTCACCCTATCGCTGCGCTGCATCATTTCCTTTTGAAATACTTTTTTTCTTCTTTCCTCTCTCTCTCTTTTTTTCCCCTCCGTCTGCTCTGAGGAGGAACCTAATGTTAGTTCTGAGCAATGACTAGCTTCAGCTCCAGCCTTTGTGCTGCGAACGTGCTTTTTGGGGAGCTGGTTCTGACCCAGTGCCAGGAAAGCAGGTGCAGGGCTGCAACGGAAGCGCGGATCCCAAAAGAACAGGGGAGCATTCCACAGGTGTTTGGAGCTGTACAAGGCTTAGAGGCCTGTGTGAGAACAACACTCGACATCCCCACAGCGCTTTGCAGAAGTTAGTTAATGAACCCTCGCTGTCCTCCGGCAGCACAGATCAGTCCTGGATTAATATCCCCATTCTACAGATAGGGGAACACGCAAGGGTGACGTGATTTGCCTACGGCTACATGGTGATTTAGTGTCAGAGCTGAGATTAGGGTGCAGGTTTGCTCTCAGATTAGCACACTGCAAACCCCTCTCACTGTACACGTAGCAGGCCTGATCTGTGTAACGTGTCGTGTGTCCGCAGTCCTCCTAAGTCAGTGCTTGTTGAGAGCGCTCTACTTTGCAGGAGGAGCTGAGAGGATAGGGCCCTTTTCTGTATGCCACTGGCATGGCATCTGAATCCTCTCCAGCACACAGCTCCCCTCTCCCTCCCTTCGCTCACATGACTCCACCTTCTCCTCCCTCCCCCACGTCCCTCATTGATCCGCTAACCCTACATAGAGACGCTTTACTGCAAAGCCCCATAGTAAATGGAGCTCTAGTTGCCACGGCGTGGATTAATGCAGGGAGAGGACGAAATAGCTGTTGACCTCGGTTAGCACCTGCTGCTATCATACCCCAGGACAGCCCAGCAGCGTGTTTAGCAGCGGTTGCCTTTAATGACCATACAGTAACTGCACAAGGGCTGTGAGTGCTGCAGCAGGTCTCTGGCAGGCTCAGGAAGTCCCCAGCACCTGGCGTTGTCTTTTTCACACATTTCTTTGACTACACTGATTTGTGGATGTGATCATGCAGTTTCTGAGCTTTGCTCTGACCCCTTTGCACGATCTGCTCCGCGTGAAACTTCTAAGAACTTTCTTTCAGCGGAGCTCCAAGCTGATAAGGGTTGGTTTCTTTCATGTTGCATTTCCGGCCTCAGAGTACGTTTCGTCCTCAGTAGAAAGGAAAAAAAACAAACAACCACCCTCAAGGTTTCCAGTGTTTCTGGCAGAAGCTCTCTCACTCCATTACTTCTCTTCTGAGCTCCTTTAGCAGAATTCCTCCATAACGCCGCATCTTTCAGTCACTCTGTGGCGATTCTCCTTCCCACACAGAAGGTGCAAGCTGGGTTTGATTTTTCTCTCTCTCCTCATGGAGCTTATAAATCAAAGATGGAAAAGATGTGCTGCGAGTCTGTCCCATTCCTTTGTCCATACAGGATTGCTCCCTGGGGGGTGGTTTCTATCCCATTGAGTTTTATCTAGTCTAGTTTTAAAATCCAATGGGGTGAGGTTCCAACCACTTCCTTGGGAGACTATCCCATGCTCGAAGACATCTGTGTGTCATATGAATTTTGTATCTTCTGTTCTGCCTAAAATTCCTTTCTTATCCTCCTCTCCAAATCCCTGGGTAGGACCCACTCCACCAGTCCCAAAGAAACAAGCTCTCACGGGACTGTTCTGTGGTGCACTGTATTTAAACTGTCCCCACCTAAAGATCTCACTGCTGAAGCCCAAAAAAACTGGTACCGTCCCAAACCCTTCCAGGTAATTATCCACCTTTTGAGCATTTAAAAACACCTGAGCACATTTAACATTTGAATTGCTGAAAGTGGCTTTAAAATGTCCATCTTGGGGACCAGTGCCCTCAGTCATACAGAGCAGAATGTTATAAACCTGCTGAAAGCCTCGTCTCTTGGGGCCTTTCACACTAGACCAGGTAAAGCTCTGGTAACTATGGCTTGGGGAACCGTGCTGCTGGGGCAGGAGGTGGGATGGGTCTAGGACATGGGTCTCCTTTCTGGATGACTCTGCGGTATACATTTTAAAGACCAAATTCTAGAGGAATCCAGCCATTCAGGCAGTGACCACGGGCTTCCGCAGAGATTGTTGTGACATTTTAAAAGGGGAGTGTGTGTGTGTGTGTTGCTGTGCAAGGTCCTATCTTGTGTACTTTTTGTTGAGCAGCGGGGTGGGGTGGGGGCCATCAGAATTTTTAGAGTTTTCCATTCTGACTGGTTTCATGACCGCAGTGTCACCCAGACTCCGCATAGAGAATGCCCCAGATCCTGTGGTAAAGTTAATTATTACTATGATTTATTTGTATTGTGGGAGTGCATTGTGCTAAATGCTGAACAAACACTGAACAAAAGGCTGTGCCCTAAAATGCTGGCAATCTCCTTGCAAATGCCACCCGTAAGGATTTTGAGGACGATCTCTGTTTGGATCCCAGCACGAGAAAGATCTGGTTGAACACTAGCAGTCTCACTGGGACAGGCTGGAAGCCACCCTTTGCAGTCATCAGGCCCCATATCGCCTCATGGGAACTCAGTCCAGGCTGTCCCTCACACAAGGGCAGGTCCAGTGCACGATGGGCTGAACCTGTAAATCAATCTAATACTTCTATTAAAATATGAATGCCCACAACCCCAGTGCTGCTCCAGCATTCACCCTCTGCGTTAGCTGAGTAGGAATGGCGCGTTGGCTGACTTCACCAGCTCCCTAGCCACACAGCTACAGGAAGTAATGAGATGAGTTTATAAGAAGAACCAGGAGTGTTACCTAGGAGGGGTCTACGCTGTAGCGTTTTAAGTGTAGACAGAGCCGAAGTGGAAAAACCCAGACAGCTGTTAGGACCCGATCCTGATGGAGAATGCCCCTGGAGTCTGGGCTGCTAGACTGATCCCCCAGCACTGGAGGGAGCTCTGTGGCCGGGAGAAAGGCGTGGCCTCCCCAGGCAGTGGAGGTGACAAGCCCCACGAGAGCGTGGGGATGGAACCGCACAGCCACACCCTCCCGCTCCCCGTGGCGCTGCTTCGCTGTTGTGGCCCTAAGCAATCAGGGAAGGGGTGAGGCTCTCCAGAAAAAAATCAGACCTTGGACCAGTCTGAGCTGCCTTAAACCACAATCCACTCTGCAAGGAATCCTCCCTCCTGCTGCGAGAGCCAGGCTGCAGCGTGGTCTGCTGACAGCCATGGAGCAGCCTCCCCTACACTGAGATGCAAGGACAGAGCACACGGGTAGGACCCCCTCAGCCAAGGCATAGCATGGGACGTCCTCTGCGCCAGCCTCTGGGTAGCTGAGCAAGGGGGTTTGGAGCCCTGGCCATGCCTCTAACCTGCCAGGCTGGAACTCCATGGGGCCATGGAGCACTCCTGGCCCTCTGCTGCCGTTCCAGATGTGCTCTTTACCTAGGTACCACGACTGGGACATGGGCAGGCTGACCTAGTGGTCAGAGCAGGAGTCAGGCCGGGTCAGATACAGGAGTCGGAGTCTGAGGCAGGCCAGAGGGCAGGCTGGGACTCAGGTGGCTGGAGGCAGGGTCAGCTTACCAGGAGATCAGAGTTGGGCAGTAGGAGCAGGTAGAGCAGAAGGAACCCAATTGCTTGGACAACTTCCTGTTCCTGTGCTTGGTTCAAAAAGAAGCAGGGAACCCATCAGAGCCCAGGACTGGAGTCCTCTGGCAGGGGTCAGCTGCTGTTCTGGCCGCGCTCAGCCGGTCACTGGGTGGCAGGTCAGAACATACCATCTTCTAAGAGCCCTGTGGACCAGGGCTGAAGCCCTGCAGTCCCTGACACTGAGGTACTTGTCTTGCCCCCCCAGATCCCTGTAGTATCTGAGCACCTGACAGTCTCCCACGTATTTCTCCTCACACACCTAGGAGGTAGGGCAGTGCTATTACCCCATTGTATAGGTGGGAGCTGAGAGGCTCTGTGAGTTGTCTCAGGTCACACAGGAAGTCTTGGGCACAGCTGGTCTGAGTCCAGGGCTAATGCTCTAACCACTGGACCATCCTTCCTCATGGCAGCACCCTGCCTGGGGCTGACCTGGGTGGGCTGGAGGAGGAAGAGGTGTAGAGCACAGATGGGATCAGTACTTGCAACCTCCAGTCATTATCCACGTCCTATTAACATGCCCAATATTCAAATATACCCACTCTGGGAAACCTCTTCCATACATTTCATACAGCTGCACCCAGCTGCCATTGAGACACTGGCCCCACAGACGGTCGTGTTCTGGACTAATCCATACTGCACCTATAGCATCTGTGAGGCTCAGCGCCGTGGCTCAGCCCCTGGACCAGCCATCATTAATGAACAGCTCCTTAGCCAGTATTGCTGAGAGTCAAACCTTGCACCAGTTTCCTTCTGTGATAGAGGAACCGAAAGCTGACGTCAGTGGGTAGTATTAGAGTTTATAGAAGCGTTTGCTCAGCATTTTGTCATGTGCCTCTTGGATGGTTTGTCAGAGTGAAACTAACCTGGCTTGGATACTCAATCCCAGCCTGTGAGTCAGCGGCGCTCTCGGCATATGGAGCGGAGCCCTGCTAGGTAATGAAAGCGGGTGCAGAGATGGGCTCGGCCCATGTGGATTCCCACAGATTTGGAGATTAAACAATGAGGAGAGCTTTATGCTAGGGGAGCCAGTCTGGAGTTAGTGCTGGGTGCGAATCCTGGGATGGGGCCCGGTCCTGCTCACCTTAGTCACGTGACTGTGATCCATTGATCTCCAGAGCAAGTGGAGGGTAGGACAAGAATTAATGTGCTTAACCTGCAGTCAGGGAGACTTTTGGTTAGCTATTAGGAAAAGCTTTCTAACTCTACTGGGAGCAAAGCTCTGGAACAGGCTTCCAGGCGAGGGTGTGGAAGCCCCGTCATTGGAGGTTTTTAGAACCGGTTGGATAAACGCCCGTCGGGGATGGTCTAGGTATGCTTGGTCCTGTTTCAGCGCAGGGGGCTGGACCTGATGACTTCTCGAGGTCCGTTCCAGCTGTTCTACAAGCAGTCCCAGTGCCCGGGGTGGCATTGCTTAAGGACCTGCTTCTGTGACCCTCCCCCATGCTGAGCAGCTTCCCCCTCCATGAGCGTCGCGGGGTAAGCCAGCTACGCTGGCGGAAGAGCTACTTGGCATGCGGAAAGGCTGCAGAATCCGGTCCTCCACTAGTCCCATTTCAGGAGGAGCCAGGGAGTGCGGCTTTCCATGGAGGCCCCAAGAGAACGCCCTCTAGTGGAGACGGGAGGCTCGCTGCCCTGCTGCGGAGGCTCCCTCTCTCACCCTGGGCTTGTGTGGGAGCTAACTGAGCTGCGGAGTGTGTGTTAACTGCATGTTCATCGGGGCTCCGTGAGCCTCCTGCACTGTGCGCTCCACCTCGCCTGGCAGCTGAGCCCGTCGAGTGGTAGGGGCAAGCACCGATCCGGCAGGGTCCCAGCCCCAGGCGTGACCCGCTGCTGATTGAGGGAGTAAGTTAATCACCTGGGCAGACAACGGGAGCTTATCCAGGCTGCCTGGGCCCTGCCTGGGGTGCTAAGAGCCCATGGCCCTCACTGGTCTCAGCAGGGCCCGTAGTGATGAGAGAGACCCGAGACCTGCGTCCTGGGCCCATTCCCCTGAGCTCAGGAGGGTTTTCAGGGCTGCTCCCCTGTCGGAGCCGGCACTGGGGCTGCTGCAGTAGACCCGTGTGTGTCTGTAGTAAGACATATTTGTGGCTTGTGCAGCTACTTCATACAGAGGGCCTGGTTAGGGGATAGCTGTGGGCACAGGCGCGGACTTTTGTGTTTCCCGGTGGGTGCTTCGCCCCAGGCCCCGCCCTGAGAGCCCACCCCCACCCTGCCTCTTCCAGGCCCTACTGAACAGCGGTGACTGCTGAGCACCCCCGATATCTTTTTCTTGAGCCCTGGAACGCCCATGGAGTCAGCACCGATGGCTATGGGTTTCAGCCATGGCCTGTTTGGGGCAGGGCTAAGCAGGGCCCCTCTGCTTCTGGGGACAGGTTACCCCTAGGGGAGACCTGGGAGGGAATGTGTCCCCCTCGGGTGCAGCATGCATTTCTCCCTGCTCCAGCCTGATTCTGTTGGACAGTGTTGACTGGGATGGGGCCACCTTTCTCTACCCCTTCCAGGTTTCTGATGCTGCTCTGGTCTTTGCCCCTGGGGGATCAGATTTGGGAGGGGAGCAGGGAGGAGGTGGTGCTCTCCCCAAACTCCACCCAGCACCCCCAAGTTCCGCCCACACTCCCAGATTAGTTGGATGTTTGTGCTTCAGTGGTCACCAGTGAAATAGATTGACGTTTGTAATTAGTTGTCATTAGGCTTTGTTGTTAACCCAGTTTGCTTATTAAAAAGGAAATAGCACTAATCTGTACTGTGCAGTTCACCTGTGGAACTCATTGCCACAAGGTATGATCGAGGCCAAGAGATTCAGAGAAGGTGTGGCTGTTTCTGTGGATAATAAGACATTGCTAATAAAGCAAGATGGTATAAATATACTAACATGGGGGTGCAAAGCCTGTTGCTTCAGGATATAAGCTGAGGGCCCATGGTTAGAATGAACCCATCCCTCCAGGCAATATACTCTATGGCTGAGGGTTCCTGCATCTTCCTCTGAAGCATCTGGATGCTGTCAGAGACCGGATACTAGGTTAGATGAGCCACTGCTCTGCTCCCCTGGGGCAGTTCTTATGTTCCTCTTGGCCTAGAAATATTGGTTAATCTGCAACTAACGAGTCTATTTCCTGTCCCCCTCCTCCTCCCCTCCCTCCCCCCCGAGCTAAAATTAGGTTACAAATCTCTCTCAGACAGGACTCCTGTTTCTGTGAGCTCAAGTCAGTGCTAATAATTCAGATCATCTCTGGGTCAGCCCCCGAAGAGAAAACAACGGAAGCCAAACTTTCCTGGAAGTGGTGAGCAGTGTGTAGGCGGAAGGGCCGTCCGGAGGGAGACGCCAGCCCTGAAGAATCTCACTCAAATTGATTTCCTAGACAATAGAAATATGCAGAATGGTTCATTTTCTCCAAGTGGTAATAATATAAAAGTTACCCAGGGATATAAAACTCTATTATTGTTAAATAAACCCTGGCTCTTGTTAGTGCCAGGAATCTGACAGCCCGGCTAGAGCAAGCTTCCAAGGAAAACCGATTACCAAGATTGGCCGGAGCAGGGGTGATTGTTTGGAAAGGCGGGTGTGTTTCATTTTGTCTGTGTGTTAAATGATCACATAGGCCCAGCCACGGCTTTCTCACTGGGGAGCCGGGGCTCTCTGGAGGCTGTCTTCGCTCTCAGGACATAGGGGTCAGGAGCACAGCGGGTGCGCTTTCTAGGCTGGTCTCTCTTGCTTGCTTCCCGGCAGATTGGACGCTATCCCCTACACCAGCAGTTCGCAAACTGTGGGTCAGGACCCCATTTTAATGGGGTTGCCAGGGCTGGTGTTTGACCTGCTGGGCTGGGCCGAAGCCCGAGCTGCATCACCTGAAGCTGAAGCCCTGGTGGGGCTCAGGTTACAGGCTTTCTGGGGGAAGCTCAGGCTTTAGCCCGCCCGGGGAGGAGGCGCTTGGGCAGGCTCAGGCTTTGGTCCCCTCTCCCAGGGTCGTGTAGTAACTTTTGTTAGAAGGGGGTGGCGGTGCAGTGAAGTCTGAGGTTCCCTGCCCTACCCCAAAGTGTTCGCAATGCACACCCCTGTGGCAGAACCCCCAACACTCACCAGACCCTGATCTCCTTGTGATACTGACTGAGCTCAGGCCAGGTCAACAAGGGACGGGGAAGCTGCTAGGAAAGTCTAAAGGAATCGAAAGCCAAGAGGGTCTTGGGAGGCGTGGTCGCTGTGACTTGGAGAGTTTGAATTAGGGCCTGATCTAAACCGTGTTGAAATCAAGGGGAGGCTCCATCAGAGCCCTGCTCCGTGGCCAGCCCCGGCACACGCTGACCCTCTCGGACAGTTGATTTCAAGAAGGCATAGTGCAGTAGCCTTCCCTGGGATGTTCCAGCAGCCTGCGTCCTCTGCCTGATGCCACTGGGAATGGGCACCGGGGATGGATCGCTCGATAACTGTCCTGTTCGAATCAGTCCCTCTGAAGCATCTGGCACCCACAGGCGCTGGCTTCCTCTGGGCCCCAGGGATGCTTAACCCCCTGCTCCGTCCCAGGCTCCACCCCCACCCGCCCCCTTCCTCCAAACCCCTCCCCCCCGCCCTGCTTCTTCACACCCCTGCTCCATCATCCCCTTCCCCCAAGCCCGTCCCATCCCCACTCCTCCCCCCCCAGCACCTCCTGCATGCCGCGAACCACTGATGGCAGCAGACAGGAGGCTCCGGGGGGAGGAGGAGAGCTGACTGCCTATGGGTGCTAAGCACCCACTAACTTTTTCTGTGGGTGCTCCAGCCTTAGAGCTCCTCCTCGAGGCTTTCTGAGCTTCTCCCCCGGCCCCCTGTATGTAAGCAGCACCAGCGTTCCTTATGCTGCCACCCAGGCTGACAGCATAGGCAGGGGGCTGAGCCAGGGCTGGGGGCGAGGACCGGACTCTCAGGGTCTCTGTAGCCTTAAAGAGACACACACCCTGGCCTCTGTGAGTGGAGCTGTCCTCTTACAGCTAGCTGGGCTGGGGATGGGGCAGGAGGGTGAGGTGTCAGCCTGGAAACAGTTAACTTAGCAGCTCCTCCAGGCCCTTCCTGAAAAATTCCTCCCCCTCATCCCAGAAACAGGAACCCTGCTGTGCGGAAGGCAAAAGGATCATTAATAGGAGGACTCCACGCCCTCCCTGCCGGCAAAGAGAGCCCCAAAGAAACGTCTTTGGCTTGGCATCTTTGGCATGGCACGTTATGCTGGGATGAGCGCCAATGTCCCATTGCATCACAGGGGGGTCGAGCCTCCAGGGGCTCCCCAGATGCCCTGTGCAGAAACTTGCACCAAACGTCAGCCTGCCAAGGCCAGCTGGACAGGCTGGGGGGACCCCGCTCTTTCCAGAGTGCAAGTCCATCTCCTTTCACAGCTGGCTCTCGGATCGCCGCTTCTAGCCCTGCGTCCCAAAGCCATGTTCAAAGGCAGTGGGTGGGCGAGGCAGAGTGACAGGCCCAGGGCTGTGCTGTGAGCCAGTCGCAAAGCTGGGACTAGCGGCCAGGTCCCTTCAGAGAGGAAGGAGGTCCAGTGGTTCGGTGCTAGCCTGAGTGACCTAGGATCAATTTCCTGCTCTGACACAGATTCCTCGTTTGACCTAGAGGAAGTCGCTTAGTCTCTGCGCGTCAGTTCCTCGTCAGCAGAATTGGGCTATAGCTTCACAGGGATGCTGGGAGAAAAAAAACATTAACAGTTACCTGGTGCTCAGATACTGTGGGAATCCCAGCCTGCTGCAGGGTAGCAGACTGAAGATCCTTTGTGCATTGATGAAACAGGTCCAGCATCGCCGGTAGCAGGGCTGACCTCGCCTCCAGGGGTGAGAGGTGCGTACCATCCTCTGCCACTCTGCTGGGACTGGCAGCAGGGGTGTCGTTGGAGCCAGTGGGGGCAGGGTGCATGTTAGGATGTAGAGGTTGAGAGAACCAGGCTTGTGTCACATAAGCCACCAGTCTGCCATCAAACCATAGCCAGGCGTGTGCAAAAGGAGCAGGGGTGGATCTTCAGTGCTGGATTCTGTGGGCAAAGCTGTGGGGGGTCTCTCTCTGGGGTTTATTTAAGACCGTACCTGACTCCACTGGGAATAGGGCCTGTGTTTCACTGAAGCTCATGAGCCCGATCTCCTGAGAACTGACTCTTCCCTGCCTGCCTCGCTGCCATCTCTGCACGTTGCCTCTGTGTCTCTCACCTCCTGCCATCCAGCGCTCAGGGGAGGTGCCGTACCAACCAAGGGGCAAGGCCTGGAGCCAGAACGGAGCCCCGGCCCGCCAGGGCAGGACAGACACAGGGGAAACATAAGAATGGCCATAGTGGGTCAGACCAAAGGTGCATCTAGCCCAATATCCTGTCTTCCGACAGTGGCCAGCACCAGGTGCTCCATGAACAGAACAGGGAATGATCAAGTGCCTTGCTGTTGTGGGGCTACCCAGGCTGAGAGGAAGGGGAGAGACCCTTTCCATAAACTACAGGCTGGCTCTGGCCCTGTTGCTGGATTCCTCTGGGTAATACTGTGGGACCCCCCTGATTCTGGTTCAGGATCTGAAATGGCCCAGAGCGATGAGGGATTTATTTCCATGGAGGTCCTGTGTGGGCGTGTTTTAACAGAGCACATGCTGAGAGAAGAGCGGGGAGCTGTGTGTTTGTCTGGCCGGGCAGCCCTGGTCAGACCAGTACCTCTGAAGCAAGAGCTTTTCCTGGAGAGCTTTGTTTCAGAGGCAGATAATTGGCAGAGCTGCTGCCAGTGCGGGACCGGGTGCTGGCGTTCTGGCTGCTCTCGTGGTGTTTTGGGAGAGGCTGGCAAAGGCAGAGGGGGCTGATGGAAAGGCAGTGGCTGCCCTGATGCTCTGTTCTGAGCCTGCGGATTTCAGTGGAGCCTGCGGGAGGTTTCCTCTCTCAATGCTGCAGCAGCATGCAGCCTCTGAAACAGATGAGACCCTGAGTGCACACCTATGTCTCCATTAATGCACTGGCTGTGTTGAATTGCCCCTCCTTGTGGAGGGTTGCAGCGACATGGATCCACGGGATGGTATGTTGTTGTCACTCATATTTACTTGTATCATGGTGGTGCCCAGGAAGCCAGTCAAGAATCAGCTCACCCTTTGTGCTAGGCACTGGATGGACTGGCCCTGCCCTGGAGAGACTAAAGTCTGGGTAACACAACGGAGATTAGACACATGAACTGAGCACGGGGTGGATGGAAGGAGAAGGTGACGGCAGCATGGCCAACCCCAAAAGTTCTGAAATCATGAGCCAGGCCCCAAAACCATGAATGGCTTAAAAATCATGAGGTGTAAAAATGACTATGTGGGGTTCATTCTTCTCTCCGCCTCCCCCCCCCCCCCGGTTTCTGAGACTTAGAGGGCGTTCAGCAGCTTATTTTCAAGCTTTTTCTCTGCAAACAGGAGTCCTAAAAAAATTTAAAAAATCAGACTCTTGGTAATCACCTGACTCCGGAAGCTGGGGCTTTAAGAAACACCCTAAGTATTGTGAGAGTTGGCAGCAAAGTAACAAAACCTTGAGTGAAGGAAAAATAGGATAGCTCGTCCATCCTGCAGATCTCCGCCTGGGGAGAGCCAGAGGAAGTCATAAATCTAATTTTGCCAAGCACAAAAATGAGTAACCAGATGTGTTGTGTTGTCCCAGTTACATGTACAAGGAGAGTAGAACTCCTAGACCAACATATTCCAAACACTGGTCAGTTCCACATGGAGGAGTCGACACTGGTAGGTGGATTGTGATTACACATGCACGCGCGCACAGGCGTAGGTTGTGAGTGCACATCTGCACTTGTACCCGTGCGCATGCCGAGGGTTTTGTAGGCGTAGCTGTAGTGCCCATCTTTGAAAACGTGGTCTTGTGCTTTGCTGAAATCGATTTGGTCAGCCAGTTTTTCCTGTGTGCTCTGTGCCACGGGGTGGAATCCTGGCCCTGCTGGAATCAGTGAGAGTTTTACCATTGATTTCAGTGGATCCAGGATCCACTGCATGTCTTTTCCCTGCCTCGGTGCTCTGGTTTTGAGAGAGACCTGCCCACATCAGGGCTAAGAATTATTATTTCCTGTTGCTAATTGCCAGCAGCAGATAACGCTTGCCGAGCTCAACAAGACAGCAGTGTGGCAAACTGTAGGGCTTGATGTATGGTGGGTTTAGGATGCGGGTGGTGGCAGTAGCCTGTGCTGTACGGGAGGTCAGATGGCAGCTACTCATAGCCCAGGTCAACTGACACGGGCTTGCGCTGCAGAGCTAAAAACAGTCGTGTAGACGTTCCGGCTCCAGATGGAGCTTGGGCTGTGGGAACCTGTGCCCTCCCTGAGTCTCAGAGCCGGGGCTCCAGCCCGAGCCTAAATGTCTACGTTGCTACTTTTGGCCCCATAGCGCAAGCCTGAGTCAGTTGACCTGGGCTCTGAGACTGACTGCTGCGGGTCTTTTTTACAGTGTAGCGCACCCAGGGACTCTGTGCGTGTGCTGCTTGCTGTGGCTATTTGCAAAGCTGTGGACCAAGCAGCAATAAAGGGCAGAGCCTCCTGCTCCAAAAACAGAAGCCCTGACCACTTGAGCTAGAAGAGAATCTCTCAACTGTTGGCAGTATAGGGCCTATGACACACACTTCAGCAATTCTGATTCCATTCAGTACAGAGCAGTGGTAGCTCTGTCTGTCTCATGTCTGTTTGTCTCTCTATACACATGCCAGTTAATTGCAATGTATTCTGTTTCTATATATACTAGCTATGATGTGCAGCATCGTAAAACTTTTCAAAGGCCGAGAGGTGGTCATACGGTAAAGGGAAAACAGCGGAGGTGAGAATTAGAGAGAGAGAATGACTCAAAGGGGTGGGTAGTGGGGAAATGGGATGGTCCAGCACAAAGAGCCAGCCCGGATATGTTAGAAGCTATTTATGAGATAACAGGAGCTAATCTGCTATCGATAAACCTCCATCCTGCAAGCAAGTGCTGTGCACAGTAAATTAATTATGGGTATGCTAAGAGCCAGAATCCCCTTCCAGATCCCTGGTAGTTTAGAGCAGACCCCGTGACCATGCTCTGGGATAAACCAAAAGGGTTGGCTGTATCTGTGAGCGGTGCATTCGCCTCCAGCCACAGCTCTCCGTGGGGAAAACCCTTTGTTTGCTTGGAGGCACTTTTAGGAAGCCGACCCACCAGCTCCATGTAAACTGTGTATTTTAGCTGTTTCCTAGAATACCCTAAAAGCTCCCAGAGTAAACTCCACAGATTCAGCGGAGCTGGTTTCCTGTGCTGGCCGTACATCCTGTCAGTGTTTAGCTAGGGATGGTTCCTGTAAACAGCTTCTGTGAAGCAGCACTGAAAATAACTTCCTTTGCTCGGAGAAAGTAAATAGAAACACAAGTGCATCCATGTGTCCCGTGTGTGTACGCGTGCGGGGTGGGGGTGGTAGGGGAGGCTGATTTCTTGGTAAACAGTCACTTGGAAAATGCTGGCTCTCCCGGAGTCTGGTCAAGAGGAGTTTCTCAGCCACTGCTCCGCATCTGGGGGCTCCCAGTGCAGCCCAGCCCCCCCCTGTTCTGCTGTACTGCACGGGCTCAAAGGGCGTGGAGGCTACTCCAGCCCCCACTGCTTGCTGGCATCCCCAGCGTCTATCCAAGTCGCTCGGCAGGGCACTTGTAAGGAGTCACTTGAGAGCGATCCTTTTTGTTCCCCTGGCCCACCGCCTGGGACAGGCCAGGATACAAAGGGCAGTTTGTTTCCAGTCTTCCTGTGGGCCACATCTTTATCTCACTCAACCAGTCATCGACCCTACTGGGCAGCTAATTTGCATGCAGTGGTTTCATGGCTTGTTTGAGGGAGACGGCACAGATTGTGGATTACTCGACCCCAGTGCCTCACCCGTGCGACAGCACAAACTTTCAGCTGCTCGTAAACCAGGTAAAGATTGTGAGGTACTCAGATGCTGTGGTGATGGGAGCTGTGTAAGTACCATACTTGGAGCATTCTTGGATCCCAAGGACGGGCAGCTCATTTGCCCAGCAGTGCTGCATGGCTCCAAGCAGGGCTGGCTTGTCTCATTCATAGAATCATAGAATATCAGGGTTGGAAGGGACCTCAGGAGGTCATCTAGTCCAATCCCCTGCTCAAAGCAGGACCAATCCCCAATTTTTTTTGCCCCAGATCCCTAAATGGCCCCCTCAAGGATTGAACTCTCAACCCTGGGTTTAGGAGGTCAGTGCTCAAACCACTGAGCTATCCCTCCCTCCTGAAGTGAAACTGAAGGGCAGTTAATCTTCAGAGAGCAGCTCCTGGGGGGACAGGCTTCAGAAACCCCTTGTTATTGAACATGTATATTGTGATGGCACCGAAACGGCACGATCGTTGTGCTAGGTGCTGTACAAACACATAACAAACAGTCTGTGCCCAAAAGAGCTTATGCTCTAATACTGCTGATTCATCCAGAACAGTCCCCACTGTGCAGTCACTCAAATGCAGCTGCCTCTAGGGTGGAGCCTGGCAGCTATTTCACGGCTGGCAGCGACGCTGCGCAGCATTTGTTAGCATGAGAAGCAGTGTTTCGCGAACCAGACCTGGGAGGAGGCAGAATGCAACCCCTACGTTGTTGAGAGGTGCCACCCTTCTGCACTCTCCATTGTGATGTAATGTGCACATGTGGGGGTTGTGGGTTCTTTGAGAAGAAAGGCAGAGCCCTTGAGGTTTGTTGACAACCGTCCAGTTGGCTCTTTGAAGCCTGACTCTCCCTGCCCCGTTTCTGGTTAAGGATTATGGATAATGTAGTCCAAAACAGGCATTTCTTTTGTCTAGAAGCACTATCCTTGGAATAACTGGTAAAGAGCGTTCAGAATATGGTATGCACGTATTACTGCATTGAGTATATTTGTGTGTGTGTGTGTTGAGATTGTGTGTGGGCATACATATTGATTTGTGTGTGTGAGAGAGAGATTGTGCATGTGTCCCCTGCCACCTTGAGAATATTTCTGGAAATGTCTTGATTCGTGACACTGCCCCTTTGAGCCCAGAACACATTCCTCCTGCTTGTCACCCCTGCAGATACTGTGCTGACCAATCTACAGGCCTTGCTGGAGGGGCGGTGGGATTCACATGCAAGATATCAGGAAACAGCTGCTGTGGTTTGTAACAGTTACGCTGGGGGAGGAGGGAGCGACTAGCCCTGTGGTTCATACTCTCCCAACTGATCTGGGGAGAAGGGCGAAGAGCCCAAATTAAAATCCAGGGTGTTGGACGAGAACTGGGATAAGACAGCCTCTCCTATCAGCCATGGCCATTTTGCTTTTAATGCATGCACAGCTTCTGAGATCCCATTTCTGATGTGTCAGGATTGCTTGTTTCCACACAATGGGAACAAAATCCGTCGGAGGCTGTATTCTCACTTTTACCTAGTCCTGCCACACAACGCCTATAGATTTGTCAGCTGCTACATCCTCTGCGCTCTTCATTTCCTTTGTGCTTTCATGTAGCAGCTGCCTGACAGGAGGGATTCAAAGGCTAGAGCTGGGGTCTGGAAAGAAATGTTGTTGTCCAAGCAGCAGCACTGTAATAAACAATGCCTGTGTTTGGAAGAGACTAAGGGGGACTAGGGACTTGTCCAGTGTCCAGGCCTCATTGCATTTTACCTGCATTCCCCCTGGTCAAGATAGTGAAACATCTCTTCTCATCCTAACACATGCTGTACAGTGTTGCTGTCAGCTGTTTAATAGCTGCCCTGTGCCACTCTAGAGGTAGCTGCATTTCCGTGACTGAGCAGCATGGCCAGTGCGGGGCAAGGTGTGCTGGCTCAGTCCAGCTCTTCTGAAGGAATCTCCCCCAGTAACACCTCTGGCGCTCTGGGGAAGTCCTTCCTCAAACAAAACGGCTTTTAAGCTCCTCCAGAACTTCTGTCCTGTATGACTTGCAGTGCTGAGAGCTCTCGGAGGACAGAACCCAGAACCACAGCTTTAAAAAAACAATCAACCCCCAGGTTCGTTAGCCTCCTAGATTGTCTCAGCTGACAGACCTGCAGATTGCATTGAGGTGAGACCCATGTGACCCAATTCAGAGTTGAACCCATGTCTCCAGTGGCCCAAAGATCAGAGAGACAAATCTGCTGTGTCAGTCTGGGGCTTTTCTTTTGTTTTCTCATTTCCCTAGTTGGGTGTAAAGCTGAAGAGTTCAGACTCTCTCACAATTGTAGCACAGCATAAGGATATACTCTGCTGGCTTCTGGGTACCCTGTCATTGCTACAGGGGGCTAAGCCATTACTGCAGTCATTGGATTAGTGTTTGGGCCTGTTGCTGTACAAAGCTGTAGCGGTTTTCTGAATCCTCAGTGTAGTTTGGCCCGTACTGTAGAACACTGTGGTATTTGCAAAAAGAACAGGAGTACTTGTGGCACCTTAAAGACTAACAAATTTATTTGAGCATAAGCTTTCGTCATGCTCAAATAACTTGGTTAGTCGCTAAGTTGCCACAAGTACTCCTTTTTGCGGATACAGACTAACACGGCTGCTACTCTGAAAACTGTGGTATTTGTCATGCGTTACGTCTGGCCTTCAACATTTGGTTTTTAGGTGGCTTCGTTTTCATGCTGTTTCTCCTACTTTATCCCCAAAGCAAGGTGGATGAGCTAACCTCCTAGGGAGAGCGTATTTAGGGTGTCTTTCATCCCCAGCGGTCTCTTGTTGACAGCTGAAAACACATGAGCACTGGTGCAATCCGTGAGAACTGCTGCCGAGAATACTGGAGTGCAGGTTTTTGTTAAATAAAGGTGTCCCAAAAGACCCTGTTCTGCCATGCCAGTGGGCCTCATTCCATTGCATATTGTATTTCTTGTCTCTCTAACGGCAGTGCTTTACCTCCCTTTTCTGTTATTGTTACTTTCCGGTCACTTTGTCAATTCTACCCTTTGTGGAGCTGTACATTGCACGGCAATTCCTGTGACGCCAGCTGCCTCGAGCTGTTCCGGTCAGGCCCCTGTGCTGTTTATAGAAGAGGGCGGCTTTTAAAGAGACAGCACCGGGTTAGTGCATGTCCCAGGTACCGATTTCGTAATAACGAGGCTTTTAGAAAATGTCAGGTCACTGTAAAAGTTTCCGTGATTTTTATTTTTAAATTCTGTATGAACCCGGGGTTTGTTTGCACAGCCGTAAATGTGAAGGTGCTGTTTGCAACAAAGTCCTTGCAACTTTGTGCGAATGCCTGAGAACCAGGAACTGAAATTGGCTGGCCTGTTTTCCCCTCAGTGAAAAGCCAAAAAGCAAGCAAGCTGCATAAATGATTAAATAAAAGTGGATTTTAACCCACTATCTGTGGGTGACATACATTTGGGCCACCAAGGTCTAGGCACCATTTAAACCCTGGTCCTGTTATTCTAATGATCGAAGACCTGTTCTATGCCTTAAGTGACAATGAATCTGGCTGGCCTGATTTGAACATTTTCTACTAACTAAAAATGCAACTAGTGGGTGGGTTTGTTTGTTTTTTAAATCCCCTACAGCCTGGTAAGATGAGGTCTAGAAGCAAGCTCCCCCATGTCCTCTGCCCAGTTGAGCTCAAGCTACCATGTTAAAATTACACCCCGCCCAACCTGGGGAGAACTTGAATTGCAAAACTCCAACCACATGACAAATGCTTCCTTGCTCTGGGTTTTGCTCCAACCCTGAAATCCACACCATGCTTTCTCCCAGGAGCCAAGTGAGTCAGGTTAAAGCTCTGCAAGGCTGGCACAGACTCCTAGAGATCTGGAATATTTGTATTCATCCCCAGCTGTGTGAGGCCTCTGATGCTGGAATATGAGATGCAAGGGAGAGATCAGTACCTTGTGTCCTTTCTTCCTGTTTTGTATGTTTTGATAAGGGTCTACTATGCCCTCCGCCCTCCTAGACGGAGAAGGGAGATTCTGTTTGTGGTCTGACTTAGCCACATCTTGCCCCCTCTTTTTTGCTGAAGAACTGTTTGGATGACTCAGAGATGTCTCTAGGGAGCTTTCTCTGTCCTCAGCTGAAGAGGTTGGAGGTGTTGAAGCCTTAACAAGGAGGCTTTTTTTCCTAACCAGCTGCTGAGAAAAATAAGTCAGGAGTCAAGAGTTCTGATCAGTCTGAATCAAAATCACTTCCCCTATCTGTTAACTGGGGTTCACTTCTGTGGCACTTGGGATGCCTTCATCCTTCCAATTGTCCATGGAGTCTGCTCGTGTAGACAAGGGGGGTGATTTTCAAAGGCACAGATGGAATTTGGGAGCCCAATACTGTTGACCATTCCATTCAGTGACTTCCAGTGGGAATTGAGAGCCAAAGACCTGATGTCCAAAACCCAAGCAGACGAGAAGCCTTTAAAACCAGCCAATGCGGAACTCTCCTGATCGGATGCAGATTGCCTGGTGAGAACTGCAGGGTGGAGTCACTTGTCACATCTGTATTTTGTCAGACTTCACAGGGAGCTGGATGTTGTTTTGTTCTTGTTTTTTTTTTCTTTTTAACCAGTTCCAGTTTACTAGACTGAAATGTTTTAGCTCACTCCAGAGACTCATTTCCCTCCCCAGCAGAAGCTGGTTCAATAAAGAATATTATCTCACCCACCTCATCTCTGTAACAGCCTGCCCTAGTCAATGGAGTTACTCTGGTGCATCCAAGTGGGGACGCCGGTCCAGGGCGTTTCGTTCCATGGGGCTCCTGAGATAGGTAGGAAGCCATGCAGGGAGCAGAAGGGTCAGTGATGGGAAGTGCTGGGAGGCTTGGGCCTGCTCTGAGCACCCAAATGGGGACATTTTCCCAATGGTTTTGGAAGTGTCCTGGGGAGTCGGCACATGTGATCAGCCAGGCCGGGGGGTGAGAGGCTGGAGCAGTGAGCCGAGCTCCCAGAACATCTCAGCGCTCCCCAGTGTCTGCCCTGGTACCGCGCCACAGCCTCTCACTTCAGTTCTGTCACTGGTTTTGTTCTGCGTCACTCCCATCCCGCTGTGGTGTGGGGGATGAGGCCTGGCCTGACCAGCCACTGAGGGACCGTAAATCCCCTGCGCCTCATTCTTCTCCTGGCTGTGAGCTCCGTGGCCATTTCCCTCAGTGCTTGGAGGAGGCTGGCTGAGCAATCTGTGGGTGAAACTGACGAGCACAATTCCCCGCTGCCTTGGTTTGAGATTCCAGCGCCTGCCTGCCCCAAGTTCAGGACGTCGGACTGAATCTCTGTGTTTCGTCTGAGCGAGGGATTTCGCAGATGCTGAACCAAGCCAGCTTTGCCACTGTTCATTTATAATTGCACTTGTTCACCATTTTTTTCCCTTCACTAAATACCGTGTTGACACAGTCTCTCCGCATGGGGCTGTCCAGTCTTTGGGGCAATAGTTGTCCCAATTCTCAAGGGCTGGACAATCTTGTGTAGGGACACTTCCTGCACTGGCCTCTAAGGCACCATCTGTTAGCAGCTTTGCAGGGATTACTTCTTGCTGCTCTGTTGGACACCAATGAATCATGCAGCTCATCCCAACCAAAGATGTTAACTCAGATCCTGCTGGAAAAACCCAGATCATCTGCTGAGGCTGGTAACTGGTCCCAGAAGCGAAGGGTTTCTGGTAAAAGTATTAAGGGGTCTCGCTGCCTCGATTTCCTTCCTTAACCAGCTTTGCTCACCTGGTTTTCAAAATGGCTCATTAGTTTCAAGACAAAGTAATAATGACGCTAGTTGTTTTCACACATACAGGCCCATCTGAAAAGCCACATTGTTCTGACAAATGGAAATTGATCCCCTCTGAGTTTTTCCCCTTGAGTCTGTTTCTTTCTGCTCCAAGTTCCTCCCCAGTGATTAGTCCTACTGATGTTAACACAACTGGATCACAGCAGTGCTCCTTCAGCCCTCGTCCAGCATCCTGTCTGACAAGGCTGCTTCAGAGGAAGGTGCAGATAATCCCCCTAGCTGCCATGTAGGGCGTGCCCTGCCTCTAGGGAAAGTTCCTTCCTGACCCCTCACAGTGGCTGGCTCATGCCATGAAGCATGAGGGGTTTTAGTGGATGGGTGCCCACAGCTCAAAAACCACCCCCAGAGTTAGTATTAACTGTCCCCCTTGCTGGAAGCAAAGGCTGGAACGGGGCAGGTGGTGGTGGGACAGGGTGGGAGCTGTTTGCCTTGCCATTGCCCGGGCAGTACCTGCTCTGGAGAGACCCCTGTGGCTGTCCCTCATCAGCGATGACAGGCCTTTTGTTGCTTTGGGAGACCACCCACCATCTCAGGATTTCCAACAGACTGGCACTTCCCCTTTCTTACCCCTGTTTGATTTACCCCACCTGACTAGTTGGCCCCCTTCCTTCTGGTCCCTCCCCTTTCTGAGGGTTGACCAATGATGTTCCTGCAGCGGGGCTGTCTGGGCCCCTGCTCTTTTACTGAAGTCAGGTTGACTGGCTCCTTTCACTAGCTTACTCTGCCTATTTAAACGAGTCCGGTGCACTCTGTGTAGCTTTCATAGGGTGGAATTCCCCTCCCTGGAGCGGGCCAACAAAAGCCTTGAGCACCCCATAAAACCTATAGGTATAACTAAAAAGAAAAGGAGGACTTGTGGCACCTTAGAGGCTAACAAATTCATTAGAGCATAAGCTTTTGTGAGCTACAGCTCACTTCATCGGATGCATGCAGTGGAAAATACAGTGGGGAGATTTTATGTACACCTATATAGGTATAACTAGGATTTAAAGGGAGCCTGGGGCTCGGGGGAATTTCTTCTGGGGAGAGGGAAGAAGTGCTGGTTCTTTTAAACCACAGCTGAGCAGCCCAGCCCAGCAGCAGTTCCCAGGATCCTTTTTACACCTTCCGGGATTTTCGGTGTCCTCTGACAGATGTTTCAGTTAGAGGCCAGCGCAGCAGCCCACGCGAGAGTCAGGAATGTATCCAAGGCTGCCAGGATAGATCGGACCCAGGCACTTTTTCGTTAGATGTCTGGGAATAGGAAAATATGAGGATGTGCTGCTGATGCTGGTTGTGGGAATTCTTGCCAGAGAGGAACTGGCTGAGAGTCTTCTCGTTGTGCTAAGCGGATGGCCCGAGTTCTTCTCCAGTCTCTTTGTCTGGGGCCAAATCTGGGT
This sequence comes from Eretmochelys imbricata, assembly GCF_965152235.1. Classification (NCBI taxonomy): domain Eukaryota; kingdom Metazoa; phylum Chordata; order Testudines; family Cheloniidae; genus Eretmochelys; species Eretmochelys imbricata. The sequence goes on from NC_135586.1 coordinate 27,885,937, forward strand.
TTAAACAAACAACAAGCACAGTGAAAAGTAAACTCTGCTGTTGAGGATTCATGGAGTTTTAATCCTCTCCTGCGTAATTAGTCACTTGGATAACAAAATGGGGGGCGGGGGGTTGAAAAACATACGGGTCAAGATTTTACAAAGTGGTTACTGAATTTGGGTGCCCAACCCCAGGCATCTTAAAGGGGCCTCCCAGTGCTTCCAACCCCATCTTTAGAGCAGATGGAAAGAGCTGCCCAAAGGGAGCCATTTGCAGGGCACAGCGACATTCTCATCATAGCAAACCCATGTGACACTGTGTATTTTCTACTGGCACCTTATCTGTTAACTAACTCTTGACATGTAGACCAACAGAGAGCACGCTTGTAACACTGATCATCCATGCCCAGAAAAGCAGGCCCCTTTAAGGTTGGGCATCCCACATCGCTAACCACTTTGCCAAATCTTGATCATGCCTTTTAAGCTTAAAGAGCTGCATCCCATGTCAGATTTTCAAGTCCACAGGCTCAGCGTTCCCCTGGTGTAACTCCACTGAAGTCCCGCCACAGATAATTTCTGTTTTCTACAGCTGTTTGCAGAATTCTGCCCAGGGGTATCAGGAGGCCTGCGAACCTTTCATGCTGGGTGAGCACTGGGTCCTGATTTGCAGCATCAGAACTGCCGTGTTTCAGACTACAACAAAAGGCCTAATTGAGAACAGGCCTGGAAATGTTGGTGCCTTTTCCACTCGCGCTCTGTGCAGTCTGGCCTATAAATAGGGATTTGAAAATCAAGCTGATAGTTTAGTTCTCCAAGAATGACCAAGGTTGGAAGGCCTAGAGAACCCTATGGCAGCAGGGCCATGCAAGTTGGCAGCCCTGATTTGTGGGAGGAAACTTAGCCTGCATCTGGGAACCATATCATGTGGTAATGTAGTTTACTTTTGCAGTACTTTCCCATAGTTATTGTTGATTAAAAAGCAATTGCTTGCACATGTCAATCTTGAAAGGGGTAAACAATGAGGCTCTGAAGCTCTTCTCTGGGTAAAGCAGGGAGGCCAGATTTGCAAGTTTAGGAGAAAGAGCACAGCTCATGTGTTAGAGATCAGCTGCCTTCAGGCCGGTTGGTGTCTGTTGTTTTTATCCCATTAGGAGATTGCAAGGAAGCTGACTGCACCGCGTGTCTGAGAGGAGGATACTGGGGCCAGATGTTGTGCAATATATTGATTGTGATTCCTTGCAGAGCCGCTGCCTTGTTTTGGTAGCTTGTGCCAATTATTTGCTTAAGCACAAAGGACTGGTTTGTGTTTCTGCAGATCTGGACAGTAGAGGTTAAAATGCAATGCCAGGGGCTGCCTCAGAAGTTGTTCTGAAGTTTGTCTCATTTAACTGAAGCCAAATTGGGCTCCAGCAGGGGTCACGAACAGCAGCCAAGATGCAGGGCTGCAGAGCAGATGAGAACTGTTTACTAGCTTAACCTTTCTCCATAGAATATTACTATCTTGGCACACCGCGTAGTTCTCTGCTGGGCGATATGCTGGATGGCCCTGGAGATAGGAAGCAGGACCCAGAACCTTTCACCACAAGGTTGCTAGTATCAATTCAGCCAGGACAGCAGAGAGCCAAAGTCTGTGATTTCCCCCTCCCCCCCTGCTAGGAGCAGGTCTCGGTGCTTTCCCTGCAGCACACCTCCGTTCCCATGCCGGGCAGTGGGAGTTGAGGGTGCTCAGCATCACAAAGGATGAGGCCCAACCTTAAGCGTCTCCCGGTGGGCTCTGTGTCATTCCTGATGCCAGGGTTCTGGTTACGCGCGCTCGATCTCTTTCTCTCTCCCTTCTCTCTCCAGTGCGCCAAACCCAAGCTGCTCATGGCCTGCTCTGCTGTCCAAGAGATCCGGAGATGCACCCGCCTCGAGATGCCAGACAACATGAACACCTTTGTACTCAAGGTAGGGCCCGCATCTTCCCTGCCCTTATGGAAGGCCTGTGAGGACCGGCACTAGGGTTCTATAGGCAGTGACCCCTGGGATGTGGGGAGAGAGAGCTCTCCTGCCTGTCTCTGAGCCCCGGACAGAGTCCTGCAGCAGGGAGCGAATGCTCTGTGAAACTCCAGGGCCGGCCCAACACGTAACCGCTCTCGGTCAGGATTGAGCCCTCTCCCGGCAGGGTTACCGGAGCACTCGGAGCAGCTCTGGGAGTTCAGGTGCGTGAGTTAGGAGCGGCCCTTTGTTACGCTCCACCTGTGTCTCTTTCTCTGCCCCTGTCAGCGATCTGAGTTTAAACAGGCCAGTAGTTACCAGCCGTTGGGGCAGCAGGGGCACTTTACAGGGCTAACACCTGTGCTGTGCCAGCCAGTGCCTGCCGCTTGTCATCCAGCGGTGCCCGCTGACAGAGCCTTGCCGCATCCGCAGCTCTGTTCCCGCTAGCGCTGAGGGGCCCGGCAGAGGCTCCTGAGCCTGGGGTGGGGAGCCCAGAGGCCCTGTCACTAGAGACAGCTCCGGGGCGTGTACAGGACACGCGGCCTCGTCACGTTCCAAATGGGGCCCGGAGGTGCTGTTCAATCAGCCCCAGGGCCTGCAGGCCGAGTGTGCAGGTGGAGCAGATCTGGGCTCCTGCCTGGGTGAGCAGCAACTTGCAACAGCTCAGCAGCTGCCTCAGGGCACATCACAGGCTCTGGGGTTTGCTTCTCCTCTCACAGCACGTGTCTGCTGGAGCTCTGATGCCAAATTTCAGTTCCTCTTCTGCCTGCGAGGGTGTGGGGGGGAGTGGGTGCTGCTGGCTTGGACTAGGTGTTTCCTTCAGGCCGCTGCCCTCCCTCGTAGCTTCCTCTCAGCTCACAGTCATGCTCGTTAGATGCAGAGTACTTCTCTGTGAGGACAATGCACTGGGCTGGGATCTGGCCCCCTGGAGACCAGCAGAAGGACAGTAGATGCTACCCAGGCTGGGGGCTTGCAGGAGCCAATTTGCTGTCTGTCACCCCCTCTTTGATGCCTGCCCTTCTTGCTGCTCTGTAGAGGCTTCAGTGACTAGATTCTTCACAGCAGGGGTTGCCCGTTCCTTCCCCAAGAGGGGACGACTGAGCTGACACCAGCCCCTCCCCAGACTGTCGTCCCCTTCTCTGCCTGCTGCCAATCCCAGAGCTGGGAGAACAGTCTGTCACGTGTATCCTCTCCTCTAGGCACATCTGCCGGGCCCCTGAGCTGCGCCCATGCCGCTGTGGGCACCTAGTTGCCCCTGTTCTCCTGGTAGAGGTTTCCCATCCTTAGACTGGGGACCAAGGCTCCCAGAGATGTGACAGCCACACAGGGGAGTTAAGATGGGCTTCTAGCCCCTGTCTGTGCTGGGGTTGCCCTATGCAAAGCACACGTCTCCCCCTCTCATCTGCTACGCTCCTGGTGCCACTCTGCTGCCTGACCTCCTTCTCCCCGAGCAGTCCTCTCTCTCCGGGGGCTGGCACATCCTGTCCTCTGCCCACAAAAGCAGTCGGTACAAGTTGCAGAGCCGTCTGGGGGCCACTGCAGTTTGAGAACCGCTGGCTCCAGGGGCCATGGTGCAGGACTTACTCTTCAGTTCCCTGACTGCAGGGACAAGATTCTGACCACAGTCACGTGTGCCGTCCAGACATGGGGGCCCAGTGAGGGGCAGGTGGAATATGAGGCCATAAGTGGCCAAGTTCCTCTAGGAAGTTAAGTGGCCCAGATCTCCCCGCCCTGGGGCCAGAGCCTTCCCCACAAGAGTTTCCTTCCTCCCCTTCCTTTCCGCTGCAGAGGCTGTGAATCATTTCCACTGGAGACGGCTGCCCAGCAAGGGAAGCAGAGAGCCAGAGGGAAGAACAGAGAGGGAACTCCCAGGGGCTGGTGGGAGAGCCTGCGAAGGAAGTGATACTGTAGCTGGTTCTCAGGATCCAAGCGGAAATCCCCGCTCCTGTGGGCTAGGTCGTGGAGACCTAGGCAGGACAGAATAGCTGTTTTTCATGCCACAAGGAGTCCGTCCAACACTCCCCTTCTCTCCTGTCTAGGTGAATAACTGCACAGACGTTGTATTTGAGGCTGGCGACGAGCAGCAGCTGAGTTCCTGGACAGCCGAAATCAAAGAATGTATGACCCGAGGGTAAGGATCAAGCTAGGGCCAGTTGCTCGGGTGCTTATTTTGGCAGCAGCTGGTTGACCCCTAGTTCATGTGACACTGGGAACAGCTGGCTCTTGACACTTACACTCGATGGGTGCGATTCCCTCCCCGGGGGTTGGGCCTCAGCCTGAGACTTCAGCGGGCATCGTCTGTGCACACGTTCCCCATGCAAAGCTGAAGGAATGCCCAGGCCAGATTGTGGAGGAGCTGCCCCTTGTTACCCTCCCCTGGATCCAAACTCCACCCCCAGGGCCTCAGGACACCGACCTTTGGCTCTCTTAGCTTCTTGGTGACTGGGCGGCTTTGAGCCCCTTCGAATGCATGGGGCAGGTCAGCTGAGCTCCTGAAAACGTTGCCCATGTAGGGCCCAGTCCTGCTGGGTGCTCTGGGCCTTTGGCTCCCCTTGGAGTCGGAGGGAAGGGAAGGGGCTCAGGCCCTGGATTGGACCGGGCAGAGCGGTCCCCCTGCCTGAGCCGTCCCCCTGCCTGAGCCATGCAGGGCCCGGGGAGAAGGGGAGTCTCTGGGCCGGGATTTCCAGCCACCCTGAGCGAGGGCTTCAGGGGAGTCACTGGCGGAGCCTGCAGCCGTGGCTGGCAAAGCCAAGCTGGGCAAGTGAGCCTCTCCAGGCCAGTCTGCCAACAGTTTTGCCAGGCCCCAGGGCTCCATGTGCCCAGATCTTGGCTCCAGGAAGAAGCTGCATCAAGACACAGGTGCTACAAGCCACAGTCCCAGGCCCTTTGCGAGGATGCAGCGTGGCTGGCCTGGCTTCTCCAGCCTCCTGCAGCCAGGGAAGGCAGGTGAGACTAGGCCGGTGCCATGCAGCTTGCCGGGAGACTTGCCCATGTTCGTCCCCGGCCACTTGCCCCCTGCCCTCTCTCTGCTGCAAATGTCGGATTTCAAATCCAGCACAACAGGCAGGGGGAACTTGCTCATGGGGCTGGGGTAGGAGCCAGGGCTGCCGGGCAACTGGTTGAAATGCAGCCCACAGTACCACTAGCTGATAGCGAATGAGCGTCTTCCAGGAAAGGAAGGTGACATTGGTTGGCCCTCGGTGTGGGCAATAGGCAGGAGATCCAGGGAGCGAGGTAGCCATGGAACCTGCTCCTACCCACCATGCACTGCAGAGCCCTGAATTCCCACAGAGCTGGGCAGGGTCCTGGAAACCGTCCCTGCCCCCGCACTGGGCCGGTCCTGCAGAGGTCAAGCCACACAGCAGCTGCAGAAGGAGGAGCAGGAAGTCTGTGCAAGAACCATGATGTTTTCATGGCTGTCTGCAACCAGCCCTCTGCCAAGAGGAAAGGCCCAGTGGCAGCTGTGAGCGCATGTGACTGGTAGCCAAGTGAGCAAAGGATCAGTGCCCACAGAGGGCGGGGTCCTCGTGATCCAGCACCCTGGTGCAAAGCCCCTGCCTGTGGCAGAGACAAGGACGTTGGCACACTTGGCAGACCAACCTGGGTCGGGCACTAATATGGAAATACAGCTGGCCAGTGCCGCCGTAAATGCCTGTCATAGAGTTAGTGCCCATGCCTGAGCCCCCAGCTGTCTGGGGGAGCATTTAAAGCACTGCAGGCAGCCCCCCCCACCCTCCGCCAGCTGAGGATCCCCTGGTTGGTCTGCATTGCAAACGGAAACACCCCCTGCCCCCGGAGCCTCCTCTGCAACTGCGGCTCGGAGCCTGCCCCCGGGTGGGCGGGGATTCCCCCAAGTGCCAGCCAAGACTTTCTTGGCAGCCAGCCCTCCTAACAAGTGGCCAGAGCCAGATGTTCTGAACACCTGCCAGGAGCCAGGCTGGCTGGATTGTAAGGCTGGGTGGGGACTGGGGTTCCCCACCCCCTGCGTGCTGCTGCTGGGATGGCAGTGAGGGCAGGGCAGAGCAAATGGCTCCCTTCCCTGGGCGGATGGCAGGTCCCTGTGCCCACTGGCACCAGCCTGCACCGCCCGGAGAGCTCTGCAAGGGGGGCCCTGGGGCATGCACTGCAGGTGCTTCCAGGGAGGGAGGTGAAGGGCCGGCTAGCTGGGGCCCTGCAAGCAGGGCTGCATCGGCACAAGCTGCTGCCCGGAGCATCGCACCTCCCAGCTGGGCTGCTCTCCTGTCCCGCCTCGCAGGAGCCCCTGAGCGCCATCTCCTCTCATAGGCTCTTCCTCCCGCGGGCACGTGGCTCTGCTCCTGCCAGGGACGCACTCACGCCTCAGGCTGCCTGGGCCGACGCCAGCCCTGCTCTGCCAGGGAGGTGGAGCTGACGGTTTCCCAGGCCATGTTCATCCCTGTGGGTCCCCCCAGGCTGGGCCTTGCTGCTGACTGAGGACAGGGGCGCGGGCTTTGCCCCGTCCTGACCCCCTGCCCACCTGCTGGGTGGGAATTGGGCTCTCCGGGTGATGGCCAGGCTCCCTTGGGCTAGCGGCAAGCCAGCCCAGCCATGCTGGGCCAGACGCATCCCTGGTGTAACTCACATGGGGCTCGGGAACTATACTGGGGAGTAATTCGGCCCAAGCCCTGAGTGAGCTGGAAGGGATTGGCAGGGCCCGGCAGGGAGCCCCGAAGGCTGGGTTGTGCTGCTGCGCTCCGTGAGCTCTGGGCCTTGGACTGTGGTTCCCTGGCTCGTGAGGGGGAGCTGTCAGCCTGTGTTCCCAGAGCGCCCGGAAGGGGCCGGCTGGCATGATTCCCAAATCCCTGCTTGGAAAGCCAGGGGCGAAGGGGGCCCTGGCTCTGAGGGGCACTTGGCTGGCGCAGCAAAGGGGCAGTGCCGCCCCCTGGGAAGGAAGCCCCAGCTGGCCTGCAGGCCCGGCTAGCGCCCGGTCCTGCAAGCGAGGCACTTCCTGTTATTGAAATACCCTGCGGCGTGTCAGGGCCAAGCCCTGTTGTGATTTACGGAGTGCTCTGCTCCCCCGGTCCCTGCCCTGCTTCTTGTTCCCATGACTTCAGGCTTGCTTCCTGCGCGCCTCGCTTCGACTCCGGCCCAACTGACGCCCCGCGGATTGCTTCAGCCCTTGGCCCCGGATCCCCACCCCTCGCCCCCGAGGGCCTAGCGCCCGTCAGAACCTCGGTCCTGACTGCACCAGGAGCATCAGCCCCAGCCATGTCAGCGCCCTCGGGCTGGCCTTACAGCCCCTGGCAGCCTGGGGGTCCAGGCTAGGCACCTGGGGGACCGTGGGGCTCATAGATCTAGGTGCAGCGCCCTGCTGGGTAGAAGTCTGCCCCCGCCCCAGTGTCATCTGCTGCTGGGGCAGTGGTGGGGGCTGTCTGGGCCAGGGAGAGGGGGGTTGCTGTGCAGTCTGCTGCACGTGGGGATGGTCCCTGATACAGGGGAGTCGGGGAGGGGCTGTAACCACCCCCTATAGTGGGGTCTGGGCAGGGGCAGCTCGAGTAGTTCTTCGAGGGCCCAGCACCATTGCAGGGGTCCCTGAGGTCTTCTCCCCGCCCCCATGTGTTTGGGGGATACTTGATGCACTTCCAGGACAGCATGTGCCCTTTTCCTCCGGTTCCTGTTTGCATCGCAGCTGGGCCAGAGGAGCAGGGCCCCATCGTGCTGGGTGCTCACCTCAGCCCCGTCCCACGACTTCACAGCTGCACCTGAGGAGGGAGCGGAGTCCCACAGGGAAACCTGCCCCCACCTCAAACACAGGGAGAGGGCGGGGGCTGAACGCAGCATTTGCTGCAAGCCAAAGGTGCCTCCCAGGCTGCTCCAGTGCATTGAGTGGCCCCCGGGGCAGCTCCAGGGCTGGCAGCTGTGTCTCGTTAGCCTCAAGGAGCTCAGCACTGTATTTCTCCACTGTTCTGCAGGCTGCCCGTATACTCGGCCCTGGCTGGCCAGGCAGCCCCCTCCCAGTAGGGCACTCCAGTGAGATGAATGACACCGTCCTTTCTCTCCTCCCCCGAGCATCCCCATCTGCTGCCTGAAGGCCCTTCACACAGGTGGTAGACAGATGGGGAAATTGAGGCAGAAAGCAGGGCTGTGACCTGCCCACAGTCGGAGGACATTTCTATCATTTCTGTAGGGCCAGCGTGTGTGTGTCACGCAATTAAAACCACACATCTCTCTCTCTCTCCATCCTGTGTTACTCGTGAGGCCTGCGACTCTAGCAGGGGGGTTGCAGCTCTGCAGTGTGTTTCCTTTGGGCCGGCTGGCCGATGGCCCAGGCCCTGCAGCCGGTTGGGGATGTTGCTCAGGATGGCTTTGGGAACGCCCGTGCACTAGGACCCCGTTGTGCTGCAGCGCCGTAGCGTTTAGAAACTTGTTTCCACTGGATTTTTTTTTTTTTAATTCATAAAAACCACTTGGAATTTCCCAGCATTTTGTGTCCTCGCGAGCCCTGAATTCTGGGCAGCGGCTGAGCTGTCACGTTCCCTTCCAGGCAGTGTGTCTGCCTGGCACGTTTGCACAAAGGGAGCTGTGTTTCTCCTGTTCACCCTGGTGCTTTGCCGAGCGGAGCAGCCGGTTCTCCACCTGGGTTCGGCGGCGGAAGCCGTGACATCCTTCCTGTGTCTTCCTGGCAGGTCCGGGGGAGCCGATGTAGAGCTGCTCTCAGGCCAGCACTCGGACACTGTGACGTCCAGCCCTGCCACTGTCAGCGCTGACTCCCTTACCCAAGGTGAGTGCCCTGCATGGGAGAGCCCCAACACAAAGTGAGGGTGCTGAGTGCCGGTGGGGTAAAGGGCCTGTGGGGTAGGGGAGCCCAGTACCAGTTGTGGGTGCTCAGCATTTCTGCAAATCAGGTTCTCAGTGGCTTGCCCGAGGGCCCACGCCGACCCAGTGGTCGCACAGGGAACAGGACCCGGCGCGATGGGTCCTGTCCCAGAGCTCCATCCACTGCTCCCGTCTCGTGCTGACCAAATCGGTGTAGACCCACAGTGCACTTGAGCTTTACAGTCATTTTAACCTCTTTGGCCATGTCCTCTGTGCTCCAAACAGCCCTTAGTTTACTTGTCTTGCTGCCAGCATGCGAATGCATTTTGTGTAAAGCCCGTGTTTACAGAGGTCTGCCCTTATGCCCCCCTGCAGGTGGTGTGGCACCTCAGAAGACACCCTTCCCCAAACCATACTGATATTGACGACGATTAGGATGATTAATTATTTGTATTATTATAGCACCCAGCCAGAAATCAGTACCCCTGGGTGCTAGGTGCTGCACAAACACAGCATGAGACAGTCCCTGCCCCGAGCCGCTTGCAATCGAGAGAGACAGGCCATGCAAGGAGGGGGAAGGGAAACAGGCACACAGCAGGGAAGCGCCTCACTCGAGGTCACCTGGCAGCTCAGTGGGAATAGAACCGAGATCTGCTGAGTCCCAGGCCAGAGCCAAACACGGAGGCAACCGCAAAAACCACAGCAGGGCGGGAGCCTGTGGAAATGGGCCAGTGTTGGGCTGAATGTTGCTTTTCCACCATGCACGAAACTCCTGAATTCATCCCCAGCCATCAGTGCATTCGGAGGGTGCAGAGAAGCAGGATCCGACCCCGCTTTGGGCTAAACGTGCTGGATTGGGGGGCTCAGATTGGGTCTCTAATCACAGAGTAACTAGAGGTAGCCTAGGGCCAGTGCTTTAGCTCGCCAGGTGTTCAGGGTCTGCTGCAGGAATGGGTGGTGAAGGTCTCTGGCCTGTTACACAGGAACTCAGGCTCCATGATCAACAGGGTGCCTTCTGGCTGTAAGCCCCCCAAATCAATGCTCCTGTGTAAAGGATAGCCCCAGCTGGTACTGTGCCAGTGACCGCCTACCGGCTGGGGTATTTAAACATGCCCTAAGCATTGCTGGAAGCCAGGCCCCCTGACCCTCTCCCAGCCGCAGCAGGGCCGAGCTGGCCCTGGAGCCACTCAGTGGGCGCTCGGCCCCAAGCAGCAGCAGGCTCCCGAGGGCTGGTGAAGGTAACTGTTCAGTTGTTGGGCCGAGCTTTCTCCGGGGTGGCTGATCTGTGCTGGGGGCTCTGGTTCCCCCTGCCCAGCCCCTTGGCACCCCAAATGGAGTTCTCGCTAAGTCAAAGGCTCAGCGAGCCCCTAACCGCTTAATCCCCTAGGAGTGACTCCAAGTGCAGCAGTCATAGGGCTGGACGGTCTCATTAGAGTTTGAAGGGCCCCAGTTCGTGCACTGCTACAAACCCCCAACCTCCTCCGCCCCAGCAGACCTGGCAACGCCTCGCCAAGGGCTAATGGAGCAGACAGGGAGCGGCTGGACCTTTACCAGCCTGCAGCAGTCCTGGGGCTCCTGCCATGTGTCACTGCTGGAGAGAATGGCTCCAGGGGGCATCACTTACAGGGGTGGCTAGTGCCAGTCACCCAGGGAGTGTCTCAGGTGGGTCTGGGGGGAGGGGGCTCTTGCCTGAGAGAGCTGGTGCTGAAGCCCAGCGAGAAGCCCCAGGAAACTAGCCAAGGTCGCTGGTTGGGGAGCGAATGAGGCATAACCAGCCCGGGGGAGCAATTGGAGCACTAGCCTAGAGAAGAATGACCCAGCTAGTGAGGCAGGTAGAACTGCTGATCTGGGGCTTGATCCTGCAAAGGACTCAGCACCCTTAAAAGGCCCCTGGATCTGGGAGGGAGCTGAGCACCCTCCGACCCCTGCAGAGCAGGATTCTGAGAGTTTCTCGCTCTGCTCACCTGTCACTGCAAGACACGTGCTCCCAACCCTCTGCCAAGAAACTGCTTATCAGACGCTCACACACAAAGCTGCTTCACAACACCGTGCCAGCGGCGGGCTCCTCTCCGAAGCCGAGAGGGGCCGATTAGCACGCCGCTCTTGCCTTCTTTCCAGTCAAGAGATTAAATATGAACCATGATGGCAGCTGCTTTGGGAGGTGCGGGCAGAGCGGAGGGAGAGCTTGAGATTCTCTCCTGCTCCAACCCTGAAACGTCCGGCTGGTGCCTGTGTTTTCTGGAAAGAGGAACTCGGGTTGCCTGGCTCTCAGGTTGAGTTGACAGGAAACAAGGGTTTCACTGATAGTCTGAACGCTGTGTTTCAGTGTCACGCAGCTCCCACTGTGCTGCGGTTGAAGGCCGGTGCCGCAAGGCGAAGGACCTGGAGTAAATCAGGTTCTGGCTAAAAGCAGAAGTGGCCAGGGACTGATTCAAAGCCAAACCATGCTGGGGGAGCCTGTTGCATGGCATGGCAGGATGGTGGTGGGGGGGGTGTCGGCGGTTTCTCTCACTAAGGCACGTGACGCACAGTAATGGTGAGAGACAGTAGCTAAGCAAGGATATGGCTCTGGTAGGATGAGGGGGACGAGGCGTCGGGCAGTCCTGGGCCTAGCGCCAGCGAGATCCCCTCATGTTCGCATTGGCACCAGTTGGGCTGTTGCTGCTTGACGCCCTCGGGATGGTATATTGGCACCAAGTCCTGCCCAAGCTGTGCCAGGTGCTTGCCAGAGAGCAGGAGCCCTGCTCTGCTGAATGGGGATTTCAAGACGCTGCTCCCACGGGGGGGATGCGGCCCACCAGGGAATGGTCAAGCTGTGCCCACTTGGGCTGTAGCCAAGAGTTCCGCTTTCCCAGAGCCCCCCAGCCCTGCTCAGGGGTTGGCCGGTGGAGTTGTAGCGTGTCTCCCTCCAGGCCCGTCCCGACAGCCATGGCGCTAATGCTGTTCTCCCTCCCCAGGCGCTATGCACTGTGGGCAGCCAGAGCCGTCCTGCCAGAAAACCGACCAGTTCCTCTCGTCCTACCCCTGGTTCCACGGCCCCATTTCGCGCGTCAAAGCCGCCCAGCTCGTGCAGCTGCAGGGGCTGGAAGGCCACGGGGTTTTCCTCGTTCGACAGAGCGAAACCCGCAGGGGCGAATACGTCCTCACCTTCAATTTCCAAGGAAGAGCGAAGGTAGGGCTGGGGGTGGGGGGGTTGCCAGCCCTGCTTTCTGCTCAGGGCTTCCTCCCTCTGGTCAACTTGACAGACAGCTGGCCCTCTACACACAGACCACTACCATTCAGAGAGGGGACTGAACCCCCACCCATGCACCCAGCCCCCTCTCCCTACTGACCAGAGAGTGGCACCAGTGGTGAGTTGGACAGCCTTGTTTCTAAAGCGCCCTGGGTGGAGGCTCCTGCTCAGCTTCGGGCTGTCCTACCCTGGGTGTGTCCGACTCCCCCCGCCACCCCGGGGCCCATGCTCTGAGGGCTGAGAGCCAAGAGCCAGAGGCAGGGCAATTTTCAGGCCTCCCCTGAGCTCCAGTGTTCGGCCTTTGGAGGGCCCTATGCCTTGCGGACGGCTCTGAGCACAAGTCTGGGTCCTTGGCCCATCTCCAGCCATAGACCCGCCTGCAGAAACCTTCCCCGCGAGGTGCTGGCTCAGAGCCCCTGGGGAAAGATGGCTGCTCCGGCTCCGCCATCCCCTCGGGGCAGGAGACAATCCCACCCCTCGCGGCCCAGGATGTAACCTGACGAAGGCCAGGCTGGTCCGACGACCCCCCCCCCCCGCAAGCCAAGCCAGCAGCTTCGTAACCCGCCCATCTCCCTTGCAGCACCTGCGGCTCTCACTGACCGAGCGGGGGCAGTGCCGCGTACAGCACCTGCGCTTCCCCTCCATCCTGGACATGCTGCACCACTTCCAACAGTGCCCCATCCCCCTGGAGTGCGGCGCGGCCTGCGACGTCAAGCTCTCCAGCTATGTAGTGGTCATCGCGTCGTCCCAAGGTACGAGGGGGAGGAGGGGCTACCTGTGCACGGCCCAGAGGGGAAAGTTTGTCTCTTTCCCCACCTCCGTCGCCCCACTGGAGAGCAGCTGCCCCCCCCGCCCCCATATATCCCTGGCTCTGGGCACAGCTGCAGTTGGCAGTCGCTCCTGGGGCAGCTGCCAGCCCCTCCTCTCTCTGCGAGCCCCCAAGGCTGGCTGGCCTCACCCATGTTCCAACCAGCCGACGCTGCTCAACGCATCCGTTCTGTTAACTGAGCCAAAGCATTAGCCCTTGGCTTAATTAATTAGAGTAGCTGCTGGAGCCCACGGTAATACCACGGGGTTAGAGTTCAGCAGCGCCCATAATTATCAGGCTGACACCCCCCCCCCCCCCCGCTGTATCTTTGTGCCTCAGCAGACCCTGTCCTGGCTGGAAAGAGCTGGCAGCCAGGTGCTCAGTGAATGGCTTGCAGCTATCAAAGGTGGCTCCTGGCCCCCTTTGGCCAGGGATGTGGGCTTGGTGTACGATTTGCTCAACTAAACTAGCCCCCAGGCCTATCCTGCCCCTCCCCTCCCTTTCACCCAGCGTTCGGTAGGTGGGACGCTGCCCGGCAACACCCAGCTGCTTGCTATTGTCATACAGGCGCAGTGCTGGCCACACTTCCCCGGGAGGGAAGAGATTCGGGCAGGAGCTGATTGACACTTGGGATAAAAAATAACTGGTGTAATGGTAGAGCCCTTTACAGGAGCCTCTCTGTCAACCCTTGCGTTACACGCACTGCTGGGAATCAGCAGTGCTTTTCCTCTTCGTGCTAAGAGCCTGGGACATCGGGCGGCTACAGGGGCAAAAATCTGTGCAAACCACCCACTTTCTCCCCCACCTCTCTGGTGTAACACATGGCCAGGCCAAGCTGGCGGGCTTCCAGAACCAGCCTCCTGCTGCACTGGGGGTTACCCCGCCGGGCTCTGCAATCACAGAAGCCGTTCAGCACAGGCTTGAACGTAGGCACATCAGGTTCCAGATGCAACGTCTAGCTCTGCTGGCTGCTTCTGCCCTTGCTTAACTTAGAGCAACGTGTGAAAGATGCTTTTACCTCTCCCTCCCCGCCCCTTTGTGAAGGGCGAGGTGGCGTTTAGAGGAGGGGTAGAACTTTTCATTTCTCCACGTTAATTGCATTGCCGTGGTCACAATGGACTAATTACATGCTGGGTTATTTAAGCTTTTGGTGCTCAGTTTATGGAGGAAATGCAGTTACTAGCCTGCCTCTGCGTGCAGCCTGCAGCGGGCCCCAGGCCCAAGGGCTCTGCTGCCCCAGCTGAAGGCAGCCAGACAAGCTTGCACCGCCCTCTTCACCCCCAGGGCAGGTACGGCAACACAATAGCTGTGCTTTTAAGAGTTCCCCTGAGCACAGTTCAAAGCGAGTGGCTCTAGCTAACTTCCTCCCCGTGGTTCAGTGGAGGGGGGTAGGCTGCGGTCCTGACCAAGTCTGGAGTGCTGTCTTGTGACCTCCCAGGTGGTTAGAGAGGCATGTTCCTGCTCCAAGGGTTTTCGATTGGATAAAACAGAACTCCAAAGAGCCCCCAGCACTGTCATTCAGTTGCCTTATGATCAAGAGCTGGAGAGTCAGATGAGCAGGGGCAGGGCAGGGCAGGGCGAGAGCAGTACTGGGCGCTGCCATGAAAGGAGTAGGAACTCAGTTTAGGGCTGTGTCCTAACTCACATCCTCTTTCAGTACATTTTAAAACCACCAAAGGCATGGTCAGGTAACATGGTGTGGCTGAAATCTTAAGCGCCTAGCTTCCCCTTAGAGTCACAGGAATGGGCTGGAAGGGATCTCAAGAGATTGAGTCCAACCCCCTGTGCTGAGGCAGGACTACCTAACCCTAGACCCTCCCTGACAGGTGTTTATCCAGCCTGTTCTTAAAAGCCTCCAGTGATGGGAATCCCACAGTCACCCCGGTAACCTGCTCCAGCACTTAACTAGCTTTATAGGTAGAAAGCTTTTCCTCGTGCCTAAGCCAGTTACCTCTTGTTCTGTCTTCCATAGACGTGGAGAACAATTGACCCCTTTGCTCTTTACCATGATGTGGGGTGAAGCCAACTTCAATGAGCAAAGACCTTGCATACACTGGAGCCTGTGGCTCTGGTAAAGGGAATACTAATTTGAGGGAAAGAGTTGATTTGAACTGAACTGAAGCAGGAGGTAGTTCAGGCCTCAAGAGGTAGGGGGAGGAGTATGGGCTAGGCGCCAAGAGGCTTGCTGAAAATAGTAGGTTGGAGGCTGTTAGAGGGCACTCTCCCCTGAAGAGTTCAGTCCCTCCTTTGGGTGGCTATGGGCTCTACCATCAAACATGAGCAAAGCTGCCACTGCCTAAATAACGTTCAGACTTGCATGAGCTGCTGAGAGGAGCATTCCTAGAGCTGGTGCTGGTAGTTAGTCACTGACGGGGTAGCAAGAGGAGGGAGACTCATAGAAGATGGGGGTTGGAAGAGACTTCAGGACCAACTAAATCATCCCAGCCAGGACTTTGTCAACCTGGGCCTTAAAAGCCTTTAAGGATGGAGATTCCACCACTGCCCTAGGGAACCCATTCTGGTGCTTCACCACCCTCTGAGTGAAATAGCTTTTCCTAATATCCAGCCTAGACCTCTCCTACTACAACTTGAAACCACTGCTCCTTGGTCAGTCACCTGCCACCACTGAGAACAGCTGAGCTCCATCCTCTTTAGAACCCCCTTTCAGGTAATTGAAAGCTGCTGTCAGATCCCCCCTCACTCTTCTCTTCTGCAGCCTAAAGTCCAGTTCCCTCCTGCATGCAGCAGTAGCGAATAGCAACAGCCTGTTAGGCCCATGATCGCACTGGCTCTTTGGGGCAGCAAGGGCACAGGGCTGGGAACCTGCGTTCAGAGCAGGAAATGCCTCTGCCGATACAGAAAGTTTGAAAGTCAGGCTGTGTGTTTCCTCTTTCTAAAAGAGAAGCTGCCCTAACCACTGACCACAGGGGCGGCTCACGGAGATCTGATTCATAACAGGCTGTTTAGGAGTTCTGACCAAACCCTTTGCGTGGGACGGATCACCCGAGGTGGAGCGCAGCAACACAAGGTCACCCCGCTGGCTTCAACGCCTCTGCCCCGGAGCAGGAGCTGCCCAGGCCCCTTTTGGTGGGACGGATGCTTTAGGGGAAGTACCCGCCCCTCTGTAAATTGCACCAAGGAGATGTTTGCCCGCCCCGTCGAAGGAGAGCTTTCCCCACTCTGCCTCAGCAGCCAGCTCTTCAGTATACAGCAGCACTGTGTACCTTGGCCAACAGGGGGAATAAGAGCTGCCCTGAGCAGGGAGAGGTTGGACAGGAGAACAGTAGTGACCACAGACCACCTCCAGTTCTGTGTGCCTTAGTGCTGCCCCTCCCCCACTATTAGATAACTGGCCAGGGTCCATGCAGGATCGAGGGCTAGGTGCTTAGGAAAGCCACAGGAGAAGGCTTAAGGCACAGAGCCAGGGAAACTTACCCAACATGGCTTAGGTTTCTCTTTGGATCCTGCACGTACCCTGGCCAGTTATCTAATGCTTGGATTTCTCCCCTCTCCCTGTAGGTTTGGGCTCAAATAACACCATCTTGCTCCCGTTTTCTGTCCCGAATTGGAGCTCCGAACTCAGCCGTACCCGCATCAGTCCCTCCAGCTGCCCCCGGCTACACATGACAGATGACATTCACCACAGTTCTCAGCCAGAACAGATCTTCCATCTGGTGCCCTCTCCAGAAGAACTGGCCAACAGCCTCCGAGACAGCAATGTGGCCATCACGCATGCCAGCCGGCAGCGGGACTCTGACTACGAGCTGGATTCCCCTGGCAGGGGCCACATTCGGGCTATTGACAATCAATACACGCCCCTCTGACAAGATGGGGTGGGGGGGGTGCAAACCACGCACTTTGGCATGGAGCCTTGTTAGAGAACTTCTGCTATAGATTTTGGGAACCCTGTGAGAAGAATGTAATTAGGGATTTATTTTTTTGGTAAGGGAAGGGGTAAGAGAGATAAATTGTTCACTCCAGTATGGGTGTTATCCCTCTCTTAGGCCTGTTAAAGGGCCTGTTTTACATATTAAAGCTTTCTTATTACTGTTTACACGTCATTCCTGTTAACCTGTCAGGCTCTCTGCCCTTTAGGCTACTATCTACACTTTTAGTCATTGGTACAGAGACATGTCACAGTTGCTTTTGGTCTTCACTGCCCTTTTTGATGTGACTCAGCCCAGAAAAGAAACTGGAATGGTCCATTACAGCCACAGAATTGGACAAAACTGGATTTGACGTTCTTTGCGACAAGTTACTGATCTGGGCTGTGCATAAACAAAGAAAAATCACTTCCTGGTGGCCAAGGAAGGTGCTGCAGTAGCACAAGTCATAGTTCCATATTTCTAACCGAGCAGTAGCCTTCGGGCTAAGGTAAGAGTGGGTTCATTACTTTGGGATATGGAGCGTACAGGCTTTAACTTCAAGCATGTTTGCATTTTTAAAACAACAATTGAGCTGTTGAAGTCACTGCTACAGCTATGGGCAAAAGAAATGCTCACATCTATTAGCCACGATTAAAAAGTGAACACTAACTTCCTCCTATTAATAGAGGCTTAACGTAACTGATCAGAGGACGAAAGAGAAGACTGACATCTTGGCACGGCCTTGGAGTAAAACTTCCTTTCTGCTGTTGAAATCTTTTAGGCATAAGTCTGAAGTTAAGCAAAAGTTTTTTTCCAAATATGTTACCTCAGGTTGGTTCTTCAAAGTAGGAGGGGTGTTGACAAACAGCCACCATTGCTTGCATTTAAAAAAAACAAAACAAAATATGATCTAGTATTTAAAGAGGGTTGTTAAGTCAAGCTATGCAAATACGACTTCCCTGTGTGTCATGTTTTCTAGCCAGAGTGGGTATAACCTTTTCTCCCCAGTATCCCCCTCACCTGTAGGTCTCAGGAAAATCACTGACTGTTGGGTTTTTGACAGTGCTTTTGCTATTTTTGGAGAAGCAACATGAGCCCCTTCATTGTAACAGTTACCCAAAAAGGGGGTGCACTAATGAAGCTTCTTATCCTCATACCTTATTGTGAGTAGGGTTAGACTTTGGCATTTCCTCAGTTAGAATTACAGTTACAGGAGGAGATGTGACATATTTGCCTTTGTGCTTCTTTACTGAGAGACAGGGGTCTGTGCAGAGCTGTATGTTATGAGTTAAGATTTATAGATTCACAATAAATAGGTAATTTCACTAACCCCTATAGAACAGAGAAAAGTTTCTCAGCTGTTTCCTCCTTCCCCCTCCCCCCGGAGGGTCTGACACTTAATGTGGATGAGATGCCTTCGTGTTCATGCGGGATCAGGCAGGCCACCTCCTTCCTATAACATCCCTGTGGAGGAAAAGGACAGCAATTGCTTAGATGGAAAAGGAAGATAACGTTTAACCAGCAGCAGAAGTGAGGCGAGCCAGCATTATGTAACCACTCAGTGCTCCACAGAATACAGCTGGAGATCCAATGCTCTTACAAGGTACGAGCTAATAAATCAACCCAACACCAGTATGTTGCTACTGAGGAAGTAAAGAACCCTATGAGATGAGAACCATTTAAGTGATCAGTCCCATTCCTCTCTACACACAAAAAAAAAAGTTCACCAGCAAGACATCACCATGCAGCGTACACAAGAAAAGCACAGCTGTATTAATGCCCCATCTCGTTGTATATAAAAAGAATCCACTGCATGGTGCTTGCTACTGTACTTAAATGGGAAAAAACACACTTCCACCCCAAATTCCAAATTGGCATCAGAAAGCTTCAGCTACCTGCATCTGTCCACCAAAGCTCACACAAAGTATTAGGGACAGCATGCAAAGCAACTGAGTATCATCAAATATGAAGGGGACTAATTTGCTATTTAAAAAAAATGTCTCAGCAATCAGCTTCTACCATTCAAACCAAGTCACATTTATATACTTTCATGTCACTCCCCATAATTTATGGTACACAGAGGCAATTTCTTCTTCTCACATTAGTTAAAGATTAAGGTGAGGTTTTTCAAAAGCTCCTAAATACCTTGAGCTCAGGTCCATCTGCAAGTCAACACAAATGTATGCCCTTAATTCACTTAGATGCATTTGAAAATTCAACCTTTAACCCACGAACTTTGTGTGTTTGTAATTAAGAATTTTTGTACCTTCTAGTTTATTAGTAAAATCATCACTAGACCCAACCAGTTTCCCAAGGTAAAGCATCTCAGCTACGCCAGAGTTGGGCCACACCAGAAGGGGCTGTATGGTAGAAGAGACTTTCTGGAATGTGGCTTAAGGGAGCAATGTTTAAAAAAAGAAAGACATTCAACTTGAAAAGCCACTGTAGTCTTACAATTACTGTAACTTGGAAGTTGGCAAAAGATGCTGTTCCCTCTAGATCACTTGTGTGCATTTGACCACACTTTGTCAAGTCAGTCTCTCCTTTTGTGGAAAGGCCCTTAAAAAAATTCAGGCCATAGAATTATATACATAAATTGGGCCAGGATTTCTGCAATCAGTCAATTTTTAAAAAATGGAATGCAAGTGACCGGTGCCCTTATCCTCCCCAAACACATTTCTAATGCACTGCAAGGGACAGGAAAACCAAGACAGTCTCAACTTCATCCCAGCTTTGCAAAGAAGCTGCTGAAGCTCCTATCAATCTCTGTTCCCCCACTTTTGTCGGAGGACTTCTCCTAGGCAAGGTATTTCCCAAGCCCAAAGTGATAGCTATGGCAGGGACGGGCAAACTTTTTGGCCTGAGGGCCACATCAGGTTTCCAAAACTGTACGGAGGGCCAGTTAGGGGAGGCTGTGTCTCCCCAAGCAGCCAGGCATGGCCCAGCCCCCACCTCCTATCCGACCCTTCCCCCCTGTTTCTGAGTTGGGGTTTTTGGCCTAAGTCTTACTGTTTAAGTGACAGCAACCAAACGCGCACACACATTTGGTGTTAGTTCACTTGCCAGGGCCTTCTTTATGGACTAAATGGAACTTGCTTTTCTTATTTAATACAATATACACCAAGTTCGTGCTCATTCATTCAATGCTCCTGTGTGAACAAATCCAAGCACGTGACTATAAGTTCCTTCTCCTGGTACCTAGTTGGAAAGTTGCTCTGATTATACACTAAAGTTGCAGTTGTTTCCTTCTGGACTTTCACTGTCAAGTTAGCCAAAGCTAGAAAGAAACCTGATAATCCAGAATGAAAGGCTGGCAGAGCACTCCAGTTCACTACTGAAGGGGACTGTGTATGGAATCTGAGGAACTGTACACTGAAAGCTAACAAACAGTCTGTTCACCACCTCCAGCCTGCCTGGAGTCAACAGCCTTCCCCTGCAGTGTTCTACCCATCTCATTCCTTTCCTTCTCCAGCCAAAAGGTCTACTTTCCCTAACTGGGCAAATATTCTTCCAGTCCTTCCCTCTGTTACTCCAACAGAGCCTCTCATCAACCCCTCACTTTGGTGTTAGGGTCCTAAAACCAATTATACAGTAATTGCAGGGTCAGTTCTTTAATCTGTTTTCCCAAGTCATGGGAGGCTGACCTTCTCAGAAATCCATCCTTGCTAGAAAGTAGTTGGCTTGTGATACATTTCCAAGTCGGACTTAGTTTCCCTTCCTCTTCTGTACTGCCAGGACTATTTCATAACTAACTCAGTACACACAATGCTCGTCTAGTAGAAACATGAGGACGCAACATTAAGCCCTTGAAATATAAGTGACTTCAAAGTAATTTTGCGGACTTCTCCAAGACCTTTTTGCCAAGTAACTAGCGAAGGTGTGTGGCATGTTTCAACGTAGACTTTTATTGTAAGATTTTTTTATATTTAAAAGCACATTAATAACGGCTTGTAGGCCAAGGAATTATCCACATTTATGAAGTGTTTTCAAGACAGTTGCTTTCAATGAAGAGGCAAATGGGGACACTGAACTTTTGCATTTCTCACCTTAGCAGCCGAGCACAGTTGCCTTGCCTCCGGGACTACCAGATACTGGGGAACACTGCCAGCAAGCTGCCTGCTTTGGCCTAAGTTCTCAGCCCCTGCTCGAGTCTCAGGGTCCAGAGAAGGGGCACACAAAATTAAATCTGATTGGTTCCAAAGTCTTACCTCTGAGGCTGACTGATTGAAAACAGCTTGTCTAAGGGCTGGCACCGTAAAGGAGACCAGCATTTCTGTTCTTCTCCAGCAGCAACAGGTGGCTGGGCTAGTGAAACGTTTCTATTTTCAGAGCAGCAATTTAGAGCTGTGTTCCACAGTGAAGACATAACAGTATGTAGTGCCTCAACTTGCTACACCTATTGCCGGACAGAAGCCTGGTGTAGCAGGTAACTGTGATACAGCCTACCAGCTGTGCCAAAACAGAAACCAAGCCCTCCCTCCCGCCCCCAACTCTACACCCCCTTATTCTTATGAAAGGCCTTACTTGCTATTTGCTGACAAACAGGCACTGCCTACAGGCAACTCTTGCATGTCCTCTTGGTAGACAGGCTGTGTAGGAGACGTGTTATCAATACGAAGTACCATTGTGGTCTAGCCCTCTGAAAGGGCTAACCCAACAGGGAAAGGCTAACCCAGCATTTAAGAACAGGGTACCGAGAACACCGACAGCAACCTCATTGATCCTTTTGCTTCAAGGCTGCCTTCCACAGCGAAGCTTTGAGGAAAAGGTCCAGGTCCAGCAGAGGAAGCATCAAGCCAACATCATCAAAGAATTAAGGCAGCCTAGTCTGTGCCACAGTGACACAATATTGATTAACTGTTGATATTCCTTGGACCACAGAAAACTGTCAGTTTAGAGCCAATGTGGTTTTACTGTACCATGCATATAAAGCCTTTCAGTCTTGACTGACAAGTTTGAGTACAATATTCCATATTTCAACGTAAGAGCTTGTTGTATGAGAACAGGATGTTATCTTAGCCAGCATATGCCCACAGTGTAGGAGTTGAGTGCATTCTATTGTTCACTGCCTTTTTATCCCATAGGCAAATTAAGGCCAACAAGGGTTTTGTTGGAATAAAGTGCATTTATTTCAAAGCTGTACTTTTCAACGGCACAGAATTCTTGTATAGTAGATTTTCTATGTATTGTTTCTGTATGTACTGTACAAGTAACTTATTCTTGAATAATGCGATTTTGCTATTATGTTCAAATCAGCTCTTAAATAAATTGTTTTTAGAATCTGTTTGTTCTAATATTAATACTTTTAGCCTAATTTTCTCCAGAAGCTCTCATTGACTTGCCAGATATTGGACTAATAGCTGCTAGAGTACAAGAGCCCTCCCTCCCCACTTTTAGAAATGAAAGTTACATGTATGTATGGTGGTGTTGTAGCCATGTTGGTCCCAGGATATTAGAGCGCCAACGTGGGCGAGGTCATTTTTTTTTTTTCTTTTATAGAACCAACTTCTGTTGGTGAGCCAGACAAATAGAGCCCTGCGTGGATACAAAATTTGTATCTGCATCCAATCCGCCAACATGGTCCACAGACAGCTGCAGGTATAAAATGGGTCTCTAGAGACAAGCTTTTGAGCCTACCTCATCCAGTGCACTAAATGCCCCAACAACAACTATGTGGCTGAAACCAGACAATCATTACACTCCTGAATGAACTCACACAGGAAAATGATAAAAGACGAAAAACATCACAGCTCCTGTGGGTGAAAACTTTTCACAAAACCATCACTCTGTATCTGACCTATCAGTCTTCATCCTCAAAGGAAACCTGCACAACACTTTCTAAAGACGAGCCTGGGAGCTTAAATTTGTATCTTTGCTAGACACTAAAAATCAGACTGAAAAGAGACAATGGCTTATTACAACAATCTGTAACCCACTAACAATCCCCCAGCTACTTCCTCTCTTCCCTCCCTATAAGTGGAGGGGTTTTAACAGGCCACATTGACTTGAATGGTTCCTTGAAATATGTTAACTACTTATGCTAAACAATCTGTTCCATCTTGTAGTTAGCTGTGATACTGCAGGTAAGTTGCCCAGACCTGAAGAAGAGCTGTGTAAGCTCGAAAGCTTGTCTCTCTCACCAACAGAAGTTGGGCCAACAAAAGATTATCTCCCCCGTGTCTCCCAGTTACGTGAATGTTTGATAATCAACTTCCACAAGCTATGTTGTCTTCTTTATTAATAGAGTATTTGATGAACAGAAGTACAAGGTATATTTACTCACTTGGTTGAGTAAGATACACCATTAGTATTTAATGGTTTTATGCCCCCTACTGCCTGTCAGAATTACTTCTGTAAAGCAGTGACATTTTCATTGCAGTGTCCACATAGTGGATTGACTTACAAGACAAACTATACTGTTTAGCCTCATCTTGCACTGAGCCGTGGTATACTTTGCCAGCTATATTTAATATGTACATATTTACACAAACACATTATTAACCCACCTTTGAAATGCAACAACTGGTTTGTACCTTAACAGGTCACACTGTTTTCCTCCTCCTATCCATTAACTTTTGGTTAGCAGATGTATGTTCCATAAGGAACAGTGGTGAAGATCACAGTACATTTTATGGACATGGGCTGAGGTAGCTCATGTTCATGTGATGTACTAAACACACACATGAAATTCACTTACTTTTCTTCTAGTCTTTTCCTATCATTCTACATTTTACCCATCACTACTGCAGCTTTTTCTTGCTCAGCCTGGCAAGTAGCTTCCCCAAACACCAACACACACTACTGACCTATGCATCGTCTCTACTGCCCCAAGCCTCAAGCCTTCCCATTCTGTTTCTCTCAGAAGATGCTACTTTGTGGACCGAAGCTACTGCAGTTGAGTCAAGAGCTAAGATCATAAGAATGGCCATATTGGGTCAGACCAAAAGGTCCATCTAGCCCAGTATCCTGTCTTCCGACAGTGGCCAATACCAGGTGCCCCAAAGGGAATGAACGGAACAGGGGTAATCATCAAGTGATCCATCCCCGGTCGCCCATTCCCAGGTTCTGGTAAACAGAGGCATTTAAAGTAGGATACTTTGACTGAAGTACTATGTATGGTACATTGATCGTTATACAAAATCTCCTTATATCTTGTACAGAAACACATGTCAAAGGTTTGACGTCAAATACTATTTAAATTTCATAATGCCAAATTAATTTTACCTTACATTAAATTGGAAAGAATCTTAAAGCTAGAGAATCAAGTATGGCAAGAGTAACATACACACACCAGATTGATCAGTTTTTAAAACTTTTTTTATTTTTTAATTTTTTTTAAAGTTTTTATTTTATATTATCTACAAAGTAAAAGTTTTCTTAACTTAAAAGTTACATCACTGTCTTGCAATAGTGATCACTTCATCAAACGTGATTTATAAATAATAATCCATCAGTTTGACGATTAGAATTTTTTTTACTGAACCTGTTTCAAGTTTAGTTAGACGTAAAAGGGATCTCCAAGTCTTGATTTTTAGTGATAATAGCAGCAAGAATCACTCGTGTTACTTCTTTTGCTAGCTGATGAGTTCATAACTTTGAAGGGTCGTTAAAAAATAAATAACTTCCAGTTTTCAGCAAGCAGAGTTTGGGCACCTGCTGGACTCTGATACAGTGTATGGGATTATGGAATAACCCACAAGTTCCCACATGCCTCTACTCAGTCCGAATCTCTCCCACTGCAAGATGAACTGTTAGCATTCCTATTGGATGTTACAAGAAATCAATTTTTTTTTTTTAAACAAAATAAATGAAATTCTAGTTTTCTGTGCTTCCAGTTGGCAGAAGCAGTGGAAGGAAGGTTTTTGGCCTACAAAAGGTATCCAGCCTTTGTTACTCCAGATCAGCCTTACAACTGCTGTTGGTGGTGGGCTTGTACTGCAAAAAAAAGAGTGCAGGTGTAAATAGCAGATTGATAAGCCATACAACAATGTGTAGTTAATCAAATCACAGGATAACTATTTAGCTCAAATCTGTAAAAAAACCTGCATTAAGATGTCCTTCAGCTGCTTTTCTACCTAAACCCTAAGAAAGCACAACGTATTTTCCCCACCCATTCCACACCATACAAAATCAGGTATTAGTTCACTGTACAAGTTCACACCCTGCTTTGGGAAAAAACAGTACTTGAGACACCTAGGTAAGGAGTTACATTTAAAGAGCAACAAAACAAGTAGGGCCTCGTATTCCCAAGCAACAGTACTGCAAAATGTTGCTCTTCGGATAAAAAGTCAACGTCAAAATCCCATCTGCCTTCAGCCATTAGTTGCCAGGAATACTCCTATCCCTGGAGCAATATTTTTACAACTATCCTCAAGACAATTTATATCTTTTACATGTACAAAACTTGGATCATTACACCATAAGCCACCTACATATTCTATCCCCCAAGACAAGGGCAGGCGGATATTGTCCTACACACACTGAAGTCTTGCATATACAGAAGTAAAGTCTTTACTAACTTAATTCATCTTATATGCATACTACGTTCACATTTGGAGCAGCAAAATATAAATACTAACTGCAGAAATACTGTCTGCCGCCTTCAGCAGTTTGCCTCTGTAAAAGGACATCTTACGTTTTTTTGTTTCTAACCCAAACCTGGCTCATAACTGTTTTGCTCACTAATTTGACCTGGCTCAGTTAAGGTGCAGGTCTCCCACGCACACACTCCTCACCTGAAGGGTGCGTCATATAGGGGAAATGTGTTGTTGTCGAGACTGGAATGGGCTGTAGTGCACTTTGAGCGATGGCGGCTTGGGGACCACCAGGTGGCTGGGTCGTCATTAGCATCATTGGAGCATGGGCAGTTGGGTGAGAAGGAACCATTCCTGACTGTACATGAGCCTGAAACAAAGAGCTCTTTAGTATAATGGTCACAAGGAGGCAACACTCCTGGCCACATGACTAGCAAAGAGTCCTCCAACTGTAACAGTAAATCCTGAGATTTACTCCATTTTAAGTCAATTGGCTAAAATGTGCACATAGGGAGTAAGTTTGAGATTTTAAAACACAAGGTGTCAAATCCTTATTCTTGGCTTTGCTGACATCATCTCAATTTGGGCAGGAGCTCATTGCTGACTAAGAGCACTGGTAAAGAATACTTTTGGAATATTTTTAAAAAAATCTTTAGACATTTTGTTAAGAATTGAGAAGCATTTCCTATGCAGAGAATGAATTGGACACTGCGCACAAATAATAGGCCCTTATATAGGCCTTTACATACATGAGAAGAGCCAACATCCCCTTCTCAGTACCTCATATGAACGCATGGTTATAAGGAGGAAGAAAAAGCATGAAGCAAAGGCAAAGATTTCTACATTTTTCCCCAAGCAAAAGTCTCCAACAAAAACTTCACACCTCCATGAAATGAACTTGAAATTGGGAACTGTAGACAGGTGAGAAATCATCACGTTCACCTGTCCTAGATGCCCATTGTCTCTCCAATGTCCAGTCTCTCTATATAGCTATATTCGCTCCCACATACACAGTTGAAAATTAGTAATTTCCCCCTTCATTCCACTATGTAATGCCGCTAGCTCAGATCTGTTCTATTTTCAGTTAAGCTCACAATATCACAGTTCTCATGTACTGAAAGTGTTCATAATTAATCCCCAAAGGAAAAGTGAGATGCATCTGTCTCACCGCTTATCACCTTATAAGCAAGTAATGTCTCTCCTCGGTTGGTGGGGAAACTCCTTTCACTCAGTAGTAACGCCTCCTGACAGGAGGCAGTCAGAGGGACTACCTATATTTCCTAGTGGAAAATCCTACCAATCTCTAGCAGTAATTTCTCAATTACAAGAGGACTCTCAAAAACCAGGCAGCATTTAAGACTGTCCATGTTTAGATGCAAACAAGTTTTCAAAATAAATTTGGTTTTCCCATTTTAGTTGTGGGTGTGTTTTAAGTGATGCTGGTAGAGGAAACTCAGATGCCAGACACCATTCCAGACAGTAGCAGGCACTGGCTAGGACTTCAGACTCATTCAAGTTAGATGTGCAGAAAGGGCAAAGTTCCCATGTGGCTAAACCCTGCAACTCTTTCCATAAGCACTACTTTTACTGTATCACTGTCAATCTTAAATCAGACTGGCATTTGATTAATGGGACTCCTCAAGTTGTAATATAGCTTCCAAGAAGCCCCTAAAGGCATGAGGACTAACTCCCAAATCATACTAAGGACCTTGTTTGTGTTCAACAGCCATGCCTTCCAAACCTCATGCATTACCTCCCTCATGAACACCAGAATTTTTGCTTTGATCAAGCAATACTATTATAAACCATAGCAGCCATGATCAATACAGACATGCAGATAAAATTTTTTTGCCATGGTAATGATGTAACATGCTCAGAGTTTCGTGAGTCAGGGATTCAATTAGCATCAAGTTACTGATTGTCTTTAAAATGAAATTAATTTAATCCCTTAGTGTCAGCACATCTAGAATTCCCACCATAAAGCGATAATGAATTTCATGCTAGTATTTAGCATTAGAAAATCCCTATCTCTGGTGCTTCGGGATTATTATTTGTTTTTCCTGTAAGCAGTTGAGGTAGCCATTTTGTAAGAGATTTTTAGATAGATGAAGCTATATCATTCCTTCACTAGAAGCTTATGGGGCATTGCCCCATCCTGAGAAGCCATCTGGAACTTTGTACATTTTTTGAGATGTCCATGCCTGCTCTTTTTATGTTTGTGAAACCAACAGCACAGAATTCCACAAGCCAAGATCAGAGATATAGAAGACTGACTGTGCTCATTAAAAATATCAGAGACTTTAACAGTCATTTAGTTAATTCTGCACTAGAGTAAGCTTCTTATTTTCTTTAGTAATTTTTTGTGAAGCCCAAAAAGCAAAAAAGGAGCCAGCAAGATTAGACAATTAACTTCCATTTACTGAAAGTGTGCTGGCACACAGGTATGCAATTGTCAGTTACACTTCACTACAGTTCACCTAGTCCTTTACATCATGGAAGTGAAATGATTACCTCTGCTTTTGAGGTTTGGTGCTCTAGGTGTCTATATAGCAGTCACTTACAATTAGGCACATCTGAGGGTCCAAATGCAGGACTTTACAGGGACCCCAAAGGAACTAGAAAATCTATTCAGATACAGAACTACCAAGTTAAGACAGATCAATATCCCACCTACACCAATATCCTGTTTGAGTCAATGGCCAGATGCTTCGGAGTAAGATAAGGCCCCATAACAAGTTGGCTAAAGAAAGTCAGTTGGGGGTTTCTTCATAACACAAGAGCAAGGCAATGGGAGATTCTGAAATTAAAAAGCTATACATTTAGAATGGGTAAAAGGAAATTTGGTAAAAGCAATTTTTTTTCCACATCTCCTAATTAACTTGAACAGAGACTGTCCCAGAGATTGAGGGAAAGATTTTAGCAGAATTCAGAAAAGGATTAGACTCCTATTTGATTAACAAGATCTTGAGTTACACTAGCTAGGGTAACATGCATAAGGAGTATCAACCCTTCTGATTTAAGGCATAAACCAATCACTAACTGCCTGGGGTTAGGAAGAAGTATCCTCCACAAGAATGATCCTGCTTAAGTGTTCATTCTTTGATGTACCTTTATGTTTCCACTAATCTGTGTTCTCTAAATTACATAGTGCCAATCTCTGTAGCAGAGCCTCCTGCAGTGGTCTCTCCACACATCTAATCACGTTCATTGCCCTTCTCTGGATTTTTTTCCTATTTTTGCCGTATAGATTTTGAAGTGGGGTGACCAGAACTGAAAACAGCATTCAAGATCAGCTTGCTTTTTTGACCATTGCAACCCACTGAGCTGTCCCCCATATCCTCATTGGCAATTTGATTTGCAACCCATCAGTGTTACTATCTTTCCTTCCCACCTCACTTTAAACTCTTCTGAAGTTCTTCATAATCCTCTCAGGATTTTCCAAGCACCCTTGAGTATTTCTCATTGAACAGACTTTTTATAAAGAGGTGGCTTTGCATTCAAATGTGTTTTAACAAAATACCTTTTCCAAAGCTCGAAGTGGAGCCCTACAGTAGCTATTTTAGATGAAGTTGGTGCACCAAGATTCTTGAGCACCTGTACGCCTCCAGACTGCTAAATGAACGGCACTGTGCAAACAGAACCCTAAGCAACACAGAAAATAGTCGGCCAAGAGAAATGATGTAAAAAGAGGCCACTACTCCATGTGAAGGCGACATCTTTGAGGCAACAGGCCATTCAGTCTTTGGAAGGTTGTTAAAGTTTGTTTACCTGGGGTACATGGGCCATGTGTGGCGGATTGGTATATGCAGGCTGAACATGGGAAGGATGAATAGTGAAAACTGTTTGTTGTGCTGTTGGAAAACTATTTTGTGGAGACTGCGTATTGGAGCCTGGTGTCATGGAAGGTGGGGTTGGAGCAAGACCAGCATGGTACATTGCTGACTGCTGCTGTGGGTTTGCCAGGTGGAGTGCCTGAGCTG
The DNA here is from genome assembly GCF_965152235.1 of Eretmochelys imbricata. Classification (NCBI taxonomy): domain Eukaryota; kingdom Metazoa; phylum Chordata; order Testudines; family Cheloniidae; genus Eretmochelys; species Eretmochelys imbricata. Next base: position 27,915,087 of record NC_135586.1, read on the forward strand.
CCTGGTGCTGGTGATGCTGCAAAGCAAACAGGAGGAAGAATTAGTGAGAGTTTCGGTTTTGGTTCCAGGGGAGAAATGATAAACATTTATTCCATGGAAATAATAATAAATTACTAAAATGCCACTTAATATCTAACATTTTAGAAGGATGTTCCTATATACACTGCACAAATAACACAAAATAAAATGCCACATTCTGATCCTGTAGGTCTTATTATCCAAGTCCGTTGAACGGGGGGAAAAAAGTCACTGGAGCCTGCAGACCTGATGTGTTCTCCAGAATTGAGGCTATTATGTAAAAAACAAAAGCCATCTTTCAGCACTTCTGTCTGTGACTAACTTTTCCATGCCATAAATCCACACGTACCGAACCTGCAGCCAGACTGCACCAGCGGAGTGACGTTCCTTAATTAATTGCAAAAGCATTGCTGAGCCACCTGTCCCCCATTCCTGATCAAAAAGGGTCAAATGAGTAATTCCAAATACTAGACTTGTGTGTACGTGGGTGGTGGGGGAAGAACCACCCCCTGCTTTTTACACAAAGTATTTTAAGTCATGATTCACTATCCTTTACCCTTATTAGTATCATCACACATTGGTATAAAGGCAGGCCGACTGCACTTCACTTTGGATTCACATGAAATCATAAGGAAATGGTATTTCCAAGCCACATTACTTCTGGAATGAGGGACTATGAACATAGCTGCTATAAAAGATTATTTGTCAAGAAGAATATGTTTGGAGCTGCATGAAAAGCAAACAGATGCCGAAGTAACAGACTGGAGCAGGGTCTTCTAAAACAATGGGCTATATGACATATTCCAAAATGTTTGCTCTCTAGAGTTTTGCTGTTACCTGCACTGGACTGGGAGCAGGGTGGCTTCCAGCATGTTGACTTTGCTGTTGTCCTGTTGGTGTGGCAGAAGGCTGCGGATGAGGAGGGTGTGGATGCAGGGTAGCATTCGGGTGGGCATATTGCTGAGCAAGTGAGCCAGTAGAAACTAAAAGGAAAAGGAAGAAATTGACAAGTGACACAGAATATACATCTCACCAAATTCACATTGCATATGAGCATTTTACAGCACATCAGTGATACGGTGAATTGGTCTTTTTTCCCCTACAAATAGTTTATCTTGTAGTTACCTGCACATCTTACCTTGGATCTAAAAATTTATATTTGCTTTCATGTAGTTTACATGGTTTTGCAGGAAAGTCAATAAATAACCATAATAAAATATTTCAGCTTTCCTAGCTTGATTTAATAAAAGATACTGTATATATCAAAACACAAAAGCAGTATTTAATCTGCAATTTTAGTCAAACAGATAAGTCTACAAGTGATTTGTAATCAGTTTCTTAAATTTTATAGTTCTGGAAAAAGTAAATTCTCTATTGTACAGAGTTAAATAATTCACAAACACGAATACTTATTCTATTTCCACCATCCACAAAGTCTTTGGCCTTTTACCTGGCTAACCTCACCATGCTACTCTTCTGGAGGTTGTTTGCAGTACAGTCAGCACACACATACAGGTGTGCTTGCGTGTAAGTTACACAAACACAGTATATACAAAGGAGCTGGGAAACTCTAGCTCTCTGAAAGCCAACCAGCTTTAGTTGAAGTTGGAGCCTTACATATAACACCCACTTCAAGACGCCTTCTTGCACTACCACCATTCCCACTGACTTTTTGATGTTGCTATAGAACACTTCGTTTCTGGAAGTCATGGACTCTGAATCCCACAGCAAGAAAACTGAACACACAAGTCAAACAGCAGCATTCATTAACTGCAGAAACAGTCTTAGGGAAATCCTTCTACAACAAAGTGAAATGTAATCAAGTCCCTGCTTGGTCATTCCTATCATGTTGGGCTACAAAATGGCCCATGCAGAGTTTGTTCACTCCCCTTTGTAAAAGGGGCAGTAATTTTTAAGAGCAGGCAGCATGAGAAGCCACACTAAATTGCTTCAAAAAGGTTTTCACTAGAGCACTAAGCAATGAGTTTAAATGAAGCAATAGTCTCCAAAAAATTACTACATGCTTCCTCTACGCCTGTAGTTTTTAGATCTTATATTATGTGTAAGATTACGCACAACATACCAGTCGCTTGTGTATGCGGCTTGCAAAGTCATTACTAAGTCAAGCTCACATTCATCTTGGTCCAATACCACATTGCATTGAAATGGAAACTAGCTTTGCTGCCCACAGTTCTAGAAATGGAATATCTGAAGCAACCGATCACTTGGGTCCTGAACCCAGCTCCTGCCTGTATCCTAATTTAATTGTTTCGAGGAACAAACAGGACTATAATTCCCTGCTAAATCAGAAAGCTACACATGTAAAGTTCTGTACTGAAGTGCTAAGAAAGCCAACATTAGGAGAATTTGAGGGCCACACTACATGTACCTCTGCTGTACCTTTCTAGATTTACAAAGCAGTTCATTGGAAAAAAGGAGCTCCATCTGGGATATAGTTTTAGGTTAGTTAGATTACAGTTAAGGCCACAACCACCTGCATATTCATTGCCAGCAAATCTATTTATACTAGGAAATCCCAGCTCTGAGAGCAAATAGATTTAATTGCTCTAACTTCTATTCCCCAATGTCAAAACCCATTACCGTTTCTGAAAAGTAGAACTTCTCCACACAACACACATAAAATGAGGCCTTTGATCTGTTCATCCTAAAAAGCAGGGGATTGAAGGAGAGAGCACACCAAACATACTGCCATTTGATAAAGTACAGCACTGTCTGCCACAAGGCCTGCACAGAAACTAGCCACCTTGCCACTTCATCAAGTGCCTCAGACGTACTCCAATTACTTCTGAGCAAACACCCACTGTCCCAACCTTTCCCAGTCCAGTTTGCTATTACTTCTGTTGCCTCACGTTTGCTCAATACTTTACAAAATCTTAAACAGTGACTTTATTCAGCTAGTGGTGAGCTTGCTTCAGTATAAATAATCCACCCACTGCAGTCCACTCAACCCTTGAAGAGCTCACCTCACATGAAAGCGTCATTAACTCTTCATGGACCCTGTGTTTCCAGCACACAGTACAGCAGCATTCACTGATCTCAAAGGACAGATGAATCTTGTGAACTGCACTGTACAGGCTTTCAATTTGTAAAGCATTCCAAGGGCTACTTTGACCATGACATACTTGTTACAATATTAAGTCTTTACATACCATTAATGTTTTTAGTTAGGAGTTGGGGTTTTGGAAGTTCTAAAGTTTCTGTGCACCTAAACAGGAGTTAGTCTCCAGTGCCATGGTATCCTCTTATGCTTTCAAGCAGAAAAACAGTGACTTCATTTTTAATGTTACCACTTACATTCCATTTACAGCAGCAGCAAATTTCCATCTAATTTTTCGGTTTTTTTCCACTGCCTGCAAGCTTGTACGAAAACTGACCAATTCACACATTAGAATTAAAACTCAACTCACTGTTACAATTTCAAGCTTCTCCATTCCATCTCCTTATGAAATCAGTCTTGATCCAATATTTATACGGCTTATCTCTAGTCTGAGTAATCCCTACAAAAAACGGACATAGGGGACCGAGGCACAGATGGAGTAAATAGCTTTCCAAATCTAACCTACCTCTCCCAAGTCTGATTCTAGTGCCTCAGCCCCAAGAACTTCTTTCCTCCCTCCTTATTAAAGTTCCATTCCATTCTTGAGGAGATTTGTTATAAGCATGTACTGGAAGTTATAGGGTATTCAAGGTTTCCCACATCTATACTTTATTCATTAGAGGCCCTGAAATAATTTATTTATTATTCCCTAAAGCGATTACTGTGCTTCATCTTTTATTTTCTCATTACTTGAGAGAAGACCCAAATGCAAGGTATTTTGAAGCAGGTATCTATATTATGCAATAAGGCTTCATGTTGAAAAGAACTTGTTATGCCACCTAATACAAGTCCAGAACTTACTAGAACATTTTTACATGCAGAAGGAAGTGGGAGAAGAGCAAAACACCAGTTTTCAGTAACTTCTCCTAAATCAATATGTCCACAGCTTGGCAGAGAATTATGAGAGTTTTGTTTGTTTAAAATCTAGCATTTACATTTTCCCAGCTGTACATTTGTTTTCAGAACCTATTCTAGTCAGTTTATAGACTATTATGTACTAAAAATGTTCACTCAACTGCTGCTGCAAATATTTTAATAGTAACATTTAGGAAAAACACTCACCTTTGTCATTTTTGTTGAGGCTTTACCAGATTCCATAAACATCTTACTAGAGAAGGCTTCAGGAATAATGGGGCGGATCATTTAAAAACAAATGTATCCACCTTTTTCAATTTATAGCAGAAGTTCAACTTGACCTCAGGAAAATTAACATTAGGAGTTTTTTCCCATTTAGTTCTACAAAATATCAGTTTCTACAGAGCTGCTGCTACCTGCTAACTTCAAGAGAGATTCTGATACAGTGTTTCACTTTCTGAAGTCCTTTCCTTCCATTTATTAATAAGGATGTGTGGGAGGAAAAGTCTCAGTTTTATGTGCTGTAGCTGTGTGCTCTCACCTAAAGTCAGGTCTTTAACATCACCATCAGATTCCACAGAGATTTAAAGTGTGGTGTCACGTGATTACTTCAGATGAGTAAGACGCATGAACCCATTAAAGAAGCCTCGCAAAATAGTCATGAAAACGTACCAACCCAGATACGGTCTACTCACCTTTATTATGACAACTGATTATAAACCATGTTTTACATGCTCATCCACAGAGTTAATCACCCTAGGTGAATATTTCCATGCTAATTTCTATAATAAACACGGGAAGAAAAATCACGGAGAAAAGGAATCAGAAATCATATTACATTGTCCTTGACATGTCAGCAGTGCTATGGTTTTCCAGCTGTCATACTCATACAGGATACAGTGCTGAAAAAGCTCTATGGAAGCACATAACAAAGAGTGTTGCAACCTCTGTTCATCTGAGCACTGCTGATAATCATAGTCTGCCTCCGGCAGAAGTCTAAAGCTATGCCTATGCCACTGCTGTAAGTCGACCTACGCTACGCAACTCCAGCTACATGAACAACGTAGCTGGAGCCAACGTACCTTAGGTCGAGTTACCGTGGGGTCTACACCGTGGGGGGCCGACAGGAGAAACTCTCCCGTCGACTTACCTTACTCTTCTCGTTGGGGGTAGAGTACAGGGGTCAACTGGAGAACAATCTGCTGTCGATTTGGCAGGTCTTCACTAGACCCATTAAATCAACCGCCGGTGGATTGATCTCAGAGTGTCAATCCTGACTGTAGTGTAGACACAGCCTAAGTCAGAAATGCCTTCTTTCCTTAAGAGCGCTGCAGTTCAAAAGCTTTCCTCTTTCATCCACAGAAGTTGGTCCAATTAAAAAAAAAAAAAAAAAAGTTACCTCACACACCTTGTCTCTCTTCTTTCCTAGGAGCACTGAACTAAGTTGATTTGCTTCACTTACATCACTTTCTAAACAGATGGTTTCTTTCTATGGGCTATATTATTTATAACTAGACCATCATTTTGATATTGATGCACAGTTAAGACAAGCAATTCCATATTGGATTGGACAAAGATACTATACCAGAGGGGGTTTACTGAATTGAATTCCAACGAAAACAAGAAGGAAAGAGTAACAGTCAAGGTTGCTGACAAGAGCAAAGCAAGAAAGGCGAAAGGCAGCTATTGTAAACCCACAGAAATGGCCGACATTAAAAATCAGAGCAGCACAGATCAGAGACAGCATTACCAACCACTAGCCTAGACTGAAACCAATCCCTGAACTTCTGACATTCAAATGTCTCTTGTGGGGAAAACAGAATGCTGACAATGGACACAGTGGGAACTGTCAGAGGAGTAATGCACTGATAGTCAGAACCTACTAGATAGCTTCTAGGTGCTGACCAGTGAAGTGATTCCAGACTATTGCCAGACCCAGTAAAATGGTGAGGATAACTACATTTAAAGACCTCAATTTGAATGGTAGGAAGCAGAGATATAGCATGTCTTTTTCATTTTATAAACACATACAAAATCATTTTACACATTTACAGTGGACTCCATTTAAAAGAATACCTATTAAAGGAAGAAACTTGTTTAAGGAATTTCAATGCACCAAACCAAAATATGTGAACACCCTTAAGTGCTCAAAGTAAATTTCCAGTATACAATCATAGGAAGTCATTCTGTAAAATACATTTTTCTGCATGCCAAAATGAAAGCTACGAAGTCCTTTAAAACCAAAACCTGTTAAGAACAATAAAAATCATGTAACGTGTGTTCCCTCTTATCCTCTTGAATGAACTGACTCACTGGAAAGAGGGTTCATGAAACAGATCACTACTATGAACAGGTAGAGAGACACTATCAAGCTTGCTGCAATACAGGAGCAAGCTGAGAGGCCCAGGAATTGCACCTCGCCTATCTGTGGAGGGTCTCTGATGGGATGACCAGAAATTATTGTATGGCCATTCCACTAGGGACCCTACCCCGGCACACCAGGGGTTTCTGAAGCTTCTTCCCCAAGTTTTGTAAACTCTTCAAATAGAAATTTAACCTCACTCAGATTGTAATTTCTAAGAGAATACAACATACTCCATTTTGGAATGTGCTGTGTATGGTTACTGGGATCTATTATCAGGAGAGAGAAACAGAGGTTATCTGCCATATAATTAAGTCGTGAGTCCGATATTCTCCTCGTCAACTCGTTTTGCTTAACATATGAGGTCTTTGTTCAGTACCTGGACTATCAGGCACCTTTGTTTGGCGGTTAGAGACCGCTGCCTTTTTCATTAAGTATATAGAACCTAGTTATGTTTGGCCCCACTCACACACACTGCAGAAAGAGAGTGCAGAGAAACTCCCCCACTCAGCACACTGCTGCAGGACCACGTAGATGGCAGCATGCTGAAGCACAAGGACCAGGTCATGTAACTGGCAGTACTTACCTGGCCAGCGGGAACCCATCCCCACCATATTCCATGAAGGGACACAGGGCTGATACTATGCTACACTTTTACAGGAATGACAAGAGGTGCTGCTTGCCATGCTTCTTCAGAGGCCCCAGAATAAGGATTCCCGAGTGATCTCTCTCATGACTACTGAAAGGATGCACAAGTTACTCTCCCCCACGATAGGACTCAAAATAGAGTTTTACTGCTACTGAAGTCCTAGAGTTTCTTCCCCTCAGAAATTTGACCAACCTTGAGAAAACTGGAAATCCCATTTTGGGCAGGGATGGGGGAAGAGAGGAGCTCGTGGAGATGTTAAGGAGGGTGATGCCCATTTTTTGGGTGGTAGACTAGAAGGAAGAAGCTTTAAGTCTTCATCAGTTCAAGATACAGTAGAAGCTAGTTAGATCCAAGACTTCATTGCACAAAATGTAATGCAACTTGGCACGCAGAAATGTATTTACATAAATCTATTCTACAGACAAGTCACAAGTACATTGTACTTTAGCTTTCGGTGCCCTGTAAATTCATTCATTCAATAACTTTGTTGCTTGAAAAGAGATTTTCTATATTTTGGCCTGGTGCAAAGAAAAAAAAAAAAATGTTCCCTCAGCATGTCTATTCCTTTAACATCTATCCTTTAAAAAATTATTTTCTGTACAATCAAAATTAGTACAAAAAACCCAACTCACTGGCAAAGTAGAAAGAAGGACCTGTCTCCTTGCTGTATGGTATTTTGGGACATGCTGAATTTGGGAAATAGAAAGGTAAATTAGCCTCTTGCCATGTTTATAACTTCCAATCTTCTGGAAAGGTCGACATTCATTTATTTTTGAAGATTGTAGGTTCATGCAGATATTTTTATTTGTTTAGTTAATAGGGCTGGATATTTTTACTTAATTTTACAAGTGAAGTTGAAATAAAGTAAGCCCCAATAAGCCCTCCTTTTGAACTATAACACTGAGGGCTCCACGTTTTACTTTAATACAAAAATAAAGATGAACAGATACTGAGCCTCTATTACACTCCAATAATAACCTCAGAGGTAGAGTTAAAAGAGTTACAAATAAATAAATAAATAAATAAATTGGTTTTTTTTCAGCTGTATCACTGAGGTCTTAACAGTTCCAAAAGACACCTTTGGAGATGGTTCACTCTTAATCCCTGGAGACTCCTTGAAATCTGTAACATACCCACCATTGTACTATTTAGGATATTAGAACTTACTGCTAGGACAGAAAAACAGATAAGGTTAGAGAGAACACCAGACCAATAAAACATGTGCAGAAGAGAGACGGAGAGGTCCAAGAACAAGCAAAAGAATAAATAATGTATCTGTGTAAAATCAAAATTTTGTTTTACACAAGTCTTTCACATACACAAGTGAAGTTTTACAGAGGACAGCAATTACCTAAAACATATACAATTTATCCAAACAATAAACTAGTGGAAGTTAATTGTTACAGGAATATATTTGCCCTCACAGCTTGAATTGTCAACAGAAAACTTGATAACTCATGATTACCCATCGCTGGTATTCTGGAGATAACAAACAGCCCATACCTACCAGAAAGTACAAAGCTTGAGCCATTGTTCTTTAGAACCAATAAACAAATTAGTTCTGTAGGAGCAACAATCATACATATATTGTTGCTTTGTTTCAGCGCTAAGTGCCTATTTCAAACTTTTCACACTAAGAATTTATATATGATTTAAAGGAGCCAACATTTAAAACCTAGAGTCAGATCAAGTGAATATCAGTCTTTGTGTTAATGATGTCCAGTTTTAGTGTTTATTTATAAGAGCAAGAGGAAAGAAAATTGAAAGAAAGTTGTTTAACATTCTCTCAATGTTTTAAGAAAAAACATGAATTTGTGTGTTGCTCCATCATATGTTTAGAAGTACCACTAATTTATAGTGCCCATATAGTTTAGCTACTTTCCAATTGTTGAAGAACATTCAACTTCAGGAACTGAAGTGATGACAAAATTGTGGCACTCAAGAGCAGTGACAAAGACACCAATCAGATCTCCTGAATTGCCTGTTATATTGTAGACATCTAGCAGAAACATTCAATTACACAGCATTAGCTAAATGGGATTTTGAAAAATGCATCATCCTAGCCTTTGCTGTCCAAAAGATTTAACAGGTATAGAACGCTGCATGCATTTCAGGATTCAGATTCCTCTGCCATGAAGGAAAAAAGTAACTTTCAGCAAATAATCTAATGGATAAAGAATTTAATTCCCTTCACTGAACAGTGACTACTGTTTGCCTTGATTTTTACTTGCCTCAAACTAATCAGGAAGGTGAAGCTTTCAGAGATTTTACTCACTGATTAAGGAAATGTTAGGAGAATGCTTTAAAAGCAATTAACCCTCCCCCCCCCCAATGCAGCTGTCCTTTCAGACTTCTTCATTCTGTAACACAAGCACTCAGGTAGAACGACAGTCTGATATTAAAGGTAGTGTTTTGTGCAGGGAGCCACTTGACAATATCACAAAGAAAGCACCCATTAGCTTCAAGGACATGGGGACCTTAACACAGTTCATCTTAATAGCAATGGGAAATCCAACAGTGTAAATGAAAATGCCAGAAGCAAAATCTGAAAACTCACTTGGGCAAATTTATTCTAAAAATTAAAATCAGTGGCTGTTATTTCTGTGAATGGCATAATCATATGGAAGTTATTCATCACTTAGAGTCACTAAATATTCCTGAAGAATTAAGCAACATACCCAAATCAGAAGTTTATTTCCAGGATATGTTGCTGTATTCACTACATGGATCCTATACATACACTTGAGATTCATAAAATGTGGAGAGAAAAAAAATACTGCACTCTAACGTCAGTGGTTATAGATATCTGCTTACAGTCCAGTCCAAAGTGACTGGGGAAGCGTAAAATATCTAGTGTCTCCTAACGTAAGGGATTGTTAACACATCCAGCAAGTTGTGCTATAGCAATTTACTCCCCAGGCCGCACAGCTATTAAATGCTACAGATAGATTACTCAAGCAAACAGCGACGTATTGCTAAATGGAAGCAGAAGTTTTATTATCCAGCAACAAGGTAGTTATTTGTGGGAAAAGTAACCAAACTAAATGCCACACTTCATTTGAGAATGTCCTATATTTGAGCTACTGCATTAGGAGTCATCTATTAAATACCTGATGGCAAGCCCAGAAGGCTAAAGATACAGTTTAGCTGATTTATGTTAAGGCAGGCAAAAGATGACATGCCAGAAGATGGTAAGAACATGCAATAATCCAACATAAGTGCCTCCTTACAAGCCACCTATGATGTAGCACTGGCATCAGACTGGGTTTAGGAAGATTTCTGTGGCAAGCATTTCAAGCACTCAGTTATAAAAAGAGAGAAGGTCAGCAGTTCAGAAAAGCAAACTGATAACCACCCAGAAGAGTTCAGGAGAACATCTAGCTTCTGGCAAGACCAAGTTCTGTAAGAGAAATGCTGCTTGGATTTAGGTAGAAGGACACCCCACCACAAAAATCTAGAGAGTTTTCAGGTTTCTTGACACACAACCAAAACACGTGTCAACCAAAAAAAGCGTCATTAGATTTCCTGAAATAGATACTGATGATGCATTGAAGCTGAAAAACCAACGATATAAAAATTAGAGTTCTATGGTATGTTGGAACATCAGAGAAAAATAATTTGAAATAGCTGATTAAAGTACTAATTGATTAAAAAATTGCTCCTGTACCATGATTTCAAAGACCTGCCAAATTGTGACAGATAAGAATGATGTACAACGTAGAGTTGCTGGGGAAAGTTGCAATCAACAACCAAATTCCAGAGATTATTTCATATCTAGTTTTATTTAAGATAGGATTTTTTGAGAACTGTCTTTTTACCAGGAAGTCTGAAAGCCTTCAAGCAGTAAGTCGATGAAGACAGTAATCCCATAAAAATCACAATAAAAGCTCCGTTTACATGTATGTCTCAATAAACTAGGAATGCACATGAAAGAGCAGACTATTTTAACAAATGTCAACATGAGCCAGTGAGAACAAAGACCTATTACTTAAACTTTACAAGTTACTTTCTTTTCAATTCAGCTATATCACATGAAACTTCGGCGGAAATATACTTTTCCTCCAAATCCAGTCTCAGAACTTTTTACTGTGATATTGTCTGCATCATTTTTTCCTGAATGAACACACATGAGCAAAGATCAGATTTCAGTATGATATTTCAAGACAGACATGACAGATTCTGTTATCAGAATCTTAATTCTGCATTAAGCTTTAGATTTTTGGGCTTGCAAGTTTTCATAATAGACAGTATTCATCCGTAAGGAAAAAAATGCAAAAAACTCTGTCACCAAAAAAACATACAAAGATGTCTAAAGTTACATGACATCCTTTAACACACCCTAGGTCAACATTATGATTGACTTCACAAAATTTCTTCATCAAATACTCAGACAAAAACTGTTGAATAAACATGTTTTCAAGAGATAATCTTCTGTTTTGATGTGTGTGTCAAATCCTAAGCCCCCTTTAAGATCATGGACTGAGTCTTCAGTGGCAAGTTCTTGCAGCCAGTTTTTCCTTTGGAGGACTTATTATTTTAGTGCTGGTTTATGTGGCTTTAGAGATTCTTTGCATTGCATTTTTCAACCGGTATCTCACTTCATGTTTTAACTTAAGTATTTCAGTGAGGTTAGTGCTAGTGAAAAGTGCCAGACTGACAACTTTGGAGACTTCTATTTGTTATTGAAATCATATAGCAAGCACTTCTACATGAAATGTTCAAAACAGGATTTATATTCTTGGGTTTGCCAAGGAAAGGAGAATCGCCCACAAAGAAATATTTTCCTCAGACGACAAATCTTTTTATACTGTTAATGTATATTATTAGCATTATTAAAGCAGTGGTTTTATCATGCTAACGTTGTGAGGACTAGAAGTCAGATTTTGAAACTGAAGTCAGTTTTGTGACAACACTACAGTCCTTGTTATAATGAACTAACAGTCAAGGACGTAGCAATCAAGTAAAGCCTGTGACAGACTTGCTTAAGCTGGTATTCCTTAGCAGCCTCTCATGCTGGCACATCATCTCCAACACTAGTGTCTTATTAAAACTAGCCTACTTGGATCTATTTTCACGCTAATCAAATAACTCAGGTTTGCAATACCTTGCTTATTAGTTTTATGAACCATATTCTGCGTCTACTGTTATAACTTTCACTGTGATGCCAATGGTTGAAGCTTGAGATAGTAAATATATCCCTGCACAATGTAACAACGTAAAAAGTTATAAACAACACAAAACGTTTCCTACCATACATAGCATGCGTCTGCTCATGCGCACCATACTGTGTTGCTGAAGATGATACTAAACCAGGCTGTGCATGTGTTGGTGGTGCCATCATTCTAGTGTTACCCTGTATTACAGGGCTATAAACATGAGGATGCTGTGTCCAATAAAAATAAGACAAATCAATTAGTCAAAAAACATGTCTGCACAAAAGTTAAATACACCCTTTAATTAAGCTCGTACAGTGCATGCTTAAAGGCACTTAATGATCATTTGAAAAGCTACAGCTTGCTTTGCACTAGCTACAAGAATATTTCAAAATACACCTGTCACTGTTATCCAGATAACTCCTGAAAACTTAAAATGAGAAATACCTTCCACAAAAGGAAGCTAACAAAAGGAACTACTCTGCTGATCTTAAGTTGACGAAGGGTCTCTTTAAATTGAACAAAAGTTTTAAACTATACCATATCCCATCCATCTTATTACACCAACTATTTTAGCAACTGCATCTTTTAAATCTACGTCCAATTACTCATTTGAAAGAGATGTTCCACCATGGGATGTAGTTAATGATGAGGTACAGATATTCTGTATTTAAGATTTGTATTTACTATTAAGGGGACATTAATGTTTGTGGAGGGCTATGATGTGAAGCGCAAAGTATCAATATTTCTGCAGTATCTGAATACTAATTGTAGCAATTACATGATGTAACAAAAGATACAGTATATAGAATTCCCGAATTAAGTCTTAATTACACATCTGTTCCAATACGAATGCAGCAAGAGGCAACCACACACTAAAGGAGTCTTACCTGAGACTGATAATGTGGCACGTGCTGCACAAGAGGCTGATTTGGAAACTGTTGAGGACTATAAGTAACATACTGTGTTGAATAGGCTGGTGGTGTAGCTACAATAGGGGGGCCTGCAGCTGAGGCAGGATGCATCATAGTGCTCTGATGATGCTGGTCTTGGCGTTGTTGTGGCATATTTGGTACTACAAAGCAAGGAATATTTCACGTTAGGAAGGAGGCTCTAAAGTAACCAGGTCTTTCCTGAAGGTTTTAATCCAAAATTACTGTGCCCAACTAGAAAAGGAGTACTTGTGGCACCTTAGAGACTAACCAATTTATTTGAGCATAAGCTTTCTCTAAGGTGCCACAAGTACTCCTTTTCTTTTTGAGAATACAGACTAACACGGCTGTTACTCTGAAACCTGTGCCCAACTAGAACAGCCTCACTATCACCTTTAACCATGGTCTGTAGAAGTACATTACACAGGTATGATTCAGAAGAGGAAAGATGATAAACTGAGTTTGTATATTAATTTAAAAATCTTTCTAAAATGCAAAAAGGTAGCTTCATCAGCACAAAATGGAGCTTTCAGTGCAGAGGATTTAAATACAAGCAGCTCTACATAAACCTGATTGTTGAAGAGAAATGTGTATGGCTCCATGTTCACAAAACTGAAATTGCTACCAAAGGGACTCTAAAGGAAGCTGTTTAAACAGAAGAACTGTTTTACAGAGGAAAGTAACTCTTAACGCATACAAGAAAACACTTGCATATTTTCAAGTGACCATCTCATCAGCCAACCAAGAGCAGGAAAGAAAATGGCTACACTAGTGGCCACTGAACCTTAGGGAAGACACGTGCACATTTTTTTCATTAGTGGAGCTAAACTCTTACCTAACACTGCAAAGATGTCCTGACTGCTCTAAGTGGAGACTGCATCTAGTCTAAATATGCATTTTAAGAGCTTGAACATTCATACATTCTACATAGCCTTGGATCTCTTAGAAATAAGAGCATGGTTGACTAAAAAACTCTTAAATATACATTTAGCAAAATCAGTATTACCAACCCCAAGTGGTCAGAAATCATATTTAACAAAACAAAACATATTTGGGGTTTTGATTTATCTTCTGGGGTTTTTCTTTGTTTGTTTCATTTTCAGGCTTTTCTCCACAATCATTGGGGCAATAAACTTGATTTTTTTAATTAAAGCAGAGATGCTCACATGATCAACTGCCTCCAGGAGCTGGGACTTTAAGAGCGCCACCAAATTTCCAAGAGTTGTCAAAATTGTAGAATTAGAGTATTATCTAAAACGTAGCTATAACAAGACAGACAGTTCCTGCCTTTTGTTCACTTGATGTGTATTAAAAAAATGCAGATAATGCACTTAGCCATATACGCACACCAAATTTTCCAGTTTATCTAGCAACAGGTTTCACTCATTGGAGAACAGTACCTAGCCATAAAAGTATTGTGTTAAATCACTTCAGTTATTTGGGTGCAAGAGGGATGAAAAGGGACAGTGAGATACAAGGACTAGCAGTAAGCTGTTCTAAATAGTGCTCCAGTAGAACAAGGAGGGAAGAAAATAAACCCTTTCCACTGGAGCAGTGTAGAACTTAGTGGAAAGATTACCGTATAGAGAAAATACCCTACTAAGGTGTAGCTCAATGCTCTGCTGCAAATTGCTAGAAAAAGTCCCTCTTTAACAACGTTAACTAATAAAATTTAGGAAAACATTAGTGATTGAAACAGTCAGCTATTAAAGAATTTGAAATATTTGTAAACATTTTTAAATTTGGTTATCCTATACTGAATTCGAAGACAAGCAATTCTCCAGTAATCAAGCTTACAGCTTTTTTTTTTTTTTTCCCTCACACAGACAAAAGCAATGTATTTATCTTTAGCATTGAAAAGTATTCGTACCAGTTTAAATTACATTGATATTAAAGGACATAAATTAACATGAACTGGATAAAAATGTGCATGTCTGTTACTCTATTCATGCTACATGCAGTCTAAAACCAAACAGGCAGTATTATTCTCACCTTTACCTGCTCTATAGGTCTTGGCTTGGTTCACTGGCATGGGAGTCATGGGAATAGGATATAAAGGCTGAAACAAAAGAGAACGCAGTGAAGCTATGGTATGTTTTTTGACAGGTTTTTAAATATATCAGCTTTAGAATTTTCACTCCTGAATCTAACAATATTGTTCATAACCACCCTGAAATTAGAAATGTTCTTTGTTTTTTCTTAAGAGCAACTGTATAGTTTTTATTCCCATAATGGGATAAGACAAATGATTATATTAACAGCCTGGGAAGGACAGTGCTTCCCTACTATGTAGGTCTCCCTGAAATAAAAGCTAGCATACCCTAGTTTTCCAGCTCTATTTATAAACTTGTTAGGAGGCTGCAGGTAGGTGATCACGGTTATCTATACTACACTCACCTACCCAACACAGAAGACTATGAAGATGCCAAGGATGACTTATAAATAGCACTTAAGAAGCTACTAGACTGAACTATGAAGTTACCAGATTTAAAGAGGTTTCCAATGACTATTTGGAGCCTTTTTTAAACTGTACAAGTAACTATTTTTCCAGCATCTGAGATTAATTATTTAGGATTTGTCTGAGACCGTATTAATTTATTTATTACCTGTGAATTTTAGGTTTTATATTTGCATACTTAAACAATAAGTCACTGCAGACACTATGTAGGCAACGGATACAAAAAACAGCAAAGGAGCAGTGAAGTACATTTAATTTTAAGATGACAGTAAAACAGATCGTTTTAGTGATTAGAATGTTGTACCTCACTTGCATCTCAGTAAAAAAAGATCTTAAAGACTGGCTGGAAAGCTATTCCACAATTAATTTGAATTTAAAACTTTATGCTGCTATCTTAGCATTTTAATTGTCGCCTTTTATGTGACATCACTGGAAAGCCATTACCATTCAAAGGGCAATAGGGTACATTATTTAGTAGTTACCAAAAATAACCCTGTCACATTCTAGTAACAGAAGGATGAACAGCTGTGCTAACAAGAAAATGTGCTGCAGCAATTTGCATGTTTGATGGTTTTTTGCCCTAGACTAGGGTTTCAAGGTATCAATATTTGAAACGCTCAGTGTCTTACCTAGTACCGGCTATTTGTCAGCCAGGAATTTGTGTAGATTCAGAACAGTGGGATCTAACTTGCATTTGGGAAGCTACCAGATACAGTACAAGCACCTTCATTTAACATTTCAGAAGGATAGCTTCAACATTACTACAATAACCCTTCTCTCTCTCTCATTCTCCCCAAAAAAATATTTCATTGGAAAGACTATTAATTGAGTCTTTATATTGTGACTAAAAACACGAAATTTTGGCAAGGGACCAGAAGATTAATAAATGTTTGAGGCTTGTAAGCACAGCTCAAGTTTCCAATTGCCTAATACATAGCATTCTATTGTAGCTACTATTATTAAGTTTGCATGTCCAAACATCTACAGACCACAGGGTAGAAATCATAGAATTGTAGGATTGGAATGGACCTCGAGACGTCATCTAGTCCAGTCCCCTGCACTCATTGCAGGACTAAGTATTATCTAGACCATCCCTGACAGGTGTTTGTCTAACCTGCTCTTAAAAATTTCCAATAATCCACTCCTGAGGCTAGTAGTGATTGGATGTGCTACTTTGAACAACATTTACAATAGAAAGCTTATGTATTGGATTTATGGCCAAATGCAGCGCTTCCCCAAGGCCCTGCCTCCGCTTCTTCTCTGCCTCCACCAGGAGCAGCAAGCACGCTGACCCCGCTTCTCCCCTATCCCCTCCCTCGCAAGGGCCAGCAGGGAGGGAGAGGAGGAGGAGGGGCAGAAACCCAGCACACTGCGGGAAGAGGCAGGGGGGCCAGCCAGATTTTTAATGGCACACTGCTGCCTGCCGGGAACTGGAGTCCCTTCAAAACCCACTTCTGCAATAACACCTATAAGAAATCAAGCAATATATCAGTTACGCGGAGAGGCAATTCGGGATGTTTTCTAATTTTTAGCTGTTTAGATAAATATACATATGAATAATGGTGTAAATATTGATCACAGAGCACATCTATCCCTGTACAGCACCTCGCACAACAGGGCACTAACAGCTTACTTCTGCTTTTAAGTCCCACCTCCTATTAATCATGATCTTAAATGTGCCAACAATATTATATTTAATTAAGCTGTTAGACAAGTCTATTTTACCTGTACGCCTGGGCTCACTGGGACTGGGTACATCATATTTGGTGCAAAACAAACAGGCTGAGTATACACAGGAGTTGGCTGTTGATGACCCACCATAGAAGGGCTAGGCTGAGCTTGGGGACGAGGTGAGGTTGGTGTAGTAGAAGGCTTGGGCTACAAATAAATGAAACAGTTCACTCTGTCAGCGCACAATTCACTCATGTATACCATGTATGCCAGTTTTACCTATGCTCAGAGTTTGCACATGGCGGTCAGATAGGAATGGAACGGATTATGCTTCTTTAAAGACAGGCATTTAAAATATGTAAATTCTTTTCACCTGATTGCATGGTGAAGTTAAAAAGACAAAGAAGAAAAGTTTATCAAGATTTTAAGATACTGAAGGCTAGTGCTAGAGTTAGTGTTTTCTGACTCAAAGTACTTCAAAGCAGAAATGCTTGCTCCTTGAGAAGAGGAGGACAGCACTACAGAAATAGCACACCGCCTGTGCGGAAGGGTAAGGCAAGGGCTAAGAGCAGCACATCATGCCTCCACATTTCCTAGCAGCACCAGTTTTCAAAGATGCCGCACACCCTCCTTGTGGTAGCCTGGATGTAACATTCACAGCTGCTGTTTCCTCACTAGGAGGAGGAAACTTTTCAAGGGAAAGGTGGACTGGCTTTGGGCACCCTGGCAACAGCTCCAGGTCAAATATTGTTGTCAAAACCAAAATCTTGAAAGCCTTCCTAGAGGGCTTGTGACCATCTGTGAATAAGTTCCATTAACTTAAATACTGTCAGAGTTCAGAAGAATGTAATTAGGAACCAGTTTAGACAATGGGTGAGGGAGGGGATGAGAGGATATGTGGTGAAGATCTGAAGGAAATAAATATAATACAGCGTCCCAAACGGTCACTCAGGCCAGGTATTTAAGACAGCCTTTTTTATTAAATAAAACAGTACACCACATTTGGTGTAGTCTGTTGTTTACTAAATATAGTGAACCCCCTTCAAAATATGTTATGGTTTGATGCACCAAACTGCTGTTCTTAAAAACCCTCAGAATTAGTCTGGTACACTGTTAAACCAGGAAGGAGAATTGGTCAGAGACACAAAGGGTATGTCTACACTTCAAATGCTAGCGCAGCACTGCTTTAGCGCTTCAGCGTAGACACTACTTACACCAACGGGGGGGCTCTCCTATCGCCGTAGGTAATCCACCTCCCTGAGAGTCGGTAGCACTGTTTTCTACACCAGGGGTTGGGTTAGCACAGCTACATCTCCCAGGGGTGTGGATTTTTTACAGCCCTGAAAGACGTAGCTATGGCAATGTAAATTCCCAGTGTGGACCAGCCCTCAGACTCAACTAGCGGAATACAGCGTACTTGACCCAAGCGTACAAAGAAAAACAATATTACTGTGCAATTACTTGAGAGGTTGTATGCCACCACATGCAATATCGCTTAATACAACCATCAACTTACTTGAGCAAAAGATCGAGGGTTGAACTCCTTTGCATTGGGATTAAGTGTTGATTTCCTAACTTGCCTAAACACAAAAACATACAAATGATTTAAAGTTCAGAGATATTCCTTCACAAACACTTCCCCTGAAGTCTTTCACAGTTCAACTGTTAGAGTTATTAAAATCCCATCACAACATAAAAATATTGTCGGATTAGGTTTTACAACTGAGAAGACTTTTGGGAAACTAAAGGGCACACAGCTAATCACACTATATGGAAAGAAAAGGGAAAAAATTCAACTACTACACTTATTTCTACAAAGCATATTTTTGATAGCGATTAGTTTGATTGACAAAGGGACAGCGTTTAGACAAATGAGTGCAGGATTAGGTGTCAGGAGGACCAGAGTTCTAGCTCGGCCACCAACCTGCTGCGTGGCTTTGGGCAAACCATTTAACTTCTGCCTCTCTCCTCATTTGTAAAACGCAGATATTTACCCACCTAATTCAGAGGCATTGTGAAGATTAATTCATTAACGTAAAGTCCTATATAAATACTAAGAGTTAATTTTTTCAAACAGTAGCTCTCCCCTTTGCAGGGGATTCTAAAAACTGAGAAAACACCAGATTTGTTTATTAAGAACACAATTACTCACTCAGAGGTATCTTTCTTCTCTTCTTTATCCTCTTTATCTTGTTTACTTCCAGGTCCAGATGTCTGTACACCCTGAGAGGTTACCTCTGGCCCTCGCTTCTGCTCAGAGCTACTACTAGTTGATGGAGAAATACTGGGACTATTCGATTTGCTACTGCCACTGTTTGAGTTCGCATTACTGCTGGTTTCAATGACAGATTCTTTAGAGTTTGATTCTGTTTTCTCTTTAATCACATCTCTGGATTTTTCACCTTCTCGATTTTTGTTTAGCAGTTGATCCACAGTCTCTGGGGTGGAACTTGGCTGTAACTGAAAACACCAATAGTTAACACTTTCAATAAATATCATCCCTATGCCGGGATACAGAAAACACATGAATTACTACCAACAATACTTATGCAATCAAAAAGGAAAATTCCCATAAACTGTTCAGCTGCAGGAGCCTGAAATTATTTTAATGGAAGATGCAAGTTTCATCACTAAAAACAGAAATAAGCACACACATGTGATGGGTCTATAAACTTAAGGAGGCTTAGATGAAAGAAGCACTTTGATGGGATTGAAGAGGCTTCCTTCTCATTTTCTAATGAATGTACAAATCAAAGCAACACCTAAGCAGTACTAGACACTATTCAATACAATGTAACAGTAACACTTAATGATGAGATAGCAATTTAAGAAGCCATTTTTGCCCCCAGAGAGCTAACCGGTTCAATTAAATGTTTTAAATTAGGCTAACTATTAGACATATTATGGCATAGCTACTTTTGGGATGTAGAGGTTCTCTGGGAGGGAAGATGTGCAACACAGCTACAACACGGTTAATTATACCTGCCCCAATTGCTCGAGCTATTTACAGTGAGACACAAAAGGGTTCTGACTAGTGTTCCAATAGACAGTATCTAAATTGCTCAATATTGCTAATGCTGAATATTCTGAGACACCTAAGTACCACATACAGATTAAGGAGAGTGAGCACTGATTTTGCTCATATTGGCTTGTGTCACAATCTTATATGGATATGTTTGTTTGAATGACATTCTAATATGTACTCATTAATTTAAGGGCCTATTTTGCTATTGATAAATATGCTCAACTCCTTAACTGAAAATATAGATGCACGTCAATGGAAAAGGACGGTATAAAACTCTCTTTTTAGTCAACGCCCACATGAAAGACACTTACCCTAAAGTCGTTCTTAAATTTCTTTAAATCATCAATCTGTTTTCTATGTTCTGAAACAACTGAAGATACACCTGCCAAACATAATATACACATGAAAAACCCAAACTCCTACTCCGCATAAAACAAACCTTATAATAACTGGAGTTATGTCAGTAACATGAATATCAGTTTTCCAAGAATGAAAGAAAGATTATATCTTTGATTTGGAAAGCTGTTACTCCGATAGGAGCAAACATTCAGTAGCAATTCTAATCCAAATCACTGCATAAGAGAAAATGAAAAGCTCCCTTAAATACATTACACTTTTGGGATTTTAAAGTTAAATTTTGTTCTTTATCTGCTGAGATACTTAAATTTAGTTACAATGCAGCCTCCAGAATCTTGAGCTGTATGAAAGAGGAAAGATCCAGTAATGTATCAACCTCCTGCCCACGTTTCTAAACAAAGCAGAGAGAGAAGTACAAGCAGCTCTGTATCTCAAGGAACTGCAGCCACTCACTCTTGTTCCCCAAACTGAAGCAATCTCATTTGATTCTGCTTTTTCCCCACTCTCAAATTGGTTATTGGTCAAATCCATGACTTTTAAACCATTTGAAGTACAGGGCTGTTACTCTTTTTATGGAGACCTCAAAACAAATCAAAAACAGGTTTCTGTGCTTTATATTACTAGAACTCAACAACGGAATGACAGCAGGCCATAATTCACAATAAGGAACACACACACGTGTTAATACAACATCAAGTTACAAATTTAAAACAAACAAGGAAATGCAAATGTTATAAAACTTTAATGCAAAATAATGAGGCCTAACTAGTATTTCAAAGTACAACCTGTGTGCAAGTTAACTACAAAAACTTAAGAGCTGACTGAATAATTGACTAGGTCAATGAATTTTTCTGAGTAACTCTGTTAGCTGTTGATTTCTCCACTCACATGTTATTCAGCCATTTCTAAGAAACATAACTTCTGCATTTCCTATTTTAAATTTGCCACATTAATGTAGATCTTTGGGCTTATTTTTTTCTTTAAAAAAAACACTCAGCTTCTTCATTGTAGCTGTACAGTTTTGCACAACTCCACAAACCGCATTGTTAAACACACAAAAATCCTTACCACTGAAACCATGGTTATTTTTTGGCAGATCCATAGGTTTTTGTTACACCACACTCCTAGCTGTAGAGCTAAGGAACTCTGCAGTGCAATCTGTCAGACGCCAATGCAATAATATATCCTTAAAGTTTACATTGCATATGGCCAGAAACATTAAAATTTTAAGACTAGAGACCAAACTGAAAAAAATCTAATACCACAGAAGATTTCTTGAGACCTGTATGAGCAACCATGGAGCAGGTTATAAAGAAAGCTAAATTAAAACCATACATTTACTTTTGTTACTATGAGAACTAATATATCCAAGAAGCAAAGATTTAGTTGGTGTTGGTCCTGCTTTGAGCAGGGGATTGGACTAGATGACCTCCTGAGGTCTCTTCCAACCCTAATATTCTATGATCTTATGTATCATGAACGTAATACCTTCAAAGGAAACTCTGGTCCATTTAAGCTTGGTTAAAAACAAGTCTTTACGAAACTAGTCAACAAAAGCGTTTCTATATTTTATTTTAATGTTGATGGAATGGTTAAGGAATAATAATCCCCCTGCAAAGTTTGCAATGCTGTTCACTTTCACAGCTGCATGAACAAAAATTCTTAATTGTAGAAAGCTGAAGCAACTACCTAAGAGTCACTGTAATAAGATGTTAACTTCACTAGTTGATACTGGCATTCGTGCTTACAATTCCCTACATTACGCTATAAATATTTAAGGGAACTTTTAGATACAAACCTTTGCTTTCAGGTTTAGTAAAGCTAGGAGAAATCTCACTTGGCTTAGCATTTTCCTTGTTTCCAGTTGCAGAATTCTGCCTCTGGTCCTGAAGCCTGGAATCTTTAGCTAGAAATATAATTTCAATTCAAAGTTACTTTCAAATATATATATTATTATGTATAGACACACACCTCAAAGAATATGGCAAGAACTCTAGGGGAAGAAATATCTGAGAGAAAACTTTAGGCCACAAGAGAACATAAGAAGAAGAAGAGGAAGCTAACAACCATTTTACATTTACGAAAATTCTGTGAAAGGTGAGCTGCAAAGGAAAAAAATAGGCTTAATTTTTTTAAATACTTTATGATGTCTAATGAGAACCTGGGGAAAAAAATGTGCACTTTGTTTTCCATTAGAAATTCAGGGCCTGCCTGGGCTGAAGGACTATGGTGACTGGAGAACTAGTGGAAAGAACTCACAAGAGTCAAGTGAAAGATTTAAACAGTTTGGATAAAGAAAGCCACTGTTAGAAAAATGAACCACCTGGGCTCTTCAGTTAAGGTGTTACAGATGTTTGGGAGTTCTGAGACCTTCAAGTATTCTGCTAACAAAAAATGGATTTTATATTGCTGATATTTTGGGCACAAGAAAAGGCTGCAAATTCAATTTTTTAAAAATCTTTTCAGGTTACCTTTAACAAAAGTATGACAATAACTGTACGCTAGACATTCTGTTAAGAGAAGTACAGAGGAATGGGGAGAAGTTTATTAGGCTTGGTCTACATTTAAAATATACGTCAGCAAAGCTACATCAGTCAGAGACATGGAAAAAAACCCACAACCATGACTGACACAGCTATGCCAACAAACCCCCCAGCACAGATGCAGACAGAAGAGTGCTTCTGCTGGCATAGCTAACATTATCCAGATGTGGTGTTCCTACACCAGCAGAAAAAATTCCTTCTGGAGGTGTATGCTGCATCTACAGTGGGAGCTATGCCATCATAGCTATGCAAACACAGGCTCTGTCGTGTAGACATAGCCTTAGTCTATCAAAATGCTTTTCAGCAGCGTTGCAGTGTAAGATACCCACCTGGACACTCAAATATCATGAAACTGACTATATACAGTGGAATACAATGCAATCAAATGCACAAAACATAGGAGAGATGCGTAGAGTCTGGATCAGTATACTCTTTCCCCTCACTTAAGACTAAAACTGAAGAATTTAAAGTATCAGGACAGTTTACCTTCACTGGATGGGGTAACTGCTCTATTGGATGCAGGACTGGCAGGTGTGGGAGATGCAGCTGGGACAGGCATGGCAACTGATTCAGTAGGAATAGTACCAGCTTGCGGAGAGGACAGAGCTGGCCCAGTTGCAGTACTTCCAACACTGCTCTGTCTTGGCGACCTAGGCCTGTGTGTTTTAGGGGATAATCTTGGAACTAGAATAAATAGAAACAATAGTTATAGGATAGCTGAGCCCCTATAGCTGTTAAGTGCTTAAAAAAAATGAAGCCTAAGAACATGCTTTAAAAATAGTTAGTGCAACAGAATACAGTTACTGAAACCCTGTTTACCTTTCAAGTACATTTTAGTTTTTTATAATGCATCATTTCAGATTACATGTAGGATTTGTCCACAGAAAAAGATTCCCTCAATACACAATCACTGCCCTGCAGTCCTACAACGAAGCTGCAATTCCAAATCGGTCCAACCGCAACAGCTCAGATTAACACACAGTTTCAGGCACAGCAAAGCGGTGGCCCTCTATACAAACAAATGTAAAACACTTTTTTAAAAGTGACTGAGGGACATAAGTATCTTACACATGACTTGCTTTACATGCTCCTCTTTAGAGATCGATGCCTACTGGAAAACTGAAGTATTCCACTGGGACAGATACTTATATATAAGATTTTCTGTCACCCCAGAAGTTCTATAACTAAGAAGAAATATATGCATACCAGAATAAATATTCTTTAGGAGACCACCTGCTCCTCCTGCCTATTCTTCGCCACATATTTATAATCTGCTTTGACATTGATCATCTTGAAAGCAACTAGCTGTGATGCCCGAAGATTATGACTTCAAGTGAGACAAAAGAAAAAGGACTAAAAAAAGATCCTGTTTTCATGTTAATAGCCCTACTGTATGTTAATAAAAGAGAAGAAAAACCACCAAGGAGAGTGATAGAATTGTACTGAAACAGAAAGCTTGAGGCAGCAGGTCTAAGAAATAGCCTTAGTCTATCAAAACGTGGCTATGCATTACAAAATGACAATCTATTCACATATTCTTTCATTAGACTAGTGTCTCCATTGCACAATTTTCTAGAGGTCTAGTAGCGCTAAGCTTCAAGCTCCAGACTGTATCTCACTTGCTGGGGGCTGACTGCTGCTAAATCACTAAGACACAGTCCACACTATAAAGGAGTTTAAAAGCCTCTAGAGTAGACATTCAGTGTCATAAAAATAAGCTTTAAATACTATCCCTTCAATTAAGAGGCTGTTAACTGAAAATTCTGATTGAAAGAATTCTGAGCTATAACAGAACCAGACAGACCTACTTGTACTGACTATACACAGTAATCCTGATTTATAAGAATGGAAAGGAAGCAATTTAAAACCTAAGACAGTTTTAAGAGAAACATGTAATTTTGAATTCCCTTATAAAGGCTTCACCTTAAGTAGAATTCCAACTTTTCTTGGCCTATCACTCTTACTTTCCTCTCTACCCAAGGTTCTTGTTCATATACAACTGCACATGAATTCAGTCACACAGCAGTTATTGAGGTATAGTTGTGGGAGTGGGGAAGACACCCCATTACTTGCCTCTTCCAATAGCTTTCTTAAGACCACACTTCCTTTCAGCTAACTCCTAGGCATTTTCCTTCCTTTAAGGTATGTTTAATTGCAGCAAACAGTTGATGGAACCACCCCTTTGTAGTTAAAACAATAAAATACAATCATTTAGCAGATCTGATGTTTATTCAAAGGCTGAACTGCCTGGAAGTTTAAGATTCTGCTTAACATTAATATTCTAAAAACATCCCTGGAAAGCCATCTGCAATAAGCCATGCTATACCTACCCCCACTGACAACTGATGACCACGTCCCACCTGATGGGCTGCCTCGTGCTGTAGAAGTAGATGCTTCCCCTGGTGCATTATGAGATACAAATTCTAAGCCACTTGAAATTGTACCCCTACCAGTAGAGACTCTGTGACCTCGAGGGTGCCGTTGTGCCTTAGGAGACATCCGTGGTGGCCCTGGGAAGAAGAACACATCCCCACACTATGAATACCTAATATTTCTCTTACTTTAAAGTTTAGCTAAGTTTAGTATCCATTTTTGCAACTGGATCTAAGCTCCAATTCCAGTAAGCTCTAGTAGGACAATGAGGTCAAGCAAGTTAAATAGGACTTGACCATAACCAGGGTTCCATGGGTTCAGGGCAACTGGACACATGGGTGAATATTACTTGTCCAATCAATCTAGGAATCCTAACTTGCCAATCATCTTGGTATCTGAGCTTGAATTCACTAGCAGTTACAAGCTTCACTAACCTTTAACAAAGAAGTTTTGCAGCACCAATTTAATTCCGGAGAAATTTTAAATTCAAGAATTATGTGCATTTTAAATATTGCTTTACTGTGACCTGGGCCAAACAAACTAGTCTACTAGCTTCCTCTGGAGGAGTGTTGAAACCTGAACAATCAAATAACATGCTTCATTCCACACTTGTTGAATCAGAGCAGCTAAAAAACCGTGGAACTTGCATGCTGGATTCTCATGATTTTATTTAGTCAATAAGGCTAGCAATGATAGCCAAAAGCAACGAAGGAAACTCCTGTGGGTATGTCTATTACCATCTTCTTTGAAAGAGATGATCTTGAGATTCTATCAGGCAAGTCACGGCATATTAGTAATTGATTCAGCTGATCGGAGACTGCTGTGTCTCTTACTGAAGTTTCTGTTGAAATACCTATTTTTAGGGGCCATCAACTTTTCCAGTTAGTGCACTGGTATGCAGTATTGTCTATTTCTTTACATGATTTGACTATGAATCTCACATTCAGGAGATGCCCATTACCATAATAGTGGAGTGCACCATATATAAATTTAGTTCAAACACTTCTCCATGTATAACTATGAGATTGAAAAATATGATCCTTTATATGTACTGCTAGCTACCAAAGGTATACCACACTGCTGTCCCACTGATGTAAGCGTCAATTATGTCAATATTTTCTATAGGTTCATTTTTAAAGTAACACATTCTAATCTCTTTTCACAGTGCACTTTTATCAAAAACAGGATTTGGGGATCCGAGAGGAAGCAGTTGGAATGAGTCTGGTTTATTTAACTGTTGTGTGGGGTACAACATGACAAAATGCTTGAGATTTTTACAGCGATCCTAAAAATAACATTCCTAAGAAAGCCTTCTAAAAAACTACGAGGCCCTGTGTGTTGCTGTTTGCTAGATAAAGACACTGAGCAGCGTTACAAAGCTGAGCTGATTTCATACCAACTCGGGAAATTTCACAGCTTTATATTTTGTTTTTGTAAAGTTTCTTTAAATAAAAAGGTTAATAGAAATAGTCTGATAAACTAAAGTTAAACACAAATTATAGGTTAAGTAATGAAGAGGAAAAACAATTTTGTAATTAAACTCACAAAGGAGTTAAACAAAGACAAACAAAAACATGAACAAATTGTGGTATTGTACCTTCTGCAGACATGCGTTTAGGCATAGTAGAGACAGGAGCTGGAGAACCATGAGCAGAGGGGTGAGACGGGGGCCTGGACGGCCGCGAGGGGGGCCTGGAGGGCGGCCTTGTAGGGGTGGCTGCCCGAGGTGGAAGAGAGTTGGGACCTGACTGGTAGCGAGAAGGTGGGCGAGAGGAAGGAGATGGGCAAGGCGATGGCCAGGGAACACCTGACAGAACAAATGATATGAAGGAAAGTATAAAAACTAAAGAAAAATTATGTGGGGAAAAAGGTAAACAGAAAAAAAAAAGTAAAATATGACAAAAATGATTTTTCATATAATTAACCCTGTGGGGACAAATTCCTTCATTTCTACAAGTGGTAGAATAATCCCTGTTAGGTTGTTTTCCCCTCTTTGAGACTGGTCAAATTGAATGCCTGAATGTCTCATGAGCTCCCCAAAGGGTTAATTTAGGATCTAAAAATACTACTGAGGAATAGATAGTTAAAGCTTAATCTGTTAGCCTGTTTCTATACACATTTCTCCGTACACATTTCTCTAGATAAGATGCACAAATAGCTACTAAAGGATCTCATACAACGATTCACATACAGTACTGACTATGCAAGCTATTACTTTTCAAACTTAATGACAATGAGCGATATCAACTACAGAAAATATTTCTTTACAAAAAACAGCGGTGTTCAGTGTCTGAAGTCGGACATTTGTGCCCCTACCACTTCTGTCGAGGGCTTATTTAAAATTTGTTTTGAAACAAAGCAACCAACTTCACAATTTAAGAACATAATGCATAAACTTCTGACTGATGTGCATTCAGTAAACTCATACAATGAACAATACAGGTACAATATGTAGATTTCAAACAAAATTTATATTGTTTGGGCAGTAGATGAGTGCTGCAGATCAAAATGTTTAAAGGAAAAATATTTAAGTAGTAAACATCACTTACCTTTATCTAGGTATTGCCCACATCTCCTCCCCAGAGCGTCACACTTGAGTATTATGTGCTGTTTTATTTCTCCACATCTTTAAATGTTAGGTTTTAAAAAAAAATAAAAGTATTCCAACGAGGCTGGTGTATTACTGAACTCAATAAGCAACACATGCCAACAACTGAACGTCCCGTTCGCAGCATATAGGACTCAATTAGCTCTGTTAAAGGAAATAGTGCTGCACTTCGCTCAGTTACAGATTTTATTATATATATAATAAATTATATATATATGTAAGTACACAAACGTACACACAGCCAAAGATACTCAAGAGTATTTATCTGGAGAGAAAACTTCTAGAGAACTTCCCTCTCTATATCCAGTTGTTTTACCTTCCTATTGCAGACCTTAATCACGCCACATTAAGTCACACTGAAATCAATGGGAGCCTTTACATTGCCTTCATAGGAAGTTCGTTTGGGTCCTCATACAAGAGCGCAACGTGATATTTCTTCTAATACTGCTACCTCTTTCCCAAGACGCACCAGAGACTTGTGTGACATCTGGAGATCAGTACTTCGACTCTTCTCACACCCACCCACAACACAAAGCTGATCATTGCTAATTTAATATGTACAAGACTTCATGTAACACTACAGAAATGTATATCAGTCATCTAAAGGTTCATCTTCCTTCAAGTTTAAGATGTTTTAGCAGAAGGTAAACAAATTGAGTTCTCAGCTGCATGAAACTATCCACAATACAGTTGAGTAACTATTTAAATGTTCATTATCAAATAGCAATAAAAGGTTAAACCAAAGTGAAAACCATGAACTCTATATACTAGTCTGACTTATTCTTGGAAAAGGGAACGTCAGTTTTTGCTATTTTAGTTGTATGATTGTTTTTTGGTCAGTATTTCACATAACTTCATAGTGGCCACATTTTTAGAAACAAGAACTCACTCAATTAAGGCTTGTTGATTTAATTGAGATACTTGCCTCCATTAACTACTCTTTGGTCTGCTCCAGAATTAGGACTAAAGTCTGAAGTATGGGATCCAGATCTTGAAATTGAGGGGCCCGATCCAGACTGTCCAATCCTTGGTGAATTTTGTCTGCCTCCTCCCCAGGACAAGACATCTCTATTTCGTTGTCCAGCTGGAACATACTTGTTTTCCCTGGAACAGAAAATTCCTTTCAGTGTTATAGCCAGAGATGGAAAATAAGAGATTATCTGACCATTCAAAGAATGAATAAGCTTTACTTGTATGTACCTTCCCCTGCAATCAAAATAAAAGTAAATCCTACACCTCCTAGTTCAAATTTTGTACTCTTTTAGTGGTTAAATTTCAGAACAAAAAGAATATTTACATGCACTACATAGCTGTTGATACTGTATTTAAGCCCTCACAGTGTGGTTTCTATAATCCTACAGGACGCTGGATAATTTAATGCTGAATTTTCAAGGTTTTGTGAGACATTTTAGATGCTTTGATACGTAACATGCAGAGCCTACATTGCTATTTCCTGAAGTCTGTGTGAATTCAATACACTGATTACACGGTTTCTTCCCCACTCTCCAACAATTTGTCTTTTCTTTTTAAAAAACAGCCCAATAACTGGCAAAGACAAATAAGTCTCAATGCATAAATTACTACTGTACTACGTTTATCTTTAACATACTACGAGTAGTATTTTTCCCTTTAAATACCTAGTGTTCACACCATGTCCTTCTCGTTCACTTGCATTTCTCTGAACAGCAGTATATTTTTCTTCTTCTGTCCGGTCATCATTTTCCAAGGCAACCCGAGCTTTGTATTGGGCACTTGATTCAATTTCTTCTGCTAACTGAGCTGCTCTTGCTTCCCGTTTTAAAAATTCTTCTGAATTATCCCTCTCTAAGGGCACACTAAAAGATACAATGGGAAGGCAGAGAAAAATATATTTGAAATTTATAAGCCTATAGATAATCCACAAAAAATACATTTACATAAATCTAAGTTTAACAAACCCACAAGAACAAGAAAGCAGTTCAAGATGAAATGAAAGGTTGTTTGTTTTTTAACCTAAACATTACTTCTAATTTTAGAAATTGACAAAATTCGAAGTTATTTCTTTGCCAACCAAAGTCCAAGTTCAAGGTGCAGCATTTCCCCCAGGACTAAAGATGTCCCTCGCCACTACTGTCAAGTAAGACTCCAGTTTTCAACACTGTTAAAGATGTGAGATTTAGCTATCAAGATCTGAAGCTAAGGTTGTTTCTCCTTTCAGTTCAACTCTATAGCTGAAGCTCTATAACTGGAATTTCCAGAGAAGCCAAAGGAAATAAGGTGTCCAACTCCTTTTGAAATTCAGTGAAAGTAAACCATCTAACTCCTTTGAAAATGCCAGCCTTAGATCTTTGGCTTTTGCTGTTATGACCAGTGGTTACTGGGAATCAGAGGCAGGGAACTGGAAATCAGAATCCTGGGCTCTATATTTTTTACTACCCCAGACTTGTCATGTGACCTTGGACCTCACCACCAACTTATCCATCTCTCACACTGGGTAACTATACACCTTTTCAAAGCACCTACAGCTCTCTGGATGAAAGTGCTACATGGAAGAAGAGTTGTGCATATTCAAGCTGTGCTAGTAACTCATTTTTAGGTTCACCGGCAATTAAAATAAAGTTTTTAAATTTCATTTCAGGTTGATCAAAACAAGTTCAATCTGCAACTAAATACTTTGTTTTGATTTTGCATATTTTTAAAAATAAAGTTGAAATGTTCAAAACAGAAAGTTACTTTGAATTGGAAAAAAATAGAAACAAAATGTTTTTACTCCCCCCACTCCCCACCCCCCACCCCAAAAAAAAACAATTTGGTGAAAATGGCAAAAATTAGCTAAATGTTTTGGTGATACCGAATCCACATTTTTTGCCAAGACAAGTTTTGGTTAAAAGTTTTGCCCACTTCTAGCACATATGTAACAGAAGACCACTGAAATGGCAGAACAAGGCAAGCTCTGGACTGTCCAAGCAGCCTTAACCTTCAATTTGTTTTATTCAAGAAACAAAACAAAACAAAAAAAACAAAGAAAACAGCCTGTTCTAATTCCCATTTTATTTTTTTTTTAGAAAATGATACTGTCAGGTCATTTTATAAACTGTAGTAGGGTAAGTGCTTTGTTTTGGTTATTCTGGCACCTGAAATATCTTCTTTAGAAACATGAGATCATTTCCTTTCCCTCATTTTCAGGTTGGCAAACCAAGTTTACTCACTAAGCTCCAAAAAAGGCAGCAGCCCTATCAGGCTCTCTCAAGACACCCACCAGTCCTTAATTCATTTAAGGATGCCAGAAACAGATAAATTAAATACAAATTCATGTTTGTATCAGTAGCACTTAGAGACTCCAACTGAGGGGCTCCAACTGTTCTGAGCACTGTACAGACACATAATGAGTAACAGTTCCTATCCCAAAGATCCTGCAGTGTAAACAAATAAAACAGAGGGTGAGAGAGGATACAGGCACAGACAGCTATAGTAACTTAAGGTGCCACAAGTACTCCTTTTCTTTTTGCGAATACAGACTAACACGGCTGTTACTCTGAAACCTATAGTAACTTATGTAGATCATACACCAGGTCAGTGGCAGAGCCAGGAATACAACCCAGGTTTCCTGAGTCCCAGGCACTGGACCACAATATTTCTAAAGGAGAAGTTACTCTCCTTGCGCTGTAACTGGCGTTCTTAAAGATGTGTCCCCCCTGTGGGTGGCTCCACTTCAGGGCACCTGTGCTCTGTTCCTTTAATCAGAGATTTCTGGTAACTGCCCATTTGGACCACGTAGGTGCCCCACACATCCTTGTGCCCCGTGCCCAAGCTATCTACGGCTGTACGAGCAAACCACACTCAGTTCCTTCTCCACCGCAAAGAAGAACAAGGGAGACTGAGGTTGGGTAGTGGAGCAGCCACAGGAACACATATCGTGCAGTAACTAGAGTTCTCTGAAAGATGAGTAACCTCTGCTTCCTTTCAGTGGTGTCCCTGTGGCTGCTCTTCAGGTGACTCCTGAGCAATACCCCCAGTTAAGGAGGCATGAGGTTCAGAGCAGAGCCAGATACGAAAGAGATAACTGCATTGCCTACAGCAGCATTTGATTTTGCCGCTGGTATGAAGTGTATTTATTAGAAAAAGTATGAAGATGACCAAGTTGCTCCTCTACAGATGTCTGCAATTCGTACCTCCGTAAGTGAGGCTATAGAATTAGGTAGTGGTCTTGTGGAATGTGCTATCATTCTCAAAGGGGGCTGAACATGAGTTTTATCAAAACAAATTTTAATGCAAGCAAAGACCAACTTTGATAACTTCCGTTTTGAAATTACTGAACCCTTGTCTGTCTGCAATGGATACATGTAATTTAGGAGATCTTCTAAATGGTTTAGTCCTATCAAGACAGAAAGCTATGCCTTCCTGACAGTTAGGGTATGGAATATGGCTTCTGGAGTACTCGAGTGTGATTCTGGGGGGAAAACTGGGAAATGAATGGCCTGATTACCATGAAATTCTGAGGACACCTTAGGTAAAAATCTTGGATGTGCCCATGACAACGCTTTCTCTCCAGTGAATATCATAAAAGGTGGCTCGACTGTCATTAAGACCCCCAGTCTTCCCACCTTTTGGGCAGAAGTGACTGCTCCCATTGACAAATCTAATAAAGAACACGTAGCTAGTGGCTCAAAAGGGTGTTTCATAAGGCAATTAAGTACTAGGCTCAAGTCCCAGATCGGAGTAGGATCTCTGATTTGTGGGGAGATATTTGATAAACCTCTTAGGAATCTTGCCACAGTTAGGTAAGCAAAGCATGAAAAAAAACCCTATGGGTGTGTGAAAAGCGGTTATATGCTGCTAATTGAACCCTAATGGAATTCATAGAAAGACCCCATGTTTTCAGTTCCAATAGGTAATCCAATACCCTGGGAAGAGGAGAGCCAGTTAGAGAAATCTGACGACTGTTATACCAAAGATAATATGGCTACCATTTCTGGGGGTAAGTATTTCTTGTAGATTCTTTTCTACTAGTTAATAAAACGTGTTGTACCTCTGACAAACCGAATATCTCTATTCCCAAGAACCATTGAGGAACCATGCCCAGAGCCTCAAAACCTGTAGGGTTGGAGTGAAGTGTTGGACCAGCATTCTGGGTCAGTAGGTGAGGACTGATCAGAAGCTTCCAAAAAGGGCGAGATGCGATCAGTAGCGATACCAGATCCTTCTTGGACACATTGGTGCAATCAATAGGACTATGGCTCAATCTTATCTTGTTGAGAACCTTTAACAGTAGCAGTGTTAGTAGATATGCATACAGAAGTGCTTTCACCCATGAAATGAGGAACATGTCTCTGATGGATTGGGGATCGAGCCCCCCTCCAGAGCAATATCTGATGCATTTTGCACTGGCTGCCATAGCAAACAGATCAACCTCCAGGAACTCCTAGGCTATGAATATCACGTGAAGGACTCAAGTTTAGTTCCCATTCATAATTTAGGAAGAAACATGTGGTGAGGTTGTCTGCCATGGTGTTCTGAATACCTGGCCTGTAAAAAGCTGAGATGACTGGGGTTGGCTATGCACGAATTCCAGAGTTTTATCACTTCGGCACAGAGAGATGAGGGAACATGTGCCTCCCTGATGGTTGATATAATACATGCATACTACATTTTCTGGCATCATCTTTACTGATTTCAATTTGATTAATAGTAGACAGCGTAGGCAAACATTTTTGATGGCTCAATTCCAAGATTGATATGGAGAAGCTATTCTGGTAATGACCGCTTTCCCTGTACCTTGTGAAGTCCCAGATGTGCCCTCCAACCCAAAAGTGAAGCATCTGATGTTATCGCTACAGTAGGGGGAATCTGCAAGAATGGAACACCTGTGCAGATTTTGGTCCTTATCCCAGTGGACTGATCATAGAACCCACTGTAGAACAGACAGTAAAAAGTCTAGACTGTGTTCTCTTGGTTTGTAAATCGTTCAAAGCCATCCCTGTAGATCTCAGAAGTGTAGTCTGGGATGCTGCACTACAAAGATGCATACAGACATGTCTCAGCAGCTGAATACAATCTCTTACTGTTACCTAGCACTGCCCTGAATCTTTGAGATGAGATTGACTAGGGAGAAAAATCCGCTGGACAGTAGGTAAGCTGAGAGCCAGCGCTAGGCATAAGCAGACTAAGCAATTGCTGAGGGCCCCAAGCCGCTCAAGGGAACCCCCAATTCATTATTAATATGTTTGGGAGGGCCAAAAAATATTCCTGCTTAGGACCCCCAACAGGCTAGTACTGGCAGTGGGTAAGCACTGCCTATCACTGCATCCAGGGAAGCTCCTACAAAAAAGCTCCTAGACTCTGTAGTAGAATCAAAATGGACTTTTCTAGGTTGATTTGAAGGCGCAGGCTGGGAAACCGAGAACACATGATCTTTACTCATGTTAACACTTCCCAACACAATCTGCCCTGATCAACCAATCACCCATGTATGGGAAAATGATTATACCCAAACAACGTAGGTGAGTGGTAATCACTGACAGAATCTTTGAAAATACCCTCAGTGCTGAAGATAGGCCAAAAGGGCATATCGTGTATTGGTAGCTCTCGTTTTTTAGAAAACAAAAACCACTTGTGTGAAGGGTAAATGGTGACATGAAAATATGCATCTTGTAGGTCTAGAGTTGCAATCCAATCTCCTACTACTAATGAAGGAATTATTGCTGCAATTTCTGTTGCTTTACATATTTGTTTAGAGACCTGAGGTCTAAAATTGGCCTCCACCCTCCATTCTTTTTTGGAATCAGGAAGTACTCTGAACAGAATACTCTTCCCCTGTGTTGCACAGGAACTGGTTCTATTTGCTCCTAAATGTAGAAGAGAGGTCACCTGCTGCTCTAGCAAGTGATCATAAGAGAGGTCCCTGAAGAGGGGGGAGAGAGATTTGAAACAGACAGTGTAACCATATGTTATAAACTTCCAGGGCCCATTTGTCCATCATTATATGCTCCCATGCATCCTGAAAATGAGAAAGGAGGCATCTGAAAGGAGGCAAGAGGCTGCAGCTGTAAGAACCTGTCAGTTGAAATGGTTGAGACTCTCTACCAACCCACCAAAACTGTTGCTTGGAGGACACAGAAGGATGAGAAGATGTAGCTGAAGGAGGTTTCTTGGGTATCTTAGTTTCTTTGCTGGGGGTTCAGAGGGTTTAATATACATTGAATACGGGTCTGGGTGTGTTCTTTGGGCTACCTGAGACCTATTAAATCTCCTTTTCTTTATAGGAACGTAAATCCCTAGGGATTGCAGCATGGCTCTTGAGTCCTTTAAAGTGTGAAGAGATGTATTTGTCAAGTCCAGAAAGAGCTTGCAAGCTTCAAACGGTAGGTCTTCGACAATACTCCGAACCTCTCTTGTAAAGCCCGGCAGCTGTACCCAAGACACTCTTCTCATGACCCCTGCAGTGGAGAGGGACCATGCTGCAGTACTGCTACCTGCAAGGAGGCCTGGAGTTACATCTTTGCCAGGAACTGAGCTTGTAGAATGGATTTAAACTGGCCCCGATATTCTTCTGGTAGATGCTAACTTATAAGACATTCAATTATATTAAGTGAAATAGTCGCATTTTCCCACAAGTGCTGGACGGTTTGCTATCCTGAAGCGTGGCTGAAGCATAAGATTTACAACCAAAAAGACTGAGCCTGTGGTGGGTGCCTGCTGAACAGGGTGGGCTTCAAGTTATGCTGTCTGCCTCGTTCATGAACAGCCTCCACTACTAGGGAATTCAGAGCAGGGTGAAAAAACAGGAAGTCTGATTGTTTCGCTGGAACATATTTTTATCCTCCCTCTTGAACACAGGCAATGTGGCAGCAGGGCTTTGCCAAACCATCTGAGCGGGCTCCACAAGAACGTCCTTGACTGGAATGGCAATTTTCATAGATGTGGAAGTGTGTAAAATATCTAGGCGTTTATGGTGGGACTCCTCAACCTTCTCCAAGAGAGTCTGCATGTCAGCAATCCACATCATCAGGTTCTGAAACTGCCTGAAGTCATCGGTCATAGGAGGTGGGGGAAGCATGACAGCTTCATCAGAATAGCCTCACGACAGGAGAGGCAACTTTTAAATCACGGGAAGCCTAGCATTCCTGAGCAAAACTGGCAAAAATTTAACCCCTAAAAGGAGAAATCTCTTAACTATACAAGTACCTCTATGAATAAAAAAGGGGGGAGGGGGTGTTTGGTTTTTTTGATAAAACGAAGAGAAGAATTGTTCCACCAACTGTAACACTATAAGGTAAGTAACTATTTGAGAAAAAGCTAAATATTACAGAACAGGCACACAGTAGACTCCATCTCAGGCCAAAGGGGCTTTGCTCACACAGCCCCAGATAGCCTTGGCGCATTCACAGGTCAAACAGGCACAGCTACCAAACATCTCCATCAAAGGTGCAGGTGCCCCTGAAGTGGAGCACCCACAGGGACACTGCTCTAAGAAGAACTTGACACTTCTGCAGGAGACACTAAATCATTTAACATCTTTCCTCTTCCAGTCACTAAAATGCTGAGTGAAATCCTGCTTTCCAATTTCAAGCAGAGCTAAAATTAACATAACAACTCACACAGCACTTAATCCAAAGACCATCAATGACATAGCTCAAATGGAGCTGCTGCTACAAACAGAACACAAAATACTACCTTTAGGCCACAACAACTTTTTTTAAATTCTTGACAAAGGAGTAAGACTTAAACACCTAGAGCACAAGGAATTGGTCCTCCCATCAGATAATTTCAGCTCTCAAATATCATGGCACTCTCTCTAGAGCAGGGGTTCCCAAACTACGGTACACTTACCCCAGGAATCAGGTGTAGCCGTGTTAGTCTGGATCTGTAAAAGCGTCTAAGAGTCCTGTGGCACCTTATAGACTAACAGACGTATTGGAGCATAAGCTTTCATGGGTGAATACCCACTTCGTCGGATGCATGCCAGGAAGTACCCCAGGAAGTACACAAGACATCTCTGGGGGGTACACAGGAGAAATTGTGTAATGGTGGATTTCCTCTATTAATTATTTTATTTATTGCATTTTCATAATAGGCTACTTAGAGCTTTAAAACTATGGGAGTTTATTATATAAAATATGGTAGTTAATTTACATCAAGATGTACCAATGAGAACACAGATACACTGAGGTACAAAGCCCTCACTTCCAATCACCATACAGCACGGGTTCAGTTGCCCGGCAACTGTCCATTCTACCTGAGCTCAGAACCTAGTCAGGGGTATTTTCAGTTGTATATGTTGCACTATAACTATATCTGTTTGTAACAGTGAAATATGGACAGATGGCTAAAGACAGGTAGTGTTAAGAAGAACACACAAGGTATCAGTGATGAGAAGGGATGGGATACATGGTCAGCTGGTAGGTCTGGAAGGGGGTATGCAATAAAAAAAAGTTTGGGAACCTCTGCTCTAGACAAAACAAGCTTGTCAAATGGATGTGGAAATCCAGCAGACATTTTAAAAATATGAACATAACTTCTATATGAAAAAATGCCTGTCCATGCAGCACTATTGATGGCAACCTGAGAAGGGGCAGAGAAAGTGCATTTTCACAGTCTGTATCAAGGAGAGGACCAATAAAAGTGAAATGAAGGTGAGAGCCAACACACAATTGCCTACCTATGTTAGGCATTACCAAGGTGCCTACCACCTTGATATACAACAGTTTACCAGCACAAAAATCAATCAAAGATGTTTGTTGGCATGTAAGTATCTAGTTTATGAAGTTGTTGAAGAACAGCTGCAAATGTAAAATAAGTATTCAAACTCAGGAACAACAGAATCAGACAATGAATCCTTTGTCAGACACTTTCTTTTTTTTAAAACCACATTCAAACAACAGGAATTTAGCATGTTCAAAGAAAGCCAGCCTTCTTCCTCCTCCTCCAAATACAATCCCCTACAATTTAGTGGAAGAAATACAGAGCCAATTTTGCTTGTGTTGCTCTTGCAATGACTGGGAAACAATGAATTTTTCCCTTGAGATTTAAAGCCATCTTTACTTTTTTCGTCTGCTCCCATAGCAATCTATAGGGGAGACAGACACAAGAGAGATATTTAAAGTTCAAAAAAGTACAGAAGGGTTACAGCAACAGGGCCAAAGTTTTGTTAAATAAGGCTAAGAAAGTTGTGAGTTTTTTCTGGTTCAAAGATTGAGAGGACAGTTTCTTAAAAGTTGCAGTCAGTTGAAGTACCATTTAAAAAAAACAAAACCACACACCCCCACAAAAACCCAAAACCAAATTTGAGTAGTACTGCAACCCTGGGTGCCACATTGCAACACCACTCATTAAAATTTGGCCCACCCATCCCTCTGCCATGATGGAAGGGCACACAAGCCAAATTTGAGTGAGTGACATTGTGACCTGGCACAGGGAGATCACAACGCCACTGAAATTTGCCCCAATAGTACAAAGTTACAGTGTGTATCATTTGCATTTATCACTTCAGAAAGTAGGTACAAATTCTGCATCTAAATTTATAACCTGAATATTAATACAAATCTAAGAACAAAATATTTTGGAACTTACGTATATGAAGATAAACTGCTGTCATAAGTTGACACTATGCCATAATTTTCTTCATTGTAACGAAACATGTCATTAGGATCCCATCCATTAGACTAGAAGAAAATTAGGTTTATTTTTCAAAATGACACTGGAAACATTTCCCTAAAATTTATGGCTGTTGCCAGAAATTTTAAACTTTTGCCCTTACTCCTGGATTTACCAATCAGATAGTGAAATTATAAACCCAAAACAGTATCTAACACATATTTTACCCTCAAAACCCAATATTGCCGCTAGTGTCTTGTCATTCCCATTTGGCACTATATTATGTACTGGCTTACATTAGCCAAAAGCTTCGATTCCTTTGCAGAAAGTGGCAATCAGATGCATCCATTTCTGAAATATGGAATAGTGTTCCTCCCTGTGGCAAGTACCGGAACTTTTCAAATGCACTATCAACACAAGTATCTAACAGGACACCCTCCTTGATCTCACACAAAACCAACATAATCTCCCCATTTCTTAGTGAAGTGTCGTGTGCCACAGTAACAGCTTTACTAAGATTTTGTTACTTTTACAAAACATACAGTATGTTTACCACAATATTTTTATAAATATTTAATAGTCGATGACCCAATAAGGTGGATATATAGAAAGAACAGGACCTATTTGAATA
Organism: Eretmochelys imbricata; assembly: GCF_965152235.1. NCBI lineage: Eukaryota > Metazoa > Chordata > Testudines > Cheloniidae > Eretmochelys > Eretmochelys imbricata. The sequence goes on from NC_135586.1 coordinate 27,954,412, forward strand.
TTAGTGTTCATAAGGTAAGTGATCTCCGCAACATTACAGAACAAAGATTTCTTGAACCATTATTGTTAGTCTCCTCTAATCTACAATGCTAATTTCTTCTTATTCTTACATATTAAGAACTTTGTGTCCTTTAGTAAAAGGATGCATTATAGCATAGAACTAGTCGCTATACCATACACAGCAAATCAAGACAACGTAATAGATGTAGAAACTCATTCAAGACCAGTCTCCATCAAGTAATTCAGGACCCTCAGAGACAGTGTTTCGGCACTTCAATTAAACACCACCACAGTGGTGTCCGAGATTCAGTTATTCCTTTTAAAATTGTAGGAGAAACTGTGATATCCATTGGCAAATGATGAATTTTCATGACAATACATGTTTACACTACACAGCCATGCTACTTAAACAGTTTAGCTTAAACTAAAATTCCATTCTAGATTGAAATTAAGGGACACCATGGGGCAAAACAACCTGTTTTCTAGAAAAATTTCAATGTATAATAAATTTTACTTACAACATCTGTCTCTAAAGCCTCAAGCTCCTCAGTGGTAGTGGTCTCGCCTCCATCCCATGGTTCAAGGTCCTTCTCTTTGTGTTCACCATTTACTTTAACACCAATGGCTGAATCAGTAAAAGCATCTACAATCGAGATGCACATTTGGTTAAACAAAGGAAAACACAATACACACAGATGTTTGAGGAATAACCAAATGTAAATGCATTATAAGTAAAGTACACTAGCATGATCCAAAACTGTCAGAGTTAATATATTGAGAATAAATTCAAAACTAGGATGTGTTAAGACTTCTGTTTCTGAATCGTGTACACATGTATACAAAATATGTTTTAGTTATGATGCAATTATTTAGTTTCAGCTAAGTGTCAGCTAACACTGAAAACTGAAACGTAGGCATCAGGAAAGAGTTGTTGTTGCCTTTGATTTAAGAAAAATCAAAGAGCATTAACATTAAGTAGGAATATGCCTTTAATCATATACACTATTGCTTCAAGACAGTAACATCATTGTTCTAAGAGATAAAAATATTCACTGATGTTTTTAACGTACTACTTGAAACAAAAATGCTGTTGAATACAACTATACTCTAACATATTACAGACACCAAAAAACATTATGCAGATTTACTCACCCCTAAGCCCAGAATGTCTAAGATGTGTCTTAAATTATACCTCCCCTCTGACTCAATCCCAGTTTCTTCCATTTGAATGATTACTTGACACCCGTGTTCACACCTTTACAGTCTCTCCATAAAAGAGCCCTGCAATGCTTGGAATTATCCATTAGCTTAATATACCAGTATTACAATGTGAAGCTGCTGAAAACACATTTTTCTAGAAGAAGCTTGTTTAAGTAGCAACTTACCCAAATTACATAAAATTCAAAAACTCTCTACGCACATTCAACAACTATAAAACTAGAGAACTAGAAACATATGAAACTGTATTATGAACATACCACTAGGCAGGTGTACTGAGCTACTCCAATCAGTAATTGGATCATGAACTTTTATTTGCAGGCTCATTTATGTTCTATTCAAACCAGACTGTAAGAGTACATTTAAATACTTTATTAAAAATGATGCCATTCAGAATTAAGACAGCCAAGCTTTAATATTTATGAACTAAACAAGCTCAAAGCTGCCTGCAGATTCTTAAATGCATTTTTAAAAAAGGAATTACTTTATAAACCCATTTTTTCATTTTGTAAATGGCTTTCAGTCTAGTTTTGAATCAGAACTATACACTTTTCATTACAAATATACAGATGGAAATAAGCAGTCATTTTGACAGTAAAATCTGGGTTTCTCCTAAGATTTTAGGAAAAGGTAGGGACCAAGCCAATAGATTGTTCCTGAAGTGGAAGAATGCAGCTTTAATTTATTTTGGCAGTGTCTGAAATTGTACTGAAGAGGAACGCACACTGAAGCCATTGTGAGAAGAGTTTACATTTATATAAGAGATTTACTTGGCCACTAATCTGTTACATTTCATCTGCAATCACTGAAGGCATGTTTTAATTAAGGCTGTCAACACAGCCTAACTCTTATTCCAACTTTATCCAGTTTCACAGTCAAATTCTGTGCTTAGATCGCCACAATTTGTTGCAGCAATTATTCCATAACAACACTCAGCATTATGTCTTATAAAATACATACTGAGCTCATATATGGCATAGCAAGACCAAATAGGATACTTGTGAAGGATTAAGCATTTAAGCATAAACAGCTTTGTTAATTAGCAAATACGGTATAAAAATTAAGGAATGTGTATAAAGATAAGACAACTGAATTATATTAGCTTAATATGAAAGTTTCCCCGAACATGAAAGACCCATTAAAGAAAAAGAAACCACATGAGAGGAAAATACCCTGACGGGGCCACGTCACTTTTAGGGCTTGTTATGTGAAAAATTAGTATCAAGTCAGCTTGTAAAATGTCATTGCATAGTCTGCCAATGAAAGCAATGATAGCACCTTCCTCCTTGAAGGCCGGCACTTTTTAGTGAGGTTATACTTTAACCTGTTACTGCCACCTAGGTTGTGCCTGTAAAGGCACTTGGGCTACTTGAACGCTGTTCTGGAGCAGAACAATTTATTTAGTACCATACCACTTTGTAGTTTTGAGACAATATTTTGCATACTGCAAGCAATTAAAATGCAAGAGCTAAAAATCAATTTTCTACAAGGCTCAGAACAAAAAAAAGTAAAATTTTCTAATAATGATTCTGTGAAATTATGCATGCATGTTTTATAGTGCCATAAATGTGCGAGCAGAGGCATTAAATTTCCATTACATATTATGGAAACAAGAACATTATGAAAAGGCAAGATGCAGAAAAACAGAGTGACTGTTAAAAAATGTTACCTGTTTCTGAAGGAACTACAATAGATATGGAAAGAGAAAAAAAAATTGAAAATCAGATAAAAATACACGTTCAATTTTTCAAGTGTTTCACATTACATGGTTAAATTCAGACATGGTTAAACTTCATTTATTTTGAAGTCATGATCATAAATCATTATGAATCCTTTATCTTCGAAAAATATGACAGCCATACGTCTCATTCAAATTTTAATAAACATGTCCCTCCATTCACAGCTCCCTCTATCCCCCCGATTCTGCCTTCTAAAAGCATCTCAGACTATTCTACAAATCTTCAGGGTGAGGAGTTCTGAAAAAGCATCTAAACAGCACCAAGAAAAAAAGATGACCCCATTACTTTCTACTTGTAGAGTATATAAAAAAAGAACTTTCAATGTTTATCACTATTAAATACAAAATAAAATGTAAGTGTTACATCAAGCCAAAGTTAAATGGTAACAAGAGAACATGTCTGTTTTTAAAAAAAGCACATTCTCTTGGGATGACTATATTTACCTATATGGCAAAGCAGCAACCCAATGAACTCAATGGCTCCTACATTTGTATGGAGTACAAAATGTATAGTCTCAGATCAAGACATTGAGTGGTCTCCAAACTCACTCTTGGAGTCATTGTTTATCCAAGAGGGAAACCCAGTTTCAAACTGCACCACAGCAGCAACTGGAAAAGTCATTCCCCACAGAATATGGTGAGTATCAGGTAAGACAGTAACCAGGTAGAGAGGGATTTATAACTTTTTGCATGTTACTGAGTCTTCTAGTTTCTACGAAGTGGCCTCAAGAGACAATGCTGAAGTACGCCACTTACAGTGTGAATAAATACTACCTGAATAATATTTTATCTATCTTGCCCACCCACTCTTTGTCTTAGATATTGAGGGTGGAGGGAGACAAAAAACATTCAATTGAGCTCTATAAAAAGCTACAAAGGTTAAAGGGAAAAAGTATGCTGTCTGATGAAGTTTACAGAACTAGCAGCAGCCTCTAATCTACAAATCACATAATTTGTGTTTAAAAACAGTAACATATAGTTGTGTATAGTCATCCTTATCAAGATGATTAATATCAGAATCCAGTACTATTATGAAGCAATGCAGAGGCACTGTTTTCACCTATGCCTCACATTGGACACATTTTCATCAAGTTACAGAGCATGGCTCCACAAGCTTCACCATCAGGATGGATCTCAAATGCGAAAAATACAGTTACTCTTAAGGCAAACACATACTGAAAAAAACCTGACTTCTAGTCACATGACTCCAATCTCATGTGCAGCCTCCAAACAAACTTTATATGAGAGAGAGAGAGAGAGACAGACAGACAGACAATTGAAGCTCATGTGACTCCTTGCAGAAGAATCCCAATAATATGCCACGTTCACTTACTTCACTGAAGGCGATCTGACAACTTTGATAGCTTAGGTTAATTTAGAAAGCCACATGGAGAACATGAAGCAGTAATCTAAAAGCTAAATAAGTACACACAGGGCACTGAGGTAAAAACAAACAAGAAGTGAGTTAGCAAAGTTAATGAGCAACTGAACATTCTGGAAAACGAGAGAAAAGCAAAGAATTCCTAAAACAAAAAAGTGCTCTTATTTTTTGATGAGCGTTAACATGGAAGACAGTCGAATACATGGAGTGCTGCTACAAATGTCAATCTGCAGCATGGTAACCGACAGGACTGTGAAACATGCTTAGCATCTATTGTATATGGCACTTCATATCACCAAAGCACTTCATGAACTATTCCCATGACACTTTGAGTGAAAGAGTGAGTGAGAGCGAGTGAGAGAAAGACAAGTCCACAATCAATCCCATTTTATACCTGTTAAGACTGAGGCAGAGAGATTAAGTAATGAGTGGATTTAGGCAAGTGAAGCCAGTAACAGCTGGAGATGTAACAGTTCCTGGCTAGTCCCATGCTACCTCTCTGACCTGATGAGGACACAGAATCCTCACCAGGGCACTAGAGATTTAGCATTCAAATGCTTTTCTTTCCTGTTTTGAATCCTGCAACTGAGCAGTAAAGAATCTCAATGGCATTCCTTTCTCTACATGGCAAAATTGTATGGTATGCAAAGATAAGAGATATATATACACATGTTCTGAGAAGCTTCAGATTAATATGTTCTTGAACAAGTTAGAGACAAGCTTGTCAGGGCTAGAGAGTGACTAGGGAGATTAGCATGAAATGTTTCATTTGCTCTTGTTTTCATGAGTAAGTAGGTTCTAAGTTGTTAGATGCATATTCTAATTATTGCCCCATAAGCATGACTGGGAGGTTCAGATTTTACTAAACCAGTGTGCTTTATAGTCCACTGATGTTCAAATTACTTCTCAAACTGAAACCAAGTTTGCTTTTGCTTGAAGTAAATTGTGGTTTTCGCTTAAATGTTTTAAGAGTAACAACTCTGCTGTGTATTGTCCCTGCCTACTACTGACTTTTTTTTTTTGGGGGGGGGGGGGGGGCGGGGCAGGGAAGAGATTTAATGATGAAACAAAAGCCTGCCACGGTTTACAGACAACGACCCTGGCGACCACCCTTTCTGCGAGTGCTGTCAGAGGGGATGGGGGTGACATCCTCAATGCGCCCAATCTTCATTCCAGAATGAGCGAGAGCTCCGAGGGCCGACTGGGCACCAGGTCCAGGAGTCTTGGTCCCATCTCCACCTGTAACTCACAGCTTGACGTGAAGGGCAGTGATGCCCACCTCCTTGCGCAGCTGGGCAACATCCTTGGCTACCAACATAGCAGCATAGAGCAAAGACTCGTCTCTGTCGGCCTTCACCTGAATACCACCAGCCACTTGGCAGACGGGTTCCTTGCCAGAGAGATCAGTTACATGGACAAAAGTGTCATTGAAGGAAGCGAAGATATGGCAGACGCCAAACATGTTTTCCCCTTCGGCAACCTGCGGTCCCAGAGCATCAAAACAAGCTACCACCACTGCACAGTTACATTTCTTTCCTTTGTTCATATTATGCCTACTGCCATTCCCCTGCTGACACAGTTGGTCTGGAAGGATGCCACCTCCACCATTACACTCCCCAAAAAGAACTTAATAGCTATTTCCCTTTGCTTTTTTATATTTTAAACTGGTGGTACTAGCTCGGATTTACAGCACTGTCGAAGTACTGTAAACAAAACACTTCAGAATCCTGCAGTTGGAGTAGCAGAACCCACCCTCTTGAATTACTTTCTCTTAAGAGGGAAGCCAATCAGCCACATCTGAGCCTTGTTCCAATTTAAAACACGAGAGCTGGCACTGCAAGCTGGCATTTTAAATCAAGACAGCTTTTAGGACTACAAGAAATGCTGGAAGAGACTCACTCTGCTGATCCATAAATGCAAGGTAGTGGGAAGCTGCTGAAAAGTGTACATGAGCCTGGTCTGAATCTAAGTACTCTGTAGTCTGCTATCTAAGTATTTAGGAATAGAGAGTTGCTTAATGGTCACCTATTACTGAAGTTCTGTTTTGCATATTAAGGGCTGGATTTTCAGTCTTTGGATTCTACAAGCACAACCTGTACCCATACTTGGCAGGTACTTGTGACAAAGGCTATGAATAAGTACAAATAGCTTCAAATTTATTTCCTTGTGCATATTCATTTACAGAAGCTAAAAAGGGAAGCAGCCTGACTGTCTTGAGCTGCCCAGTCAGCTTTATTCATCAATCTACCCACACAGAGTAAGGCCCTAATCCTGCAATGGGATGCGTTGGCACCAACCCTTTCACCTACAGAGTTCTACTGTAGCCAACGGGAGTCCACATGGGCATAGAAGCCAACATGAGCTCATACAGACTTTTTAAAAATAAATTGGTAATGAGCCCACTGCAACCAACCTCTTACCTTTCTTCCCTACTTCAAAATTTCTGTAGTCTGTAAGCATTCCTCTCAACTGCACAGTCTGAGACTCAATCATTTCCCCTAGCTGCCATGGTATATTAGAATATGCCAGACACTAGAATTATTGGGCACTAGTAATGTACTAGAAAAGAGTTGTTTTAACAAATGATCTATTGGCATCACAGGGAAAAATGAGTAGGGAAAGGAAATTGTTATTTGCCAGTGGAGCAGACGGACTTTTACCAAATAAATTGGAAAGAACCCTGTAGACGGAAAAAGAGAATATGGTAAGCCTACTTGCACTCTAGCTTTTGTTACCTGTCTAGGCCCTAAAGACTCCACTTATCAAACACCACATCTGCCACATCATTCAGCCAAGGTGATAATTTCAGCTGGCTCTTTCACTAAAGATTCCCCATTTCCAGGCAAGAAACCTGCATGGCTCCTGTAGAAAGCCTTGAATATGACCAGAAATGGACTGAGCTGTCCCATTCTTCCACCTCCAATATCAGCTTAGAGTTGAGACAGTTTCTGTCCTATCCACTTTGACAGGAAGAATCTTCTGTGGGATGATTGGTTATGACATAGCAGATTTAGGGATAATATCAAAATTCTCTTCACCGTTCTCAGTTCTGTGGACCATAGTCTTTGGGGCTACTCTAAGGCTCAGAACCATTGTTTAACTGCACTTCCAGATCACAAAACTCCACAGAAGCAGAACAGAATACGCATGTACAGAGGTAAAAATCCACAGGATTGAAGAGGAGACTGGCTTTTACCGAATCAGGATACAGCTACAGAATTTTAGAACTAAGACCTCATGAAGGGAACATTTGTCTGAAGCTTTCTGGGGAGTGCTATTAGACCCTGAACATTTTTTTAGACACTACTCCGCTACATGCAAAAACTGCCAGCTGAGCCTGTCCTGCAACATAGCAGAGATGTCACCTGAATGAAAGGGCCATTTCTTTAAAAACTGAGCTCCCTTTCACTCTGGCCAGACTGTCCACTAACTAATTACTTCACAGCAGAGAGTTCAAGAGCTAGGCAGAGCTTTAAAAACTTTGTTGGCTTCTGGACATGTTCTTTTGAAATCTACAGAATTTAGTTGGCTGTGTTTTATATCACACATAGTGTTGTCAAAATTAACTAGGCTCTAAAATGGATACATTTCCAGTACAATACTAAAGGGGAGCATAGCTGCGCCCAGAAACTCCTATAACACTAACCTTTAGCTTTCACTGTGAACTGCAGGTGCCTGTCTGACACTACAAACCAAGAAAAACCTTAAGTTATTTTTTAAAAACAGATGGCCCACAATTCCTGTATGTCCATAAGCATGCATTACTCCCTGGGAGTCTATGTTTATTATTCATCTACTTATTTCTCAAAGGAGTTTACTATTTCTTTCAAATTTGCAAGTGTGATCAGAAGGTCCACTTACTCCTACAAATACCATCCTGGTACTATTCCTCTTAAGACACCATGGAGAGGATATGAATATTCCACTACAGATCATCATGCATTGCAGCCATCTCTGATCTACCCTGCTCCAAATCTCTATAGGTTCATCCAAGTTCTCAGAGGTAAACTCTGATCTCAAAGTAGTTGAATCTAGTATTTCCAAAGTTTCTTTATTCTCAAAGAGATTCTATCCAATAACCACATGTAGCAGGTGACCTTGTAGTCTGAGGCAGCTGCTCCTCCTCAAATACTTCCTATCAATGAAAGATACCTGGCAGGAGATCAGGAGGAAGAGAAGTAACAGAATCTACACCACTCTGCTTGCTGCAAGGGTCTGAATTATTAGCCTGAGGGCCCAACTCTCATTTATGCTAAGGGCACTTTACACTCATCTGGAAGAACTTGCACTTAAGTTCTGTACTTTACTGCCCCATGTGCTTGGACCGTGTACCTTCCTCTAAAAAGGTAGGGTCTTTCAAAAGCCTGGAATCAGCAAGCCTCTATTCTTAGGATTAACATGGTAGGTCAGAGGGCATTAAAGCAGATCCTCCTGTTATGTCTCTTCTACATCACAGATGTGTAGAAATCCCATGTCTGGGTGGTCTCTTCAGCAATAAATCCCAGGCAGTTGTGGCAAACACATCTAACCTACCAGTGATACCCGTTGAGGCCTGCCAATGTACAAGCTCTGCAGGTGGTGCACTTGTAGTCTTGTTTCACTGCACAAGAAGGAATAGATTGCCTTTCTTCTTTTGTGGTCCAGCAAAGTGAGGACTCGTTAAGCAAGCAAAGGAGACCTTAGAGATTTGCTATAAACAGAGAAAAACCCTTCAAAAGAAGCAGAGCTGCCTGACCTGTAAACATCTTAGACACCAAAAAATATCTAAAGTCTTGGAGGCTGCACAGTAGAAAGAGAAGAAAGAAAAAGACACAAAAAGTCTGTGACTAGCTGTCAGGTGCCTGATACCCTATAATATTATTAACCCTTTCTGGCAGTTACAGACAAAACCATGGCTTGAAATATTAAGGTCATTTTTGTCTCAGGTCCAGCTGGATTCTTTTATATTTTTTAAAATCTGAACTATAAAGCTGTATGCAGTTGATAAGAAATAAAAGTGAGTTATTTATATACAGAGATGGGTTCTTCCTAAGAAAAAACTCATAATTTGAGCTTTTTACTCTCCACTTGTTTGCAGCAGTTCTTAGAATTTTGAAAAGAGAATGCTTTCTAAGCAAGCATGTTCAGAGACAAATCCTAATTTTTGACTAAGAGGACTTCAAAGACCACATTACTTCTGGAAGAATGCAATACATTTTAAAGTATTTATGAATTCATGGATTCTCATGTAACATTAAAGTGCCTACTAAAACAAATGCAAACAAACCATCCACATTTGTAAGAAAATCTAGCAATTTCTGTGAATAAATTACCTCATTTTCTAGAGAACCAGTAACATCACATTTGTTAATACTTCTGGAAGTTAACTTTTCAGACAACATAAAATTACTGGCAATGTTTAGCCAAATTTTTAAATCTGAGCGCCTACAGTTAGGCTTCAATATACATATTATATATTTAAGCACCTAAATAAAAGTGGACTGATTTCAAAAAGGTGCAGAGCACCTGCACCTCCTATTGACTTCAATGAGATCTACAGGTGCTCAGCATTTCTGAAGAGTCTTATTCAGGTGCTTACATTTGGTTTTCAGAGCCTAACCCAAAGCATCAAGATTTAAAATGTTTACCTTTATGATGTAAAGCTATACCCAATTTTAAAAAGCCATTTAAAATACAGAAACATACCTCTCCTTGCATAATTGGTATCCATATCTTTAAACTGCACCATAACAAAATCTGAAGACTTGAACAAGATACTCTCTAATATGTCTTCCCGTTTTGGCCCCAGACTGGATTCTTCAGGTTTTCGATGAGCAGCATCAAGCACTAAATCACACTAACATTAAAAATACAAGTGACTTTGATTCTAAATATTTAATTTAATAATAAATATTGTGACTATTGAACAATTAATTACTTGTTAACAACCTACACAACAACATTTGCAACAAGTATTAGGCATATTTCCCATAGTGAAGAACTTCAAAATGAAGCTGCTTGTGGGCAATTCCCAAACTGAGACAGGCTAGATCTGAATAAACTTATTAAGAATTATTTGCTTTACTATACTAACGAGTAGTAAATCAGTGAGCTTTGTAGAAAACTGATCAGAAAGAAAAAAAAACAAAAAAAAAAGTTACCTTAGGACTGTAGGTTTTAAAAACTCCTTCATATATACCTCCGTTTTTCACCTGTACTTCACATTTGGATCCCTAAAATGTAAGACGAAAAAAATCAAAGTAGTTCTCTCACTCTGGCATAAAGACTGTCAAGTGACATTTGAGTGCTTTTTTCTACACTTGTGTCTTTATGTATTTAATGTGAAGGGCTCAATTTTTAGCCAGGCCTCTACCCAATCACCATTTCCATACATTCACAAACATGCACCTATGCTTTGCAGATGCAAACACCTGTGTGCACTCAAGTTTGTCCTAATGGGGTCTGAAGTTGTCAGTTCAACACTTTTGTGCCATAAATGTTTACAATTGTTCAAGTGCACATGCAAGTTTTTGCAAGAGCAAAGTGTGCGCACGTATACATGCAAGGGGAGGGCAGAGGCTGAAAGCTTACCCAAAGTATCTAGCAGCAAGAATGTGGGACTGCCTGGGTGATTCACTTCTTATTTTCACCATGTCAGCATTTTCCTCAAAACATAACTTTTTTGGTGTGCTATAGTCAGACTTAATGATTTTTAAACTGCCATTTATTTCACTCATTCAAAATCTATCCTAAGATGGCAAAGTCAAAAGAAGTAGGGTTGTGGGAAGAAACATACTATACCCATCACAAGCAACTTGCAACTTTCTAAACTAAAAAGAAACAGATAGTCACCACTGTGGTTCTTAATGGTTAAATCTTGGCACAAGCTATCCGCTGTGCTAATTTAAAGGCTCTCAATTAAGCTGCGGTTAGTTTAATATTTTATAATTAATTCTGTATCAACATCTCTAGAGATGTTTACTCTCCTGTCATGACAACTTACAACAACTGATGTAAGTATGTGAACCATTCTCATGTTTGCATAGATGCCATCAAAAGAAATCTGAAAGATAAAAAGCTTGTATCAGAAAGCAAAAAAGCAGAACTATTCACCACAACAATTCAAATGAGGTTATGGAAGGACTGCCAGCTTCAATTACTACAAAACTGAACATACCAGTTTGTAAGAGCGTGTGGATCAAATACCTTGCTCAGGGCTTGCCAACATAAATTTAGTTAGCAACAACCTGGAGTGTGAATCTACTAGCCTGCTGCACACTGCTGACATGCACTAACAGTGCCTCAGTGCACTCTGATCTACTCCTGTTTCAAAGCAGGGTAGATCAAAGTGCACCAAGAAACTGTTCGTGTGTGGCAGGCTAGCATGGGGCAGATTTACACCCCAGCTTCATGTGAACTACATACTCCTGTAGACAAGGGTAAAACACAAAATTCATTAATTCACAGGTCACTAGTTGACTCAATGCCAACAAAGGAATCAAGCCCCTCCATCATCCAAAAAACCTCAAACCCCTCCCAAACATGCCTTGCTATCATTGCCCTCCAGTTTAAGACTACAGGCTGTTGGTGCAAATACCTCAACTGCCACCCAAGAAAGAGAGCTGCTTTAGCTAAAAGCCTGTTGATATACCTTCTCTCCCCTCTCCCCCCTCCATTTCAGGGACTAGCTAACAGACCCAGGTTTAGGGTGACCAGATAGAAAGTGTGAAAAATCAGGACGGGGTGGGGCGTAATAGGCGCCTATATAAGTAAAAGCCTCGAATATCAGGACTGTCCCTATAAAATCGGGATATCTGGTCAACCAACCCCAGTCATATTAGCAGCAGTTAAAAGCATCAAATTATAAATTCCCAAGACGACGACAGAACATATTCTAAATAAACCAAGACTAGATTTACAATCGTATCAAAATCTAAGATCCTAAGCTAGGCAACCCCACCAAATATCAAGCATGATGCTAGATTTATTGGATTTGCACTTGCATACGTTAAGTGATGAGAATGTGCGCATGGTGCGACATCTCTCCTCTTTCCCTGCCAGCTTCATTCTTGTGAGCCAACAGATGCTGAAACAGATGAATACCCCATCATATTTTGAGCTTGTCAACTGACTGCATCTCTTTTAGGACGTGTCAAACTGTTTAGTTTAATCCAGTTATGCCTATGTATTGAAGTATATGTTTTATGACATCACCCATTGTTCTTAGAAACCATCTTTAGAGGTTCATACTTCAATATTTGTTAGTGTGGGTGATTTAAAGACATCAAACACAAAATAGTTTGTTTAGCTTTAGCCTCTCAGACAAAGTATATGAAGTTTGAAGGGACAAGGGGAAATTGTGTGCTTTACTGTTACTACAAAGACACTTTTCTATCTGTAAAAATGATGCACTAGGTATAACCTTAGCCATTTCAAGTCACCCTCTCCCCCTACAAAAAAAATTAAACAATTGAATTGCCCTCAAACACCCGCACCATATCAAAGTTGTACACATACATGCTTTTAGGGAAGGGCTTACCAAAAGGTGTCTGAGGCAAAGTTTAACATAATTTTTGTTTCACTAGAACTCCAAATGTGTAGAACTATATAACTATGCTAATTTGTAGAACATTTTTCAGAGCTGTACGGAACTTGTAATAACCAAAACTAAACTCCCGGTTTAAGAGAGAAATTAGACCAACCTTATCAATAGTGCTAAAACATTTGTTACTTTTGTTCAACCCAGTGATGTCTTGAACTAGCTTTAGACTTCTCCACTTAAGGGAGGGACTAACATTACAGGCCTCAAATAGGAATGAATATGTAGCCATTGCCATGAGTAACACCTATATAGGTACTACTATGCACGTGTATGATACAGTTGCCAAGAATATATAGAAAACAGATTTACACAGCCACAGGTCTATATTTTGTAGGTAAGTGCTTTGTTTGGGAGACTACTAGAATTAAATGAATGCAAGGCCCTAAATTTCAAGAGAGTCACTCAATGTTTGATCAAATGTTTTCTAACAGTGTCTGTGAAAATGGCTAGAATATCCACAAAGGTATTAAAACCAAGAGATATTTGACAATTAAGACAGTTTACTGTCTGCTATTCTCAAATTACCTATCTACAATGACCCAAAATATTAGAGATTTAAGTTTATTTTCCTGAAACAAGAGTTGAAATTTTCAAGTTGTTAGATATTAAATTTCTATGCAAAGCAACATAGTACTATGAGAAACAATGAAATATGTACTTACTGTAGGCTGAGGTGGCCCTTTGCCACTGCTGCGACCTCTGAAATTATTAAATATGTATCAGATTCAATAGAAACAAGACAATAAGATTGCTGAAATTAGACATCACTTGAACTCAAGTATTCAGGGAAACTGGTTGAGTACAGGAAACCTACCCAGATTACAGGTGTTGGAGAAAAAATATCAATCTCAAAGAGGAAGAAGCGTTTTATCCCAATAAAGTTTCCCTTACATCTTTTAAAAAAAAAAAAAAAAAAAAAAAGCAAAGATAAATATTAAAGCTCCTCTAACATTTTCCTCTATCAAGAGAAAACCTAATTTAGAATCATTTTACTAATCTTAAAAAGATACCATTTCTACATCTACAACAGACCAAGGAACATAGCAGTGAAGGAACATTTCTAAATCAATTTCACTTTAAGACGTGTTACCTCTTAAATACTAGCCCTTTTTATACTTAAGTTATCATGTATTTATGACCAAGTGCTATGTGTCACAAAGGTAATTATTTGACGTTTCAAGTTATAGAGTCAAGTACCACTGCAGAGTCATAACTGAGAATACTAACGTACATCCAGAAACAGAAGTGGCAACTTTATAAGCAAATAAGTGTGAATTATAGCATTTTTATTCTACTAAAAGGCGCTGATACCATAGTACTCTAGAATAAAGCATAGCAATATTACAGATATTACACGTGTATCTAAGATTGTAAAAAAGTTTTTGTATTTAATAAATTTTATTTTGAAACAGTATTATCACAAAATGCACATGCCCATGAGAATAGTGTTCTGGTTTCATGTTAAGCCACAACTTTTGCATTTCTGACTTCAGACTTCTAATTTTATAACCTTAATGTTACATAATGTAAGTTTTTTGCATTTTAATCTGATCATCTTGCCTCCTGCCACCCCAAAGAAAAATTCTGGAGGCTATTTAGATTAGAGGAATTTGAAAGGCACTTTCTTTCTGTGGTGATCCCAAACTCAGAAAGTGTTCATTCTAAAGTTCAAACAGCTTTCAATCCTGAATCTGTTTCTGCACTGAAATCTGTATGAGGTGAGATATAAACTATGAAGACACTGTCAGTAGTAAAATAAATTGGAATGCCTAATATTAAACATTAACAGTGCAAAACATGAGTTTCTAAAACGTTAGAATTTGTTTTTCTGTAAATAAAAAAGGATCTGAATAGCCATTCTGAAAATCTGGTACTACTATATTGGGCAGTTCATTATATAAAAGAGTCAGAAAGCAACTTGCTATACTTAAAAATGAGAGACTTTTTCACCCTTCCAAAACTAAAACAAAATCCAGAACAGCTAACCATTTTTTCTTCAAACATTTACAAAAATAAAGGCCAACGTCAACTACAGAAAACGTCAGGCCCAAAACTAAAGCTTATGCTTTATGCAACTCAAAACAAGGGATTATGGAAGTGTCTCGAACCTATAGCAGACACTACCAGGCACCAGCTATAGGCGAGAGTCTGTCTGGCATTAGACCTGCATAGCAGTAACAAACACTTCTATAGTGCTTTTGAATTAGTCAAATTACTTTACAAAGTGATATAAAGCATAAGATGTTCATATGTAGAAAAAGATCTACATTTCCAACATTAAAAAAAAAGTTGACTGAATATTAGCACTTCTGAGTCCATGTGTTTACCTTTTATAGAGCTGCATAAAAAAAAACGTGAACGAATTTGCAACTATCTGAATAAGGACTTGTCTACATAGGGAATCTGGCTGGAATCGCCATTCTGCAATAGCTCCCTCATGTGGACACTCCTAAGGCTCATCTATGCTACAGGGACTACAGTGGTCTATAGTACTGCTATTATGCCACCATAACCCCATAGTATAGATGCAGCCCACAGTGACAGAAGGGGTTTTTCCATTGCTTTAGGTATCCACCTCCCCGAGTGGTGGTAGCAAGGCTGATGGAAGAATTCTTCTATTGATCTAGTTGCATCTACACCAGGGGTTAGGTCACCATAGCTATAGCACTCAGAAGTGTGAATTTCACATATCTCTGAGCTATGCCAATCTAAAAATTTAACTGTAGACCAGACCTTATTCTGGAATAAGGGTGTCCATGCAGGGAGTTATTCCAGAATAGCTGTGGCACTTTAAAATTCACACCCAGTCTTCTTCCAGAATAACTTCCTCATGTAGACAAGTCTTAAATTCCTAGTGCCAATTTAAAAGGTACCAGCATACAAATAATTTTCCAACTGTCTTACGTATTCCATATTTGGCACATTTGAAGAATGAAATCTTCTACATTGGAATATATTGTGTAATATCTTTCTGAATCATAGTAATAGTCCCTTTTGGCCTTAAAGTCTATGTTAGGTCAATTGCACATGTAACCACACAAAAAGCACAAGTACTGGTGGTCCTACAAGTACCTAGAATCACACATTTCCTGAAAAGTGATACTGAATGCAAAGGTAGCTGCTCACAAGTAGCCCTACAGGTTCATCACTGTGATAAAATGTCACAGATTCAGTGTTTTTTTGTCTGTCCAAGATTTCTCTTTGTATTAAGAAGAAGAAGGGGAAGAGGAAGACTCTGAACTGTTGGCTGCCCTGTTTAAAATATAAGCTTCTAGAGCAGCGGTTCTCAACCCACGGCCTGCTGCGGGCCAATCAGCACACAGCTGTGGCTAATGTGACATCCTCAGGACCATACAGGTAGTATATAGATTGTGTGGATGCAGCCCACATAGCACACAGAGAGCTGCATATGCGGCCCACAATGGTAAATAGGTTGAGAACCACTGTTCTTGAGGCATGACTTCATCCTTCTTTCTGTTTTACACAGCCTCACGCATAC
The DNA here is from genome assembly GCF_965152235.1 of Eretmochelys imbricata. NCBI lineage: Eukaryota > Metazoa > Chordata > Testudines > Cheloniidae > Eretmochelys > Eretmochelys imbricata. Next base: position 27,970,828 of record NC_135586.1, read on the forward strand.
TGATGATGCCCCATAATTAGTAATAAAATACAGGTCATTCAGAAGACAAGCTGCCCAATTAGTTTTCAGAAGTCTAGTGAAACATTATAAACCAGGGAAGTAAATAAAAGTTTATTTGCATGAGTTCTCCGCCTCTCCATTAGCATCACAAAATAGTGCCACGCACTTTATTTTGAGCTTTGGTTACAAGTAGCTGACTAGATTAATCACTTGTCAAACTACATGCTGTGGCATGGTGAGCCCTTCATGTTCCTGGAACATAGGAACATCCATCTGTGCCACTCATGCAGAAGGCAAAAAAGTGAGGTAATCAGAGGTGAGAGCTCCATGAAAGAAGCTATAGCTGAGTTTTCATTGTGCTCTATTACACTAATGTTCAAAACATTTAACTTTTAAACATTACAGAAAAGTCAGACAGCTGACTCAACCAGCCTCAAAGCAGGCTAGAAATTAGCTTGGAGATTCTTCACCAGACTCTCTTTTGTTGGTGTCAAGAGTCATTTTAGTAACCTGGATGCCTCCAACATTTAAAAGTGACCATCACAGCTGAAAAGATTAAGAAATCACAGTTTTATTGTAGTAAGAAGTGCTTCTTAGCCTATAAGCTTTTAGACTGCTGGACTGAGCAAAATGGTTGCAGTTTTTCTTTTAACATTTTCAGTGTGCGCGAAGTTATAAATTCCACATCTGCTGCAGCACTTCCATTAACAAAGTTACTGTTTTTTCCTTTGTTTCTGTAGCAATGGTCCTCAGCAAAAATTCTCCTTGTCCTCACTAGCAGTAATTTCTCAAATTCTAAATTGGTTCAAGAGTTAGATTAACTATTGGGTTTTCGCCTACTGCATTATGAGCTACTAGATACCTTTTGAATCATACTTCTTGTTTTCAAGCTACATCTTAAGCCCTAAGGAATAGAGGGGGGGAATTCACCAAGATTTTAATGAAAAGTAAAGGAGTACTTGCGGCACCTTAGAGACTAACAAATTTATTTGAGAATAAGCTTTCGTAAGCTACAGCTCACTTCATCGGATGCATTTAGTGGAAAATACAGTGGGGAGATTTATATACACAAGAGAACATGAAACAATGGGTGAACGCCACTAGTCATCACCTTCAGCCCCCAACTAAAACCTCTCCAACGCAACATCAAGGATCTACAACCTATTCTGAAGGACGACCCATCACTCTCACAGATCTTCGGAGACAGGCCAGTCCTTGCTTACAGACAGCCCCCCAGCCTGAAGCAAATACTCCCCAGCAACCACACAACAGAACCACTAACCCAGGAACCTATCCTTGCAACAAAGCCCGTTGCCAACTGTGTCCACATATCTATTCAGAGGACACCATCACAGGGCCTAATCACATCAGCCACACTATCAGAGGCTCGTTCACCTGCACATCTACCAATGTGATATATGCCATCATGTGCCAGCAATGCTCCTCTTCCTTGTACACTGGCCAAACTGAACAGCCTCTACGTAAAAGAATAAATGGACAGAAATCAGATGTCAAGAATTATAACATTCAAAAACCAGTCGGAGAACACTTCAATCTCTTTGGTCACTCAATTACAGACCTAAAAGTGGCAATGCTTCAACAAAAACTTCAAAAACAGACTCCAACGAGAGACTGCTGAACTGGAATTAACTTAGGCTTGAATAAAGACTGGGAGTGGATGGGTCATTACACAAAGTAAAACTATCCCCCCCCCCCGTTCCTCAGATGTTCTTGTCAACTTCTGGAAATGGCCCACCTTGATTATCACTACAAAGGGTCCCCCCCCCCCCCCCGCTTTCCTGCTGGTAAGAGCTCACCTTACCTGATCACTCTCGTTACAGTGTGTATGGTAACACCCACTGTTTCATGTTCTGTGTACATAAATCTCCCCACTGTATTTTCCACTGAATGCATCCGATGAAGTGAGCTGTAGCTCACGAAAGCTTATGCTCACAATAAATTTGTTAGTCTCTAAGGTGCCACAAGTACTCCAGTTCTTTTTGCGAATACAGATTAACACAGCTGCTACTCTGAAACCAAGATTTTAATATCATTCTGCTTATATCTTGCAATGCAACCACAGTGGTACGTGCCTTCTAATAGAGGCCAATCAACTTGATGTTTCTATCCCAATAAGAAAAAGCTCAACCTCAAAGCATCCTTGCAGAAGTACAAAAAATAATATTCTGAGCCATTATAATTTCTTATGTTCATAGCACCAAACAGCATATTAGATTTTAACTAAACAGAGAGATATAGATTAATGGTAAACTCTTTGGGTCAGGGACTGAGACATAACCTAAATGAATGTAATGACCAGTAAGGACAGGAGGAGGTCAGAAGGGAAAGCAATCACAGCAATCACCATGCAGATTGTCTAAGCAGTGCATATCCTGACTGTTCAGCTAAGTTTCAGACTCCAAGGAGAGACTGCTGAATTGGAACTAATTTGCAAACTGGATACAATTAACTTACGCTTGAATAAAGACTGGGAGTGGATGTGTCATTACACAAAGTAACACTATTTCCCCTCCTACTGTTCTTGTAAACTGCTGGAAACGGCCCACCTTGATTATTACTACAAAAGCCTCCACCCCCCCACCCCCCCGCTGGTGATAGCTCACCTTTCCTGATCACTCTTGTTACAGTCTGTATGGTAACACGCATTGTTTCATGTTCTCTGTGTATATAAAATCTCCCCACTATATTTTCCACTGTATGCATCCGATGAAGTGAGCTGTCGCTCACGAAAGCTTATGCTCAAATACATTTGTTAGTCTCTAAGGTACCTTTTCTTTTTACGGATACAGACTAACACGGCTGCTACTCTGAAACCTAAGTTTCTAATGTAATAAATTATTACTCACTTCTTGTGGGCACTGAAGAAGTGAGGTTAAGGAGGGATTTGACTAAGAGGGTAGCAGCTGGCAGACTAAACTTGGAAATCATTCCATGCATGGTGGGGGAGCAAAATCACAGATAAAGGCACAGACGTTGTCTGTTAAGAGTATGTGTCTCACAAAAGAAACAGTTTAAGCCATTATTTTGTAGGAAGAGCGCCAAAATAGCAAACTTCTCATATCAGGTCAATATTTACATTATGAGTCTGTTGTGCTCAAAAGTCACATTGAAAATTCAGACTGTTACAAAAGGGTATTTATTATCCCATATGTGGAATGGTAAGTAAGTTTTCTTGGTAAGTAAGTTTTCTAGGTTTATAAAAGCTAAATCATACTATTTATAAATGCTACACAATTATACTTCAGTTATTATCACCTAAGCTTCAAATATCGTACGAATATAAATACAAGCAGAAAGCAGTTCCTTTAAACTATTTAAAGAATTGTCAACTTTTATATATTTTTCTAGTTGAAAAAACATACAAAGAACATATGAATGTTTAAAGAAAGAGAACTTAGTTTTCCAACAATATACATAAAGTCTCATGATTTTTCTCCAAATGGAATATTTTGTTGGTTTCATTGATTTTGCTATACAAGACTGAACATTAAAAACATCTCCATACATACACTGCATTTAATGGAAATAGCTAGGGCAGACAGTTTAAAACAAGCAACTGCAAACTACAATTGTTAAATTTAACAGAGCAAAGAGAAGACTTTTGGGGGCATCAATTAGTAGTACTAAGGCTTCAAAGACGATATATGGGATGAGTTGGCTTCAGAATGCTTTCCCTACAAAATAATTGCCTAGAAACTGTAAACCAGTTTCTTGTATTAGAGAAATACCTTAACAGACAATTGTACTTCTTTCTCCAACAGATTCTCTCAGGCCTGGTCTACACTACAAAGTCAGGTCGATGTAGTCACCTTGTGTCGACCTATTTGTGCATGCATAACTGCCTGCATCTTCTGAGAACCTCTACAAAAGTCTATCTACCTCAGCTGAGTTCAGCATCTTGCAAAATCAGACTGTCTTTATAAAAATGTTTGTGTACCACAGATTAAAAGTCCTACATGAAGTATTAAAGCAAGATTTTTCAGTAGATTTTCTACAATGCTGTCTACTTAATGCTAAACTCCTTTTAAAGTACACTTACTCCATCCTGTAAATAAACAGCGAACATGAGGTCAAAGTTACAGCTCAGTAACTTATATCAGTGTCTCTTTTATATACACCTCTTATATAAAGGAGGACAGTTGATAAGAGAGGCACTGAAGAGCCTTCTTCACATAATTGTTGCAAATCACAACCATTCATATTGTCAATTGCACTTTCTAGAAAGTATGAAACAAACATCACACTGATAACTGTTTATGAACCTTAGTAGCAATCTACAATTAAGAGTGACCTGTAGGTTGCAAGTTATTCTGTTTGATAATTTAACAGTGTTACATTCCAGCAATATGAGTTACTAACTAATCTGATGTAGATTTTATTATAAACTTGACCACCACAGAAGATTATGTAATCCCGGAAAATATTTTACACATGTAGTGCCCTCCATCCAAGGACCTCCAAGTGCTTTAAAATGGTAAGTTATACCTTGAAGGACCACTGAGAGATAAAATAGGAAATTATCCTAAATCGGCAGCTGAGAAAAGTGAGGAACAGAGAAATTTAGTAACTTACCCTAAATCACACAAATCAACTCCTAGTCAGACACTTTACACACAAAACAGCCCACCTTTCCCTAAAACAGTTACTAACACAATGTACAAAAATGAAAAAAAGTTACAGGTATTCAATAAGACACCAAGGGAATGATTACTATACCATAAAATGGTTACTGTGACAGAGGTGAAGGCTTCTAGTCAACTGAGGTCACTACTAAAAGCGTGTATGCACACAAGCACAGAGGACAGTAAGCTCTTTAGGGTAGAGAAAGTGGTGGTTTAACTTTGACTCTGGCACAACCAGTCTGCATTTTAAAAGAAGCCACTACAATAGTATCTAGGAGTTAGCATACACTGAATATTCTCAACTGGTTTCTGTCCAGGTGGGACAACCATTCTTCCTCCTGCTCTTGGTGTAGGCTTTTTGATGAGACTACTGAAAAGTGAAAATGACTAACCTACTTCATTGCCTAAAAGGAAATCTGATAGAGAACAATTAGCATTAATAGTGAAAAAGGGAGTTTTCAATCACTTCAGCTTTAATCTGTTCATAAGCAAGGAATTTTTAAAATACTTTTAACTTACATCCCTTTAAAACTGAATGTTCAGCACAGTTGGGCAATTGATCAAGATGCTAAAGTACAGAAAAATAGTTTTCTACAATTGTAACTCAACTACTCAAAGTAGACCCTGATTTAAAAGATTGTTTTAAATAACATTGCCTGAGGACAAAAATATTGATATTTCCTCGTAATAATACAATTTTCCTTTGGATGGTGCCTCCTGATGAGACTGATGCAACTGTTTACGATTACAGGAGAGATGCAGAATAACTAAATTTATAATTGGATAAAACTGAACCAAACATCAAAATATAATTTGAGAATGTTTGACTAGCATGCTGTAGCTTGTCAGGTCTGTATACAGTGTCTGTATTTTTTGTAATAGTTTTTTCAGCGGTTGGACAGAGGATACCAACAGCATGTTATGTCCATATATGCCATATTCCACATATACAGACCATAAATAAGCATGGCATTTAACACATTTGCCAGTTTGTAAGAGACACATCTGCTTCTTTTAATGCACCTTTTTGAGAGGTTTTGTTTTCTAAATATTCTTACTGAGAGGCTGCTAATCCCCCACCCAAAACACACACAAATCTTTTTCTTATATAAGGGTAGTTAAGCAATCATTCTGAAAGCAAATCTAGTGAATTAAGCAAAGCAAGGAAGCATTCCACCCCACTGTCAAAAGAGAAGCAGGTGCTTGTCCTTACTAATTTCTACCATTATAAATGTTTTGCCTCCAAAAGCGCAAATGAGCTTTATGGCCAAATTTCAACTCCTAAAAATCTGACTACCCATGCAAAGCAACAGCATGTGCATCTCAAGAATGTATTACGCATGTAAACATTATGGAGTTATAAGTAATAAAAGTGTTAAGAAACCAGCTTAGCACAAGCAAGAAACAATTTAATTTTTCATTACAAAGTTTAATACCAAGGCACAAAGATTGTAAAACACATTTTTAAAAAACAAACTGTTTTTTAAACTCTGCACACAAAGGTGCCACAAGTACTCCTTTTCTTTTTATGTATGAAAACATAAAAAGAAAAGGAGTACTTGTGGCACCTTACAGACTAACAAATTTATTTGAGCAACAGCTCATTTCATCAGATTCATCACGAAAGCTTATGCTCAAATAAATTTGTTAGTCTCTAAGGTGTCACAAGTACTCCTTTTCTTTTTACAGATACAGACTAACACGGCTGTTACTCTGAAACAGAGCATACATACAAATTTGCAGCATGAGGTAAATTTTAATAACACTGATAATCCAAAATTAAGATTTTTCTCTAAGCTACCAGTGGGAGTGTTTTAAAGGTGCTCCCATTCAGCACCTTGGCAAGACTTCCAGTGAGAGAAAGTCTCAATTTTACAGGATCCTTCATCTAGAAAGCTCTCAAAGTGCTGTACAGGTTACATAAACTGAACATCAAGTTAACTGTCCCCGTAACAATTTATCCACTTGAAACCAAAAGGGTAACATAGGTAAGAAGAATGTAATTGCTTTCATTGGAATTTGAGCAGGAAACATGAGCTGACACCCTTTCTTTTGCACACACTCACAAAAGGGTTCACGTCCCCACTAAAATTTTAAGAGAGGAATGTTGAATGCAAGAAATCACTTCAGCAAATTGCTCAAAGTGTCAATACATTTTTAGTTTGCATTGTTCTTTTCACCCTAGATCTTTTCCCCCACTTTGTTTTGTTGACTGGTAATGAAGTAAAATCCCGCTTTCAGATGTGTCCCACAACAGTTGTCTAATATATGTTGTTTTACTGCTAGCACACAGAACTGAGTAAGAGTAGAACTGCCAAACTAGAGCATAATGGAACAGGAAAAACTTAAATACCAAGTGCCCTGAGACCAGGAACTCCAAAAGGGAAACATTATGCATGATCTCGCAAGGTGTCAGGAGACCCAGGATACCAGAAAGTCTGCATGATGGGGAGGGGGAGGTGACAGAGGCAAGCACAACTAAACAGTGGAACCCTTTTGAAAGATGAAGAATTGGGAGCATATCTTTGCCCTGAGAATCATACCCAATCATCAAGCAAAGGATAGCAGCTCTGATACAGGGTCAGAAGTTGGGAGCTTACTGCAGGGGGAGTCTCAGTACCAACAGTGGGCGATGAGAACACCTGACACCTCCCACCAGTGAAAAACGTCTTCACATTACGGACTTGGATGGCATTTCACTCCATGAGCAAGTGTGCTTAAAAACCTCGTCTCCTCTGCAGGGGTTAACGTGAATCACCTTCACCGGCATCTGCAGACTCGGACACTTTAAGCAGTGCCCCTAGCAGGCGGCCCGGCGGGGACGAGCCGCCTACTGCAGTGCGAGCCGCCGGGCTGGAGCAGACTCACTACGCGGGTCTCCATACAACGCCTATTTCGAAAATAAAATGGTCACCTCTGTACCGGCAGCAGGCGCGCCGGCCTGGCTGCGGGCAGGGCGCCCACTCGCTGGGCCGGGCCCTCCTTCCCCCACCCTCGCAGGTGGGGTTTAGTCCCCTCCTCCCGCAAGCGGGACCCGCCCGCCGGCCGGCCGAGCGAGCCCCTCAGCCGGCACCTTCCGGCCTTAGGCCGCACGACGGGAGCCGGCCCCCGCGGCGGCACGAGCGCCCTTCGCGAGCCGGCCTTGGCTTTGCTGCAGCCTCGGCCTGGGAAACAGAGGCCTAGCAGCGCCTGCTCCACTGCGGAGCCACCAGCCCCCGAGTGGGCTGCCCCGCCCCGGCCGCGCCGCTGCCCTCCCCCCGCCTCCAGGGCCGGGGGCCCCTTCACCCCCCTCCCCGCGATGCCAGGCCCAGGCCAGCTCCTCCCCCTCTCCAGGGCCGGGGGCCCCTTCACCCCCCTCCCCCCGGCCATGCCAGGCCCAGCCCCCGCCTCCAGGGCCGGGGGCCCCGTCACCCCCCTCCCCTCCCCGCGATGCCAGGCCCAGCCCCCGCCTCCAGGGCCGGGGGCCCCGTCACCCCCCTCCCCTCCCCGCGATGCCAGGCCCAGGCCAGCTCCTCCCCCCCTCCAGGGCCGGGGGCCCCTTCACCCCCCTCCCCCCGGCGATGCCAGGCCCAGCCCCCCCCCCTCCAGGGCCGGGGGCCCCTTCACCCCCCTCCCCCCGGCGATGCCAGGCCCAGCCCCCCCCTCCCCCCCAGGGCCAGGTGCCCTTCACCCTCTCCGCGATGCCAGACCCAGCCCCCGCCTCCAGGGTCGGGGGCCCCTTCACCCTCCCCCTCCCCACGATGCCAGGCCCAGCCCCCCCCCCGGGCCGGGTGCCCCTTCCCCCTGCCCGGCATCTCCGGCGGACTAGACCCACCCACCCAATCGCCCCCGCTCCGCCGCCTCGCCGCGGCCTAGCAGGGAAAGGGAATCGGCGCCCGGCCCGCGCCGCGTCCTCTGTCGCGCCCCCACCCTCCCTTCCAGGCCGGGGGCCGCTGAAGGCCCGCGCGGAAGCGCTGCTCTGCGGCCCGCTCTCCCCCGGCCCAGGCCCGCGCCCCAGACCCACCTGCCCATATTCTGCCGCCCGCCGCCGCCGCCTCCCCCCGCTGCTGCCGGGATGCCGGGGCCGCCGCTGCCGCCGCCGCCGGGGGGTTTGCGGTTGTTGCCGGCGGCCTGGGCCGCCTGCTGCTGCTGCTGCTGCTTGAGGGACATGTCGAAGGGGCCGGGCCGGGGCCTGCTGCGCTCGCTCGCTCGCTGCTCCGGAGCCGCCGCTGTCTCGGCCGGTTGCTCCCAAACAGTGTGAGCCGGGCCGGGAGGGAGGGAAGGAGGGGGAGCGCGAGCGCGCGGGCAGCGGGGCGCGGAGGGATCCGGCGGGGGGAGGGGAGGCGCGCTGCGTACCTGCCCGCCCAGCCCTGCCCGCCGCCTGACAGCGCCCCGCCGGGCGGCCGCGCCCAGCCCCGCGGCCCGGGGGACCCGGCCGGGGGCGTTCGGGAGCCCGGCTCCGCTCCGCCCCGCCGCCGGGAGCCTCCCCGCGGCCGGACTCTTTACGGGAAGTCGGAAGGGTCTGAGCGGGGAAGCGGCAGGTGAAGGGGCGGCCGGGGAGCGAGCGCCGGCCGGGACACGTGAGGCGGCCGCGGACGGGCCCAGGGACACCGGCTGGGGGGGGCGACGGCACCAACGCTGGCAGGGCGACGCTCCGTCTTCCCGTCCCCCCCCTCCCTCCACGCCGCGCTGGCTCGTTCCCTGCCGGGGTGTGGGCGGCCCCCAGCCCGCCCCTCAGAGCCCGGCCCAGGCGCTCTCCGGCGCCGCTGGAGGAGAGCGCTCCCCGCCGCTGCTCCCTCGGCCCGCCCTCCAGCAGCGCCGGGGCGGGGGAGTGGAGGCGGCTGCGCGGGCACCTACCTTAGCGTGCCCCCCTCCGTCCGCGGCGGGGCGCCGGGCCCCCGGCCGCCCCCTCCTGCAGCAGCCGCAGACCCCGCTGCCGGGCAGCTGAGGGCTCAGTGGAGCCCCCTGGGGCGAGGCTGGGACCACAGACGCTCCCCTGTGCCGCGTTACCTCCGGCTGCTCCACAGCTTGCTCCACTGCTGTCTGCTCCCGCTCCGGTTACCTGCTGGGGTTGGGGCTGTTGAGGGCCCAGCCCTGCAATAGGGTCCGCTAGCAGAGACTTCTGCACTCCTGGGACCTGGCAGACTTCCCGGAGGCAGAGCAGGCTCCTGATTGCAGGATTAGGGCATTAGATGGTTTAAAAAAAAAAAAAATGGGCCCAGACCTCGAGGTTTGTAATGCACGGTGTTATTTCAAGTTTATGAACACTGTATGCCCGCCTCCCATAAATTCACACATTTTAGAGGACTGCTAATAGATAAAACAATTATGGGAATTAGTGGTTAATTATATTGTGCCTTACATAGATAGATTCATAGATAGATATTTAGGTCAGAAGGGACCATTATGATCATCTAGTCTGACCTCCTGCACAACGCAGGCCACATCTTCAAATCACTTTTGCAAACATTCTTAAAATTCCTGTGAGGAAGATAAATACAGTATACCTGTTTTACGCAAAGAAAACGGAGATGGAGGTTAAGGCTTTTACTAGTTCTAGCTACAGAATTGACCTCAGGTAACATTTAAAAATCTTTGCTTCCCTCTTTGCTGGAGCACATAGGCATGCAGCTGACCCTGGAGCTGTAACATTCCCTCATCTCTCTGGATTTTAGGAAACTGTTTCCTTCACCTGGAGGAGGAAGTGAGGCAGCTCAGATTACAGTTGTGTATGACATCACTCTTCAGAGCCTCCACCAGAGAAGGAAATAAAGATCTAATATTTATATAAAGACATTTGAAAAAAGCTCAAGCCCATCTGCAGTCAGAAAAGTAGTAAAGGAACAAATCGTTCTTTTGCCTTTGCATTTCACCTTTTAAAAGACTTATCCAAGGCTACACTGAGTTTCTTAATTTCAGTCCGCTTAACCAAATTGCCCCAGCTACCAAACAAAAAACCAAACTCAAATGATATATGCAAACTTCTAAACAAGTAGTTTCAAATTTTGAGGAATCAGTGGTCCTTTAAATGTAGATTTACCACATAACATCAGTAACTGATTACAGCATTAGCTTTGTATTTAAACAAAGCTGAAATGGATCCCACTGGGTTATCACATTTTGCCAACTCCTTCAGTACTTAAGATTCTTAATTTTTTTTAAATGCAGTTTAAGACATTCAAAAAAGACTTTATACAGTTAATGTTGGATTGCCATAATTGGTAGAAGGCAGGACATACTGTAAGTGCTGAAATGCCAACTAACCCTGGTTGCAAGACATTTTATTAATGTATGGTATTGAAAATCAGCCAATCTTAAACATAAATTTTAACTTTAGATCTCTTTGAGGTGTTCCTTGTACCAGTTACTTTATTCTACTTGTCATTTCCAGAAGCATGGAAGTGCAGCCAATTCATTCTAATATGTAAAAATAAAATCTGGACTGACCTGCTAAAAGTCTGTCATGTACATAATTAGCATGAACAGATGGAATTTCAAAACCAGGAGAATAAATTGATTTATAACCATGGTTACTCAAAATTCTTGAGGCTAATCTATTCATGGCAACTCTCTAGGAATCCCAGAGAATGGAAGTGTAATAAAAAGGAATGCTGCTAGGCAGGCATTATTTATACACCTTGCTTGTAAATCAAGTTTTCCTATAGGTTTGGCAGAGTTGTGGGTGGTAAAACACAATGGTAAGAAACCCAGCAACATTTAAGTTTCTTAAATTAGAATTTCCCCCACATGTGTACACTTTTGGCTGCTAAGTTTCTTGTTTTGTTTTATCTTACAGGCCTGAATAATGATGTGGTGACATTATTGGCTGAGTGACAGTAGATGCCAACTGAAGTGGACACAGAAGAAAGAATTCTTTATATTTAATTGGAAATGCTTGCACCGTGTGGAGCCAGAAATTTAAAGCTCTCTTTTTTCCTTCCCTTTTCAGTAAGTTTTGTGGGAAACTAGTGATTTCATAACCGCAGGAATTAAAAGTCATGAACATCAAGTATTTATGCAGTTTGTGGAAGAGACTTTTGTATGCAGCGTTGAAGACCGCTAAAGTTACCCCAGCACAGGTTTCAATGACATTTGCAGCAAAATTAGTCTTATGCCAAAACTCTGTAACGCACCTGGTGCCTGCTACTAGAGATGATCTTGAGCCTTAAATAATTTAAAAAAAAAGTTTTATTTTCTTTAAAGGCAACCTGCATATTTTTATAAAGTGAAGCAAGTATCCTGAACACCTAAATTAGACTAAGGTCTTCAGAGCATTGCCTGAAGAGATCATCATACATACAGTTCCTAGTAATATGGTGCTTTAATCACGACAGGGGCCTCAACAGGCTACTACAATACAAATAATGTAGCAGTTAAGAGACTTTCAAGCTTGTTTCAAGGCATATTTTAGATCTTTCAGTTTAGTTGGAGCTGAAAAGGATTGTGTCTAGTGATGTACCAATGTGCCCCGAATGTAAAGGAAATGACAAGATACAATTAAAGCAAGTAAAATTGACAACATACAATTGATTATTCAATAGATTTTTGCATATTAAATTTTAATTCTAGAAAAATATTTTAAGTAAGAGCATACTATCAGTTTGATATGCAGGTACTAAACACTTATCTGATCCAGAAACAAAGCTAGAAAGAAAGTCAGTAGCATGATCTGGCATGCATGAGATTGACAGTCCTTGCAGTTCAGAGATGCTGGAATGAGTGCACTTGGGATGCATTGCCATAGGCTGCTTCCAAGAGATCTAGTATGAACGCAGATATTTAAACAAATTTTCTTTTACATTTTGGGTATTGTATAAAAACAGTCTCTTGTTAATGCCTGGTATAGCAACCTGGGTGTTAAGTGATTGATGTCTACTGGAGTTCCTCAGTGACTGCCTTTAAAGACATTGGACCTGTAATAGGAAAACTGAGAACCACATAGGAGAGAGAGACTGCCTCTCAATCCCACATCTTTCTGCCAACTTCTGGTGCTGAGTACATGATTTTTTTATGTTCTGCCTATCCCTCTTCTGTGAGGTTTGTTTCCTCTCCCTTGCATACTATAAAAAGAAAAGGAGTCCTTGTGGCACCTTAGAGACTAACCAATTAGTCTCTAAGGTGCCACAAGGACTCCTTTTCTTTTTGCGAATACAGACTAACACGGCTGTTACTCTGAAACTTGCATACTATAATCTCTCTAGTCACTTTGCAGTTTGGCTCTGTTGATCTATGAGTTTTGCCTCTACTCTTTGTGGTGAGATCTGCAAGTTTGATCACAAGTGAATGTGTGCCAAAGAAAGACTTACGTCAAGAGAGACGAGACAGCCAATTAGTTCAATCAAAAAAGTCTCTAAATCCTGATGGCCAAATTCAGACCTCGACTTGGATTAAAAAAATGGCACATGCCACACAGCATCTGTAACATCACCTGGATGTTTTCTATAGAATGCAGTTTAAGAACCACTGTTTCAGGGCATAGTACAAATCCCTTTTATTTTTGTTGGCCGTCCATTGATTTGTTTTTCCCTTTCCACACTATCTTTGCAGCAGTTGAGAAGTGTTCTCTTTTGTTGGTGGGGTGGTCTGCTCATGGTTATTGGGTTTGCCTTTGTGCCAGATGCAGCTGGTGTTGTCCAACTGTGTAGTTCAGTTGTCTGTATTTAGGTGGGTTTTTAATACTTTGTACTGCCAGTTTTATATTGCCTTTGGATACCTTCAGCAGGCACCTTATATACTAGACAATTCAGCATGACTGATTTATGTACAGGTTTAGCTAGGGGAAGGATCGGGAGTTAAGAAGCTTTCAAAGAACGCAACTATTTATGATAATTTATCTTATTTTACAGCAATTGATGGGTCTGAGGCTCTCATGAATTCAATCTCTGATCATATGATCATTCTTTACCTGGTATTGTTCTCTTGCTGGAACCATTGAGGAAGAAGGGGACCATATTTAACAAGGTGATGCACACATGCCCGTGATGACACAGCTGACAGTAACACTCTCCTTTTATATAAGCAATGCTAACAGCTTAAATCCCTAATTATAATAGAAGTTGATCTTTAAAAAAATATTCAGAAAGAGACTAAGTAACTTCTTTCCCAAATTCATAGTCCTACTTTGAGACACAAATTTTAGTTCTCTGTTCAAGCACCTAAAAAGTCCCGCTGTCAAAGGAAGAGAAAAATACATCCAGGAAAGACATCTTAACTAGCCAGTGAAGCGAATGTTTATTTTACATGAGGAACGCGATACCTGCCAAACCTGAATGAGATACCTATACAACAGTGAACAAGAACAAAGCTCTGTTTTAGAACTGGCAGGTAAGTCAAAAGATGAGCAGTTTTTCTCCTGTTGGTGAGAGAAAAACTTTCCAGCCACATGGAGCTCTTCAGATCTGGGACAGGTACTCCAAGAGCTGAAGAAGAGCTGGAAGGCCTGAAAGCTTGTCTCTCTCACCAATAGAAGGTGGTCCAATAAAGATCTCACCCACCTAGTCTCTGTAATATCCCAGGACTGAGGCAGCTACAGCTGTACTGCTACATATTTGACTCCTTCATTCTCTTTCCTCCCCCTCCCACCCCATTGCCATATAGTATCTCCTCATTGCTTGGAATTCCGAAAGTGATTTACTAACTCCCACAGCGTACATTTCTGGAGGTATGTCTACACTATCATTTTGATAATTTTTTCTTACAGTTGAACTACCATCAGTGCAGTTCCACCACTCATGTAGACCAGCCACCAGCATTTAAAACCACCATAATGTCATCCAGCTCAAAGGAGAGGTCGGTGACAAAGGCTAAAATGCCGATGGTTAGTCTAAACTAGCATTTTAACTGTTGCTGCCACCAGTGGGAGATTAAGAAAAATATTAATGTAGATAAGGCCTTGGACAAAAGCTACAGAGATGTGACAAGCATATTTTGCCAGCTACAACCACCATTTTTTTTTTAATTAAAGTTAATCTCAGGAATGGACCATTTAAACAAGAGCATGTTTTCTAGGGGAGGATCGTGGTCCAGCAGGGAGAGCACTAGGAGTCTGATCTGATTGTCACTAGAAAAAATGTGGAAAAACTTACATTAAGTTTAGTGCGAATTGAATTGGGCACAGGACTACAAATCAGGAGACTGTTCCACTCCCACCTCTGCCAAGCAATTTACTGTTCATTCTTTGGCATGTCATTTCACCATTATTACTAACCCTTCTTCATAAATGCATTTTTATTAGCTACAGATAAAAAATCCCAAGTATTACTACTAGAAGGTAGCAGTAGGTAAAGCAACTATAACCTCAAAGCTTATCTCCAGTATAGTTCTACAGGCATCATGCTCTCAAACTCTTCTACAGAGCACATGTGCATCTCAAGGTAGAGGACACAGAGCCTCCTAACCTAGTCAGGACTGCAATCCTACACCTCCAAAAGCGGTTACATAGTGTACATCAACACTATATGAACTATACCCTATTCATGCTCATAGCTACGCTGGTGTGAGCCCATAGCATATAGAAGCAGCCTACACTGACAGAAGGAGCTTTTCTGTTGGTGTAGGAACTCCACCTTCCTGAGCAACAGTAGCTAGGTTGATGGAAGTATTCTTCCGTTGACAGAGCTGCCTCTATCCTGGGGGTTAGGTTGTCATAGTTACAGCTCTCAGAGGGGTGTATTTTTCATACCCCTGACTGACATAGCTACGTCAACCTAAATTTTAAGTGTCGGCCAGGCCATAGATACTTCAGTATACCCCTCTTCCATCCATGCAGCCAGTTTATCATTCTCAGAACCAAATTAGTGCTTTAGAAACAAGGAGTTCACTCATTGGAGAAAAAGGTTGCATTTAAACAGGTGATAAGTCAGACCCCTCATACCAGCAATGCAGGGGGAGGACATTCAGGACATGATATTCACTTAGCATGTGGATTGCTATCTGGTTTTCTTTGATACTCTTTCGGGGTCTGTTGGTTTCATCTCAGTTTCCTCTCTGACAGTTCCCCTGGTTTCCGTATTAAAGTTTCCTTGCTAACTGTTCCTCTCTGGTTCTGAAGGGGGTTTCCTGCTGGCCTTTCTTCCAACCAATGCTTCAACTGCCACAGATGCTTTAGGTTCCCACATTCCATCCCTTGACATGCTGCTCGCTGTTTGAAGCAGAGATGAGAAAGGATATGGTGGTGTATATAGCTATGAACTTTGTGGTGCCTTGTTTTCTTTGTTCCATTGCTTTACATTCTGAAAGTTTTCCCATGACTGGGTTTCAGCAGCCACTTTGTTCTCAGCTGCTGCAGCCTGTTACAGAGTAACACACACCATGCTCTCTCTTGTTCATTCCTGTCCTTTTCCTTAATCTAAAATAAAAGTCCTCAGACCAAAAAGGAAGGCTCTGCTCTACATACAGAGCAACAGTCTCATGCCATACAAGCACTTTTTCCATTCTCGCCTGCAGAGCTTCTCTCTAGGGAAGAGTCCTTTCATCCCTGCCTCATATGCAAGTTCCCATTTCTTTTACCCTTCAGACAGTCTCTCTGGTTCAGAATGCAATATTTCCCCTACATTTTCTGGGGATATCCTCTTGCTCTTCTCCCATATAGTCAAATTTCAGAAAAACATCAAGGATATTTCTGTATGCAGTGGTGGTGCAGCTACATTAATCCCAGGATATGAGAGAGACAAGTTGGGTGAGGTAATATCTTTATTGGACCAACTTGTGCTGGTGAGAGAGACAAGCTTTTGAACTACACACGGCCTTGTAGCAAGGTGAGGACTCACCAGTGCAGCACCTCCTGCTCATCATCCCAGGAATTAGCTCTCCAACCTAAGGAGCGCCCTCTGCAGGCCGGTGTCTTGCCTGCCACTGGCCCCATGTCCCTCCCAGACCCCAGTACCCCTTTCCCTCAGGGTTCTGCCCCAGCAGTACCCCCATCTGGGTCTCCCCTCCCTCAGGAACCCCCACCCCTCTAAACTGACCTTGCCTCAGTGGCTACTGCCAGTCATCATCTAGCCCCCATTCACTGGGGCAGACTGCAGTCTAATGGGCACTCATCATTGGCAAGGGGTAGGACCAGCTGCTTCTACCTATTCCCAGGCTGGCCCTCTACAGCCCCAGTACCTTTCTGGGCCTTCACCAAGGCCTGCAGCCTGGGGGTTTAGCAGGCTGGAGCTCCCCAGCTCCCTTTGCCCTTCCCCAGCACTGCTCCACCTCAGGTACCTTGCTCCCAGGTAGCTCAACCCTTCCCACTCCAGGGCTAAAGTGAGACTTCTGGGCTTCTAGCCCACAGCCTTCTTATCAGAGCGAGCTGGGCCCTAATTAAGCTGGCCACAGCTGTGGTCAGCTACTCAGTCAGCTTCCCCAGCTGTTCTTAATCCCTTTTACCCAGCTGCAGCCCTCTCCAGGCTGCTTTTAACCCTTCCAGGACTGGAGCAGGGTGACCACTCCACTACAGGCCTGAAGAAGAGCTCTGAGTTGTCCCTCACCAACAGAAGTTTGTCCAATAAAAGATATTACCTCATCCACTTTGTCTTAAGGATATTTTTCTCAGGCACAACCCTCTCTTCTCCAGAGCAGGCAAAATGGAGCTGGCATTGATGGAGTCCACAAAATAGAGATGGCAAGTGTTCTGGCTTTGCCTGATCACCTCTTCTCCCCCTCCCAAAGCAAAGGTCTTTTCCATTAACAGAGATGCCAGGGGCCTAGGTTCTACCTCCAAGTCTCAGTCACTAGTGCAGAAGTAGAAAGGGAAGAGCCACAGGGCTTTTCCTTATCCCCCCTTGCACAGCAGGCTGCATCTTGCTCTTGTGGTTTCAATGGCCTTGAAGGTCAGTTCACAAAGGTTAGGCTGGATTGTGCCATTGGCCAAGCCACAAGCCATGTGATCAAGTGTTCTGACTTGCACCCAGAACAGGAACCAGATGACTGACCCATCCATAACCCCAGGGCTCATAGGAAGGAGGGATCACCTCCCTTCTAATCTTACCTAGGTTTATGGATTTGATTGCCTTGACCTCTCCTGTAGGATTTGCTCTGCTGATTCCAATAGGAAACCTGAATGTTTATATAAAGAATACAGTGCTAAAGAATGAAGTGTCACAAGAAATCCTCCCCTCCTTGCAGAGACAGTACAATGTCCCAGCTGCTCCCGTTATAACCTTTTCCACCCAGTCAAGTCAGAAAGGAGACTTTTCTGACATTTAACCCAGGTATTGATACATTCCTACAGCAGTGATACTGCAAACATGGATGGGAATGAAAGGGGACTATGGTGTACTCTTGGAATTCAGGCTCAGGGATATGCTAAGCTAGTTTTGGAACAAAAATGACACTTCAGACAATGGGCAACAGCATTGGAGATTTCCAACACTGCCCCACTGGCAGAGAAAAATTTCTTTACACTCCACGTCCCTTTACTGAAACAGCCACACCAACGAGGACATCAGCTGAAATGGCAATTTTAAAATGTTGTTTATTCATTACAGATACCTGTCCATTAGAAACTAATTCAGAACCAAACTCCCTTCACGTAGACTGCCAGCAGCTTGTAACAGCTTTCGGTCAGACCTGACCAGTGCTGAATCTGAACTGGTGCCCTAGACTTCTGGCTGAGATGTTTCAATGGGTTTTGTCTTTGCCACTGGTGGCTAGAGAGAAACTTAAACTGCTACATAACCAGCAGACAACAGCCATCAATTCAGGACCATAATCTTTGCTGCATGTGTTCTATCTCTTGGCAGATTGATGCTACAGTATCTAGAGAGCGCGCTAAACTCAGCTACTGGAACTGCTCTCAGCAGCTTCAATACATTATATTACTAAAGCTTTGCTACCCCTGACATTTACTCTTCTGTTTCCATCTGATGTGCTGGAGGGAGCTCTTGGGTGCTCCCATAACCTCTTAGCAAACATATGCAGCCAAACTGAAGAGGTCTGAGGTGATTTCCATCTAGGGTGACCAGATAGAAAGTGTGAAAAGTCAGGAGGAGGGGGTGGGGGGTAATACACGCCGATATAAGAAAAAGCCCCAAATATTGGGAGCGTCCCTATAAAATCAGGACATCTGGTCACCCTATTTCCCTCTCTGATGGAGTCAAACCGTAAACAGTAGGTCAGCCCTGCAAGAGATATCCCTGAGGCTCACACAAATATTTATGAACCGCAAGTTACCTGTCTTTGGAATGGATCAGATGGGATCAACTGGATAGCATTTTCAGAAGTTTTTTCACAAACAAGGACCCTCCAATTGCCTTACAAGGAATTATACCAATTCCTAATGCAAGTTATCCATGCTGCACACTACACTGTGCTAGCAATATACTCTGGGCCACCTTCAGGAACTGAGATACATTGTGAGCAAAAGGGCTGATTTGCCAAATTGTCTTCTTCCTTGGTTACCAGAGCACTTTTCCCCTGCCCCCCAACTAGGGAAACAGATTAATAGATTCCATGTGCACTCACCCTATCCTGCCTGCAGGCTCATAACATTTGGGGAACTGGCCTTGTCACAGGGTCTGGGGGGAATTTGGTAGGAGCCCCTTGTTAAAATGTTGGCAGTGCATCACTAGTGTTTATGGTAGTTTATCAAGTAGCTTTGTTTGGATGTGAACACTACATTAGTGCATGAGAACTGTATGGCGAAAGTGACCACAAACCAAAGTGCAACTAAGTTTCATTTCATTATCCAAGCTAAGCGATGCTAAAACTGCATAAATGGTGAAGTGATTTTTTGCAGTTCTCTAACTGGTATCAGGTAAGGGTTTTCTTCTAATATCTGAATTTTAACCTGGCAGTGTGCCTTTAATATGCTCTCTATGGACTTCGCTACACCCTCACTGTAGGTAACCCTGCCAGTCATGAGGTTTGACACATTTGAGAACACCACTGCTCCGTGCAGTCTGGAATCATGCATCCAGTCATGGCTGATGGTGCTTCACAGAAGTGAAAGAGGCATAGGGCCTGGCTTTCAGAAGCACTGAGCGCCCACAACTCCACTTAAAATCAATGGGAGCTATGGGTATTTAGCATGTCTGAAAAAAGCAGGGCCCCCAAGCACACCTATGCACCCACCTAACCAAAATGCTATGCCACAAGGGAGAACTCCTGTCCATCCTCCTACAATCATGTCCCACCTTCAAGTCTTTGTATTGAGTGCTTTTCTATTCTTTGCAGTGGTGCTAGCTAAAACTATGATCATGATTATCTAATCCTCTGAACTGCTGCTAACCATTTGACCCAAGGATCTCTATAGAGTGCCACAATTTGAATACATCTTATATATTCCCATGGGGTATTCTAAAAGCTTAATATTTATCTAGTGCTTTACCTCTTCAGGGCACTGTTCAATATATCAAAAATCAATCAATCATCGTAACTTTAAGGCAGGTAAATGCTGTACCCTTGTACAGCTAGGTTATGTTTTACACAAGAAATCAAGATTAGAAGGCAGGAATTTCTGCTTCCAGACTTGTATTCAGTTCACCAGATCATGCTGCCTCACTGAACAGCATAGCCCATTTTGGCTTTCTCAGAATGACCTCATTAAGTGGCGGTACAACTAAAGTGCTTTTGACAGGGAAGCAGTCAAAGTCATTTGGAGGTCTCCTGGTTACAGACAATCCTATACTGTTTAATTCCATTTGCAGAGGGAAAACCCTTGGTGAGATTAGACTTCACTTTAACAATCAGTCAGTTCAGCCCTGCAGGGAGGCTGTTCACACTAGTTTGTTTCCATGCCAACAGGCAGTCATTCAGTCATACCTATCACACCTCAGATGGACTATTACTACTCTTATAAGTGACCTCCTCAATAGGTTTCAGAGTGGTAGCCGTGTTAGTCTGTATCAGCAAAAAGAATGAGTAGTACTTGTGGCACCTTAGAGACTAACAAATGTATTTGGGCATAAGCTTTTGTGGGCTAAAACCCACTTCATCAGATGCATGCAGTGGAAAATACAGTAGGGAGATATATATAGATATACACACACACACACCTCATGAAAAAATGGGTGTTGCCATACCAAATAGGGATTCCATACTGGAAACAGACAATTCATATCTACCCCCACCCCGCCTGCACATACACGGATTTTAACCTAGACTTCAATATTCTTGGGTTTCACCTGTACTGAAACGTCAAACAACATATGCCATGTCATTCGAAAAATCGGTCTGATCACATTTAATGCACTAGACATATTTGCCACATTTTGTCTTACATTTATGGAACTCTATGTTCTTTGCCATGCTGTCTTAAAGAGCATCCTCAAATCATGTTTAAGATTCCTTTGCCTAGGTTACTACTACAGAAAGGATTTAATGATTTACTTTTTACTCATCTTGGCAAAAGAATCCAAACTGACCAGTTTTATTTTCTAGCCATCATCAGTTATTCAATTTTTATAGGATGAATATCTCCTTATTGGATTCCTTTCTGTTGTTACAAGCTTGTTGCATCTCATCTTAAATTAATCTCCAATCCTGCAGACACATATCCACGTGCTTAACTAAGATTGTACCTATTCCCCCATGGACTTTCCTAGGACTTCTCAGGTGCTTAAAGTTAAGCGTGTACCTAAGCGTTTGCAGTATCAGGGCCTCAGACTAAGCTCTTTGGGGCAAGTACTTTTTAAACCTATGTTCATACAGCACCTAGAACAATAGCGTCCTGATCCAGACTGGGCCCTTTGAGGATTGCTGTAAAAAAAAAAAAAAGTATCTTTTTCACCAAAACATGGGGATTCTACTGGCGCTTGACAATCCCAGGTTGTACTGCTTCTCGGCTGCCTTTAGTCAGCACAACAGTCTTTCTATCCCCCTTAGCCAATGCAGATTTGTACCTAGAACACATTCTTGTAAGGGTGAAATATGGGTTTTGTTGCATTTACCGTTATGTAGTTATTCACTGTAAAGATTCTGTGGCAGATTAGATACTACATCTGCAGATTTCGATTTTACATTGTTCTTCCTTCCATTCCCCACTCCCAAAACAGAGGCTGTGAACAACGTGCAGAAATCCTGCATTTAGTCCAAGACTCCCAAGTGTCCTTTTTCCAGTGTCTTAGATTAGAAAATAGAAGATTTCTCAAACATACATGGGTTTATCTTGATCCTACAACCCTGTCGTTTCACTGAGTGAGAGATCATGTTCAGAGGTTTGGTAGCCTCACATGCAAACAGCACAAGGTTGTGTATAGATTGCCAAGGACTGTCCAAGCTTTGCATTCAGAAATACAAAGCATTACCTGTGCGCGTAGGGGCGTCAACAGCAGGGGAGCCCAATTGCTAGGCTGGATACTTTCCAAAGCAACACCACAATGAACATGCAGGGACAGTCCTATCACTGAACATTATGGATCCAGACAGTTCATGTGCAAGTGACACTGAAAAGTCATGTCTCTAGTGACAAATACAGGACACATTTAGTAGGGAAAGTCATATATTTAGGATGATTCTTAGGGAAGCAATTTAAGCCCAATAGTAGCAATGACTGCTGTTTAATAGGGATGTTAATTCTGCTTAATAGGAACAGCTTCAGCTGATTTATAGCATCATAAAAATGTCGGGCAGGAAGGGACCTTGAGAGGTCATCTAGTCCAGCCCCCTGTTCTGAGGCAGGGCCAAGTATACTTAGACCATTCCTGACAAGTGCTTGTCCAACCTGTTCTTACAATCCTCCAGTGACAGGGATTCCACAACCTCCCTTAAAAGCCTATTCCAGTGCTTAACTATTCTTATCAATAGAAAGTTTTCCCAAATATCTAACCTAAACTTCCCTTGCTGCAGATTAAGGCCATTATTTTTTGTCCTACCTTTGGTGGACACTGAACAACTGATCACCATCCTCTTTATAAACCACCTTTGACATTATTGAAGACTGATCAGGTTCTCCCTCATTTTTTCCCCCCCCCTCTCAAAACTAAACAGGCCCAGTTTGTTTATCCTTTCCTCATAAGTCAGGATTTCTAAACCTCGGATCATTTTTGTTGCTCTCCTCTGGACTCTCTCCAATTTGTCCACATCTTTCTTAAAGTGGGATACCCAAAATTGGACACTGCACTCCAGCTGAGGCCCCACCACTGCCAAGCAGCGTGGGACAACTACATCTCATATACAACAGTTCTATTAATACACCCCAGAATATTAGATTTTTATTTTTTTTTTGCATGCAACAGCATCACATTGTTGGCTCACTTCCATATAGTGATTGAGCAGAGTACTTCCCTAGCACTGGTCTCCAGGGTTAGAATTGCTCCCTCCACATCATCTCCACGTATTGGGCTTCTATGCTAGGCAACTCCTAACTACCTCTTCCATAAAGAGCAGAGTCAAACCCTTTCCCTGGGCAGACTATACCACCTCCCAGCATCAGGGGTCTAGCCATTAACAGAACAGGTTTAGCAGCATTCCAGAGGAACATATTACTATTAAAATAGCATCTTTAGTCAGTCAGGAATGCCACTTAATGAGGACTAAAAAGTCAGCCAAAAGAGCATCCCAATTAAGTGAACTCAGCAGTATCAGAAGTAGTAACCAGCATTAAAAATAGATTAGTATTGCAGACAAGATCCACAGATAAAGAACAAGAGGTACATGATTTAACATGAACAGTTACAAATAAATAAGTACTTTCCCCATCACTCACCAACCACATTCTGGAGTCAGGAATCCATACGATCTCTAGTACAGTAGTGACCCATAACAGTAACGAAACCATTACACCACTGAACCTATAAAAATGCCCAAACAAACCCTCAAATTACTCAACCCGTGCAAGTCTACCCACTTGCAAAATAACTACATTCCAAGACACAAATACAAGTAAAATCATTACTGTGCACTAATCTTACCACAGTTAGGAAAAACCCCAGCTAACAGGAACAAACCTTTACCTGCTCCACATCAAATACCACCTCTACTTCATTAGGGCAACAATTCAGTCACCTGTTGCAGCTTTATAGTAGCTATTGTCCCTGGGACAAGTTCAACAAGAATTAACTTCCTGATGGGGGAATCAACATTCTTTTCCTTCATGGGTTTGGCTATTTTAACTGATTGGGTGTGGAAGAAATCTCATTGTCCCATGAATTGCCCAAAAGAAAGTGGTAAAACTCCCTGGTAACAATAAATGCTTTGGGGTTTGTTTTCTAACTAAATTATCAATCAATCACTTCCAGGTCAGCAAGGAGCAAAGCTATAAAAGCTTCCCTATTCTGTCAGTAGAAGTACAGGTGTAGCTGTGCTTAAATGAAAGCAGAAGGTGGCTGGGAAGGGTGCCTGAAATGCAAAACTATAGCTTTATTTGCCTATAGAGGAAAATAGGGATGTTTTAGCAAAACCACAATCACTTAGAGTTTCACTGTTGTCACCATACTCAACACCAGGGCTGCTCAGAACTTCATGGTGATAGTGATTGAGAACTCAGTTCTCTGCAAACACAAGCCCCTTCCATTTGAGCTAAAGGAGAACCTCTGTCATTTATCAGCAATGTAGGCTTATGGTATACACTTGAACAATAGAGGACAATGATATTCTGCACAGAAGTTAAGTACAATAAGAATACAGAAAACATTTCTTATCTATAGCCCTTTAAGCCAAACTTGAGTATAGTTAGAGAAGCAAATTATTTTAAATTACAATATACTGGATGTGTTCTCAAACCAGGTGTCAGATTAGAAAATTGGGACAGCTACTCCAGATCTACCCATGTCTCCAGCTCTGTCCACGTCAACTGTATGTTAATACTAAAAATGATCAGTAGTGAAATAGTTAAGGATGTTTAATTTTCATCATTAGGTTTCAGGGTTAATCCAAATTGAGCTGTGCAGTGACAATTCATGCTATTGTTTGTCTTTCTGCAGGCTCAGGAAGACAGCACTGCATCCGGTCACATTTGGAAGGTTTCTTCACAATCTCAGGGCTGGAATGTTTTGTAAAACTCAAAGCTTAAATTCTGCAGAAACTGATCCCTTAGAGCAGTGTTTTTATTGTGACTGCCCTATCTGCTGTTCTTTTGAGGCTGCAGATGCTGTTCAATATCATCTGGAGAACAGAGGCGGTCCCATCTGACTGGCAAAAAGACATTAATTTGCCACTTTGGAAATGCAAAGGCAGCAAATGAGACTGTTCTAACTATTGCAGACTCTTCTGTCTGTCCTGGGGAAAGTTTTTGCTTCTACCTTATAGACCCAAACCACTGATATCTTAAGGATCAAGAGAAGACTACAACAAGCTGGCTTCACGCCCCCAGTGCAGCAAAACTTCACAGTGTGCCAGCTTATTGAGAAGGCACGAGAATCCGGTTCACATTGCATTGGTGGATCTCAAGGCTGCATTTGACTCCCTTGACAGGGAATCGCTTTGGCTGATCTTGAAACTTACGGCATCTCCGACAAGCTTTGTAGAATGCTCCATCTCTGATGATTCCTCAAGCTGTGTTCTCGTATATGGGGAAAGAATCACCTTCTTACGAATTAAGTCAGGCGTTCAGCCAGGATGAGCTGTCACCCCAGAACTCTTCAATGCCATCAGATTATGTGCTTGGCCCAACACTAAGTAAATGCATTTTAGACAGAGGCCTTAATGACAAGAACCTCTCACCATTGTCCATTTTGCTGCTGACATGCTGCTAATGGTTGAATCAGTGGATGAGCTAGTTGGAGCATTTAAAGTCCTGGAAAGCTCAGCAGCAAAAGTTGGCTTGAAAATTAATTGGGGTAAAACCAAAATTCTTCCAGTCAGTGATTTTGAACATGTTACAGGCTCTAGCATCTTAGTGGGTGACCACCCAGCAGAGAGAGTCGGGTATTTCATCTTCCTTTGCTCTGTTGTTGACAACATAGGTGGCATTGAGAAAGAAGCTGAAGTCCACCCTGCAAAAGCATCATCAGTAGTAGGGCACCTCCTCAAGAACTTCTTTTGCAATCAGGAGAGATAGGCAGAGAGATGAAGCAGAGGATATACGCTGCTTCAGTAGTCGGTAAGCTGACCTTTGGGACTGAAACATGACCACTGAGCGTCAAGACTGGAAAGAAGATGGACACCATTCAGTTGAAGCATCTCTGAATTATCAAAAACATTAAATAATATGAAGATAAGTCACATTAAGAGCTTCATTGTCTAACTAAACAGGTCCTGCTCTCTCAAACAGTTGGCCAGCACTCTTTGGCTCATGATGCATTTGGTGGCCTCTACCCTATCCTCATGACAGCATAAGAACTAACCAACCTAACCTGTCTACTCGTTCAGCATGGCCCCAATCTCAGTTGTGTTGAAAGGGTTAAGGGAAGCAGGCATAGTGGCAGAACTTTCTTTCTCAAAGAGGCTCCGGCCCGTTTTGAAGATGGCTGTGCATTCGACCTTGCTAGGAAATAGCAAACTCTGAAGTCTGCTCAGTTATTTATGGAAAAAATGTCTGCCATCTATGCTCTTTGTTTGCTTAATGATGCCTCCAGCTTGCATGTTTCCAGAGAGGATAAAAAGTGGATGACTATTCATCTGATTGGTAAGGAAATATTTTACTGAGGTACTGAAAATTGAGTCAACACCCAAGGAGGAAGAACAGATTATGATGCAATTATTAATGAACATCAAAAACAGTTTTCAAGAAAATGGGGACACTTTTGGGTCCACTTTGGGGATGATGTTAATTGTTGAATATGACCCATCAGGACCAAAACAAACATGATACAGAGAAATCTCATCTTTTGGATTTTCTATTTTAAAAACCATTGGATCCTCTTTTCTTTCTCTGTCTCTCACTGATGTTGGAAGGCACAAATTGAAAGAACACTAGATCTATCAGGGGAAATTAGCTTTTTTAGGAACAAGGGAAATCTTCTGCTAGGTCTCTTTTCCCTCCCCAGCACAATGTAAGATAGATAAACAGTGAAGTTTCGGGGAATTGCCTGGCAAAGGGGATTGCGAAGTGGGCTACAGAACCTTTCACATCTGGAACATCCCTTCAAATTTCAGCCACATTCGTAGTGACTGGTAGTTGTGGCAATCTGCTGGCTCTTTGGTGGCCTGTGTGAAATCCAGTGTTGGGTTCAATCCCTTGCTAGGCTAGGCCAAGAGCTGAATGGACCTGGAGACTAAACTCAGCTTCTCACCAGCTCCAGTTTAGGGGGGCACAGGGGAATGCTTGTGCTGTCACATGACATGCTGTCACAGCTTGTGCAATTCAACATCCAGGGCAGCCAGACTTGCATGACGCTTACAAAAAGAACCAGAAGTTGGGTTTTACTCTGTTGTTGGCTCACTATGTCCCTGCTCAGTAACCACTGCTATCCACCCATGGGAAACAAAACTAGATGTAAAAACATGTGAAGAGTTATGGAAAACACCCTGATAGCGTCCCAACAGTTGTGGTGTTGAAGGTAGGTTTGCTCAGGTTTCTGTCTTTGGGAAATGATTTTGAGCCCTTGTGGTCATTTAATGTATAAAGCATACGAAGTCTGAAAATGCTGAAGGAACAGCATGCATGAAGTGCTTCGGGATGAAACATAAGTTAGTACAACAAAGGCTACAGGACAAGTGCAACTGACAAGCTAACTTTTGTCCTCAACTGAGTACCCAGCTTTAACCGCCCCCCATGCAAGGGCTGTACTTAGCTCCACATAAGGGGTCCAACAAATCATCAGTGGAGGGCTCATAATGATGAACTGTAAAAGGGGTGAGGGGAGTTTTACTTCACGATACAAACAGGAGGCATGAAAAGTTAGGAGTTCTTGGTAAGGTTAAAAAAAAATAAAATCAGCCAGGACAGGGCTATCCAGTCCCATCTTCCCAATTCTTCTGGGAGAGTTCATGTCCCTGGGTGCTGTCTTAGCCCTTAATAGAAAGGGGAGAGGTGTTGAATGTTTAGCTACAGATCTCTATCTACAGGGCCTTTAAGTGGGTTGATATCAACCACCACCCAGATGGTTGGGCAGTCTGAATAAGAGTCACTTCCTCTTTCAGTCATTCTCTCTATACTTAATATCTATGATGTACTACTCCTGGTGGTTGACCACATCTTCCAGGAAAGACAATGTAGAGAAGGGATAAGATTTCCCAGAAGGCACCTAAATGACTTAGGAGTGTAAGTACCCTTTGAAAAAGCACCTAAGACTTAATTTCTAGTGGGGAGAAAAATGACCCCAGTTCAGGCCTTCCTTATACATCAGCACACACACGGCCTAAACTTGTTCATGTCTCCTTTTCAAATCATGTTAAAGAAAATGGGTTAGAGGGAAGAAGTGTTTAAATTCTTTAAGGCAAAGAACATTATCTGTCCACTGGTTTGTAGTTCTGCATTATGACAAAACGTGGCAGATGTGGATCAGATAAGAATAGTGATGTGTAATAGGTTTATGAATACTATATGGGACCTGCTCAGTGAGATGAAGTTACTATATGATGGGTTATTACACTTTCCTACATGAATGTCCTGATCTAGCTTTACAAGAAGGCTGCTGGAAAAACATGCAGGAAAGCAACACATGGGCTATAGATAAGTAACCTTCCAACACACTCTTGGGGGCAATTACAGGACAGGCCTAGGGCCAGGCTCCAGCCCAAAGTGACAGGTGTTTTGGCAAGGATGCCTAGAGGCCAAAGGGACACAACAGCTAAAGGGACTCTGGAGGGAGAGTTAGGAGTGTGCTGTTTCTGGGGAGAACACCCTGAGAGGAACCAGACACACAGGCCTTGCAAAAATGTCTGAAGCAGTTTCCAGGGGCTGGTAAGCTTTGAGGCAGTTACACATGCTTATAGTTTTAAGACCTATTTCCACTGAATTTCTTTGGTTTTAAATAAATACTTTGCTTTAAAGAGTTTCTGGTTACTAGATACTACAGTCATAGGTGCCAGCAGGAAATGAACTGCAGGCCTTTTGAGGTAATCACCCGTAGTACTTGAGGACTGCAGCCTGGAGCCCAGTCTGAGTGTGGGAAATCTGCATGATTCCACCCTACAGATGATGGGGCGGGGTGGGCAGCGTGGAGCACTATAAGAGGCCAGGAAGGGGCGGTTAGGCCAGTAACTGTGACAAACAAACAATTATCCTAATGAGCATCACCACCTCTGGCTACAACAAACAATTCTTGTAAAGACAGAGAAAGCTGAATGGGATAAATCTGGACTCTTCTTCCAGGTTAAATTAGTGAGGAAAATAAACTGATTAGGGGATTCTCTTCCCCTCTGAAATTCATTCATCTCCTTTAGGCGGCCTTAAAAGATCTTTTCCTCATACATTAGCTAGACACCCCCACATAGTTACATTTCCCACAAATGCAGAGAGAGACTATTCACCCAAGTTTCAGCACTTTTAATATCCTTGGTTTCAGATGGTACAGGAAAGTGTCAGTCTTAGTAAGAACGACACCAAGGGCTGTCTCACACAACTGTTAAAATGTAAATAAGAGGGATTCTAATCTACCCCTTTACAAATGCCGATCTCAGTCTGTGCAAACACTTGGAAAACTACCTTAAAATGACCGCGGTGCCTGTGAAAGGTGCTGCTGGGGGACAGAAGCGACAGCTCAGGACAGAAGGCCTCGTTAGCGACAGCAGACGTACAGAGGGAACAGTAACCTGCAAGCTCCCCCCTCTCATTGCCCTGCCAGCACGCATGCAGCTTGATGAAACATGGTTAGGACAGAGAGTAGTTTAGCCCTCATATCCACTAGGGAGGTGTTAATTCAACCACTGGCCTTGCAGCTTAGATTTGCAGAGAGATGACTGTCTGATATAGATACCTAACCAGTAATATCAACTCATTTCACATAGGCCCCGAATAGCTCTCAGATACTAATGACAGGCTGGAATTAAGCTGAGTTTCTTATCTTTTACTTTACTAACGCCATTTCTTTGACAGCTTTACCTCCGACACCCATTTTGTTTCACAGTTCTCCTTTTGCTCTGGTTTTAGTCTCCCCCCACCCCCAAGCCCATCTTCCTTAATTAGAGATTTCGCCCTCAACAGTGTGATCAGATACAAAACAAAAATACTGTACACTTTTAATTGTAGGTCTCATTTTCTGAAAAGGAATTCTAGGATACAGTGTTCTACACACAGCAAGCTTTCAGCAAAAGGTAAAGTATCCCAGCTGGTGTAAAAATATATTTTAAATAAAATAGAGTTTCTATAGGAGAGCAAACTATGGTGAACATTTCTAATTCTTTAGAATATTTTACAGGAGCCAGAAGCCCAGTTGTACAATCTACACCCTAAAAAAAAAGTTCACGTACAGTCATGCTTCATCAGCTGAGGGCAAGTCTACAAAGCAAAGAATTGGATGCGTTCGGTGCATAAACAAAAGTCGTGTATTTTAAATGTAAGAAAATGTAACCTTCCTAAAATTAAGCCAGCCAATGGGTTAAGGCAAGAAGCAGATTTAATGCAATGCAATTCTAGCCTTGCTCCTTTGGGCCTGGCTCCTGTAACTAATGCTACTTTCACTTGTTGGTTCTGCTGAGCAACTGGGTAAGTCACAGCTGCAGGTGCATTGGTTTCAGCCTAAATTGAGGAAACCGCTGCAGTTGAATGTTGAACAGCTTATCCAATGGAGAGGACACAGTCACAAGATCTCCCACACATTTGTAAGAAAGGGTAAGTCTGCGTCCTTTAAATGCTCAGCACATGTCATCCGACACCTTCAGGCCTTCATTTAAGGGAGACACTGTAAAGTACCCAGTTTATCATGTGTTCTAGGACAAAGCCAGATTTGAACCAGAGAGTTTCCCCAAGAAGGCTGCATGCCCACAGATGGCTGTAGGGCAAGCGGAATGGGTGGCTTCAGTCTCTACCTCTCCACTGGAAAAGCAAGAGGGGTGTTAAAGGAAAATAAGGGAGCCCCTGAGTTCCAGATCCTGAAAGCTATTTGGGCTCCTAACTTCCATTGAAATCAGTGCAAGTCAGCAGCCTAAATAACTTTCAGGACCTGGGCTTGTGTGTTCAGCTACCACAGGAACTGGGTCCAGCAGATGCACCCAGCGTGAAGATGTTACATACATTATCCCGGCAGCTGGCTGTGCAGACTGCACACGGAGTATGAGCAGTTCCTCAAGCGCGTGGCAACTTGGAATGGTAACAAGCTAGTGACTAGCGTGAAAGCCAAGAGTATTACGGCCATATCTGAAAGGTGACGGATTCAGAGAGAGGAAAGTGAACGTGTGGTTTTCACACTACACACATCATTCCCGCCTCACTCTGCGGACAGCACTCGAGAGTATGCAGATACCTCGCACGGGCACAACTTAAATATGCAGAAGGCAAATGTCTAATGCATCTTAGTCTGAGAAGTACGCTTCAGAGAGCAGAACAGTGTAACAATGTTAGTCTGCAACAGGTACCAGTCTTTGTGTATACGGTTCCTTTTAATTAGTAGGAATGCTTATAAATAATTATGGAGACAAGGTGGGTGAGGTGATGTCTTTCATTGGATTAACTTCTGTTGGTGAGACAAGCCTTCAAGCTTACCAAGACCTGAGGAAAACTCCGCGTAAGCTCAAAAGCTTGTGTCTCTCCCCAACAGAAGTTGGTCCAATAAAAGATATTACCTCCCCCACTTTGTCTCTCTAATAACCTGGGACCAACACGGCTACAACAACACTGCACATAAATAATTATGTTCAATTATTTCCATAGCATACTCATTCCACAATCCCTTGAACTTTAAAGCAGTTAGCACTGCACCAGACCACCTTCAAAAGGTGTTTAAGATGGACTCCCTTACAGCAATGAGTATTGCATTAATTCTCAACACCATTAACATGGTTTATGATTATTATACACTTCACTCCATGTCATTGTCCACGCTAACTCCCCTATTCCTATCCTAATTCTGTGCTAGCACAATGCTGCAGGGTTTAGGTTCCATGCGCTAAGCGGGATGGGTACTGAATCAGGTTTTCAATTCAAAGTTTTTATTTAATGAGCATTTCTGATCTTGGTTAGTAGGAAGAGGCTTTAAAAAAACAACCACCACCCTTTAAAACTTTGGGCCGAACTACCCAGTCATGTCCTTTTAAGGGGATCGAAGATTTGTTTTATGTTCAGACATGGCTAAAACTGAACACAATCTCCAATGAGAAAATAATGTATGAAGTGGGACTTAGATAAGACAGGAAGGCAAAATGGTGATTAAAATCTGCCTATCATTAGCTAACTAATGCAGTGAAATGCTTTTAAATACTGTAGATTCCCCATTAGCTGGCAGCCAGCTTTATGAAAAGCTCTGAAAACAACTTCTAGCTGAGCCTTATTTGGACTTGGTATTTAGTGTTGAATGTAACATTCAGCTTGAGTCCCGACACTTGTGCCTGGTCATTCAGAAGTGGGGCTGGTTGCTGTGAGGTTGATCCACTTGTCCCAATCCTCACTTGCCCCTTTTGCTACGGCCTCTCCTAGAAGGAGGCTTTCCTGTGCCCCCCGCTGGCGAGCTTGCAGAAGATGCCACCGCAATGTTGATCTGTCCTTCCTGAATTTCCTGCCTGGTCTCAGCTGGGAGGTGGTTGATTTTCTGTTGTGTTTCTAAGTAGAACATGACATCCCGCAGCTGCTCCTGTATCTCTGTGATCTGCAGGTCCTTCTGCTCACAAGTTTCCTTTAGAACCTTCTCTTCCTCCTTTAGTTTGTTTTGCAGCAAGGCCTGATTTGCTCGCAAACATTTGTTCATTTCCTGTTCCTCCTTTAGCTCATTGGAGAGTTTGGCCACCTTGTTATTCAGCTGAACGCACCTTACACACAACAGACAAGAAGGAAAAAGCAAATGAGACATTGCAGCCACAGTGGCCTAATTATCAGAGGAGTTAAGCTATCAGGGGGGTTAAGTCAGACAAAGTTTATAGAATCACAGAAGTGTAAGGCTGGAAGAGACCCCAATAGGTCAAGTCCAGCCCCCTGTGCTGAGGCAAGACCAAGTAAACCTAAACCATCCCTGACAGGTGTTTGTCCAAACTGTTCTTAAAAACCTCCAGTGATGGGGTTTCCACAACCTCCCTTGGAAGCCTGTTCTAGAGCTTAATTACCCTTAGAGTTAGAAAGTTTCTTCTTACTATCTAACCAAAATCTCTCTTGCTACAAATGAAGCCCATTACTTGTCCTACACTCAGTGGACACAGAAAACAATTGATCACTGTCCTCTTTATAACAGCCCTTAACAGATTTGAAGACACAGAAATCAGGTCCCCCTTCAGTCTTTTCTCACAACTAAACATGCTGTTTGTTTAACCTTTCCTCACAGGTCGGGCTTTCTAAACCTTTTCTCATTTTTGTTGCTCTCCTCCGGACGCTTTCCAATTTGTCCACATCTTTCCTAAAGTGCGGTGCCCAAAACCGGACACAGTGCCAGCTGAGGGTCCCTCATCAGTACTGAGTGGAACAGGGCAACTGCCTCCCATGTCTTACATATGGCACTCTTGTTAATACACTCCAGAATGATATTCGTCTTTTTCGCAGCTGCATCACATTCCTGCCTCTCATTCCATCTGTGATCTACTATCACCCCCACATCCTTGTCAGCAGTGCTACCAAGTAGCCAGTTATTCCCCATTTTGTAGCTGTGGATTTGAGTCTTCCTTCTTAAGTGAAGCACTTTGCACTTGTTTTTAATTGAATTTCATCTTGCTGATTTCAGACCAATTTTCCAATTTATCAAGATCATTTTGAATGCTAATCCTGTCCCCTGAAGTGCTTGCAACCCCTCCCAGCTTGAGGTCATCTGCAAATTTTATAAGCATACTCTCCATGCCATTATCTAAGTGATTAATGACAATATTGAATAGTGAAGCAGCAGGAGGATTAATGTGTCAGGATTCCTTGCCCTTGATTTGTCATGGCAGGAAAATACTCTTTTGGGTTAAAACTGAGATCTAGACATTGGCTAGATGGAAGAATCAGCTGGTACCACCAAGATGCAAGGACAACAAGCTACAGTGTAGAAGGACAATAGAACCTTCACAGGTTAACAGTCATCCCTTATCACACAGGTTTTTCAATCCAGCCTGTAGTTTACTGGCAATGTTGTGTCATCCATTTGCCTATAAACATATGTTCCATTCGCAGTATGGTACAGTGGCTGGAGCAGACTTCAGTTTTACTACGGATTTTCTGGATGATCATGGGATAGTCACCACCTTTATGCCCTAATGTAATCAGTGTGTATACCAGGGATAACGCTTGCTGAACTTCCAGGAAAGTGTGTAAAGCACCATAGAGAACAGGTACTGTACCAGAGCGCTAGGGATTGTTACAAAGACACACACTATGTTAGGCATCTTTAAATTTAGATGCTTCCAAGTTTGTTTTATTCATGGGGAATGCCTCCTTCCAGCTGCTTTCCTTTCTTTGCAGGTTGTATTCCTTCTGACTACACAGCTGACTGGCTTCCACTTCTGAGTGGGCATGGAAGGAGAAAGATTTAATGAACACTAACCAAGCAAACTATGTGGAAAGAGCAGAAGCTCAAAAGCTGCATTCCATGCTACAGCCATTTTAAATACGTAAGACACCCACAGAGGTGGGACGTTGGATTTTTAAAGTCAGGGTCCTTACCACACCAGTTGAGGGTATTAAATATTTATATTCAAGAAGTCCTGAGAACCTGATGAAGAGGGTTTTAAAAAGTCAGATCCAATTTGAGTCTTAAAGTAGTGTGTATAAAAAACAGAGCTAGACAACTTGTTAAAAATCTACTTTTAGAGACACATACTTCCGTTCCACAGATTGTTTCTCTTTAAGTAAGTTGTTCAGCCTGTGCTCCAAATTATCACATTTCTCAATGGTCTCTTTAAATTTAGTCTTCATGTTGTTAATCTGTAAAAACAAACAGACATTTCAAACAGGTCAAAGTCCTGTGCACTTTCATTATGACAGTCATGTTTTCTGAAGCATTTTCTAGACTTTGACCAATTACTGAACCAGGTGAGCAACTGTTCAAAAGATTGAAAGCAGCAGAAAAAAATCCTCCCCCACCCTTAAAAAAAAAGAAAGAAAGAAAGAAATCCCTATAAATGCTGCTTGCCAAAAAAAGAAGAATTAACAGAAACACTGACAAGAGGATAATTGTTATGGAATCTGCTTGTTGAGAAGTGCAACTAAGCTTGTAAAGATGGGGTGGAGGAGACCTTAGTGGACACTAAATAAGCCTGCAGCAAAGCCCTAAATTGCTGCCCTCTTTTTCTGAAGTTTAAATTGAGAGAGAGAGTTAGTTTAGCAATTCACACTCAGATGCTGGTTCCACTTCAGTATTTACTAAGCAGCAGCAGACCTCTGTCATACGACAGTGACCTATTGACATTTTCTCTCAGTCATGCATAATGCAAACGAAAAAAGTTGGGTATGTCCGGGTATGCGTCCTGTTCCAATGTAGCATACAACTAGGCACCATTGCTTCGCTTAAAGAGAGCCATGCTCCAATACGTGATCTGTGGACTAAATATGACATATGAAAAAAACACAAAAACAAACAAGGAATGTCTTTGTATCCTAACCCAGTGAACAAATGATGGCTCAAAGAGGGGAAAGAGAGATGTCATTCAATATCTAATAAAAAAACCTTTCACATACTGGCAACATGGACTGGAACGGACACTGCTTTTTTGAAGCAGCAGCCTTGACAAGTTTAAAAGCCACCACACACACACACTGATTTCAATGGAGCCACTGTGAAAGCAGGTCAGGTTTTATGCTTTCCAGACTTATAGTTTAATGTTTATGCAACTTCTGGTTAATTTTGGGAGGCACACTTGCCAGTGGATAGTGGAATATTTTGTACAGTTAATTCAAAAGGCCCTTATAAGGACAGAGTTCCAGGAACAATTACAGGGATCTTTAGAATAAGAAGCAGTCTTCAGAATACATGTCCTAGTGATTTTAGTTTAAAACTAGAGTTGTATCTACTGTGTTTGCAGCTATTTCAAAGAGGATTTTAACTATAAAACTTTCTTTTACAGACACACAGATAAGGTTCTTCAGCCATTTCTTATTGAAAATCAAGTTTTCAGGACCCACTACCCGTAGCTAATTTTAAATGAATTCTTTATATGTTTATGGAGTGGCTTAACTGCAGATACAGTGCATGATTAATTGGAAGCCA
This sequence comes from Eretmochelys imbricata, assembly GCF_965152235.1. Lineage (NCBI taxonomy): Eukaryota > Metazoa > Chordata > Testudines > Cheloniidae > Eretmochelys > Eretmochelys imbricata. The sequence goes on from NC_135586.1 coordinate 28,006,517, forward strand.
CAAAGTTTATGTAATCTTATACAGCATGCAGACAAGGTTCAGCTGAGGATTTATCCAAGAGCTTTGATTCACTTAAAGCACAAACACCAATCGGATCTGCACAGATTACGGATATTTTTTATGTTCTCCAATTTCACTAAAGCTTCTCTGTACCTTTCTGCCCAAGACATTTTGGATCAGTCCTGCCCATAGAACACTCCACAAATCATAGAACTTTAAACACACACATCTTTCTGGGGATGTGCGGAGCAGAGATTATTTTGGCTTTCTTCAGTGGAGCAGGTTAATGTCACAAAAGACTAGGGAGGGCTAGTGTAGCATAGAGTGACATTTCCAAGATTTTCATTTCAGAGCTTCCTAACATTTCCACTAGTTCCACAGATTTCAAAGTCACCAAATTTAAGTCAGGCTTCAATCTGGGTGATGATTTGCCTCCTTCTGCACAGCTCATCAGCAATTTTCTGAGTCGGTGCACAAGACAGGGGAGGGATCTCGGTGCTAATTTCCCTCTAAAGAAGAAAAGGAGCTCTCCTTCATATGGCAGCGTAATTCCCTGACACTAAAACTGCACAGTAATGGCCGGATTTTCAGAAGTGCTGAGCAACCACAACTCCCATTACAGCCAATGGGATCTGGAGGTGTTCAGCACATTGAGAATCACGCCAAGTGTTCAATTAACAAGACTAGGGAAGGAAAAAAAGCTTACTTCTTCAGCTGTATCCTTTTCTATTCGGACAATCTTGTTTTCCCAGTAGATGCGCTGAGATTCCAGCTGGCTTGTAAGCAAATATGAGTACTACAATCATACAAGAGATGCAAAGGTAAATAATTAGGGCAGGTTACCACCATTTCGCAGATGCCAATAAACCCAAAGGGCTTCAGAAATCTAATACGATTACACTGTGTAGAAGCAACGCTCTAAACTTTTCACAGAAGGGGACAAACTGCAGATGCAGTGCACAGACAATGGAAAAAAAAAATCAAATTAACTGCAAAATCTTTACTGCATGCTCGTGGGGTTCCCCCTGTGAGTTTTAAATGGGCCATTGCTAGCGTCACAATAGTAAGCGATTTATAATGAGGGGAAAGGACAATACAAGCACCCTAGGAAAAGGGGTAAGTCCCCTTCAGCTTTTACCTTCAACAAGAACATGAAGTTACCAATCACACCTGCTATCTGCATTTGAGCTACTGAAGGATCTCTGAGTCAGTCAGTTGTTTTCCATTTTCAGGTGGTTTTACTCTACAACTGTACAGGCTTCTAAAATCCTTAAGAAGAGGGATTAGGTGCAAATCTCATGTGATCTGCACCTTGGGAGAAAGAATGGATCTTCAGCTGTGGATAACTATCCTCAGTATTTTGTGCTTTCTTCTGACCAGGAATACTCATTACCAATGCTATTTTTGTGTTTAAAACAAGGACTTATTGCTTTACATCCCATCTTTTCCAGTTTGATCTTTTAGTAAATTTATAATGAGGATTTGGGAAAATATGATAATTTGTTTAGCTGCACACTAACAGACACCAGATTAGGACTTCAATGCTGGTTTAAGCAGGAAGACAAAGCCCTTAAACATTTTCAGTAGACACTCCAAATAGCTAGTCAAGTAAATTCTTTCTACAAATGTTTGATCTAGTTTGCTCTACCAGCAAAGTGTTCATTTAAAAATCCTACGTTAAGTTCTGTTGATGGTTTGTATGCTGAATTTGAACCCAAGGCCAATTAAGATGGCAGAATTCAAGTTCTCAGAAAAAATAAGGTTATAGTGATTTAGCCATAAAGTAAGGTTTTGCACTGAAAATAATGTCACCATGGGATCCTAGAACTTAGATTCTAGATCAAGCATGCTTAGCTTACTTCTGTCTGCCCACAAACTCACCTGGGTTCCTGAAGTCAAACCAGGAGTCTTCCCTTCTCTTGTATCATCACCAGTAAGGAAGGTTCCACTGGCAAGAATGGGCCATCAGTAACACCTCTGCAACTTTACTGAGTTTGCACAGGTGTAACTGACTGAACTTTAAGACCTTTCGGTTGATGATGCACAGAAAGGAACAGAATCCAGCTAACTCTTCGCTGTTGGCTCTGCAGAGCCAAAAGGAGTAAAAAGCAGTAAACCATATGCCATTTTTAGTCACATTTAGAGTTGATGCATGTTTACATATAGCAGCACAAAGTCGTATCTGAAGAAAGCTAAATATTTACCTCTAACTGTAAGGAATCGATTTTTTCGTCCTGACACAAATCCCCCTCACACTCATACTGAACTATCTTCCCATCAGTTTTGCTTGCAACCAGTCGATGGACATAATTATCTAAAGAGAGAAAAGCAACCAAACCAAGGGTAGTTTCAATTTGAGAAAACCCAGGTGTTATAACTTGACTGGAACGCTGGGAAATACTTTACACAGCACAGTTAATCATGCAGCTTGATGCCACAGAGTAATACTGAGGCAAAGAGGTTAGTAATTACTTAATGTATTCCATGTTTAATAGAATCTGCATTGACACTAGCTAAGATAGTTACAAAAGCTCAGTCATGCTTCAGGACAACTTGATCAGGAGACAGGCCTCTCCATTCCACCAATGCTACAGGGTGGCCTCGTGGCATTATGGGTTTATGGCCTCCCACTGAAGCATCTGGAATGGCTTTACTAGAGAAAACAGATGGTCCCAGAAGATGGGACATTAACACTACAAAAACTCCCTTCCAATCTTCATGTTAACTTTATTACTAGGACGGTGTTAAAAATGCCAATGCAGAAAGATTCTGAGAACTATGTCCAAGCAAGCAAGGTTACCGTTAAGAGCAGAAGGAAGAGGTTTACCTCCAGCATAGTCCCAAACTCTGTGATTGGTTAACTGCATTGCATAAGTGTGCTGAGTCTCCTCAAAGTGTTTGTAAGCGTGCCGGCTCACGTAACGACCGCATCCAATGTGCCCACATATCAAACAAATCCAAAGGTTCTGTCAACAGAAGGAGAGAGATTTTGCACATGTATAAGAGTAAAATTTGTTAATGTGAAAAAGGTGCTTGTGTGGTTTTAGAGGCTTGAGAAAGCATCCGGCAAGGACAATTGCTAGCATCCTCCACTGACAGCATGCATGGCTGCTTGTATTTCCAGTCACCTTCCTAGGCAAGGCACAGGGTTTGCTTGTTGTGAAACACCGTGAAGACTAAAGGCAAGACCGCAGAAGTACAGTATAAGTCTACTGAAAGAAGTCTCAGTGCACCAGATGCAAGGGCAGCCCAAAGAGTGACCTTCCCAAAGTAAGGCATCCCAAAAGAACCCTGAAAGCAAGCTCTGAACATCTCCTACGCTTCTCAAAGGTCCTGGGAAGGTTTTTCACACAGCAGGACATCTTTTTTGCGGGACAGTATCCCCTCCCAGTGGGCTGACCCCAATGGAAAATGGGTGCACTAATCTAGCCAGAAGAAAGATGGGCCAATCCAGCAGCCCCGGGCATTAGGGGTTTAGGAAATTAAAACAACAAAAAGCACCAGTGGGATCAAAACTAATAAATCTCACTCATCTCCCACCCCACCTACTTACTTCTTGAACTCCACACTCAAAGCATTTATTCTCTTCCACTGGCTCAGGTGTTTGGCAGTACCTGCAGACAGGACACCTATAACCATAACAATCAAGCAGATATAGTTAGATACACGGAACCCGATGGTTAGTGCTGAGATGGGGAGAAACTGACCATATCCAGGAAGCTTAAGGCAGAGGTTACATCCTAGGGTTTTGTGGGACACTCCCCACCCCAGCCCGTCTTTCAGCTTTTTCCTCACTAGTTTAACCCAAAATTTGCCTTCCTCCTACACAAACCAGCTGTTCTCTCACTATTTATTCCTGTAAAACTGATGAATGCCATTTCTTAAACCAGATGAAGTATCTTGCAATAATCTTAGTTTTAACTGTGATCCAGGAATTGAACAGCTGGGATAAAGCCAGGAGACAAGATTGTCAATGCACCCAGTCTTTTCCATGGAGAATGCAATGCAAGTCAACTGATGTCATGAAACATTACTTGTCCTCAACATTAAAAGAAAAAGGACCCAGTAAAACTCTTCTGTATAGTGAACAATCTGATTATTTTGGACAGCCTCAATTATTACTTCCTTCAATTGACCACCATGATGATTTTGATCTTAGAAGAAGAGAGCTGGAAAAACAAGAAGAAAAGGAGGACTTGTGGCACCTTAGAGACTAACAAATTTATTTGAGCATAAGCTTTCGTAAGCTACAGCTCACTTCATCGGATGCATTCAGTGGAAAATACAGTGGGGAGATTTATATACACAGAGAACATGAAACAATGGGTGTTACCATACACACTGTAACAGAGTGATCACTTAAGGTGAGCTATTACCAGCAGGAGAGCAGGGGGGGGGGGGGGGGGGGGAAGAAGAGGAAGAAAAAACCTTTTGTAGTGATAATCAAGGTGGGCCTTTTCCAGCAGTTTACAAGAACAGTAGGAGGAGAAATAAACAGGGGGAAATAGTTTTACTTTGTGTAATGACACATCCACTCCCAGTCTTTATTCAAGCCTAAGTTAATTGTATCCAGTTTGCAAATTAATTCCAATTCAGCAGTCTCTCCTTGGAGTCTGTTTTTGAAGTTTTTTTTGTTGAAGAATTGCAACTTTTAGGTCTGTAATCAAGTGACCAAAGAGATCAAAGTGTTCTCCGACTGGTTTTTGAATGTTATAATTCTTGATGTCTGATTTCTGTCCATTTATTCTTTTATGTAGAGACTGTCCAGTTTGACATAAAAAGAACATGGCAGAGGGGCATTGCTGGCACATGATGGCATATATCACATTGGTAGATGTGCAGGTGAACGAGCCTCTGATAGTGTGGCTGATGTGATTAGGTCCTGTGATGGTGTCCCCTGAATAGATATGTGGACACAGTTGGCAATGGGCTTTGTTGCAAGGATAGGTTCCTGGGTTAGTGGTTCCGTTGTGTGGTTGCTGGGGAGTATTTGCTTCAGGTTGGGGGGCTGTCTGTAGGCAAGGACTGGCCTGTCTCCCAAGATCTGTGAGAGTGATGGGTCGTCCTTCAGGATAGGTTGTAGATCCTCGATGATGCGTTGGAGAGGTTTTAGTTGGGGACTGAAGGTGGCGGCTAGTGGCATTCTGTTATTTTCTTTGTTGGGCTTGTCCTGTAGTAGGTAACTTCTCGGTACTCTTCTGGCTCTGTCAGTCTGTTTCTTCACTTCAACAGGTGGGTATTGTAGTTGTAAGAACGCTTGATAGAGATCTTGTAGGTGTTTGTCTGAGGGGCTGGAGCAAATGCAGTTGTATCGTAGAGCTTGGCTGTCGACAATGGATCGTGTGGTGTGGTCTGGATGGTAACACCCATTGTTTCATGTTCTCTGTGTATATAAATCTCCCCACTGTATTTTCTACTGAATGCATCCGATGAAGTGAGCTGTAGCTCATGAAAGCTTATGCTCAAATAAATTTGTTAGTCTCTAAGGTGCCACAAGTACTCCTTTTCTTTTTGCGGATACAGACTAACATGGCTGCTACTCTGAAACCAGAAAAAACAAGACTAGCCCCTTTGCTCACCATGAGTGGGGCTAGCCCCCTTGATCATTATCCATCTCACATTTCCTGTTTCATTCTTAATGCATCTCGATTTAGGTCTGTGTCACATATTTGGCTCTTGTGAGAAGTAAGAGCTGTGCAGATAGACAGTGAGGAGCAAACTCCTGGTTGGTGGGCTGCGTCAGAATCATCTGGGTAGTTAGATGTAGAGTTTTCATTCAAAGGAAAGAAAAAGCCACCCTTCTTTCTACAGCCACTTCCTTGTTACTTAGATGTTCTCAGTTTGAGAAGACAGAGCCCAGATTTCCTTACTATCTGCAACAGGATCCTGTGGAGTGTTACACATTCTCATGGGAGGATGCTGCAAATCTGCACTACTGAAGATATTCTAGTCTAGCAAAACAACATAATCAGAAAAAAATTGTCATGCAAGAGATTTAATTTTAGTGAGGAGATGTAGCCTTGTGCAATACACGTTTTAAGCTTTGATATTGTGCCAGTTTTTGGTTAAAAATGAGCTGGGAGGGATCTGGATTAGTCAGTCACTGGCAAAATCTAATTTCTTTAAATTTAAACTGTTTTTGATTTATGAGGCACCAAGCTATTTTTATGGACAAGTTATTAATTCAGTCCTGCTGACATTTTGTGAGAAGTTTACTTTGGGACAAGAGCAATTGGCTCTGCTGAAACATGGCATGCAAAAGAGGGTATACAGTGAAATGTTAACTGTAACAATAAAAGGAACGACGCCACTATAGACAGGAAAGCAATAAAGAATTTGAGGTCGGTTCTGGTATTTAGTTTTCTGTAACATATCAGGCAATCCAAGTTACTGCAACAAATGGCAACTAATTACCAAGAGGAATGCAAAATATGTATGATAGATAAAAGGACTTTGTTCTCATTGGGAGATTCTTTGAAGGACTCAGACATGTTCAAATCTGACTGCACTATCTAAATGGAATGCGTAGAACTAATAAGAGCAAAAATACTCTAAAGGATTAAAGTTAAGTAATTAAAGGCAAGAATACACAAGTTTTAAGGATAAGATCTCTTGAATGCTTCAGCAACACATTTGTAACATTAAATGGCAGTTACACACTACTTCACTCTTTAGTGGAAATTTATATTGCACTTTCCATGTAGTTTCTGTTGCAAGATTCCTTGCAAAGCCTAGCTAATGCTACTCCAGCAGAGGTCACTGTAAAGCCATACAAGGCTGACTCCCTCCAGATTACCGCCTAGGCATATCACAGCTTCCGCACACTCAGCCTCCACTGGATTGAGAAGCAAGGGAGACGCCAAGATTCAGACCAGGATTTTGTGCTTCTATACATAGGTCCTACTCCCCCGCCCCCCCCTTTTGTTTCTAAAAACTTTTGAGTAAGGGGGTCAGGTACAGGCAGCTGGGTACAACTTTAGTTAAAATACAATGCCTCTGGAAAAACCCAGGAGGAGTTGTAATGAAATGGTGATGGTAGCTAGCAGCGCTGCATGCAAGGGATCAGTCTGAATCTGAAGCTTGATCCTGTGCTCCCTGGCTAGAAACATGAGCCCATATCCCCTTGGTCTCAGTCTAGGCCACGTTTTTTCTTGCTGTGCTCTGACTGAAGCAGCCTCCTGTTTCCCATTTGCCAAGTAACCTTATTGGCTTTTGATCCCTTCCCTTCTGCTTTGCTTAGCACTACAGCTAAGATCTCCCCTTGGACACAGTCTACTCTAGCTATCAGGCCCAATTCTTTGTCGTTATTGTAATGTTGAAGTTATATTGAAAATGCATCAGAACAGAGACTTTGTGTTGCTTTGGAAACATCTGAGACAAACACCTATTGCACTACCCTTCCCACACAGCCACTGGAGAGGACACTGACTAAATGTAGATAAGGAGAAGCTGAGCTGTGCAAGACTGGACAGACGATGGGGTCTCTGTGTCGGAAACAGTGAAAACTGACATCTCTATCCTACAGCATTTTAAAATTCTTCGTGTTGCTCTGCAAATAGCTCATGGCCATGAAGAGACAGAGGGAGCTTTATCCAACTATCCTTGTCTAGGAGATTTATCTTCTGTGCCTCCTAACAGGGAAGGCAAAGATCACTAGGGCTTGGAGCAGCTCCCATCCCTGCAATAGAGACACAGAGCTGGTCCTGTCAATGTGGACAAGGAAAAGCTTCACCACACCTTAAACACACTGCTTTGAATCAGGGGAATAAAAAGCCACTTACGTGGTGTCTTCCCAGCGCTGCAGACACTGGCTATGAAAGCTGTGGTTACACACAGTGGTAAGGATCCCGTTCACAGACTCATCCATTCTTTCCAAACACACCGTGCACTTTGGCAGCTCCGTCAGATCCATTACAGGAAGGCTGGCTCCCTTCACAGGAAGAGGAGCACAAGCTTATTGCTGCTCACACCATATGCTATAGGTAAGTCACATATGTTTAGCTACACAACTTCTTACCCTACTGCTTCGTAACTGTGGGGGCTAGGGAGTAAATGGATTGTTTAATGTTCCAGTAAGTTTAAATGCAGACAGAAAATTCAACCACAACAGTGGCTAACCTTGTTAGCTATTTTGATTATTGGTCTAACCATTGACAGTGCACAACTAATACTCAACTGTATGCATGGCAAAACATTTCAGTGATTTTTCCTAAACGTCTGAGACGAGCTATGTCAGAGACATGACTAGGAGCCAGGCTTCATGGGTTCTATTCCCAGCTCTGGTACAGTCTCTGTGACCCTGCTCAAGTCACTTAATTGCTCTGCTTTAGCTTCCCCATAGGGATCACATTAAAACGTATTCCACGACACAGAGGTGTTGCAAGGATAAGGGTGAAGAATTACTGTGTGTTAAGATACCAGCTGATAAATCTGAAAGGAAAATAATCCATTTGTTTGGGGGAAATGCTTTGCTTAGCTATTCTAGCCCCGACATTACTGATTCAGAACATACAACTGTCTCTCAAAAACACAGACATGATATGGTAAATGTATCTGCACCATGCCCAATTCAGATTTCGGGAATCACTAAGATCTACTACAAGAGTGAGGAATTTGGACCTGGAGAATTTTCAGTGATCACTTATTAGGGCTAAGCCCCATCAGGTCAGAGAATAAGTCATTCTCCCCTATGGAAGTACTGCAACAATCAAAGGCAGAGTTGGGGTTGCAGCAGTTAAGTATCCTCCAGCCCCACAGACAGGCCTGCCCTGCCCACTCCCAGATAATCCTATTAAACCACTTGTAAAATATCAGCAAAAGAAAAAAAAAACACACAAAAAACTTACATCTTCCGATTTGAAGACTTCAGCCCTCTCCACATACACCAGCTGGCACACGTCTTCTTCTATGGAGTTGAACTGTCGACCGTTGCATGCCATATAAAAGCTGTCAGCATCAGCCTATGCACAAACCAAAGGAAGCCAGTTGACGAGGAGTAAGGCAAATGAGACTTTTCCAAGTACTAGGATATTACCAAAAAGAAAGCCATTTCATAGGTTAATCTCTTGAGCTCTCCTGTTAGTCAGGATCCCTTCATTTCCACACTGGTTTCAGCAGAATAGTTTTCTAGTTGAATTGGCAGGAAGAACTGAAGTGCACAATGAGATCAGCTATTATGATCTTAATATTCAACAGCGATAGCCACTCTCTCTTTAGCATCAGTTTTGTTCCTAGTCAGCAATTCAGCACGGGTGGAAAGCAAATATTGTCTCTCTGCAAAAACTTGGAGTAAAAGGATTGCTGCAGAGGGCCCTATTCAAAAACATTCACATTCATGTAGGTGAAAAGGATGGCATATAATTTAACTGGAAAGAATCCATTTAACTTATGAGCAGCTCAGATATTTGTTGAGCCACCAATAATAGAGGACGACTTAGAAAGAGGCACTCACAGACATCAGGCCCAAAACTTTACCTGCCTCAGAACGATTAGGAAGCCTCACACTCAGTGCAACATTTTAACATGCTCGGATATTCCAGTAAGGATCCTACCATCAAGTGATGCGAGCTAGATTTCAGGGCATTAGCTCTTCCTTGCCCCCCCAGTGCTTTAATGGTAAAATATGAAGTGATTCCAGTCTGTCCATGTCATTGTTTCAAGTTGCTTCATATATAAAAGCCATAGAGCTCCACAAAACAAATAATGATGTAGTGTAATTCAAATGGCCTTTTGCTGCATGCAGCAATTGCCTTTGAGGTCCTACTGGAGCAGAAATCAGCAATTTTTGATAGACAAATGAGAAGTTGCCAAGTCAATTGACTCTAGACAGTTCTGCTGAATTAGTGCAAGATTGCTTGGAAAATGTCTAGTGCAAACAAAGCAAGTTGATATCGAGTGGGTTTCTCTGCAGTTCTGGGTGCATATACAACATGTACACAACACATATAGGAATTTTAGCCTTGTGAGAACCCCATGGATGAGAACTACAGTATTCAGTCATCTAGTCCACCTCACCCAAGTTTGAGAGAAAGGAAGCTTATTTACACAAAGTACGTTTAGTTGTCCTGCTGATCTTGACAAATGCCCCACTCTCCTCAGAACAGTGGACTAAATAGGTAATGGGTCCTCTCAATCCTTAATTTCTATTCAAACTAATGCCGCCACACTGATCAAGCTCTTTCTGCTCTGCACTATGCGCTCATGAAGATATCAGAGTATGTTTATAGGCATGTTGTACTTTTCTTCCATCCTTGTCTATTTACTACAAGCACAGCCATTTCTGAAGCACCAGAGAGCAGTATATTCTAGATTTCAACACCCCGTCTGCTGTGAGAAAGTACGAAGTAAGATAGAGAGGCACTTGCTTTCATAACAGCCATTCAAGATGCAGGCCTAATTCCAGGCCTACCAGGCTCAGTGTTGCTTTAAGGAAAGATTGAGAAAGACATTTCGCTTTACACAGCAAGAGGATAAGGTGTGTGATCTCAGATAACACAGCAGACCACTGAGGTTGGATAGCACCTTCAAATAGTATCTATAAAGCAGTATGCAAGCCATTTCTAAAACCGTACCTATGGCAAAGGAGTCTTCTAATATCTTAGGTTTTACCTGTGTACTAAACTTTATCAGCACCATATACTGGTTTGGAGTGGAATCTCTGATGATTTTCATATGTTCAATTACTTCATAGAATGAGGCCACAAACTTCATAAGGTCATGACTGGTCATTGTAGCAGGGACTGTGAGAATACATAGCATGGCGCTGCGCCTTACATCTTCTTTTAAGGAGGTCATCTTACTAATAAGACAATAATTAGACGGTCTTAAACTGAGGTCAAATTAGACATCCTATTATAAGACAATGCCATTTTACATAGAAGACAAAAGAAAACTTGATGCTTCATAATTCAAATGGTTAGCTATTAACATTATTTTAAACACCAACCTCAAAGCTCTTTACATATTTGCAAGCATTTAAGATTTAACAAAAGGTTGTGGTAACAAATCTAAAAATGCCCATATAAATTTTGTCATGAACCATTTGCTGAAGATATGTGCAGCACTGGAAGAGACAGATCATCCCCTTCAAAGTGACATCTGTAGTTCTAGAAAAGTAGTTGGAACTTGCAAACCACAAATGCTCAAAATATTCCTAGAGCAAGTGAGCCACGGTTATCACTAAAAATGGAGTATGCATACAACATGTCATCGTGTCCCGGTAACTTTCACGATGAATATCGGAGACTGACATTCTCATTCAGCTCCCCAAGGTATAGAATTGTGCTACTATAAAAATAATAATAAAAAAAAACACATTTTGAAAGTGCAGGTTCTCTCCCTATTTCTGCTGTAGGAATTTGAATGCAGGGATATCCTTCAACAGAGTCCTCTCAAAACCAGTCTGTCTGCAGCCGCTATTTTTACTTATCTCATTGCTTCTAACCCTGGCACAAGCATGCACTCAAAAGTGACTTTACCCATGGCTGGAAGGCCTGGACCTGCTTCAGGTTCTGCCATTAATGCAGCTATACAATTCAGGTGGTACTGTAACCCTTTCTGGGTGCCAATATATGGCACTGCCAGTGTGTCACTGCTCTGCCAGCCCCAGGAGCAGCAGCCCCAGTGGTTACTGACTCACTCTTCTGGATTGCAGTATAATTCTATGGCACTGTTCCCACTAAGTCTATAATTAGTTAACCATGTTCTTACTTTGTTTTGTACAGGTGCATAATGCCATGAACTATTTCAACTGATGGATTCCCACTGAAGAAGGAAATCTGGTCAGGAAGTTGCTTAGATGGAGAGTCTGGAGCAGCCTCAACACATTCTTTAGTTTGACCATCACGTTTACTTTTATCGTCAACAGATGAAGCCTCTGAAGATTTTCTTCCTTCCATTGCAGCTTTTGTCTCATCTTTTACAAATCAAAAGCTTTCAGATTACATACCACACGTCAGAAACATCAATTGCACTTTAATTGTCATCTTAATGTACAACAGAGCAAGCTATTAAGTCAAATAATTCCCTTTCAAAACAGAATTACAGACACTTCTAAACTATGGGGTCTGGATATACAATAAACATCAACATAGCTACTAAGCATCTTTAATCATCAGCATTAGAGAGCTATTGGCAAGGCCCCGGGGTGCTGTGAAGCCAGCTAGACAAGCTCTGAAAGGTGCCATGCTAAGTTCTGCAGCACACCTACTTTTCTACAGTTAAAAAACAGATTTTATTGAATTAAATATGAAAACAAACAATGTCGTCAGGACAATTTTCCTTGGGATTTGTTTGGCTACAGAATTTAATATCACCTAGTTTTGAATTTTCTCTCCATTCTGAAGTTAGTTTTCCAGAAGCTATAGAATTTTACATTAAACAATTGAGAGAGTTTTGAAATCTGCCTGCTAATCACGATAGGGTACTCTGATGGGCACGCACACAAACGAGCGTACGCTTTGCGTTTACTGGCAAGTGGCTGTCCCTGCTGGGTAGTGCTTTGCCGGATGAAATAGATTCGCCTATCCGCTCCCAAAAAAAATTCTTAAAAAAAGCTGGCATTTTCTTGCCCTTACATTTGTAACACAATAGATTTTGGTCGATGGCCACTCCTGCATGCTCAGCACTTTGGAAAATCAGCCCAATTTTAAATACTTCTAAGAGACAATTTATGCAACAAATTGTAGCATAGCCATACAAATGTACCAGAGAAATTAACAGGACCAAAACCTCCCTTTTCAAAGTTTTGGAATGGGTACCTGGATTGGACTTTATGGTCTCTATGATCATATCTGTCATCTCTCTGCGACCAATATGCTGGTGAATAATTGCTGCTTTTTCCATAGGTGCCTTTTCTTCTAGACAGGCTCTGGCTGAAGCTAGTGATTTTTCTTTGATTTCCTCATCAGACATTTCAGTGGCTAAGTAGAAACAATGATTAATGTCATTGGAATAGCTACCCAGAAGCAGAAACAAACAACTCTACTCAAGCAAGGGCAGAACAGACCTGCGTAACAACAGCAATTAGGCCATTACTAGCTTATTACATTAATTCTTGAAACTGCTTTTATTCCTTCTTCTGGCCAGCAAAAACATGAAACAGAAGAGCACCGTTCCAAGAATATATTTTATTTCCTCTATAACAAAAGTGTGGTCTGTCACTCTTTAAAATAATTTATCTCTCTATTTTATATTAAACAGATGTGAAGCTAAAAAAGGGCAAAATGTAGTTAGATATTAGGACAAGTTAATCATCCCTCCAAACAGTGCACTTAACCAACTCTGAGGAGTCATACGAGCACCATCACTGCATATATATCAGTGGCAGCTATCGCCAGGTCAGATTTCACAGGGTCTTTATCTGGTAACAAAGAGAGTCTTGATTTATTATCCTTTATACAGGAGAGTGGTCCCTTTTTAGCCACTCCTGTCAAATTTGACTGCATTTATCTACCTATACCCCAATGCACTTTGGAAAACACTTTTAATAACCGTACTAAGCGTTTAGTCTCAGAGCCATTGATGAGGGGACACCCCCCTGCCATTTGCTGCTGCCACAAGTTTTAGTTTGCCCAGAGCAAAGTTGTTTTCTTTTAGAAACTGCAAAACAAAGTGAAAGCTTAAAAAAACCCCCAAAACATGTTAACCCTTCTCCTTCAACGGGCAGGGGGGGCACCTGCTTTCACACCCCAACCCCCTTCAGAGATCTGCGGACAGGCACCCTTCTCCCCCAGCACCCCCCGCCCCGAAGGAGACAGACACCCTGATCCCCCTCCCATCAGTCCCCTTCCACTGCACAAAACGAGGTACAGAAAATCCTGCTCCCCTCCCACACATAGACACTCGCCCCCAGCCCTTGCTCGGGGGGAGGGAGACACCTTGCTCCCCCTCCCCCACCGGCCGCCTACCCTTGCACGAGGCGGGGGGGAAGAGGATACCCTGCTCCCCCAGCTCCATCGGGGGGTCACCTTCCCGCCAACCCCCTTAGATCAGACCGTCGGGGGGGGGGGGGAGGAGCGACTCGCCAGCCCCAGCGGAGGGAGACCCCGCCACGCCCGACTCAGCGCCCCGCGCCCCTCTTCTCTCCCCCGCCGCCCCGGCACCCCCTCCCCGGGGCTCACCGGCCGCGCTGTAGGGGAAGCCGGCGGGCAGCGGGGACTGCTCGGCCAGCTCCAGTCGGATCACAACGAGTGACACGCTCATAGGGGCCGGGGATCCCGGGCCGGCGGGGCCCGAGCGGGAACAGGCCGGCCCCAGCACAACGCCGGGGATTGTGAGCCGCTCGCTTCCGCCCCCGAGACCTTTGCCCTCTGACCCGCCGGGGTCACGCAGGCGCTGCGCAGGGGGCCCTGGTCACGTGAGATTCAATTCCCTATACCGACGGGTGTTGTTGCTAGGAGAGGGCTCCCCCCGCTGGGGCCGCAGCCTCGTTTCGCTGAAGGTCAGAGGTCACCAGCCGTTGTGGTACTAACTCCCCCGGGGCCTAGGGGCGGAGGTGGGCGGGCTGGAGATGGGTCTGGGGAGGCTGGGGGCACGGCTGGGCTTTGTGGGGGGCACAGGGGGGATACAGGGGGGTGGGCCTTGGGGGGACACGGCTGGGCTTTGTGGGGGGCACAGGGGGTGGGCCTTGGGGGGACACGGCTGGGCTTTGTCGGGGGAGGCTGGGTGCAAGGTGGGGAAGGGACTTGGGGGGAATGGAGTGGGGCCTTGCTTAGGGACGGTGCCCAAGGTAAATTTCCTCCCCGGGCTCAGGTGTGGTGAGGGTAGAATTGAGCAGCATGAACAAGGGTTTGTGGGCTCTGGGACGGCACAGTACAGGGGAAATTGTGTAATTGTGTCAGCTGCTGTGCGAAGTTGCTGTATCACGTTGACACGGGGCCACCTGCTTGGGTGAGATTCCTGCACACTGTCTCCCTTCTTTTTCCCATGGACCAGCAGCTGGAGGGCAACATGATCACCTGTCCGGAGCCTGTATGTTACACGTGCTCAAATAGTGTTGTGATGGGCACCTTAGAACAGTGCGTAATAAAACTGTGATACTAATAAAATTGATACTACGCTTGAACTCAGTCCAAAGTGTAAGTGGTGTTATACAAAGAGCTCAGTGCAACTACTTATAATCTGAAGAAGAAGCCAGAGAACCCTAAATATATGTCTCTAAAACATTCCCTTCCCCACACAGAGTTTTGCAGAATGGGCCTTAGGAGGTTTATCCAAGCCTCTTATTTCCAGTGTGCCAGAACATCAGGAATCCTAAAGCACGTACGATACAAACCTTCAAGTTTGGTACAGTGGAGGCATTCAGGATCAAGTCTCTATAAAGCTGTAATCTTTGACATGGGGGGAGTTCTTCTCCCTTCCCCTTACCGGATGGCTGTAGGTGAGTATTTTTGACTGGACATGTTGACTGGAGTAGCTGACTAGTGACCTTTTTGTGCATTTAATATAAGTATATTTCACATTTATTTATAACTCTTATTGATGTTTCCAATACAGTGATGGTCAACTTTACTTCCTCTTTGGGGACTTACATGACATGATGGTGGTGGTTCCAATTCCCAGTGAACACTCATACACATCATCAAAACTATTAAAGTTGACATAGTTGGCAATCTTGTTGGCATTTGCAGGTGGGAGGTCAAGGGTTGGGGGGGGTGTGAGGATTAAACTGTCCTGTAGTGCTTCCGACTACTCTATGAAAATGAACTAATCCTTTTACCCTCTAGTACAGGATTGAGGCACATTGGCAGGATGGCTTGGGGGAAACTGTTACTGTATCTCTTCTATGGGTGCATAGAGGACATCAGACACCCGGGTTATCAGTTCAGCACCTTTCATGAATGCTAATATTGCCTTTTCTGTGCTAGACTATATAGTAATGCCAACTAGTCTTGAGGGATTTCAGTTCCATTAGTAAGGCTAAGATTTAGTCACTGGTATTTTTAGTAAAAGTCATGGACAGGTCACAGGAAATAAATGAAAATTGACGGCCCATGACCTGTCCATGACCTTTAGTATATAAATACCTCTGAGTAAAACTTAACAGCTCCTGGGGCCCCAGGGCGCCACTGCTTCTGATGGCTAGCCCCTGCATTGGCCACGGGCGCTAACTACTCCCAGGCACCCGCTGCTCGGGCACTCACCGAGCCAGCTGCCTGGGGCCACCTGCGCAGTGGCTGGTGCAGCTGGCCCCGGGACCGCTGCTCCGGCGTTCCCCAGGGCCAGCCTGAGGTCACAGAATCTGTGACTTCCGCAACCTCTGTGACGGAATCACAGCCTTATCCATTAGGGCTTTCCCACTCCTGACAATGTTATAAGTGCTGTCTCCTCACTCTGCTACCTTCCTTTATTTAGAATGGGAGGTGCGGAATCGTATTCCACGTGGCACAATCAAACAAGCCTTAATATCTGGAGGGGAGAACAGGCCCTGGCTGAGGTACATGAGAGGGGAGCTGACATCAGTGGAGTTCTTGCACGAATTTGGACAGCAGTGCTCTGAGATTGTAAGCCAAGCTCCCAGCTTTCCTGCTTGATTCTCGCTGACTCCTCACAGGAGAATGGGGTTTCGTGCAGATCCATTAAACTGTATAGAAAGCATAGAGCTAACAAAAGATAATTTTTAAAAGAGTCCTGTCTGTAGAAGGTTCTGTTACTGCTTCCACTGCTGCTTCATGTATAGCGCTGGGACAGTTGTGGACTTTTCTGTCCACAATGCACTTTCTGATAGCATCTTCTCATGCATTTAAGAGACATAGCTGTCCACTCTATCTGCCTATCTAGATTTTTACACTGCAGTCATTATTCTGTTACTTTAGCAGAGGCTGCCTTAACCTGGTCCCCTCCCTTCTGCCTTCCTTGCGTCATAGCTTTTTTTCTTAGTTTTTCCGCTTCCAGTGCCATGAGAGCTATTGTAGATGTGTGATATCCGCCTCTGATGAAGGGTCAGCAGGGAGAGAAGAGAAGTAGAGGCTCCTCAGCAAAAAGATCACCTCCAGGTGGCAGAGACTGACTTTTGCTGATAGTGCCTAGGGGGACGTTCTTAATGGCTAGAAGCAACTTTCTTGGTGGAGCGTCTGTAGCTTCAGTGGAACTTGCACCATGCTCCAGAAGCTAACATACTCCGTCTGTAGTGGAGCAAGGTTCAGCTTTTCAACCAAGCCTTTGTCAAACAGATCAGTCTAAAAGGAAGGCTCTTTTTCTGATTACTGAGTTGTAATGAATGGCTTTATTTGTGATCCGCCCTGATGCTATGGTAGAAGCGCAATATAAATAAATAAGGGTCTCTAGTTGTTTCTCTTCCCCAGGGACATCTCTTTAACACTCAACTCTTCATTTCCTTCCTTCGTAGAATTAGTAACCTAAGGAACTTTTATTTATTGTGTTTGAGCAGTTTAGCTGGAGAGCTAGGCTGACTGCCTTCTGTTACAGGAGGAAGTGGGGCAATAAGCTAAAATGATCAGCCAGTCTCAGGCTATGCACAAAGTTTCACATTTTCTTCCATTTGCTGCTGCTGATCATTGTTGGGGTTTCTCTTGTTTCTTAGGCAAACTTCTCTGTTC